>NC_088262.1:3613214-4816785 GCF_036013445.1 Caloenas nicobarica | reverse complement strand
GGCCAGAGCGGCCCCGGCAGGGCTGGCTGCGGCGGGCCGGGGCGGCACCCGCTCCTCCTGGGCTTTGCGGCGCCCCGCGGGCTTGCTCCCGGAATCCCTCCGGCGGGGCTCGCCAGTTCCCCCGCCTCCGGGGGGTCCGCTTCGCCGCGTTCGCGGGCCCTCTGCGCTGCCCCGCTCCGGCGAGCCCGGCTGCCGGCCCTGACCCGGGCGCACTGGGGCTGCCCACAGCTGGAGCCCCAGCGCACCCCGGGACACCGGCCGTGGCTCGCCCCTAAAACTTCAAGCGCTGACGTCGAGGGGTTGGGTTTGTTCGGGGTCTTTTGTTTGCTTTTTTTTTTTTTTTTTTTTTTTTTTTTGCTTACCGAGTTTGCCGTACTGTGTGTGCGCTGGCCGGAGCGGGGAGCCGAGGGTACCGCACGGCAGCTTCACATCCTGGGATTTCATGGAGGTCGCGGCGGTGGCCGCTTGTTCCGTGACTTCCTGCTTCACCCCTCGGCGCAGGGGATACGGGGCCGGGCCGGGGTCGTTGTGAGGGCCTGGGGGACCGGCCCCGGGACGGAAACTGCCCCGCTGGCTCCTGCGAGAGCCGCCCCGGAGCGGCCCCTTTCCCGGCTGCTGCCCCGTCCTGCCGTGGGGAACATCCCTGCCTGCAGCCCGGCCTCGGAGGTCTCCATCTGTTACGGCTGGCTCAAAGCAGATGTGATTAGTAAGGATTGCAGCGTCTGCTTTGGGACACTCTGTTAGCATTTCCTTTATTTTCTTTAAATCCTTGTTCGTATTAAGTATATCACATTACTGTTTTATTTTCCTCCCCAAAGTTGTAAGAGCTTGATGGGTGAGGAAGCGCGTTACTTCTAACAGGCAGCGAGCAGGTGAAACAAGAAGGTGAAACAAGTCGTTTAGCCTTTGCCTCAGGTTGCCCTGCAGTTGTGGCCTGGGAACAAGCTGGTTACTGACAGCTTGTCTCCTGGAGGTGAGGCTTAACCTTGACTTTGGAGAAAGTTTGGTGCGCTTATATTTAGCGTTGGTAATGGTGTAGAGCAGTTGAGGTATTCTTCTGGGTCTGTGTTTCTGCAGCATAGTGGCACAAATCTTTATGCTTGTGTGAGGATAGTGACAAGGTTGGAGGACAGATTCGCTGAGATACTAAAAGTTGTCCGTTGTAATGTTACTTGGTGGGGAGTGCTGCTCTTTGTAGTCATCTGAGAGAACTTCGGTCAACTGGAATATCTTGCTTTACCAAGTCCCAGGTGAAGCTGTGTGCCCCAAGCAGCTACCTGGTGATTTTAGCTTTCATTTGGGAAGCTGGTGCTCCTGGCAAGTGGAATGCAAAGCGGTGGTACATCCGAAGGCTTCTCTGTGCGTCTTGGCACGTTCCTTGTAAAGACGCGGAAGGGACAAGGATGATCCGTGTGGGTAGTGAGCAGCCCCTAATCCTGTGCTGCTTGTAGCCATGTGAGGGGCTCCCTTTAGTCTACGGTGTTGAAAAGGGAGCGGAGTTCTCAAACGTCTCCATAGAACGGTGCTGAGGAACATTTTTTTATTTGGTTTTGAACAAATTGCATCGGCTGTAACTGCCGACTGAAGAAAACTATTGGAGGAGTTAAAGCAGTTGAGAGTCCTATGTCTTCTAGTGGCTTTTTAGTTCAGTAATGTGATTATTAGTGGGAATTGCTTATGGATGAGGTGTGGGTTTTTTTCTTGGCTGACACAGAGACTTGAGAGATATCAAAGAGTAAAAGGTTTTAAGCATCTATAATGTAATGCAGTTAGTACATGGCCATAAAAGTATGTGATACTGCTAGTAGCTTGATCTATCTTTAAAATAGTTTATCGAAGGAGGGACTGGCAGTAGCTTAAAGTTTGATTTCTGTGCAGAAATTCTATGGGAACTCCAGTTCTCATCTAGAAGCTGCTTCTTGCTTGATCTCTTTGTGTCGCTTTAAGAAGCAAATGCTGTTGTGCTTTATTCCGTTGCCCCACTATGTTTGGTGTAAAATGCTATTCCAAAGTTACAAGCCACTCTTCCATTTGAATCATGCTTCTTGGTAGCACACAAAAAGTTTTGCATCATGTGCAATAATGTTGTTTGGTGCAAAGTCTTTGTTCTGCTGTCGCGTTTTGAAACTTCATGTTGTCATGCTCCCATGACAAGGCGAACACAATAGGAGTCATAATGACACACAAGGTTTGCACAATTAGTAAATTCATTGCAAGTGGGCAGTCCCTGGTAACTCCAAGCAAGAAACTGTGAAATAACATGAACTCGCCTGATTTGTATGATTGGTTCTCAATTATGTTTCAAGAGTTCTTGGGGAATCTGTCTCTGATCTTTTATGTAATATTTTCTGTGTTTTGGGAGGGCAGCCACCTGCGTGTAGTGTTGACACAGTCTGTTCAGTTGTTCATTTAACCATCTGGCTCTCCAGGTTCAGGAAAACTAATCCTGTTTTACAGGAGGATCTTTTGGTTTACCTCTCTTCCAGTGCGTGGCTACTGTAAGCAAGGTGCATCTGAACACTCTGCTGTTTGTAAAACTGCAAGTTTTCCATGTGCTGCAACTGTTCCTTCCCTTGCTCTAGCTGTTCTGCTTGGCTCGTGCTTTCTTCTTGAGTATCTGTCTTGACAGTGTGTTACAGCTGAGCATGATTGTAGAGATGAGCTTTACAGTGACAACCTAGGTAAAAGAATACCTAGGGCTTGTTTCATTGATTTCAAGCTAAAAGTGTTCTTAAACTTGTAACGTCACAGTGAATCATGTCTGATGGCTCCTGTAATCGATAAACTTGACAAGACTGGTATTTAAATGATGCTTTGAGAGATCATTGGTGCTAAGGAATAGCTTTTTCCTGTGCAATTGGTCCGGCCTCTGCTCTGTCGCTGCTGACTGTTGGTAAGAGGAGCAAGGCAAACGTCTGGGTGCGGGAGGAAACCTAGTTCAGACAAGGCTGTGGCGGTAACTGGTTGTTATAGGAGCACTAACTGCTTGTAGTTCAAACAAAGCTTGTTGATAAGGCCTCTTTTATTTTAGCAGGGTTGATAAAGTATTATCAGATGCATAGGGAGAAGTTCTTTCTTCAAGGACCTGTAAGCAGGAAGGGGTGATGAGGAAGGAATGAAAAGGAGCCCTAAAACAAGACAAGATTTAAGAGTTCTTGAGATACTTGATGGCATTTTTTAAAAGAAAGCTGTTGGACCTTATCCCATTGAAAACCTGTTCAAGTTGAGTAAAGGTTGCATAGGGAGCACACAGACGGTACCTTGCAACTCTTCTACATGAGCAAAATAAAGTCATTATAGGTATGTTTTTGTCGTGGGGTTAACTGGGGATTGTATCCACACAGTACTGTCTATGTAGTAAAAACTTCTGACCTGGGCTTCCTCATCTTGCAAGACTGGATTAACTCGTGTGGTTGGGACTTATAACATTGATTCTTTTATACTTTTTGCTGGAAATTCCTCTATAATGGAAGGACATAAGCAAAGATTGCAACAAATTTCTACAAAGGGTAATTCCCCCCAGCCCGTGCCTAGTTGACAGAGAAAATCCAGAGTGTCTCAGCAAGCTGTGTGTGGGCATCAAGACCCATTGCTGTGTGCAAAAGCAGTGAAGACAAAGCAAAATGTGGAACTCTGAGGGGATTGCTAACACACAGCAGCGAGGAACAATTAATGCTTCTCCTAGGAAGAAGCATTTGTCCTTCTATTGAATGTGGCTCTGTTGTGAGACGTGGCATATGTACTTGCCATAAATCTCAACATCTAAAATGAAGGGAGCTGAGCAAAGAAGCCAGAATGAAATCTGCTTTCAATGTTAACGGCTCCTTAGTCTGTGATTTGAAACAGGGTCATCTTGCAACTTGTGCTTTCATTGCATTTATAGATGAGTAATGAAGAGCTTTTGTTTGTGGCTGGATCTCATCAAATGACAAAGGGTACCTCCTCCTATTTAGCTAAGCATTCAGCTAATGAAGCGGCAGGAGCTTGATGTACAGGGCGCTCTGAGCTTTGCTGTCAGGTGTCCATGTACTGAATATGGGCAAAATAGGGACTGACTCAGCCTTGGGCTGTTGTTGCCTACAAACAGCTGACCTCAATGCATCTTAGAAGAAGAGAACGATGCACAGTTTCTGGTAAAAGGCTGATCTTTGAAAATCTAAAGAATTGTTTCCCTGGAAAATAAGAACATTAGATACATGCAGACCTGGCATGGCTTCAGAGGCTGCTGGAGGATTCCACTTTGGCTACTGGTAGCCACAACCGTTACCATATGGTTGTAAATGCTGGCTGGCAGATAGCTGCAGAGCACATGGGACTGGAGTTTTATGTAAGACACTGAAGGTGTGTGGGAGAGAAACTGGTTGGCTAATATGTAAATGTGCATCTGGAAGATAACGTTATACAGATTGTGGAATATTTTTTGGTTTTTCTAGAATTGGAAAAGGCACTTGCTTATTGTACTAAAAGGAAAATTATTCTCATTGACAAGAGCTTTGTAAACTTGTAATAATAATTCTGCTTGGATAACCTGTTCCACAGTGGATGCCATTCTCTTTGCTGTTCCTTCTTTGCCTTTGCTCAAAACTGCTTTTCCTCTTGTCTCCTCCCATACTGTGACACTCAGGAATTCTTTGATCGGGCAAGTCAATTGATACAAGTCAATGAGAGATGACTTTTGTAACGTGCCTTCTCTGATCATAATGGACACATCAGCTTGCCAGGATGATGTTTCTTCAAGTGAGCTACTGCTTGATTCTGAGCTACTATGCTCCTTAGCCAGTTGAGCAAGTTGTTGTGGGCTGGAGTGTGAATGCTAGATCTCTTGCATAAGCAGGTTAAAACAGCATGTTTCTAGATGCAATTAATATTTCAGGATAAAACATTCTAGGAGGGTGTTAAATATAAAGTTGTATCTCTCTCAAATCAAGCCCGATCTGCTTACTTTGCTCGTAACAATGAGTTTGTCTCTGCTGTCACAGCTGAGGAAGTCTCTTTTCTAAAGTGGGAGGATAATTAGGAGAGTTTCTCTGTGGGTTTGCCTAGTTTAACAGGTCCAGGATATTGACTGACAGTGGGAAAGGGTGCGTCTTTTTGGCACTTTCCTTTCCTTGGCTGGCTAAGGGCAAACTGTGTGTTATACATGGGTGTGATATGCTCTCCCTGCATAGCACAGCAGCTTGTCACTGCTCTGTAGCTTTTGCTAACTTAGAGTAAATATAGCCTTGTGTAAATATGTCCCTCTTTCTCTCAGGAATGTCTGGTGAAAGAAACTTATGATGTGATAGAATTTTTGAAATTTCAGTTGAGGTACCTAAATCATTGTAGGATATACTTTCCAAGTGAACTACACTTTTATTTTTCCTCTCTTTTTTTGGGGACCCCTGCTATATGTGTGTTTGTACATATTCTTCACCCCTGCACGTGCTGATGGCACAGTTCACATACACAGGTGCCTGTAGCTGCCTGCTCAGAGCCGCTTTTCTCTGTGGTGAGTGGGGATGCTGGTGACACTAGGTGGGGACTAGGTGACTCAGGCTCTTGGTGCTGATGTGATCTTCTGGTCCTCTGAACCAGGACTGCATTGCAGTCCTTCTTAGTGAGCTCCGGACAGTACTGCATAGGTGGCTGGAGATTTTGGAGTGTGAGCAGGAAAGGTAAAAGGGTACAACAAAGAGGTACAAGTTCTAACTAGAGGAGTTTCTGAAGGGACTCCTCAAAAATAAGGCTGTGGAGCATCCTGTTTATAGTACTATTTCCTCTTTTTAGTCTTTCACAGCTGGTAAGGCCTTGCTAGAAAGCATTTGAAAAACAATTCAAGCTCCTCAGGATTGGCTGGCTGATTTAAGTCACTAACGAGAGACCATCGTTATTGGCAGAAGCACGGGCAGCCACCTTGTTTGCCATGGTACCTTGCAACTCTTCTACATGAGCAAAATAAAGTCATTATAGGTATGTTTTTGTCGTGGGGTTAACTGGGGATTGTATCCATATGGTACTGTCTATGTAGTAAAAACTTCTGACCTGGGCTTCTTCATCTTGCAAGACTGGATTAACTCGTGTGGTTGGGACTTACAACATTGATTCTTTTATACTTTTGGCTGGAAATTCCTCTATAATGGAAGGACATAAGCAAAGATTGCAACAAATTTCTACAAAGGGTAATTCCCCCCAGCCCATGCCTAGTTGACGGAGAAAATCCAGAAAATCTGCTGCTCCCATCTATCCAGACAGGTGGTGAGAGCTCTCTTCCCTCCGTCACCCTCCAGCCCCACGCTGTGACCGAGGGCCCAAGGCCCTCTGTTTGCTTCACAGTCCCTTTGGCAGTCCTGGCCCCTCTCTTCCACTGGAGACAGTAGCCTTCCCCACCTTGCTGTGCATGTTCGTGCCTCTTGTGATGACGGGCTACTGTAGAATATCTATACTGGTTCCTCATTGCACTGCAGAAGTTTTGGCCCTCACTGTGCATGTGTGTTATGTACAGAGTAGCTGGTAAATGGCTGTAATCTCCTGTCCAACAGATGAAAATAAAATACTGACAGGAGTGTCCAGTAGCTGCTTCATGAGCAGCTGAGCTGTCTGTACACTAGAAACTGGAGCTTGTCAAAGATTGCCAGGGCGGGCAGGAGCACTTATGCCCAGGTAAGTTGCCAGGATGCGAGTCAAACCTTTGCTCTTGAATTGGCAGAGTTTTACTTGCCATTTAGCACCTCTGCAGAGGGGAGGCATGACAAAGAATCTCTTGAGCTGTACAGAATATGAAGCTGTAGCCTGCGATCCCCAGTGTGGTTGGTAGATTGAAAGTCGGGTCTAATTAGTCCTGCTGGGATCCTCCTGGTGCTACGAGAGACACAAAGCAGTGGGATATACTGAAAGACTTGTGCTTCTAGTTGCACATTGAACTGCAGGTGCAAGATTTCCTTCCCCTACCCCCACCTTGAGCAGGGAGTTAGGCTTGATATTTTACAAAAGCAAGTTAATAATTAATGCAGTTACCCTGCAGGCAGCACAGCGCCCTTTCTGCCGTACCCATGGAGTGAGCTGAAAATGTGCTTCTTTCTCTTTTTAGCTCAATAGCTGGAGGGTTACCTGGGGTGAAAACTGATACTAGTCAATAATGCCTGTGAGCCTGGGGGTTAGCCTTTAGACTGGGTTTGTCTAAATGTTTATGTAAATGCTGCAGTTTTGCTTGGCTTTTCTTTGAATAAGGTCAACCAAAGTGGTCGCAAAATGGCCAAGTGTAAAAACTCTTCTAAAATCTTCGTGGCATATCTGTACTGGTTTGCTTTAGCGATGCGAATATGGTATTGTGCAAGTCCTGCACCAGAGGTGCCGCTCTGTGGTGGTATCGGGTTTTGGTTACTCGATAGCAATGTTGTCTCATCGTGCTCTGGCTGATTTGGGTTACCTGCTAAACCAAAATAACTAACCTACTTCTGCTTGCTTCTCTTCTCAGGCTGCTTTTGTTTATATGGCTTTGTTTTTTTGTTGTTAGGATTTTTGGTGCCAAGATACAACAGCAAGGAAGATGAGAAGGTTCTTAAGACCAGGACATGATCCAGTGAGAGAGAGGCTTAAACGCGACCTGTTCCAGTTTAACAAGGTACAGTGCTTTCCTCAGAGTTCAAGGCGTATGTGTGCAAGGCAAATCCATCCCGAGCCATTGCACGGTGTAAAGGGAAGGAAAAACTACTTGAGTGTGGATGGAAAAGTTAAATTTAGGAGAGGTGGTTTGTTCTCTTTTTCAGTTCTGTCCTTTTTTTTTTTTTTTTTTTTCTTTTCCTCCCCAATGTGCCTGACTAGTTTTCTTTAAGCTCACAAGCATGTTCTCAGTTCTGGCTTTTCTTTTTGAGAAAAGTGATGTTGTCATGCTGTTGGGTGGCACTTGCTGAGAGAAGAGATCTTCACAGCAGCTTTTATATACTCTGAGTCTTCTGCAGTTTGTTATAGGTATGTTATAGGTAGTCTTTGTGGTACCACTATGGAAGCAAACGTTTTTTCTAAAGATACACGAGCCACAGCTTGTGATGCAGCTGAAGCCTGAGTTCTTTGTTCATGATTGGACTTTGGGTTTATAAGTATACTTCTGTTTTTAAATGTGAATTTAAAAGTTTGTGGTGGAAACATGGTAGCACCTACACAGTACAGTGGCCATTAATAATTAATTTGCTATTATCTTAGTCTGGATCTGTGTCTAGTTTTTTTCCTTCCCTCTGTGCTATCTGTCCAACACTCTGGGCATTTTTCTTTTGAGCCCTGTCCAGGAACATAGTGCTTTCATCTTTGTAAATGCCTAGTATTAATTTATTGCTAGGCTGATGGCTACTTACATCTTCATTTGCTATCAGAAATATGTTTGTAGGTTTTGTATATCCAAGGTTTAAATGGAATTTTGCTGAAAAGTATAATGGGTAAGTGAAGTCAGCCTAGGAAATAACCTCCTTGATTCATTAAAGTTCTAGTGTAGATATATACTTTGGATATCTGAGATGAATGATTTAATGTAATTTGGTACTAGACCACACTATTCCCTTGCATATCCCCTTCCCGTTGGGGAGACAAAAGGGATTCAGGAGTGCTTCAGGCCTATTTTCTGCTTGCTGCCATGAGGAGATGCTTGTGCAGATGCAGTAAAAATTTCAGTAAATGAAGACCAGGACTGAGTTGCTTGCTTTTAGCTGGGTGGAATGTCAGCGTCAGAAGAGATGTCCCAGGGATGGGTGAGAATTGCTTGTAAGTGTATAAAATTATATATGCCTTGGAAAAACCTTTGCTATTTCAGGGATGTCTCTTCCTTAAATATGCCTTTCTCTTATGAGAATGTTTGGCTAAACTTTACCTGTGAGAGACAGACTAATTTGGATAATGCAAATCAGGGCTGAAAGAACTAGATTTTGCTACAGAAGGAAACTTCCAAATATGTTAGAAGTTGGCATCAGCATTTGTGACTCCATTTGATTCAGTTCTGAGGGTAAATATTGCATTTTGTTTCTGGGGAGGCGACTACTTTGGACACTTCCTAATGGTTTACTCTCATTAACAACTTGGTAATTAAAGGCCTTGCCAAATGCATTTGCACTTTAAGCCACAATACTTGTTCATTTCCAACAAGAACTGGAAAAGGAATGAACATTAGACCATTACATTATACCAGAATCTTTGACATTATACTTTTTTCTTGCATAAAGTGTTGTTTTTTTTTTTTCCAAGTCTTTTGTGTCCCATTCCAGTATTTCCAGAGATAATGGATAATTTGAAAGCCTCTACCCTTTGATACAATAAACATGTACTCACAGCCAGGTAGACTGAGAAGATCTGGGAAAGTCTGACCTTAGTTGTGACCTGTTGAAGGTTGTGGCTTCAAGGAGCCAAGAAACAGAAATACTTTCAGTGCCAGACTGTCCTTGTCTAACGTGCTAGTAAAGCAAGCACATTAGTGCTGGTGAGCAAGTTTTTAAACTTGTTATTTGAGGTCTTTGAAACACTTCTGGTTAAGAACCTGCTTGGGAAATATTTTGTGGGACCATAAAGTTGCTGATCAGAGAAATTGTGTGGTGTCCTTGCACCTCTTTGGTGTGTGATGCTGGTGGTGACTAAATGGAAAGTTTGTACCTTAAAAGTGCTGAGGATTCCTGCCCTCATTTTGTTGTTTACACTGAAGTTGAATATGGATGCCTGGTACCACGTAAGTTTAGTGTTAATATAGGGGAATGTGTTTGGCCATGCTGACCTAGTAATGGACTTCAATTTAAAAAGTCTTTTTAATTGGTGGTGGTGGATTTTGTCTGTTTGTTTACTCCCTCAAGTATAAATATTTTGCAATCTTTTTACTGCTTTTTCTCTTGCGTTTCTGTTCCAGAGAAGAGGTGGTCCAGATTATTTTAAAGGACTGATTGACCACTTGACTATCCCTTGAAACTGTCCTCAAGCTTGTGTTTGTTTCAAGAAACACCTTCCTAAGTTCTGGTAGTCACTTAGCTTTGCATATCTGTTTCTCTGTATGAGTAAGAACTTCTCACACTTGTGTGTACCTGTTGCAAGAATCTGTTTTTAGCTCAGTGGATTGGATGGAGGAGAAGGTATGTGGACTTGGCAGCCTACTTCTTCGAGTTTATCCTGCTTTTGGAAGTAGTATTTGGATGCCTTTGGCTCAGTCCAAGCCCTGCAGAGCAAACATGTTCAGGCTGGCATTGTCAGACTAGATGATGGGTAACACACAGGTGAACCAGCCTGTCCTACAGCTGAATGTTACCAAACTGGGAACATTGCATTTAATTTATGACTTAGTGGTTTTTTTCCCTTCTTTTCAGTCTTCCTAACCCTTTGCTAATGGGTGTGATGGATAACTTACCTTAAATCCGAATTAGTGTCTATGCAAAGTAGGTTTAATGCATACGGGCTTCATCGTTTCTTCAAAAGACATATTAGCAAAGGTACAAGGTTTGATTGCCTGTGACTGAGTTTGTCTCCGCTTTGTCATAAAACAATCTGAGAGGAGAAGTGGAGAGAAATGAAAGGAGACAGCACTGAATTTCATCTGCATAGCTTTAGTGTGGGCTGGGAGCAACTGTTAAGTTTGGCTGCATTTTTCCTGCAGTATGATGACTGACATGAAGCATTTCTGCTCGTTAATGCTGCTGCCATCAGGCTTGCTTGTGCGGAGTCTGACAAATCTGTGGTCTGAGGAAAATGAAAACGAAAGCTCCTACCTTTCTTCAAAGGAACAAAGGCCCTTTTGAGAAGGAGGGCACATTGTGGGCACTCCAGTTTCCGATTTCAGCTCCGCTGAAAGGCTCCATTGTAACCTCTCCTGCCCGCCTTGCTCCCCTGTGCTGGGTTTACCTGCTGAGCAGGTGGAAGGGTTGGCTGATGAAAGCTGCTCAAGAGGGGAGGAGAAGAGAGCAGCCGAAAAGCTGACTCGATGTGATTTAACAACTGGGTGTAAATAAGTAAAAAAAGATCTGGGTAATCAGTACAGTGAATGTGAACGCCTGGTCGTGTCAAATACAGCCAAAAAGCCACCTTGCTGCCTGTCTTGCCTGGCTGTGCAAACAAATGAACGACAGAGGAGGGAGTTACCTTCGTTATGTCTTATGGGCTTCTTGGCTGGAGATTCAAAGCTGTCGGAAACCATTAGTACATTTACTTTACACTGCAGTTGTTACTGATACTCTCTTCTTACGCTTCTGCATGTGATACTGTAGCTACTGTAGCTTTTGCAAATTTGTCTATGAGATGGGGAGTGGTACTTCAAGTTTTCTATTGAAGGAGGGAACCTGGAGGAAAAATTACCCTCCTATTATTATTATTGAGTTGCTACGTGCTCAGTTATGCAGTTAATAGGTCTCATACTTGAAAATTAAAGCTTCTATTGATCTGTCTAATATGTTTACAAATTAACACATCAAAACCAAGATATAATTAGGCCAAAATTAAGGCTAGTATTGACAGCTTCCTAACAGGCAGTACAGGATTGTGTAAGTCATGGTTTTCTATTATGAGAGTCCTGGCTAAAGCCTTATCTTCTGGGCTGGAAGAAATCTCAGAATAAACATAGTTTCTAATTGATGTTTTATTGAAAATGGCACTTAGTTGTGCTGACGACATGACAGTGCAGTGACTGTGAACAAGTTGAAACTAAAACTAACAGTGGAATTACACTGGTGTCTCACAAACGAGTTCCTCACTCTGTTTTGGGGGAGAATGGAATGGTGTCTATTGCCTGTGCTACACCTGATTCAAGTAAAAGTCTGATTTGCTGTTAAGATAACATGACACCTTGGATCATCTTCCCAGAATTGTATGTCATGGCTTCGTACTCCCATAAATTTGACAACTAGCAAGCTTGTCTGTGTTGTCTCGGTAGCTATCATGTCACAGAGAAATTCCTCTTTGCCTGTGCTGGATTAGAAAACTGCCCTGTTTCAATTCCGAGTCTGCAGAAAAGTTCCTGATTTCATACAGTCTCCTCTAGGAAGTTTTACATGTGTAGCTAAGCAAAGCTTGGTTGGCAACGACTGAAAGGGTGATGTTAAAAAGATTGACTTCTCAAAATTTGTTTTTAATAATACAGCCTTAACACTTAAGTTACCTTCTCAGATTATAAATAAATAAGGCTGGAGATTAAGTTATCATAAAGGGAAATAAACTCAGTGGTCTTCAAGCCAGTAATACTAATCTTAATTTACTACATGTAAGACATGAAAAATTAGTAGCTGCTCCTCTGCCCAGTCTTATGAGTTGGCAAGCAGAAAATTAGGAAATGCTCCAATATTTCCGATTTTATGTCTTTTAAAATGGCTTGTCTTCCCCTAATAGGACCTCAAAGTGGAGTAACTGATGATTTAGAGGAAAGAGGTCTATTTTTAGAGTGTATGAATTGTGATCATATGGCTAAAACTGCAGGAATCTGGCAGACTATGGAGTGAGCCATATCCTCCTATGCTGAGTCTTTGAGCAGGAACAGTGAAAGGGCATTAAAGTGCTTTGTAGCAGCTGGGAGCACCTCAGGCTAATGGCATGGCCACAGAAGTGAAACTGGCTTGATTTGTTTCTTCTGTGAGGGATTAACTTGGGAAATCACTATGCAGGAAATAAAGTCCAGGTGTTACTTTTAGGTTGAATCTGTAAATCAGAGGGTTCTCCACTTATTCTTTTTATTTTTTTTTTTCTGCGAGTGGTCCTGGGGCTGTTTTGTAACAAATTCCTATTCTGTAACTGGCCAGCTTGACTTAGAATAACATATTTTCCAGAAGCTGGGACTGTAAGGATAATAATGTGTTCCAGGAAGTAGCCTTATTAATCTTTAGGCACACAAATTCCTCTTTACATGGCTGTATGTTGTTGAACACTCATGCATACATGTTTTGTCTAAACAATGATAATGGCTGTACATTAATACTTCTAAAAACTTGACTGAGCTATTTTGCAAGCACTTAGTTGCATCCTGTAAGTATGGCAGAATTAATTCCGTAGTGTGTAAATGCATCGGCCATGCTAAGTGTGGTGTGTACAACATGCTCCAAATCTTCCTCTTGGTGCAGTGCAAATTGGACTTTAGGGAAGCCACTAAAGCCAAGCAACTTACTGCTCCTCATGAGAGTGACTTATATCTTTTTATTAATAAACGGCTTTGCACTAGTCTGAGGTGGCTTAGCAAGATTCGGCTCTCATTAAATGCCAGTGTTGCTTGTGCTACCTCTGGAAAATGGATATCAGTTACATTAGTTTTCCTGGCTGCCACGTAGGAAATCTGTTTAGTTTTCTCGATGATGTTCTGTCAGTAGTTCTCCACAGCTTTGCACCATTTCTCGACGTCAATCAACACGAGGAGGTCACGAAGGCTGACCTGTGTGGAATTTGGCAGATAAAGCTGACCTTACCATATGCAGTAATTGTGTCAGACTTTGAAATTGTGCTGAGCAGTTGGTTCACAGAAGTAGAGTTGATGTGGAGTGATGGAGTGTATTGTGCCTGAGTAAGCTGTGCTTATGCAGAGTTATTTATAATCTTAACATAAAGAGCTGCAGAGCCAGGGATTCTTGGAATAGATTCAGCAAATCTAACCTGTGTTTGAACACTTTTCAACAGAAGAAGCTGCTAAGTGCTGTACTTCAGACTGACGTGCCATACTTAACTTCTGTTTTTTACCTGTGTACAATAATGCCCATGAAACATGCTGTTGATCGTGATTTTTCTTTCTCTTTACCAGACTGTGGAACATGGATTTCCCCATCAACCCAGTGCACTGGGCTATAGCCCATTTCTCCGCCTTATGGCCATCGGAACGCGATCGGGAGCCATCAAACTGTATGCTTTCCAACAACTTTGCCTAGATTTCTCTGACCACATCAGAATGTGCAACTTTAAGATACTGTAAAAAGTTAGACTGAGTATAAATCTGCAAGCAAGGGTTTCTGGAACACTGGAGCAGTTTGCCTGGGTTTGATTTTGGTCTGATCAGAATGAGATTATCTTGCCAAGAGCTGAACTATAGCTCAAACAGAAGCTGAGCTGAAGCAGATATTTGACAAGATTCTTTGCTCTTGCTATGCAGAAGGTCAGGCTAGAGCTGGCTTAAGTTTAGCAATCCTTCATGTCGTAAATTCCAGGGTTGTTTAAATATTTGGGGCAGATTTTGTTTTGTTTTGTTTTTTAAAAAGCAATTCTCTTTCAAAGGTTAAAACAAGTCAGAAATGCTTTCAGCTTCCTGAGCTTTTGACCATCCAGGCATTAAAGACCTAAATATTGAAGGTGGTGACTTTTTTTTAACTAACCATGTTCAGATTGATTTTTATGTATATGCAAGACACTGAGGTGATTCCCATGGCACAGTACCAGCTAGACAAGCTGTAAAACAGGCCAGAAAGGAAAAGTTGATGTGCTCTTTGCCTGCTTAATCATTCATTCCTGGTGGTGTTTGTGTTCGGAGGCTAGACTCCACATGCAGGCAGTAGCCATCTGTCTCTTGGTTACAAATTAGTTAAGCAGGATTGTAGTGTCTGGGAAACCACTAAACATCTCTGAGAAAAAACAGGGTCCAGGCACCTCTTCTGCATATACACAGAGGATGAAGTAAACTTCCATGTTCTCCTGTAGCGTGCAAAACATGCCACAAGCATATGAAATCAAAGTAGACTTGCATTAGTTCTTTTCAGTCTCCATCACTAAAAGTACAACATGGTTTCAAACTAATCTCTTTTCATCTTGCTTGCTAGCAAGCTTCTTGTCAATTAATTGTAGCTGTGGGTCATCTTAAATACTGTAGATCCTCAACAAACTCTTCAGATATGGTGCTCCTGGGGTGGAGTTCATGGGCTTACATGAAGAAAACAATACTGTAATGCAGATTCACTTTATACCTGACCAGGTAGGTATATTTTCAGTGCTTCTGTGACTTATGTAGACCTCTCTTAAACAGGTGTTGAGTTAGTTCCAGGCAACTGGGCTCCTATTACAAAGTATATTCAAAATCTGCTTGGCCAGGAATGCTTATCCCAGTGTTTTTTGTGTTCTCAGCAGCACTGTTGCTGTGGAGATGCTCAGTAAAATTCAAGAGTAGCTTTATTGTTTGTAACTGTTAGTCATTATCTCAAGCAACATATTGGGAATGGTAATAAGGCCAGAATAGTTCAGGCAATCCACTGCAGAAGAGAGAACTTAGTTTTCCTTTTGTAGCCCCTATTTTTGCAGTAGGGCTGGGTGGTCAATCTTCTGCAGAACAGACAGAACACTAGCTGCTGCTGAACTAATTTAATTATTTTTGGGAGTTCAAAGCAGTACTGCTAACCTCACCTGCTGTTAAGCTTGTTGCCTTTGTGTGTTTTGGGGTATTGAATCTTGCTCCTGGAGACTGCTGAACAGTTATTACCACAAACTAAAAATAGGAAGGCAGAATTTTCCAAATGTCTGGTGGCTGTTTAACCACTCTCCCTTCCTTTGACTGGCAGACTGGTGTCTTGGGCATACACTTTGTTGCCCGATGCCCCCAGTATAGCACAAGTGGCCTCTTTGTGAGAGAGATTTAGTTCTTGAGGTGGTTTTGGTTGTCTGTTTGTTTAACTAGTGGTATAAGCTGAAACTCCCATGGGGAGTGTTGCACCAGGTGTGGCTTCAGCAGGTAAAATGCTTCAATTTGAACATACAGCCAGCAGGGCTGGGCTCATAAAAGGGCTCTGACACAACCCTCCAGGATGAGGTTGGACATGAAGAATGCAAGGAGTGTGGTGTAGCAGACTGGAGCAGCCCCACCCAAAGCTGGGGTGTGTTGCAGCAAACCCTGGTGAACTGACAGCCTGCAGCTGCCTGGCTCAGCTTTACAGCATAGGCTGAGCTTTTTCAAGAGCCTAAATCCTTGTCATCCCCCTCAGTGATAACCTGTGCCTTTGTCCTGTGTAAGAGGGTTTTCAGCCTTTTGGCCACTACTTGTCCCCCTCTAGCCCCCAAATCCCGTGCTGTCAGCTAACAGCATTGCTGCAGTATATACCCCCCACTATGAAGAATTGTGGCTGGCTCCTCAGTCCCGTTTTACCAGAGAATTATGAACAGCAGCAACTTTATTGCTAGGTTTACTGTGTTATTTTTAATATTGTGATTCTGAAAAAGGCATATTGTGTGGTTTTGTAGTGCCAGCTGGTGACGTTGCTGGATGATAACAGCTTGCATCTCTGGAGCCTGAAGCAGCACAGCGGAGCTTCGGAGCTGCGGGAGGAGCACCGCTTCACCTTGAAAGGGCCACCTGGGTAAGCCGCAAGAGTGTTTTTGAGCTAGTTTGGGGATAAGCAAGTAAGAAAATTCTGCTATGGTTCCTAGTTAGAGCTTGTCCTGTTCTTACCGACTCCCACTCTTGTGAATCCATTAAAGGGGCATCCATGGAAACCAAACAGGAGTTGGCTAGGGCCTGGGAGACCACCTTTTGAGAGTGTTGTAAAGGGTGACATTTTTTTTAATACTGTGCATCTACTCCTGTGTGTACAGGAGCTGTAAATCTTAAGGTTAAGTAAATCTAAGCATCCCTTAAGTCAGAGTTTAAAATACTGCTATGGTTTTAGTTTTACTTGATCTTGCCAGTTTTGGGTGACCTATTTTTAGCTCCTTTGGGGACACTTAATAAGAGAGGCTTCTGTAAAATGGCATCTGGGTCTTTGTCCACATGCTTATCAACAGTCTTTTGACATAATTTATCTTCAAGCTAGTGTTTTCTTCCTTCAGAAAATCATGCCTGGCTCAAAATTTCTGCCTATAAAGCAAATGACACTTGTAAATACCGCTGTCGAGTTGTTAGTTCTCTCAAGTTCAGTAACGATAGTCTTTTTCCGTGCAGTAGATGAGAGTCTCTTTGCATGCCCAGGTCTCCACCAAGTGCCACGCAGATAACGGCCGTCCTTCCCCATTCCTCACGGGAAGTCCTGTATCTTGGCACGGAGAGCGGCAACATCTTTGTAGTGGAGCTTCCGTCATTCCGAGTGCTGGAGGACAGGACCATAACCTCTGAGGCCGTGCTGCAGCGGTGAGTGAGCAAACAGGCAGCGCTGCATAGAGCTGGAATCCCATGAGCTGACATCTCCTTTGTTAAAATGTCACCCTAGATTACGTATTGGGGCCTCGCTGTTGTGTTAAGCATTGTGCAAATCTGCATGACTCCTGTGAAAGTAACTTTTGGTCCTGGTATGTGTTAAGTAACAGTTTCTGTCCTGGTCAAGCCATTAGTGTCACAGTGGAGCTATGGCATATAGGCAGAACTATACAGGAGGAAATCTGTAAACCTTGTGCTTGGTCCCTTGTGTTTACTTTTGAAAAAAATGTTATGTTATAATTACCCATTTATTTTTTGACCATTGGCAGAACTTCTGATGCTGCTGTGTCCAAATGGGGATTTTGTCACTCTGGTGATTCAAGTGCTGCTGAAAACTGTCCTACTTTATAATCATTGATTCCTACTGACATTTCCATGTTACCTTTATTCTGTAAGGGTCACAAGAGAATAGGGTGCGTGGTTCAGACTGTCTTTACACTCCTGGGATCCAGTCTTGGAATTCGTTGTAAACCTTGTGTTTTCCCTGAAGAAAAATGTGACTGGATGCATGTTCATGTGGCAGGCCTGGTGTGATGTCCTACATAAGATTTTTCTGCTGCTTGAAGGATTTGTGGAAAGATCGTACTTCTCGTCATCAGTTTGAACTTTTTATTCCTTAATTTCTCATTCTTATACCTTAACTGTTATTATAGTCATATTGGGTTATATCTGGAGTAAATTTTTCTTGGTTTTCTCTTCTGCTTCTTTAGGGTACCAGAAGACTACTGTAACAGGCGATCATGTGAATTGGTGGAAGCCCTTCGGGAGCATCCGAAGAACCCTGACCAGATCCTGATTGGATACAGCAGGGGCTTGATTGTCCTCTGGGACCTGCAGAATAACAAAGTGACACACCAGTTCCTGGGCAGCCAGGTATGAATTCATTCCGAAGTCAGTTCAGCAGGGGAGGAAGGGCTCTCTCTGCTCAGAGCACTCCAAAGACAAGTAGGTGTAGGGAGAGCCTGACAAAGCTGCTTTTTTTTAGTAAGAATGTATTTGTTTTGGGGGCATTAACAGCCGTCTGGAGCGCAGTCATTGTATCTCTTCCTCTTCAGCAACTGGAGAATCTCTACTGGCAGAGGGACGGCAGTAAATTCATTAGTTGTCACTATGATGGAAGTTACACCCAGTGGCCAGTATCCAGTGACAACAGGCAGCCTGAGCCTCTGGAAAACCTTGTGCCTTACGGTCAGTAAGTGAGGTTTAATTCTTGCATATTCACCTAAATGCAAACTAATTTTGAGCTTGTGTGGGATGTTTTAAGTCATGTTCTCCCCAGTGTTTAATCCTAACGACAAAATGCACAGCTGCCTTTTGAATGGGTGGTGAGCTTAGGCTAAGGATTTTCAGTCCATTTTTTTTTCTTGGATTTTTAAACTCCTTTGTGATGTTGAGGTCTGTCTTGAACATGGAGAGCAAATGTGCTGAAGAAATTAGTGTCCCTTATGAAGAAGGGTGTTGGTGATTCAGCTCTTTGTTATAGCTTAAGTGTCCTGTTCAGCAGGAGTTGCTTGGATCTTCTGTAATTAATAGTGAGCTAAGTGTACTTTTTGTTGACCTGAGCAGTGATGAAATGATGCCTCTGATTTGCTGAAACCCATCAAATGTGGATGACCTCATCTTTCAAGCATATAGAAGCTTCTAAAACTCTATCCCCTTTACATTAGCTTCAGGAATGCCTGTGCTTTTAAGAACCCTTTCTAGTTAATCAGCTTCTACAACAGCACTTCCACTCCCTGTAGCCATCAGCAATGTGGTTCAAAACTTCCCCTGAACCTAAGACTTGTTTTGCTGAGTGCTGTGGTCAGTGTGTTCTAGAAGGCTTGTCTGTTGTGGCTTGGTCTGAAGAGGTGCTGCCTACTAATTCAGGTGGCTCCCCTTGACTTGGAGGGTGAGGTGACCTAGGTGAGGCAGAGTAAGAAACTTCTTAATGTAAAGGTGCGCTTATTGAATTATGGCAAATAACTCTGTTCTTTTAGGTCCTTTTCCTTGCAAGGCCATCTCCAAGATCTACTGGCAGACAACAAAAAATGGGTAAGTTTGTGATGTATCCCTTCACACTGTTCTGTTTAAAGGCACTTACAGGGTCCATACTGTAAGAGCCCTTCTTTAGAGTAACATTATAAGAATTTTTTGTCAAAGTTTGACTTGCTTCATGTCTTTGAGATTTTGATTACTCCTCACTTCAGCATACACCACTCTAACTCTATCTTTCTCTTAAGGCTTCCTTACATTATATTCCAAGGAGGGATGCCCCGGGCCAGCTATGGTGACCGGCACAGCATCTCTGTGGTCCATGGCAGTCAGCAAACAGCCTTTGACTTCACGTCACGGGTGATAGACTTCTTTATAATCTTCAGTTCAGAGCCTACTGCAGGTATGTGATGAAAGGGCATTACTGAGGAATTAGAATAGCTGTACGCATGTGGAAATCTGCCTGGTATAAATAGCATGAAATGAGATAAGGAGGTCAGCTGTTTTGAGGTTTTCTGAGGCTTTAACAGAGAATCATAGAATAATTTCATTTGGAAAAGACCCTTAAGAATGAGTCCAACCATAAAAGAGATTTGCCATTTAAAAGTGAAATGTAAAATACTGGTATAAAGAATGGGCTCGTTAGAAATGCCATACATTCCTCAAAAATTTAAGCTACTCCATTAGTGAGAAAAAATCTCTGAGGCTCATGTCTGTATAAGCTGGACACTGGACATAACCAGGTCATGAAATGAAGATCTGAACATTGCTGTTTGGAAATTGCACTTCAAAGGAGGCAATAATTAAAACCAGAATTTACTCCCACTGAGACACTGTTTCTTTTAATTACTACCTGGATTTATGACTAGGACTCTGGGTAATAAATCAGCAAAAGGTGCAAGGGTCAGTATATAGAGAACTCAATTTACTTACTGCTAGTGAACATGAATGTAAACAGTTCTAAAACTGAACAGCGCTCATTCCATGGCTTGCTTGGAGCTTGTCAGATTTTTGCTTCAGTTGACGAGATTTGTTGCCCTTACTTACACAGTAGCCATAATATTATTTCTTTTCATGAAATTGTAAAGCATTTTCCCCAAGAACTGTTCATCTACAGTGGGTGTAGTTCTTTTGTCTAGTTAACTTGAAGTAACAGTATAAAATGCTATTTCAAGCTCCATGAATGTACAGTATTGGAAGTTGGGTCAGACCAAATTGCAGAAGTTTAGATGCTTTTTAGGAATCTGTAGGCAAATCTTCTGCTACAGAATCTTCTCAGGCTTTCTAGTTTCTGGTTTGCCTAGCAGACTAGTTTCTAAACCTATCTGTGTGTACTGCTGGTGGTGACAGCTCCCAGCTACACACCGTGCAGGCATGGACATCCAAATATATAGGGGCAGGTTGGCAGACCAGACCACACAGCCAGGGGGGGAACACTTGGGAAAGCAGGAATAAAGCAACGGCTTTTGGATTCCACCCCATCTCTCTCCCTGGACCTTAACAGACCCTCTCATGTCACTGAAAAACCAGTAAAGAAATAGGCAGAACGTAACTGAGATGAAGTGCCTGCATATATGTCTGTTATCATAGATTTTCCCTACACAATACTGTCTTTTATAAGCATCTTCTACATGTGCAGAACCTACAGGTCTAAACCTTCAAGTTTATCTTGAGGTACTGTTTAGCTTTTATCATCAAAGAAACTAAACCCTTTTAATTTCTATGAAATTGTTGGAGCTGAGATTCTAAATGAAAGAACAAAAGCATTAAAGATGAAAGAAATACTGAGTTTTTTAGGTAAGAGATTGACTACTTGAAATTCAATTTCTGAATATAATTAGAAGTCCTTTAGGAGGAAGTAACTGAACTTAACAGGCTTTTTATAATACTTCCCAAGGATTGAACTATCTGGTTAACACGACTTCTAGTGGGTACAGAGAGGAGCTGCTACAGGAAGCTGAAGCTATTGCACTTCGACAAGGAAGTTTTTTTACACTAAAATGAGGTTTCTGTGGTTGATGAGCTTCCTTGTGGCTGATTGCCTAAGCTTAGTGGATCTACGCAGCTTGCCTTGTTTGCCCTTAAGCAGTCTTCCCTGCAATGGCAATACGAAGGTATTAATTGTACACCAAAGCCACTTAATTTAATAAGCACAAAGCTTATGTGTTACAGCATGGTAGTAGCTGGTGACTTTCCACTACCCTGAATATACTGTGGAAACAATTTTTAAATGGCTAGCCCTTCTTGGTTTTTTGGGTTTTTGGGGTTTTTTTGTTTGTTTGTATTTTAATTAGCAGGTGGATGAGTGTATGGCAGTCATGACAAATTCTAGTATGCTTGCTACTTCAGCAACTTAAAATAGATTTTTGCCCTAAGGATTGAGCTCAGATGTGTGCCTTTGCAGGGAAAAAAGAATGTTAAAACAGAGTATATTTGTTTAATATTGACAGCAGTGGCCAGAGTGCCTAATGTAGTACAGGTATGATATTATTTGTTCTATTCAGAAGTCCTTTAGGCAACTGCAAACGATGGCACGTAAGAAAACAAAGTAAAACTGACTATAAAACATTTTTTCATGAAGAAACAGAACTGATTAGTGGTGTGTTTATGGCTGTGGCCAGTCAGAGGTGAAACTTGGGGTGTCTAACTAGAGTGGTGCCAAGTACTAATTACCTGAAGTTAATTTTGCTGAGTGAACAGCGTTGGTATGTGCTTGCTTATAGACGTGCCTTCTTGCAAGTATATTCCAGGTAATCAAACAACTAGAGAAGGGAAGTAGGACTACAGGTTAGAAGGGAAGGTCAGTGAAAAGCTGCTACTTTGCTTACGGCTCCCTGTTTATCACACCACCCCCATGGGCCATGTTACAGCTATGCATTCACTTATATTTCTGTAGGTGTGTGAATCGTTGGTGTGAACTGATTTGTGGCTTTGGTTTTCCCCACCAGTTGCTTTTGTGGCTGTCTCACGAACTTTACTGACATAATGTCTTTGTAGACAACTTTTTTTTTTTTTCACTTTAATTCTAGTTACAATGAAAAATTTTTAAATTCGATGATTGTGTCGAGTGTCATCTGTAAAGTTATATTAACAGACTTGTTTGTAATATTGTCTAATATACGTGTGAATATATATTAGGTGATGTGCGCACTCTTTATTGAAGTCCAGAGGATGTGTCTCAACATATGAGAAGCAGGGAAAATGAAAAGTAAGAGAGCTGAATTGTAAATACTTGTCAGTTGAAGCAGAGAAGCATTCTGCAGAACCCGAGGCATTACTGTGTTTAAGCAGCTTAGCCTAAATGGGCTGTGGCCTAACACAGCACTAAATGGGTCACTGCTGGGGTGTTTGTGTGTCTGTCCACCCCATGCTGTTAATTAGCTGTAGGTAAAGTCCTTTGAATTCTGGCTGTTCCAATGGTGAATATGAACTTGGGTTATTTAGCCATGTATGTTGTTAATTAATTTTGCAGTGGAATCCATAAAAAAGTCACTCTGACAGTCCCAGGAGTGGTGTAAACAAACATAAATTTGCAGTAAATCTGTTAGTATCTTGAAATCTATTAATATTAGTGCCTCAATAGGCCCAGTTAACAGAGAAGTATTTAGAGGTTTTGCCAACAAAAATGTTTGCGTAGAGCTCTGTGATAACAGTTTTCAAATAAGCCTTACAGGAAGCTTGTATCTATTAACCTTGGATGGTCATTTTGTCAGCCTCAATTAATCTTCTTCCTGCAGAGTTTGATGACCCTTCTGCTATGGTGGTGTTGGCAGAAGAAGAGCTGGTAGTTATAGACTTGAAAACTGCGGGCTGGCCAGCAGTGCATCCTCCATACCTGGCTTCTCTCCATTGCTCAGCCATCACCTGCTCACACCATGTCTCCAACATCCCACTGAAACTGTGGGAGAGGATTATCAGTGCTGGGAGCAAGCAGAACATTCACTACTCAAACATGGTATGGCAGCTTTAAATGTATATGTGTTCCCATGCATTTAAGAGCAGCAAGACTGCTTGGAATGTGGGTGGTCTGTGCTGCTGACTGCATGTGGAGGGATGAGTCCCAACAGACGTTGTTCTGCCTCTTAATAGGGTCGAGAGAGGCTTTTTCCCAGAGCACTACCAGTACAGTTACTCACACTGGGGGATTACAATGTGATATTTTTTTCAGGCTTTGACAAGCTAGAAGGAAAGTCTTGAGTGTTCCCAGCTGTCAGTGGTAACAAACTTCTTGTTTAGAAGCATGAAGCTTTCAGCACAGCTTCTTGAGGAAATGTGTAGAATATCTTCTAAAAAGCACAGCTGGTGTCGAAACAGGAACATCTAATCCAAACAAAAACTAACAGCATGGACTGTTTCACTGCCACTTGCACTGAAGTTCATGCTCTCCTGCTGACTGCATATTCTCTTCACACTGTCACTGCCTAGGAAATCACAGTCTTCCCTTAATGTATTTGTAGCCGTGGCCGATTGATGGTGGCACCAACATAGCTCCAGATCCTCCGCAGAGGGACTTGCTGCTGACAGGGTATGTACTTAACTGATAACAATCAAGGGGCCCTTTGCAGTTTCTCTTCTTCTGTTTTGAATTAACTGAAGCTTTCCCGTGAGATTCAAGTCTGCTCATCTTGTAGGGAGAAGGCTGCAACTGTACAATACAACTTCGCAAAGCTGGGCTGCTGGCTTTGGAAAGATGACTGATTCTACTACTTCTGAGCCAACAGATCCTGATGTCCACAGATAACCTATAAAGTTGGCTTATTTGTAGTTCTGATGCATTATCTGTTCCCCCCACAAGCATCAGTGTAGAAGTGCAGGCAGTAATCCAGGTTGGTTCTAAACGGAGCAATGAAAAGTGGAGCTTAATCTTGCAGGTTTTGAAGTGTTTTTCTCCCTGCCTTACAGTATCTAAGGAGAACCTTGGACTCCTGTCTGCTTTGATCAGCATGAACAGATCTGGCTAAGTGATGGAAGTAGCTAGCAAGAGATTGTCTCATCACATAAAAATGTATCATTTTCTTTTCAAAGTACTTTTAAGAATTTCTGTGGGCTATTCTTCAGACTTCATTCTTGATGCAGCAAGTTGTTTGAAGTCCTTACCCTTATGTTGGAAGAATGTTGGCAATTTTCACCTGGAGAACTAGGATTAAAGCTTGATTTCTTTCCTTCCCTCCCAGTAACAGCTTTTTTGTGAGGATGAGTTGTTCCTTCTATATGCTTAGCTTTTTTTCCTTTTCAGTGCTTTCTGGCGTAATCTTAAATTGTATGCTGGTGTCAGATTGTTGAGAACAAACTGGATTACAAAAAAAGAAAACAAAACCAACACAAACACCACCACCACCACCAAACAAACAAACAAAAACTGAACAGCCAAAAAAACCCAAACAAACCATCCTAAACCAAATCAAACACAAACAAATAAAAAATCTCTGTCTCTCTTGAAGCTCTAAGTTGCCACAGCTCAGGTCTTTGTAAACAGTGTGGTTTAAGTGTTGGTTGTGTTTGTTCCCTGTCTGTTTTATCATCCTTATCTGGGTGATTTACTCTTCTCCTGTTACAGTGTGTTTCTGTAACCCTTCTCCATACAGGCATGAAGATGGCACTGTGCGGTTTTGGGATGCATCGGGTGTCTGCTTACATCTCCTGTATAAGCTAAGCACAGTGAGAGTGTTTCTCACAGATGCTGATCCCAATGACAATATGAACACCGTGGGTGAGGACGAGTGGCCTCCACTTCGCAAGGTAAGATAGCTATTGCTTGTGGAAGCTTTCTGGAAACCTGAGGAGTTTTGATTCTTGCCCTAGTTAATGCATGTGCAAAGACCAGCCACTGTGTATTCTCTTGCCTAGGTTGGTACCTTCGACCCTTATAGTGATGATCCTAGACTTGGGATCCAGAAGATCTACCTGTGTAAATACAGCGGATACTTGGCTGTAGCTGGTACAGCAGGACAGGTATGGAAATATAAACAGTTATCAGAAACCTTGCTTTTAGTGCAGGTTGTCACAGTGCAACTAGGATATGTGTTAAAATCAGAAATACTTGTTTCTATAGTGGTCAATTGACTCAGTTGCTGGAAATGTTGTTTCATGGTCCTCTGCTTTCTCTAGTCTGTATTTTAGACTTTATCTAATGCTGTTTATCAGCCCTGAGAGATGCTGTAGTTTTGCAGCTGCTGGGAAGGCCTGCAGCTTGGAGAACTGCTTGAATTGCAAAAGCCGTAGCAAAGTTTGTCCTCTTCCTCGCAGGTACTGGTGATGGAACTGAATGATGAAGATGCAGAGCATGTTGTGGATCATGCTGAAGCAGATCTCCTGCAGGACCAAGAGGGCTATCGATGGAAAGGTCATGAGAAACTAAAGACTCGAGATGGACCTGTTCGATTTGAAGCTGGTTTTCAGCCATTTGTCCTTGTCCAATGTCAGCCACCAGCTGTGGTCACCTCCTTGGCCCTTCACTCTGAATGGAAGCTTGTAGCCTTTGGTACTAGTCATGGTTTTGGGCTGTTTGACCACCAGCAGAAACGACTGGTCTTTGTCAAGTAAGTATCCCCTTTCCAGGAGGTCTGTGATAATCCTCTGTTAAGGATGGCCTGGAATTGCTAACAAAGCAAGTCATGATATGCAGTTTCTCAAGAGCAGTCAGTGTAGTGAGAAGCCCTGCCTCATTGGACTCTGTCCTTGAAGATCTTCAAAAATATATAAGCATGTTCCGACATTTGTGTGTGTCCTGTTGGACTCTTGAGAGTGATTGTCACCCAGTAGGAGGTGACCACATGCTTACTGTCTCCCTCTTTCAGGTGTACGCTGCATCCCAGTGACCAATTGGCTTTAGAAGGCCCACTTTCTCGGGTGAAATCCTTGAAGAAGTCCCTCCGTCAGTCGTTCAGGCGGATCAGAAGGAGCCGGGTGTCCAGTAGGAAGCGACGAGGAGGTAGTGGAAATGCCTTAGAGGTGAGGGGTCCACCTTTTTGGGGTCCCGTCTATGGCTTGGATCATGCAGAGCCCTGATTAGATTGCCTAGCACAGGAGGTGGTCTGCAGTTCTGCTATGGTATCAGTAGTTACTGGTGTAGGGGGAAAAATGGCAACTTCTGATGCTGCTGTTAGATAAAATAGTCACATTTTTAGAGAAAATGTACTGTCTGTAGTTGAACGTATGATGCGGAATATACCCGTTCACTGGCATGATGGTGCTTTCCCTTTCAATTGCTGCCACTTTTATTGTGTCTCTCTCTCCTCTCTCTTTGCCTGACTGACAAAATGTCTCCTTGTCTTTGAAGGTGCAAGAAGCAAATGCCAAATTTGACCAAGACGCATTGCAGGAAATGGAACTGGCTCCAGTCCAGCGGAAGATTGAAGCCCGATCTGCAGAAGACTCTTTCACTGGCTTTGTGCGCACCTTATATTTTGCTGATACCTTCTTGAGAGACAGTGAGTAGAAAATGCATCTCTTCCTTTCTTCCAAATGTTTTTTTCCCCTCTCTGCCAAGGAATGTATTAGGATTGACTGCCAGGAAAATTCGGCACCTCCTGTGTCCTACTTTGTGCTATGCTGAAAAACTAATGTAGAGCAAGAGCATATGTTGTCACACAGAACTGTTATTTAGCCATTCTGGCTGCTGACTAATCTGTGTCAAGTAGTAGCTCATCTTTGAATGCAGCCTTTATGTATGGTTTTCAAATGGGCTAGAATGACATCTGACTTTTTAGTATAAGTTTTTCCTTGTTTCATTACTCTAAAGTTCACCCCTGCCCCCCGCAGAGCCTTTTCATTCTGGTAAGTGGTGGCTGGCTGTGCATCAGAGCCCAAACTGATACTATGCATGAGTTTAGTCTGCTCATATGTGATACAAATATGTGGAAAATGGATGCAGCAATTGTGGTGTCTGATAGAAACTGCAGTCTGGTCCCTTTACTTATTTGCCATGTCCTTTGTCAGGGCTGCTGATGGACATGCATTGGGAAAAGAAGTGCAAAGAACCTGTAGTTTCTCTGGCAAGTCAGCGCTAATATAAAGATATTTAGGATGTAACAAAGGGAGGATGTGTAGAGCTGGTGGAAAGCAGTTATCCAAGGATGTCACAGATGGTGCTTTGCTCACGAACCTTCTTGTTGCTCCAGGCTCTCGCCACTGCCCGTCCTTGTGGGCAGGCACCAACGGAGGCACAGTCTATGCCTTCTGTTTGCGTGTTCCTCCAGCAGAGAGGAGGATGGATGAACCTGTCAGGGCAGAGCAGGGTGAGTATGCCTTGTGAGAGCACGGTCCTGATGAGATGAGCTATCACCCATATAACCAAGAGTTACATACAGAAAAGCAAGGTAGCTCAATTACTGCTGTTCATCAGTGAGAGCGGAGCTAATTGTAGCGGAGTCTGAGCTAAGCAACACTCACTGCAGCAACTGAACTGAAGAGTGAGCTCCAGCACTGCCTGACATGCCTCGGCCTCATTTCCTACTGACTTCAAAAATTAAAATTTGCGTCAGCTGTCACTGAAGTTTACAATCAAGCCTCTGTGCACATTGTAGCTTATTCTGACAGCTGGACTTGCTATCTTTAAGTAACAATAGCTACTGTTTAACATGAACCAGTTCAGTCCAAATACACTTTAACTACTAAATCTTTTTAGGCAGGGTTTCTGTAGCTACATTGTATAGGTTTCCAGCTTTGAGAGGATGTTTGTGAGATTCTAACACAGCATCTCTGACCAGACTCCTCTGTGGTTTTTCTGTTTATTTTCTTCCTTATCTTGCTCATCTAGCCAAAGAGATTCAGCTGATGCACAGGGCTCCTGTTGTGGGTATACTTGTCTTGGATGGACGCAGCACTCCCCTCCCAGAACCTCTAGAAGTAGCACATGACCTCTCCAAGAGTCCTGATATGCAAGGCAGCCATCAGCTGCTGGTGGTTTCTGAAGAGCAATTTAAGGTAAGTATCACCCGGGAGGTGCGTATGGACCGCACGTAAAATCTGCTGGAGCACTGAGCAGTGCTCAGTGGAAAGATAACTCTTGAGTGCTTATTCTTCTGTAGCTGAATAACACCCCTGGGACAGTGTTTCTGTTTGGCACAGTCCATAAATCAGTTTGTGCTGAAAAACTGGATATTCAGCATAGTGATGCACATGCTGAACATAGAAACTTTATTGCTATATTACATTATATTCTTTGGGCAAGGCTGCTTCTGCTTTTGCGAAAAAGCTTTTGCTGTGGTTAGTACAGAAACAGGAGTTGGTAGACATTTCTGTGAAGCAACTAAAAAGCTTATTGATTTGCACACTAACTAGTCAGCAAGACTTGAGGCAGCTTGATGTAGGCTGGTCCTGGCTTTTTAACGTGGAAGAGCACACAGTGTAAACTCTCTTCTATTTCTGTAATAATTTGTGGCTAAATACAGCAGGCTTTTGAAAGAACTAAGGGAGAAATGCAGTTTGCAGCCTGAAGGGTAAAACTGCTTGATGTCAGAACAGAAACAGATTCTAACACTGACTGTGGCTGATTGCTTCTTGGCCCCTGAGCAGGGAGCCAGGTTGACTCAGATTACACCTGTGTGTGTTCACTGTGAATGAAAACATTGTTAAAGGAGGGAGCAGCAGATGTCCTGGGGTGCAGCTGCTGCCGTTGTGCAGGAAAGAAATGTCAGTGTCTTGTTTCTATTGACAGGTATTCACATTACCCAAGGTTAGCTCCAAACTGAAGCTCAAGCTGACGGCCCTGGAAGGCTGTAGGGTACGAAAGGTGACGGTTGCAAACTTTGGCAGCTGCAAGACTGACGATTACAGCGAAAATGACCTGACTGTCCTGACTAACCTGGGAGATATTCAGATCATCTCGCTGCCCTTCCTCAAGTTACAGATCCGCTACCCTTGTATCCGCAAAGAGGATGTGAGCGGCATTGCGTCCTGCGTCTTCACCAAGTATGGCCAAGGTAAGGTGCGCTTCTTCCAAATCATCTGACTTGTGTGTTTGAGACAATGGGAAAAGTGTTAGAGAGCTTCATATTTAGAACTGGCCTTGTATACATGTGCATATTATGTAAATACATCTATTATGTGTTTCTACCTGGTACCAGTTGCCAACAGGTGCTGACACATGAATTGGCAGAGGCAGAAGCGAGTTTATTCCATTATCGTTAATGAATACACTGGTTGTCAGCTAAAAGGTTGGGTGTGCCCCATAGGTAACCATAGGTAGCTTCTGTTTGGCCACCCTCCTCTTGTATGGAGTGAAGAGAACCGCTGTCCAAGCAGTGAGCACTGGAGAAATAGCTGCATTGTGCCTGTGGCTCAACACTCAAATTGCAAAACTGGGATCCAACATCCTATGGCGGCTGAAAGTCGATCGCTGCAGTGCAGTTTTTACACCTTTCTATGCTGCTTTTCTAAAGTGTCAGCACAAGACTAAAATTTATCTTTCAACATAATTGTCAATGGCCCAGTGTCTAGGCTAACTAATCCTTGGGACACTGGGGTAGTATCTTGCTCAATGATTCCTCATGATTTAGATAGGAGGAAACACAAGCCCTTTCTGCTAAACACAGAGGATGCTTAGGTCTCTTCTTTTTTGGGATCACCTGTAGTTCTGGAACTGCGTTTTTGGACTTGAGGATTGCTTATAAATTCCCAATTGTCTGTAGGTTTCTATCTGATCTCACCATCGGAGTTTGAGAGGTTTTCCCTTTCTACCAAATGGTTAGTGGAGCCTCGGTGTGTTGTGGACATGCTAGAAGTTACAAGCAACAATCATGTGCACACCAAGTCTGGCATGGAGAATGCTGCAAGAAAATCCAGGTAAAGTCTGTAAAATCCTTGCACACTGACTGTCTGAATAGTGAGATCTACCTGACTGTTTCCAACAAAGTTTTGTATTTTATAGAGAATGTCATCTTTCAAAAACAAACAAACAAAAAAACCCCGGACTTTGGAGTCTTTGTTAACACCATTCCTAGATGGATTGGCATGAGGAAATGTAACATTTACAGAGATCCTATAGGAATTTTAGTCCACAAGCTTAGAAATGTTCTCTGGTGCTTCCAGACTTATGCATCACCAACATGTAATGAAGTCCTTCCTACATTCTTGCTCAACAAACCATTTAGTCAGCATGCACTGGAGTGTCTTGTAGCTGTCAACAGTATGTAAGAATTCTCTTCACCCCCATGCCTCAGAGTCAGTGTTTGGTTTTTGTCTCCTTTCCTTTTCTAGGGGGTCAGGAAGGAGTTCGGGTGACCATGGAGAAGATGGTAAGCAAAAAAAATAACTGTACTAAATGTAGCATGGTGACATGTAAACCCTGAAACATCTTTCCTGTTGCTACAGTTGATATTCCACCACCACCACCCCCCCCCCCACCCCCCCCAAATAAAGGGGAAAGTAAGGAGGGACATGAGGAAAACATTGTGACCTGCCTGGACACAGTAGTTGCTAGCTCTAAAGTAAGTTGCATGTGGCAAGATTGCCTTGAAAGGATAGAATGAAGTTGCTGCTGGAAAGAAAAGGCTGTGGGAAGATAAGGCCTGAAATTACAGATGAGACCTTCTATTAGCCAAGCGGCTATTGCTGGAAAATACAGTTCAATGTGTGAGGGGCTTTAAGAATTAGCTGTGAAGCATTCAGTAAAGTCAAAAGGTACTTATCAGGGGAAAAAAAAAATCCAGTTGTGGGTATCTAAAACTGCACATATGTCATGAAAAGGGGAAAATATTGTTAGGTAAAAGCTTTTTTCCTACTCTTTTTTTAGAAAGGAAGTCTGGGAGGCTGATGGAACATGCCTTACTCAATGATGAAAGTGAGTGAGATGAAATCTTGCTACTGACAAGGCAGGTGCCTTTTTGGGTGGAAAAAGAAGAAAGCTGCTGGGAATTTTGTGGGTTCCAGTACTCGGTTCCAAGGGATCTGCAATTACACAAGACTGGTAGAAATACTGGGTTTTCATGAATAGGTAGAAGTGAGGGGTTGGACAGATAGTCATGCCCTCAGGCAGAGGTTGTTCCACATAGCTGCATTCACTGTTGTGATAGAGAAGGATCTTTACTTTCCAATATGATTGTCTAAAATAACAGCTGGAACATACTGTTCCTTTGGGGCTCTGCTATGCTGGGACTGGTAACATCTCTTCTGGCAAATGACCGTCACAGTCCTTTGTGCCAGCCTATTCAGTAAAATCCTAGTACTGTTGAAGAGGCAACGATGATAAAAGGTCTGACCTCTGTGTGGTGGGAGGCAGGTTTTAAAGGCTGTTCAGTGGGAGGTGGAATGTGGCTGGGCTGCCTTGGAAGCAGATCTGCACTGGTTTGGCTCACTGCTTTAACCCTCTGCTTTCCAGAAGTCCTGAAGGAGATCCAGAGTACTCTGGAGGGGGGCAGAGGGTGAGTATCAAACAATTTCTATTCCTAATGGGTGGGGCTGGCAAGGGAGGGCATTTCTAGTGGAAAGCCGAGGGATGCCCGACATGACGGCAGGGGATCCTTCTGCTGGAATCTAATCATGTATGTGTCCCACAAACTACCAAAGGGCGATAGTAAGAGAGAGGCAGGTTCTCTTTCACGTGTTGTCCCTTGACATTTTTTATGAATAATGCTTTGTCTCTTTCTCTCCGAAAAGCAGGAGAGATCACATTCCCACATCCCAAAGGAACAGGACTCTGAGTATTCGCATACAGGTTTCTATTTGTGTCAACCCATACTGATCTAAGGGCAGGCCACACGGGCTCAGTTGGCCGAGGATGGGACTCTGGAGTTTTAATCCGGGCTTGACACTGTCACTTGGATGTGTTCAGTATCTCTGCTCCCATTCTGTCTATACAATAGAGCTAAGCTACCACCATGGGTGCGGGGCTTTACCTTGTCTCCCTGGAATACTGATGTTCAGGTGACAGGGGCTACGGAAGTGTAGACAAAGGACTCCTGTTTGCCACGGATGCAGGAAGCTTGGTGGGACTGGTAACTGCTGGTGTGTAAGGATAAGTGACTGCCTGACATGCTCTGCTCTGTGCACTTCTCTGGACAGTACCTAACCCTGGTTTTCTGTCAGCAGCTGGGAGTGGATGGGATGATACTGCATTGCAATAATGAATCTTTTCTTGTGTCATTGCAGGAGCTATGCAGAAAGAAATTTGGCAAGAAGTCCGTTAGGACATGGACTAAGTAATGGAGGAGGTAGGTGAGGCTAAGGGTATTTCAGGCCCAGTGAAGTAGCCAAAGGAAGCAGAAAGTGGAATGAAGTTTCTTTATGAAATTCAGCTTATTTAAATGGTTTGTGATACTGCAGAGCACTGGTCTGAATTTTCAGGCTGGGAATCTGCTGGCTGTGTGAGGTACTAGCACAGTTCAGCGTCTTGCACCACATGAGTAAATATGCTGCATTGGTTTTAAAGGAAGAGATAAAAATCCTTTGAAGGCTCCTGGCTGGCTCTTAACCTTACCCTAAAGCAACCTGGAGAGGCAGCCAGAGCTCGTAGCAATAATCTGTTAAGTATATCAACTTATTAGCTTTCAACTGTTTTCTAAAATGGCTTTTGCATTCTTTTATCCCAAAGCAGATTGACCAGAATTCATCACTGACTTTCTGGCATTGGATTGAGTGCCATAACACTACTGATTGGGCAAACCGTCCCCGGGGAGAGGGCACCAGTGCTCCCTGCATCGCAGGCTAGTGAGTGAGCTGCAGCTTGCATGTGTGTGCATGCCTGCCTCTGCCTCTCCAATTAGTGCCTCATTAGAGACATCTCCTCTTGGAGCCCGCCTTGCATTAGGACAGAAGTGGATCGCCAGGTCTGATGCACCACAAGCCTCTGAGTACATCTAACTTTTAAATGTTTGCACATTTCTCTTTTCTACTGGGCTGGGTTTTAAATTATAAATGTTACTGCCTTGGCGCAGGATTTTAATAAACGCACACTGTTACCTCCAACTGGTTTAAAATTATTTTTTGTACAATTTTTTAAAATCGTATGGGTATTTCAGTTTTAATGGAAACATTTTAGAAATTTACTTTTTAAAAGAAAGCATTGAATAATATATGCTAGATTCCTGTGACTGCTGTATGTGGTATCTGAATGAGTAATTTTGGGGTTTGTTTGTTATGGTACTGTTAACTGGCTTTATGGATTTGGGTAGAATCTATTTTTGTAGCCATTCGAATCAGAGGACAATTAATTGAACTTGATTTTTGTTTCAACATTACGTTGCTCTTTTTTGGAAATAAAACTCTGAATTCCCTTTTGTGATCCTTGTCTGCTCTCATATCTATTTTTTCCATCAGCATCTTCTTTCACATTGGCAACAGGCTCATGCCCACTTACCCCTTGAAGAAGGTGCTGTCCCTCTCTGATCTGTAGAGGCAAAGAGGACTCCTGGAGATTTAGTGGCCTCCTTGAGCAAGGTGGTGGTTTGGAGGAGACACATGTGGCAAGCAAGTTGATTGTATCACTGTCCTGCAATTCATGCATTGTATTGCCAGAAAAGGGCACTGGTTCAGATTATAGTCCTCGGAAGGTTGTCCTGAAATAACTTGGGTGATAATACACTGAAGGGAGAAACAGTCGATCTGGCAATGCTGCTGTACTAGTCAGTAGATGGATTTTTTTAATTATCATTATTTTTTAAATTGAAACTCGTGAAACTCTGTGGAGCAGCTTGTTGCTCTTTAATATTTTTGGTTACTTTGTCCCTGACCTAACACCTTTTCCAGCGAAGAAAAAGGGGAGAGTATTGTCCTGTTTCTCTCCTGCAACTTGTGTGTAGCACTATGAGAGTCAGTGAGAAAGAACTAAATCTTGCCAGGCTGGGTGCTGAGCTGTCATCCTTGACATGCTTTGGAAACCTCTCCTTGGCAGCCCTCTTCTTTTGGGCTCTGTCTTTATCTTCCCGAGCAAAGCAGAGGGATCTTTTATTTCCTAGGATACTAGGGTGACCCTTTCTGTTCTGCAGGGGAATGTGACTGCAGAGTTGCTGTTGCTCAGGTGATGTTTCAGGCACCCTTCCTTCTAGAAGTATTAGTAGCTCCTTTGAGGCCTAATTTATTGCTAATGAGGTTTTAGAGAGCCTTCTCTCCTTCTCAGTGTGGTCTGACAAAACAGGTTTCCATTTCCTTATTTCTACTAGCTTCATTATTTCATTTTTTTCTATTGCTGCAGGATTGAGGCTAACAGAAAGGTGGCCTGCTGTTTTCCACCTCTTGCGCCAGGCACTGATGCTGGAAATTTGCAGAAAGTTATGGTTTAATCAGCAGCTTCTGAGCTGGTGTGATCCTGTGCGTGTGCATCATCCTGGTGCACCCAGCTGCTCCTTTCTGCTCCTCGCAGATGGGATGATTTTAATGTCTTTTCTGAGCATTTCATTTACTGGCAGGCTTGGGGTAAGTAATATGGCCACCCTGCTCAGAAAGGGCAAAAGCACTTCATAACTTTCCTCCCCATAACTTGAAAAATCTGCTATGTCTGCTGAGTTAGACAAGTCACAAAAATGTTATCATAATTTGTGTGCATTTAAGTGAATTTATATTTAAAATCAAGCAACTAAAATAACTTTATCCAGGCTTTTTGTTGTTTTCCTGAAAGCACAAGCTAGACTCCTAAGGGGATAGAGTAGTTCAGGATGTGTGCTGATATATGGCAGTTTTTTTCCTAGTAATGCCTATTTGAAGCCTACAGCTGAAGGATTCACTGAAATAAAACTGCTTGGCTTATTGTTATGAGGCATAAAGAATCCTTTTAGAGCTGCCATACCTAAAATACAGGAGAAATAGCAAAGGGGCAAAGCTGGGGAAGACTGGAATGAATATGTTGTGCTTTCGATCACATTATGAACTGAGCAGGAGAGGATAGAAAGGCTCGTAACGTTCAGTACTAGGGTGTATCTTTTGTGCTGTCAGAAAACCAGTAGCAAGTAAAATCAGTGATGGGATCAGGTGTTCATGAAGGGTGCAGTCTTCAGTGAATGTCTGTAAGCAGCTTTTGAATGTAATGGGAAAAAATCCCTCTGCATTTTTCCCTTTCGGGAATTGCTTTCTGAGCCTGCTGTTACCCTGAGCTTACCCGTCAGCCCACAGTAATAATAACAGCCTGTTTCTGATCAGAGGATTCAGCTGCTGCCAAACTCCTTGAGTTTTGTGCCTACCTCTACTTTTCACTTGAACTCCCCTTGTCTGGGATCTGATAGAAGCTTGCTGTCTCCAAGAAGCTAATGCTTAACGCTTGGAAGCACTCTGAGGGCTCATTGGCCCTGATTAATGTTATTGCCAGGCAGGCTTTGGCAGTGCTGTCCGTTTCTTCTGCTTTATATGATCTTGCTGGGGTCTGGCACCATAAAGTGCCTCTTCGCTGCAGGAGCTGAGCTGCTGTTAACACCGGCTGCCAATGCTTGAAAAAATCCTTTCTTGCAGCCGTGCTGGCAGCATGTTCCCTAACCATTGCAGACCTGTTCTGTTTTCTTTTTGCAAAGGGGAAAGCCTTGGATCACAACTAAAGAACCACTCAAATTTTCCACATCTGAATACGCATATTGGGTACCTAATATGGGACGCTGTTTTATAGTGGCCTGAGTTTTAGGTCAAATGCTTTCTTGTAATGTGAGCTCTTTTATGGGGTTGCATATTTGGTGCCAAAATTCTGTAGTCCTAGAAAAGCTTGGCCTGGGGCTCTTTTTTAAAAATAGTAATTCAAGCTTTCCTTGGATGTTTAGCAACTGAATATTTGCTGAATTTGTCTAATAATTCTATTAGAAGAACATTATGTTGGAAGGAAAAGTACTTTTCATCTTAGCCATATGGCTTCAGGCATGTCTGGTTAGCAAGAGAATGACATGTTTTTACAGTTTAACTGGTCTTTGTCTTAAAATATGGTTTATATCTATAGCAACTAGAATAAATGCATGCCTGGAGTGTAGTCCTAACTTCAGCCTGCAAAGCACGTCGCTGTCTATGCGGCCTCGTGAATTCGGGTGTCTTTAACAAGAACAGGATGGGGATCTGGTGTTGAATTGACATGGCTGGAGAACGAGGCAGACTTCAGTGGAAAGTTTTCGCTAAAGCCCAACAGTCCTTGTTAAGCCACATTATTTGCCTTACTGATCTCTCTCAGGCAGAGGCCAAGGTTGTGCTGCAGCTGTAGCTGATCACCTGAGGTAAGCTGGGTGGAGAAGACCAGTTCCTTCAATAGCTGCCACAAGCCCTAGGTCACAGAAGACTCGATGCCTTCACTAACAGCGGCAAGCCCCAAATGATCGGATTATTTCCATGCAGCACACTTCCTTCAACATGATGACAATGGGGAGCTTGACAAGATTTCTGGATTAGGAGCAACTTAGAGGACCAGCAAAACCCTATGTGAAAAGGCTGCTGTAGCAGCAGGATGGCCCTTGAGATCATCCTGCTGTTGATTAATTTGTTCCAGCTGTTCCTTGGGTAGAAATGGTCCCTCAAACAGAGCCCCTTGCTAAATGCATCTGGGTAATGGTTTCTGGTGAAGGAACAGCCTTTTCTTTGTGTGGTGCCTGTGGAGATGGGTGGACTGAGGTGGCCTGGTGGCAGTTGCAACCTCTGCAATGATAAGAGTAAATGGTTGTGGTTTATCCTTTAGTTAGTCTTCCTCATGGTGTGGGAAGTATATAACTGAAGTAAATGCTTTTCTCAGTGCAAGTGATAATCCCCGCTGCGTGTAGCTGCAAGGCTGCATAGGCTTATGTGTCGGGGAAGGAGCTGAGGCCATGGCTGGGTGTCAGCAGAGAGTGGTGAGTTTCTTCCCTTCTTGGCTTGGTGCTCCACAGTCTCCCAAGAGGCGAGTCTTTGTTAGTTTTTATGCTTCCTGTCACTACAACCTGCGTTCGGAAACCCGCTTCCACGGTGGGAGAGCTGACCCTGCCCTCTCAGAGCTGCTGCAGGGCCTCTGCCTTCTCACGCTGCTTGGCCTCCGAGCTGTGACGGCCATGAGGGAAGCGGTCTGGCGCTGCTTAGGGAAGACGCTTCTCTTGGGGTGCTGCCCGCCCTGCTCTCTGCTCCCGGCCGCGTCCCAGCGGCTCAGCCGTTGCCTCAGAGCAGGACGCGGCGGCTTTTCCCGCCCTTTCTCCCGCCTGGTGGAGGCGGCAGCGGGTGCCGCCCGCCATGGCCGCTCCTGTCAGCCGGCTCGGCACAGGGCACGGCGCCCCTGTCCCTGCAAGCCCTGGCACATCCATCTCTCTAGAAGTACACCACCAAAAAGCTTCTCTTTTGTGCTGATGGTGGATCAAGGGCTACAGGAGTCCAGGGAAATCTCAGGAAGCGCTTTTGTCCCCTAGAAACATGCTGAAGTGTCCTGGCTGTTCATGGCTGCCACCATTGAATGTCTTCTGAGCATGGTGTAAATGTGTAAGATACCTCACCTTCCTGATACTTTACCCTCAAGCTGGCCCCCAGTGTCCATCTCCTGCTCAGCAGAGGGACAGCAATGCTGTTCCTTATACTGTGTTTGCAGCAGACTCTGCTTTTGCTGTGTAAAATAGTACTGTGAAAGCTACAAAGCAACAAAATTGGGAAATTCAAGCAAGTGTTCTCTTCCACCACCAGCTCTGAGCAGAAAAGGAGACCACCTGGTGCTGGGGTATGGTCAGTCAGCTCTGCCAGGGACTCCAGAGGGACCGATTTTCTTGTAATGAAGCACTGTTGCGTAAACAAACTTCTCATTTTCCTCTTCCATCTCATAAAGATGCGCTTTTTATAAATGCTGACTGAACCGTGGGGACGGCAGGAGGAGGGTTGCTGGGAACACAGCAAAGACACGAGAGCTAAAAAAGCTCCTCGCACCTGTGGCTTGTTTCAATAGAGTGGAAAATACCTTGGAAGGTACTTTGGTGTATGGCTGTTACCGCTGCACACCTCTTCCCGAGCTAAATGCAGAGAGATGCTGCTCTCCAGCTCTTTGTGGCACACCTTTTGTGTCTAGAGCTAAGTTATGTTTTTAAACGGCTCTTTGAAAGGACCTGTCTGTCCATGGGAAGAGCCCAGCCTGTCACTGACTCCTCCCATTCAAAAACCACAGATCTCTTCTTCGTGTGGCAATTAAGTATGTATGTTCTGTGCTTAAGTGGATTCCGAATGTGGTTCATCTGTTTAAAGTCAATTTCCTGTCCTTTGCTTAGGGCAGGGACTTCAAAAAACGAAGCTTGGATTCTGCTCACACTCTCCTCCTTAAAAGAAACTTTATCAGCTTGCTGTGCTGATCCATTGAAAAACAGGCTGAGCTCTTAACCCAAATCTGCTACAAAGGGACATCTGTGATTTTCTGAGTGCCGCCCCAAAGTCCCATGTTACAGCTCAAGTCCCAATGGAGGTCAGAGTCAATGGAAGCAGAGAATATGCAGGTTCAAGTAAAAGCTTAGTGTTATTTTAGGAGAACCTGCTAGGTTAGGTGGTATATAGAGCTGCAAGTGGTTTAAGCTGTTGCTGAGGGAGCTTTATTCCAAACTGCAAAGTCTGAAGATTATTGGATTTGGAAGAGTGTCCGTCGGCCACACTTGAATTTGGTGGAGGTGTTCTTAAAGGATATGATTGTTCTACAGACAAATACATCCTCCTGTCTTTATTCTGACACAGATAAAAGCACATATAATGCAGGCTTGTGACCAAAGGATGTGTGGTAGCCCTTAATTGGTTTCATGGCCTTTGATCTTGTCATTGCTGTGACAGTTCGCTCGCAGTTCAGACTGGATGATATCTGCGTGTACATGTGTTATAGGAAGACATTTTAAATGTCAATGAACAGGAATGAGGACTTAAAAAAAAATCCTTGTCAATGAAATTCTGTTTTGTCAAGTTAGGCCCATGAGGCATAGTTTCTGGAAATAATAAAACTTAAGCACTAAGTGCTAGTCACCCACTATGGAATTAACCTTTTAAAAAAGACTGTGGTTTCATTTTATACTTAGTTGAGTTGCTGGAGGCTCCACAGCAGGTGGCAATGCCTTGGTCCTGGTCGTCCAGGCACTGTAACTTCTGTCATGCAACATTCAGGCTCCATCCTTAAAAAGGTTTGTTTTGACTATGGTAAGTGGGACATAAGCACTTCAAAGTGAAATAATGTCATGTCATCTTTCTGAAGTGCATTGCGTGTTCAAAGACTCAAAGCTTGGGTTGGATGGAAACCACTCCTTGTCTGCTTCAACTCTGTTTAATGGTGTGGCACAGACAGATTCCTCCCTACTGTTCTCTGTGCCCATTCAACTGTTACATACAGGTTTGTTTGTTAAACCATTAGAAAACCCTGCTTGAAGGTAAGATCTTCATATTTCAATTTTCTTTTTTAGTGGACAAGAAAAATGTTGATTTCTCAGTAGCTTGCATCACAGCCACGAATGAATGTATCAGAGCTCCATGTGCCTCATTAATTAATAACGTGGGAAGCAGGTACCATTAACACTGGTAGATTTTTTTTATGACAGCAGATAGTAGCTGTGATCTTGTTTCATAAGGCTGAACACACTTGGTTAACTTACTGATGTGCTTATTGTAGGACTGCTTGTGTACAGAAAGGGAATTTTCCATTAGAATGCATACTGCAAGGAAGTAACTAAAATTCCATAAACCTTGTTGAAGTGATACCTGTTGAGAGGTATTTATTACTTATGAGGTTTTTTCCTGTGCATAAAGAGAGATGAGACCTCTCATGAAATGAATAGGGATCTATCTACAGAAGATTAAGGAAATTAAATATCTGCAGTGGAACAGAGCATGAGATACTGACGAATTGTTAATATTAAATGGGAGAAAATGTTCATCATCCTTTAAAATAAATGGCAAGAATTGGAGGCAATCCCCTTGAGAAGAGCCTTTGAGTGTGTCTTCTACTGCTTGGCTAGGCAAACCACTCCGAGTTTGCCACAAATCTTTGGTAGTAGTAAAGCATAATAAGAGTGCCTGTGCTTGCAAAGCTGTAAAGATAATATAACAAGGCACAAAAAGCATGAGTGGCCCAACATTTCTGTTGTCCCACTATAGAATAATCTGCTTTTGATGGGGCAACTGTCAAAGTTTCAAAACCAAACCTCCTCCTGTGTACTCAAACCTCTTCCCTGTATTCTTTTCCTCATTCCTACCCAGAGCTTAGGAGCCCTAAAAGAGTTTCATATCTGTGCTGTTGCTGCCAAGAGCTGTTCTACCCTGCTGTGTCACTTGTGCCCGCTCCCTTTCTTCTCCTAGCACATATTTGTGCTTTTCAATTTTAACTATGTTAAAATTTTGCTGAATCAGTCAACTGAACCAATGCCTTATGATCTGGAGTAAGGGAATAAGCAGCAAGAAAAATTGCAGGTATGCGGGCCCACTCATTTAAGAGGAAGCTCACCATTAGATCAACTTACCTATAAGGTCAAATTGCACTGAGATGGAGAAAAAACTGAGGAATACAGAAGATACTGGGAGGAGTGGCCCCTTTCAGATGACAGTCATAAAGTCAGTTTAGCTGTAATATGAAACCTCACCCGTAGTTGCATGATTCCTTCTGCCTTTATCTCTGCAAGCTTAACATCTGCTCGGGATTTTCAAATACTTGATGTAATCATTTCAGTCTGAACAATCTAACTTTTCACTTTGATCCTTTGATTTATACTTCAGGGGCTACGATGCTTTCTGCCGAGAAGTCATTTCTCATGGGAGAGTGGGCCCTACGGACAGCCACATACCAGGGCTATAGCCCACACAATTGGAAAGTCTCCTGCATTAATGTATAATTGGTTTGAACACCAGTTCAAATCCAGGGGATTTCGCCAACTCAAATGAGTTGTGCGTCAAATCCACGGTTCCCGGCCATGCAGAAAAAGGGAAGGAGAACAAGAACTGCCTCTTATTTGCGGCCACCCAGGCAACTCAGTGTGCCCAGTAAAACTGAAGTGTGATGGAAGCACGAAGATCACATTCCCTTTAATTACACTCTAGCTAGCACAGGACCCCACAGCAGTGAAGATGCAGTAGAATGACACATGGGCCTGTTTGCTGGTTTCTAGTCAAGGCAGAGTTCCTGCTGTTGTCGTTATTCTGTTCACCATTGTTACCTGCTCTGGTTACCAAACCAGCAAGACTAAATTTAGTACAGGCTTGCCTGGCCTTGCATCTTCAGTTTGCTCGTTTTATACACTAACTGCAGAGGCAGGTCAGGGGATTAAAAGGAGGAAGCCTGAGCTGCACCTTGGCTTAGCGCAGAGTCTTTCGGCTCAGACTTGGATAAAGTCCATCCCTCCGGTAGGGTGTAATGCCATCTCCACAGTGTGTCGGTCTGTCGTTTTGGCTGACCTCTGAGTAGGAGCCATGGGACGCTGGCTTCCAGTGTAACAGGATCATCCAGCCTCATTGAACGGCAGACAATTGGACAACAAAGTGCTCCTGAAATATTAAAGGAGGTTGTTTTCCAATGTATGTAACTTAATTGTTTTGGTTTCTTCTTCCAGACATTAATATTTTATTTGGCTTCCTCAGGTTATTGCTGGGGAAAAGGACCTTGGACACCTTCTAGCTCACCTTAAAATGGCTGGAAGAAGAGACCAGAGGCCTTACCAGTTTGAAACAGTGAAAGGTCAGGAATTCTGTCTCAGACTGGGGTACAGGCTCAATGGAGAATGTTTTCTGTGATATGAAAGGAACAAAGTAGGTACTTTATATTAATTCAGTGAGACCTAGGCAGGCAAACCACAGGCACACCAAAAAAAGCAACCACCACAAAAAAGAGGACAATATTTTTAAACCAGCCTTATAAGCTGCAGGGTTTTGACTGCATTGTCAATTCTGCTTGGTACAGAATGAAACCAAGAGCAGACTCTATTTATACATCCATCAAGTTTAATCTTAAAAATAGTTAGGAATAGCATTGACCAGCCTCCTCATCCAAACTACTAGCAAACAAACAAGGTAGCTGCAAATTTATGCAAAGTGTCGTTTCTCTGATCACTCATGGCCAGTTTCTAGTCTTTTATTCATGTCATTTAGCCATTTCTTAAAAATTAAGTTAGCTTCTTAGCTCTCTTTTCTGCAATGGCATCAATGCTTTTATTTTATGTTGTTGACTTGGGAATTTGCAGTTAAAAGGTGGGTCTGATGTGTTATCACTCTACAATAACATTTTAAAACAACAGTGGTAGAATACTGGCTGAAAAGACCTGATATTTTGCATAAATGAAAGAATCTTTAGGAAACTGGGGAGCCTTGTGCCTAAAGAATGTAGCCTCTTATTTTAAAGCTTTCCGTTCCTCCCATCTGCTGCTGGATTCCCCAGTCCAAGCTGTTTCTCCAAGGTATGACTTAATTGTCGCTGCTTGTACCAAATGTTGAGGGTGTTGTACACGAGGGAAAGTTTTGTCAGTATTCATACTCTTGTCTGAAGTGAATCTGTCTTGTTATTGAAGCATTTACTTGGGTAAAACTACGTGGTAAATCAATGTTTGAGGTAGATATTGAACCCGAGTCTCAGGCCACGAATTCCAATGTACAGTCTGCTTAGTGATCTGGAACTGAAATCTGTAAATGTTTCATCTTTCTTGTCACTTTCCCCTCCCTTAAAAAGATATAAACAAACTGCCAGCATCTTGCTAGGAGCACTTTGAAAGGCAAACAAATGCAGTGTTTAGTCTGTGCAGGGAATTGAGGTTAGAGGTGCTGAGGCAGGCAGGCTTGAGACTGAGGAAAGGTGGAGAGGGAATATTTGCACAGCATCTGTTTAGCCTCTGTCATCTCAGTGTAGCTCTAAGCAGACAGTAGTCTGATAAGAAAGTGAACATGATCAGTACCTTCATCTTGGCCATTCTCGGGTAAAACCCAATCATACTGTCTGAGACTTCTGACAGATCAAAGAAATCAAAGAAGCAGAGGGCTCCGGTTCTGCCTGGGGTATGCAGAGCCTTGAAGAGGCTCCAGCTGATAACGACATAGAGTTTGTTAGAGCCACTTCCTCAGGAGCTGTGAAGAATTGTATTTTTCAGAGAAGTTTCTGCCCCTGCCATGCACATGTTAGAAGTTCAGAGCTTACAGCTCTGGGGCTTTTTTTCAAGATCAGATAAGGAATTAATGATCCAGATGACATCAGTCATTCTGGGCTTTACAAAAAAGATCTCTCTTCTCTGCAGAGAGGGACAGAGAGTTATTTATAAATAATGAATAAAGAATGTGATGAAATAGTTAATTTAGCTGTTGCTCTACAGCCTCATTCTTTTGAGCTAAGAGGACCATCCAGTGACAGAGAACTTGGGTAAAGTGTTTTTCTTAAGATCTGCTCAATGCCCAGGTTTTATCTTTGCTTCTTAGTGGAGGAGCCCTCGAAGTACAGTAGGGAACAGCCAGGGGGTTATTGCAAGGAGAAAGGAAAACAGACCCCACCCAAACTAATGCTGCTAAACATCTCCATCTTAACAGCACTCATCACATTTTAAGTTAGGGTCACTTGTTCTGTTTGCCGGCCACACCTGAGTTTATCTTGTTTAATCTCCAACTCCTCTGAAAGCCTTTTTGGGAGGGGGCAGGGAGTAAAAGGGGACTTGGCCTTAAAGAACCTTGGTCATCATCAGAGCAGTTAAATCCTGCGCTAACCACACTGTCACTTGGCAACCTGGTGAGGGAGATTGCATGTGCAGATTAGACACTGTGCCTTTGTGTTTGCTCTGTTACCTGCTTAAAGAAAAAAAAAAAAGGATGAGGAAAACCATCATTGAATTAGACAGCAACATTGCATTGACATAATCACCCGCTGCGAGTAACCTTGACCTCTTTGCAAAAGCTTAGTTTAAAGGGGAGCATGGCTTTATTTGGAAATTCAAGTTGAAAGGAGATTTAGTCATTCTGCTTGATTTGGGCTGAGATTTGGGCTTAACGAGGACAAAAACAGTGCCAATTTTGCTGTCTTTTTTGTGCTGAGCTGGAAACTACTTTCCTGTTGTCAGCAGAGAGCCTGGTATTGGCAAGAAGAGGGCAGGGGCTGAGCTATCCATGCTTGGCTCTCTGAAATAAAACTCTGGAGATGCAGCAGAAAGAGGCCTATGATTTAAGCCTAAGCTCTTATTTAGATAGTATTCACTGTGCCTTGTCTGTTAGCCTCTCAGTTTAAAACAGACATGTTTTGGTATTGGAATTGACCTTTCCTTTTCAGGCTTTCTTTGGAGATGTACCTAGTCAAACCACATCCTAGCCTGACTCTTGCCTGGGTGAAATCCCACCTCTTCTCTTATCCAAAACTCTGCCAACCAGCTGGTGATATTGCTGGTTGAAAAGTTCAAAGGTGCCATGAGAAAGCTTGAATTATTGATGCCACTTTCCTTCCATATGCCTGTAATCATCTACTGTTTGGGCACAGCCCAGCCAGACCTAGTTAGATTCCACAGCTGGGCAGGCTTGTCGGGACGCTGAAACAGACTCCAGGCTGCATGGAAAGAAGGCACAGGAGAGGGAATACATTCCCATATACATTAATATGACCTACGATACTCGGTACTGAGAAACTCGCTGGAATCAGGACGGACGGCGTAGGTATGTTCAAGAAGTTACTGTGCAGAGTGATAAAGAAGGAGCTCGAGCAATTTGTACAGGTGAAGGAAAACAGATAACTGTTAAGAATTAAATTCCAAGTATTTCCCATTAAGATTAATTATTGTACTTTTTAATCTGTACAAGTTGGGAGAAACCACTGTGTTTAGGGAAGATGACACTTCTCTGGTGATCTTAAAATAACAGCATGAGCTATCTGCTCTTCTTTCTGTCTGTAGTTTCATGCTGTGTTTTTAATAGCACTGAGGTTCTCCTTTTTCTGATGTGAAGTATTATTATTTCTTCTAAAAAGGAAGAAGAAAATGAATTTTTGCTTTTTCCTGTAGTGATATAGATGAAGTTGGTATAGTGAGGGGAGCTGAAATACTAATGAGGACCTTTCAGCTGCTCCTGTGTGTCCAGGAGGCAGATGGTCCAGGGCGGTTAATCAAACCAGGTCTGATGTCAAAGGAATTGTTTATATAAGCAGTGATTCATCTTACCATTCCATGTTACAAAACAATCTGTTCCAAAACCCTATCTTGGAAGGATTGTGAGCTCTAGGCGTTCACATTCTAACCTGGATTTGGAGTCTGGGGTCCTGTCTTTACAGTGAATCAAACCAAAGTCCTGTGTCTCAGCTCCCTACAAATTTGAGCAGTGTTCATGAACTTGCTTGTCATCCAAATATTGAAGAATTGTTATTTTGCAGAAGGCTTTAGCTTTCCAGACACATGACTATGTAATAGTAGTGCATAAAAGCAGACTTTTTTTTACTTCTGCATTTGGAATTGTAGAGAAGCAGTATCAACTTTAAGCCCCCAGGAGGACAGAATATTAATAACTATTTTGTACTGAGGATCTAGGGTCTAATTCAGCTACCATTAATCTCAGTACAAAAGTCTTGTTGCAGGATTTAAAGATCTAGGCCACTAGAACTGGTGTATTAAGCAGTGAGGGGGGGGCTGAAATAAGGTGGCCACACACCTACATAACATAGAGAGTACTGTTTAAAGAGAGGAGTAGAAGAAGATAATTTGATGTTGAGATGAACTCTGTACTATGCAACATACGTGTCCAAGATGTTTTGAATAGTGTGAACTCTAGACCAGAGTAAAAAAGCGAGTTTGGAGGGAACACCAAGGATGTTGATTGTTGAGGAACCCTTAACTGTATGTAGCAGAGCTTTCAGGACAGCAGCTCTTTGCTCAGTGGCAGAGTTGCAACTGGGGAAAAGGGAAATACTTTTTTTTTCTAGTTGCAGAAGATTGTTCTGTCACTCAGCAGAGTACAAAACAGGTAGTATGCAAAAAACATTTGCAACAAACCCGTGCACTTTACATATGCCTAGTGTGCTTTTTTTAGAGCATTGATTTTCCTGGACTGTGTAAATCTCAAATGTGGTTTTGCTGCCCTCCTTGGGGTGACTGAGGTGAGGCAAACTTTGACTCACTGAGTTGTTCTTTATCAGTTTGTTCCCAGAGCACTGGAATTTTTTTTTTTTTAAGAACTTTTAAGGATGCTTGGACAAGTTTTCGTCTGCAAGCAAGTCATAAGATAAGAAAAAAGAAAGAAAAATAAGGGTGATTCATGGCAAAATAAAACAGAGATTGACCTGGAACAGGACAGACAGTTTGGCACTTCTCAGCTGCACAGGTGTGATTCTGTGAATGTTTATTCACTTCTATAGAAACAAGGTAAATTATTGTGTAGGAGGATCAGGCCTCACTTTGTAGCTTATTTCACAGCAAAATGCGCAATGTTTCCTTTCGTAGGTGAATTGACATAAACCCTCACATTACTCCTGAACACTGGAGAAATGCCTCCTTCCCGATCCAAGACTCGACACAAAAAGGATGGAAAAGAGAAAGCGTTGAATTGTGAGAAAAAGACAAGCTGCCCAGGAGATTCAAACATCCACTGTGGGAAATGGTTGGGAGATAAGAGCAAAGGCCAGTGGAAGGACAAAGGGCCATTGCCTGAGCAAGATGACACCCTTGAAGAGGACCCCTTAAAAAGCCAGAGGCTGGTGAAGCTTCAGGGAAGCAAAGAAAATGGCCACAAAAAGCTATTCTGGGAAAAAAGAGCTTACAAGAGAAATGATAGAAGAGAAACTGATTTGAGGAGAAGACAGATAGAACAATCAGTGTTCAAGTTGGAGGGGAAAAAAGGAAAGGCCTGCAAGCAACCGGAAAAGATGTCAGGACGAGAAAGTGAGGACAGTAGTGATAGGGAGGAAAAGGCCACCACAAACAGCAAGAAACACAGTTTTAAAAGGAAGTGTGGCAAGCGTCCTGCTGTTAGTGAGAAAGTCACTGAGTCAGAGTCTGTAAAGTCAATTGTGGTGCAAAGTGTTGAAGGCTCTCTGCAGAAACCCGACTTACCGCAGAAGGCACACAAAGCCAGGCACAGCGAAAGGCACAATGGGAATCACGGCTGGAAGGAAACTTCTGAGCAGAAGTCAGGTTCTCAACCCCAAGGCAGTATGGCACAGGGAGAAGGTGAAAGAACTGGGAAAAAGCAAGTTGGAAAACATACCAGGATTATTATCACTGAAAGTGCAGCAGAAAATGTCCTGGAAACTTCAGGTAATTCCTGTTCTGACTCCAGCAGTGAAGGCCGTTGGACCCATAAAAGAGGTACAAAAGAGACTACGGTGGACAGCACTGCAAGCAGTGAAGAGAAGAGTAGTTCTTCAGAGGAAAATGGTCTCAGTGAGAATGAAGCCACACTCAAAGATCCTCCTGTGACTGAAGGAAAAGGGTACAAGGAACTGCTTGATGAAAGCAATGAAGCATCTAACGAAGCCGAAAGGGAGCAGGTGGCCACAGATGGAAAGAAGGAATTTGAGGGTGAAGGCACTGACTTTGCGGGATTGGAGGCAGAGGAGAAAATGAAGAAACAAGATGACAGGCCAAGACAACCAAATTCTCTTCTAGCTGAGAGCAAGGAGAAAGAAAATAATGTAAGCATTTCAGGATTCCAACTAAAAAGTCTTAAGAACAGAGAAAACGGTGATGATGAAGTAGGCAAGGAAAATAAATTAGAAAATGACAAAGTTCAAGATATGTCAAAAGATGCATATGACAATTCTGACAGCAATGGGGAGAACAGCACTGAAGAGAGCATTGACAAAGGAAAAGAAAATGTGACAAAACAACCACTGCCTGGTGCTGGGAAAGAAAAACTCCACATTTGCCTTAGAAAAGTACTTCAACAAACTGAGCAGGGAGAGAAGGTGAATGATGAAGGTGGCAGCACACAGGAAGACAGTCCTTTGCTCTCTGAGCAGCAGATAACACTGAAAGAGAAATCTGGGAGGACTGAGATTGCAGAACAAGGTAAAGTGGTGGGACATATACCGAGGGACAGTTCATCAGACTGCAGCAACCAGGAGTTAGCAGCGATGATGCTTACAAAGAAATGCTCTTCTCAATCCCAAATGCTTCTCAATCTGAAAAACAAACATAAAAATGCTGAGACCAAACTATTAACAAGCTGTAAAACAAGCCTTGTCCAGATGGCCTTGGAAACCAACTCTGACCTGAAAAATGTTTATAGCATCTGTTCAAAACCCACGACTGTAGAAACCCTTAGTAAGCAGAAAGAGCTCATCATAGCTCAGAGTTTTGGAGAGAAAAGATTAAATCTCTCAAATATTTCAAGCTGCTCCACTATTACAAAAAAATCATCCGATAAGCAGCTCCTTGGCAAGAAGAATGTTGGAAAATTCATTGGAACAACTAAACTGAGTTCAGGCCAGACTTTAGAGGCAAAAAAAGAGAAAGCAGAAGAAGTGGTTGTAGAGGCACCTTCTGAAAAAGAAAATGTGCATGATGGGAAAGGATCCAAGTACTCGCACACCCATTCTGCTTTTAGAAAAGTCGCCAGCTGGCTTGGTCAAAAACCTGCCAAGAAAGCAAGGCTGAAAGCTCGTTTTCTGAGAGTGGCACGTGCAATTGGTATCTCAAGATGGCTCTTGAAAAAATTTGGGAAGACGAAGAGGAGCAGCAAACCTTTTGGATTCAGAAGTAGAGTGGCGATCCGGATTGTGAGCACTGCTGGCTGGGTTGGTTGGTCTGGCAAAGCCTTCCCTGGTGCAGCCGGACAGCTGGGGAGGGTTGAGTTGAGTGACAAAGAATCTTCTCCTCCATTAGTGGAGGGGAAAGGTGGTCCTAAAATGGGAGAGGAAGTGGGACATGTTGATTTGCCTCCTGGTGATTCCCCTCTTCATGGAACCAGTTCCCTTCCATGCTTCCTTAGCTTGGATGAGGAGAACAACACTGCTACTGATGCCAAGTTTGCTATAGTATTCCCCAGAGTGGTTAAGACGAAGAGCTCCTTATCCAAGGGCTCAGGAAATGGTTATTCCCTAGAGAAACTGAGATCTCTATCAGACAGAAAATCCGTGATGCCTGTGCAACAGGGCTGTAGATTCAAATGTGACCTTCCCAGACCTTTGATGGATCAAAGCCCTCAGAGAAACAGTGAACAGGGCTTCCTTCCACATCGAGAAGAGGATCCAAAATGTACAGCAGATTATTCCGGTGAGGCAGATGTCAGAGAGAGTTCAGGTGTGCTCCAGACTGCAGGGTCCAAAGTCACGCCTTGTGTTCTCTGGTCTCGGCAGCAGGCTCAGGGATGTGACCCTGTGGCATGGCTGAACTCTGAATTGCTGCTGCCACGACTAACTGTCGAGAACCTAAGCAAATGGGCCATCTACAAGGACCCATATCGGACCAACAGTCCTGTGATGAAGGTCTGCAAGGATCTGTGGGAGGCAGAAGACACCACTGACAATATGCCAGAGATGGAATTAATGCAGAAACAGGTACAGGTGTTATTTCTAGTATTGTAATGAAAATGAACTTCTGCTTTTTCAGTAATGAATCTATGCATTTCAGGTGCACATGTGTGAAGACCACCGTGTAGAAGCTGAGGAGATTGAAGATCTAACCAAATTGGAGTATGTGTTGTTAATGCAGCTAATCCAAGGTCAAAGGGGCTTGCTTGTTATCCTTCAAACCTACGGTTGGCTCAACAACAGAAACCACATTATAGATCCTTGGCTATCACGTGAGAAAATAGAATTAATTGGATGCATATTGTAGCTCAGTTAAGTGACACTCTGCAGTAAAGCTAAGTAGGATGGAGAATTGCACTAGTTAAGTCATGGACCTACCCTGGATCCCATGAGGAGGAGCACAGCAGCAGAGGGAACTCCTGACTGTTGTGTGTAGTGTGTCCGCAAGCTCTGCTGCACAGAGTGCACATTGAATCTCTGCAATCACATACCAGAGAGAGCAGCTCATCCTAGTTAGCAGACTTCCTTACAGAGGCATCCAGGGGACTATAACTCTCCTGTTAAATGGTTCCCAGTCCCCAAATGGGTTCTAGAACAACAAAATATACTTTATGGCTAGGGGGAACAATGTTTAGAGGCTGATGTGACTTTTGTGGTGTTGCAGAGGGACAGAACTGGGAATTTGACATGCCATTCTTGTTGCATAAAGTATGTGCTAAGTCAGGAAGACTTGCAGGATGAGAAGCGCATTTCTATGTTTGCCTACGGATACTGGCATCTGTGGCTTTGGTGACTCCCATTGCCTTCAGCTTTGGCAAACTCCGGCCCTACATCTTTAACAGCTCAAATCATGTTTCACTGCTGTTACTGAAAGAGGAGCACCTAATAGTGCTTCTCACACGTGTCTTGCACCCTCCACCCTTGCCATCCTGCTGAAAGAAGCAACTGTAAAGGCTGCGTGCAAGGAGGTGTGATCACATGGAGATGGACAGGCAGGATACTCTGAGGTTTGCCAGTTCTCCCCTGTCTGATGTGTTTAATCCTGGACATGTTGGAACCATGTGAAGGCAATGAATAGTTTCAGATTTGAGTCTCCTACAAAATCCCTGGGAGGGCAGAAAGGTCCCTGTTAACATATGCAAGTGAAGCTTATGGCTGACAAGTCCTTTTCTCTGTTTGCAGGGAGGTCTGTGAGAGCTCAGTTCTGCTGTGTCTGAAGAAGAGGTTCCATCGCAATCTTATTTATGTATGGGTAGTGTTTTTTGGTTTTGGTTTGTTTGTGTTTGTATTTTTTTTTTCTTCAGTGCTTATTCATTCTGAACAATGAGCTTTAAAAGTAAATAATTTCTGTAACTCCATCAAGCTTTAATAATGTACCAAGTAGCTCAAGAGCTTGCTCATTACTGGGATCAGTGATAAGAAGGATACTCACACTGCTTTTGCTCAGAAAATGGGTAGCATGAAATATTTGTAGTAAAATCTGAAAGTCCTAGGGTTGCTCTTTAGTTTTGGTATTTGTTACCAACCCATGAGTATATTTGGGTTCAGTTATAGCCTCAGCTGCTCCTAGTGGAACTCTCCTGTCTTAGCAAAGCAGTTCTGAGTAAAAATTGTGGATCTCAAGAAGAAACTTCAGAGTTTCTGCAAACATTTCACAGTGTTGCAGTCAAGAGCTAGTTCTGGGTGGCTGATTGTTCTTTTTCGTTTACTGGCTTGGGTGTTCAAACTGGTGCCTGTAATTTCGTATGAAGCTTGGAGAACAGACAGTGACTAGTGAAGATGACCATAGACCAGTGAGTGCCCACTTATCCCAAAATATTAATGACAGAGCTTTGACAGTGACCACTGAAAAATTGTGCTATGGCCTGAATAAGCTGGCAGTATAGTCAGAATAGAGAGTATTTCTTTAAAGGTATTTTTAATCTTTGTATTAATATATGTGTTCACAGAATCAGTTGCATTCCTCATTCAGAAAATTCTAAGAAGCCACCAAATTTTTTTCCATTTTCTTACTTTTGTCCTAGACTTACATTGGGCAAATTTTGGTTTCTGTGAATCCTTTCAAAGACCTCAGTATCTACTCTGAAGATGTGGCTACCCAGTACCACCAAGGGACTCTCTCAAAAAATGCCCCGTATGTTTCTCTTTCTCAAATAAACCCCCAAACTCTGTTCTGTTTGTGCTCCAGAAAGTATTTTGTTTTCCTCCAGTTGTCTGACAGAGCAGGATGAATGCCATAGGAAATGAACAACTTAGCAGAGTGGTGCTTGGACCTGTAATGCTACAGAGCTAAACTCTTTAGGTCAAGTTTCTTGAGTATGATTTGAAGGTCCTGAGTTCAATGCCTGCTGGGACTGTTCTGGCATTATGTGCTTCCCACTGCTAAGCTGGTGTCCCTGATACTAAACCCCACAGCACAGAGCATTACTCAAGTTAGGGTGAAGAGGTCCTGGAGGAACCTGAACTTTGCAACAGCTTGTAACACTGGTGTTAACCTGATGTCAGCAAAGAACAAAGCTCTGATTTCCCTGGTTCCTCATGTTTCTCAGATCAAAATACTGGCCCATCTCTTATGCAGATCACTGATGAGTAAACTTTTGGTGCTGTATTTGCGAGGTAGAAATGTGAGGTCAGTTAACTGGGATTTTCTTTCTGTACATCTAGACACATCTTTGCCATCGCAGAAATGGCCTACACACTATCCCAGTCATCAGAGCAAGAGCAGTGTGTTGTCATCAGGTAGGAAATCAGGGCACTTTTTCAAGGCGTGTTAATTTCTTTATGTATGACTTTTATCTTTGCATTTCACTGTCCACAAGTTTATCATTCTGGCTATTGCATGAAGGTGGATTTTTATTTCACTCTGTGCAAATACAGTTTGAATTTAGCTTCACATCAGTTGGGAGGAGTGGAAGAGAAGGCGTTTGGCATTCCACAGTGGAATCTTATTTGGGCCTGTTTTGTCAAGTTGTCTCAGTGTTTCAAACAATATGTGTTAGATCTTCATTTGCAAATCAGCACAACTCCACTGATTTACTGTAACAGGTCCTCTGATATGTCTGAGTTAGGTAATTCTGTTTTGATGCCAGCTTCTTTACCTCTTGTTCCTCCAGTGGGCACAGTGGATCAGGTAAAACAGAAGCTGCCAAAGCAATTGTGCAATACCTGACCATGCTGTACCAGAGATCAGACAGCCACAGGATCAGACAGGTAAGAGGCAACTGAGATTGACTTTATTCTGTGATGGTTAGGCAAGGAGTAGAAGCCAAAGACAGTACAAAGAGGCCATATTGTTTATGTTATTTATTTTTTCCTGGTTCACTGAGCTGGGCTTTGGATGGCTTGTGGTTTAAGGTGAAGCTCCTGTAAAGACAGGACAGCTGCTGTATTTTGTTCTGTATTTTAGTATCTGGAAGCCCTCATGCTGTATAGAGTGCTGTATCTCTTTAAGGCAGGTATCATGTCTCTGTTCAGAGACCTTATAGCTGTGTCTGGGAGGTGAATCTTAACAAACACAGAGCAGAAGTGAAAGATCATAGCAGTGAAGGTAAAGACCTCACAGAGCAACTTGCCAATGGCTAGAGGTGATGATACCAAGAAAAATCTGAAAAGAGACTCTTTAGCCAAGCGACAGTGAAAATCCGATTTTTCTTGGATTTTCAAACTAACAGTTACTTAAGTTCCTTTTGGTTTTAAAAACCTGTAATTGCTACTGAAGTGTTCTCTCCGTCTTCAAGCCCTGCAGTGTCCTACCCATACTGGAGAGTTTTGGGAATGCCAAAACCATCCTGAATGACAACTCAAGCCGTTTTGGAAAGCTCCTCAATGTCCACCTGCAACAGTGAGTTAAAGGAACATCTTGGGATGTCGTTCTTCTGAGCTATCAAGGGGTGCTTGGGTGAGAAAAGGTGTAGCGGTGCTTAGAGTTCATGCAATAGCCCTCCCTCCCCTACACTCTTGTTATCATCAGGATAGAAAGAGGGTGATTTTACGCCCCTATTTGGCTTTTAGGTTTCCTCCACAACAGAATAGATCTTCACCTGTCAAGATGGCTGATAAATTAAGAACATTAAGAATGGCTGAACTGGTTTATACTGAGGAGCCATCTAATGTAATGTTGTGTCTCCAGCACTGGCCACAAGCATTCACTGAGGCAAGGGCAAGAACATGCCAAATACATGTAATGCTTTTCTCTAACACTCTGTAGGCTCTTAACCATTTGCAACAGCTCAGGAGTTTTTTCTGAGTCTCTTGTGGTTTTCCAGTTTCCTCTAGGACTCGCATACACTTCATGCCTCTGCAGCAGTCTTTGGCAAGTGTTCTACAGGTCTAACCAGTTCTGTGAAAAACACCTTTTTTGTTTTGAACCTGCCTCCTTGCTAACTTCTGGTTTCATTTATTTTTTTCTTTCTTTTTTTTTAACTGTTGCCAAGCACTGAGCTGATATTTTCACGGAACTGTCTATCATAACCACAAGGTCTCAGTCCTAAGCAGCAATGGTTAACTTGGAGTCCGTTGGTTTCTATGTGAAGCTGGGATTACTTCGGCCTGTATGCATCGCTTTACATTTATCTACAGTGAATTTCATGTGCCATTTTCTTGCTTGCTCACTCAGTATTTTAAGGTCTATCTGCATTTAGTCACAGCTGACCTTCATCCTCACTGCCTTGAATAATTTCATACAATCAGGAAGCTTTGTCATGTTGCTGTTCAGCTCCTCTTTTAGGTCACTTATCAAACCTTGAGTTACACTCACAGGTCAGAGCGCAGATGCTTTGTGGAACTCTAGTGATTGCCTCCCACTGTTAAGAGAATTAGTCATTTACTCCTGTCCATGACAGGACCTTCCCTCTTACGCTATGGTTGCTTGGTTTCCCTCTAAGTCCCACAATTTTGTCAAAACCTTTTGGAAATTAATGTAGGATGTATCCCTTAGATCATTCTTATCTGCAAATTTGTAATCCCCTCCAAATGACCCCAGGAGGTTTGTGAGGCAGGATCTCTGTTTACGGAAGCTATGTTGACTCTTCTCAAATCAACTGTATGTATTCAGGTGCTCACTAATTCAGCCCTTCGTTATACATCTGCCTAATCTGCATGGGACATAGGTCAGGCTTAAAGGCCTGTAGATCCTTGCGTGCAGCTTAACTCCAGGCTGCTGGCTGCGTGGCCAACTATCACTGTAGTGCTTGGACGTCCTGGTTTTGGTCCTGAATCACTTTGTGCAAGATGCAATTAAATTACAAAGCAAAAATGTGGCCCCTGTCCCCACAGGCTATCAGTATGATGTATGAAATGGGCGAGTAAGGTCAGATAGGGGAGTGGTAAAGCAACAGCAATCAGATATGGCTGAAGGGAAGGGATGTGGCGTGTTCCCTGGATTATTTTCAGGACGTATCCTGTGAGAATCATTCAATTTCAAGCACCCTTGTACTCTGGAGGCTGTTCAGAAGCCAAACTTGAATCTGTATGTTTCATAGCCGCTTTCTCTGTAACAGTCTGATACAAAACACTGGTGCTGGGAAGCTTCAAAGTTCAGGCCAAGTTGGTCAGGTCATACATGTGTTTCTCAGCAACATCTCCCTCTACTAAACCCTCGGAGAAATGGATCTGCAGAAAACCCGTCACCAGTTTCTGACAGGATCTGTTGTTGTCTTATGCTCAGTGGCGTCGTGGTGGGAACATCCATTTCCCAGTACCTGCTGGAGAAGTCTCGTGTGGTATTTCAGGTGAGGACCAATGAGCCCCTCCCTCCTAGAGGGGTCCCTCTCTCTTTTTTATTCATATTTAATCTTAAATTTACTGTTAAATAACAGGGATGGGAATGAGTATTAGAACTGCCTCCCATTTCTTCTCTTAGCAAGATGTATGTCCCCTCTGTGCAGCACAACATGATCGCTTATTTTATTCAAATAAAACAGGAAGTCACTGTATCTTGAACAGGTCGACTTAAGCCACTTATTAGGGATTATTGGAAGTTAAATCTTTCCTCAACTAATTTTTCTTGATGTCTGGAGTGTGGAAAAGTTCAGATACTGGAGCTGTGTGAAAGAGACTGCTCTCGGATGGAATGCTCTTAAGGTGTTAGTGAGAAATCCTGGAAACTTTTAAAACGAAATAGTTTTTGAGTGGCTTCTAGCCTCACCTTGCCGATCTCAGAGTTTCATTGTCCCTGCTCACTGAGTGTATTCTATAGGGTTTTGGAACTGGATATGAGTCAACTCTATGAACTGTGTCCCCTGTCAGGCCCACGGTGAGAGGAACTACCATGTGTTTTATGAGCTACTGGCTGGGCTCCCGGCAGAGCAGAAAGAGAAGATGTACTTGCAAGAAGCAGAGTCTTACTTTTACCTGAATCAGGTGAGTGAGGCGAGCAGCTGATAGATGGCCAAGATGTCACTTCTGCTTGGTTAGTGAGGCACCTGATAACTTTGCCTCCCTCCTGATACATCCCTGATGCTAAAATCTGCTTTGCTCCTTCTCACACCTGACCTAAGAAGGAATACCTTTGTCTCTTACATGATCTCTTTCTTGCCTTGAAGCCCCTTCTGCTCCCTAAGAAAAGCTTTTTTAAAGAAGTTATTGTGTAGGTCCATGGCTCCACCCTGTGGTGGAGAAAGTCTCTTCTTGTTGCTTTTCCTTGCATTTGCCATTTATTGTGGGACTGAAAAGAGCAAGGGATATTTCTTTCTACCTTTGGCAAAACACTTGCTTCATTGACTGAGTCAGTGGGTGGAAATTTTAAATCACTGAAATGTACTGCTGATTACAATCTATTTAAATTGGTGAATTGTTTGCCAGACTTATGCAAGCCATCACCTTGGAGCACAGTTTCTTTTGTTTAAGAATGTTTTCCATACTCAAGCTGTTCACAGCTATAGCAAGATATCTTTCCTTTTTCAGTTGTGTGTATCAGCTTTCCCACGTGAACAAACTCTTTACAGCAGCTGTGCTCACGTGAGGAATCCTTGATGAATGATTGCTATCACCTTTCCTTCAGGCAAGGAATGGACAAGTACCATTAAACACTCAAGGATGGAGGGCAATTAAGGGCCCATCCCTTAATGGAGTGATGCTCCTAGTTGGCAAAGGGTCTGCATTGTAAACTAAACTCTTCAAGGGGATAGTTAACAGGATTGTCTCAGCCTGCTGCAGAGCAGAAAAGGAAAACAGATCAGATCATGTGTAAAGAAGTTAGCAGAGACTGACAAAAATACTCTCAAAAACTCCAGAGAGAAAAGAGACTGGTCTGTCATGAATGCTGAGCTCCCACTATTGGCGTCTTTGGTCTTTATTTCAGATTCCTCCAGTCCTTAAAACAACTACTTCTCTGAAGATTGCTGCTGGTAGCTCAGCTCCAGCCTGGGGCAAAATGGGCTGACCACAATTATCTGTCCCTATTCTCCCAGGGCAGAGCGTGCGACATCCTGGGGAAGGAGGACAGCCAGGACTTTCTGGTCTTGGCGCAAGCTCTGGAAGGAATCAGTCTCTCGGACGACCAGCTGGCCTCCACCTGGGCTGTCCTGGCCGCCATTCTGCAACTGGGGAATATCTGCTTTACCTCCTATGAGGTACATTGACCCCTGGCAGCCTGGGAATGGGCTGCTTGTGCTGAACGTTGCTGTTACCCCGTGTGATGGGACCAGGGACGTTAGTATTGACCAAAGATATCCTTTGAAGACTATACTGTTCTTTTGATACTAGGCTTTAAACTGACCTAGGCACGGACAGAAGATGGGGGGCAACCAAAGGTCCTTAGAGCTTGGGTGGCTCTTCAAGGAGTCAAAATGAACCTAGATGCTCGTGTTTTGCTCAGGCTGTAACCAGTTCTGTGCAGCTGAGGTGCTGTCAAGAATATTAATATTAGTGGAACCTCGTATCTCATCCATAGTTGAATCTATTGTTCTGCATTATTTAGAAGGAGTCCTATGAACATGCGGCCATTGCCAGTGACACTGAGATTCAGATGGTGGCCAATTTGTTGTGTGTCTCAGCAGATCTTCTGCGAAGTGCTATCACTCACCGTGTCACCGTGAGTACCTTTTTGGCAATCTCTCATTCATCCTGAAGCATGGAATGCCCTAGCACGGTGCTCTGTCAGCAGAAGGACCACCACCTTAGAAGGCCCAAAATCTGGGGGGTAACAGCAGGAGTAAAATGGTGGCTGTGCTCGATCAGTAATGGAAATGGGCTGGACCTCCCTAGGCACTTCTGTAAAAATGGCAGAACTCACATCTAGGTGGGCTCTTTTCTGACATGAGGTGGCTTCAGGCTTAACACTTTGGCCAGTTGACTCCCACCCTAAAATGTGGCAGCACAATTCTGTTTTACTTTTTGGTTTGATACCTGAGTAAATTATCAGGCCAAATAGAAAAAAAAAAATCCATTTATTAACGGGGCTGACTTCCTCGTAGATTCAAAAAAACCCGTGTATTTGTGAGATAACAGCAGTAAATTCTGGCTCTTTATGTATCCAGGTGACATCTTATGACCAGATCTTCACCCCTCTGTCTGTAGAAGGAGCCATCAATGCCAGGTGATTCTGCTGTTGTTTGGGTTGGTGAGATGCACCCAAGGGTGCTGTCTTTGCAGTAACTGGGTTTACTCCTCTCTCCTACTCAGGGACTCCATTGCCAAGACTCTGTATTATCTGCTCTTTGAGTGGCTGCTGCTGAGAATCAATGAGTGGTTGGCTCCCTGGGAATCAGACTGCATCGTGGGCATTGTGGACATACATGGTTTTGAGGTTGCGTTTCCTATTCTTTTGATACCGTCTGGACTGCAAGTGTGCATGCTGATTCTCCTCAGTCACTGCCAGAAATAGGAAGTAGGAGAGTATCTGATGGGTGGTTTTTGTGCTTCAGCATATCCTGCTTTTCTGTTATTCCAAGCCTGAATAGGGACAAGTCCAGAATCCACTGAGGTTTCTGAAGAGATTCTCCCTGATCTACTAGGCTTTGTATCAGTCCAGGAATAGTAGAAGCTCAGATAATTTTGTAAGCAAAGGCTCTGCAAGGTGTTACTTTCTGAAACTGAGTTTAGGGTAGCATCTAGAGTCCTGGGTCAGGAATTGTTACCCTTATGGCGGGTATACACCCATGTCTCTGCCCCTACCGCACTCCTGGGGGCTTCCCAGACTTGCAGTAAGTAAAAACCAGGCAGAGCAGAGGCTTAGAGTGATATGTGCCCGTGAGTTTTATGCTTGGTATTCCTATTAAAATCTGTGTGTTCTGATGAATGCTTAAAACAATGGAGCATATATGGGTGGGGATGTGCTTTCAAGAATAGATCTCTTCTTCTTTGTGCTCCTTCACAGCTTGTCTTGCCTCTTGCTGTTCTGCCCAGTCAATAAACCAGGCAAAGAGCTTGCGAACCAGACATAAGATGATTTGAATTTCTTAGGTTCATTCACACGTACTGATCACAACAAGCTGCCTGAGCCAGCAGCTCAGATCGGCACCATCTGGTGCTGTGCATTATTCACAAGAAGACACAGCCTCCTGGGAAGGCTGTGAACTGGAACTGATGATGCCTTTTTGTATTTGCAGGATCTGGGTGTGAACAGCTTAGAGCAACTCTGCATCAACTTTGCCAATGAGCATCTCCAGCATTTTTTCAACCAGACTGTCATTGCCCAGGAAGAGGTAAATGGAACTTATGCCAGCAGGTGAAAGGCAGCACATATGGAATGAGCTGAGGAAGCCGCAGCTGGAGAGTATCTTTTAGTGGAGAAGCAAGAAACCTAGGCCAAAGAGACGGCTATTCAACACCTTCTACTAATTCTGTAGTAGATTAAGGGAAGGGGACTTTGTTTAGTGCCCTGCTCCCTTTTACAGATCATATAGGTGAGATTGTCAGCATCAAGGACCCCAGGCCTCAGCTGGTATTTTTAGAGCCTGTTTGGTAGGTTCATTGTAGCATTTTATGTACCACTCAAATCTGGGGGATAAAAGTGTATTTGTCAGACTTGTGGCCTTTCACAGTTTACTTATCACTCTGCTTAGCAGCCTTCCTTTCTTAAATCAGGAAAATGATTAGCGACTTTAGAAGAAGTTTCATAAGACAAAACCAGATAATTCTTGGCAAGTTCCTAACAGCAGTGAAGCACTAGCTTCTGGATAAACCAAATTCCTCTGTTAACTCACTCCATCGTTCTTGTTTGCATGGCTGTATTTGACTGATTGGCCTTTAACATGCAGGAGGAATATAGTCAAGAGCAGTTAGCTTGGATTCCTATTTCCAAGATGTACAGCAAGTCATGCCTAGATTTCATTGCTGCAAAACCCCATGGCATCTTGTGTATCCTGGATGACCAGACTTCACTGACCCAGGTGAGAAGCTCTTATCCTCCTATGAAATCCCTTTCACAGGTTGTTTATGGTGAGGCAGTTAAACAGATTGAACGTGGACTGTGTTTGCACAAGTATTAGATGTTTTTACCTTCAGTTTAACAGCAGCTTTTCAGCCTACTGAACATGTTGCAGCAGCCGGAAAGATGTTTGTCATCTCCTTTATAGGCCACTGACCACACTTTCCTCCAGAAGTGTCATTACCATCATGGAAACAGCCTTTGGTATGCCAAGCCCAAGCTGCCTTTGCCAGTCTTCACCGTGAAGCACTATGCAGGCCCCGTTACCTATCAGGTGAGCTGGCAGGGGGCTCTGAGCAGCTGGAGCAACAGGGCAGTTTGGAAGCAAGCCGTGGATGTCCTGATGGGCCAGCTTCGAGTGCTGTGATCAAAGCCCTCTCTTTGTAACTGCACATCACTCTAGAGCATCGGTTCCTCAGAAATGAGGAGATTCTTATTAGGAGACGTAACTAAGCTGCCTCTGGGCAGAAGCAAAATAGGTAATGGCCTCAGGCACACAATAGCCTACACTGCTTGCCTCAGAGCCCTGGAAATCCAGGAAAGCTGTTGCTGCTGAAAGTAAGTGAGGAGTCAAAGTCTGCTGGGCAATGTGTAGAGGGAAAGGAGCAATCCCTCCTAAAAGCAGAAGTCATTGTCCCCTTCACTCTTGGTGGCAGCAGGAACAGCAAGCTTCATTCTCTAGGGCTTTCCTCCTGTTCCACCTCTCCAGCTGTTTGCCCCAAGTGAGGGTGTGTGTAAGAGGGGTGTTTTCCTGTCTGGTTGGTGGTCTGAACAGTGCATTAAATAGGACTTTGCCTCTGCAGGTCCACAAGTTTCTTAATAAAAACCGTGACCAGCTGTGTCCAGAGGTGCTGGATATGTTCTCTCAGAGCCGCCTCAAGGTACTGTAGTGGTTCAGGATGAAGACTGCTATTGCAGATACCTAACGAGCCATTCATTGATTTCATATGGAAGCAGAAAGATCTTCATCAGGTGTCAAGAGAGCCTGGAAGAACCATGAGGACTTTTGTTCTACTGAAGGACACTTGAGAATTGAGCAAGGCTTTTTCCTGCAAGTGATGTATTTTATTTGTGAAACGCAGACTGTCTAAGGATGCAGCTGAGTTCCTGGCACTGCTAGGGGCGAGGGAGAATGGTCCCCCAAGTTTCAGATAGAAGAAATTTTTCTTTCTATGTAGTTGAGTGAGATTTGGACATTTCTTTGTTTTTGCAGATGGTGTCTCACATTTTCCAGAAGGCTAAAGCTGCCTATAGTCAGCAAAGGGAGCTGAGGGCCAGAGGCAAAGGTGTCAAGTCTCAAACCTCCACACTGGTGTCCAAATTCCAGCAGTCATTGCAGGACCTTATCACCAAGCTGAGAAGGTGAGAGATGCTCTTCTGGTGCCACCCTTGCACTGGGCTGATTGCTGCACACAGAATTGTGTGAGGTCTTCCCAGGTCAGCACAGAGGAGGATGATCAAAGTTTCTTTCTTCTGTTTTGCAGGAGCCATGCCTTCTTCATTCGCTGCATCACCCCTAATCCCAAAAAGGTAGGGCAGCACCTGTCCGTTAGTTCTTTGTAGTCCAGTCCTTTCCAGCAGATCTCCTTTTGCAGCTAGGGTTTGGACTTCTTTGATAGCTTGAAACTTTTCTTCCCCTTTCTCTGTCTCTTGCCCTTCCCTGTGGCCATGTGAGCTGACCACATGCTGGAGGATAAGAAGCCAGTGTCAGCTGGACACCAAAGGATGGGTTGGGTTTTGTGTTCCATCACCCATAGACCATGGGAAGGTCTAACCCAAGGATGGAACAATAGAAAGACACCCTTTCTAAACTCTCTGCCCTCTTTCTCCTTTCTTTTTTATTTCTTGTTTTACATTTTTCTTCTGCCTTATATTCACAGCTGTCAAGTATCTTTGATGTGGAGTATGTCACTTGTCAGCTGCGGCATTCTGGGATACTGGAGGCCATCCACATTAGAAAGAAGGGATACCCGGTCCGCCTTCCATTCCAGAACTTCCTAGCCAGGTACAGCAGTGTACAAGCTTGGGTTTTCCCAGCCACTCGCAGCCTGGATGAACTTGTCAGCACATTGTGATTTGTTCTCTGAACACTCCAGTTACAGCTCTGGCTTCTGTCATATCAACATCTTGTCTTCCAGGTATGGCCTCCTGGCTGGGCGAGGGCACAACTGCTTGGAGGAAAGAGAAGGCTGCGCAGCAGTGCTGTCTTGTGTGGTTGGGAACCCCTCAGATCTCTATCAGATTGGAGTAACAAAGGTGATGCCTATAGAGAATCCCATCTTCATCGCCCAGGCCCAGCCATCTATTCATTGTCTGTCAATGGGCAGAGAACAGCCCAGCTCTCTGCCCAAAAAGGGAGAACATTGCGTGGCTTCACCTCCCTTTTGCTTTGCATCTTATCTCAAGTATGAAGGAGATTTTTAGCATTTCAGTTAAAGAAACAGGAGACTCTTGCTCCAGGCTGTTCTAGTAGCACGGCCAACTCTACCCAGCATTCCCTGATTGACATCCGGGTTTCTACCTGGTTTTCTGTCCTCCACAAATACATCCATCTCTGTCACCTGCACCTGCACCTCCTGCCCTCCCCAAATAAGGGAGTGCAGTTTCTTTAGCAAGGAGCCTTGAAGGCTACGGAGAGATAAACCAGCAGCTTTTGTTATTGATCCACTCTTAGAGAATCTGGCTGCTTTCCTTGTGGGTCAGCAGCTGTTCTCTTTGCCCAGGTCTTTCTGAAGGAGAAGGCCAGGCAGCTTCTGGAGAGACGATGGAACCAGAGGCAGAGTTGGGCCATTGTAACTCTGCAAAGGAACTTCCGATGCCTCCTTCACCGCAGACGCCTCCATGTCCTCCAGGAGAAAGTCATAATCATTCAGGCTCACTTCCGAGGTTACCAGGCAAGGTCAGGAGTCAAAGATCAGGCAAGGTACAGCCCTTTGTCCTTGCCCCGGACAGCAAGATGGGGATGTGCCTGACCAGGCCTCTCCTCATGTGGGCTCCTGGACTGTTCTGCAGGGAGGTGTCCCATTACTGGAATGGTGGAGGAGGGACTGACTTCCCAGTCTGGTTCCCAACACTGAGCAGAGGTTCCAGGGGAAATACAGCAGCTGTCAACACTCTTACTGTAACTTGCCTGTGCTAAGCTAGCTAGAGTAAAGGATGTAGGGAAAACATCTAAGAGAGGACCGGGCTTAACACATAAGACCAAATCCAGACTGCCTTATTGTAATAATGTTCTGTGTGGCCCATACTCTCGAATAGAATCCACAGCCTGCCTAAATTTTGTTGATGTTTCCCTCATTAGCAGTTCTTCTCTTTTCACATCCCTCTAGGAAGCGTTACAGGAGGCTGAAGAAGACTTTGGTGCAATTTAACACCATGATTTTAATCTCTAGATCTTTGATTCAAAGGCGAAAGCACTGCCAGGTAACACTCTTCTCAGGACAAGGTGAACTGCAGGAGCTATTTCTACCCTAGGCAGAACGAGCTGGTGACTGGGTGAGGTCAGGGCAGGGATGACTTCAGCAAGTTTATTGGGAATGATCCTATGAGGTGTCTTTCACTTTCTGGCTGATATAAATGTAGTCAAAAGAAGGAAACACAGAGACTGGAGCCTTCCTCCCTAGACAAAGTTCAGAATTGGCAAAGGTAGTACGAATGCAGCCGATTCGTATGTCTGTATATGTAAGCTTCTCTAAGTTGCTCCACACAAGACATGAGCTTATTCCATCTGTAGTCTCTAGAGTCACTGTTGTGCTCAAGCTGTAAGGAGTAATTAATCTTGCTCTTTTAGTTGTCCAGTTCAATTTATGGTGTTTTCCCAGATGGTGACTGAAATGCAAGATTTTTTCAGTCCATGGTGATCCTCCCCTGACCCCTTAGAGCTGCCTCAGGCTGCTGAAGTCTGGCCCTTTGGGAATCAACTGGGACCATAGGTGGGGTGAGAATGGGATGGCAGTGGTTTGAGAAGATGGAAAATTGTGTGAAGGAGAGAGCTGTGATTCTGTCAAATAGGTTGGATATATTTTGCACAAGGTACTAAAAAGAAAACTGAAACCAGGAAATCAGACCACTCGTCCTTAGGGTAGCAACTAACATCCCTATCATAGTCAGCTTCACAAGGGAGGGAGCAGGACAGCTGCTGGCATGACCAGCAAAGAATAGGGTGGAGGGTTAAGGTTAGTGTTGTGGTCGGAAGACTGCAGAGGTTCCTTCTGCCATGCCCAGAGCAGTGTGTGTTTCTGTTCCTTTTCCTGCCTCTTCCTACTTGGACAGGATCCAGCTTTTCTTTCTCCCAGGTAACCACAACAGCACAGCTCTTTTGAATTTGTTTCTGTTCCTCCAGTGTTTGCTTGCTGAGGTCTCTGTACATGCAGCAGCAACAATAAAGGTTGCAAAGTTCACCTGCTGCAAAGTTCCTCCTCCCACCCCACAGCCCTGCTCTTTGGACTTCAGCATGCCTACTGTCTTTCTCAGCCCAACCCTCATAACCTCCCATCTAGTCACATCATTCTCCAATATAGACAAGCGGGAGAGAGAGAGGGAGAGGCAGAGATCCTTCTTTTCCATCTCGGAGTAGGAGTCAGGTGAGTTGTTGAGGCTGGGGGACAGTAGAATGGATGGGAAAGGGCAGACCTGCAAGGGAGTTTCGCTTTTGGTATCGCTGCAACCCCCTCTAAAGGGGTCCCTCTCCATGGACAAGTTTGTCCATCCGTGTTCAGGCTGCGTTACTGTATTCTTTGATGCTGGAGAAGGCAGGTGAATATTTCTGACAGCTGCTGTGTGTTTTTGTCCTGAGACACATCCAATGCCAGGCAAGGGAGGAAAGGTGTGGTGAGGATGCTGGGCAGGTGATGAAGGCTCTTGCTGTTGAATTGTGTTGTGCGGGGCAGGTGGTGTTTCAGCACAGCTCTAAGGGCTTTGCCTGGGCATCCCCTTCTCAATACATTGTGTTGAGTTCCAAGAAGGCTCTGCAGCTGTTCTGTCGTTTTTGTCTGCTGGAGCAGGACACCAGCTCCTGCCCATCTGCAGAGTCTGCCCCCAGAAGCAGCTGGAAGTGACGTCTTATACAACTGTTCTCACCCCCCTTTCATCTCCTAACAGAAGGAATTAGAGGAAAGGAAACAAAGAAGGTCCCTGGCCAGTGGTGGCACAGAGAAGAGTCCCAACCAAGGAATGGTAAGTTGTCAAATGGTCTGGGACAGTCTGAGATAAAACAAGCATTGCTGAGAATTTATGTGGGGGGAGATGTCAGTATGCTGATGAGTAGAGGTTTTGCTATTCAGATTTTAACAAAAAAACCCAAAAGCTCAGGCTTTGTGCCTTTGCCTTGGTTCCACAGTGTCTTAATGTAACTAGTCCTGTCTGAAATCCCCTGACCTGATGTTATATGCAGACATTGATGCTGATACACTGTGTTTCGTTGGCCTGTTTACTTTCTACCTTGCACAAATGCATCATGCAAGGTGAAAAACAGTGACAAATCGAGGCTCATTGGCCAGATTCTCATCTGAATTACCCAGGTACAGATCTGACCTTCCTTAGGAACTTCCAAAATGGTGGTGTGTGTCAAAGATCAGAATCAGGTCTCTCTTTATATATGCTGTAGCACTCTTGGATACTGAAAAATAAAAATGGCAGAAAAACGGAGCAGGAGGAAATAGCCCTTACCTTTCAACTGCAATCTCTTCTGTGCAATATGCCAAACTTGTTAGTAATGAAAGATGAGTCAGAGAAGGTCAACTTCCCTGTCAATTCCCCTGTGACAGTTGATTTTTTAGGAATTACTCACCTTTCTATCCTTTGCTGACCTGTGCCATATACCTGTGTTCATATGATACTTGCCTATTTGTAATGTTTCTGAACATTGCATAAGCAGAAATCACTGGTTTTGCTCAGATGCTCAGGCCTTCTTCTGGCCAGCTTTTCAAAGGCAGCTTTACCCAGTCGCAGCAGAAGAGCTGAGGGTTTATGTGTTGTTTCAGTGCTGGTACCCCAGCTGGTACTGACGTGCTCACTGTCTCCACAGGACGTGGGACTGCTGGAGATCCCTGCAGAGCTCGCTGCCCTCCTGCAGTTCGCTGAAGGTGAGAAATCCTCCCCCTTCCCTCCCTTTCCCACACTTACTTGACTGTTTATTTCCTTATTTTCTAGCAGTTGAAGTAGGTGCTTGTTCCACCTGCTGTCACCTCAGTTGTATTTGGTTTATTATTATTGCAGTGTAAATATGATAAAGGCAAATGGTGTCATGTATATTGTTTCCCAGCACGACAGGGTGGAAATGTGACTTGGGCCAGCGGGCAGAACACTAGATTAAAATTCAGTATCTTTGTTACCTTCGCAGCTCTTTTTTTGAACTGTGCAGATAGAACTGATGACAGTGATGATGCAAAAGTTTTTGGTCAAAGCTATGTGGCAGCAAACTGTTTAATGAACCTGGGTGTCTTGCAGAGCTGGGTATCTGGGGTGTGAGAATTTAAAGCCATCTTTTTTCTACTCAAAAATCTTTAAGGAAATTGAAGGTGAAGAAGTCAAAACTACAATTTTGGCACTTCAAATAAATATTTGGATTTTTATTAAAAATTACTTCTTCAAAAGTAATTATTTTAAAATAGAAGTAGGTAAAAACAATATAACAACTTAAGGATGTAACAATATAACAATTAAAGAAAAATGTTTTGCTTAGGATGGGAAGTTTTTTGTTTTGTTTTCAAATCACTAAAATACCACTAACTGAAATAATTTCCCAAGTTGTTGACCTGATCTTGAGCATTAAGTTATTTGCAGTTTTGTTTCCTCTGTAACTCTTCATACAATGTACAAATTTAAGTTGCCAATAGGTTGAGGCAGGATTTGCCTCTTCGTGTTGGTATAGCATCTAACAAACTGACAGCTGCATCTTTGGCCTTCTGTATAGTACAGTAAAAGTTACAATCAGGCAGAAGAGTTGTGAATTGGAGCAGACTGTGCTGAATTCCCAAATACCTCATACTTCCTGGCATTCCCCTCTAGCGACCACCACCTGGTCTAATGAGCAATGGTACCGAGGGGAGCTCAGGGGACAAACCACACTGAAAGTGCTGAAAATGAAAGGTGACGGGATGTAAACAGGGAGGAGGAGGAGAGCACCAGGGGACATGCTGGTTTGGAGATAGAGGAATGCACAGAAGTTGTGCTGCATTGAGAAATCACAGAATGTTAGGGATTGGAAGGGACCTCGAAAGATCATCTAGTCCATCATCTCTTCATTTAGGAAGATGTTTGCTCCTGAGTGTCCCTGGAGCCAGGGGGGGTGCTACAGGTGCTGCTACAGGTGCTCAGGCAAGGTTAGATGTATGTTAGCCATGTGTTGCACTGCAAGTCGGGTGTATTCTGGCTGCCTTTCCAAGTGCTACAACACAAGACCTCTTTCTCTTGCAGGTCAGCACCGAGCACAGGCCCACCAGATAACTGAGGCATTGCCTCCAGAAGTCAAGGTCAAAGATGATCTTTCCCTCCCGCCCACCATCAACAGCTATCCTTTCTCCTCCTTCATTAAGTCACACTTCCAGGTAGGAGCTCTCTATATCTCTTAATTGCTTCCCCACTGGGGATACACGCTAGTTATAGTAACACCAGGAACAAGCTGTTTCTATATTTGTGTTTCTTTTAGAAGACAGACTTCCCTGCCCCTGGTCAGCCTCTGCAGCACCCCTTAACCCGTCTGGATGCTGAATACCAGGAGAGTGCGCTTGAGATCAACAAACTGGTAAGAGACATCTTTCTTGACCAGGGCTTTGTTGAAGAACAAGTGGCCATAAGACAATGTTTTGACACCTTTATATAACAAGATGCTGCTGGTGGGTACTGTTCTTACATGGTGTGTTAGTAGAGCAGAATAAATATCTCCTCCTAGACACCAGAGTGGTCTGGCAGAGATCACATGCAACCCCTTGGGCTTGCTGTATTCTTGGTGAAGCTTAGACCAGCCATAGACCAGTGGGATCCAAGTGAATTGCCTGGTGATGTAGCCTCGGAATTTGGCAGGGCATATAGGCATTAGACTGCTAAACCTTACTTTCCCAATATTCTAAATTCAGTAGCAATGACAGTATAAGGGAGATCTGTCTTCTCAAGCACTTATTCTTTGTCAGTCCAAAAAAAAAATTAACTCAGATCTTTTCCATGATGTGTCTTATAGTAAATATATTGATTGTATCTCAGGCATACGGTTGTGTCAGTACGCAACAGGGGACAGTGAACTGTTGTATAAAGGCTGGAATGAGGCAGGGACTTTGTCATCAGGAAAACTGCACCTAGGACCACACCCTAATTCTGTAGTGTTTGTGTAAGGGAAATGGTGTTATTTCACCTCTGTTCATGTGAAACATGCATTTCTTCTTAAAAATAGTAATGTTGGCTCTCTGAAACTGAAATGAGACTTCAGATAATTTCTAAGTAAATCTGGTAATCCTTTTGAGAATTACATGTAATTAAAATAAGCCCATTAGGAAAGGTAATAACTAAAACCAGTCTCTTGTTTTGTCCTAATGGTGCCAATTATAGAAGAGTATAAGCTTCAATAAAATCTTGTGAATAGGTTTGTGTTTAAGCAGACTATTATTATTTTTCCTGAAGATCAAGATAATTTTTCTCCATTGCTAATAAAAAAAAAAGCTATTTCTTTGGCGAAGGCTGTAATACATAGGGATTTACTACAAAGAATTCCATGAAAACTAAACAACCACCATCTCCTGTTTTTCTTGGTGAATCTCTGACATGTTTACTACCATTAACCATTTTAGGTGGTGTTCTCTGAGAAGAAAAAGGCCATCACTCATAAATGTTCTTTTCAAAGCTGTCCATGGCACATTTTAGAAAAATCTTAATCTAATGACGTATTCAAGTGTAGAGGCTGAAAGAAATTATTCTGTACCTGAGGGTAAGAAATAGAAATTACAAAAGCATCTAAGGTCTTGACATGCATAGCCAAGAAGCTGAATCATTGCTCAAGTGAGTTGGTTGAGATACCACATCTCATACTACTTGGTATAATATTAACTACACCAAAGTCTTTTTAACATTCAGTTGTTAGACAGTCTTCACTCGTTTGGCTCTCTGAGCTTTTCACAAAGATCAGCTAAGCACAATTTTTTAATGTATTTTTACAGCTAGGCAGCCTGTGGGCTCAGGCACAGTAACAAACAACATATGGTAATTTGCTTGTGTGTCTGAGCTCTGCCCAAAGGGCAAGTGTTTTGCCCAAGAACAAATTCTGACTTAGAATCATAACTAAGAAGAGACTGAAGTCATCCTGACTTTTAGTCAGGATCCGGTGTCTATGAACACTACCTCCCAAATTTCCTAGAACTTAGGTGGTGCACAAAATCCAAAAACAGATCCTGATCTCAGTGTTGCCTACTTTTCTTAGGCCCACAAACACTCTGGTTTCTACAACCCAGGTTGTCACCTCACAACACAATTGAGGACAGAGGGTTACAGCTAGAGTTCTCTTTTTTTCTTTGGATATTTCTAGATTTTACGGTTCATTGGTGACAAGAATCTCCGTGGCTGGCAGGAGATACTTCTGGGCAATTACATTGCCGGGAGAGGTTTGAATAACATTGCTCTGCGCAATGAAATCTTCAGTCAGGTGGTTGCCCAGACATGGAAGAACCCAGACATGGAGCACAGCCAGCGAGCTTGGGTCCTGATGGCAACTTTGCTGAGCTGCTTTGCCCCTTCACCAGCACTGGAGAAGCCATTGCTGAAGTAAGGAAGAGAAAAGACCTACCTACACTTTCATTAAGGTTGAGAGAGATGAGCAGTGTGTTAAAGGCAGTTGCCTTTTCCTAGATTCGTGTCAGATCATGGCCTGGAGGGCTACAACGCTGTTTGCCAGCGCAAGATCTTGACAGCAGCACAGCACACAGAAGTAGATGCTACGTTATCTCGGGCCTACCCTCCAACTCAGCTGGAGTGGACTGCAAACCAGAGGAGAGGGAGGATGGTGCTGGACGTTCATACCTTTAACGGTAACTTGTGCTTCTGCCCTTCTGCTATCTTCTAGTCCCTAAGGATTTTCCAGTGCGGAAGTCAGCATTCAGAAAATACTTCCCTCATCTTAGTAAAGAGGGATTGGAATGCTGATTATTTCTGGCTGGTATAACCATGGGGGACACAAGCATATGAATCTAGATACGAAATTCCCAAAGTCTGGGCCTGATGAGACCTGCTATTCAGGCTGACGGATGAGATTAATCTGGGTTTGGGCCCATCTCAATGGACTTTGTCTTTCTCCCTTCTCAAATATTGACTTATGCTGCCTCTTGAGAGCTCAGAAGCTCTGACATGAACGCAGGACACCCCTTCTCTGGCTCCTTGGTGACTGGAGTGCTGGCCCAAGTGAACCAGGACACTGCGAGGATTTTCAGCTGTTGGGTTAGAAATGCCAACCTGTGCCATCAAACAGTTATTTTGAATGTGAATGTGTTCACGTGGAGCCCTCCATGTGCTTCCAGTCCTCCTGTGCCCCCCTGCACCCAGGAGTGTATAAGACTTTCCAGCTGGACTCTGCCTGTGTCCTGCAGAGCTTAGGTGTTGCTTTGCATCCTGCCAGGGAGACTGTGTGTACTGACTTTCTTTTCTGTGCTAGAGGAGAAATTCTCAGCTGAGGTGGAGTCCTGGATGACTGGGGAGCAGTACGCAGGCTGGATCCTGAGTGCAAGGTACTGCCAGAGGATGGGAGAAGATCTGGGAGTGTGAAAGAGGCTGTCACTGGTTCTAAAGTTCAGACTGGTCAGGGCTGCAGGCTCAAATTTGTGTGGTCAGATACGGAATTGCCACTCATTACCCACTCTGGCTTGTGCTCTCTCCTTCACCCACCTGATCTAGTGGAAGGTATTTCTTCCCACGGCAGGAGGTTGGAACTAGATGATCTTTAAGGTCCCTTCCAATCTAAACCATTATATGATACTATGATTCTACAATTCCACCAGTGTGCATAAACTGGGCTGCTTTAGGAACAGAGGGATCACTGGTGTGATCTGTCAGAGCAGCTTCAGAGAAAAGATTAAAAAAAAAAAGACCAAATCTTGATTCTATTTTTTTCTTGACCCTGGACACTTAAATGTTGATTCAAACCCTAAATCTTAAGGACTAAGGCAGGCATAGACAAGGGAAGAGGAAACTGAATGCAGTGTATTCCTTTCTCTCCTCTGCCTGCCTGGACATCTTTTCTCTCCTTTCTCTGTTACCAGTGGCTGTGATAAGAAGTCTCGAGGATGGTCTATCTCCATGTTTACTGGAAATACATGGCAAGACCTGCTGGGCTGTGACTTTGTGCTGGACCTCATTGGAGAGATGGAGGAGTTCAGCAACCTCGGCAGCCCCTCTCAGTCCTCAGCTGAGTACCCCATCACTCCTGTAACAGACAGAAGCTTCCTCCAGAGCTCTGACCTGGATTCGTGAGTCACTTCATCCTCCTGCCCCACCACTTGTGGCCCTGTCGCCCAGTGGCTTGTATTTCTCTCAGCATTCTGTGCTGTCCTCATCTCATTTTCTTCTTCAACAGTATCCCTCCTGCTCCAGGCATCCGGGCCCCTACCTTCCCACCACTGAGCCTGCCTCCAGAATTCAGCAGTCTCCATCCAGGTGAGCTCCTACCCAGGACTGTGCTCTGCGGAGGGCTAGAGGGGCCCCAGCCAGGGAATCAGAGCAGAGGGGGAAACAGGTGATTCTTCTTGGATGTAGAGCAAGGGCTCCAAAACATGACTGTCTAATGGGGACCTGCCTTGTCACCAGACTTCTCTCTGCTCTTAGATCCAAGATTCAGAGGTGACCCGAGGACCCCTGGAGGCTTGGATCACTATCTGGATGATCTTTTCAGCCCTGTGCTGCATCAAAGCTCAAGAGCATCAGTAAGTCTCTTTTGATGTTCCCTTCTTCTTTCTTTCTGCAGCTCTCCTGTCCCTGTGTGTCCCTCAAACCTGTCTCTGCCTATTCCCTCTGCCTCTTCTCAGCTCAGATATGCCTTTGAATGGCTCTCCCCCTGTGAAATCTACCTCTTTGAGCTCAGATAACTCTGTTTTCTCTTGATGCGCAGGATATGGAGAGCAGGGAGAGTCTGACCGGACGCATGAAAGGAGGTGGGAAGATTGGACCCACACAGAGAGGAATCTTTCCTTCCACAGGTCTGTAAGGGGATGGAGACAGCTGGCAGCACCTGTGGGGCTACATAAGGTTCAGTGAGCACAAGTTAATTAAATTAATTAATTAATTAAATACTAATGATTGCATAGGCTCAACTGATTAATGAAGAACATTGGTCTTTAGCGTAGGTCATCAGAAGTTGCACTCCTTGCTCCCAGGTGCTGGGAGACATGATTTGGGGAAGGCGCTAGGTGAGGGTACCACCTTTATTCTGCTTTTAATTTATCTCTTGAGTTGGTCTCGGGGTCAAGGCAACAGGTAGCTTGCTTCTGACCCAGGCCACCTCTTCCCTAGGCCAATACTTGTGAGTCCTGTATTTGCCGTCTATTCACCTTGTGCTTTCACAAAATAATCGCTGCCTTTCTCAGGAGAGGATTTTAATCGTTCTTATGGCTTCCTTACAGAATTTCCCATCATCTCTAGCTATTCTTTGGGTTAGTAAGTCTGAACCCTGCAGAGGTTCTGGTTTGTGTGTTTGGTTTCTTTACTTTTCCTCATTTCTGTGGAGCTAAGACTCAGGTATTTTCAGTAGGGTGGAGTCAAACACCAATATGTTAATGGCACTGAGAAATCTGCATGTGTAGGAACATACGCAGCTGTTTCAGAAAGGTGGGGAATGTCCTGTTGAGATTATTACTGAGACTGGGACTATTTTTGGCTATTGTAGAGGTTCTGGGGCATGACAAACCCTGTTGCAGATCACTGGCCTGAGGCCAGTTTGTCACTTATGTGGCTACTTGCGTTATTGTGGGATGTGAAGGTCTCTCCGTGGCATCCCTGTGCCATTCTCACTGGCAAGGACACCATGATTCAGTAGACCTATGCTGTGTGCTGACTCACTCCTACCTGAGACTGATCTCCATGCCCCTTGCTCTGATAGCTTTGCCCTCAGCAGGATTTCTGTTTTGTGGCCTCATGTGAGACTTGACTACTGGGAGCAGAAAAATTCCTTTCTCCCCACAGTTCCTTCACATGATGACAGGACTCGTTCATTCACCCTTGTTACCTGCTGAAAAGAGACCAATATGGATGTGGCAGTCCCAGAGATCTTTGTCCAAACCTCAAGAAGAGCCCTTTTCTGTAACCATACAGAGGCAGGAGTTATTTATATGCTTAGTCATGAAGGATGGTGGTGTCCTAAGCTACGCTGCAGAGGCAGGATCTGGATCCTGTTATTGTAAACTCTTGCAGGCCATACATTTCTGTTTGGCTTCCATTTTTCACCTGAGCTTTGCAGTGTTCTGCTGTGTGTGAAGAAATAAATGGTTGGTGCATGCGGAGAGAACCAGCGTATGTGTTGTGTTTTGTGGGGATTCATCAGGGATTTCTGATCTGGGATTCCCCAAAAGCACCGTGCATGTGGCCTTTTGCCTCTAGGCTTCTCTGGAATGACTCAAGCACCAGTTTACCAGCCCATGCCTTCCATGATGGGGATGCCTATGATGCCAGCAGCTGGTGGGGTTGCACCTATGCCAGGTAACAACACAGTGTTTCAGTAACTATACAGGGGATAGGAGGGTGGGTGTTGTAATGGAGCCTGTGCGTTTGAACATCAGGCGAGGTGCACAGTGAACACTCAGCGCTGATGCTCAAGCACTATGGGGAACAATTGTCTGTGAGTGTTTGCAGACGTGTGTCTTCCACAGCCATGGTTATGCCGCAGCCTGTGGTTCCAGCTGTAGATGCCAGTCAGTTAGCAGCACAACAGCAAGCCTTTATCAACCAGCAAGCCATGCTCATGGTGAGTGGAAGGGACTGGCTGGGAGGGGCCCAGGAACTGGGGAAAAATAATGCACTGGTGTATGTACTGTGAAGAGGTTAGCCACGCTGCCCTCCTGCCTTAGGCCTGCTCTGTAACACTCTGTGCTTATGTGCTGGAGATTAGGTATGTAAAGCTGGGATTATTTAAGACTGCAGAAGAGGGAACCCCCTTTTTTGCCATTTGTGTACATGGGAACACCATAGGTGAGTGAATAGAAAGGACAAGAGCAGGCCGCAAGAAGCCTCAGCTGTAATTCCCATGTGGTTTTAAGATGGGATTTGCTACAGATGCAGATCTGCAGTGTTCTGGTTTCTGTACAAGGCCTTGTGCGTGCGTGGAGGTCCCAGCTCTCTCACTGGTAGCTGAGCCTTTTGGGTGGTGTTAGGAGCTCTGCATACTTGGCCAGGTGGGAACAGACTCGCTGGGCATGCCTTGTCCCGTCACACTGGGAAATCTACAGTTGACTATATAGATGTTCGGTGATTACCAGTGAAAGAATGGGACAGCCTGAGTGATGGCCGGTGTTCTTATGTAGCCTAGAGCTCATGGACATTGCAATTCTTTCCTCCAGGCCCAGCAGATGACCCTTCAAGCCATGAGCATTTCTCAGCAACAGCAGCAGCAGCAGCAGCAACAGCGGTGGCAACCACCTCTCACGAGCTCAAAGCCAAGAGTCTCAAGTCCACCACAAGCCCAAGCCTCAGCTCCAGCCTCAGCCCCAGTCCCAACCACTTTCCCAAAACCCAAGAATCCTCCCAGCAGCCAGAATGCTGCACCACCACCACCAAAGGCTCCAGAACCACTAGCTAAGGCAGAAAAATCGGTATGAGAAACAAACAGTGGTGGTGAATTTGTTTTGAATTTCATGATTTGTATTTGCTCTGCTTCCCTTCCAGTGTGGCAGTGGTTTGGCAGAGAGCAGAGAGCTATGCTTACCTATGATACTGAGGCCTTTCAAACTCTGCTTGCTGAGTCTTTAAGACACAGGATTAAACCTTGATGGCATTAGCTCTGTGGAGGTTTGGCTGCAGCGTTGGCCAGTTAATTCCCAGCTGATCTGATTTTTGCCACAGGAAAATTCATCACTCTGAGTTCTTTTTCTTCCAGCAGGCTGTCTTTGCCCTTTAACATACTTTCTCTGGACTTGGTTGATGATTCCTTGGGTCAGAGACTGCTCTCTTGAGACAATTCCAGATGGGGCCAAGTTCTAGATCAGAACTTGGCAAGGGATGATAGCCTCTGAACTTAAGCGCACTATGGTATCTGCTGGCCAGCGCAAACTAGCATGTTGTGAATTGCTTGCAGGTTTATGACTACACAGAAGATGAGTACGAGTACTCCAACAGTGAAGATGATGACTATCCTCGGGAAACTTTCCAGCAGAAGAGAGAATATTTTCAGAAGATGGGTGAGCATCTACCACTTTCTGCAGCCTCCCTGGCATAACGAGGTGTTCTTGTTTCCTTGTCTGGAACCTAGCTAATACCTGCAGGAGCTGCTGATGCTGTGTGGAGCAGGAGTTTTGGGTGCCCAGTCAGCTGGCTACAATTCAGATTGTGAGGTGTTCTGTTGCCAGTTTTCTAGAAATCTTTGGGTTTGTGACTGCCACACCCTCCTTTGTTTCTGGAAAGCATAGGCTTCTGCTGACTGATGTCACCACTGGGAACTACCTCATTAGTGCCCGGTTTTGGCTGTGGGTTTAACTAGCTCAAGTCCCTCTTTCTATGCAGGAGAGCAAGAGATCCGAGTAAAGCAAGTCAGGCCTCCTTCCAAGATCTGGACGCCTCCAGCAAATCCCGAGCCGAAGCAGGAGGAAAAGGAAGAGGAGCAGGAGAAGAGGAAAGAAGAGAAGCCCAGCCCTAAAGCAGAGGCAGGTAAGATGCTGTGCAGTGGAGCCCCAAGCAGGCTGACAAACAGGAACTTTCTAGGAGCATCAGGCCAGGCTATAGCCAGAGAAGGAAAGGATCTGGCTCTTCTGGGAATCTGCATCATGACAGGAGAGGAGAGAGAGAGAAAAGCCTAAGCTTTGGGAAGTGGGATCCCAAAGCAAGGCAGAGGAAGGCCATGGCCAGTCAGCCTAGGTGTGAAAGAGATGGAGCTTCAAATGAGATAAAGTGATTTCTCCTGTGTCTTTGCTGGTCTGTTGGTTAAAGCTGTCATCCCCAATAGCTCCTGCTGCCCCTTCGCCACCTCCTGAGCCAAAGCCAAAAAAGCAGATGCCAAAAGCGAAGAAGGAGCCACCTGTAGTGAAGCCTTCAGGCCCTGAGTCGCGACCTGCACCCAGCCGGGAGATCCGCAACATCATCAAAATGTACCAGAGCAGGCCAGCTCCTGAGCCCCAGCCTATCGAGCCTGTCAGGTGAGAGAGTGGGATCCACCCTGGTGGGCAGGAAGGAGTTGAGTGGCACTATAGCCCAGAACTGCCACATGGCTCCATTGTGGTCACAGCCCCTCTGCAGCCCCTGTTAACCGTGTTCCACATTTCCTTGCAGGAGAGTGCCCAAGCCATTCATAAAGAAGAATGACCCCAAAAATGAGGCTCTGGCCAAGCTGGGAATGATGAACCTCCCATCTCCCAAATCAGTGAGTTCCTTGTTTTCCAGTCACCTAAGAACTCAACAAAGAGAGCCTATGTGTCCAACCGTTTGGGAGATACCTCGTAGTGCAGTAGCAGCCAGGTGATTTCTTGTTGAGTGAACTCACACCATGGTGCTGCCCATGCTAGACTGGGTTCCAGTCTGTGAAGTCACTTGAGGTCCTGGAGAAAAGCCTCTGGAGCAGCAAGTTCTATTGTGATATGTTTAAGACTGATCTGAAAGCAAGAAACTCATGTTCCCCACATTTGGCACCAAGGTTTTGACTCATTAGTATCTTTTTTTCCCCTTCTCATCTGGAGGATTCTGTCTCAAATATATGGTTCTCTGCACCTGAGTTTGCTTGATCTTCATCTTTTCATAGATCATGTGCTGATTTAAAGGTCCTGGTATCCCTGTTCACACAGATCTTGCTTCTAGGGTTGGACTGCTGTCCTAGGAATGATTTGTAACAGCAGTGTCAGCACAGAGCACAGTAATGCAGAGAACGACTGGGTCAAATGGTTTTGCTGTCTTGCAGCCATCCCCAATGCCACAAGAGAAGAAAACACCTCCACCTCTCAAGCCCAAGCCAGGCACAGCTTCCAGCTCTATCAAGGAGAAGCAGTTGCCTCTCTTGTCAGTCTTCAGCTGGGAGAGTACCCCACCAGGTGCCCAGGGCCCTCCTGCTCCCCCTCCTGCCCCACCATTGCCTTCGCCTCCCTCGCCTGGGAATCAAGGCTCTCAGGAGTCCACAGGGAAGGGTGAGTGTTGACTTCACCCAAGTGGGATTTGGTAGCAGGGGCAGTGGGGAGAGGATGGGGTCAGAATCAGCCCTATGGCCTCGAAGAGTCACAGCTCACGTTCTGTCATTGGCCAGCTGGCCAACGACTGGATGGGCTGTGTGAAATTAGAGAAGCTGTCACAGTTCCAGTCTGGCCCAGCACTCAGTGTGGCTCTTCCCAGCTCTTCCCTTTCTTCGCAGCACAGTGCACGATGTCAGGCACCTAAGATGAAGGAGGAGCTGGGTTTCTCTGAAAAATGCAGCTAAAACCAGAAAGGACCTTTGGGCTACAGCTTTATCAAGGTCCAGTTCACAATACGTTTTATTGCCTATCTGAAGCATAAGTACTTTATCAGAGCTGCAATTCAATGGATGGACTTCAGACAAGTGAGGAATGGGAAGCCACGTGTTTTACCTTCTAGAGCCTCTGGAGAGTCCTTGGAGACAGACTGAGGAATGAGGGAATGTTTCTCAGAGAGCTAATGAGAGCCTGAGAGACTTTGGACAATGGCCAAACAAGGAGTATCTGGATGCTGCACACCTGAAAAATGGCATAGCTAATGTTTCTCAGCAGGAGGCTGGAAGTGTTATTCAGTCCTAGGTTTTGCCTCTGAATTGCAGTGGGAGCCTGGAGCCTTAATTCATTTTATATTTTGCTGCTATTTTGGAGACATGTACCAATATATTTCAAGCTGTTTAAAACTCTCATCAGCATCACATAACATGCAAGGAACAGTCAGTCAAGCACATTACTGCAGGACTCCATCCTGTGTCAGCTTCCCTGGTATGAAAGCATGTCCCTGTTTCACTCCCCCTCTCGCTTAAAAAAATTGATCTTTAGGAAGTCCTGTGAAAGTAAGTGAAAATAACTGCATTAGCTTGAAAAATCCCTACTTGCTTTTGAATAGGAATGTAGAAACAGCTTAACTGAACTACTACATTTCTTGGTTGTCTATGAAATCTAAAGTTTCAAAAGTTGGGAATGCTTAAATGAAGATATTCCTACCTTGGAAAGCAAAGCCTTTGAATGGTTGTTTTCAGACTGAGCCTGTTTTTAATAGATCTCCTGCAAAGAGAAAATCCAGTGCAAGTACTGGGTGCCTTGTACCAGAACTTTGCAGTCTGCATGCTCAGGGGAGAACTTCCTTTTGAAACCTTTAGCAGCCTTTTTACAATGATGTAAAGTGAAACTGTGTCTTCAAGCTTAAGCACGGGGTAGTATTTTGCCTGGGACACTGTGTGCTCCCTGTCTCCGGAGTGTTTCTGTTATGAGCACTGAACTTTGGGGCTAGCACAAGTATAAATGCTATCAGAAATGCTGGTACTCACATGATGACTGTTTTGTGCATGTGTTCACATTAGCTGATCACTGACCTTCTAGAGGGTTCTTGACAGTTATCTTCAGTCAGGAACATGGCACTGTCCCCTTTCTCTTGGTAGGTCCTTGGCAGGTGAGCCTGTAGTCAGCAAAACCCATCTTCACTGCTTTTTCTCCTCATACAGACTCTACTGTAACAGTAGCAGATGATGATGGTATCAAGACCCAGTTGTACAAGCTTGCTACCAGTGTCAGCTTTTCCTATGACAACCCTGCCTGGAAAATCTTTCTGCGTAAAGAGGTACAATTAATCAGCTGAGGGCTGGCTATGGGGGGAGGGAACTGGTCCCACATTTAATTAAAATAATTTTTCGCACCTAGTGTGATATAAGAGCATAAAAATAGTTCTGGGAGGAGTCAGAGGCAGGGGATCTGGGTCCTACTCTGCCTTACTGACACTGGTGCCTTAGTTTCCCACCCTGTCCTTTCCTTCCTCTGTAAAGCACTAAAAGGTCTACAAATGAAGTAAATTTGTTTTTACCTGGTGCTTTCCTGTTAAAATAGTACAAATGTGTTTAAAATAATGTATTGGAGAGTGCACTGAACTGACCAGGGTTCATCCCAGAGTCTCACCACTTTGCTTTTGGTCCTTTGTTCCCGGTCCTTCTGTTTACATTCACAATGTCTATTCTCTGCCTGCCCTTAGCGATGGACTCACTCCTCTCTGGCAGTAGGACCTGTGGATTCCAAAACATCCCTGGAGAGCTATTTCTGCAACATCTGTAAACATCTGTAACATTATTATTGTTTTTATCCTCCTCTTGCAGGTGTTTTACCCCAAAGAAAATTTCAGTCACCCTTATTGTCTGAACTTGCTGTGCGAACAGGTACGTACTGGTGTATGACTCAAGGCCTGTTGTCTCTCTGTTTGGGGACAAAAGACTCCATAGTGGCATTGCATAAGTTGCCTTCACTTCTGCATCCCTAGCAGTGTTAGCCTCTTCTCCAGGTCCATCCGGTCAAGTGCCTGCTCACTCCTTTCAAACTCAGTCTATTTAACAGCTTCAGATGCTTCAGCACACTCAGATGTGGCCTTTTCAATGGAAGTCTCTGTTTCCTTCCTCTGCAGATCCTGTGTGACACCTTCTCTGATTCCTGTCTTCGGATCTCCAGGGAAGAGAAGCGCAAGATGAAAGACCTGCTGAGTAATTAGCAAGCCCATCGTCCCTTTCTCCCTGGGCCCACCCCAGCTTTTGATTTGAAGCGAGAAACCAGCCTCCAAGCCCTTTCAGGCAGGACTTTGGGCAGAGGAGAAGCGTTTGTTACTACATCAATAAAGCACATTTGTGTGTGCTGTGTAGTGCAGTGTAGGAACATTTGTTTATTCTAAATGGCCAGAAAATGGCCCTGAAATTTCTCTGAGCCAGAAACACTTAGTTCTGATATGTTTACTGTGGGAAGAGGAAACTGAGGCCCAAGGATGGGATTTTGAGTTGTCTCAAAATCCAACTGTTTTTCACAGGAGTTTCATGGGAAGGGGGAGAGAAACTAGTAGTAGGCTGGTGTGTGCAAGTAACGTGGTATGTTTTCGCCTCTGCATGTTGTTTGCTGCTCTGCTGGGGAGGACTGGTGGGAATGAGTCCCTGGGCAGAGAAAGGCTTGGCCATCTTTGTTTTACTGAGAAAGTATCTGCTTTGTACCCTTCCTAGTGGAGTTTCGGGTTGGCAACGATGTCCAGTCCATTCAGGAGGATGGGATAAAGAAGAGGATTGTACTGGCTGCTCGGGATAACTGGGCTAACTATTTCTCCCGCCTTTTCCCAGTTCATGTGAGTCTTAATCTTCTCACCAGACCCTGGACTTACTTTGGCTGTGTGGCTCTAGTTCATCTGGGATCTCTTTCTGTCTCCCTGCCTGGCCACACATCACTCATTCTTCTGAGCCTTAACGGGTTTGACAGCTCTGTCAGCCCAGGACCTCCTTCATGGTACATATGGTGGCATCTTCTTCCCCTGCTGCATCCTGTCCAGGTGGGATGGAGCTTTTGATGTTTTTTGCTGCACTTCCCTTACAGGGTGAAAATGGAAGTGATGTACAGATCCTGGGTGTTTCTCACCGGGGCATGCGGTTGCTGAAGGTGGTGAAAGCAGCTGGCTATAATCCTGAGCACCTGAAGATTCTTCACAGCTACAGGTGGGCAAAAGGGCACTGATTGCTGCAGGATGGTGATTGGTCACTTGCAGGATGTTTCAGAGTGTAGGAGACAGACTGAACAGGTGAGATGAAAATCATCTAGTTGTGCTGTGCTCTCTAGGATTGTCCCAGGCCAGTTGTGACTCACTGACCTTCCTTCTAACGAATTTGGCCTTTCCCTTTCCTTCCTACCTGATGCTTTGCTTACAATAAGTGAGTGCTAGGTCTGAGTCAGCTCCATGCTTGTTGTCAGACAGGAGGTCCTCAGGGTGGTGTGGTGAAAGCCACGAGCAGCCTATGCTGCTGTTACTGTTGTAACACAGTGCTGGTGGATGGTCACCCTCTGGAGCCTGCTGAGGCCTGTCTCCATTCTCAGTCCTTGGAATGAGCTCCAATCCCCACAGTCTGCATCCCTAGTTCTGGCAGAAGGAGCCTGAGCACGCTGGCTCTGTTCTCAGCTTTGCAGATGTGCTGTCAGTGGAACTGAAGGGCAGCAATGGCCTGGAGTTCTCTCTGAAGACAGAGCAGCTCTTCCTGCACTCTCCAAAGGCTCCATGCATCAAGGCCATGGTGGAACTCTTCATCCAGGAGCTGAGGCAGGTGAGAGAGTGGCTGTAGTGAAATAGGGAACGAAGATGGTTTCCCACACAGACCTGAGAGGGTCCATGGAATGACATAGTCTGAGTCCTTCACATCCTGAGGATGAGATTTGACCACCCCATCACTTTTTTTTTCCCAGGACACCAACTACGTCATTGCTCTGCGCAGCTACATCACAGATGACAAGAGCCTTCTTAGCTTCAAGAAGGGCGACCTCATTGAGTTACTGCCCATGCAAGGCGTGGAGCCAGGTAAGGGAGTTTGTTGAGATTGGCAGGAGAGGTGGGGACTGGATTCAAGGGCCTGCTGGATCCATGGTGCCCAGGAGCTCTACATGCTGCTGTCAAGCAAACGAGAGGAAATTGGACTGTTTTGGGCTGGCACAGTCACCTTCAGCTCTACCATTCTCTGACTGCAGCTCACCTATTTCTAGCTGCCAGTTATAGAGGATGCAGGAAAGCCTGGTCAGAGTTTGCTGCTCTCCTTTGCCAGTAGGATGCTTCACTGCTCATTTCTCTTGGTAGCTGCCGTGGTTCCTGACTCTTTCTTCACCATTTCTGCAGGCTGGCAGTTCGGCTCCACTGGCGGCCGCTGTGGTATTTTCCCCACCAGCCTGGTGCAACTGGCTGCAGCCCCTGATTACCTCAGCACCAGCATGGACAGACGTGGAAGGCTGCGGAAGGACGTGAAAGCTTCCCCAGAGAGCAGGAACAACAGCAAAGAGGTGAGTTGTCCTTGGGGAGCTGATAGGGGACGTGGACAGGTTCTGTGGGAGCTGCCAGAGTGGGTCTGCAGCCCTGGTAGTGTCTGATGTCCAAGGCTAGAGGAAAGAAAATGATCACTTAATCCTTGCAGATAGACACTCAAATTACAGTATTATAGCGGCACGGGGGGAGGCCCCACACACAGATGAGGCCTTCCCAGGTCTGGCAGGTGAGCAGAATACACACTGCAGTTCCTCAGCTGACTTTTCAGGGTGGGTTTGGTGCCTGTCTCCACAGGGTTCTGTTCCCAGCCTGACATCAGAACCCACCAGCACCACGGTAGTCTCTGCTGGCGATAATTACACCATGATGGACTTCGCCGCAGCCTACTTCAGAGAGGCTCAGTCCCTGTGAGTAGGCTGTGGACCTTCATGAAAATGCATATGCCAGGACCAAGCCATTTCTGGGAGTGTTTCTTAGGTTGCATATTCTCTCTCCTCTGTCTAGGCGGGGACTGAAGGGGACACCTGCTGAAGGGAAAAGTGCAGCTGACCTGGTCCAACACACCAAGGTGAGCCCAGTCTCTTTCCATGGCTACAGCCAGAACCTCAGCTTCAGCATTGCCTCCAGCTTTGTCCCTACATGGCAAAAGCACAGAGGTCAGATCCTTGGCTGCAGTCTCTGAAGGAGTGTAGGTGCCCTCTACTCCTCACTGCTGCCTGCAAGATACTGGGAGCTTGTGTCATTTGTGAAGCCTGCAGCACAGCTCTGCGTGATCTGTCTCCTCATCTTACCCTGGTATTCTGGCCCTGCAGGTCCCAATCCAGGAGTCTTTGCTCCAGTACTCTGACAGTGAGCTGAATGAGCTTGCTACGAAGAACTTCAAGAGTAAGTATCCCCCTAGGACACAACACTGCAGAGGCTGGAGGGGGGTGAGCGGGATGGTCTTGGTGGCTACACGCAGGCGTCATAGAGCCCAGAGCAGGAAATGAAAACTGTGAGAGGAGGGCCCCTTTATGACATTTCTCTAGTTAATAACCACCTGTGTCCATGCTGAAAGCATCCATGAAAATGCGCTATGTTCTTGGACACTTTGCACTTGATGCACACACTGCCTGGGCTGATGCCCCACTGTGTACATGTCCAGTGCAAGCCTGGAGAAGAAGAGCTTTCAGGACATTTTCTAGTCTGCTGCCTGCCCCATGGCAGGGTCACTTCTCCTTAGACCTAAGTGCCAGCCTTTGCTTTGCAGCTCTGATGCGGTTCATGGGAGATCAACCAAAGCTCAAGAACCAGAATGAGGTTGAATGCATCTATGAAATCCTTCAGGTTTGTGAGGGGAACGAAGAGCCAAGACCTTGCTGGGAAGGGAGAGAGCAGGGAGAGCCATAATGCAACCTCCCATCTGAGAGAGGGAGCTGAAACAGAGAGGCTAATTGAAAAACGAGAGCATTTGCATGTAAATGGTTTCCCTGGACATTGCTGTCTGGATGAGGGTATAACCTGCCTCTCCTTTGAGCCTAGACAGCACTACAGACCAGACATTGCAAAGTCCAAGCTTTAAGCCACATTGGCAGAGCTCTGGAGCTGGGAGAGGAAGGGCACAGAGACAACCTGAGGCCTCTCCGGCCTCGTCTTCTCTCTGACACTGCCTTCTCCTCTCTGAATGCAGCTGTGTAAGGAGAAGGAGAGTTTGCATGATGAAGTCTACTGCCAGGTCATCAAACAGGTCACCCACAACCCTAACCAGTGAGTACCAGCACTATCAGCTCCTGTGCATGCACAGATGGAGGGGAACTGGCTACATGGACAGCTGGACCAGGGGAGAGGCTGCCCTGTAATGATGTATTGTCCCCAGCTGCTCAGTTGCTGGGACTTTTGCTGAGCACTCAGGTAATTTAGCCAGTTGCTGGGTTTTGTTTTTTCACTTCACTGGATGTTTGTCCTTGTATCTCTGGCTGCTGATATATCTGGGCACTGGTAAACATGCCCGGTAGCTCCTGGCAGTGGTGCTGCTCAGGGCCCTGATTTCCTCATCACAGCTCTAGGGAATCGATACAACAGTTAGGACTGGCTTGACCCCACACTGCCCTGCGATATGGTTGCAGTGACATCAGAGTGGCCTTGACTCTTCCCATTCTTTGTTTGCTGTTGGAATAACTGAATCAATTCCTTCCTCAGCATAAGAAACCTCTGACCAAGGGCCACACCTTGGTCTCCCAAAGGTGTTCAGAAGGGCAGAGCCTCACTTTGAGCTGCTTGGAGCAGAAATTGCCTTGTTCCAAGGTGCCCACAGTTCTTTCTGTCCTGCAGGGAGAACGTGCTGCGTGGTTGGTTGCTCCTAAACCTGCTAACTGGATACTTCCTCCCCTCTAACATCCTGATGCCCTATGCCACCAAGTTTCTGCAGCTAGCCAGCAGTGATCCATCCAGCACCCACCATGGTATGAATATTTCTGTGTCCTGTAAAATAAACGGCCGCCCCCTTGTTACTAAGGCCTAGTGGTCAAAGAAAGAAGACAGGATCCAGGTGGGGACATGGTCCAATGAGAAAATCTCCCTTATCCTGTTAGGCAGGACAAATGAGTTGGGTACTGAGGGACGTGAGCCTGCAGGCAGGAGTCTGCTTTGTATCTCTAGTCTCTCTGTTTGCAGAGGTCATTTCCCATTGCATCGTCATCCAGGCAAGGTGGAATTGTATGTCTGTCTGAGGCTTAGCTTAGCCCTGTGGCTTAGGTCCAGTTTGACAGCTAGACCCTGGGGGAAAGGCAGACTGTAGTCATCAGCTGTCAGGTATCTGTGTTGGAAGAGGGTTCTTGTTCTCCTATCCTGTAATTCCTGTGTTCTCCTGCTGCCCTGAATGCCGTTTGGGGCTGACCCTCTTGATTTGGATGTGTTCTGGGAGAGAGTCTCTTTCCTCTCTTAGCAGTGGCCCTGGGATAAATTCAGCACAGCCAGGATGATGTAAGACCACAGGAGACAATGCTTAGTCCTCTCTTTTGGATCAGCACATGAAGCTTTTTTCTTTTCTTGCAGATATTGCCAAGATCTGTCAGAGCAACCTGCGGAAAAATTTCATGTATGGAGGCCGTCGCCACCTTCCTTCCCCTGTGGAGATAGAGGCACTGCTGGTATTGAGGGGCAGAGAAATGGGGATGCTGGGAAGAGAGGGAGGACAGAGGCTTGCGGGCCGTGCCATGTGCAGTGTTGCAGGGGTGGTTAGTGTTCAAGAGAGGAAATGAAGCATGTGTCTATAAGGGGATTGGGAAGTGCAACGCTGTGGGGTAGGCAGGGAAGAGTCAGGTACTATGGGCAAGTAGTGGAACACGGAGATGAGGAGGGAGGAAGAATTGTGGGGCTGATGAAATCCTGCATGTCTTGCTGCCTAAAGACTGTCCTTTGCAGAAGGGGCGTGGTGCCCGCCGGCTAGTGATACTGATGCCTGGAGACGTGGAATACCTCTCCAGAATCAAGACATTCACTGTGAGTTTTTTGCTTTGAATTTCTTTGTTGATCTGGACTCTGAGCCACACCAGGGAACTCTCTTATCTGTCAAAACCTCGGGCTTGGCTTGTGCATCCCATAGTGCTGTGATAGTTTCCCACTCGCTTTCTGGGCATCCCTGGAGCAGCGGATCTCTGCAGGGCCTGTGTGATGCGGAGATGCTTCCCCCAGCTTGCTGCTTTATGCGATGGCCAGAGCCACACTGCTGCCCTCTAACAAGCCTAGTATGTCTAACTGCCCTGAGGCTGCTCTGGGCTTGCCTGGCCACAGTATTTATTTGCTTCTTTCCTTGCTTCAGGTGGCCAAGGAACTCTTGCAGGAGATCTGTGAACAGATGGGAGCAGGTGAACAGGAAGAGATACAGGAATTTGTTCTTCTTGCCATCAGGAGTGAGTGTGATAATCTTGGCAAGTAGAGAGTAGTATCTAGATTCTTTCTTAAAGTGGTTCCTCCAACAAGGGGTACCACAGCTACTGTCTTGAATAGTTCCCCAACCCTTCTTGGCTCTCAGGAGGTTCCTCTTCAGCACATTTCCTCTGTTACCAGGATTCAGGATTGTGCCTTCTCAAGGGCTGTGTTGCTTGTTCCTGGAAGACGTGTGTGTGTCTGTGCCCCCTTGGAATGGCTGATGCTGGGAGTTGTAAGGGCAGGGTGGAACAGAGGTGTGCAGGAGGGCTCCTGCCCCAGCACCAGCAGTGACGACCCTCTCTCTGTGTAAACATGTAGATAAAATGGAGAGGCCAATACGATCGGCGGAGTATATTCATGATTACCTGCTGGAGGACAAGTTGGTCACTGTGACTTTACGCAGGCTCATCTGGAGGACACCTCTGCACTTTGAGAACAAATTTTATACTGATGTCCATTATGGACAGGTAAGCAACAAGGGCAGTGTGTGCCCCAGTAACCTCCCTAGCAGGGGCAGAGTTAATGTCCAGGCCAACAGGAATGTCCCAAGGGGGCTGAAGATGCGGGAGGGCTTCGGCTGATCATCTTTGTATGCTCTTCCTGGGAATGACTAATAACTGAAGCTATGGATGCAAGGAAGGCAGTGCTCCTGTAGCCCTAGCCTGTAAGCTGTACTGTTCAGACATAGACCGTGTGGTTCTGCATGCTCTTCCCGAGCCCAGAAAGCCTTTTTTTTCATGTTATCAGCCTGAGCTGGATGTGTTATCAGCAAGGTGCAGGATATGGGTCTCTGCAGCCTGGCGCTGCCCAGACCTGCACGTTCCTTCTGGAAGGTTTAACAAAGGCCTCTTTGCTGTGCTGTCTCTCAGATTCTGTGGGATTACCTGAATGGGAAGATACTATTGATCCGTAGTAAAGAAACAGAGATGCAGGTGTGCACTTTGGCATTGCTCCAGCACTGGGCCAAATCAGAGCAGCAGAACTCTGCTCCCTCCAGGTATGTTTGTCTCAGGGTGGGTCTCTAATGGCTGTTGGCACCACAGGGATTACTTACGTTAATTATACTCTGTATAATTAAGGAATAGACAGTTCTGGAGAACATAAACTACTAATTAATGTCACTACTTTGTGACTGACTCCTGTCCATCAAGAAGGTTTACCTCCTACTCACACTCTTGATGCTGACTCTCTGATCCATATTTCTTTTGTGACTCCCTCTGAGCTCAGGGTCATGAGGGTGACATGGAAATTCTTTTGACTGCCGTGTATTTGTAATATCAAGAAGAAAGTGCATGAGCTTATAGTTGGGATGAATGCTCCTTTGTTCTTTCTCACAAGTGCTAGAGTTTTCAATGCTGGGCACTTGAAATCTATGTAGTGAGGTGCCTAATGGGAATTAAAATGTCCCTTGGTACTGGAAAGCTTCTGTCCTGCAGCCCTGAGCTGTATTTTCACACTCCTTCCTTCCTGTATCCTTACGCACTTAGACTGGGAGTAATGTCTCCATCCGATCTCTGCACACCACCAGCAGCAGGGGGTAATGGCACAACCCTGCTGGGCATGGGGAACTCTGCCCCATGGGGTGCTTTGGAGGCACAGGAGCAAGACAGGGTTAGAGTAAGGTGTTTTTCAGCTGAAACTGCCTGTATAAGAAACACCCTGTGGCTCTACTTTCATGCTACAGTCCTTGTATGAAGAGCTCCTGTTGACTCCAGGAAGGAGGGGTTTCTCTCAATGCACCAGTCAGTGGTGCAGAGCTTCCTTCTGTGTGGAAAATGGTGGCCTTGATGTCTCTAATGTTTCCTTCCACGTTACCCAATACGGATACAACCTCTTGTGCTCTTCTCCTCTCCCTCCACTGTTGCCTCCAACCATCCAATTGAAAATTGTTGCCACAACCCCTTCTTTCTCTTAATCCCTGTGGCTGATCTTTCCATTTTAGCTGGGCAGGGGGTGAATTACTGTCTGCTTGTTGGCACAGGGAGGAGCTGAAGGAGTACACGCCAAAGCCCCTGCAGTCTTCCATCAGTCCCCAGGCTATGCAGAGCCAGGTCAGCATGCTGCTGAGAACCAGGCAGCGCCTCCAGCCAGTGGATGCAAAAATCCAGTTCATAGGTGAGGAGACATCCAGACCTGCTTAAGCCGTCTATCCTGAGCGTGATGCAAGTTGCTCTGAATGTGCTTTTGGGACAGTTCATGAGGTTGGTGAGGATCCTTGGAGCCTGGAATGAGCCATGACATGGAACGCCCTGACAACCTCCACCTGCAGATTGGCACTGGGACCCAAGCATGGCGATCAGGGTAGAAGTCCCACTTCTTTTGTGGAAGTCTGTAGTAGACTTTCAGAGCTCTGTACAAGTTGTGTTTTAATTGATATTCTGGCTGCACATTTGTTTTCTGGTTGGAAAAGAATGGGACATTCATCCAGGCTGCTGAGAATTAAGTATCAGCAACCTGGGGAGGAGGGAGAAGTTGTAAAATCTTACTTTTTAATGTAGAAAAGCCTGGCAACTCTTGCAGCTTTTGACCAGGTTGGTGCAGCAGATTGCTGGCTGGAAGCTGCTGCCTGAAAGCCACCTTCTGCTTTCTTACAGAGCATGTGATGAAATTGCCTTTCTTTGGCTACAACACCTACTTAGTAGAGAGAGTCAGTGACAACACAATCTCTGTGCCCTGCTTCTTTGGTGTGAATAAAGATGATATCATCGTGGCGGATGGCACCACTCAGGTATGTCAGATAATTCCTCCCTCGAGTCCAGAGCCCTGATGTCTGTCAGATGTTACCTTTGACTTTTAGAACAACTTGTGCAGGAAGAGACTGTATTTACTGGCATCACAGCCACTCTAATGTTAAACCACCCAGGCCCAAAGCAAGTGACAAGAATGGTGGAACAGTTAATACTGCCATGCGCTCTTTTGTTAGTCCAGTGATCACCCTACAAGAATAGTTCACTGTAAAACCACGTGAAGGTCACAGTCTTGTTTGTCCCAATCTTGCAGTTCTAGGGGCGTGCAGGCACCAGGAGCCTGCCCTGTGTTCTGTATGCACTGCCCTGTGACCCAGTCCTTGTCTCAGCTTTCAGTAAGCTCTTGAGGTGAATCCTTCTTAGGTGAGAAATCAGATGGTTTTATTTGTAAACACTGCACCCGAGCGTTTTGTGGTTTTTTTCTCCTTACACAGGCAGTCTCCTGTGTCATTCCATTGAATGAGCTGCAGAAGATGCGAACCCTGCGACCTAGCTCTGATGGGGGGCTTCCTGGCATAGAACTGAACTACGGCTCGGCTGTCAGCCCCAAGACTATGTGGCTTGAACTGTCACAGGTGAGATCAGCCTGGATGTACTGCTTCCTCCTGGTGATTCAGAAATTGCCCTCCACGGCCCAGCTGAGCCCCTGCTAGGAGACGGTACTGCTGCTCTCTTCTGTCCCAGAGGTGGATGGGGATACCGCACTTCCCAGGCCCCAAAGTGCAGCTTTGTCCCAGCACCTACCTGATATTTAATTACGGAAAGTGACTTATGGGAATATTTAATTATGAGAAGCAGCCATTTCTGGGGCAGAGAATGACTGATCCTGATTTGTGTTTTGACAGGCTAAGGAAATGTACCACATGATTGTTGTCATCCTGGATAAAACAGAGTTGCATCGCTAGAGCCTAAGAGGAAGAGAATGCCCAAGCAAACCAGCACTGTTTTCCCTTTGAGCTTGTTCAGTGCTCCCAGCCCTGTCTTCTGAGAAGGACTCTTCCAAAAGACATCCATGACCTCAGACAGCTGCTTTCTAAGACTGCCACCACAGTGTTTGTTGATAGACTGGACCTTAATCTCACCCCTTGTGACCTGCTGTTCCATCCCCAAGTACTCTTCCTTGAAGCAACACATGCACTGGCTAAACAAACCACGACTCCCTTTCCACACTGTTGCTTTTCCACAGCCTGTTCCAACACAGCAGCTGAACAGATGCAAGAAATCGCCTTCGAGCTATGCAGTGTGGGACTGTTCTCTTCTATTTTGAATTAATTAACACGAACAAAGGCTGACGCTGGCTAGAGATTTGTGTATCACGACGCGAAGCTGAGGTTATGAAATGACTGCACTGGCTGCTGGTGTTTCCCACAGGCCAGCTGTTTGTACTGATATGCAAGAGGCCCTGTGGCAGGATTTGTGAAGCAGGAGCTTGTAGAAAGCATCTTAATTGCAAAGCAGATCAGTGTTAATATAAAATTAACATATATGCTGGGGCACAAATTGAGCTGCAATGGTAAGAAAGTTTATTGTAATTAATTGCTTACTGACATAATTATGCTTATGTTTCCCTCTACTATAAAGAAGTCAGTCATGCCCGTGCAGCTGTCGTACTTAATGGTGGCTCCATGCCTGTGGAGAAAGTGTATTCAAATGGAGCTTGTATTACAGTAGAGCATCCTGGGTTGTACAAAACTGCTTAATTTATTTTTATTGATACAGCTGTCCAACTGAACTGAAAAGTAACTGCAATTTAGGAGATTGCAATAAAATAATCACATAGAGATATTTTGAAGCTATGACATGACACATACTGGTTTACACCTACAGTGGGATGACTGACCTGCAGGTAACTGGCAAAGCTTGAGGAAAAGGTTGTCACTGTTGGTTGGGAACGGGACAGACCTGAGGCTGCTCAACGCAAGCTGTGGTGCACAGCTACCTTCTTGCTGGTGAGCTGATGCCAACACTAGCTACAGCATCTTCCCTTCAAGTGCTGCTCACTACGGCCTGTGAGGTCTTACCTGAAGCATGTTACACCTTCCCCTTCAGCCGTGCTACTGCAAGGCTGCGTAAAGAACTGCAGCAACGTGAAAGAAAGGAATAGAGAAGATCACTGAAGATTAACTTATCCTTATTCCCCTTCTTTCTCTGAGTTTCTGCTGCCTTATGCAGAAGCACAACTCACCTGGTTAGAAATGTCCCACATTGTGATAAAGCACTTTGTCACACAACCCCATGCCTTAACCTGCCCTTTCGGGAGGCCCTTGATTTACAAGACAAGCAAAGCATTTCTGAGAAGTTCACCCAGGCAGTAACATTGCTTTATTGTCAGTTCTGCACGTACCCTTCAATACATTTTTAAAAAATACATGTGTTGAGTACAGTGACCCAAAAGCCCGTCTGATGGCCTCTGGCTGCAGGTTCCTCTAGCAGCACTAGTGCCTGAGGCTACCATCCTCTATAGGCATGGAACAATACAGAACCCAACAAAAACCCAACAGACAGGACTTGTGCCAGGGAATCGGGTTACCTCAACCCCACTGATACCCAAAGGTTCAGGTCCTTATATAATCATAGCAGCAGGGGCACCGCAGTGTCAATTTGAGGGTCAGAGCAGTACCTTAACCAGCTGTAACAGCAGCATTGCCCCTTCTATTGCAGACTGCGGGTGAGGCACAGGGAGCAAATATGGCTTTAGGGGGTACAAGCAAATGCTGGAAAACTGTTGGCAACCTCCATGCCACTATTGGAGAGGTAAATACTGAAAGAGCATCACCGCTTAAATTAAAGGACAGTCAGAACTAGACAAAGTTTTAAAAAAAAAAAAAAAAAAGATAAAAAGAATCTGAGTTTCTACACCTTCAGAAAGTACGCATTGCCTGCATGGTAAAAACAAAACGTTCCCCTCCTGCCCTTCAAGAGAAAACATTCCATCCAGGAACTCAACCATCAAGTTCATCATAGGCAGCCCTGAGCAAAGCACGTGAACTTGCAGCGTAAGGCTTCCATTGGTAACACTGAAATAAGAACTAAGAGACGGGGGAGCGAGGGGAAGAGCCATCAAAGAAGCAAGATGTCACTCCAAACCAGAGTCCCAGCTGGAAAGTCTGAGCCCTTCCCAGACTGCTGCGGGAAGCAGAGGTTGGAGACACTGCAGAACATCTGAGGCAGCAGCCCTGACCTACACAGCAGATGCAGACTTCACACCTCTTGGTACCAGAGGGCTTCGGTACCCTGGTTGTTAAAAGAACTCTCCATAAATTCTCAGAAACTTGTTCCTGGAAGTGCAAATCACAAAGGAAAGAAGTGAGCAAAAACGCAGAGGGAAAAGAAAGCTCACTTCTGCAGTTTCATGAAACCCTCCGTGGCTGAGTTCTTCAAGATCCCCTGGTCCCACTGCTGGAGAAAGGAAGACAGCCGACACGACACAAGGATCAGCTCTCCGAGCGCTGCAGCTCCTGCCAGTCTGTCTCGCTCTCACACCTGACTCTTGTTTTGAAAAACTCCTTGATGAGTCTCTGTGCTTCCTCCTTCACTGCAAGAGAGGAAGCACCACCTTTGAGATGATAGTTAAGACATCTACCCCCTCTAAAGACATTTAGCATCAAAAGAACCCAAGATTCTTGGTGCTCTCTCTAGCTGCCAACTCACCAGTCCTGCAGGCAGGGTTCTGCTCTTCAGTCAGTAAGTGAGACAGGTGCCGAGCAAAGCCCTTGAACAGATCCTGCGGAATTGGGCAAGAGAAAGAGCAGAACGCAGATGTTGGTTACCTCACCGGACTGTTTCCATGTTCGTCTCACCCCGAGCACAGGCTGTCTCTAGCACAAACCAGTCACAGATTTAGACTCCAGGGGTGTTGCAAACCTGCAAATACACCTGACCCTGCAGCGCTGGAGAAGCACATGCACACACGTGCTGCCTTGCAGAACACATCAGGTAAACTACACCAAAACTGAACCAGACCTGTTGTCTACCGCAGGTGGGAGTTCTTAAAAACTTACAGGAGTAAGAAAAGATGAACCTATCACAAGTGTGGAACCAACGTGATACCAGTCTAAATCACACAAAAAACCTTTCTTGGGAGAGGTGAGTTGCTGCACCTGGAGTCACTAAAACAGCACTCAGCAAGATGTGACTTGGAAATGAAATGTGGTATCCAGATCATCTGCCCCTTCTTGGAGCCCCAGATCACTAGGAGGTGCAGTCTCCTTTGCATGAGCTGTGCCCTACCTTGGAAGCAAATTTGCCACCCTTGTAGAATGGAGTCAAATATTTGACAACGATGTCTGCTGTCTCTTTGAGGGACATGCCTTTGGTCACTGGCTGTATGGTCTTGCTGGTTCCTTCTTTATCACACTGTGCTAAGTTTGGATCAAAAGTCACCTTCTTCTTTGTTGGACCAACACTTTTGCTTTCCGGCTGGGACAGAATAGAAGATTTTTCCACTATCCGTAGCCGCTTTGTTGCAGGACTTTCCATATCCTGGAGGTGGGAGAGAAGAAAACCAAAGGCATCAGCTCCCATGGCAGCATTACACTTTGAAGCAGCCGCTGCCTTCTGAGAACATCAATCTTTGCAGCATCCTACAGGCTCTCCCTACAGTGAATACATGCAGGAATCTCTGTAAACCATTTTGCTGTGTACATATAACACAGTTTCCCACACAAAAGAGGAAAACCCTTTAGGACTAACACATCTAGAATTACCCTGTGCTCTTATTAGGGCAGCTAATTGCTAGGCCCTGCTCTGTGCAGGAAAAACCGACAGGAAAAGATTTACCAGGATGTCTGCTGAGAATATATCCCTCAGAAACAATCAGCCACTGCAGGAGTGCCACACTCCTGTTCGGTTTCAAAGAGCAAGGAGCAAACTGCCCTGTTCAGTAGAGACGGTTACCGGGCAGTCCCAGGTGCCAAATGCAGAACCAGAGACTGAATGGCAAAAGCAGCTCTGAGCACAGTTTGCTGCTGAGCAGTCCTGCGCGCCACTGGCCTGTGATTATTCCCTTGGCTTGTGAGTAACTTGCTAATTATAGTTAGTTACAGATCGAGAGGGGGTGGAGAGACTCATTCCAGGCAAGTCACCAGCAGAGGTTACAGTCACATGCGTTGCAGAGAAGAGGAAACAAAGCAGAGTGGAGGGGAAGTTTTCCACTGCGGTCCAAGTTCCTGGCACTGGCCCAGTGGGTGACGGGGACACCAGGAGCGCAATGCAACTACGGTTCTCCTCTCTGCTGCACTTGCAGCTGGGCCCTCCCCAGATAAACAACGCTATCAGGTGAAGTTCAGAACAGGAGCATCACTCCCAGAGAGAAACCTAGCACAAGGTGAGCAGAAGAAATAAGAGGAAATTAGCATCTGTTAATGTCCTACCTCATCTGATCCTGGTCGCTTCTCACAGTCACCTTCCCCAACAACAGTTAGCTCCGTTTCTGTGACTTTTTCAGCAACACTGGTGGGAAGAGTGGAGAGAAGGCCAGTTTTAATCATTCCACAGTGAAGATATTACTACATTCACTGTCTGGTAAAACAAGCCTCACCAGCCTAGAGATGTAATAGAGATTCCCAGTTTCCAGGACAAGGCTGGTGGGGCCCTGTGGCTCATTAACAGGGCAACACAGGGAGCAGAGAGGTAGATACTTTACCTGGATTTTACATCAATTTCTTCCTGAAGGAGTACAGATTCAGCAACCTGCTGCATCTTAAAATCCTCCTCTCTCTCAGGCAGTGTTACTTCTGTCTCTCCCAGCTCTTCATTTACTGTCTGGGACTGTACAGTCACATCTTCTCCAGAGACATCTTTGTTTTCCTGAGGTACTGGTTTCTCTCGACACATGCTTTGAGAAGAAACCTGAGGTAGTGTGCTTGCAGAATGGCCATCTTCCTTTGCTGAGCTGCAACTTTTGGCTTTGGACCCATCTTTGGGGAGGGAGAAGAATTTTAAAATATCCTGTGATTCTTTTTTAGCCGCTTCTGCAAGCTTTTGCTGCTTCTTGCTAGGTTTGGACTTCTTAGTAGGGCTATCCCAAAGGGCAGCTTTTGTGTCTGGACTGGGTTTCTGTCCCTTCTTTTCTGGAAGGAGTACTTCTACCCCAGCACTCTCACATGTTGCTTTGGTTCCTACTTCTTTCTTCTGGAGAACAGGGTTTCTGGTGTCCAGCTCCAGACTGCAGCTGCTGTTGTCTTGCCCATTTAGACAATCAACTTCTTTTTTGACAGGCTTTGCATCGCTCTCCTCCTGGATCTTCAGCAGTTCTGAAGCTGTCTGGAACAAGCTGGATTTCTTTGGAAATCCTGCTCCCACACGCTTGGGTTTGAACTAGGGAGAGAGAAGAAGAAATTTGGGATGTGAGAGCATTAAGGAAGCCCTGTGTGCAGAACCCTGAAAGGAGCCAAGTTTCTGTATACAATGCTCCAGTGTGTACAGCCGTAAGCTGGGGAAGGCTCTAAAACTGACTCATCGTCATAACCATCGCCTGAGACATCAGGGAAACGGATTAGGTTAAAGTCATAGGCCCACAGTAAGGAAGCAGACAGCATCCTTGGTTAGAGCAAAGACAAGAAAAACTTATTTGACATATGGCCTGTACGTAGATTATATTCACTAATAGGAACCAGCATGACAAGTTGATCTCACTCCAACACCAAAGGACAGACAGGGAAGGAAATTCCAGTAGAAATATACCGCTATGGCCACACAAAGGACCTAAAATAAAATTATAAAAAAGCAGACAAATAAAGCACACCGTTCCCTTCTTGTCTATCCCATCTGTACTCACTGAATACACCTGGGATGCAGGGAGGAAGTCCTCTTCTGCTGGACACCCAGATTGTGTTTCTAAGCTGCTGTTGCCACCAGTTCCAGACCCAAAGACTGAGAACAGCTCTCCTTGTTTTGAGGCTTTGTTGATTTCTGCTACCTGAAAACAGAACAGAAATATTCTATAATGGCCAGAAATCTTTATGCATTGCTGCCTCTGTACACACTAAAAGCCACAGTGGCAAAACAAATGTCTCCCCTGGAGACACAAGAACTTCAAAGAGACTTATGGCAATGAGGTAACCTAAACCAAGGCATCTCTATTGTCAGCGACAGGCTGAGGAACTCCCACCCCCTTTATTACTAGACCCAGAGGATATCTGGATAAGCTTGCACTGGTGGGTAGGTTTCCAGAGCCTGTAAAGCCAACAAAGATGTGAAACCAACATGACTCTGGGCCCTCCTGGAAACAAAACCAAGGAGAAAGATTTGGAAGACATCTAAGGCAAAGCAGAGTTTCTCCATCTTTCCTACACAAACTCTAGCCTATCTTCCCGTTGAGCTGAGGCCACACTACATTCAAGGGAATGACAGCAGGGGTATGGCCCTACCTTCTTTAGCACAGTTGCCTTGTACGAGTTGGCCATTTTACTGGTCCGGAAAGCTTCATACTCCAGCTCCACAGCACAGGCATGAAGGTCTGACCTGTAACAAAGGCTGGGGTGATTTCTGGCAAGACACACTTCTATGTCTGCAAAGGGAATGCTAATGCTTAGGCATCCCCCAAAGAAAGTACAAAATTCACTCCCTCTGGTGCAAGATTAAGTGATAACTTCCGTTAAAGTCCTACGGGATGCAGCCGTGAATTGCTGGAGAATGGAAAGTGTGGTGAAAAGAGTTTTAAATCAAAGTCCTCTTATCCAGCTGCTCAGTTTGAGAAGTACACTATCCCCATCTTGTGGGACAGGGAAGAATTGCCACTCCTAGGATTCAAGCTGATTTAGCAGAATCAGACACAGGAATCCTCATATCTGATCCTGAATGTCACTACAAGAAGGATGCTGTTAAGTGAAACTGTGTACTTGCACCCAACAGCTTACAAAGGCATTCTCTGAGTGTGGTAATGTTGCTCAGGGAAGAGCAGGCCCTGTGCTAAGGGACTCGATATGCTACCCCTGTCCTCTCATACCCTTTTCCTTCTGCTGCTGGAACCTTTTGATTGGTGCTCAAAGCTTCTTCCAGCATCTTCAAGCAGTGTTCCCGTCCCTAGGAAACATGGGATACTCAGACATGCTCTACAGAAGTCACAGTGCCCCTCGGATTTCCATCCCTGAAGAAGTAAGCACAGGGCAGGCAGAATCTCTGTTGTTCTTTGCAAGTCAGCAAGACTGAGCGTTAACCAGCCTTTCTTACCTTCACTGTGAGCTTTGAGATTCTCCTGCTGGAGGCATCCTTCAAGGGGCAGTCTGAACCTATTGCACAAGAGATATTTGGAAAAGGCGTCACAGCAGGGCTGGGGCTGGTGGAGAACATCTCAGCTGGCACAGGGAGGGTGCCAGTCCAGTACTGCTTGGCCTGCTCCTCCCTGCAGAGTCTCCCCAAGGACCACTCCGGTCACCCTTCTTACCTGGAGAAGCTGCAGTCTCCAAAAGAGCAGGCAGAAGTGAGATTTTTCTCTCTGGATAAGAATGTCTACTTTGCTAGTTCATTACTAACAGCTTTCCAAAACCTCCCCATCTCAGGAAACCCTTTTTCAAGAAATCCCAGCTCTTAAACACAACTCTTTTCTGCTCCCCACAATACCGACTAAAACAAAGAGGCTGAATAGAGTAACATGAACTACCAGCTATTCTTTTACAATAATGTAAGAACTGTGTTGCTAGATAGCGCCCCAAGTAGCACAGTTACAAATGGCAAAGTTCTTCAGCAGTTTCCTTACAGCCCAATAGAATAATGCTCCATAACCACTGCAGAAATAGCCTACAAAGTCAGGTCAGACAGAGTTTTCCTTCTCTCTTGCTTATTTGGAAAAGTTGTTCAGAAAGATGCATTCCATATTTTCACCCCAACAAAAGCTAAGCTCTGATCCATCTCCTCCTGCCAAGCTTTCCCAGCCAAAAGCCTAACCTCTGTGCCTAGGGACTGATACCTCCAGTGTTGATGCTATATAAATTACACACAGCTGCAAAATATAAGACTTCCTTCTCCCAAAGAAAACCCACTATAAATCAAAGAAGATATTTACTTGGAGGAACAAAATCTTCCTTTTCTGGTTCTTTGCCCTGGAAGAAAATAAAGATCAGTCAAACATTTCTATTCCTGTAACACACATGCAGGTCTAGAAGCACAAAAGACACATTTTATACCCTTGCCCCCGGGAAAAATAATGCTGAAGTTACAAAGGTACTGAAAAGGCACCCAAATGTGGTAAAAGAGGCAAAGGATGAGAATCAAACCAATGAGAATCTCTGACAAATGGATACAAACTCACTTTGCGCAGACTCATCTGCCTTTTGTAGAAGTTGTTCCACTCCCGTTTCCGACTCTCTTCATTGGCTTCATCCCCATTCCCACTGCTTTCTTCGTCGTAACTGGATAAGGCAGGAAAACAAGAGAAACAAACATTTCTGTAACTGCAGCATTAACTGGGGGACGGGCTTTGGAAAGCCTAGATCATCACAGTATTTATTGTACAAAATATTTTTACACGTCTTTTCTGAACAAGTCTTAGCTTTTAGTTTCACTACCATTCCTCAACCTGGACAGTACTGAGTGTCCTCTAAAAATTAATGGGATTTGTTAATCCCATGAACTAGTAAGCAGGATCATGAACTAGTAGCACATAACTGGTGCTCTGAGAATGGAGGGCTCCTTCCAAGGCAAAGCTACAAGACATGGAGAGGTTCAATAAATCGAGTGTCAAACATTGTGCTGTACAACAGCATCGGCCTTGTCTTCTCAGGTCCTGAGATCAAACACAGGCTAAGGTCACACGTTCACCAGTTTCCTCAGAATCAACTGGACTTGCCTGAAGAACAAAGCTACCGGTGTCGAGCTGGTTAAGGTAAAGCAAAGGGCTGGGCCAGCTGACAGCGTTGCGATCCTGGCAGAGCTCCACGGGCAGCAGAGCGTGCACCCTGGCAGAGCTGCACAATCGCCACAACTCAGCCAGAGAACAAGGAGGAAGAGAAGTTGTCACCTCCGCGCTGCCAAGCGTTTTACAGAATGAATTATGTTTCCCACTGCACATCTTCCTTTTGCTGTGAGCCTGACAGGGAAACACTAAAATTTGGCAATCTGCAGAAGAAGCTGACACGGGCACTTCATTACATCCTCTGTGATGAGTGAGTCCCGTCGGTGGCCCCCCCAGCCTGCTGGCCCACAAACGGCCGTACTAAGTCAGGAATGAACTCTGCATCGTGTCATACTTCGCTGTCACATTGGTCTCAATTTAAACATTTTTGATCCTCGTGACTGTGAACGGGCTGAGCCCACTTTACTGCCTTCGAAAAATTTCAGGCTAGTTTCTTGAATCGATTACATTCTGGGGGGGCAATTCTTAGGTCAGTCAAAACAGCTTTTGGCTCTCTGGGACACGAATGTGATCAAGGCTGCCAAAGTGTGTGGAAAATTAAATTCCAGCTCCTGCTGCCAGGAAGTTGCAGGAAGATACCACCACACAGAAACATGTGCTGAAAATAGGAGTGGCTGGGCCTGCAGCTGGGAGATGCTTCTCTTTGATAGCCCCTATGAGCTGAGCTTGAGCTACCAAGTACAGACCTGCTGAAACCTCTGCAACCTCTCCTCCCGCCTTCGTACAGCTCTGGGTCATAGCTGTCCCAGGAGGAACTTGTGGGCCCGATGCAGGTTTTGCTCCAGCTGTTGGTGCAGCGCTCCAGTGACTCCAGTTGTCTTTTCACCGCCCCAGGGTTCTTGCAGTAATCACAGCACTTGTTACAAGGTGGGGTGACATCTCCGAAGTACTTTGCTATGGCAGCATGGCGACATCTAGGAAACAAAAGGGAAAATGGTCTGGTCATTATTTGTATTGACAAGAACCCCACCCTTCAAATAAAACAGACTTGAATTTTTTTTTTTTTTTTGCAGAGAACCGTGTATTCCACCCGGAATCAGGGGAATTAAGCCCTGGAGCAGAACTGGGGTTCTGTTCCTGGCATTTCGCCGACACTTCCCCACATGTAAAACAAACAGTGGTGTCAACCTCTTTGCTAAATGCGTTTGGATCTTTGAGATATGCAAAAGGCACAGTGGATGAAATATGCAGTTATTAATTCTGCATCGTTGCCCAAATATATTCTATGTCCAATCAGAGTGGCTCTAGGATAAATATGTAAAGAGGTCTTGTTGATCCCTACACCTCAGAGTTCAGAGCACATCTCTGTATTTCACACCGGAGAGCTTCTAATTTTATTGTTTGTGGTTTGAAGGTGAAGAAATCTACATTGGAAGAAACAGGAATGTAAATTAAGTCACAGAAATAGAGTCCAGACCGAGGTCACAAGGGAGCACTACTCAGATAATGCAGCCTGGGTCTTGATCTGCTAATACAACCTTCCGATCAGGAGCCAAAGTTCGGGTAGAGTTCTAAATCCATGAAAACCAGTGAGTTTGCCCACAGATTATTGCACAACCAGTTCTACCAGCCTTTGCAAACTAGCCATGTGAAGATGATTAGATTCTTCCAAGAATCTTCAAAACATTTCTGGCAGACATAGTGCTTTTGGATATGTAAAAAAAAGAGTTTGGTGACAGATACATGCTCATTAGCAATACAGGCAGGAAGTAATTTCTCTTCTAGAACACTCCCTAACTTAAACCAGTGAAGACACTGATTTCGCTAGAAAAAGAATAACCAGGCAGTTACGACTTTTTTTTTCTTTTTTAAGAAAGCAGACAGAATTTAGAGGAGCTTTTTAAAAACCTGGGTTTCACAGCAGAGGTGGCCAGCTGTCTCTTAATCAAAACGCTGATACCAGATACACAGAAACACTTCATCAGGCATTTAGAAATCAAATCCTGCAGCCAAGCAGCAACAAGAGTTGTTTTAGAAGAGAATTATTTTACTGCAAGGAAGAACAAAGTGGAGATTTTTCCTCTCTACCAAGGAGTGCCCTAGTTGGCTTACCAACTTCATCTGCAAAAAGTGGGTCACACAAGGGTAAACTGAGTGAGCACTTCATTTATTCTTATTTTAAACCCTCTGAGACATGTCTGAACTTGCCAGAGACCTAAGAAATGCAGTTTGCTTCTTAACTTGTGTGCGTGCTTGGATCTGGGGGGAACAGAACTGTATGTCTCTCCCACAGCATCACAAACAAACCCTGCAAGGGGCTGCAGCAGCAGCTGGCTCCCTCATTCCCACGGCCCGGGAGGCTCATTTGCCAAGCAGAAGAGCGAGTGAAGCAGCAGGTTACAAACTACTGTCACCAGAGCCACGAAATGTGTGTGCTCAAGCGCAAAGGACCTGGCGCTGCTCAGGTAAGGAGGGTGCAAGAGCCTGAGGTTGCACTGCACAGCCCAGGGCACTGAAAACCCAGCGAGGGCTGCGACAAAGCTGTCTTTATATCCCCCTGCCGAGCCGCACTGACTCGCGCTCCTCTTGCGCTCAAAGAGCTCCTTTCAAATGGTGGGGAAGGGTGGGGGGACTGGGATGGGGACAACACATTTGATCCCCTTGTCCTTCCTTTCCAAAAGAGCTGCTGGCGCTGCCTGTCCTGCCAATGCAACGTGACTACAGAAATGTCAGCGAGCTGCAAGTCAGCTTTTTGTTTCCCCAAAAGAAAACAGGCAGGCATTCTCATTAATCCACGTTTCTTTCTCTCGCACACGCTGATCTGAATTAGAGTTAAGCGAGGCACACAGTAATTAATGGTCAAGCCCTCTCCTCTCTCCTCCAGCCTGCTCACCAGGCCTGTGCTGGGGAGGGACATTCACACACACCTCTGTCCCTTAATGCGAACAAGAGAGGTGCCCCAAGGCAGGTTTTGGTGAAAGCAGAGATCTGCTCTGAAGTCCCTGGAATTTAGAGAGGTTCTCATTTCCAACCCATCCAGTTTGTAAAGCCAGAGCATTTTAATCCAGCCTCCTGTAACTTGCCGTCATCTTCCTGCAGAATTACCCAAATTGGGGCCACAGCTCCACTTCAGCCGTTGGTGCTGATGAGTTGGGTCATAACGGAAATTCAGTTGCAGAACTAAGATTGCAGTCCTGTAATCAAAGTCAAAAGGCCAAAACCAGAGTTTCCAACAGGGATGCTGGGGGTAACCACTGGATTAATGCTTAACTGAACACAAGAGGTCCTGAAACAGAGTTGGTTATGCATTAACACGTGGTGGGAAAACTTCCCAAGTCACACAAGCACCTGACTAATGCCCACGAGATGGAGAGCCAATTTACATAAATTAATGGTAGTTTGTATTATTATACATATCCTAAAACTATTTAATCTTTTAAACATGCAACCTTATTATTTGCCTCCCCCACCCTTCAACAGGAGTATGTATGAGCTGACCACTGGTCTTGAAAATATCTAAACAAAATCATTATTTCATTTGAGACATCCTACCCTGATTTGACGTCATGGGATAGGATGAAGAGTAAATAACAATCAAGTTTATTACCATGTTTTTGACTGTGGCAAAGTGCTACACTGACCACACAGCTGCCTGCACCATGGTACTCCTCGCTTTTGTACACCAGGTAGAACAGGAGCCCTGTTTCTGCAATTAGTAGAAGCAGGTGGACAGTCAGAGAAGCAGCAAAGTCACCTATCCCCAAAGCAGCTCTGCCTTTCTCAAAATACACCAGAAAAAGGCATTCCCTCATACGAGTCAAACAAAGGTACACAGCTCCATCAGAAGAGCTCCCACCAAAAAACGCCAGCAAGTTTTGGAATAAAGCCAAGAAACAAAAGCATTAAAAGGACAGAAATCATATCAGGACAAATTATCTACGTAGATGGCAGTTGCTGAACAAAAGCCATTTAATGAGCTTTGTCAAATAAAAGAGCAAATTATGAGATGATGAGGAATTATTTTACACCTGTCTGAAGGAATGTACCTTTGTAATATCAGGACAGACAGTGTCAGCTGTCCCCAGTGTACAAGCAGCAAAACCCACGGCATCAGAGAGTAAATGACTTGGCCAATGGCACAGAGCAATTCACCTCCCCAGCATCTGCCGTGCTGCACCGTCCTCGCCATTTCTTCTTCCTCTGCCACTTCACAGAACACAGGAGAAAAGCTCCTTCCCCTGGGAGCTGGAAGGAAACTGGGCAGCATAAAGAAAAGTTAATTGCTTTAACACACACCCAAACTACTGCAAGGAGAGAATCAATTCAGGTCTCCCTCCAGAAAATGCTGTAATTAAAAGGAAAAAAAAACAGACAAGACCTCGCTAGGAGGAGATGCACAGAGGAAGCGAGCAACAAGTGCTGGCACTTGGGCGCTCGGCGGGGTTTGCACCAGCGCTGGCTCTGCTCGCGGTGGCTCCTCGCCGCCCGCCCTCCCTCTCTGGCACACATGTAACACGAAACTTCATATCTCCAGGACAACCAATAACAAAAAAAAGGCAGAGACAACAGCTGGCTGTCAGCAGCAGAGCAGAGAGGAGCCGAGCGAGGAGCGAGAGGCGAGCCAGGATGAGGGGGGAGATGACGTGAAAGTTTAAGAAGACTGAAAGAAAAACAAGAAGAGTAGAAGAGCTCGCGGCACGGCTGGGGTAAGGCTGAGCTATTGCTGGTGTTCGGTCAACCGTAGCACCTTAACATTCAGCTAGTTTGCAAGTAGCTGGAGCTTTTGTAGCTCTCTGTGCGCTGAACTGCAGAACTGGCCATTGAGCAGAGCTTGCTAGCCTGAATTTCTTTGCAAGGGACACTCGGGAACAAAGGTAGTGAGAGAAAAGCTTCAACAGGATGGCAGAAAGCTGCGTTGCGGCCGTGCCGCTAACAAAAGCAGTGAGCCCGCAGCCTTGCATTGCTTCCACGCTCGGAGCCCAGGTCAGCAGCTCCTTTGCTGATTAGAAAGGCTGGCTGCTCCTTTTTCTGTTGCTGCTACGGAATGTGACCTTAGCTGATAAGCAGGTCTCGCACAGGGCATTCCCCATAGGGATGACTTGATATATTAATACTTAGTGTGGACAAGAGAGCTGGTCTGCTCCGTACGAGCAGTGCATGTGCCATTAGCGAGTATTTGCCAGCGCAGGCAAGCGCGTGTGAAACCAAGTGGGTTCCAGCCACAGCGTTTCTCCAGAGCTCCTCCCAGCTGGAGCCAAGTTTTATCCCCCAAATCGTGAAGCAAACAGAGAGCTTAGGAAACAAACCCTGGTCAGGGAACTAGGATATTGTGCAAGTAAAGCATCTGTGTTCAATAGAAATAAATGGAAAGATTTTACACAGCTTCTAACAAGAGCATTAAAAAAAAAAATCAGTCAGTGTATCAGGCACAGATGCTGGTTTACTATTCAAAACATCATGAGAAACCACCGCTCTGAGAGAACACATACATAGTCTGTGGTTTATAGGAACGAGACCACGAGGTCTAAATGGAGTGAGAAGGGAAAGAAAAGAAACCCCCAAATATGTGAGATTACCCACTGTAGCCTGGGTTTGACAGAGAGGTGTCCCACAACCTGTGCTCCCATCTCCGTTTGCCGCTGGGTGTGGGAAGGGGGCTGGCAAGGAGACTGACCATATAACCCCCCATTTTCTGCCATCTGACGCTGATTACTCTGTTTGGAAGCTCTTGCAGCTCCCAGCACTGAGCTGGGACCCTTTGCCTCTTCCAGGAGGCGCATGGGCCGTCAGCTGTTTACAAACAGGTAGGGAGAGGCAGAAAGCCAATTCTCACAGACATCTTCCCGATCCTACACATGCCTGTAGGGAGGAATGTTAAGGATCAGGTATTTCCACTTCTTTCCATTCCCATTAATGTGGAAGGGAGGGCAGGTCTGTCTGATCTGCGTATTGTACAAACACCGAATTGGAACTGCCTGTGCGAGATGTAGTAGTTAAGAGCCACATGCCTCCAGTCTAGCCCTGCGTTCAAAGGGGATGGAGGGAAGTTTCCACCCTGCTAATGAAGGGTCTCTGTAGCTTGTTTGTTGCAGTTAAGATGGTTTCTCAAATAAAGTACAGGAAAAACAAAGTTTAGGGGAAAAAAAAAAAGGAAGGAGGGAGGAGCGAGGGGAGAAGGGCAGGGGAGGGAGGCAGAGAAACACGCCAAGTTTTCCTCGCCAAAAGAAAATCTTAACGGGTTTGGCTGGGGGCTTGTCCAGCCACAGCCGTGTTGTATATATGCGGGGGGGATAAGCAATATGAAACACATGTCTGGATGAAAGAAGCAGGACATGGCTTGTGTTACAGCTGGCACAGTGCACGGGTCTCTGAGCCCGACTGCGATGCAAGAGTGGTTATGGGAGCGGGGGTACAAAATAAAGCGTGTTGGACAGCGCGGAACCTGCGTGTCACACAAGCCCCTGAGCCCCACAGCCTGCAGAGCCGCAGGAGGGACGGCTGGGTTGTAAAAAGCTGCAGCACCCACCTTCGCCTCCACCACCTCCCCTGCAAGCACAGCTGACGCGGTTCAAAACGGCTTCTTCCAAGGAAGCAGCTGTTGGAGCCTTCAGTTTTGAGTTCCTGCACCCCAGTGGCGTCTTTACTAGGATTAGACCAGCATATTTCAAAAAGCTCAAAAATGCATATAACTTTTGAGACCTGTAGGTCTGAGGCCAGTCAAGGACAGGACACAGAGGTGGCTGGAAGAAGATGGAGAAGGTGTTTCCAGCACTCTCAGGCAGGTCCAGCTGCTTTACCTCAAACACCAAATTACTGACAGATCCCAGTAGGTCTGTGAAGTAACTATTTACAAGGCTTTCACAGGCACACAGCTACCTCTCTGTCAGCTTCCTGGGAAATGCTTATTTTGCTAATATTAGAATAGACTTTCAAGCTAGATTCGAGCATCAGCAACCCTAAAAAAAGTTCTCTTGTAGAAGAGCTACAGGTTTATTTTTAAAATTGACCTTTACCTTTCACTGGATGGCTCTGTGCTTTGGTTTCCCCACTTCTTAAAAATGGGCCTAGTAGTGAGGAATTACCTCATGGGGTTTTGTGGATTTGTTTGTGGGATGGACTGAAGAAAACCAGCGTGTTCTGTAGAGGTGTAGAGACTCGCAGCTCAGTGCCCTGGTGGGTACCTCGGCTTCTCGAACTGCTATTGCAGGGGATTCAGCGTCTTTTTATATTAATCTAATATTAGGTTGTAGGGGAGGGAAGGAACGTTCACGGTGCTGCCTCAAAACCAATCTCCAAATAGTGGGTGGTGGAGATGACAGGGTATTCCAGCCAAATGGCTACCCAGTTAGGGCAGCTTTATAATCTGAAAGAATGTGTGGCCGCCTTTTCCAAACCAGCTGACAAAGTCAAAGCTGTTCTCCCATGACATCGAGCTGCAGTTTACCAGTTTGGGTGTGTGCTGTTAAAAAGCTGAGTTCTCTTGATACTGGAAACTATTTTCATCTGCTTGGGAATGAATTATAGGTCTGTCTGGCTCCGTTCACTCCTGTTTTAGGAAAAAAAGGGCTTGTCTGTGAACTATAGTTAAAATTCACATGGCTGGTCAACTACAGTCATGGCAGCAAACATTGTATTAACAATAATGAGGGAAAGCCATGCGCTGATAATACGACCACATTTCTATAGCCCTTTTCATCTCTAGAGTACATTACAAACTTAGAACAATAAACAATTGTAGAGAAATTATTACATGTTCTGCCAAAATGCATCTGAACTGTAACAACACCTAGAACTGGTTTGGGACAGGAAGCCTTATCCATATGAAATCAGAAGCACGTTTCAGGAACCAAGAACAAAGCTGGTAAGTTTAGGAACTGGCCATGCCTTCATGTTCATAAGAAAGTGGCCAAAACCAGTAAGAGTTTATTTTAAAGTTTTAGACCAGAACAAAAAGCATTCCCTCCCTTTCCGATGCTCAGCACTCCACTTCCATGAGGCTGGGATTGCCTTCTAAGATTTCCTACCAAATAACCTACCGCAATCCATACAGGCTTCCCATCCAGTTTCAACCAACTTATTTGACTTGTCTGAGCAAGCACAACACCAAGTATTTGCTTCTCCATAGCCGCGATCTTGTGAAAAAGACAATGCTGTGATGAGAACGTTGCCCTAGCAACATGGTTGCTTCGGAACATCAGGGACATCCTACTTGGTAAGGTCAGTGGAGCACTGCTGGTCCGGCCAACGAGAACAGTGGGGGACATCCCGCTCACCTTCACCTTCCTCGCTGCGGTAGGACTAGAGGCATTGGCAGCTCCAGGCCACCACCAACAGATTACCCCCTCCAAAGCTTTGTCTTCATTTTTAGATTACTATAGCAACAAACCCACGCAAGCCAAGATTCTCAGTGGGACTATCATAAAACCTGTGGATTGGGGTCACGTCAATGATTGTGGCTGAGTAAGGAGCAACCAAGAGTGGAAGCCATGCTTTCATCCACTGTAATCTTTAACGGGCTCAGAGACTGAAGTCTAACAAGCAGTAGGCAAGGCAAGGCCATCCCATTTTGTAACTGCAACAAAACCAGGGACTTACGGTCTTTGTATCTAAAGATTCCAGAGCATGTTAGAGACTTGGACACACAACAAATTAGCAAACAAACCTCTGATGGTGGTTACATGTTCTGCCACTTTGCAGAGATGAAGTCACCCAACAGAGAGGGGTGGGACGAATTATCCAAAGTCACATAACCCATAAGCATCGCTGGCAGGCCAGGAAGACTGCCTGCATTTACCAACTTCCAGTCCTGGGGCTAAACCACAAGCTCAAATTCATGTTCTTTGCACTGAAATAGGCTGCTCAGATGCCACCAGGGTTATGACTAAACAAGTGTCTCATTCCTCAGTAGTAAATTCAAGCTCACGCACTTCCCACAGTTCAACTTGTGATGTACCAGCGTAGACACGCAGACAGGATACAGCTTTCCAGTCCAAAGACAGACCAAAAAAACCTCGAATCCGTTTACATGAACTCCAAAATACTGACAGCAACTTGACTAGCTTCAGGAGGACAGAGGGGTGTGGGACCCCACCTTACACGGCCATCACAAAGCTCTTCTTGCTTGAAGCCACCACACACAGCCAGTACACAGTACAGAGAAACCCTGACCAAGGCTTTTTTCTTCAATATCTAGATTGAGGCCACTTAATGGCTTTATTCTTAAAAGGGCTGAGCAGCCAATTTCTTTGAGTGCTTCAGTATGGCATAAGCCCATTAAAACAGTTTAGAAAGATAACCTCAGTGCTATTATGGCAATTTTCGCAGCTTTATTCAGTGGGCAGAGCACGATGAATCTGCATTAAGAACAAGTATTAGCACTTTCTGGGAATCTAATTCTACAGAAGCCCTAAACGTAGAACACGCTTCTTTGGTTTTAGAGGATCATCTAATCCTTGCAGCAGAGCAGCACTCCCGCACGTCAGGCATCCCCCGACATTATTTCTGTGCTCTCTCTTTTCAACCCTGGCTCTCAACTCATGGCACACGGCAGATTTGGCCTTTTTTTCTCAAAAACAAATAAACCCAAATTAAAAGATTTGCTTTATTCCCTCCCCTGCCAGGCCTTGTAACATAGAGGAGGGCAGAAAGATTTGAAGATCTAGTCCTACTGGCAACACTAGATAGAGGAGTTATTTTTTGAAGAACGGCCAGAAGAAGAAACAGCTGAAACCACGAATTTCAGGCTCCCACCCCACCCCACCCCAGCAAGAACTTCCAAACTGCCTGTCAAAAGACATTAGCATTGTGTTCACTTTCTTTTCTACGTGAGTTTCTCATCTTGCCTCTCTTCACGCTATTTTCACTTCACACGATCTCTAGCTACAGCAGTGGAGCAAAACTCCATGACATTAGGCTGACAATGTGTCGTGAAGACTCCATTGCACTGTGGTCATGCAGCATTTCTTCTGTAACGAGTTCCACCAGCTTTGCTGCCCTAACAGCCATGTCTCTGCTGCTCTGGAGCGTTCCCATCCTCAGCGGATGTGGTTTTAAGGAGATGCGCAAGGAGAAATTCCCAGTTGAGAAAAACACTAACAGATGACTAAGTTTGCTCCAAACCCCACAGAATCTGTGAGGTACCAACTTGGGTGGCTGTTTGGCTCTAGAACAGCACTCCAGTCTTAGAAAGCAAACTGTCAGTTAAGACCTACAACCTGCACATCCAAATCTCTCAAGACTTGCCTGTTTTAAAATAATCATTACAGTTAACTGCTTCAAACAAATACCCTGCACCACCTGGCACATGCATAAGACTTGTTTAAGTCACACAGCACTGGCCTTACCCTTATGCCAACCTCTAGTGTAAGATCTTGGTTCTGCTGAAATCAGTTGGAAAAAGATCACAATCAGAACTAGTTCTGACCAAAGACTTCACACCACAAGTAGAATGGAAGATACAAAAGTACAGGAATATAACTAGGTTTCTTAAGGAGTTTTACTTTTTTTTTTTTTTTTTTAAGAAGTGATTTATTTCTCACCCTTTTGCTACACTCCACAGCAGAAATCCCAAACCAGCGAGAGCCTTTGGAACCAGCGTGCACTCAATAGTGCAGTCGAGCAGAAAAACATTTGTCTCCTCACAGGTACGTCGGAGACTGCACCACCAACATCAAACTTCGACCCTGAAGAAGTTCAAACCAAGGTAAACAAGCAACATTCCTTACAAGTTTTAGACTAAAAACTCCTTCACTTAGCTCCAGATCAGGTACCATGGGGCAGAGGAATGTCCATTACTGAGATGACAAGCTCTTATCATTTTAGGCTAGACACTTTGCTAATCTATGTGGAGTTTTACAATCCTCATCAGTAATTTTACACTGTATTCCAAACTTCACTTCCTGGCTCTTATACTTGCTGCTTCTGGTGCGGCCCAAAGCATAGTACAAAAATTTACAGCAGATTCCTTACTAGGAGAACTTCTGGGCAGGCACAAACACCCCCAAAGGGAACAAACATTTTCAGAATGTCAGAGCCAAAAATACTTATTTCTTTTTTTTTTAATAAAAAAAAGGTTTTTCTTTCAGAGCCAAGAGCAGAAAACACAAATCACTTCACCTCTGCCTGCACCGCCATCTCTTGGAATGGAAACAAAACTGGAAACTTGCTGACACAGAATCCCGCAGCACCGTGCAAAGGATAAAGCAGCAATTCTGGAGCAGCTCACTTGGGGTACGGCAGTCGTCCGCAAAGAACTATTTAACTCTAGTCTCAAAAGTGACCTTTTCAGGTCAAAAGGCCACAGCTATTCCTCCCTGCTAAGTTGCACAGAGATTTTTCTGTAGATGTAGATTTTCCATCCACCCCCATCCCTACGAAACCAGCTGGTTCCGATTTTTATTCCGTAGCTTGGATTTAAAAGAACAAAGAAAACCCTTTTTGAGCTGCATAAACATACAAAATGTAATTTAACTTGGCACTGTAGTGTTTAAGCCCAGCATGCAAAGAAACAGCCAAGGTCTCTCTGTCCTCAGTGTGTTTGGAAAAACTGAACTCCAAGCATCCATTTGTTTGGGTAACCAAACCAGATGTACAGTAATGAACTTGCTGGCTTATTCTGGAAGTACTGTCTTGTCACTTGGCTTTGTGTTATCACCAAGACTAGGATATTCAATTGCAATGTTCAAGTTCCATAATACAGAGTTGACTATTACACACAAGCTAGTACATTCTGATATAATAATGGCATAAGAGTTATAATCCACCCAAGTGTTGACCTGTCCAAACACTTGTTTCAGGCAAAACTATGGATATTTCTCAACAATATCCTATTCTGGTTACTGACTTAAGCAAAATTTCAACTTCCATAGCTCTCATGCAACTTTCTTTGTTGCAATGCCTTCCAAAATTTTGCTCACAGGGGAAAAGAACAGCAAATATTGGTGGCAAAACTGAGGCACCTAACTTTGACTAGGCTAATATTTTCAGTAACAATAGTTCTGGTGATTCTTTCTGAGAATAAAGAAGGTGTAAGATTAGTGAGGGATTAGCTCCACAAGAGCTCCAGGGGCTTTTGCTTTGCTCATCACCAGCAGTGATGTCTGGACATCCACTGTTCAATTCATATATTGCTCCGTTAGAACAGACTGTGGCTTAAAAGAAAAAAAAGCTACATTTAGCATACCATATAAAGCTTGCAGTCATCCGTAAGAACTTGAAAGGCATGCAGCTGTCCCAAGTGAACGCAGACTTTACCTCTTAATATCACCATTCAGTAAAACTGGTTGATAAAACATTATTAATGGTACTGTAGTATTGTAGTGAGGTGTTGAAGAAAGTGCCTCAGTTTTTGAAGGGATTTTCTGTAGCTGAAAGTGCAGGAAGTTTTCAAAGGGGTCTGCTTTGTGTTACTCTGTAAAAACAACTGAAAAGTATGTTCCAATGGAGTTCAGCATTTGGAATTCAAGTTGGGTTGGAATTGCATTTTTCTGGAAGGACAAGTTAGCACAACTGGGGAAAAAAAAGTTACTTTCATTGAGTGAAAGCCAAGAGCAGGCACTGTCCAGTTCTAACTCTGTGCCTGCTGAAATAAGCCTCCTTTTAGAAGAAACACTGTTTTGCCTTTGCTCAACAGTGCAGCTGACAAAAGCGCCCTCAAAGCCAGATTTTGAAATTAAAACAGTGCCAAAACACGTAGACAATTAATAGTCCTCCACCTTAGCTACTGGTAACAAGGACTGAGACCAGATAAACTTGTTTTCCTTGTGATCACCAGCTCTATAAGAAGGCTGGCAGCTTCCTAGCATTAGTCAGTGAAAAGGTTTATTCTCTGTTTGGTTCTTCTACAGCATAAAGCCTGGAGAGGTTGAACCAAGAATGTCTTCTGAAGGCTTTCTGAAGGAAATGCAAGCCATCGGTGAGAGGTTTCTCCTTAAGCTCCAGAGACTGCCCAAGGCTGAGCCGGTGGAGATTGTGTCATTTTGTGTGGTTCTTCTGTTTATTGGTGAGTTTATCGGTAGAGGCAAAGGGCTGTCAGGATGTCTCTTCCAGGGGGGCAGCTTGCTCCACAATCTTTGTTGGTGGGTCCGCGTTGGCAGTTGTTTTCCAGGCTGTGCTTTGAGGCCTTGTTTAATTTTGAGGTAATTTTTTAATACTCTGTGTGTATCTCTACATTCATAAAGAGCATGATAGGCAACAGTACAGCTTTCCTCAAAGCTCTCATATTTAAGTATTAGTTTAAACACCAGTATTTTAACCATCCCTGAGCTGCTGCAATGTTTTGATGCATAGGAGATAATTTATGACAAATGGCATTAGGGCATCTCACTGCCACAGAAGACCTTAAAGTCTGAGACTGAGTGTCATTCCTGTGGAAGTCAGCGTGCTTCAGATGAGCCTATTTATTCTCCTCTGGTAACGGCAAGATCCCTCCTGCTGCTCTGTGTGGGGATGGCATGGAAGGAATAACAAAGAGCTGCTTGATCAAGGGGGAAGAAGTTTGTTTAGACAATGGGAAAACAAGCAGGAAGGAAGGCAGGGCCTCCCCCTCCGAGAGGTGCACTTTGCTCCCAGCCAAAAGGAAGGGTGTGGATCCAGCTTGGACACTCCTCCCTGGGCTGGAATTCAGAAACACACACCTGCTGCTTTATTTTTTTCATACCTACAGCCGGTTCCCTACAGGTCCGGTAACCTGGCAGTCCAGCTCCAGACTTTTAAGGAACACATGCACACACACCTGCATGTTCATGCACTCTTATGTGCTTTGCAGGATTAAACACCCTTTTCTATTCCAGAGAAACATGTCTCTCCCAACACCAACCATTATGCCTAGTGTAGAATAACGGTAAGTTAGTCCACTGCTTTGTGAAACAAACCCCTGCATATGAAGTACCTATTTTTTCAAGCTAAATACAGAAGAAAGAGTAAAGCCAACCTAGCCATTAATATCCATCCTCATTGAAGGGTACACACTCTTCAGGAATGCAACTGCCAGTTTGACTAATCAAATCCTCTCAAGTTGCTTTTGACACGAGTGTGGGGAGAGTGGGATCTCCATCCTTTCCAGGCACACAGCTCAGTTACTGCGTGACATATCCAAACCAAAGGCCATTAGGCAGGTAGAGATACACCCCCACCTGGTTTGGTACATAGCTCTTAAGGTCATGAAATATCCAGTAATGATAGTCCAGAGTAAATAGATAACTAATATAAAGGAGCAGGGACTTAGAAGGAAGGAGGTGGGGATATATGAAAAAAACAACCCAGCAAGAAACCAGGCTTTGTCCACTCTTCTGCTCACCAAATGACTTGGAGGAGACACAGGGTTACTCTCCAGTGATTACTCCTATGTCATGAAGCAATATTCTTTGCTTCTCTTTCCAGTTACTGTTCTGGTGCTCATGATCATTGCCTGCAGTTGCTGCTGCTACAGCTGCTGTGGCTGCGATGGACGTCCCGACCACAGACGTAGGAAGATCCAAGTCCGCCCAGCTGCCCATTCATGAAGTGCAACAAGAGCTGACGCAACCTACCATCAAGGACATACATGGACATTATGATTCAGTCCTATGAGAATGACTTTCTGCACTAGCTCCCTGAAAATGGCAACAACAGTATTAATTAACATGACTCAGAGGACCAGAAATCACAGGATGAAATTCCTTCTTTCTGCGACAGCCACTGCTGAGCTCCTTGGTGCGATCAGAGAGGTAACGCTACTTCACCATCACTGTCTTCCCTTTTCTGGGAGGTGGGTGGGGATGCGTGGACACATGCTGCTGAGAAAACAGACACACTTTCCCAATGGCAGCCCTGCAGCTGGGCCAGCCAAGAATTCCCTTTGTGAGCAGGAAAACCTGCTCTCTTAAAAGCCACCTGCAAGGGACACATTCATCGGAGAGGTCTGCTGAAGACAACAAATCATGGACCTTCTGATCCAGACATGCCAGCTGAGGCTCCGAGTCCAGCTGGTAACAAATCCTCCCTGCTTTATTTCATCAGTGTTACGGTGATGTGAAATTCCCAAAGAGAAAAATCAGATCACGTGCAATACTCTTGGTAAACAGAAAGATGAAGGCAAAAGGGACTCACCAACATTATGGTTTCATTTGATCACTCTCCTGGTAAACATGCTCGCTCTCTCCCCCCGGCATGGCATTCAGTTCTGCCCTTCTGCATATTGCAGGCGAATTTTCCTTAAAGAGCACGGGAGTTACAGGAGATGAAAAAAACCCCAATCCTTACTGGCGGGACCCGTGTGCCTGACTCCCTGCACTGTGTGCAGTTTATTTTAGTGGACATAAACACTGTGCCTAAGGTATGTTTGTCAGCATACACAACGGCATTGCAGAGGACTGACGTGCGGCGCGGGAACCCTCACTGCAGGGTGTGCGCGCAGCAGCTGGCAGTGGGCATTGCAACAAAGCGGAGACAGGAACGAGCTGTCCGGCTGAAGTTAACAAGTGCAAATAAATCCCTTTTCCATGCTGCAGCCACTGTGTACGTTTGGTTTACACTTCAGTGAACTTCAGGAAGGGATTTACGTAAGTACGAGGCTGTGGCGCAGGCCACGACTTTCATAACTGGGACAGCCAAAGAGACCGTCATCCTGCACCTACCACTGTACCGGGCACTGAGCCCCTTATGTGAAAACAACCACCTTTATGAGAAGGTATAAAAAGTTACGTGTGTATAGGTAAGTCATATTCTACCCTTGTATTCCAGCTGCTACATGTAGAGGTGTCAAAGGGATAACCCATATATATACCAGAGTCAACATCTACCTACAGATAAAAGTATCATCAAGTTTAGAACCATGGGCTTTTAAATATTCTTCATGCTTCAGAAGGGACAAAAAAAATGAAAACTTTCTGAAGAAGCTTTCTCTGGTGCCTGCACCCAAATTAGTAAAAAGCACAATACATCAGTAGCTTCTTATTTATTTAATGCACTTTAATTTTTGCAAATAAACTAGATTTAGGTGGTTTGCATTTTTGTACAGCGGCACATTAGAATAAATCTGCAGCCAGCAACAGAGAGAATAGTCTAAAAATTAATTTTAAAAGTATTCCCCAAACCACCAGTGTTACTTTTAAATTAATAAAAATGAAAAAATTTCCAGCAGAAGATGGGGATGTTCCTTAGAAAGTCAATATTTGAGCCCCAACTTGCTAAGTGCCAACAGAAGACTGCACTAGTATGAGAACACTCACAGTTACACTAAGACTAACAAAGCCCTGGCATTTATGACGCTGTCCCAAAGCTTTTACTCCGAACCAATACGTTAGGGGAGGATAAGCTCAAGCGTGGCACCAGTTTAGTCTAATTAACATTCAGAGATGTGTCACACTAATCTCTCTGTTACTTATGTTTTTGCTCACATCACTTACAAACAAGTGACAATCAAGGTGACATAGGAACTTTCAGAACCTCTTTTTCAGGGGACAGACTCAACAAATGTTTCTGTATCTCAGTTAAATCACAAGAACTGTGAAAGAACAGAGCTTATTTTCTTTCCTCGCCTGTGCTAGACAGTGCCAGCTACAGGAGTTAACAGAATCCCATTGAGACATGCTGCAGCAGCACGGAACCAGCCCGCGCTAACCGTCGGGAGAGCTCGGCGGGCTGGAAACAGCCCAAGGACTGACAGGTCGCTGTCACTAGGAACAAGCTGCCAGGCCTTATATGACAGGAAAAGCTACAAATACGCGTTTCCCAGTGGTGGTACAAGTTAAACCACTGACAGATACCAGGGAAGGGGACAAGAGAAATGGCTCCTGTCTTATCTCTGCCACTGTTAAGTTCCTGAATTAGAAACAGAGAATAAACACAGCATTGTCTAAAAAAAAAAGAGAGGGAGAGAAAATTAAGCAATTCTCTAAAGAATTCAGGTGGCTTTGAGGAGCAGCCACCACATAGAGAAGGGGCCCTGGACTGATTTCTACATACTTGCCTGGACCTCACAGGCCTAACGTTCTACTTTGTACTATTTTGTACCATTGTATTCAGCTGGACTATTCCTGTACTCGGTATTTTGATGTGTCAGTTGCTTGCCTGGGCTGGGTGGGGTCTGCTGCCTTCTTGCATGTGACAGATCAGGTTGGTCTGAAAGATGCCCAGCAAACCCCCAGCTTCTTCCAGCTCCTCAGTTTCTGTTGTCTAGAAATGTGCCACTCTCTGGGTCCCTGCTCACCACGCACACAAGCTTTTGTGTTTTTGGCTTCAACCATTACTCACATAAAGGGACCTGGGACACCCTAAGCACTAGTGAGGATGGATCCTCTCTGTTTCAAAAAGCAGAGGCAGATTCAGAGGAGCACAGACAAAAGCAAGACTTCTGTACGTGTTGTGAAAGCCTGAGTGGGCCTAGAAGGAACTGCAAGGGAAGACACTTCAGTCCTGATGATATATGTATTGAAATAGTTTCTTTCTCCAAGGAACCTAAAAGAGACAGTGAGGCCATTGCCCTCAGCAGAAGTGGTTGAAGTTTTACTGACGACTTCATGGAATAGCTTCTGTTCTGTAACATTATCCCCCTGGTTTCAAAGTGATTTGTTTGGCTTGTGAAAAACAATCTTCCTTTTATGTGTGCAGCCTCGCACACCCCACTCTCCTCCTTCTTCCCTTCCACCTCTCTCCAGCACCATCCCTCTGATCTTCTTCAGTTACAAAAGCATGAGGGAGTCAGTTTTATTGCAGTTAACAGCAGTGCAAGGCTCTGTAATGAGTTCATCCACCTGAACTGTCAAGATGAAGTTTGAACTGGAGGACAGTCTTGTTCACAGGCTCATTTTAGATATGGCAGTCTCCTAATGGAGCTCACAGTACAGAACCAGGAAACAAAGCCCTCTCCTCTCCACCACAACCTGCAGCCTTTCCCAGTCAGGACATAGGGGGCCTTTTTAAGCACTGGAACAGGTGCGCAAGGGGGTAAAGCCATAGAGAGGAAGAAATGTCTGAACAACAGCTGAACTAGGTGTTTTGAACTAGGCTCAAGGCCTTTGATTAGATTAACCACACCTTTGCAAGAAAGTCAGCTGTTAATCATTTACTGCAGCTCAAACAGGTGACTTCCATGGTACAAGTCTCCGGGTGCAGTCAGGGGGTCCCTCACCACAGGCCAAGATCTCTTAGAGGAGGTGCAGAGGAGGCACCAGAAGAAACACCTACTACAAACACAACAGCTTCAGGTATTTATAAAATCACAAACAGCTTTCCTATTTTGGGAGATTAACTGTGGTTAGCGAAAGAGACAGGAACTTTTCTAGGGTTTTTGCCTTTGGCCCTACAGAACTAATATCTAGGCTGCCTCCTTTTATCCAGAACATCCTTCATGTCCTGTGTCCCTGTTGGTTAGAGACCAGGCATAGGGATCTGCCATCAGTCCAGGAAACAAAGCAGGAACTGAATATATTTGGCTGCTGAGAAAGAAACAAAACCTTCATAAAACTGAAAAAGTGTGAGCTTGTGCTCCTGGTCAAATGTGAGTTGCTGAGGATGAAACACACTTTACACGGTTAATCTTCTTCCTTACAGTATTAAGAATACAAATGTAAGGGGCAGCAAGTCAAACAAATTTTCAAAAATAATTAAGATGTCTTCCTGTATTATGTCTGCACAGTCATATTTGTGCGAAAGTGTGAGAAATAACCCACCCTTTCCCTTGAGAAGCAAAGAAGCTTTGGTAAAACCACAAGATACTTGCAAAGAGATTCTGGATGTTCTTCAGAAAGCTGATAGCCATGTCATTATGCAAAGTATCAGTGAAAGAGCAAGTGTATAGAATCCACTGAGATCCTGGTTTAAATCATTGCTGGACCCAACTATGTCATGGGAGGAAAACTTCCACTTCTAGTGCAGGGTTAAGAAAGCGTTACTAAAGTATCTAAAGTTACTAAAGCAAACTCCGTTAACAGGAGACCTTTTCTACATAACTAGTCTATTCTAAGCCCTATGGGAGCAACAAGTTATACATGAAGATCTTTGCTTACTGTTGGTGGGGCTGTTTGTTTGTTTTTAAATACACATTCATTTAATCTCCAGTCAGAGTTTAAGTGCCCAACTCCCTTTTAGACATCTTTCCAATGGTATCAAGCAAGTTCTCCCCCTGAATACTTGTCTTTCTTGTGTAGGTTGTACAGTTGACAGAGATGAGGGGTTCATACTCAACATGCTGGGAGAGATACTATATTATATTATTTAAAACATTGATAAACTACGATTAAAATAAATCTCAACTGACAAAATCTTGTAAAGCCAGCAGCTTTCCTCTTCTCTGTGGATCTGATTATGAAACTGTCCTCAGCTATCTTTCTTCTGGTTTACGCTTCCATTTCGGTAAAGAGTGACTCTCTCTTTTGGAGGAGGGATGCCTGCAGGCACAGACAGCATGCGTGCCTGTACTGGTGTCAGGACTGTGGCTCAGAGCGCTGAGAGGACACAACAACATCTGATATTGTTCTGTTTACCTCCAGCAGGGTGAAAGCCAGCATGTCACCAGCACAAGAGGTATCCTCAGTTCTGGAAGACCTAAAGAATCGGATTTTGACCAGTGACTGGGCTCTTGGAGGGCTAGTGGTGATTTGCATTTTCTGCCTTGTTTTTATTGCTCTCCTCTTATTTGCTGGCATCTTTGGGTGCTGCTCATCTCCAAGGCACAGACAGAGTCGCATATAAACAGCCAAGCTGAGATGTAGTACTTGGAGCCCTGCAGCTAAGCAAGAATCAGCCCAGCTACAACCCCATCGCTTTGCTCATAGAAAGCCTTCTCATCTTCTCTCCCAGGGTTATTTCTCCTCATGCACCTTTCCCGCATCAAGAGCAACGCACCAATGCCAGCAAGTTGTTCTGCAAGTCCACAGCAAACTCAGTACATAAGGCTGTCTGTATTCAGGAACTGCGTGACTAGCCAAATACCAAAGTCAACTCACCTCTGCCTGGTTTTCATCTTCCATGCAAAACTACCGGTTAGAGGTGACAAATGATCAGTCACCACCTAAAACTGACAAAGATGCTTCCGCTGCTACAGTTACATGGGTTTTTTCCATCTTGCAAGTAGGCAACAGGAAACTCTGACCAGTAAAAGCTTTGTCTAAACCCACTCTCTAAAAGCAGCTTATACCATTGTTCTCCTGTCATGCTCAGACAATAGCCTAAATATACCATGCAAAAACTTGCTTGCCATTATGCAGGTCTGTCTTCATTTGTTCTTATTTAGAACCTTGCAAGGTCAGAGTTTCAGGTTTGCTTTCACTGTTTGCATAGTGAATAGAACTGTATTAATTCAAAATGTAAAAAAGAAATGCAATGTGGCATTCCCTTAAATAGCATCTTAGTCTCCTGTACAGTTATGAGCAGGGAAGCCAGTCAGTGGTGCTGCAAGATGTGGCTCTGTGATGCATATGGCATGTTATACAGTAGGAAGAATGTACCGAGCTGAGGGAGGGAAGAAAAAGCATGAGACACATGATTTCTAATTAGGTCAGTGATGCTCCCTTACAGAAATCTTTTATGTACCCAGTGAAATCCTACTTCCGTTACTATTAATCCAAGCAAAGGAGAATGTTTTGTCTGTCCTGGCTCAGTTACTGCCTCAGTGCTGCAGTGCAGCTCTACAGAAGGTCCTCACTTCAGATCGCAGTCAGGCTCTTCACAGCGTGCACCGAGTGGGAGACGCTGCAAGACGGTTCCATGGAGCCCAAGTCATGTCCTCCCTGGGACGTTGCCCTGGGATGTCCTGTGACTGCTCCTGGCTTGTGCAAGGTTAGTTCAGTGATCCCAGTCCCGATCTTATGGCACTAGTGTCCATTCCAAGAAACGACTGTCACAACTAATTCTGCTGATAAGCAGCCTAGGAACCAAGGAGAAATAGATACCAAGACAAGGTTTCCCAAGTGTAGCATCTAACCAGATAGATACAGCTGCCTTGCAGATCATACAAACCCCAGACACAAACAGCCATCTGGCCACTCTTGTTGTGAGCTGGTCACACATACCAGAAGGAGCAGCGCTGCTTAGCCAAGTAAAGGGGATCAAACTCTTGGAGCAAGAATCCTCCTAGTTGCTCCTTCCCAGAATCACCTTGACTTTGGGCAAAGAAGCGCTCCTTCAAGTGCCTCAGCGCTGCTCAGTGTTGTGCCATGCTTCAGTACAAGCAAAATTCCCCCAGAGCAACCCCATAAAAACAGGATTTGTTTACCAAACATGACCAGAAGGAGAGAACAAGCTCACCAAGGCACCACGAAAGAAGCACGTGTTACATTCACACTGAAAAAGTTGCCCTAGACACAGGTGTGGAAAACGAAACAAAATGCAGATTGAAAGCGGAACACATGTTGAGCATTGTCAGTAAGTGAACACATGTTGCTCTCTTACTGGCAAAATTACAACTTTGATGTGTTATCCAGCATAGAACAGCAATTAGTACAATTGCAGCTTACAAGTCATGAACTAAACCTGAACAATGTATGTTGCGGTTGGTAGTCTGCATTTAAATTGGGTATGTCCATAATTTGAGCCTGTTTCTGAAACATCCTAAGCACCATCAGCTCTTTGTAAGGTCAGTGAAGATCACAGATACCTAGTACTTTGCAGAGTGGACACATTGAATCTAAATGCTTCCATGCTGATTAGGCTGCCTGTCTCCTTAGAAGACAGATGATGTAGTGAAGGAGGAAAGAGTCAAAACAAAAGCAAATATAACTAAGTCAATCCATCACCAAAGATAGAACATAGTAAAATTCACAGTCAGAGGAATTATAGTTTAACGTGGCCATGTCACTTGATCAGGCTCCAAGACCAACATCTCTGTTAACTCAGAGGTGGGAGTGAGAGATGTGTCAGGGACACCTTCCTTAGTCCAGACAGCAAAATATCAGATGATTCCTTGAGTATTTTCTTTTTCCTGGACAAGCAAGATCCCAGCCATAACAGTGCCACAGAAGGGATAGGGCATGGCTTCCCCAACATTAAACTGTTTGAAAGCAGCGCACTCACCCCAGCTCCTCGCAGAAGTTCACAATGGCATCAAATGCTGTCATCACAGCTTTGTCAGATTCTTTTAAGGTGCCTTTTTTTTCCTGCAAGTAGATGGGGACAATAACTATAGTCTTCAGTTTAAATATAAACAGATAAAGTAACTCTAGCAATGACCAAGTCCAACCCTTCTGATCAATATGGCAAACAGGTACAGACACCACCCTGTCTCTGCTCATCCCTGCCTCTAATAGACCTGGGGCTGGCAGCCCTTTCTCTTCCTACTTCACTCCTTTCTGCTGTCCCCTGAAACAGGGCTACAGACCCAGAAAAACCCATTTCATCTTTGTGTATTCAGAGGTGACTGCAGGCAGAGCAGAGCAGAGCAAAGGCAGCAAATCCAGGCAGGTGGATAGGATTCTGCAGATCTCACCTGGATGTTAGAGAGCTCCTTCTTAATCAGGAAGCTGACTTGATCCCGGTCGTTCCTTGAGTAATAGAGGCGGCAGCAGGATGGTTTCCCATCTCTCCCAGCTCTGCCAGACTCTTGGTAATACCCAGCCATTGACTTCGCAATATTCCAATGGGCAACAAATCTGTATGTGATAAAACAACAGGAAACATAAGGCTGCAGGTTTCTCAGACCATTGCATAAATTATTGTGTTGCTCATGGACATCAATAACAGTAAAAACACAAGGCAGCAAATGCATAAAAGAGGATTTAGCAGAGCATGGGATTTTGCACACAGAAATTTAAGTCCTCTTGACACAAGGAAAGCAGCAGAGCTACAAGAAAACAAATGCACCTGAACAACATGTGAGCTGGATATCACCCCAAATGGACGGAAAAGAACAAGCACATGAATAACCCAAATGTGCATACAGCTATGAAGAGTGAGAATAAGGACATAGATTTAAGGAGCTTGGGAGATTTTAATAGAAAACACAGCATTAATAAAAAAATCCTATTTATTTTGTGGAACACAATTTGAACATTATGGAACACAATTTTAAATACTTGATTTAAAAAAGGCACCATTGCCAGCCAGCAAATATGACTATGAATCATCACTAAACTGTACATAATCTCTGAAGGAACACACCGCTGCAGGACTGCTTTAAACGTGCTTGTACCTGAACGTTCAACAATCCAGCTTATACCTGTGTTGAGAAGATTCTACAGTACAGTAACTCTGCCAATGTTTTAAATACCAGTCTCCCTCAAAGCCAGCACGTCCCAGAAGCAGGTATGATGCATATGGGTGTAACAAGATTAAATGACAAAAGCGAACAAACATGTTTCTTAAACACTCTAGGAACAGGCCAGGCAGGAAGCATCAGAGCCCTAAATGTTTATTCCTCACCAGGAAGTTTACTGAAGGAATTGATAAATAATCTCAAGCAAAACTGAATTAGCAGTGAAGGGAGAAGAGCAGATTCCATCAGAAGAAGAGACAACACCTGTTTCCCTTTTCATGGAATCACAGAATGGTTTGGGTTCGATGTGATCTTAGAGATCATTTAGTTCCAACCCCCTGCCACGGGCAGGGACACCTGCCACTAGGCCAGGCTGCTCAAAGCCCCATCCAACCTGGCCTTTTGTCCAGAGGAGTCACCTCCAGGACCCGTCAGACCTGATCTTACCTGATACCTGATACTCATGAATACTCAGAACTCTGTCAACACAGCACAAAGGCTAAGCAGCAGCGCCTTGTTGCCTAGGCTCAGGTATAATGTCCTTTAAACTATTAAAAATCATCCTGTAGAGCCATTTTAAGTCCATTCTTTGGAAACTAATCACATTACAAACATATTTCAGCGATATTTCACTCTCAGCCCTCCGCATTGCAGTTACTTTTGCCTTTTTTAACGACCACTGTACTGAACAGGGCAGAGCGGTTTCAGCAGGTCATTAATTCTTGCTGCTCTCCTGGGAGACTTCTCACTTCTCTGCTGGGTAACACACATCACACTGTAAAGCAGTCTGTCATTGCTATGGGCTCCTGTCACCTGTGAGCACAGTGACACGGACAGAAGGACAGCACAGTTGTGAGCTGCTGTGATTGTCTCAATGATGTCCTGCCCCTCTCCCATGGAGTCAGAGCAATTGATTTCTGTGGATTTTTAGAATAAAGATTAAGTCTGTGTGGGGTGTTGCGTGAGCTGCACCCGAGTTATCCCTCTACTAAGTGACCACAGCTCACAATACTAACTCAGCACAGCTATATTGTGGTGCAGGAACTCTAACAACACAGAGCAATTATGGTGACAGAAGTCCCAGAGGAACAGCAATTGAAAACATGTGTAAAGTTTCTGTCTTGGACTAGAGCTGTACTTTTTATACGGTTATTGCCATTTGCACACTGTTATTTTTTCCCTCACTGCATAAGGAGATCTCTAAAAAAGCTGGCTCAGACTATTTTAGTAGAGGGTGTATGAATTATTTTAGGTGCAGATTTTCTTCACGCTGCTTTTTAACAGCAACTATTGCACGAAGAGAAGTGAAAGGGACAGCTGCAATTGCATCAAGATGGCTCTTTTTGAAACCCTGGAGGGTGTGGCAAAAAACAAGCATTCCTCCAATTTTCTTGCTTTTGAAGATGACTGGCAAAGAAGGGCTCTGGTGCCTTGTCTTTAATTTCTTCACAAAACTCTTCCAGGTTTGTTTTCGCTGCTTCTAAGATAAAAAAACACCTCCAGCTGTTTTTGTTTCAGCAAGTATTCCATCAGGCATTTTAGTCAGATACATCAGGTAACAGAAAGACTGAGGCTTTCCCTTCCCACTGCTCAGGTTTCAGGCTCTGGTGGTGCACAACACAGCCTCACACACCTGACGTTTGCTTTGTCTACTCCCATTCCAAAACTGATGGTTGCAACAATAACTGGAATCTTCTCCTCCATCCATTCATTCTGGACTGAAGTCCTGTCAGCTGCCTTGAGTCCTGGGAAGGGAAAAAGGAGGGAAACACAACAAAAAAAAAAAAGAAGAAAAAAGAAAGAAGAGGATTTTTTTCCTCCTACATTGCCCCATTGTGAGCCAACCCCCTCGCTAAACCAGACTGATGTGCGCACTCCTCTCTGCCCATGTTTAATCTGGCCTGTGATCAAGCAGAAGTCAGCAGCAGCTGTTTCTGTTCCGAAGAGAAAAATTCAGATCCCTCCTGGCATAAAAGCAGTTGTTATATTTAGGCCATGCAAGCTCCAACAAAACCAACACTTCTGGAGCGAAGGGAATGCCGTTCTGTTGAATGCCCTGCCCTTACTTCCCAGAGCTGATGCGTGAGCATCAGACACGCTGCAGCCCGCACCTACAAAACTGTTTTCTAGGCAGCCCCAACACAGGCCTTGCAGGTGGGACAGTCCAGCTCTACCAGCCCCTGAGAGGTGCAGATGCAGCTGCCAGTACCTGCGTGATACGCCTTGGCTTTCACTCCGCGGTAGCTCAGTTCAATAGCCAGCTGGTCACACACGTCCCTCATCCTGCAGTACACGATGCCACAACCCGAGTACACCTGGGCAGACAGGGGAGAAGATCCATGTCAGCGTCTGAAGCCAATTAACAAAGCTGCCGTCATCAGTATGGCAGACAGAGGAAGGATGTCTAAAGCTCATGTCTTCTCCAAGCTGATTCCCCAGCAACTGAAAGATACTGTTGCAGCACAAAAGTAAATCAGATGTAGAGAGAGTTTCCTTACAAAACCTACAAGGCCCAACATTGACCAAATATGGTCCCCCAATCCTCTCCCAGGGACACAAGACAAGAAGCGGTCTCCCTCCACCGCACCGATAAACTCAGGTGCAGAGGCTATAACTGAGTTGCTGAGAGTTATTTTGAGAATTATTGTTAGAGCAGGAAATTCAGTACACCACTTTTGTTCATCCTCACCACACTAGAAAAACAGAACAGCATCAAACATACAATGATCGCCTGGGACATGACAAACCAAAACAGAAATGCTAGTCGCATATTCCTAATTCATTTTCTTTCAGACCAACCCCTTTCTGTGGACACTTCTGAAAGGAATACAGCCTTCACATTCTACTTATTTTAGAGGAATTAAAAACATCTGTGATCACTTTCCTTCCAGGGGCTTCCTCTTTCTGTGCCACAGATATATCAAGGCCGTACCAACCACTGGAAGGGCAGTGACCATTAAGGTAGATTTGGTTCAGTTTAGCCTTGTTCTCTAGATGTAAAACCTACCCCAGAGCTGTTCTTCACTTCGAGCGCCTTCAGACAGAAATCCTTCAAATTGGCGTACGGATCAGTCAAGAGCTCTTTGAACTGCACATCATAGAACAAGTTAGATCTGAAGCAAGGAGTCTTAAATGTGGAAAGTGGCTGCTTTAGCTTCAGTGCTGCCACAATGTCCTCCTGGACCTGCTTGGTGGCCGTGGCAGTCAAGGCAACACACGGTGTGTTGGGTATGCGGGTGCGCAAGGTGCCCAGCCGCAGGTAGTCGGGTCGGAAATCGTGTCCCCACTGGGAGACACAGTGTGCTTCATCGATTATCAGGTAGGACAAGAGGTTTCGGGACACCAGAGAGTTCAGCGTAGGCTGGAAGGAAGAGGCGGCCGCCATCTCTGGGGTGATGTACAGCAGCTTGACTTGGGGCTTCTCACTCGCCAAGTCAGCCAGGATGGTCTTCTTTTCCTGAGCAGAAAGCTTGGAGTTCAGAGAGCAGGCTTTGATCTTCAGAGCCAGCAAGTGATCCACTTGATCCTAGAGTAAATACAAAATTAAAATTAAACGAAAAGAAAATGGATATAAAGAAAGTCACCATCACCAAGACAGACTACTTAGGGAGATCCAGGTGAGGCCCCAAGTTTCACCTCCAGGATGGAGTCTCAGGACAACAAACACCTGCAGTTTGGGTATTTAGAACTTCAACTCTAGACGCCTTTATCTTCAGCTGTGAACGCATCTGTCCAGCTCTAACATCCAACTGCATTTTTGTGCATCCATTCACTTTAACACAGGCTTTTTGCTGCTAGGGAACACCAACAGGGATCTGTGCAAAATAACTCACCACAGCCACCCCCTTCCCTGACTGCTTTTCCGCAAGCTGACAGCAGACAGTTACCTGAATCAGGGCAATCAGAGGTGAAATGACAATGGTGATGCCCACTGCCAGAACTGCAGGAAGCTGGTAGCACAAGGATTTCCCTGCCCCTGTGGGCATGCATACAAAGACATCCTTCTCGCCTGCAGAGACAACAGAAGAAAGCTCAAGGCTACTGAGAGTTCCCAGGGCTCTGACTTGACAGGTGGGCACAAGGGCTTGGAATCTGTGAGAAACAGTGTGTGTGTGTACGTGCAGCACACCAACAAAAGACACTTCATTTCAGGTTCTAAAAGCACAGCAATACTTTGCATGCTTGCAATGGTTTCCTTCAAGGAATCTCCAATTGCTTTGTAAACATTTAGAAACAGCCTTACAAAAGTACAAGAAGATACACAGAAACCAAGATAAAGAGAACTTAAACAAGTTATTCGTGCTAATTCTCTTCCAGACAAGCTGCTTTCACTCATCTCCCAGACCTCCAGTTAACAAATTACCAGCCCCATGACAGATCTTTACCACATCCTCTTACAGCTTATCCCAGAAAGGTTCCTTGTAAGAAATAAGGGTTGGAAGTCTCAACCACAGAGGTAATGTCATGCAATTAGTAACTGTCACTGCACTAAGCAGCATCCCCTTCAAGTCACTGTTAACAGGCAGGGACACGCTGCTGACAGGACACCACTTTGGGCCGCTCTGTTGTCAACAGCGCATCTGCACAGCTGCTGGTGATGGACAAAAACTGTAACTACATCCTGGGTGCCGAGTTCCACACCTCTGATTCACACTGTGAGACCTGCCAGGGGAGCTGATGGTTGGCAGCTTGTACGTCCTGCCTGTCCAACCACCGCCGAGATGTTGTGGAAACATTCACACCAGCAAAATCGTATTTCTGATAATGGCCACGTGATTCAGGGAATGGGGATAAATGAGGCTGGGAAATCAAGTCTTCTAGTGGTATCATCTCTAACACAAGGACAGGTTTACTCTGAAAATGTATAAATGTAAATGGTTTTGACCTCATCTGACCATAAACATAGTGGCAGATGCTGCCAGAGAAGATACCAACAATACGGCACTTTAACATTTCCTATTTCCTGGTTGCTGCAATAGCGGTGTTACAAAACAAGCTCAAAGGAGGACAGACAGGGCAAAGCCGCACTCAGTGAGTTTGTGTGCAGCACGTGCTCCTGTGTCACTGACATTATCTCAGAGGAAGGCTTGGGGGCCGGGCAGTTTTGCCTAGTCCGGATGATACGTCTCCTCAGAACAGGTGCGATACCAACTCCTGCAGCATCAGCCCCACGGGGAGGTGGGAAACCAGCCGTGTTTCAGTGCGTTCCGCCGCGGAGCCTCCTCACCTCTCGCCACAGTCATGGTCGCGCTTTCCTGCAGGGAAGTCTTGAAGGTCTCAAACCCGAAGACCCTCCGCAGCGTTTTCCGGACCCGGCCTTCCAGGCCCGGGGGGGCCTTGCCGCTCATCTCAGAGAAGCTGTGAACAGTGACAGGAACCAACGCTAAACCAAAATCCCACCACGTTCCTCCTGCCCAGGCCTCCCCTGTCTCGTTGCCATCCGGGTCACCCCCAATGGCTGCCCTGCCGGGCTCCCCTCCCTTTTTTTTAGCCCCCTCCCCAATACTACCCAGGCCCACTCACTCGAGGGAACCCCAATATCGTTTATCCTGGGCCAGACCCCGTTGAGGCCTCCCCGTGGGGCACAGCCCGGGCACTGCAGGCTCCGCAGCGCTGGGGGAGCCCCGCAGCCCAAAAACCCGCCGCACCCCGCATCGAGGGGGGTGGGGGTTACCGCCGCACACCCAGCCCAGGCGGGCTGTGTCCTTCCGCCACCCCACGTCGCATCCCCATACCCCTCCCCATACCCCTCCGCACCCGCTCAGGATCCGGCAGGTGCTGTCGCGGCGCCGAGCGATGACGTCAGAAGCGGCTCTTAAAGCGCCAGTTCACCCCACTATAAATAGACCGCGCGCCTTTTATCCCTTCCCCATAGGACGCCCTGCTCTGCCTCGCTGAGTGGTTTTCTCCCTGAGCCGTGAGCGGACGCTGGAGCTCACCCGGTTTAACGTGAGCCCGCTTAAGGCGGAAGAAGGTGAGCGGCGTTGCTATGGCGACCGCCCTGCTCGCGTCATCTCCGCGCGCCGGAAGTCTGCCGCCGCGGCGGGGGAGGAAGATGGCGGCGGCCAAGCGGAACGTCCTCTCCTCTTTGGCGGTTTACGCCGAGGATTCGGACCCGGAGTCGGACAGCGAGGGCGGCACGGCGGGAAGCGATGGGGGAGCGGCTGCGGGTGAGGGCCGGGAGGGGCCCGGGGCAGGCGGCGGAGCCCGGGCGGCGGTTGATCCGCGGGGCCTGTCCCGGCTCCCTCTGGGACAGCGAGGCCCCGCTCGTTGCCGCCTCCCTTTTCCTCACGGTTTTCTTCTTCCCCTTTCTCCTTAGGAGAGAAAGGAGGCCTGGTCTCGGTTGGGTACGGAGACGACGATTTCACCCGCCTGGATGGGGACGAGGACGGGTATGAAGAGGAGGACGATGAGAACAGCAGGCAGTCAGTAGGTATCTCTGCTCTGAGACTTTCCCTGAGCCCCTTCGCACCTTGCAGAAGCTTTTCTTTCTCCACAGAAAGCCCCTGACCAGCAACTCAAGCTGGAACCTGGAATATCTGACTCCTGGTGTGGGTTTTAGTGCTCTCCAAATACTTTTATTCGTTTTGTTTTCAAGTACAAGGCGTTTGCCTAGAAACCCATCAGCAACCTGACACAGCTCAAGTGTTTTTATACTGCCTTTTGACTCTTTAATGGGAAAAAAGCTGGTACTAGTCAACAGCCATGCTAAATTAAAGTTATTCTTTACGTGTCATTCACATACATGAAAACCTTGTAAAAAGAACACACTGCTGTATGGTCAGCTGGAGGATAAAAAATAATAAAGTTCCATAATGTCTTAATTTTTTCTTTTAATAACTCAACCCACTCTCTACATGAGGTTGTCTTGATGTAACAGTGTCCTGTCTGGACGTGAGTGACTTTTATTTGTTATAGGCGCATGGCATGTGTATAATGACATCACCTAAATATCAAGATAATTAGTATCTTGTGAGACATGGCATGTAGCTCCCTGCCTATGACTACAGCCATAACACACAAAAAGATGCATTTTTCTGTCATGTATCTGTAAGAGCCAAACAATCACTTTTGGGGGATTTGGGTGGGAGGTTCTTGTCTCCTTGCTTTCTCATCAGGCTTTTGCTTACCACCACATTAAGGATGTCTTCTCTCATCCCTGTTCTAGTTTTCTGGCTACATGGTAGAGGAAAGAACTAGAGCTATGATACTATAACCTTTCTTCCTTGGAATCTGCTTTGTGTGCGCTAGATCAGTCTCTTACGAGACACTCGCAGTTTCCGCCATCTGTTTTCCCAAGTAGCAGACAAGAAATTTCTCTCTTGATCTGGTTTTTGTTTGTGTTCTGCTGCGAGCAGCAGAGTTTTGGGTCTGCTCCTGGCATCTGGCGAAGCAAAGGAGTGAAACTTTTTTGCTGCTTTAGTAATTCTTTTAATATCCAAAACTCCTAGAGTCCCCTTCAATGCGATCGCTTTAGTTTAAAGGAAGTGGTGCGTGTGATCCAGGTGCTTGTCAGGATCAGCCATGTTTAGTTAGCATCGACAGACGGGCAGGTAAATGGAGTCACCTTCATTGCAGGCACAACTTTCGGTACAGGTTCTGCCATCTGTGACCTGGGAGGTACAAGTTGCCGTTCAAGTAATGACAGTCGAGTCCCTCTGGTGTCAGCCGGGAGCTCTCGCTTGTATTTGCAGTTACAGTACAGATGTGCGCAGGTTGCCCAGAGTGCCTTCTCTCCTGTCTTACTGCAGGAGAGCAGTGCTTGTTTGTTTGGGTTTTTTGCATTATATGTTCTTTGACCAGGATCAAGAGCTTCCTTGCTATTGGTTGTACCAGTAGCTTGTACTGGTGATGAGTTGTTTTTAGAAAGTGGTGTGAGTTGGTCTCAGGGTGTCCTGGGCTTTATCTAAACAGCTCTACTTGTATTCTCTACCTCAACAGTGACTGAGAAGCCTCTGCCTTTCAAAGGCAGTACTTAATAACGGTGCTTTCTTTGTTTCAGTGATATCCCCTGCTAGAGTAGGAGGTTTGGGGAGCTGTTCCCGTTACTTGTCTATAACATGAATGATCCAACCCATTGTTATTTTGTTTTATAATATAGGTGAGACTGTGGAGGGAGTGGAGTCTCATTTGTGATAAACAGCAACTGTGATTCTTTTCTAGTTACAAACTTACTGTTATTAAACTTTGCTAATTAAGGCTGAATTATTGGCATATGCATGTTTCAGAAAGGTTAGCTAGAGAGTAGCTGAAGCGAAGGAGTTTATCTCACTTCTGTGGGATATGTGTGTTAATTCAGGCAATTAAAACTTTTATTATTGTGTTGTCATTCTCTAGCTTGCCTTGCCAGAACTTGCTCATGTGCTAATACTCTGAGGTGGGCATTTTGCTGTAAACTCTTCCTTTCAGCCGCACGTAATAGTCTCGCTTCTTTTTTGTTTTTCTTTCGAAGCTGAAACACCAGGTTCTTGTTTTGGGGCCAAAGTTGAAGTTTGTGGTGAAGTTTGGAGGAAAATCTGTTCTGCTGGGTTGTGTGAGCATGAAAAACATTTTTTGCTCCTCAAATGTGTTTTAAGTGCAGGGTATTTATGTCTAGAAACACAGGTAACTCTAGGATCCCAGTGAGAGAGCTCCCAGGGCAATGGGAGAGTACGCTTTACCTACCAGATAGGACCAAAGCTGGAGTGCTCTTCTCACGTGGTGTAGAATTTTACACAAGGCTGAGTTCAGTATTTTAAGCTCTCACAGGGCAGAAATTTGCCAAGTTCTTTGGTTTATTTCTACGTAGAAATAAAAACTGAATGGAGTCCCTTACCTAAACCAGTGAAATTTATCAGTCATTCACTTCTGTGCGAGTTCACGTCATCCACAAACGAGGCTGTGCGAGCACTACGCACAACAGAAAAATGCGGTGCCAGCTGCTGTCACCGGATCTTTGGAACTTGGTGCTCGGCCAAGGCCTCACCAAGGCCAGCTCTGTGTCCTCCGTGTGTTGCTGAGTTTGATGTCTCACTTCTGTGGGATATGTGTGTTGGTTCAGGCAATTAAAACTTTTATTATTGTGTTGTCATTCTCTAGCTTGCCTTGCCAGAGTGTATATACATTCTCTAGCTTGTGTGTGTGTGTGTATATATATATATGTATATATACATTCTCTAGCTTGCCTTGCCTTGGGAGTATAACAGGTCTTGTAAATGTTGTTTTTTCTGTGAGTATTGCTAAACAGGGGCAAATGCAAAAAGCCTCCCTGCTAACTGGAGGAGACAGAATTATCAAATGACAAATGCTTTTTGCCTGGTTCTGTTGCTGCTTATTGTCCAGTTCTGAGCATTCAGGAGCTGCATAAGTTTTGCGAGGGAGATCTGCTACTGAGTGATGCTTTTTCCTAAAAAAAAAAAAAAAAAACAAACCAAAACCAACAAACCCAACCCCAAAACCAAATAAACACTTCTTTCTCTGACTATAAGGACTTGGTTTTGGTCATGAGTGGGTGGGACAGAGCTACCTTCTGTGGAAAGCATCTCGGACTACTGCTGGGCTGCTGAATGCACGCCCTTTGCTCTAAGTGCAGTTACTTGCCAAGCCTGCTCTTTAAGCTTAATCCTGTAAATTCTTGTCTTGTAGGAAGATGACGATTCAGAGACTGAAAAACCTGAGGCTGGTGACCCAAAGGTATTTGGAAGTGTGGTATGGTGGTGGGGGGGGAAGTTCAGTACAAGAGGAATAAGTCTTAACAGCATGGCTTGGTGTTCGTTTGTGATCTTCTGTAGCTAGTTTGATACTTTTTTGTAGCTGTAACGGTTTTTTTTTACTTTAATTCTGGCTTCTGCCAAAGGTAGTTACCCAGTTAGGCTACAGACTGAGTCATGATCAAGATCTGCATTCGTGGACGTAGTCATCTTGCACTTTAGATCGAGGTAGGTTTTCTGACAGCATCTCACCTACTTTGCAGGGCTCCAGGAGATAGAATATTTAGTACAGAATTCTTTTATGATGAGTGCTAGTCAGAAAACTTCCTTCACTTAGAACAACTTAATGAATAAATGATCTCGTGCCCCTAGAGGTCATGAGACCTATCAAAATCAATTCAGTTGTCTCCAGCTCTCTTTCTGAGCTTCTGAATGAAGCTGTTCTGTAAAGGATATATTTAAAATTTTAAAAATTAAAAAAGATTCCCAGATGATAGCTGTCATGAATAGTTGAAGTCGTCTTTATCCTGGGTTTACATCTTGTTTCTGCTGAACAACAGGTGTTTAACAGCACATAGGAATATACGTCAGGCTGAAAGCTGGAAGACAGACAGAAGACCAAATCCATTTGAAACTGTAAAGAGAACTGTTGTCAAATTTCTATGCTAGTTCAATCCCCCTTGCCATAGAAGCAGTCTGGTGGGATACAGAGCGAATAACAATTACAAGTGCCTTAATTTTATCCAGTAGCTTCCTCAAGGATGCAGACAGGGTCTGAGCTCTGCTAAGGAAACCAGAGGACTGTGCTGCAAACTGAAATTCTTTAGAGTATTTGAATTAGCGTAGCGTAAGATGAATGTGTTTATTCTGCTTAAATGAACTTGACAGCAGCACCTTCTTCCACTATCCACAATATTTTTATGGGTTTATAGTGATAATTGGAAATGTCGGCAGCTGTACTGCAGCTGAAGTCTCTCGTTTAAAAAGCCTCTTGATTTCAGTGAGTTCTGGGTGCTACTGTCTAGGTGCATTTTGCCTTTCTGAAGAAAAGCTACACGTGGCCACAGAGCAATGTTTCAGCATCACGGGGAAGCAAAAAAACACTGAATGTATCCAAGCATTTGGTAACTTGGGTAGACTCTGCAGTAGGAGCTCTACAAGAACAGAAAATGTAAATTAAACTTTTAAAAAAAAAAAAAGTAAATCCTGCCATTGTAGTATAGCACAAAAGGTGAGGATTTAAGAAGACTAACATGGAGGCAAATCTGAGCTTCAGCAGTTTCTGATTTCTGTGTCATCCTTAATAGATGGCTTCATAAATAAGTGAAAACCTCCTCTGGACTTTTGGGTTTTTTTGCAATCTAGCTAAATAGCCAGCTGACACTTTGGGGAGAGAGACACACACACCTTCACTCCGCAGCAGACTGCGAGCAGCCCAGCACTGTGCTGGGGACAGAGCAGACCTGCTGCTGTGCGACATTCTGGGCCGCACGGAAGGACTCACACCAGCCATGCTGTTAAGAAATTCACAGGGGATGGGGGGAGAAGGAACATCATTGTAAAAATAATTTTACTTGGAGCAGTTGCAAATGTTTCCTATCCCCCTTTTCCACCAAGTGGCAGTGTTCTCCTCGTTCTTCCTCATTGCTTTGAGCTTGCAATATCTATGAGAAGGAGCGAATAAGAGTTGTAGTTGCTGTAAATCCAAAGTGTGGCAAAAAGTGAGGTACTTGATTATAACTTGCTAATGCTTTTGGGTAACTTTTTGTTTTATCCCAGCTGGATGCTGTAGTTGTTCTTGCTCTATCAATTTTATTGTAAGACATCACAGACCTGGAAACATGTTTAAATAGATATTGGGGCTCTTTATTTTTGGCTAAGGCTTTTCTGGGGTCTGAATTGGACCTTACACAGAAGATAAATCCTTTAAAATGCATGAATGAGGTAAAACCATTGCAATTCATCAGTTAATCATAGTCTTTTCAACATGCAGTCAGTATTTCTTTAGTGTTTACCTCTTTGTATGTATGGTGAATGAACTACTTTGAGATTATGCCTTGAATAATTGATAAGGACACTCGAGCCAGGTTGTGTGGACAAGGAGTTCCCTTGTTGCTGGTACATCCTGTGTGGGATATTTTATTGTGGTTTGGTTTTGTTTTTCCCCCTCATTCCGCACTTTAAGAGAACCAGACAAAACCTGCAGAAGGTTCAGCTGGTGTCAGTTGTGGGTTTAGTCTGAAGAGCCTGAAAGTGGAGAATGATGTAAAAACCATCTGGTAGAGCCATGGTGGTGAGAGCGGAATTCAGAGCCTGCCTCAAATAGCCCCAATGGGGACATGTTCTTCTACTCCACCCTATGGTGTTTATGTGTATCTCAGGTTTTTGTGTTGATTCCAGGGAACATGCCCTTGTTGATCTTGATCACTCACCTGACACTGTTCTCCCAGAACAGAATTCTGGCCTGTAGGATTCTCTGTTACTGAGCACCTGTGAACCAGTCTCAAACACTGTGTGCTTGCAGCAGAAAACAGAATCCTCCTCTTTAAATAGCAAAGTCAGATACCTAGCATCCTGTAACTGCATTTTTGAAATGCTTCAGGGACTCATGGAAAATGGGAGATTCAAATCTAGGTAAAACTAAATTGTTTTTCCAAGTTTCACTCTGGGATGATGTGCTCAGGCTCTGGAGCAGGATGTCTTTGTTAGTGACCAAACTCATTTTGGGCTCCCTGGTTTTAGGTTAGCAGTCACCAACTGTAAACAAGCACCTGTCTTAAAAGCACTTCCGAAACAAAACCTTCTGCTTAAAAGGGAATAAATGGTCAACAGAAGCTGTTGGCGAAGGCATGGTGTTAAAGATGGAATCCTACAGCCTGGACAGGTTCTTTGTGTCTTTTCCTCAGATAATGGAGCTGTGGGTACAAAACAAAGGACGTTGTGGAAACGGGTGTGAGATTTGGTGTTTTGCTGGCATTGGTTTGGGCTGATGAGGGTTAACGGGCTGTGCTGTGAGTGCGAGTCGCTTGGGCTCTTGCCAGCAGCTGCCTGTGGTGACAGCCTTGATGCCGTAACAAGACACAAGCCTTCAAGCTCACTAAACCCACCGGCCCTGCAGGAAGAGAGAAAGTGAACCTGAAATGAAATACTGACCTTGTGCTCCAAGTCTCACCTGCGGAGTTCTGTACTTCATGTTGCAGGGCTGGGTGAATAACAGGTTGCAAGTGCTGACCAAGGCCAGAGCCCGGCCCTGCAGCGTGGCGCGCTGTGGTGTTCACAGGGGGAAATCATTAACTCCTGAGCCTTGATTGCGATATCAGGACTAGCCGGTGCAGGAAAGCTGATAAATATTGCCGCTCCCTTTGGCAAGTGAGTGCCTGACACATGGTACCCGTTTTTCAAAGCAGGTGGCTACTTTAATGTTTTCCTTCTCTGGTTTTGTTTTAAGGGTCCCCTCTGTATCCTTATGGCATTGTATGGAGAGGCAGCTACACTGGAATTGAGCAGAAGGGTGCCAAATTTTCAGAGGAATACTATGTTTCTAAGCATGTCCAAGTACCACCTCTTGATGATTGTCGGCTCTTTATTATGTTTAGTTTTTATTGATCCAGCATACCTGCAAAGTAATTTTCCCATGTTATGGTGCATAGATGTGTACTAAGAGGTTGTTCATTGAAATGTCTTTTTATCTTGCCTGCCCATTAACCTGTTTATTTAAATACCAAAATTATCTTTATTTAAAGTTAAAGCAATAAGTGCCAAGAACCAGTAAATGGGTGTGTGTGCAGCAATGTAATCCCCATAATTAGGTCTGATTTTGATAAGGCATATTCATTTTTCTGAATTCAAGATACATTCATCCAACCAGATTCTCAAAAGATGCCTGAACCTACTCAGTAACTTTCACTTCAAGTATAACTGTTCTGCTGCAAAGAAGGGGAAAAAATGTGTTTGGGACAAGTCGTATCATTAAAGCACTGCTGTTCCATTTGGGTATTCCATGGTGAACTGTGTAAAAGGAGCTGGCATTAGTAAGCTTTAGAAAGTAATTTGAACCTTTTACTTTGGCAGTGGCAAATTATGAAGGCTTGAGGAAATACCAGCCCCTGATGTTTTCAGTTGAGAGGTAGTCTTAAAAATTTTACTTAGAATATGTTAAAGGTCATATAGCTGAAGAACATGTTTTAAAAGTGGATTAAAACCCCAAAACAGTGCACTCCGCAGTGGCTGAAGTGGCCGTGTATTGTTCTTCTTGCGGTGGCCAGATCTGGTAGGATATAACTGGTTTAAGTATGGTGTGGAAAGGCACTCCCCATGTCTCATCAGAAATAAACAAAAATATTAATTATGTTCTTTTTTTTCTGGCCCCCCCCCACCCCCCCCCAACTTTCTCTTGCCTTTTGGACACTATCTGGGTTAGTATTGAGCTCTGTTGGGCAGAACTGGCAGAAGAGCAGCTGTATTTTACAAACGGCCTTGTGTTATGTGTGGCTGTGTTGCGTACCCCTTTGTAAACGCTTTCAAAGCGTGAACTGCTCAGTGTCCAGGGCTGGGGTTAGGGCTGCATCTCTGGGGATTGTTTCCCACTCATTCCTTTGCCTGTGAGCACAGCTGCAGGTGCCAGTGATAAGCACCACAGTCTCAGATTCATTTTTTTCCTTTATTCCAGCTTCCTTTTAATGTAATTCTGCAAAATGCTGTCTGCGCTTCCAACTCGACGTGTTTTTCCCCTCGTTGTAGGTTTGGCAGGCTGTTTTCCAGCGCTCTGCCGAGGGAAGCGGTGAGTTTGGTAGTTGGGCAGACAGCGTTACCTGCAGAGAGCCCTCGAGGGAGCAAAGTCAGCTCAGCGTCATTTCCCTCAGCGCTCGGACGTTCAAACAGCTGAAACCTGGTTCCCATTTTTTAACTAGGTGGTTGACAGAGTATCAGCAGCAGTTGAACAGTTTTGCATGCAGGAAACAAAACAGCATTTGGTATTTTATTATTTTTCCCCTTGCCCCACATAGTTCTGTTTCTCCAGCTCTGTCTGCCTGAGAGGGCGACAGATCCCAGCATCGTTGGTCTCTGAAGCTGGCTTACCTGCTCGAGAGCTGCTGGCTTCAGTCCAGCTCTTGAGCTGTTTGGAGGATGAGACACGTCCATGGACAAGCTTGTTCCTTCCTCCCCGCCGCCGGGCATACATGCTGCGGCAGACTCTTCACTCCCTGCAGTACTAAATACCACAGATTATTGACACAGGTGTGGCTCGCCTTTCTCCAAAGGAAGAGCTGGGCTTTTTCTGTTTGTCTTTAAACTTGAAGAAAAGTCCTTTCTGGAGCTGCTTCCCTCTGCATATTTCACCTGATAAAGGTCTAAGCTCTTCAAGTCCAGTTCTGTTGTCGCAATTATTTCTGTCTGCTGGACTGAAATAGGCTGTGCTTAATTTGCATGTTGGTGCATGTCAAAGTGAGAGTCTGAACAGTCAGCACAGATGGAGGATTGCCTCAAATACCAACAAACATATGAAAATAACTTCTTCCAGCTTCCCCATTCTGGGCACAGAAGGACCAAAATCTACAAAAACTCCATGGGATCCCTTCGTGGAGGAGCACATCCTATTGAAAATCCTTGCGTTTACACTCCCCTCTACTCCAAACTGTGAAGAAAAAATATGGGTGTGTTTGGGGAGAAAGCTGGTTCAAGAAGTTAATTTTGTCAGCTCTTCTGAACCTTTGCTTTGCTGCTGTGAGATTTCTCACAGCTTGGTTTCACCTTCTACTTGACTCTGCACTGCATCAATTGGGTAAAAAAAAAAAAAAGAAAAGGGCTTGAGGTAACAAGCTACTATCAGGTGATGCTGATATTTCACCTCTGAAATCCTGTTTCGCTGTAGGAAGCAAAAGTGACTTGAAAGCAGAATGTCTGGGCCCTGCAGAATGAGGTGACCGTGGTGGCTTCGGGTGGAGGCTGCTGGGAGCTGCTCCATGCGTGGCACCTGCCGAAGGCTGCTGCGCTCCCAGGGGCTGCGCAACCTCCTGTGCAGGCTGGTTTGCACGTTTTGCACGTGGTGTCTGTGCTGTGGAGAGGCCGTTCCCCGTGGTCTTGTAAAACACGTGCCCAGGGTGATCTGCAAATGTTGAACTCGGAGGGCCCCTCGCATCGGAGGCGGACGGGAGAGAGGAGGCAGCCAAGGGAAGTAGTTTTGGGACCAGGGTGCTGTCGTAAGGCAAATGTTATTAACTGTACCTCCACCTGGAAAGAGGGAGTTCTGGCACACAGTTCCTTGGCTGGAAATTACTTCTAACAAATAATCTTTGTCAAATATTGAGATAGCATGTGTCAGGTGAGCGGAATCAAGTTTCAAAGCAGCTATTTAAAGGCTTTTATGCTCTGAATGCTTCCATTCTAAAGGATTTTCTCACTGAAATGTTTTGCCAGTTCTTGGTTGGGATTTTTCCGTGTTTTTTCAATGAAATTGAAATGAAATGAAGGTGGATTTTTAAACTTACTTTAGCTGTAAAAGGCACTGTCAGCAACACATGTTCTTTGTTTTGATAAGATGCTTAAGGAATGTCTCAGGAGTTGACTCTTTCCGGACTTGTTCTTCCCTTTTTGTTTGTGACAATAATATCGAAATAGGTCTCTTTGTACAGATGGTACATAAGTGTCGCTGAAGGTTGAATGTATCATTGTTTTCCTATAGGTGGCTCGTTTTGGAGCTGCTGTGCTTCTCTTGGTATCCAGATCATGGTCCCTACAGTTTTTTCTTAGTTAAATTTCTTATCTCGTGCTGGGAACTGTGCCTGCGAGTTATGTATCAGAGCTGGCAAACAGGATATGGCCGTAGGAAATGGGCTTGTTTCGAACTTTCTCTTGGGATTCTCCTCTCTCACAATATGAGAAAAAAGGGGGCGTGGAGGAATAAAAGCACCATATTCCTGTTTTCTCTTCCCCAGACTCTGAATACGCCTGATACACGCTGTTTGCTGTCCTCAGCCTGGTAGCACACCAGTGGGAGGCAGATCTGGTGAGCAAGAAACGAAGTCTTAATAATGCACTTTAAATATTAAATAAGAAGTTTCTGGTGTTCTCTTCCCATTAGCGCTTCTGATGTTTGTAGAAAAGCAAGAACATCATTGCTAGCATGTCCCTTTAAAAAAGAAAAGGAAAAAAAAGGCAAAAAAAAATAGTGCACATCATCCAGGGTTTGGAAAGGTCTTTCTCTTGCTACCTGCATAGAAACATTTCACCCACTTGCTTTGGCAAGGCCGTTTTCACTGTCAGCTTAGACAACTCCTGTAACAATTTGTGTTAAATTATAGAGTTTCTTTCCATCATACTGGGCCAAATGAGGCTATTGACATGTTAGGACTACAGGCGATAGTGTGAATTGTAGAGAGGATGAAAAATTGCAAAAACTGTTTGCTGGCAGCTTCTGAGATAAGAGAAATCCATTGTAACAATATTGCAGCAGATCCACTGGCTACCAGTGGAAGGATTGCACTGAAAAATTCTCTGCATTAATATCTTCAAACTAATCCACTAGCGTGACAACAGCGTGACTGGTCTATACGTTTTGTGGCTGTCAGTTTAAAATAGTGTTAAAATTTATGTGCAAACAATTAGGTGAAATAGTTGGGGGAGAGAAGAAATTCTGCAATGCAAGAGCATTCTCTCTGGGAAAAAGAGAAAATCTTGTTGGGGTACTGTGGAAGCTTCCTTGCTACTTTTTTTTTAATGCTAACTGGAAGTCAGGGGAAAAATGAAGCCGTAGGGCTAAATTGGCTGCAAGTCTGAGAACGCAACAGAGCGGTGGCAAATCTGGCATCAACTTCTCAATTTCTTACAATTTGCATCTTATTTAAAGCAATCGCCTCCTGGTTTTGTCTTTTCTGCCTCCCTATTCAGCCATTTCTTCTCGTAGTTTGACGCACTCCTGCATTAGCACATGCGACTGCTTCTGCGAGAAATTGATGGTTAAGTTTGTACCTTTTGGCGACAGTTAATGCCAACAGTTATGTTTGATGTGGGCTTTGTACTGGGTTTATGGATCTTGTTTCAGGAAGGATTTAGTGAGCATTGTTGTTAGTCAGTCCATTCTTTCCATTAAATAAAACTTTTTTTTGGCCTTTCCAAACTTGAATTCGTCAGTCTCAGATTCATATTGTTTTTGCTTCCTTCCTTTAATCTCTGTTCTACAGTGAAGATTGTGTTTGCTTATTTTTATTTTCCATGCAACCTGAGCAGAGATTGGATTTTATGTAACTGAATGGAAATGCTCTGCGATTGAAAAGATGGTCTGTATTTCACCTTGCTGAGGTGAAATCTTAAGCCCAAATGCAGTGCTTTCCTTATGTTTGTACACACACACACCTTCAGCTTGCTCATCACCTTTCACTGATCATGATATGTGAAAACCGAACCATCAGGCTGGGTTCGCATCAGTCAGGCTCTTGCAGGCAGTGTCATCCTGCCCAGGGCTTGAAGAAAGCATTTGTCTTGGGAAATTAGAAAGAATGGAAAACCTTTTCCTGAACACACACACACACACACAGGAGTAGTAATGGAGTAACCGTTTGTTGCTGTTGGTGAGCCGATGTGCAGAGTTGCTCTTAAAAGCACAGAAATTGTGGTCCAATTAGTTGTTAAAAACCTTTTTTTTTTTTTCTTGTGTGTGTGGGGTGGTGGTTGTTGTTTGATACTTTGTCTTCGCCCATAGCAGTTTGTGCTCTTCAGATGCTGCTTTTTATTAGTCTCCAGGTCAGGGGAAAGGAGTCTGCCTCCTGCTTGTCTTGCTGCCTTTCAGTCCCTTCCAACCTGGCTCTGAACCACCACGAGGTGCCTTGGCCCCTTTCAGTGGGGCTGCTGGAGCAAGGCCATCTGGCTTCAGCCCCTTCGACAGTGGATCCCATGAGATTGAGGCTGCAAAGGAGATAGCAGCCAGAAAATCAACTTGCTGAGTGCACGAGAGGAATAAAGTACGGTACTACTCTTTTTTGACTCAATCCAGCCATCCTTAGAAGTCATCATGTAATACTAGATAGGATAAAGTGACTAGAGAAAAAGAATGAGCACAGGACACTTTTACTCAAGTTCTCTATTTCTGTGATGGTAGAAGGCATTTTCAGCATGACTAATGTTGCCAGGCTGACTGTGTGAGTAGTGAGAGACTGGCTGGAAAAATAAATGCAGAGATGTTCCCATCCAGCCTTTCAGAGGTCAGGCTGGTGAAAACTCCGGAGTATTGGAAGGTGCCACTAGTGAAGTCTTAACCTCGTTATTTTTCAGTAGTCCAAGTGGAAATGAACCCAATAGACGATGCCTGGAGCTCTATGGTACTTGAAGGCTCCAAGACCTTTTATATATTTGTTGTGACAGAGATTTGACATAAAGTCCCCTCTGCTTGGAACCACTCACCCGCTTGATTTTGTGCTCTCCATGCAAGACACTGATACGTGGCACAATTGGTATCGATGACGTAGTAATCTACAAAAAGATCACCTTGCCCTGAATGGGTTTAGATAAATTCTCGACTCAAAATTCAATCATCTTCCAAATTTTCCATTGATTAAATGTTTGCATTCTTTCAGAAATATCTTGTCTTTGTGTAAATATTTCTTCCATTTCACAATGAAAAAGTAGCAGCCATGCAGTATTTATTGTACCTCATTAGCTGGTGATTATCTCATTCAACTTTATATTGGATTACATATGCAGAAAATATGGTGGGGTTTTGTTTTGGTTTTTTAAATGCTGTGTTTTCTAATCAGTTCATGGTATTCCACATGTGTCCCAGACTTACATTAGCCTAAGGGAGTGTAGGACAGTTCTTGTTGGGTCATTACTCCACTGAAGGTTTTTAGACTGTCCTGAAGTTCTGAATCTTCAGTAGATACTCAAGCGTTTGAAGAAAACTTCTTAGATCTCACATCTGCCAAACCGTACATCTTTGGTCAAGTTGTTGGTACTTGCCTTGCGATAGTGTTAGACAATAAACTGAGCAAATATGAACAAGCACCGTAGGAGGAGTCGGTCATCTCTTTGTTTTCTGAAGGCATGTAAGAGGCTTGAAAGTATTCTGACTTAATGAAAGCTGTGTTGATGTCTGCAGCTTGTTAATGACGGAGCGGTGGGTGTAGGTACGCAGTAATTCGTCAGTAAGCAAAATTCATATCCCCTGGGCAGCGAGGTGTGCCTGTAAAATGTTGGCGAACTTGTTTTCTTTTGCTTGGTGTAGCTCTGGGGTTTCTGATGTCTTGGCTGTGGCCTGAGGATGTGGAGACCAGGCGTGCCAGAGCGGCTGTGGTGGAACACGTGTGGGCGATCAGAGCGGGTAAATACGCGGTGGTGGCCTGATAGGACTGGTTTTATTCAGCCTGCTACAAGTGGGGCAGGTGAGTGCTGTGCCTCTAGGATTAAAGAATGCAAATTAAAGAGCAAGTTTGCTTTTGGTGAAAGCAAGCTTACTGATGATTCTGGAAATTCATGAAACATGCTACTTAACGCATCTGACATTTTAGAGATGTGTCTAATGGAAGGTACGTAACAGGAGAGGTTTTGGCCATAAAATTATCTCTCAGAACGTTAGTTCATGTTTTCTGAGAATTGTGTGCTTACGCTTGGTGCTGGCTCCAAACAGCTACAGGAGACTTGAAAATGGGCTTCTGAAAACTTCACAAATACAGCAAATACCCTTCCAACCCTATTTACAGGCCAAATAAGAGGGCAGCCTTCTCAAGGGCATTTAGCACGTCTAAAGTCCAATTCAGGACTGTGTCACTGGGTTGCTTAAGTGCCTGCTTGGTGATATTGGTCATTTGGGGGATTTTTTTTTTCTTTTGCCTTTGTGTTTTTGGATAGTTATAGGACAAGTGGGCAGAAGATGGGAGGGATAATGGAATAATAAATACAGTGCTGGGTAAGAGGAAGGATGAAGAGGTGCTCGGGGACGTAGTTTCTTCCTCTTCCCTCTCAGTCCATTTAAAACTTTCAAAAGATAAGAGTACGGGAGGTAATTCAGTCAAGGTTGGAACAAAAGCAGTTCCCTCCTTTCGCCTCAAAAAACATTTGCTTCTTGTCTCAAACCAAGGCAAGAAATACTTTTAATTACATATCTAGCAAGTTCTCCCCTAAAGGGAAATAAAGCAGCTTTCCCACCGCATGTGTTCACTGCCTAAGGACTCATTGTGTGCTGCCTGGACATAAGCTTGCCTTCTATCTGTAGCTCTGTGAACTTCTCCAGCCTGCATGCTAATCCGAATTTGTCCTCACAACCGATTAGTTACCGCAGAATTGCCCCCACTTCTCTGGTGCCGAGCTGAGCCTCCCCTTGTTAAAGCCGCGTCGACGCGGTTGAGGCTCAGCACGTGAACGCCGTGCCCGCGTGGGCTTGCAGAGAAGACTGCTGAAATTCCCTGGATTCCCAGCCAGTGCCTTCGTCAAAAAGAGCTCCTTCTCTGGGCATAAATTTGCTTCTTTGAAATATCAGGCCTTTGTTGTAAGTTTTTCTGCTTGTGCCGTTCTTTCTGAAGAGCCCGGGAGAAGAGGTGTTAATGTGGTGCCTTAGAGCTGTTGTGCTACAGCCCATCTCACACAGGCCCAGGGTCTTGCCAGCTGGCCAGTGAGAAGATGCTTGTTCCTTCGTGTACTGCTTTCCTTTTTTTTTTTCTAAAATAGCTTTAGCCTTTATTTTTGTAATCCCAGTGTGCTTAGGGAGAAACAGTGTGCTTTTTTTTTTTTTTTTTCTCCGCCTCTTTCACAAATGGCTGTTAAAAAGTGCCCTGTAGCAGTTAGTGCTACACAAAGAATTTCTTTTTCTGCTTCCAGAGGGCTTTGGCTTCTCTGGAAATTGGTGGGTTTTCACAGTGAGTTTGGCAGAGCCTGTTCCCAGATCTGGCTCGCTGACCTTGCTGTTTTCTCATCACCTTGTGCATCTCTCACCTGATTGGAAATGGAGTAAAGGGAGGGGGTTCGGAGGGTGGTTACCAAGCAGCAAGGAGGCAGCATTATGTCTGTGTCAGGTTGAATGAATAGCTTCAGTGTTTGGAAGCACTGAGGAATTTTGGATACACAGTCCATTGAGTCACAAAAGGTCTTTGGAAGGGAGGCAGGGAGGAGAGGGCAATGTTGGAATACAGCTGATACTGTTTCAGAAATGTTATTTGTGCTGGACTTGATATCACTTGTGACTCTCCTGGGGTCTCTCAGAAGCACTGAAATATTTGAGCTTTGGTCTCAATATGGGGAAAGTTTATTTAAGAGTGTCTTATCCTACTTAACACCTCCTGCTCAGCAGACTCTGATGCAAACATTTGCTGTGTTCCTGCAACTGAAGCAAACTTAATTTGTATAAATAAGGAGGGATTAGCTGTGTTGAGGTGATCTCCAGACAGCATTACAAGCCAGCGGAGGTTGCCCTTGGATTTCTGGTAGAGCAGATCAGATGTGTCACTCCTGGAAAGCAGCGGCCAAGAGAGACTCGACAGTGGCAGCGTTCTTCTAAAATGGGAATACAGGATCTGCACAGCCACCATGCGCCTGGCTTTTTGGTTTGCAGAGGGTTTATCAGCCAAAGCCCCGAATGGCACAATTACAGAATGACACGACGGGCAAACCTCAGCAGCCCGGGACCCCGCAGAGCCCCGTGTGTCTGCGGAGGCCGAGCAGATGCTGCTCTGAAGTCGTCGTGCTCTGCCGCTGGCTCTGGGAGCATTTCGGCTGTTCTCGCGTTACTCTGGGGAAGGTGTCCTGCTGGCCCTGCTCAGAGGACTGGGGATTGCACAGGCCTGGGCTTGGCATTCCCAGAGCTTACGCAGTTTTCTGTGGGCTGGATCCAGCTTGTATTTAGCTGGATCTAAAACATTGACTCTTGGCTAGTGCCAAGGGCTGGTCACCAAAAATGAAGCATCTATATTCATAGTTTGATCTGTTTTGAGGAAAGGCTTCAAGGACAGCAGTTTTTGTGGAATTTAGAAGGAGCTGAAAATGTCCGGGAATCACAGAAACAAAGCCTGAATTCTTTCATTCAGTTTAGGCTCTAGCTTTGAAAGGAAACAGAGCATCCTGTTAGGCTTTGGCGTTCCATGGTACAAACATTGCCCTATTATCTAATAACTTGCATTTCATTCTTAATTTTTATTCTTTTATCTCAGAACTAATGGGTAAAATTCCAAACAAATGGACAGTATAGCTTTTTAGATTGGAAGTATACCTTGACTAAAATCTGTTTTTCTCCCTTTCTCCCAGGAATTCTCAGAAGTGGAGAAAAGAGATCCTCAGGAGCTAGTTGGTAAGTTTGCTCAGAAGTATTTATTCACGTTTTTTTCAGACTAGACCTGTTTGTCTCGTGATAGCCCAGACTTGCATGCAGGCCTAAAAGCTGCGCAGGGGACACTTGTTACAGCACCACAAGCTTTTGAGTGGGTGGTGTTGGTGAGTCTGGTACCTGGATTCAGGTTTGCCATACATTTTTAGTATTCTTTCCCAATAGTAGCACACACAGAGCAGTTGTGTGCTCTCTAGCTTTCTGCAGAACTAGGTTATTAGAGGTCAGCATATTTGCCGTGCTGGATTCTCTACATCTTTTGCATTAGACCGTATCTTATCTAGGTGAAAAGGAACTGTTGCAAGAACCTTGTGGTTGGTGTAATGCGAGAACCACGCCCTTCTTGGAAATTTGGACTTTAAGAGTTAGAATTCTTGAATGGAAAAAGTTGCAGAATTTTCTGCCACAAAGCAATGAACTTCTCCAATCTGGACATGTAAAGTTTTGTCTAATATCAGTATGTGGAAGTCTTAAGTCTTCCTTAGTTTTCCACAAGTGCTTTTTGCTTTAAAAGCTCACGGACCTGCCCTTCTCAGAAGATAACCTTCTGTTGCTCAGCATCACCTTTAATAAAGTCTGTGGTTATGCAGTTGCTTAAGTACAGCATTTATGTAGGCTCCTGCCAAAAATAGTGTTTCTATTTTACCTCCCCCAGACACATGCTGATGTTTGTGTGCCTTGAGCTGGTCTGGGAGTTGGAGACCCACCTTCACTGCTATTTTTTTTTTTTCTCCCCTGTGAGTCTTCCAGCTGGATCCATTCCTTGACCTGCTTAGTGTGTGCTAGGGGAGCACTGGAGCTGGCTCAAAGAAAACAGGAGGGATGAGCAGCTGGGAAGGGCACGGTTGTCCTGACGTACGCTGAAGTAGTGATCACATAATCAAAGCCTCAAAGAATGCGAGGGGAGATTTCAGCAGCAACTGCCCTGTGGCTGAGGAAGAAGTATGTGTGAAACTTATTTTGATAGATTTCTGCATCAGTGTTGTCCTTTTGGGCTTTTTGTACCACTCTGAAGAGTACATAGTGCTGGCTGGACGTTGCATTTGCTGTTTCCTGTGGCCCTGCAAAACAATACTTTTAGGATGCGGGGGATTTTTTTGCCCTGAAGTTCTTTGCAGCATGGTTGTTTACCTTTTGTACTGTAAGAAATGTTCTCTCCAGCCCTTAGGATATCTGAGCACAAAGTCAGTGTTCATGAAAGCAGAAAATATGGCTGAGTTGCAGGTCTCTTTCTGCATTTCTCAGCCCACAGAGCAGAAAGGGAACTAGTGTCCTTCCATGGATGGGTGACTCACTGGCATGTTGTTGCTTCCAGTTTTTCCCTCTGATTTGGCTGTTCTGGTGCCAGGAAATCAGAGACCCACACACCTCAGTTTGTGCCAAGCAGACTTGATTAGTGCCAAAGAATGCAGTTTTAGAGACCAGGCACCACCGGTTTGTGTGTCTCCAGGGAAAAGCCATGCCACTCTGATTACCCTTTCCGGGTCTTTGCTTGGTTTTTTTGCATAGTGTGACCTTTATAGACAAACTGGCACCTGATACTGCCTATAATCCCTTGTGGCTGCTTAAGATGCAGCATACAAGTGAACCTTGAAAGGGACAGGAGTTCTTCATCCTACCTGGGGAGCATTGTTACTCACCGAGAACGCTGAGGCAAGATGTTGGACCAGACCTCAGATGATCCACACCCTCATCTGTCCGGATACAACCAGCTCTCCATGCCTGTGTTCTCTGTTCTTCTGGTTCTCTCTGCACTGGGAAAATCTGCCAACCCATCTGTAGAAAACAAAGCTCCCTCATGCCCTCTGACCGTGTCTCCAACGTGGCCTTTGCACCGTGAGCAGTCGTTTTGTTCTGGAAGGAACTGAGGGCACAGTCTGTGCTGTGGCACTTTCTCTCCTGCTGTGCAGTGTGGCTTTGTGCCATTGGATATGCTGGTCAAATAACCCATCTATCTGAAACGGAAGCAGATTAAATGTAGCGTTTCTGTTTAATTATTTGCCTCATCAAGATCTGGCAAGTAAATATCCTCCATTGAATACTGCAGTGCTGAATCTTTGCTAGGTACCCCGTAACAGTTGGCTGTGCTTTGGCCTCCTACACAGTGTCCAGGAGCAGCTGAACATCTCTGGCTTGCCACGGTTCATGCTCTGGCTGCACAAAAAGCTACAAGCACCTATTGCTTATGCTGATGAAATTTTTAACTTTAGGGCAGCATGGGGAATGTACAGGCTAAGCACCACTGGCCATGTCCTTCAGCAGGGTGCTTTGAATTGCAGACCTGGCAGTGCATCGGCTCCTGCTTTCTTGAACTCCCATCTGAGTCATGGGATCTGCTTTACGGCCCTGGTTCTTTACCTGGACTGTGAAATCTGATTAGAGGAAGATATTTGCTCACTGTGAGCCAGAACCTGGGTGTGCCCATAGTGATTAATCGTGCCAACAGCCGACTTCCTGAGGTCCCCACATGGAGATCCTCCGGGCTGTGAGCCAGCAAATCACCGGCCCAATTAGAGGCTGCAGCAGTGTCACTGCCTGTGACTCACGTAAAAGTAAAACTTTGATCTTGGCAGAAATAACAGGATGCACAGAGCAGTTGGATGTATCCTGCGAGGACACACCTTGGTAGCCGTCTGTCTGCATTTACTGCTGTATAGGCAGCAGAAAGCTGCGCTTGAGACTTTGCAAACACAAAATCTCTTATACAGGAGCCCATGGCTATATATGCAAATTCTAGGATTATTTTGGATGATAATCCCAGCTGCCCCAGCCTCTAGGGAAAGAGCTGGTGGGAAGCGGCTGTGGAATCAACCATTCTGCCATCTGTTTGGGGAGGAGGCTTGATGACTGCTGCAGGGCATGGATTATTTGTGCTTCCTTACTGTAAATAACCCTGGAAGGGTTAAACTCATCCTTTTGTTCCTAGTGATGTGGCATCTCAGTCTGGCTGCAATGTGATGAAATGACTGAGTAATGATGAATGTTTGTGCTCAGTTTCCATGGTGGAGCAGGGTGCACGTAGCCTCGCTGCTGGCTCGGTCTTCAGCTGCATATGGTTACAGTGGGATTGCAGGAAACAAAGACATCTTCCAGTTCCTTATAAACTAGTAAGAGATGCCTTCCCTCATCAGTATCATGTTGTTAAATTATTTGTTTTCATATGGCTCAAACAAAAAGAGCAAATGAGCACCAAAACCTGAAAAGTCATGGGTCAAAATGTATTGTTTCATTGAGAGCTCTTGTTCCTCCTCCAGTGTTATTTCTGTTTCAAAGGAGCTTTGAATTGATTATGACTTTGAGTTCCTTGATGGTTGGACAGAGATCTTTCCCTGAGTTCCTGAGTTTATATGAGCCTGTAATTCCCCTTCCCATAAATGTTTTGTTTCTCTATGGTTCTTCTGGTCGTCTGCAAAGATGAAGAGCCTATGGGCTGTCTAGCTTGGAGCTAGCCTTCACATGTGGTTTTTAGGTCCTTTCTTTGCTTTATGAAGTCCAGATTTGATGACCTTTTTTCTTAATGTTTCTGCTGATGCTGTGAATCTCTTAAGCCATTAATCAGCTTTCACCTTTTCCAGAAAGCCTAGTGTGCCGTTTATTATCAACACTTCTATTTGCTACTGTCTCTCTGGGTTCTTGAAACTCTAATTAAGCTAGAGGCTTCCCCATCCCACCAGCAGCTGTAACCTATAACAAATGTGTGCCTTGTTGTCAGGGAGCTCTGGTTTGCCTGCCTTTCTGTAGGGGCTCTGGCAAGCTTTCCTTCCTCCATGAAGGCATGCTCTTAGTAAATGCCAAAGGACACTTTTTGTTCATTACTAGCAACTGCTGAAGAATTTAACCCTCAGCAACGTCTTGGTCAAATAGAATGAGTGGTTGCCTGCCAGCTTGGCATCTTCAAAGGATATTGTCCTTAGTGCTTTACATTTTTACAAAAGAACTAGAAACTGCAGTAGCACTGACCGTGTGTAGTGTTGATTATCTGTAACCTCAGCTGTCGGGCGCTCTGTGCTGGAGGGCAGAACATGCTGCGTTCCAGCGCCGGTGTCTGTCCTGTGGGCCCTTCTGGGCTTTAGTCAAAGGAGCTGAACTTGAGCATGCTGTAACTGCAGTTCAGGCAGCTTTTACTGAGGAATATATAATTCAGGAGACACAAATGCGAATGGGTTGCTTGATATGACTTCTGTGCTGGTGTCAGGTCTCATTTATCCTCTACAGACTATGACTCTGAGATGTTTTCCCTGTACAAATTATGGTTGAAAACAATCCCAACTGCTTAAATATGGCACAAATCTCTGCTCCAAGACTAGAGAACTGCCTGGGTTTCCCATAACTGAATGGGAAAGATGCAAGAAATAGGGGGGAAAACATGAAGTTTATTTTGCTGATAACTCTGTAAACTGATCTTTACAGGGCAATCAGGTACTCTAACAGTATATCCCAACACAAACAGCTATTGAAATCTGGCAATCTGTACTGGTCTCTTCTCAGTCCTGCAGAACGAGTTGTTCTTTCTAGCAATAGTCTGACTCCGTAAGCGAAGATCAAAGTGCCTATTAAGGAAATGTTACTTGAGGATAAAATGTATTTTCTTGTGGTTAACTCCTGACAGCCTTGGGGAGGGTTGTTCCCTTCTTGAACCGTTTTAGTTTATGGAGGTAGGTCTTGAAATGTGAAGGATGCAAAGCGATTGCCTCCCCCAAACCGGCGATGAGCCAGGCTGCTTTAGATTGGTCCTGTGATCCTCCACAAACTCAGTCTGATTCTCTCCGTCAGAGTATCCTGACACGAGTTTTGTCAGAAACTCCAGGTTATCTGAGCTATTCAGAGCAGGACTTGGTGCACATGGGAGACCTGGAGTAGTGGAGGGCTCAGTATATGGTGCACAGTTCAGGGGTTTGGAGATACAGTCCACGAACCACCCTTTGTTTCTGTGCAGATTCTTCGCCTTTGAGGATCTTAGCGCTAATTGCAGCTGGAGCGCGGAGTAGCTTTGCTTTTCACTGTTCCATGCTGAGGTGAAGAGACCCCTTAAAATAAAGGTTTACACATGGGTGTGATGCAGAACCATGGTATAAGGCAGATGTCAGTAAAACAAGCATCACATCCCTCTGCCAGTGATCTGACCTTTAGTTGCTTCTTGCTCAGCACTTTGAGAACACCATGAGTACCGATTGACAGCACTCCTGTTACTTTACCCATTGTTTCTCAGTGCTAGAGTAGCACTAGCAAGGACATAAAACAAGTCTAATGACTTGCATGGCTTAAAGTCCCTTTAGTATCGCCAGAACTCATATGTGGTTTGCTCTCTTACAGCTTCTTTTTCAGAGAGAGTGCGGAACATGTCTCCAGATGAGATCAAAATCCCTCCTGAGCCTCCTGGCAGATGTTCTAACCAGCTGCAGGTTGGTATAAGTCCACTTAGCTTTATTTTTTTTTTAAAGGTTTGCATTTCACTAGGGAGGGGCGATATTTGGGTATTCTGCTTAGTGTTTTTGCACAATTGAAAAATCCAGCATTAAAGCTGGGTTTTTACCACACTGAGTTTATGCACTGCGTTAATGCTTTAGAATTTGCAGCAATTCTAGTTTAGAAATGTCAAAGTAGCTTAAAGCTGTTTTCTAGTCTCTGTGGGTCACTTATGCTTTAAAATGGCACTTGATCCCACCAGTGACCCAGAAGCAATGTTTACTGTGAAGGCGCTATCCTCTTACCTCAGCAAATTCAGCTCTGCAGGAAAGAACAAATCATTGTTTTTCTATACGGGCCTGAGAATCCCCTCACTGGAATAGTTGAGGCAGCATTGACTGGATTCCTTTTCCACCTACGTATCTCTAGATGATAAACATTTAGCGGGAAGGCTGGTAACTTAGAGGCAGCAAAAGAAAACAAATGCATGTTTTCTCTGGTGCACACCCAAATAATTGCAGTAACCAGCTTTGCAGTAACCTCCTCTGTTCTCCTCCTCCTGATGGAGAGCAAATGAAAGGGCAGGACCTGCTGTTTCCTACCATCCATTTGAGTTTTAACTACAGTTATCTGCCCAGTAGGTATACAAGTAAGGAATCACTTCTGGAATGCTCTATAAAGCGAGCTACTCATGTGCAGTGTTGATTCAGAATGACTCACCATCCAGATCACGATTTCTTCTCTGCACAGTGTACCTGGGCACACCCATTTTATTGTTCTGACATCAATGAATTAGAGTGTGTTAGATCTGAGGAATGCATAAAGCTCGAGAGAGTAGACAGAATAAAGCAGATTTTTCTTCTCCTTTGACAGCAGTTTACTGTGTTAAATCAAAGGAGAACTTGTCCTCTGTTAGCAGGTCAAACCACCTCTGAGAGCACTTTAAGCAAGGAGGTGGGATTGTTCCTTAGAGATTCAAAGTGTTCGAGGCCTCGCACTGTTGATTCACTCTCTTGTTTTGTCAGATTCTTCCTCTAATAAACTGTATCTTGGGCTGTGCTAAGGGGAAGTATTTCTTATTATAAATTTGAGTGAGGACTGTGGACTTTGTGGAGCATATTGCTACCTCCATGAGGTGTGAACAAACAGGAACACCATTTCAATCGTTTCCATTCCCTAAATTAATCCTCTTTGCAGTTTTGGGTTTGTGGTTTTTTTGGTTTTTTGTTTTTTGTTTTTTTTTCCAAACCTCATGGTGTGTATGCTGGATGTGAAGACTGTGTAATTTCTTCTTGCTAATTGTGAGAGGACCTGGTGAAAATTTATCTTATAAAGCTTTTATTGAAGTTGATGAAATAGGAGTTTTGTATCAGCTCTTAACAGTCCTCTTTCATTCAGGCATCAGCAAACCCTTAGACAATAGTCCGTTCTCTGTTCGCGTTGACTGCCCGCACAGAGAAGACATGAAGTGACTTATCCAGAAGGAACAAAGGAAAATTGACTCAGCTCTCCCATCCTGAAAGACTGGTGCCCAGCCTCACATCTTTATATGCTTCCATTACATGAGAAATTTGCATCAAAAAGAAAATATTAAGGAAATTACTGAGAATATTCTACTAGTACCACTAAAGTATATGTTCCATCTGAAAGCTTCTGCTTTTGCCATCCCTTCAGCATCACCAGAGTAAATAATACTTTTAAGGTGTTTCACTACCTTGCTGAGGAAGACAAAAAAATCCATGTTTATTTTAAATCTTTCAGACTTTTTGGAGAGTAGACTGCTTGACGTTTCCAATCTGAAGTCCGTTAAGTTGCCTTTCACAGAGGCTTGTGCCTTCGCTAAGATATTTGTAGACTTGGTAACTCCATGTGTGATCTGCAAAGAGAACTTGATTCCATCTAACTGGTGCTTGTGCCCAAGCGGGGATTTACAAGTGCGTCGTTCCTAAGAGCGTTGGGCTGCCAGTAGACACCACCAGCAGTACCTGGTGATCACCTTGGTTTTAATTCTCTAGCAGAACTTGGCTCTGCTCATCTCTTACCCAGGCATAGCCATGAGCCTCGACTTGTGCACAGTGTAGCCCAGCAGCTGTTTTTCATGTGCATGATGGAGTCTAGAGGTGGGTGTGATGGTCACTGTAAGTTTTGGGAGAAACTTTATGGAGTTCACCTGTCTTGGAGCTGGTTTCTGTAGTCATTGCTGTAAAGGGAATCAGCAGACCGAGAGGAAGGTGGATGCACTACTGTCTCAAATGCAAATCTTTAATGGCTGAAGCCTTCAGAAGGTGCAAAGATCTGTTCCTGTACCCATCCAGATAATTCATGAAGATATTTTCAGACCGTAAAGGAGGGAGTGTCTGTGCTAATCAGCCTGCCTGGCCTTCAGGAAGAGGTGGAATCCTTGCTCCATGCAGGAAGGGCACTGGTTCAGTTGACTTGTTTACACATGTACACTTTGGATAGTCAGCTCTTCCTTTTTGTACTGGCTTACCCTGTAATCTTTCTCCATTAGGATAAAATTCAAAGGCTATATGAGAGGAAAATAAAAGAGGGCATGGATATGAACTACATCATTCAGAGGAAGAAGGAGTTCCGCAACCCCAGGTGAGCCACCAGCTTTTCCTGTGTGACCAAAGCACAACACAGCAAATTCCAAGAATTTTCTTCTTTGGTGTTGTAGCAGAAACGGGATCCTGAGGAAGAAGTACTACTGCTTACAAAAATGAGAAAGACATAATTTGATTATAACTGAAACAGTAAACTTAGTGTGTGTATGTTCTGTGAGGCAACAACTAGAGTTGGTTTGTTGGTAAAATTTTAAATGTACAGGCTTTGGATGAAGGATTTTGGAAGATGTGTCTGTTCTGGAAGCTGGGAGATTAATTTGGGGAAGTGGGAAATAATGTGGTTAATGGCGTGCCGCATCCATCACAGCAAGCGTAGCTTCCCAGGTTCTGATTTTACTCCTACGGTGTAATGAGGTGACAGCCCCTTTCCAGTAACAAATCTGAAATGCATCTGTTTACTTGTGGCTCACTGGCTCTATTCTGAACTCTTGTCTTTCCTTTGCAGCATCTATGAAAAGCTGATCCAGTTTTGTTCAATTGATGAACTTGGTACAAATTATCCAAAGGTGAGGTGTAATATTTTTGACTGGCAAGGGAGTGCGTAAAAGATAATACAGGGGTGTATGGTCTTAGCTCGGGCTTTCTTGAGGTCCTTTAAGGGAACTTTAGTCTGATCCTCTGCATTGAAGTGAGCGTTTTTATGTGGTACTGAGCCTCAGTGCCTTCAACTTTGCTATAATGACTCTGATCAAAAAGTGCTGAAGTGCGTAGATATACATGAAACTCCTGGAGGGGAAAGAAGCTGAGCAGCAGAAGAAAGCATGTCTTATCCCAGCATCTTTTTGGCTTCAGAGCTGTTTCTTCATTCACAATAGAATGTGGTCCTATAAAAGAAGGTCTGATGTGATCTCTGTGTCACTGGGATACAAGAAGAAATGTGTTATGAATATCATCAGTGAACAGAAATACATAAAATGTTTTTGAACTGGGCTGTCTGTATGTGTGGAAATAACCATAAACTGATTTATTTTTTCTTCTTTAGGACATGTTTGATCCTCATGGCTGGTCAGAGGATTCGTATTATGAGGCACTAGGTAATTCCAGGAAGTCTCTCTTTTTTTAAATCCTAACTTAGCTCTTTGTGTTTTGTAGTTAATTAACTGCACTGGAGTCTTCACTTCCTTTATAAATGAGAAGTCATCACATGCTGCCCTTAACTACTTCATTCTGGTTGGATGTGCCTGAATGTTATTGATGCTTCATCAGTCTGGAAAGCCTTTTCATTTAAATTGGTTCTTCAATGTTTTCATCTCTTAAATCATTAATTTAGTGCAGTAATGCTTTGATCAAAAAGCAGTAGTTGGTTTCATGGCAGTTTAATTTTCTATATGCAGTTTGAAGTTTTCGATTGTTTATGATGGGAAGTGTGTGAGCGAGATAGAATTATGGATTTTTACTGTTCCTAGTGCTTCTTGTAACTTCTGATCTTTCTCAGCCAAAGCCCAGAAGATCGAAATGGACAAATTGGAGAAGGCCAAGAAGGAACGCACAAAGGTATTCAAAACCAAAAGAGACTGAGATGTGGGGTTTCCCGCTGAATTTCATTTTGTTGTTTTGCTGTTTCTTATGAACTATGCTCTATGCTATTACTGTTTGTTTTTCCCTGGTTCTGACCTTTCTTCTTGCCCACCTTTTTCTGTGCAGCACAGATCAAGTTGTTTGCCCTTCCTTATAGGTCCATTTCTCAGGTTGTTTATTCCACTGGATTTTCTTCTGTTTTGTCAATATTTTTAAAGCAAAGCTCTTCAACTGGTATTCAGTAAACCAGATCTAGGCAAGATGATGCATAAAGAACAGCTTTTTTCTTAATCTGTGACATTTTGCGTGGTGGCATAGCCTAGTTACAGCTTAATTTCCTCACCATATCTCATCAATATCCACTTTCTCTTGTCTTTGTCGCCTTCTTGCATCTAATTTCCAGAAATGTTGGGCCTATTTTAGCTTTAACGGGGCGTGTACTGGCTTGTTGCAAAATATACATTCTTCTGTTCCCCTAAAAAGAACACAGACAGGCTTTGGAAGATTTTATTCCTGTCGTTCAGTGATGTTGCCTTTAAGCTAATGGCTGATATTAGAAAACTGTCTAATATTAGAGTGTGCCATCTAACCTTGCAGAATGTTCCTTCCATATTCAGTATGTGGAGGTATATTTTTTTTCTTGCAGTGCATGCTGTGTCTTGCTACTTGTTTTCAGTTTTGCACAATAACCCAGGTATCTGATTACATCCTTGCCCTTATCTGCAGTTTTGAAAATATGAGACTGCATGCTGTTGTAGCTTTTGTTGCTAGGTTTCCTGCTATGGTGCAGTTGCAGAAAATCGTGCAGGTAGGGACTTGTCTTGCACGCTTCTTAAAGGAAAAAGAGCAGGAATGCCTAACCGTATAAATATGTTCTTTAATGATCAAGATCTACCCTTTCTGAGCTATATCAAGTTTTTTTTAAAACAGAAACAGCAACAGCAAAACAACACACCAAAACCAACCGAACAAGAAAACACCAGAAAACCAAAACCCCACACATTTTTATTGTGTCTGACTTAAGGGCTGGGTTGCAGGAATCGTTAATGATCGTGACTTCAGTACCCTTTGGCCTGAGGTCTGCATCTTTCTTGACAGTCAGCTTGGAGGTCAAGGTCTTACATGACATTAAAGCTGTTCTTTAAAAACACAGAGAAGTGATGTGGGTTAAAAAAACCCTTTATATATTAACATTTCCTTTTTATCTTTTCACTTTTCTCCTGTGTGTCTCTCTCTCCCCAGATTGAATTTGTGACGGGCACTAAGAAGGGCACAACAACAAGCGCCACTTCTACAACAACCACAACAGCCAGTACCACAGTGGGAGGTAAAGAACAATTGTGATTGTACCTATTAAGATGCAGTAAAGCTGGGATTAGTGCTTCCTGGAAATCATTATTATTTGTATGTAGTGCATGAAAGTGTTCCTTCCAGGAGTTGAGGGAGTGGCTTTTCTCTAGTCCTTTCATCCCATGGCTGTCCTGGGATGAAAGCTTAGGAGACAGGTTGGTAGTGAAGAGGTTCATTAGTAGGTCAAGAAATCTCCTGATGTCTTTGGTTGTAGAGTGTTCTTGAGCTGATACATCCAGAAATTTGGAAAGAATGAAAATCATTCTGCTGCCTGCAGCCTGCCTTTTAAACTGGGAGGAAAGGAATAAAAACACTGGAGGCTGAGTGTGTCCTGTGCCCGTACCTGGGTAACTGAGATGTGTGTGCTCTGTTAGAATTAAATGTGCTTTGGGGCAGGGAGTGAACCTGTCTCCCATTTGGCTGGAGTTTAGGTGTAGAGTTTTACTTTGACTCTTGAGGTATAAAGTTCTCTTTCCTTCTCAACATTTACTGCCGGTGTATGCAGAAATTAATGGGAGAGAAAGTTGTCTAGTCAAGCAGTGGTATATTAACAGTTGACAAGACAGTGTGTTACGAAGGGATTAACATAATGCTAATCCTCGTTTGCTTCATCTAATTAAATTCACAGATGCCCAGAAGAGGAAGAGCAAGTGGGACTCGGCGATCCCTGTAACAACGATAGCTCAGCCCACCATCCTCACCACTACTGCGACGCTGCCAGGTGTTGTCACAGTGACAACAAGTGCAAGTGGATCCAAAACTACCGTCATATCGGCTGTTGGCACCATTGTGAAAAAGGCAAAGCAGTGACTTGTGCGCTGGGCCTGGATTTTTGGACTTAATTGTCATTGAAGCCATTGTTCTCGAAAGGGAGGGGTAGCTTTCGCCTTTGGTAAAAATGACAAGATTCTTTGAAACAGACCACAGTTCCCTTTGGAAAGAACGGGAGCAGGAGCAGGCATGCCAGCTGTGTGCCCACAGGAATGGACCTCTGCCGAAAATGCCTCTGCCTTTTCTTGCTGTGGGAAGATCCAGTCTCTGTGTTGTGCTAGAGGAAGGTGGTATCTGAAGTCAGCTTGCAAAAGTTAGCCTATTAAATTACCATGTTAGATTCTTACTCTACTTGCAAATCTGGTTTGGGGGGGGGAAGAAAAAGGCAAGTAGTGAGAGAATATCAGTATTACCCTGTGTATTGCAGGTCACGCTCAAACGCTGCCAGCAGGTTGTGATTTGTACCTTCCTCCCGTACGCTCAGTTCCAAGGGAATTAAAGCAGAAACGATTGGTCAGTGTCCATCTTCAAATGTGTAGCAGAGACCTGAAGTGATCTACATCTGTGAACGTAAACTCCTTGTTATAGTGCTGACATCTGTACCTGTGCGCCTGTCCGTGTAGATCTTAGTGACCATGTGTTAAATAGTTGAACTATTGAGGAAACTGTGCTGAAATACCATCTTGCAGGGATGGAGATTTCTGTGCAGACCCCATAAGCTGTAGAGGTTTGATTTGTGAGCTGGTTTGCAGAGAGAACTCTTCCATCGCTGTGGAATGAGACTGGGCAGCAGGTGAGCAGAGGAGAGCGTCCGATCCTGATTGTGATATTGTCCATCTTTGTACTCGATAGTGATGTACTGTGAAATGCACACATGGCAGTTACTGCTTGCTCCGCTGTTGTGAAAAGTATTTTCAGTTGAAAATTTTATTGTATAAATCTTCTTACCTGTGTAGCAAAAAATTGTTATAAAAATAAAAAGTCTTTAAAAAAACCCCTGTGTGTCTGCATTTCTCATCCTGGCAGTGGAGACTCCGTATCTGTTGTTCTTTTGGGTTACAGATACCATTGAGTGAATATGTAATAATTCCATGAGGGTGGGGGTAGCATGAAGGTTTTTTCATATTATGGATTTTTTTTTTTTTTTTAATCTCAAGCTGTGGGGGGGAGAATAGAGACATTAAACTGATTTTTATTTGAGATACTTTTGTTGTAGAGTATGTTCCAAAGTAGTTGGTAATTGAGCTGTTTTTCATGCAATTTTTTTTTCCAAACCTCTTCCTGCATCTTAAACTTCCTCAAAAGTTACTTTCTATTACTAGCGCCTGGGTCTTTCATAAAACCCTCATCTATAGAGGCCAGAGCTCAACAGCAGATGAAGTGGTTTGTTCATTGGTTTGAGGCAGGTGGGATAAATAACTTGTGGTTCCATTTGTGTAGGGCAACAGCTGCTAACCTGGACTGTTTTCTTCTTTGCAGTGCTCACTGAATTATTTAAATGATCTTTAATTAGATCATGATTTTTCAAATACAGTAATTTTTCTGTTTTCCATTGTTTTAAATTAAATTTCTACCCAGAGCCTGGTTTTTGGGGTTTTTTTTGTTGGTTTGGTTTGGGTTGGGTTTTTTGGTGGTTTTTTGTTTGTTTGGGGGTTTTTGTATTTTTTCGTTTTGTTTTGTTTTTCCTAGTGCATAACCAGTGAATAGGAGAGAAAGTTGCTAGGTCAACGAAAGTGTAAATTTCTTAGAATTTAGTGTTGCTTTTTGAGGCTTTCATATACCTTATGTCCCTGCCGATCCAGGCTTTTCATTTATGGAGATTTAAGGAAGAAATAAGAGGTTGGTTTCCTGCTTTTAAATAATTTTAAAATGTGTTAAACACTTCAGCAGTCATTTTCACTTAAAAAATAAATCGGTGTTCAGGAATGCTCATGGGGGAGAAACCAGGGGACTGACTAGACTGTAGAGTGGGAAATTGGGGAGAGGGTGGAATTGCTCAATGAAATATTGAAAGGCATGAAAACAGCAAGATGGAAACATCTGTTAAATTACTCTGCGTTGGGTTTCTGACTCAATTCCTTCAAGTCTTAACTCCGTCCCCATCCTGTGGAAGATGGTAACAGGTCCCGTGGCTGAGAGGTGTTTCTGTTTGGGGGCTTCTGTGTTGTGCAGCGGATGACACATTTCACCTCAGCTATTGTGTTTATTTCCTTACCTTGAGGAACAGTTTATAGAATTTTCAGGGGTTTCCTTTAAAGGCCAAGGATGCACTTGTGGTGGGAAATAGAAGCCGTTAGGCAGCTTTACAGCTCCATAAGGTGACTTTTGTCTAGAATGTCTTGTAGAATTCCAGCCTGTTTAAAACTTGTACGGTATAAATGTCTGTTTCAAAGTCCTGCTGAGCAACATGTGGATGAAGGTTCAAGGTAAAACTGCAGCTCAGTGGGCAGCAGCTGCTGCAGTTTCTCTCGGGCTGTAGATTGATGACAAACTTTGGGCATCAGACGGATCACTGCAATGGTCTGCTGCTGTGAATAGGTGTGGGAGTTGTGTCTGGGCTCCTAGGACAACATTCCTCTCGTGAGTATCCTTCACGTGTGTGCTGTGAGCAAGTCTGAAGCTGCGTGAGATTAAATATGTGGCTGGGATGTGTGCCCGGGGGCAGAAACGCAGTCTAGTGCCAGGGGTACCAACCAGGCTTGTGCATCCCCGTCCTCTGTCCTGTCTGTAACTGGAACCGGTGGTAAACACACAGTGGGAGAGTCTGAGAGTCCGTTCATTTAACCAGACTTCTAGATTAAGTTAATTATAATGGAAGAATTTTTGTGCCGTTTGTAAGAACTGACCCTCTTCTACTTAACGTCTCACAAGTCCTTGTCGAGTTGGATCAGAAGTGGTCACTTTGCCTCCTGACAGGCAAAAAAACCTCCCTTGCAGATGGTTGGTGGTTTTGGTTTTTTAGGGGGTTTTTTTGTTGTTGTTTTTTTTTTTTCAAATTGTTTACACAACTGCGATGTGAAACTCCTGCCTGAGTCTTGCTTCTGCTCAGTTTATCTAGTAATTTGGAAAGGCTGTCTTCCATGGAAGTGAATAGCTGCAGCTGACTGACAAGGCAGTAAAAGTAACTCGTGATCCTCACCAGGAACAACCATGCTAGATGAATTAGTTCTATTACAAGGAAATATTTCTACACCTAGTTAAGCAGATCAGCACTTGTTTCTTTGCATGCTTTATCAGGGGAGAGGAGCAGCAAAGCAAAATGTGTGGGAACTTTTTTTGAAGGCTGCTATCAGAATGCAGCTGAACATGAACCAGAGGAATAGGTTTGCAGGAAGAGAAAAAGGACTTGATTAAAAAATAAATAAACCAAGAAAGTGCCATGTGAAGCTGGGCTCCAGCCTGCTGCTTGGCACCTGAAAGGGGCGACCGCTGGAGTTCTTGGGTGTGAATCATTTAACTACAGAAGCTACTGAACGTTGTTTAAGTGCAAGTGTCTTGTTCACAGTGCACATGCTGGCACTCCACCCCTTCCTCTTCCATGTGCCCTGCAGTCTCCACAGTCATTCCAAACCTCTGGATTCCTTCGCAACCTTTACAGCTAGAGCCAAGAAATGCTGCTCGTTTCGCTCCTGCATTGCTGGGAGTGATGACACCCAGCAACGCTGGAGCGATAGGAAAATGCTGATCAGCTGCGCTTGGTGATGCTGCATAGCGGGATAAGGGGGAAACTCCCTAAAAGCAGCTCTGCTGAAGTGAGGCACCTGGAGCAGCAGCTTGCAAACTCCTGCAGGAACAGGCTTCTGCAAGAGACCTGCAGGAACGGGGCTGCGCTCTGGCAGCAACGGCCTGAGCTCTCACGGCTTGAGTGTTTGCTGTCCGCAGCAGAGAAGGGCGCTTGAAACATGCATGATTTGATGTGTTGTTGTTGGTTTTTTTTTTTTTCTCCTTTCCAAAAAGCTGGAGTGGAGATGCCAACCATTGTATAACAAACTCGCAGGCAGCACAATAGCTCGCTGCTCTTGTTTATTTTGTGCGTTGCTATCGGAAGCAATAGATGGATAAACAGGTTGGAAACCACAATTCTGGGCAAAAGCCTGTCTCCTACCTCTGAGAACGCGATCGTACAGGTTGGTGCGCTGGGCTGTGGGCAGTCTGTGCACTGGGGAAGGTGCAGGGAGCTGCAGGTGGACAAGAGCGATGGCCCGAGGGACAAGGATCCTTTCCTGGGCCATGAAGCCGCTACCTGAAGCCCTCAAAAGGGAGGTCTGGCTAGTTTTAGAAATTTGTACAGCTGTGGTTGTACCAGGGCTGCGTGATGGCTGCGGAGCACAGGAGCCAACGCTGAGTGTTTAAGTGCCCGTGGCTTAAATAGCTCCTGAGCACTGCAAGCTGTGCCCGCTGCACTAATGCAAACTCCCAGCTCACATGGCTAAAACGTTCTTTGTGCTACGGCTGCAACAGCGATTGCTCGGGCTGCACTTCTGACTCCTAAAAGCTGTAGATTTTCATTCTTGCTTCTCCTCCCAAGAGGAGACTCGCTGTACCCGGGAGAGTAAAACTGGTCCTGTTTTCATTGTTCCTTAGTCTGAGAATACACAGGCTCGTGCTCCTTGAAAACCACAGATCTCTCTGCTTTCTGCCTTTTTAAGCGTGGGTGTCTCCCAGCTTGGGTAGGTTTGTCTCAGCGGAGGATCCACACTCAGGTGCGTGTTTCTGCCACGCTGGGCTGCTTGCTGGAGGGAGGGGAGTCATGAAATCATCCTTGGCAAAGCTGGTTCTGCTCTCACCCTCCCTTCTGAAGTCTTTTTCTCCCACCTCCGTGCCCTGAGGTGTTGATTTTTTTTTTTTTTTTTTTTTTTCCTATTTGCTTGTTGAGATTTAGAGATCTGCCCTCCTTTGATGCTGTTGTGGGAAGGGATTTTGTGTGTTTAGGACTCGCTTTTGGTTTCTGTCTCGCTGGGAGCTGCCGAACCCAAGGAGCAGGTGGGGAGGGGCAGCGCTTGCCAGCCCCACCTCAAACCGTAGCACCTGGAGCTGTGTTTTAGTTGGATTGCTGCTGTACTGTCTGTTTTATAAGGGTTATTTACTGAGACACACACAAAAAAAGGAAAGAAAACGTCTTTCTTGCCAGGGCTTTGGGCTGTGCCAAGGCTTTGCTGGTGACACAGTCGGCTCTGGCAGCGCGGAGGTGGTTGCTTCAGCCAACACCTGCGTGAGCTCCTTTCCAGCTCTTTGTCATTGCAGACGAGAAGTTGTAGCTTCTGCAAAGCCCCTCAGAGACCCCCTGGTCTTTGCAATGTGCCCAGAAAGTTATCAGGGTGTATGGGCTGCTCACTCCTCTTAAATGGTGTGAATCCAGGAAAGCTCAGTGGTGTTACCTCCAGAGAAAGATCCTTTTCAGCAGGGCTCTCCAAGACCACCTAACGTTAAAATAAATAAATTACTGTTGCGGTACAAGACCCTTGAAGGGGGAGCGAGGTTCCAGCGAAGTCTCCTCTTCCTCTGGGGAATGTTTACACCCGCATTTTCATGCATCGCTCTTCCAGGGCAGTTTTCCACCGCGGAGCCTTGCCGTGTGCTGCTGTTCCTCTGTTTATAGTCGACTTCCTTCCTTTTGCTCTAAGCGAGAACCATGGACACCGATGATTTCCAATATTTAGTCTTTGTTTATTTGAAACTTGTCTTGGGCTGGGGCTGGGCTCGTGCTGTGTTGCCAGTAAACAGCAAAGCACCAGGGTTTCACAAGAAAAGGTTTTGCCTTTTCGCATAGAAGGCGTCTGTCTGTCTGTCCTCTGCCATGTTTGTAGGAACCAGCATCAGGAAGAAAACAAGCCTGACTTTTGGTGCGGCGATAAAAGGTGAAGTTACTGGTCCTTTTAACCTCTCTCCCATTTGTGTAGCCTCTTGCGGTGCTCGGGGAGCATGACAGAAGGTGACAGTCCAGCTTCCCTCCTCGTTTGTGTCACCCGGCTCCTCACAAGACTCTTGCCCACGTTATTGTCTTGTAGGGTCCAGCCAACACAAACTGGAGGAAAGATGGGCTGTCTTGCTGAATCTTTCAAACCTAACACCAAGTGCAGCTGGGTAAGACACTGATGGAACCCTGGACGGTCCCGTTTTCCCTGGCTGAGTGTGAGGGTTGTCGTAGGCTGAAGTTTTATCCTGGATCCTTTACTAACATTTTCCTCTTGTGTTTTGTGGGGTTTTGTGGTTGGTTGGTTGGTTGGGTTTTTTGGTTTGGTTTTGGGTTTTTTTTATTTTTTCGTGACCCATTTACCTCTTGCTGCTGGTCCATCCTGGAGGTAAATGGGCATCCGTGACATTCAGCAATGAGATTTCCTTTAGGTGTGTGTTCATGACAAGAAACATCCATTGCAAAACAACAGACATGTAGTTAATGCTATTTTAGGGGAAAGGCTGAGGAAGAGATGATGGGAGAATTCTATCTTGCGCTTTTAATTACCTGGGTAATTATATTAGGCATAATTTAATGCAATAAATTATATGCACATTAATGTACATTAATAATACATTCCTTAAACTTACACTAGACAGCAGGCTATTGTCAATGCAGTGTACAGTGCAGCTATGGGATCAAGTGTTTGTTTTTCTTTTAGCAGCAGTGTGTGTTGTTGCAGAATTCAAAGAGGAGATGAATGTGCCCCAGCAGCAGGATCTTGGCTGTCACCGCTCAACAGAGACGCAGGAAGAGCCCCAGAGCAATCTCCGGGCACACTGCAGTGGTAGCAGAGAAGGAAGAAAAGTTCTGTATAAGCTGGCGTGGCATTAAAAAGAAAAAAAATAAAGAAGAATTAAAGCTAAAATAACTTGTAATTGGCAGTCAGATTGGTAGTCTAAGCAGAGAAAGCAATAATTTAGTGTGAGCTATAAACCAACTTGTTTTCACTCCTAGGGCAAAAGTTTCTAGGCCACTTTGCCACAGCAGAAAATCAGTGATTTGTAAATCTGAGGTCAATCACGTACGTGGCCATGAGCTTTGGTAGAGCCATCTGCAGTGCAACTGGCTGATCCTTTCTCTTCAGAGTCCCTGTTCTCTGTTGCTTAAAACAGAAAATTTGGGTGGTAAAAGCCTGATTCAGCAGGCAGTGAATGCAGGGTACTGAACCAAGGCAAAAACTTGAGCTCACTGGGTATTCTTCTTCCCCGGGGGAAGTATCTTGGAGAAGCTGACTGAAAGGCAACCCATAAAACAAAAATATTGGTTTTTAAAAACAAGATGAAGTGAAAACCTGCTGAATTCTTATGACCATTTACTGAGCATTTCTGATTCCTCTCTGCTTTGTTGCCTTAATGTTTAGCTGTGGAGTTGTCTTGATATTAGAGAAGTACCTTTTATCAATACCTTAAATGCAGCCCAGTTACAAGTCTCTGGGAAATGTCATGTTCCATGTGCTCAGCGATCTGTTAGGGGCTGTGGGGACATGTCTTAGAGAAAGGTGCATAATTAATATCTCAGGCTCTTCTGGCAGCACCCGTGGGGTGTAACCGGGCTCCTTCTCCCAGCTGGAGATGCTGAGCAGAGCTGGTCCTGCCTGGCTGCTCCAGGCTGCAGGGACGAAGGGGAGGGAGATGGTGTCAGGCAGCCCTGGGGCTGTTGGGGTGTCTGTAGATGAGACCAGAGATACTTTAGAGGAGGCAATGTAAACATCCTCCATCTCAGGTGGAGAAAAGAGGACAGCCGGAGAGCAAGGACACCAAAAGTCGTGGTGGAAATGGGCTGCTCCCAAGCTTTGCTGGTTGGCTCCAGGGTTCCTGTTGGGCAACGTATCACTAAAATACTATATTTAGTAATGTATTTATTGCTTGTAGCTAAATTTACTTTTTTAACTGCAGCAGTGGGAGGCAGCTGGAGCTGACGGGAGCTGGGTGCTGCTGGCGGATGGGACCAGGGGAGGTGAGCAGACACGTCTGCGAGCACCAGTACACGTTCCCCTCTGGCACTGGGGTCCGAAGCCCAGTTTTCCTCCATCTGCAACATTTTACATCATCTTCTGCCTCTGTGGCTCCTAAAGGCAGAGCAGGTCCCTCTGCCTTCAGCCCCTTAATGGTAACGAGCTGCTCTTCACCAGCATCCACTGCTGGAGCATCAGAGCCTCATGTCTCAGCTGTCATGTTGAAGTAAATGTCTGTTGCAGTTTTAAAAAACCCAACAACAAACCCTCTTAATTTTCAGAATTTTTCTTTAAATATAGGAAATCACTTCTCCAAAAGGGCCGGGGTAATGTTGAGGTTGCCAAGTCAAGCGTTCGGAAACGAGGAAATACCGAACTCAAACTGCCTGGGCCATCTTCAGCTGCGCCCCTACCTGTTTCCCGTTTGCTGGTTTTTAATGGCTCGAGCACGTCCTCCTTTTTCCTGGGGCTTAATCCATTTACACATATTTACTTGAGCTTCCTATTTCTTGTAGTGAAAGGAATCCTTCTCACTTTCGTTTGAATCTATGCTCAGTCACCATCATTAGGGAGTTGATCAGCAGCCTCTGTCCTGCTATCTTGATAAAGAGGCCAAAATTGCCCTGCTTGTGTTTTTAATCTCCAAGGCAGGCAGGAAATATGCAACTTTTTCATCTGGCAGTTGCTATTGTTTGTGTTGAAGCTGAGGGGATGCAGTTTTCCTTGGGAGGATTGATGGGGGAGCTAAAATGCAGCCTCTGCCATTGCATCTGCTCCGGTACAGGTATGCTCGGCACCATGCAGTGCAGGAGGTGCGACCAGCTCTGAGCCGTGATAAACCCCAAACTCGAAAACAAAAGGGTGCTGTGGGATGACAAATATAACCTCACCTGAGCTCCAAACCCTCCTCTGACCGGGGAAGGGGTTTTGGATCCAGCCCGGCAAGAGGGCTGGATGCAGCGGTGGGGTTGCTGGTCCTTGGACCACGGTGGGATGCATGAGGAGCAGGTGTGGATGAGTCTGATGATGCGACAAGGGGTTGCATTGACTCAGGAGCTGGATCTGGTACAGGTGAGAAGCTGGGCAGTTGCGCTTGTGCCCTGGGTAAAGCGGGATGCGGCTCCGTCCTCCTCGCAAACCAGGTACTGCAGCTGGACTCGGTTGTTGTCACAGCAGGACCTTACCTGCTATTTCAGCTCGGAGCGACTTGGGTGCTGGGGGTGACGCCCCGCACTCGCGACAGTGGGAAATTTGGAGAAGAAACCTCCAGCGATGACGGGGTCTGGGGAGCACCCTCGGCTCGGCCCCGAGCAGGGGGGCGAAGCCGAGCTGCCCACGCTGCCCACGCTGCCCGTCGCCCCCTCCACGCACCTTCCCACCCCCCGCTCAGCCCTTTTCCCGTGGGACGGTGCTTGTGCGGAGGGAAGGAGGGTCCGGGGTGGCTGCGCAGGCTGTGCCGTCCTGGCCAGGTGTGCGAGGGAGGAATGCCAAGCCCTGAGTCATGGGCACCCCCTCCTCCCTCTCCAGCTGGGATAAAGCTCGTCCTCACCTGAGATCCCGTCTCATTTATCGCGACTCCCACCTTTCCTCCCCGCCAGCCCCCCGGGAGGGAGAGGTGGCAGCTCCGGGACGGCGAGGGGAGTGAGAACAAAGTCGATATTTGACTGGAGGGTACAGAAATCAGCGGGGAGGTATGTGGGAGCGCCGGCTGCCTGCCCTCCCTGCCGGACTGGAAGTTGACGTTTAACCGGAAAGAGAAAAGGGACAGAAAATAGAGAGGGAGGGAAAAAAAAAAAAGAAGAAAGGCTGGAAATCAAGTTGTGGCAGCGAAGCAGCGCGTTCCCCCTCTTGCCTTTGGAAGAATTTCTTGGCTTGTTGTGTGGGTGCCTGTTATTCGGGCTGCAGCAGAGGATTTGGACACTGAGTCAGACCCAGCGCTAATGAGGTTTGTGGAATTAATTCATCTGTGCTCTTTAGCTTCCAGCTGGCTTTAATTTTGCGCCGTTGATTAACCAGGGGTAAAATAAAGTGCGGGGCTCCTTGGGTGAGCAGGTAGGCAGGGTGTGGAGTGAGGGGGCTCAGGTCCCTAAATGCTTGTTCCCCATTTTTCCCCTGGTTTTGGCTGTCGGACACCGTCTTGTGCCTCTCGGCTGGCTGGGAAGGGCAAAGCTTGTGAGTGAGCAGGTCCTTGCCCGGCTGCATGGGGTGTTTTTTGTCTCTGAAGGTGTTTGGGTGGGGGGCTATGGGGTGGAGGTGGGGGTGGTAAGGCAGAGCAGAGCCCTTTGGGGACCATCTGTTGCAGATTTCAAAGGTTGCCCTCTCTGTCCGCCCCATTTCCAGGGGAAAAGGCACTTGTGCCTTGGAGCTGGCACCCAGGGAAAGCTTCCGCAGGTGAAACGTCCGGCTGTTTGTTTTGCAGAATGGGTGGCTCCGTGCAACACCCCGGCGAGGGGAGAAAGGTCCCTGGAGGAAAAGGCTACAGGGAAGTCGGGGTTCAGGGCTTTGCTGAGCTGCAGGTGTCGGTATTTGTGAGCTGAATTGCATGGGAAATAGGGAAATGGATGGACAGAAGGATTGGTGTGAGGGAGCTGACAGGCGTGGGTTAGGTGTGGAAAAGGGAATGAGGAGCATGCGGGGAGGGGAGGGAGAGGAAAGGCGTCTCGTGGGGGCAAAGGGGCAGGGAACGTGCCGGGAGCAACACGTGGGGCAGCACAGCGGGGACAGGAGGGTGCCAGGGCTGCACGGGTGTTTGGGCAGGGTCCTGACCTCCCTGGGGGTTCTGCCCCTTGGGGTCCCCCCTGCCTGAGCCCGGGGGGCAGAAGGAGGAGATGGTACCGGAGCCACCAGTCCTTTGCTGACACAGGGTGCCGCCGTCTCGGGTCTTTCTGGAGCAGGTTTTTGGGCTGAGCCGAGGTGCAGGCAAAGGCTGGGGGAGCAGGAGGAAAGGCCAGAGCGGTGCTCTGGGACAGGGTAGGATGTTTCTGTGCAGCTGGGAGCTGCTCCGCTTCGTTCCTTGGTTTTGCACAACTCAACGGCTTTTTTTTTGTTGTTGCTGATGTCATGAAAATCCAACCAAAGCCCCGCAGCTTTTCTGAAGTGAAAGCGGTGCTTTCCTTTCCAGAGGACACTTTTGACATTGAGGCATGGCTGCTTGCTTATTTTTGCAAAAATATTACCGGCCATGTTCCTGCTGCCGGCAGCGGCAATGCTCGGTGCCACCAGTGCCCTGCCCGCTGGCAACTGCCCAGCCAAAGCCTTGGAGGTTGGTGGCTCACAGGGCAACAGGACGTTAATATAGTGCTGAGTTTTATGGCTTTTTATCTCAGCACTTGGAAAGACGTGACAGCAGCTTATGTGACCAAGGCCCGGGGTGTGTCCATCCATCCCCTGGTGACTCTTCCTTGACTTGTGATTAAAGGATGAATTAGGTCTGTGCTTTGAGGTTACCTTGGAAGAGAAGTGTGCAAGCTGAGCAATCCGGTCCTTCGTACCAAACCTTTCCTTGTGGCTTTTGCCACAATGGGAGAGGCGGTTTGCTGAGCGCTCAGGGAATGTTTTTGCTGTATTTTCCCTCGACGGGCCCGATGGACTTCCCCACCCTTTCATCTCACCTCTAATTGGCATCTCCCCACTGCTGGCACAGCTCGCTGGGGTGGAGCAAGGGAAAAGGGGATTTTCCTGGCTTCAAAAGCTCCTTGTCTCAGTGGTGAGGGACATGATGTTTGCCAGCAAGTGGTGGCATGAGGACTGGTGTTGAAGGAGGTCATGGGCATGTCCAGGGACGAGGATAACTGCCGGCTTTGGAGCCAGCACAGGGGCTTGGCCAGAGGGACCCCCACAAAGCCAAACATGTGAAAACCCTGACCTGGGGACGGTCGGTGTTGCAGGGAGCTGTGCGGGAAAGCAGAGGGAGGATGACTCACTCTGCCTAGGATTTGGCCTCTGGATCCACGTGAGGGACGCTGCTGCCTTGGGCAGGACAGAGGGGAGCTGCTGGGCTCTCAAGGCCAGGGATCCATTCAGCAGCTCCAAAGCTCCGAGTTTGGCATTTCCCAAGGCCTCACCCTCTATTTATTGTTGGTTCGACCATCCTGGAAACTCTTAGTGCGATAGGAAATAGCCGAAGGGAGGGGTCTGTTTTGCTTTTGGGGAGAGATGTAGACAGTCACTTTGTTTTCCTCCTCTCTTTTTTTCCTTAACCCACCAGGAAAAGCAAGGTCTTGACCTGGTTGGTGCTCACACGTGCAGATAGTGCTGGGCTCTGGCTGGGAGCAGCCTGGCACCTGTCCTGGGGGAGCCCTCAAGCTGAGCACCCGAACTCTGGGTACAGGGGTGCTGTGGTGTGGCAGCTGCCCTGTCCTGGCATTGCTGGGGACTTTGAGCCTTTTGCACATGCCTGAGCAGAGGACAAGCTGCTCTCGCTTTTGCTTTTTGTGCCCTGCTCTGCTGAGCTCAGCGGTTGCTTCTAGATGGTGGCTTCCCTGGGGCGGGCAGGGCTGTCCCAGCCCGGTGGGGCTGGGAAGGGGCTCTGTGGGAGCTGCCCCGATCCTCTCCGGAACCGTTTCCATCTCTTGGCTCTCTGCAATGTTGCGATCCATGTGTTTCAGGAGGAAGAGGATGGATGTGCCGCCACGGACGTGTGCTGGGCTGCTCCTCCTGTCCCTGCTCTGTGCCACCGCTTTCTGCCAAAGGAGCAAAAGTGAGTGCAGCCGCAGTAGGTCCGTCTGAGTTCTCCCCTTGGTGCTGCCCCTGGGGTCTGTGCACCCCTCCTGGGCTCCAGAAATGCCAGTCCTCACGTAGATAAGAACTGTTGTGTGTCTTTCCTCCTGCATTCTCTCTCCCCAGCATTTGGGGCCCCTCTCTTGCTACCCCGCTGCTGTTTTGTAGCCAGCTTCCACTAACCACTAAGGCAAAACCTCTCCCGGGAATGGGATCAGCCTTTGTCGCACCCTCCCAGGGCTCACTTGCGTTTCCCCATTCCTGACGCCCTGATCTGTCCCGGTAGGTAACCGCTGTGTGCTGTCCCGGGCAAAGAGCTGCACCGAGTGCATCCGAGTGGACAAGGACTGCTCCTTCTGCACCGACGAGGTGAGACGTTGCAGGGGAGCGCAGAGCTCCGCTTCCCACCCTGCAGATGGAGGGAACCCACCACCCCCAGCCAAAACCAGGAGAGGGACCCAAGAGCAGCGTCACCTTCTGGCTCTGGCTTTTCTCTGCAAAGAGCTGGTCTGGCTGGGAAGCACCGAGACGTGGGTTCCCTTTGGTGCGGACGAATGAGGAGGAAAGGGGAGTCTGGGGCAAGCCTGCAGGAATGCAGGGGTTTATCAGAAAATGCCAGCGTGCCAGATCTGAAACAACGTGTGCAAGGGATAGAGAGTCTTATCCCTGACAACCCAGTAACTCACTGGTGGTCACATTTCCCTGCTGCTGGGGGACATTGGCTCTTCTGTGCAAGACTTGTCCCCATCTCTCTATCCCTCTCCTGCTCCCAAAGGCTTGCTAATGGTCTCAGCAGAGGATGCTGCTTCCCGACAAGAGCTTTCCCCCCCTGCATGGAAGATTTGTTGCTTTCTGTGGTTGTAATGTTGTTCTTGCTCGTTTGCCAGAGCTTTGAAGAGTCTCGCTGCGACTTGCGGGAGAACCTGCTGCGGTACGGCTGCGGGGAGGCCAGCATCGTCTACACCAGGGGCGAGATGCGGACCCAGCAGGTGGGTGTTGGGGACACAGCCCTTCTCCTCAGTGTCCTTCATGTCCTTCGTCCTTCTCTAGAGTCTTCAGCAGGAAAAACACAAAGTCCACAGCTCTGTTTATGTAGGGTCTACTCAAAACGGATGCTCTGCCTTTGCTAGCTGATGGACCTGTTGGTAACCAGCTGTGGTTGCTTAGGGCTGGGGTGGCTTTTCAGGCAAAACAGATGTAAGCAAAATGCCAGGGTCTGGAGGAGGTGCCCAGCTGGGCACACATGGACATGGGAGAGGCTGCCTTGGTCCCCGGCTGTACATGAGGGAAGGGAGTGTGATCATCCCTGCCTTTCCCCTTCCCGCGTGTCTCCCTGCTTCTTGCCTCCTCCTCACTGCATCTGCACAGGAGATGTAGTCCGTCCCCTTCACATCATACTTCCTTCACAGAATTTCAGCATCAACACATCCCTGCAGAGGACCCAGGTGTCCCCCCAAGGCATGTTCATGCGCCTGCGAGCTGGAGAGGAGATGAACTTCAACATGGATGTCTTCCAGCCCTTGGAGAGCCCTGTGGATCTCTACATCCTCATGGACTTCTCTTACTCTATGTCTGATGATCTGGACAACCTCAAAAGCATGGGCGAGCACCTAGGTGAGAGCAGAGGGGAGCCAGCTCCTGTGCTGATGCAGGCAGGCAGCTCGCTCCTGCCCGTGGCTGTGAGTTCTCTGTAGGCACCAGAGAAAGGGATGCAACTGCTGAAGCCCTGAGAGGCATCTGTTTTAATTAGAGTTTCTAATTATTGCTGCTTTGTGTGGGGATGTCTCTCCTGGCCCTGCAGGAATCATCACATGTGCGCTCTCCTTTCAGCCCACCATGGGGGCTGGTCCCCTGCACAGTTGATCTGTGTGGTGGCTTTGGTATCTTGTACCTATGGGCATGGTGTGTGTTATTGCAGAAGCTCCAATCTTGGAAAGGGGCTACCAAAGGTGATATAAGTTTCTACCTCAAAAAAGACAAGTGCCAAGCCCAAAGAGCTCTAAAAGCTGACAGTTTGGGAGTCTTATCTAAGACCTGACCAGCAGTGATGATGCTCAGGAAAGGATTTCTTATCCTAGAGCAGCAACCTTGCAGGCATCTCTTTATTCACATGTCCACTCCTCCCTCCCTTCCTTTTCTCCCAGCGGAGTTCCTACAAGCCCTGACATCCAACTACACCATTGGATTCGGCAAGTTTGTGGACAAAGTCTCATCCCCTCAGACAGACATGAGACCTGAGAAGTGAGTGAAGCTGATGGGTCTCCGGGATGGGAGCAGAGAGGGGAGGGCGGGTGCCTTCTGTTTCTCCATCCCTTGAGGGGTTCCCCAGCCCCCGGGTGCTCTTCTTGCCTTTCGTCTCCTCACACCCAAGCATCCCATTGCTCCTGCCCCCTGCAAGAACACTGCTCTCCCTTTCTCTCCTAGGCTACGTGAGCCTTGGAACAATGCCGACTCCCCCTTCTCCTTCAAGAACGTCATCCGCCTGACCAGCAACATCAACCACTTCAGCCAGGAGCTCAGGAAAGAGCGCATCTCTGGCAACCTGGATGCCCCCGAGGGTGGCTTTGATGCCATCCTGCAGACTGCTGTTTGCAAGGTGCGGGTGGACAGGGATGCAGGAGATGTATGGGCAGGGCTTTGTTTTTAATGGGTGGATCTTCTTGATAGTGGGTGATGAGCGAAGGAGCAGCACGCTGGGCAGCTGATGAGGCAGCCAAGAAGCCCAGATGGTACATTCAGCTACAGTCAGTTCTTGCCCTCCCAGCTGCACACTCCTGTTGCCGAGTTGCTTTGCATTCCCAAATTTTCCTGGGGCCCAGACCATCTGTGTGTATCTCTGGAGCTCCTTGCTGAGCACCCTGTGTGTGCTCTTTGCTCTGTCCCCCTCCATGCCCGCAGCGGTGACACTCTGCTCCCTGGAAAACAGCCCACTTGGGCTTGGCCACTGGGCTGAGGGATGAGCGCAGCTCCAAACACATCCAAAAAAGCGTGGGTTTGCTCCCTGTACATACATGTGCCTGGCACTGAGTGGCTGGGAGACATCCTGTGCATTGGGGGTGCAGATGGGGAAAGAGGACACCTGCTGTCTTTGATTCCTAGGACCATGTAGCCCACTGCATTTGCTGCCAAATGGAGGTGGTGCCTTGCCCCTTGTGTTTTCCAGCTCCTGCCAATGGCTGCAAGTGCTGTGCAGTGTTTTGGTGGGTGCAGAGATAAATGTCCCTTCTCCCCATTCCCGGCTGTAGGATAAGATCGGCTGGAGGAAGGACAGCACTCACCTGCTCGTGTTCTCCACTGAATCTGCCTTTCACTATGAAGCTGATGGTACCAACGTCCTGGCAGGGATCCTGGCAAGAAATGATGAGCAATGTCACCTGGACACCAGTGGCACCTACGTGTATGACACCAAGCAGGACTATCCTTCGGTGCCCACCCTGGTGCGCCTGTTGGGCCAACACAACATCATCCCCATCTTTGCTGTCACTAACCACTCCTATAGCTACTATGAGGTGAGGAGACAGCAGTGGTTGTGCCACATGGGCTTACCTCTCCTCCGGGACCATTGCTCCTCCTCCTGCAGCTTGGCTGTGAGGAGGGAGTCTTCTCCCATCTCTTGTCTGCAAGTGCTAAACCAACACCTTGATAATTTGGGAGGGTGCCACAGGATGTTGGGCACCTGCTCTGAGTTGCGAGACGTCTCAAAGTGTGTTTTTGGGTGCAGGAATCTGAGTTCCTAGAGGTCTCCCCATGTTGCTGTCTCTTTCTTGTAAAGCAGTGGGGACATAGAGCTGGAGAGGGATTTAGGTTGGAAGGAACCTTTGGAGGTTTCCAGTCCAAGCCCTGCTCAAAGCAGAGCCCACTTCAGTGCTAGAGGAGGTTTCTCAAGGCCTTGGCTCAGGGGACTCCTGTCTCTCTGCAGAAGCTGCACAAGTATTTCCCCATCTCTGAGATCGGGGTGCTCCAGGAGGACTCTTCCAACATTGTGGAGCTGCTCCGCACAGCCTTTGAGGTAATGGTGCTCTCTGGGGCTTTGTTCTTCCTCCCAGGGAAGGCAGAGGGTGGGCACCTCCTGCCCAGGAGAGGAGGCAGGAGGTGGTTGCAGGTGTACTGCTGAAAATCCATATTGTGGTTACCTTCTGCCACCCAGCGCATCCGCTCCAAGATGGACATCCGAGTTGACTTTGTCCCCAAAGCCATGAAGACAGAGTTCACCTCTTTGATGTACGAAAAGACAGAATCTGGCTCCTTCCACATCACCCGTGGAGAAGTGGTGAGTCCTTGGATGGCCCCGGAGGGGAGGTGTGTGCTGGGGACTGAGCCCTCCACTGCGTCCCTCCTTCCATCTTCATCTGAGGTCAGTCTGGCCGAGCTGTGGTCCAGCAGAGCTGGCTCACCCCTGTGGCACATCCCTTCCTCCTAGGGCAAGTTCAATGTGCGTGTGAAGGCCCTTGAGTACGTTGGTGGGCAGCACGTCTGCAGCCTCCCCGAGAGAGAGCGGCAGGGAGTTATCCACGTAAAACCCACGTCCCTGAGCGACAGCCTCAAAGTCACAGCCTCTGTCATCTGTGATGTGTGCCCTTGTGAACAGGTATGTGGGGGCGTGTGCTGCAGAGAGGTGACCTCCTCCTGGCCAGCCTGGGGTGGAAACACCTTGGCTGGTGCATGTGGGTACTGCTTGACCCCTCATTATTGCTCAGCCTGGCCAAGGGGATCCTCACCACTGCCTGCACCAAGCTGGGCATGTTGTCCGAGAGCAGAACTTGGTCTTGTGGGAAACTTTGCCCCTAGATCTGCCGTTCTGGTTCCCGAAGTGGTCTTGGGACAGCTGAGCCCATTTGGCAATGCCTCTTCTCCCTTCTCCTACAGCAACAAGAGTTTAGTTCATCCAAGTGCAGCTTCCACGGGGACTTTGCTTGTGGACAGTGCATCTGCCACCCAGGCTGGTAAGGACTTTGTCCAGCTCCATATCCCTCCCAGGGTCCCTGCTGGGTCTGGGGACCCACAGTGACACACACTTGTGCCCTGGGCATCCCACCCATGTGCAGTCCCAGGCCAGGACTCTGCTGTCCTGCACACCGCTCCCACCTCTCTCAGCACCATCTCCTCCCCACCAGGCGAGGGGACACATGCGACTGCTCCCCAGCATCGTCCCCCAACAACGAAGCCTGTATCCGCCCCGGGGATGTGGAGCCGTGCTCGGGCCGGGGCGAGTGCCTGTGCGGGAAGTGCCAGTGCTACTCTGAGGACCTGACGCAGCGTTTCGACGGGGCATTCTGCCAATACGACGTCCTGCAGTGCCCGCGCACCTCTGGCTTCCTCTGCAATGGTGAGAGCAGCCCCGCTGCCCCCAACATCTCCTCCCAGCTGTGGGGTGCGCTGTGCCTGTGGCACCGGCAGGGTGTCCCTGGGCTGGTGGCACTGACACAGGGAGCTGAATGACCAGCCATGGGCTGCGGGGACTGTGTGTTTGAAAATGTGCAGAGAGGATGCTGTGGAGTCTGTTTGCAGCCTCTTTGCACCCCAAAAAAAGCAGGAGAGCCAGAGCAGCCCGCAGGCAGGGCCAGGGGAGTGATGCAGCTCTGGTCCCTGCATAATTCCTCCTCTCACATCACAGATCGCGGTCGCTGCTCCAAGGGCGCGTGCGTGTGCGAGAGCGGCTGGGAGGGTCCAGGCTGTGAATGTCCCACGAGCAATGACACCTGCATCGACAGCCGAGGGGTAGGTCCTGCTCCACCTGCACGAGGGACGACCGAACCAGGCAGGGCTGTAGCAAATTGTCCCAGTGCCCAAGGCTCAGGGTCACTGGGAGCTGGCGCCTTGTTGACTCCCAGTGCTGCTGCATGTCTACAATTGCTCTCGGACACCAACCGTCTCCTCTTCCCTCCCAGGGCATTTGCAATAACCACGGGAGGTGTGAATGTGGCAGGTGCATCTGTGACAAGGCTTCGCTGTACACCAGCTCCACCTGTGAAATCAGCTACTCCCTGGTGAGGCTCAGCCTGGGGTCCCTCTGGGTTTGTCACTTCTTTTTGGGATGCAGAGTCTCCGGGGGAGGAAAGCAAAGCAGAGATGAAGGCACATCTTGGTCAGGAGCAAAATCTTGAGCAGGGGTTAGTCTTGCCTGTTCTGCCTTCCATGGCCAGGAAGGGTCTGGTATGGGAGCTGCTTTGCAGCCACGGGCTTGCTTTGCCGTCCAGTTCACCAGCAGCGGCTGTTGAATGTCCATCTGTGTTTATCTGCACACTGGTGAAGGGCAGAGGTATGAGACTCAGCTCCTGCCTTGTTCTGATGTGCCTCGAGACTGGAAAAAGCCATTTCATGGCCTGGTGCCTCAGTTTCTCCACTGACAAACATGGGCTAATCCCATGGTGGGAGTGGAGAAAACTGGCTTGGTTGTATTTTGGGAAGGCCCCCTAAAACCCTAGGAGAAGATCTAGGCACTGCCCAAATGCCAGCTGTTGGTATAGGATTTTTTGGAGCTGGCTTTGTTAGCCAACTGCTCTCTGTGATTCTTCTTTTTGACCTTGCCCTAGAAGCTGGGTGAGGACATGGCGTTGCCTCTCCACCTTTGCCTTTCGGAGGCGATGTCCTCTCTCGCTTCCCCTGAGCTGCCTCCTGACCATCCCACCTTGTCTCTCTGCTCAGGGTTTCCAGGCTGTGTGCGAGAGCATACGGGACTGCGTTCGCTGCCAGGCCTGGGGAACGGGCAACAAGAAAGCAAACTGCAGCACGTGCCACCTCCAGATCCAGATGGTGGAAGAGCTGAAGAAAGGTACCAGGAGAGGCAGAGCTGGGTGCAGACGCGTGTGATGTGTCTCCCATGGGCCCTGCCCTGTGTGTGTGCATGTGGGGCTGCTCCTCAAGCTTTTCCTGGTCCTGATGACTTTGCCATCATGTCCTCTCTCTGTCTGCAGAGGAGGCCAGCGAGTACTGCTCCTTCCAAGATGAGGACGATGATTGCACCTACCACTACACCTTGGAGGGAGACCCCACCGTCCTCCCCAACACCACCGTCCGCGTGCAGAAGAAAAAAGGTGAGTAGGGACCTGGCAGGAGGGGATGGTCCAGCCTGGGGTCTGGATCAGCAGTGACCTGCGCACATGGTGACTCTGATCCTGCTCTGTCCCTTTGCTGTGCCCCTGGGAGGGGTCAGCTGCTGGCAGGACCTCCCTGCCCACCATCCTGCCTGACAGGGGTGGGTGACATCGGCTGTCACACGAGCTGCAGGGGGTGGACAGTAGCATCCTCAGAGACCAGCACCTTTAGAGATCAGTGCCTTGTCACTGCTGGTATGGGCAGGGAGACCTGCGAGGTGCTGAACAGCCCCTCGGGATGGCTGGATGTCTGCAGAGAGGTGGGATAGTTCTCTCTGAACATTAGTTTCATTGTGAGCACCAAGGGAGGAGTTCCCAAGATTAACTAGGCTCCTCCATCCCTCATATTGCTGTGGTCCAGCCTTTCCCCTCTGTCCCCGCCTCCCCCATCCCTCCTTGCTGGTGCCCTGGGGTGACATTTCTGTCCCTTGCAGAGTGCCCGCCGGGGAGCTTCCTCTGGCTCATCCCGCTGCTCATCTTCCTCATCCTGCTCCTGGGGCTGCTGCTGCTGCTCTGCTGGAGGTTCTGCGCCTGCTGCAAGGTCAGTGCCTCAGCCAGCTGCCCCAGCCTGGGGGGAGGACCAGATAAAGGCCAAAAATATGCAAATTTCTAGAATTCACCCAGCCCCCAGCAGGGCCAAACTGGCCAGGGCTGCTGTTGCCAACTTGAGTTGCTGTGGGATTTCACTGAATGGATATCCGCCTAAAATCAGCTTCCAGAGCCCCATCCATCCACTGCCCACCCATCCCTGCTGATATGAATCCCCCCAGCTGAAGACACGGTGGGGTTTTCGCCCTTGACCACGAAGTGATGGTGTCTTTGGCCATTTGTTTTCTAGGCTTGCCTGGCCCTGCTTCCCTGCTGCGCACGAGGTACCAGCCCTTTGAAGTGGGGGAGAGGGGTCTGTGGGGTTCACTGCCTTCCCGGGTTGAGGGGGTGTGTGCTGGGATGAGTGTCTCTCCTTCTCCTCTCTGAGCTGGGGAGGTGGGTCAGGGGAAAAGCCAGAGCCACGGCGCCCTTGAGCTGCTGCCCCACACCCTGGTGTGTCCTGCTGGGAATCTCACTACTGGCTCTCCCCTGACCAGTGTCACTTGTAATGCCTAACTGATGTGATGTGCTCTCATGGACACCCCTTGCCCTCTCCACCCCACTCCACTCCGGGCATCCCAACACCCTTAGCATGGTGGAAGACCTAAAGATTCCTCAAAACAAAGTTTCTGGTGTTGGGACATTGATGGCTGGTGTTGTCCCAGTCTGCCCAGACTCTTACCCTGCCCTTGGCTCTGCAGGTCGCACTGTTGGATTCAAGGAGGACCATTACATGCTTCGCCACAGCCTCATGTCCTCTGACCATCTGGACACCCCCATGGTCCGTAGTGGATCCCTTAAGGGCCGGGACACAGTCCGCTGGAAGATCAACAACAACGTTCACAAGCAGGGCTTCACCTCCCCTGCAGCCACCAACCCCAAAGATCTTGGTGAGTGCCACTTCTGAGGGACAGGGCGGAGAGGAGATGCTGTGGGTGCCATAAAGGACACAAATGCTTGGAAGTAACCCCCAGCTCCAGCAGCCATGGTGTTACCTTCAAGCCCAGTTACAAGGCAGGGTGCTCCTTTATCTGTTTCCATCTTGGGGGATGCTGAGCAGCATGTTTCTGTGTCGAGCCTTGTAGCAGGGCAGGTGGTTGCCTTGGGGACCTCCTGACAACTGCATGGTGGATGTACCTTGCATGTGTCCTTTGTACCTTGCAGTTTCCTTTGCTTGATTTGGCAGAGAGCTTTTGCATTAGCCTTCCAGTTCTCAGAGGATTTGCTCTGCTGGTGCCATGGGCTTTGGGTACAAGTGATACAGGATCTGGACACGGAGCATCACGCGTGTCTCCATGCTTCCAGCTCTTGGCTGGGTGATTTCTCTGGCCAAGAAGGAAGGCGTTTGACTTGGGAATTTCTCTTTCCAGTTCCCTACGGGTTGTCTCTGAGGCTGACCCGGCTTTTCACGCAGAACCTGGTGAAGCTGGACACCCGAGAGTGTGAGCAGCTGCGCAAGGAAGTGGAAGAGAACGTATGAACGTGGGGATGAGGGGGTTTGGGGTGGGACTGGGGGACAGCCACACTGAGGGGGAATCTGCAATGCTGGGGAAAGGGGAGAGCCCCTTCCCTGTGAACCCAGACAGCTCTTGAAAGGAAGAAGCAATTTTTCTTCTCTCCAAGAAAAGCACAGATATTAAGATCATTAATGTGAGATTTACCAAAGCATCACATTGAGATTTGAGGTTTGCTTCAGGGCACGTGGGCTGAAGCTCCTGTTTGGCTTCAGTTTTTGGCCTCTTGCCATATTCTGGGGAAAAAAGAGGTGATGGTCCCTGCCTGGTGTGGCAGGGCGAGCGGGGAGGACCTGGGGGTGGCCAGAGGGCTCTTGTGTTTGCTGGCAGCAGCATCTGCTTGCACAGAGACATGGTGTAAGAGTTCCTCTTGCTCCTTGCAGCTGAATGAGGTTTTCAAGCACATCCCTGGCTGCCACAAGCTCCAGCAGACCAAGTTCAGGTGAGTAACTGGGGGAGAGACCTCCTGTGGGGCAGGGTTGCCCCAGGGCCCAGGGAGTGGATGGAGAGCTGGGGTGTGAAATCTGTGAGCCACCCCCAGCACAAGCCTGATGTGGTGCTTCACCCATCGGGGCTGCAGAGCAGAGCCCACCTGGCTTTGCAGGTGATCTCAGCTGCCTCTGGCTTTGGACCTGAGACTCCTACAGACAGGGACAAATCCTGGTCACACGGTGCTCGCTGGGAAAATTCCCATTGTCTTCAAAAGTTTCAGCCCTGTGCAAAGTTACAAGTGCCTGGTGCAGGATGGAGGAGTCTTGGGATGCTGGCACTGAGCAGGGAGTGGTGTCCCCTCCCCACAACTCTGACCAGATGTGATCTCCCCTGTGGGCACGTTCCTCATTGCACTGGGAAACCAGGGCTGGAGGGAGCAGCCAGGCAGGAGGGAACATGCGATGGGGCCACAGGTTCTGCAGGATGAGTTGGCACCTGCAGGGCAGCTGCTGCAGCTCAGACCTGCACAGGCTGTGATTCACACAGAACTTTGTCTCCTCAAATGTATTAGTCACTCTGAATTTTTTTTTTTTTTTCTGCCCAGGTTACAGCCCAATTCTGGGAAAAGGTAAGAGGAACTTGCAGCCCTCTCTTGTGCTGCTTCTCCCTCTTTGCACACACACGTGTGGGGTGACTGAATGCCCTGTGCTCTCAGTAGCCCCTCCAGCTGTTGTGTGAGATGGCCTCAGCTCTTACCCAGCTTGTTCTTCCCACTGGTTGCAGGCAGGACCACACCATTGTGGACACAGTGCTCACCGCCCCTCGCTCGGCCAAGCCAGAGATCATCAAAGTGGTGGAAAAGCATGTTTCCCATGAGGCTTTCAATGACCTGAAGGTTTCTCCGGGTTATTACACTGTAACTTCAGACCAAGGTAGGGAGCAGAGCCCAGCTTTAACCCCTGGCTGGGGCTGGGGGGACACGTTTCCCACTCCTCACCATTGTCCCTTTCCCCAGATGCTCATGGGATGGTGGAGTTCCAAGAGGCCGTGGAGCTGGTTGATGTCCGTGTCCCACTCTTCATCAGGGAGGATGACGATGATGAGAAGCAGCTGCAGGTGGAGGCCATCGATGTCCCCACTGGCATTGCAGAGATTGGGCGCAGGCTTGTCAACATCACCATCATCAAGGAACAAGGTGAAGGGCTGCAACTGTGGCACAAGATGGAGGGTTTTTATGTGTCCCATGTCCAGATGGACTCGTGTGGCTTCTAAGGGGGGTGCAGCCTGCCGATCTGAGTTCCCCCAGGTCACAGGTCAGAGACTTGCTTGGTGACTCTTTTCTTAAGTCACCTGGGTCTAAACTAGAGCATCTTTTAAAGCATCCAAGGGACGGTTGTCATTCCTGGTGACAGAGATCCAAACTTTTGACCACCACAAGTGGCAGATACAGGGTTGACCGTATGCCTCTGCTGCTCCAGTTCATAAATCGCTGAAGTAAACCCTCTTTGCTATTATGCTGTTCTTGGGGCAGGTGAATGTTCCCAGAGATTTGCCTTTGCTTCCCATCTGGTTGTTTTGAGCAGGGAGCAAGAGTCAGGACTGATAAAACCTCCAGCCCATGCAGTAATACTTCATACACAGTTCACACCCACGGATGATAGGAACTCTTTTGAGGGGGAGGACACCTGCATGTTTGTAATGTGATTCTTCACGTATTTGCTCTACACATTCCCTTCCAGCCAGCAGCCTCATCACCTTCTTGCAGCCAGCCTATTCCCACAGCCGGTTTGATAAGGTAGCCAAGATCCCTGTCCTCCGGGAGATCATAGAAAATGGGAAATCCCAAGTCACGTACAGGACACGAGATCTCACTGCCAAGAACGGCAGGGTAAGGATGATTCTCCTGGCCTTGGCAGGCAGGAATGAGCGGGCACAGAGGGCTGGGAAGGATCCAGCCCTGGGGCTGCAGAAGAGCAGTTGATGGGGCTCAAGGGGGATGTGGCTGGGAGAGGAGAGACCCAAGGCTTGAGGTTGGCACAAGAGCAGACATCCCTTTGCTCCCTGTGCCTTGGGGACATGAGAGGCTGCCTGTACCTGAGACAGAAGGTACCGGCTGCCCCCTGAGCTGCAGGCACTGGAAGGCAAGTGGAGGTTCGCTGGGAGATAAGGAGGAGCTCTCTGGGAGCCTTCCCTTGGATGCTATGGGCTACAATAACACGTCTTGTTCTCCTCCAGGACTACATCTTCACAGAGGGCGACCTGGTCTTCCAGCCCGGGGAGACCCGAAAGGAGGTGCAGGTCCCCTTGCTGGAGCTGACCGAAATAGATACCCTCCTGCACAACTCCCAGCTCAAGCAGTTCGCAGTCGACCTCCTCCATCCCAAGTATGGCGCCAAGATCGGCCGATACCCCCAGACCACAGTGACCATCGCTGACCCAGGTAGGGGCTGGCAGTCAAGAGGTGGGAAATGGCAGCACGGGGTGTGGGACCCCCACACGAGACCAGCCCACCCGAGGTGGTGTACAGAGCTCCAGCCCTGCTCCTCACTCAAAAGAACAGGCGGTGAGGAGGTTCCTCCAGCTCCGACTGGTAGATTTGGGCCTCCCTCTAGAGGCGTTAGTGGGTATAGACAGTGGATGGGAAGAAGATGGATAATCTACCTTGCAAAAGGAAACAGTGGATTTTTCATTCCTTTTCCTTGGGGATTTGAATAAAAAGCTGTAAAAATAAGGAGGCGCAGCACTCGCCATGAGCCGTTCTTGGTGGTTCCTGTGGTTGGACAAGCAAAACTGTAAGGCTTGTCATCAAGTGGGTCAATAATATAAAGGCATTTATCACACTACTGGTCATGAATACTGGGGGTACAGGGAAGTCCCCTGTCACCGGACCAACCAGAACTGCTACTGGGGCTGGAGAGGCTCTGGAGAGCTCTTGGCTGGACTTGGTGTGTTTCTAGGAGAAGCAACTGGGCAACTTGAGAAGGCTCTGCCTGTTTTCCATCTTCTCTCATGGCTGCACAGGGCAACTGATCAAGATGTTGAGACATTATTAAACACATTCAGACAGAGCTAATGACTTTCAGAGGCAACAAGGTGGTCTCTTCCTTTCTTCCCACCTGGGCAGCCTGTGAGAAGCAGCAGGAGGTGGAGGACTCGGGGCAGGTCTGAGCCTGAATTTCATGCCAGCTTGCTGGGTGGCTCTGGGGGATGTCACCACCAAGTGCCTCATTTTCCTCTCCCTGCGATGGGGATCTACCCCTCAGAAATGCTTTGAGAGGGTCACTGATGATGGCAGGGCCCTTCTTTTCCTTCCACGTGGGGGATTAGCACTGATGTGACCTTTCTTTCCCATGTCTGCAGAGGTGGTGGATGGTGTCCCCTCAATGACTGGTCTGAGCCAGGTCTCCCAGTCCCCCAAAGGCCGCCTGAGTGCACCGCTGAATCCCAACGCCCATGCTCTCAGCTCCAGGGAAATCCGCTTCATTTGGTTTCCTCCACCAGGAAAACCTCTGGGGTATAAGGTAAGTGGTGGGTGGATCCTTGGGAGAACGTGGGTCCCATCCTGTGGGTATTTCACACATACAGTCATCTGTGCTGAAAGGATGGGGAGAAGATGCTCAAAGGAGGGAGCAAGCTCACCACCTCTGGCCCCCTCCATCCTTGAGGGACCATTGCTGGCTGTGTGTGGCATTTGCAGGAAAGATTCCTGCTGGGTTTATCTCCCTTTCCATCACTTACCATGAAATGCCTAGACTGCTCTGGTCTCTTATTTCAGAGGAATGGCACAACACCTTGGCTTTCCCAGAGCAGATCTGATAAGAGGTGGGGAATTTCTCACCCGTTATGGTGACGACCTGAAGGAATCATGGCTTGCTTTTGCTTTGCCAGGTGAAATACTGGATCCAAGGCGACCCTGAGTCAGAAGCCCATCTCATCGACGTCAAAGTACCATCAGCAGAGCTGAGTAACCTCTACCCCTTCTGTGACTACGAGATGCAAGTCTGCGCCTACAACGCCCTGGGTGAAGGGGCTTATTCTGACATTGTCCACTGCCGCACACTTGAGGATGGTGAGCGGCTCTGCTGTGTGGGAGCAAGTTGATTCCTGTGCACCCACCATGGGGTCAGGGCTCCAGCCCTGAGCTTCTGATGGTCCTGGGGACAAGCACTGAGGGGCTCCCACTGTGGCCCAGCTGTGATCCAGGGAGCTTTGGGCATCTGCATGTGCTGGCTTCCAACTTCCAGTAACCCGGACCCTTCGCTTTTGCCTTTCCAGTCCCCAGCGAGCCCGGCCGCTTGGCTTTCAACGTCGTATCGTCTACCGTGACGCAGCTGAGCTGGGCTGAGCCAGCAGAAACCAATGGGGAGATCACGGCTTACGAAGTCAGTTATGGCCTCGTTAACGAGGATAACGGTAAGAGCTCGTTTTCTGATTGGGGCAGTCCAGCCAGGCTGAGGGGCTGGAATACACTTTCCACAGGCTAGGCTGGTCTCCAGCAGCAGAACCACAACAGCTCCAAGCCCTTTTCTTGGGAAAACTGGGATCCGGAGGGGTCACTCCTAGATGCAGAGAAGATAGAAAAATCACCACTCAGCATTAAATCCTGCAAAGCCCAGAGCGCTCTCAGCTCCCATTCACTTCCAGAGTGTTTTGCATTGTTTTTCATCTTGGAAACTTAGTTCATAGGTCTAGACCCAGGGCTAGGGTGCCAGGAAGATGCTATTTGGTGACACACCAGCAACAAGGAGACCTCTGTTGTAGGTTGACTTCAGTGTTCAGTTTGGGAATTTCCCCGAGACGATGTCATGCCTGTTGTGAGCAGCCCAAATAATTGCCGCACCTTGTCCTAGAGCCAGGCTGTGTCCTGACACCAAACCTCAGCAAGCCTGTTGGCCAAGGGTGGGGTGATGGTGGGGTCCTCTCTGTCTCGTGACCTCCTGGGTGATATGTGTACCCATATTTTCAGTACCCATTGGCCCAATGAAGAAGGTGCTGGTTGAGGATCCAAAGAAGCGCATGGTGCTGATAGAAAACCTGCGGGAGTCCCAGCCCTATCGCTACATGGTGAAGGCCAGAAATGGTGCTGGCTGGGGACCTGAGAGAGAAGCCACCATCAACCTTGCTACACAGCCCAAGCGTCCCATGTCCAGTGAGTTACTGCCCTGCTGATGTGGGGAGCTGGAGGGCAGGAACAGTGCTGGGGAGTGCTCCCCTTCACCCCAGCTGCTTCTCTGCATCCCACCCACTCAGCAAATGCTGAAGTGAGAGCATAGGAGCCTTGTGTGATTTTAAGCTGCATGTCTAATGGCACTTTCCACCTCTCTTCCAGTCCCCATCATCCCTGACGTGCCAATCATTGATGCAGAGGGAGGTGAGGACTACGACAGCTACCTGATGTACAGCACAGATGTGCTTCGCTCTCCAGCTGGCAGCAAGCGTCCCAGTGTCTCTGATGATTCAGGTACATTGCTCTGAGTTTTGCAAAGGTAATTTTTAACATTAATTCTCCTTAACAGCTTTCAGCAATGAGCTTCATTGTTCCTTTCCTTCTCATGGAGATGGGGAGATCCAAGTCATGGAGCTGGCAGAGATCAACCTTTCCAAAGCACACTAGCTGCGTCTGTAGGAACACATGACTAGTCACAGTGTAAATAAGACCAGTTCCTCCTTGTTGTAGCCATGAGGCAAAGAGAAATCTCAGCATGGGGTGGGAGAGGAGCTTTTCATGGCTCTCCCTGCTTGTCTTCCCTTCCTGTTGCCATTTAGCTGGACCACGAGAGTTACTGTCAACAAGCAAGTGCTGGCCAAGGCACAGACTCTGAGTCCCTTGGGCGCTCAGGGTTTTGGCCAAGCCAACAGGAGGGAACTCGCTGAGTGTTGGGGATGCACTGGCCTATGAATTGGATCCCGGTGGATCCCTGTGGCCTCTGATCTCTTCCCCATCACTTCGCTCTCTGAATGGTGCTGGCTCCCTTGTCTTATACTCGGATATTAAGGGGAAGATAGGTCATAAGTGCAATGATGAGGTTGGTCAATGGGATCTGGAGGTTCTTTCTTGGGGGTTTTCTCCAGGGTCTGGGATCTGGGAGCGAGTCCATGGTCCTTTCAGAGAGCAAGGTAATGGGAACACCAGGAGTCCGACCACCCCAAGCACACATCAAGGAGCAAGGAAACCTCTCCTGAGCAGAGGACAGTTGTTGCAGAGTCTTCGTAACAGGGACAGGTGTATGGTAGGACTTTGACTCTTGCTTTTTGTTGTGATGGACACGGCTGGAAAACAGCCCTAGGGTTGAGGAGCACCATGCATGTCACGTTCCCACCATCCTCCACCTACCAGTCACATGATGGTTGAACCACCTGAACTCATCAGCCAACACCTGGCAAGACGGGCTGTGAATGGGTGTCATTCCCACTGGTGCAGATCATGCCAACACCAGTGCTTGCATTGTCCCAAAAGGCTCCAGGTGGAAACACGTGCAGTTGCTGGGAGAAGACTTGGATCTTCGCCGCATCACCTGGAGGCTCCCACCTGAAACCATTCCCCGCCTCTCTGGCAGCAGCCGCCTCTCCTCGGACACTGAGGGTCTCCTCCGCGAGGAGGACAGCGATGGGGCTACTGGCAGCCTGACAAGGAGCGGGACCCCCCAGCCCCAAGCAGGTGAAGGATGGCTTCGTTACGGCACTGAGTGTCCTGTCTCGTCCTGCTCTGAGCCGAGGGGCTGGGACTGCCCCCGTTCGTGTCCCCTTCCTCCCCTCGTGTGCCCATCCTCGTGTTGGCGTGATGCAAGGTTCATGTGCTGTAGTCTACTTCACAACCTTGTCCTGGTGTGTCTGCTCACAAGAGTGTCAAGGTAACCCTCATCTCGGCATGGACTTGGGAGCCTGCTAGCAAGTTGCTTCTACAAAAGGCTGGACCATCAAGGCAGGAGCAAACTCAGATGATACCTGCTAAGTGCCACCTCCAAGGGCAGCTCCTCACCTTAATTAAGTGCCCTGAACTTCTGAGGCAGATCTGCTGGACTGTAAAACAGAAATCATTCTCATGGGCAGCTGATTTCTCCTGCACTGCTGGAAAGGGACATAGGTTTGTCAAAGACCTAAACAACGGAGCAGAGTTTGCCTTTCAGATCCAGCTGAGACAGGATCCAGAGTGAGATTTGGAGAAACCACCTCCAAAAAGGGCTATTTTTCTTCTGCCTTAATTTTTTAATGTGAAACTGTAAACCTGTGCTTGCGTCAAAGGAGAGATGTGAGAGAACGTGGTGAGAAGCACAAGGCAGTGCCCCAGCGAGGCCGAGGTCTGGAGTTACCTTGGGCACCACGGGTGTCTCTGGTGCTGGGCATAGGGCAAAGTCTCCGTCAACCTGTTTGTTTCTGCATCATCGTGTTGGGTGGTTGTGGCTTGTCCTAGATGTAGCGCTCCAGAATGACCTTCCAGAGCAGCTGAAGCTGGGATGCAGCCAAGGCAGGATGCCTCCTGCTTCCTCCCCACAGAGACTGGGGCAGCCGCCCTGTCTGCAGCCACATTCTTCATGATGTGCCCTCTTCTTTCACAGAGCATTTGCTGAATGGCCGGGTGGACTTCTCCTTCCCCGGCAGTGCCAGCGGCACGTTGACCAGGACAACAAACACCAGCTATCATCAGCTGAGCTCACACGTGCAGCAGGAGCACAGGGTGATGGGGAGCTCCTCGCTGACAAGAGACTACTCCACGATGCTGATGGGGCATGGTGAGTACCATGGTGATGGGACCTGTCCTTCCCTTCCACCCCCATGACTGTCCTCAGACCCATACTCTGCAGGTCCCGTTGTGGTGAGGACTGTGTTCACAGCTAAGGGGGCCTATGAGCCAGAGATCTGGAAGGTCACGTCCTCACCACTGATGTGCAGGCGCTTTGCTGAGGCCACCCTGCTCCCAGATCACTTTGGAAAGGGTTCCCATCCCTCCCATGAAGAGCACTTGGGAAGGGGAGCTCCATCCTTATCCTCACATTGTGAAGCACTTTGGAAAAAGCACGTTTCTTTTCTTCTTACTCTATCTAGCAGTACGGTTACCTTTCAGCTCCACACGTGTATGTCAGCTGGTGCTGACAGAAGGTTGTTAAAACGTTCTTCAAATCTCAGCCTTAAAAAGCCACCTGTGCAGGAGCCAGCACCTGGGCTGAGCCCACTCTGAAACCTCCAATGATGTTTTTCTTTCTCTTGCACGACTTCTGTAGATTACCTGGGGAGACTCCTCCCTCCCATCCATGAAGATGCTGGGAGGACAGTCCCACGGCCCAGAGATGTGGGTTTCAGGAGAAGGGCAAAGGTGAAGGGTTACTACCCCAGCACTGGCTTTCGGGACTCTATAATCATGACCGATGGGTCTGCGGGGATTTGCAAATACATAGGTACAGTTTTGTCCAGTGTCTCCTCCCAGCCATGCATCACATAACAGCCAATCCACCAGCCGTCCATGAGCTGTTGCCATCCACCGCTCCCCCCAAACCCTCTCCCCATGGCTTGCTGTGTGCTGCACTGATCTTCCTCCTGACCTGAGCTGTGCCTTCATCACACCACCTTTCCATTTGCAGATGACTTCAGCTGTGTTTCAACCCACCTGGGCTGAGTAACGCTCACCACTGCTGCCACTGTGCTCCAACGAGCTGATCGGCTCATTGTCCCCATCCTCTTCATTCCTAACAAGCTTGTTGTTCTCAGTCTTGCCCCACAGGCCTTTGGAGGACTCTTGGGGAGAATGTGTGCTCCGTATGAGATGTCCCTCTGAAAGCTCCTTGGCCAAAACCCATGTCGATGAGGGTCTTCAGTCCCTGAGTGTCACCTGGGAGGCTGCTGTGCTCACCATGAGCCTTGTGTCCCAGTGAGCTGAGCTGGGGGACAACCAGAGCACCCAGTCCCTGGTCCAAGCTGCCTACAGCCCCATGAACAGTCTCTGGAGGTGCTGGGCTGCTTTAGCTATAGACTAGGGCCGGTCTTAACTGAGCTACATCTGAAGATGTCTGTGAAGCTTCTGGCAGACTGGACAGGGTGCTTCGAGGTGAGCAAGGGCCACGCACAGCACCTGGGACCCTGCTCTGGTCTGTCTACCACAAGGGCACAAAGCTTACCTTGACTTGTCCAACCCAAGGCTGGCACCCCAAGGCCATGGGACATCATTGTAGCTGTGCAGAGCCAGCCAGTCCTGCCTCATGATGGGCCATCTTGCAGAGATGACAGCTCACCACGTTCTCCCTGGACCATCAGTACCATCCCATGCTTGTGTGTGTGTCACTCTCTCCTCTCCCCCAGCTCCCAAATCTCCACCCTGATGTTCCTTTTTTTGCCTCAGACTCCAGGCTGCCGCTGGGCATCCCCGACACCCCCACACGCCTGGTGTTCTCTGCCCTGGGACCCACCTCCCTGAAGGTGAGCTGGCAGGAGCCGCACTGCGAGAAGGAGGTGCAGGGCTACAGCATGCAGTACCAGCTCCTCAACGGAGGTCAGTGAATGTGCAGCTGGTGCCCACTGGGCAGTTGGCGGTAGAAGTTTCTGGTAGTGGAGAGTCTGGTCTGGGTCTTCTCTTGGGCAACTGGCTCTGGGTGGCCCTGCTTGAGCAAGGGGGGGTTGGATCAGATGACCTCCAGAGGTCCCTTCCAACCTCAACCGTTTGGGGATTCAGGGACTGGTCCCAACTCTGCTTTTTGTGTAGCCTTGAGGAAACGTCTCAGATACCTCACAGTTCTCATTCCCCATTTTTGCTGGGGGACAATTCCTGGGGTTGCTTGTGGAGTCACACCTCCTCCAAAAACCCTTGGACACCTCCTCTACCAGCCCAGATATCTTAGTTGAAGGTTTCTTCATCAAGTTGGACTTGGAGGAAAGACTGCAGTGGAAATCTCTTATTTTTACATGAAACTTCAGGCAGTGTTCATGAAAATGTAGTTCCCTTTGGATGAAAATCTCTGAGTTTTCAAGAAGCCACTGTTTGTCCCAAGCTTTCTTTGGAACAACATTTCACCCTGCACTAGCAGTTGTTGGTGGCAAGGTGTGGTGGAGAGGGCTGAGGCTGGGGCCCCTGGATGAGTCTTCCAGGAAGTCTATTTGAGGAAGAGTTTAGGTGAAAGCCAAAGCTCTGTCTTTGAGCCTGCAACATGGTGCTGACATTCCTGTTCCCTGTGTGTCCCAGGAGAGGTGCACCGACTCACCATCCCCAACCCCAGCCAGAACTCGGTGGTGGTGGAGGACCTGCTGCCCAACCACTCCTACATCTTCAAGGTGAAGGCACAGAGCGAGGAAGGCTGGGGGCCCGAGAGGGAAGGAGTCATCACGATAGAGTCCCAGGTGGATCCACAGAGCCCACTCAGCCCTGTACCAGGTGAGGTGGATGGGGGACAAGGGGAAGGTGGCACTGATGTCTCTGCTGCTCTCTACAGTGGTGGCCCTGCTGTTTTATCACTCCTTACTACCTCCTGAGCTCTCCTTTCTTTCCTTTCGAAATAGGACCTTCTTCCCCACGCACTCACCTTCCACTAGCTGTCTAGATAGCTGAGACCTTCCAGCTCATTACATAAATTATGTGTACAGACCCTTCTCAGGCTCCTCCTCGCCACCTTCCCTGATGCTGATCTCTCGCTCGTGTCCCTGCAGGTTCACCCTTCACGCTGAGCACCCCCAGTGCTCCCGGACCACTGGTTTTCACTGCCCTCAGCCCCGACTCCCTGCAGCTCAGCTGGGAGAGACCCCGCAAGCCCAATGGCTCCATCTTGGGCTACATGGTCACCTGTGAGATGCTGCATGGAGGAGGTACGGTATCAGGCTGTGGAAGAACAGTTCCCTGTGTAGGGCACAAAATACCTTCAGCAAAGGCAGCAACTTGGTGTGTTTTTGCTGGGACCGACAACAAAGTTGGCTGCTTACATCAGCGCAGACAAAGTGGGGACATGAGGTTGATTCCAGACCTGGGACCTGCTGGACTCTGATGCTTTGTGTCCTTGCATGGCCTGGTATAACAAATGTAGTGGGAATAGGAAGGACCTGTAGCTTACTGCAGCCCAGACCCAGTGGAGGTTGTTTGTTGAGGATCACTACTGTAATAAGATAGGGTTGTCTTAACACTCAATAGAGCTGGGTGGTGTGATCTTACAGTCTGTGGAGGATGTAGAGCTTAGGGAAAGCCAAGACACCAGCCAGAGTTGGGGGGACTGTGTTTGGATGGACAATCACTCCTGTCTGTCTTCACCACTGGTATGTCTGTGCGGATTAGGGGAGCCCAGGAATATCTATGTCGAAGGAGACAGTCCAGAAACTACCTTGACTGTGCCCCACCTGAGTGAGAACGTCCCTTACAAGTTCAAAGTGCAAGCCAAGACGACCCAAGGCTTTGGGCCAGAGAGAGAAGGCATCATCACCATTGAATCTCAGGATGGAGGTACGGTACCATGCCTTTGTGGAGGTGGAAAGATAAGAAACATCTCAGAGCAGGGAACACAACTCCTGGAGTCCCTTTCCAGCTCTGATGGTGACTCCATTTTCCATGGAAGATGTGGAGACATTGTCTTACACGAAGACAATGCTGTGCCTTGTGAGCGCTGTCCCAATCCCGATGCACTGAATAAGAGAGGATCCTGAGGACCTGCCACTGTTTAATTTATTAGGAAACTTCTATCTTATGCCTGATTGTACACAAACCTGGAGGCAGCTTCTAATAGTACACAGGTCCTCAGTCCTCCCAGTTGCTCCTAAACCTGGCTCTGATGCCAGCAAGACAAACCTCCTGAGCTGACTGTTGATGCTCGCTGTACAAGGTCAAAGGGTTGGAAACTCCTTGTTTTCTGGCTGACTTGTCCCTTTTCCTTCTCCCCAGGCACTTTCTCCCATTTCGGAGGCCAGCAGTACATGAGAGAAGAAGTGTACAACTTCCCCACCGAATACACCACCAAAACCAGCATCAGCCATTCCTCCCTGGATCCCCACTTCACAGGTAAGGGCTTGCTGCCTGCTTGGAAACCCTCGAAAAGCAAAGGATAACTCTGCTTGTCCAAAGGCCTGTGGTAGGGAGAGAGAGTCCATCAGGTAGGATGGATGAAGAGGACCAGACCCTTTCCTACACTGTCCCTGCTCCCTCCAGAGGCAGTTGCCATTGTTTCCCTGTGTGCTGTCCAGTCACAGAGGGAATGCTGAGTTTTCAGAGCCCCCAGGGCTATCGCTAAGGACCAAATCATAGCTCTTACTGCTACTTTTCAGAGTAGAAAAAAACAGAGAACTGTGATAACCATCTTTAATTACATCAGTGTAGTTGTCCCGTACTGTTGCCCTTGAGTTCAAGGACTCATGGGCTCACCCTGCAGTTTGGGAGCTGTTAGGAAATCCATCTTATTGACTGACATAGCAAAGTGTTGAATCACTTGGTTTGGAGAGGTTTTCCATCGGTGAAAGTGGTATTTAAGGAGAAATCTCTGCCAGGAATCATCAGGTAGAGCAGATCCTGTTCTCTGTGACCCCACACTCAGCAGGGTGTCCTGACCCCTCGTTGCAGATGGCATGCTGATGACGAGCCAGCGAGTGGAGAGCGCCAGCAGCACCCTCACCAAACAGGTCACCAAAGAGTTTGTGAGCCGGACCGTGATGTCCAGCGGGACCCTCACCAAGCAGATGGAGAGGCAGTTCTACGAGGCCTGAGCCAGGGCAGGCTGCCCACCCATGGGATGCTGCCGTTCGGGTGGCAGGACTTTGTGGAATGATCCAAGGGTGCTGCATCCAGACGCTGCCGCAGTGCCTGGGCAGAGACCCTCCATGGCACTTCGAGCTCTGGACCTCTCCTTTGGAGCCCAGCGCACTCGAAGCTCTGGCACAGTTGGGTCATCAGGTGTGTGCTCCCCCTTCAGGGCTTGTTCACCCTGTCCTGCTCTGAGAGAGACTCGCTTCTACAGAGCCCACAGAGACGTCTTCCATGAACCATCACCGCTCACTCCAATACCATTCTTCAGTGCCCACCCATCCAGATACACCTGCAGCAATTCAGGTGTTTCAATGGCTCCAGCCTCCCCAGATAAATGTAACAGAATGATTTATTCCCAGGTCCTCAGTTTTGAGAGGATCCCAGCTGGTAGCATCCTGATTTATAGAGGGTTTAGAGAGGGTCACCATTCCCATCTGTGCTCCAGGCTCTCCAGCAACTTGGCTATCCACTGGAGATGGTTATTTTGGGGGTTTTTTTGTTTGTTTGTTTTTTTAAAATGAGAGCTGCAAGATAGGGGTTCAGGGTAACTGATGCTTTCTTACTGCACCTATTTGTGCCTATTCTTCGCTGCTAACATTTGGTACCATGATAGCAAAGTATAGCCTTTCATTTGTATAGCATTACTTGTGGCCTCTGCATTTTTTTGCATACAATATTGTACAGTTTTCGTAGTCTATATATATATAAATATATAAAAATGTATTTTATTATTTTATTAAAAAAATGGAGGTGGACCTACGCTGAATATTGAGGCTACACTGGGACTGTGCCTGCTGAGAAACCTGAAAAACTGCAAGAAACTAGTTAAGGGCTTGATCCAAAGGCCGCTAAACCCCATGGAAAGCCTGTTGATGAGCTGGTGGGCTCTGCCTTGGTGGCCTTATATTCTCCAGCACCAGAGACTCCAGCAGAAGGGCTGCCAGGAGCCAGACCCGCTCCCTGCACAGCATCCACCAGCCCAGGGCTCTGCAGCCACCGCACCCGCAGGCAGAAGGGCTGGGAGCTGCCTGGAGATGGGAACGGTGCCTGGGATTTTTTACAAGGCTTGATGTGGAGAGCTTGAGATTTTTGGGCAGATGTTTGGTATCTTTTAAAGAAGACCTTTTGCACGGCAGCAACATCCAGAAAGGGACCTGCGATGGCTCAGTAAACACGAGGGAAGAGCAAGGCTGGGAGCAGCGGTCTCGCTCCTCATCCTGCGCCAGTCTCTCCTTCAGCCCTTGGCTTTAGCTGAGCCGGGACCTTGCTGGGCGTCGTTTCCTGGCTCTGGGCATGATGCCTGATGTCTGGCTGCCTTCTGCCAAGGAGAACAATTGGGCTGAACAGCACGTTTCCCTGGCGTGCTTCAGCCGCGCGGAGCCTGCCGAAAGCCGGGATCCTGCTCAAAGCAGCAGCTGCCACCGTTCGGGGTCAGAGCTTCCAACCAAAACCGCAGCTGCCTGGTCTCCCTGGCAGCATCACCTGCCTGATTTGATCTGACATTGTACCTTGGCTCTTTTGTCTTGTTTTTTATTTTGGAACAAGGGGAAGACTTCCCAGCACTGATACCACCAGGAGCTCCCTCTCCTCCCCAGGCTGTTGGTTTGAGTGGGATGGGCTGTAGGTGTTTGAACCAAAGATGCACGAGGGTGAGTAAAGCCCACAGGAGTCTCCAGGACTGCAGATGGAGCTAGGTCAGTTTCGAAGTTGGGTCAAGAACTATTTCATCGATCCTGTGGTTTGACTGTGCCTTCAAGAAGCGCTTATTTTTCCTGAGCAAGTACCAGTGGCGTTAGCCTGCCTCCCAGTTCCCCTCTCACCTTTGTGGTTGGCGTTTCCTCTCCAGCTGACACATCTCCTCCTGCACAAGGACTCTGGGATGCCTTTCCCTGTGCTTTGTGGGCCAGGGTAAAACACTGAATATAGCCTCAAAAAGCAGCCCCACTTCCAAGCTTTTTAACCAAAGACTATGCTGTTACCTGAGAGAAGAGCACAGCCTGTCAGCTGCAGCTCTCCAGGCCATTGTGCCATCCCCGAATGCAAAAGGCTGCACACCTGACCCTGTCTTGCACTACAACAGTGTCACTTCTTAACTTTCATCTGATCATTAGGGCTGGTGGTGTTTCAGCCTTTCCAAGGTGGATCCAGCAGCCCACTCCAACAGCAGGTCTTTGATCAGATGGCTTCTTATTGCACTCAATAAATGTTTTCGCTACAGTCTGCCTCTTCTTTTTTAAAAAAAAAAAAAAAATTCCCCCAAATACCCTTCATCTGCAGCAGATGAAGGACACGTGCCAGAAGCAGATACCCAAGCAGGCTTCTGTCTGCTGCTCCTCCACCACCATCCCCTCCTGTGTCTGCAGCTCCAGAGGCACCACTAGACACCGCATCCCTGGTAACGGCTCATTACACCAGTGCAAACTGGAGTTAAACCAGTCTCCTCTGAGGCAAGGTCCTCAGTGACTCTGGCATCAGAGCTTGGCTCAGGTGGGCACAGAGTGACTGTGCAACTGTTCTATGTTTATTAGGCGAACGATGCAGTAAATTGATTCCCTTGTGAAGCGAGGAAGGCAGCTGTCTCGGAGGGAGGTTGCTCCTCTACAGGGGCAGCACCTTCGCCCCTTCGGAGGGTTTGGTGAGGTAGAAGGTGGCTGTGCGGCTGTATTTCTCCTAGGAGACAAGAAGAGCAGTGAGTGCTGGTGCTGGGGGATGCTTTTGGCCTGGTGCAGGCAAGACCTGCCAGAGCTGGGGGAGAAAGGTCCTGCTGGTCAGCCCAGATGTGCATCTGGCCCAGCTGCTTCTTGAGATGTGTTTTTGGGGACAGCGTGCTGTCCTGGCCCACGAGGTTCTGCCTCTTTCACTGCCCCTGTCTCCTGACACCCCATTTTCTGTTGTTTTTAGCTGCCAGTGCAGGCTGAGCTGCTGATTTAGAGAATATTGATGACAGTGCTAAGATCTTACCTGGGCTGTAACTGCCGGTGCTGAGCTCAGCATTGCCTAAGCTCAGCCTGGATTATTGTTCCCTAGACAGATTTAAAAATTCCTGAAGCTGACCCGGCACCTTTTTGCTCACTTTCTCAACGTAGTAAAGTCCTTGGGCAGTGCTCTGTGACCAGCATGGTGCTGAACTGCCTGCAACAGACTTGGGGCTCTCCCTGCGTGGTGCTGGATGGGCTACACCAACCTCAAGTTCCTCAGGAGAGCAGCTTCAACAGCAGCCCCAGGCCAAGCCCCTGAGTGTTTCCTTGGGATCTTGAAGTTAATCTCCAGGTACTTTTGCCATGTACCTGGATGTGGCGCTGGGCCTCCTCTGCAGCCCCAGCCTCCAGCAATGTCACCGTGCAGCCTCCAAAGCCTCCCCCGGTCATCCTGCTGCCGTAAACCCCCTTGACCTCCAGGGCTGCTGCTACCAGCTCGTCCAGCTCCGGGCAGCTCACTTCATAGTCATCCCTGGAGAGAGGAGACCCATGGTCAGCCCTGTCCTGCACCCCGGCCACAGTCCCTGCACCGCGAATGGCTGAAAGATGCGTCTCAGTGCACCCATTGCTGTAGCGAACTGCAGCCAGCCCTGCCCAGGGGCGGTTCGTCCTCACCTGAGGGAGTTGTGACTCTCCACCATCAGCTTCCCAAATGTCTTGTAGTCCCTGTTCTTCAGTGCTTGCGCTGCCTGGTCTGTCCGTGCTATCTCGCCGATGACGTGCCTGGCCCGCCGGTACACCTCCTCACCCAGCCGGCTCTTGGCCGCTGCACAGAGACACCCATCCTTGCAGCAAAGCTGCTCAAGCATGGCTGCATCCTGCAACCCTGTGTCCCCACTTGTGGCATTCTCCTGTCCCGGTGCATGCATCCACTCATCCACCCCAGGTGCTGCCCTGCAGTCTCAGCCCATGCCATGGGGCACTAGGCTCCTGCTACCCCAAGGAGCAACCTGAGCCAAGGGAGGGACGGTCCCCACCTTCCAGCTCAGCCATGGTGGCATCTCGCAGGCTCTCCTTGCCAAGCGCCGCCGCTGCCTCCTCGCACTGCCGCCGGCGTGTGGGGTACTCGCTGCCCGTCAGCGTGTGCCGCACGTTGGAGTTGGTGATGAGAACAGCCAAGCTGGCATCGGTCAGTGGGACAAGGACAGTCTCCAGGGACCTGCAGCAAGAGCTCAGCATGGGCTTGTGTGCCCGTCCCCCCTGCCCGCTCCGGCCTCCAGCCATCCCAGTGAGGCCACGTGGCAAACAGCTCCTGCCTCCGCAGAGGCAAAGCCCATGTGGTTTAGCATTTTGTCTGAGTGTTCCACTCCCCATTATTAGCCCCATAATGGACCCTAATAACTTTGTGGGAAAGACAGCCCAGGCATATAGCAGAAAGTATGCAGGAGGAGTCAAGACACTGGAATAAAAATGCAGAGTCCCAGCCCTGCGATGAGATTTTGGGCTGGGTTCAGGGCTTAACCCCTCCCTGCGCTCCTGCGTTTATTTCATGGCCACAGGAACAGCAGTCCCCGCTTGCCCGGGGAGATGGACAGAGCTCAGCAAGCTCAGTGCTCGGCCCTGACCTGCAGTCGATGAGCAGCGCGTGGCCTTCCTTGCCCATCACGGATATGAACTGGTCCATGATCCCGCAGGGCATGCTGGCAAACGTGTGCTCCGCTTTCTGGCACAGCAGCGCCTTGGCTACCAAATCACCGTCATCTGTGCCAGAGCAGAGAGACACGGGTTAGCAGCTCTGGGACCTTGGCCCCTTGCCCTGGAGCAGGGGGAGATCCCACCCAGGAATGGAGCTGCCAGGGGCCAGGACCGGCTGCTGCCTTTACCGGGACAGAGCTGCTGGAGGAAGGTGTAAGTAGCCACCTCCAGGGCGGCCGAGCTGGAGAGGCCCCCACCCAGGGGGATGTCACTGGCTATCACAGCGCTGAATCCTGGCATGGGACCACCTGCGGGAACAGAAGGGTGGACGGGGGGAACGTGAGCCCTTGCAGGGCTGGGGGCTGCTGTGCCCCACAGCTCATGGGCAACCAGCTCCTGAGAGAGCAGAGCCCTTTGTGATAACCCATTTTAAAACAAAGAATGACCCACAGCATCCCCCCCCCCGAAAAACCACAGGGGTCTGTGGAGCTGAAAGCTGGAGCCCGGCAGCAGCTGCGGGATTGCACCAGTACTGGAAGAGCCCCTGGAGCATGCGGAACACCAGGCATCAAGCACCATCCCCGTGTGAGGGGGGCTCTAACCCACCCAGCAGCCTGAGCTTTACCCTTGTAGTGCTGGATGACGCCCTTGACGTAGTTGGCCCAGCGCGGCTGCCCCGGGCTTAAGGGGCTGCTTTGGCTGGGAGCCGGGAACTGCACCCTGCGGGGCTCGTCCGCGTCTGCCGAGGTGGTGATGATGGAGATGGTCCCGTCCTTCGTGGGGGATCCCACCAGCACCGTCCCCAGCTGCAGGGCCTGGGGGGTAAGAAGTGGGCTCAGACCCTGTGGCACGTCCCCTTTGGTGGCAGGTGAAAGCTGTGGCTGCTTCAACCCACAGCTGGCAGCACCCAGTATGTGTTACCCTTAACTCTGCCCACGCGGAGCCACTACCCCCCCCAGCTTGTCATAGCGTTAAACTTTCTGGCTATTTAATGCCACACACGGTCAGTCTTAGCACTGAAACGTTGTGACCGGCCACCCCAGCTCAGTGCCAGGGTGATGGCTGCTGGGCTCCGGGGGGGTGGGAAACCCCCGTGCCAGGCTTTGGAAAGTTTTCGTGCCTGCAGGGAAATTCAGCTGACCTGCTCCCATGCTCCTCAGCCTCAAAATAATAAGCTGTAGGTTTGATTTAGGACTGAGCAGGGGCTTTCCCACCGAGCCGAAGGAGGGCATGAAGCACCAGCTGCTTCGAACCACCTCTGGCACCGAAACATCGCTCTCCAGGCACGGAAAATTATTTGACAGAGCTGCAGAAAAGCAGCTTCAGCCCTCCAAGAGGCAGTCGGGGAGGGGGAATCACTTCCCCTCTCCAGTGATTTAGGAGCCAGACCGCGGGGTGCTGCCCGCGATGCGCCGGGTCCCACTCCGGTGGTCCCGGGCGCACTGGGGGGATCCCGGAGGAGCAGGCGGGGGGAGACGGCAGCCGGGAACCCCCGGAGGTTGCAGGAGGGACCCGGAAGGGTGACCAGCGAGGGATCCCGGGGCCGAGACGGCGGAGCACGGCCCTTACCATGGGCAGCACGAAGCCGCGGTTGTAGTCGGTGTGCTCGCCGATGAGGTTAACCCTGCCGGGGGCCCACGCCGCCAGCACCGCCGCTCCCCCGAAAGCCGCTTCGTGCTCCCGGCGGGCGGCCGCCAGCAGCCGGGCCGACCCGAGCTCCGCCGCCTCCGCCATGGCCGCTCCGCCCCGCCCCGCCGCCGGGCCCGCCCCGCCCCGTTGCCCCGTTACCCCGTTGCCCCGGCGGCCGGGTTCGAACCCGTGTCCCGCAGGGGCCCCGGCGCGGCTGGCGGTCCCCGGCCCGGGACGCAGCCCCTTCCCACGCGCCGTGCGCGCCTCCGGTCGCGGCCTCGGGAGCGCTGTCGGTGCGCGTGCGGCCCTATAGGCAGCGCGAGAGTGCCGCCCTATACACAGCCCCGTGTGTACCTATGGCGGGGCCAGGACCTGCCACTTTTTATACATATACCTATATCCGTATTCCCATACCTGCGTTGTCCTCATGTATGGATAGATATATGTATATATATATGCACCAGTCTCTGCTATATGTGCATTTTATGCCAATATATACGCCAATGTATGTATTTTACAGATAAGTGCCAATATCTGTGTTACACCTATATATGCCAGTGCCTGTCTGTGCTTTTTATAGCTGTACAGCTACATACACAGATGTATGTATATGCCGATGTGCCATGTGGAGGGGTGTATATATACATATTTTTGTGGCCGTGTGGCGATGCCGGTCGGTCCGTGCCCGCGGCAGAGGCGGGCGGGTGTGAGCCGGAGGTTCCCCCCGCGGGGCCGGGCTGCTCCGCTCCCGGGGCGGGGCCGGTTCCCGTTCCCGGTTCCCGTTCCCGGTTCCCGTTCCCGGTTCCCGTTCCGCGTTCCCGTTCCCCGTCCGGCGCAGCCGCCGCCGTGGGACCCCCCGGGCGGGCGGGACGAGCCCATGGCACGGAAGGAGCCGCTGCTGAGCGCCCTTAAAGGTGAGCGTGGCCCCCCCGCGGCCGGTACGCGCTTCCTCCCGCAGCCCGCGCCTGGAGACCCGGCCTCTCGCTGCACCGGTTTGGCCGGACCGACGGAGCGGGGCGGGCGGGCTGGGGCTCCCCGGGCCGGGGGCCGCCGTGACCGGGTGTTTGCACCCGCGCTGCTGCTCCTGCTCTGGACTTCGAGGCAGTTTCCCGGAGTTTCTGCCCGGTGCAGCCGCGGTGGGTCCCACCCTGCCGGGGTGTCGGGCACCTCCCGCAGCGCCTGAGACCCACCCTGGGGCTGTGCACAGAGCTGTTCCCACCGGTGTCCCCCCACCAGTTGGGGCACCCATGGGTGCTGATGCTTCCCTCCTGCTGCAGGTGGGGTGCTGCGGCTGCGGGAGGGCGAGGGGCCCTGCACGGATGCCTCGCCGCACCTCACATCCCTCTGCCAGCTGCTGGAGAGCATCCTGCGCAAGGGGCTCCGACGTGAGTGGCCCTTAATGCCAGGGCAGGGGGTGGCAGTGTCCCAGAGCCTGTGACGAGGGGCTTTGCGCTCCCTTTCTCCCACAGAACCATCCTGGGGCTTCAGGAGATGGGATTACTGGCACTGGCTGGAGCAGCTTCCCACAGAGGACAGTAGCAGGTGAGGGGCCGCAAGCCAGGCTAGGGATGAAAAACTGAGCCATGGTGGCATCCGTTGTGACGTGCTCATCATGAAGATCGTGGGTGTGGAGAAGATGCTCCCCCATGCCACCAAGGTTTCAGCCACGAGCTGCTTCCCCTCTCCCCAAACAGGCCGACCCCTCTCTCCATCAGCATCCAGAAAGCCGGCAGCTGTGAGAAGGTCCTCACAGTGCAGGGCCGCGGGCGGTACTTTCTGCGCTTGGCCCTGCAAGGGAAGGTGCTGGCGGCGGCCGTGCGGCAGCTGGCACAGACCCCCCGGCTCCTGGAGGTGCGGCACATGGCAGGGGAGATGCTACCGGTGGGCGACGGGCAATGAAATGGTAGTATAATTATGGCGTTCCTCTGTTTTTCAGTTTTATGATCCGGTGAGCTCCATCCTTGGCAATGAAGACCTCCTGGGTAAGATGATGGCACCTCCAAGATGGGATGTAGCCTGCCCCAGGGCAGCTGTCGCAGGCCTTATTGCACAGTGCTGCTGCTGCGGGTGGCAGAGGAAAACAGTCTGCTGTGATTTTTTTTTTTTTTTTTTTTTCCTCTCCCCCCTAAGCTAAGCTTAGTGGTAAAAAATCTAAATATGCTGCCGCAGTGATGGAAAAAGAGGTGTAAATATTTAAACACTGTTTGAGTCCATCTAAGGTTGGTTTTAGTGTAACAGGATAGGAAAATTGCTTCTGAAGTGTCTTCCGTGATGTTTCTTTGTACCAAGGATGCTGGTTTAAGTGGACCCAGCAGTCCAGGCTCAAGGGGAGCCTTTGGCAGCTGGGCCTAGGCTGCCGTCCCACACCGGGGGTCACAGGGGGGTTTGGGTGCAGTAAATGGCTGCATTGCCCTGACAGGCTGCACCCTTCCACCCACAGCTGTGCTCCTTGTGAGAGCCAGGCCAGGTGAAAGCCTTTAATCTTTCGATTATGATAAATAACCCCTTGCTAAACCTGTGCCTAGATGGCTTATATAAATCACCTGTGCTGCTGATGCATGAGCAGATTTGTTGGTGTAATTGTAAGGCTTTGTGCAGAGGAGCCTGGGCAGCTTTGCTTTGCATTTAAGGGGAGAAAGGGAGAGAAAGTTGCTCATCAGCAGCATTTGCTGTGCGCCTTTGTCTGAATTTAGGGAAATGGGGTGTTGAACCGCAGCACTTCTCTCCCCATGGTGGCAGTGGGAGCCCAGGACAAACCTGGGCTGGGATGCTCTCAGGGCCTCCCTCCCCAGGGCTCATTAGATGTACCAAAAATGCCTTCATTCGGATCTCTGCCATGTCCCCGTGAGGCTGTGGTTGCTGAGAACCTGGTGGTGACGCTGCCTCTCCGTCCCTCTGCAGAGCCTTTCCTCTCGCTGCTGCTGGTGGTGACAGAGATGGATTTCTCCCTGGACCTGCAGGTACGGTGACAAATCATCGGGGTGGTGGCTGGCACGTGGCTGCCGGTGCGGGCCTCCAGCCCCTTCCTCACCGGGACCGATGGTGCTGATGCTCCTTTGTTTGCAGAATTGCAGTTTCTTGGATGAAAGCTGGCTGCTGCCGGTAAGAGCTCATCTCTCCCTGGAGCCATCCTCTTGGCCACTTGGCTTTTGCTGAAAAATGAAATGAGGAAGATAAGGAATGATTTGCTGGGGAGGGATTGCCATGTAACTCTGCCCAGCTGTGGATGGGGGGTGGATTGGCTCAGGCTCACCAGCATGAGCGGAGCGACCGAGGTCGGATCCTGCTGGGTGCCTGCACTGTCACCAGGAGCAGATCCCAGCATTCCTGGGATTAAAACCAAGCAAGAGTAGTACCCAGGCCTAAAATCCTCACATAAACGAAGTTTTCTGATGCTCCATTCCCTGATTTCTTGCAGAAAAAAAAAAAATCCCTATTTCCCTGGGCTGACATAGATTATGCGTCTGGTTTCACTCTTGGTTTTGCTTGGTGAAATATTGGTGCATTTATTAAGAACAGTAGGGATGTCTTGATATCTTTCAAAAATGAAGAGCATCCCTCTGCCTTTTTAACCCAAAATAATCCCCCCAAAAATCTCAAGGCAGCTTTGGGGCCGGTTACGGTGTGCTGAGCTGCGGCACTGCCGTGGAAGCTGGGATCCCGCTGGCTTTTGGGCATTTCTAGCAGTAAGTGCTCCCGGCTGAGCTGGCTGCGTTTTGGGTGCCTGGCTAATGTGATGTGACAGTAAGTGCCACTGCAAATGGCAGCAGCTTTGGGCAGGGGTGGCACTGCTCCCCTGGCTGTGTCGGGGGGGTGAGGGGGGAGGGCTCATCACCCAGTTAAGGGTTCACCTGCTGCTTTGCTGTCCCATCCGTCTGGCAGGTTTGTCTCTCCAGGGTCTGGGCACAGCTGGATCTCAGGAGAGGACGGGGCTAAGCAGCCACTGGTGGTCCCAGCCCAATCTGGGGCACCAGGGTCCAGCCTCTGCCTGTCTCCCAAAGCCCTGGTTTGGCATCAGTGCCAGAAATAACCCAGGGAGAGGAGTCCCCATCTTACCCCCCGTTCTGGTCATATTCCTTGTGTGTCCCATGGCCATTGGCAGGGCCACTGTCACCGGGCACTCTCTTCCAGGTGTGCATCACTTACGAGACGGTCCCATGCCGAGTGCTGGGGATGGTGCTCAGGTAGGATCCTCCTTTCTGCTCTCTAGTGGGATCTGGACACCACAGCAGCCAAACATCCCTAAAAACAGGAGACAAAGATCTCTTTGAGAGCACTGGGGCTGTCTTGGTTGCTTTTTTCTCCATCAGCTCAGCCTTGCTGTCCATGGGGGACTTTTCCCTGCCTCCATGTATCAGTGGAATATCGTTGATGGTATGAAAGAGCTCAGGGAGCTGGGCTGGGTCCCTGGGGCTGAGCGGGGCTCTGCTGCACCCCCAGATATGTGGATGGCCGGGTCTTTGTCATCGAGGTGCTCCCTGAGAGCCAGGCGGAGGTGGATGAGGTGGTGCTGGCCGGTGACATCCTCGATGAGATCAATGGCTGCTCGCTGAGAAACGCCTACAATGGGCAGGTGGGTGGGCATGGAGGGCTGGTGTGTCCCCCCCATTTCCTGCTCTCTTGCCCCCCATCCTCCCCCCTGCTTCCCCTTTCTCCAGGCTGGGGCTGTGCTGCAGAAGCTGAAGGGGCAACCGCTCAGCTTCCGCCTGCTGCGCTGGTGGTGGCACGACGGGGGGGTCTACGAGCCGCTGCTGCCCTACCTGAAGGTTCTGAAGGAGAAGGAGCCCCAATTCCAGCTCCAGCGCAGCCCCTGGGGCGAGAGGCAGACACGGAGGCTGCAGGGGGGCAGGTAGGCTGGGGCTGTGGGGAACCCCCAGGCTGGGAGTTCCGGAGTTGGGGCAGCCCTGTGCCCACACTGCCCCGGTCTCTGCTCAAGGCTGTGGGGCCAAATCTGTCCCTGGGGGTGGTGGGGGCTGTGAGCATCTTCCCCTGTAAAGAGCAGCAGGAGGATGCACGGGGTCCTTGCTCTGATGTCCCCGAGCCCTTTTCTTCCCAGGCTGCTCTACAACCTGCAGTACCTGGGCCAGACCGGTGTTGGGAAGGTGAGGCGATGGGACAGAGACGTGCCTGGGGATAAATTGTCTCTCTTGGGTTTCTTTTTGCATGCCTATTGGTTATTCCTTCCTTTCTGCTGTGTTTCAGTGCGGTGGCAAAGAGGTGCTGGAGCGGGCCATCCCTGCCGTGCTGGAGAGGCGACTGGCATCGCAGGTGAGTGATGGGGCTGAGGGCATCCCAGGAAGGTTTTGGTGAGAAAACAGGGAAATATGGTCTTTTCCCAGGAATATTTTTTACATGCCAGTTCCAGGTTTGCTTTGCCTGGCTGAGTATTTCACACCCTGCAACCCTGTGGGGTCTTTTTTTCTCATTAGAAGCAGCTCTGCAGCCAGGGTGGGAAAGTGCATTGAGGAAAATAATACAAACACTTCCAGGAAAGCACTTGGAAAACCGTGGGGATGCTGAGCCTGGTTCCAGGGGTGCTTTAGGGCTCAGGTTGCTGTTGCTTGAGCCTTTGGGGTGGTTTGATTATGAAAAGATTCATGCACAAGGGCACTGGGTGGTAGGAAAAAAGGGCAGCACAGGGAACTCCTTGAAAAAGCTGCGCTTGACTGCGCTTTATCACCTTTGCTTTGAATAATCTCGCTCTTGTAAGTGTCTTATTAAAAACAGAGCTCAGACACTGGGATGACTGGGGCTTTTTGCCCCTCCATCCCCCCTTCAGGAGGTTTTATGTGATGTGAGGGAAGCAGAAGTCCTTGTACAGGAGAAGACTTCTTCCAAGGTAAATGAGCAACGTTCAAGGTCCTGGTGACTCCTGAAGCTGCTCTTCTCACAGCATGGGGACCCCAACTTGGGAGGGTCGTGGCGCCAGTTTAAACCAAGAACTGGGACAACAGGGGCTGACTGCAGCCCCCGGTGCCACCTTCCTCCTGTCCCCTGCACAGCTCCTGTGCCGCCACCCCTACCCCACCATCTCCTGCGTGGGACGCTGCCTGAACCGCAGCCACGTATTCGCCTTCTGCGTGGTGTAAGTGCTGCCTGTGGGCCCTGGGAGAGGGGATATCGAGGGATACAGGTCTTAGGAAATAAATAAGTAATGTCCAGAGCAGCCGTGGAGTCTCTGGTGTGGTTACAAGCCGGGGCTGGGCTTTTGGAGCGGCTCGCTCTGCTAGCTGATGTACGTGTTTCCATTTTTAGCGCTTCCCCAGAGAGCCCCGATGGGAGCACGTTTGACTGTCTGGTGTTTGCAGCGAGTTCTGAGCAAGAATGCGAGGAAATCATCAGTAGAATCGGTAAGGGATTGTGTCTTTGGATAACACAGTGAGGTTGTGGAATATGAACAATTGCGATTCTGGTCCACCCCACGCAAGATCTTAATTTCTTTTGGTTGAGGTTACTAAAAGATGAATAGATACTTTCTGGTGGGTTTGGGTTGTATGTTGTGTGCTTCATGCTTTTTTTTCTTTTTCTTTTTCTTTTTTTTAAGAACTTCTAGAGAATTAGTTTATTTTAAGAAACAGCTTCTAGGCATACCCAGATGGTTCATTGTTTCCACGAAGCACTTGGAGGAAATGTTGTTTTTGAGGGATGTTATTTTAAAACATACTTTTCATGCAGGAGCCCAGGCTGCTACTGCAGTTGAGCACCAAACCCATGCACTCATAAATCCCATCACTTGGAGTTCTTATTTTTAACCTGTGTGGTGCTTCCCAAATTACACAGCTCCTGGGTCACCAAGAGCCCTTCAGCTTCTCGTGGGGACATCCCTACCAGATGTCCCCTCAACAGGCCCTGCCCCCCCAGGACAGACTGGCCCAGGTGATCTACCCGAGATCATGCTTTAGACCTTTAGAGCAATTAAGTTTACAATTTAGACACAAGGAATTCTTTTTCTTTACAGGTTTAGCAGTGAGGAAAAGGCTTATGTAAAATCTAATATCAGATTTTTAGAACATGTTTTTAGCAGCTCTGGGGCAGATGTGATTGTGGTATTAACTGGGGGGCTGTGAGAGGCTGCTAAGAGCACAGGGTGAGGAGCACCTGTTTCTCCAGCTGCAGGATTTAAGCACACAGAGTGGTTTGTGTGACAAGGGACAGCCCTGGCTCCAGAGCACTGCAGACCCTGGCTCCTGGGAGCTGCGATGGTTTTCAAGCTTTCAGGCTGTTGTGGAAGGAAGTGCTGTAAACGCATTCACTCCTTGAACAATGGTGCAGTGGGGCAGTGTTGACTCACCGCCTGCTCTCTGGTGTAAACCATGGCTGTTCTTACAGAAATGCCACTTCTGCCACAGCACTTTGAATTTCACTGAAATAAATCCAGATAAGCTGGCTGAACCACTTCCCTGTGCTACTCTTCTGTGCCAACTCCAGCCTTACTAGTGCAGCCTGTTAGGAGCTGAGGAGAGCTGGCCTCACAACTTAATTTACATGTTAATTACCTGTTCCAGCTGTAGTCGGAGCAGCTTTCCTCTAGCAGAACCTGACAAGGTAGGGCTGTTCCCAGAGGCACCGCCGGGAAAACCAGATCTGTCTCTGCAGAGCCCAGAGCTTCTCTGAGTGAAGGTTTGTGTATAACCCTGTTTCATCAGAAAAGCTTGGATGGGAAATGAGAATCCATTCTGATTTGCTTAGCAGCCCATACATTCTCCAGCTGTATAATTAGCTTTTTTGCTTGCAAGCCATCCTGTACTGGTGTTAACTGGGACTTAAATTGCAGAGAAACTGGGGGGGCCACAGCCGCACACACCCCAAACCTCAGCATTGAGACACTGCTTGAGAACAAGCTGGTGGTATTGCTTTGGACAGACCTGTCATGCCACAAAAATAAGCTTCTCCTGCATCTACTAGAAAAAAAAAAAGCTTAGTTCTACAGTTGTGCCAGAGCAGTTGGCACAGTTCAGCTTTATTTAAAAAAACCCCACAACACAAAACCAACAACAAACCCAAGAGCTCCCTGCAAAAGGCTGTTTCCCAGTCTGGGCTGTGTCAGTTGGGCTCTGCTCTGCCCTCACTGGCCAGAAACCACAACTCCAGCTGTAGAAAGCCTCCACATTTCCCTATTCTGTTGACAAAAATAAGTTGCCACAGCAGTCCAGGCTGACAGGAAGATGAAGCTTCTGCCAGCTTATACAAACCAAATGACAAACACTCCTCACATGTGAATGTAAAACATTTAATTTAAAAATGTTGACACTACAATATATAAAATAGCTATTATAAATGCACATAGTGTATTCTATAGCTGCCAGGTTTACGTTTTTAGGAAACTGTAAGTTACACTGTGGTTAAGACTTGTAGTTTCACCCTCTGAAAAAGTCCACATTTGATCACAGTGATGTATGGTCAGACTAACAGCCCCAATTGTTAAACACTTGGATCAAGTCATAACCAGTTTTATTGCAAAAGGACCCTGTACACATTTATATCAATTCTAGTACCTTACAAGTTTAGCTACCCAACAAGTCATTAACATACAGAAACATGCATGAGAAGCAAGAAAGATCACCCATCCCCTTCTGCATATTAGCAACTTGTCACTCCTGAGCAACAAGGCTCACATCACTGAGGTTTATGTGAACAGTCACTTTTAGCATTCATCCTGAGTGAAAGATGGAATGACTTAAGTACAAATGCAACATATTATAAACAATTTCTTACAAAAAAAGTCACAAATTAAAACCAAAGTATTTTACAGAATTTACTACAAAACACCATAAAAACAGCCTTCACTTAAGCTCGCTCTCCCCGTATCCTGCGAGCCAACTGGATATCTTTGGGCATGATGGTGACTCTCTTGGCATGGATGGCGCACAGGTTCGTATCTTCAAACAGACCCACCAGATATGCTTCGCTGGCCTCCTGTTTCAAGAGCACAAGAAGAAATGTCGTTAGAAACCCCCAGCGAAGCCACCTCAGTGCCGCACGCACCAAGGCCCAGCAGGCCACCAGCAATACCTGCAGCGCGCCAATGGCCGCACTCTGGAACCTCAAGTCTGTTTTGAAATCCTGGGCGATTTCCCTGACCAGCCGCTGGAAGGGCAGCTTGCGGATCAGCAGCTCCGTAGATTTCTGGTAGCGACGGATCTCACGGAGGGCGACGGTGCCCGGCCTGGGTGGAGAGGGAAGGAGGAAGCGGGTGAGCCAAGGCAGGGGCTGCGGCAGCGCTGGGCCGGGCCAGGCCGGCGGCCTTACCTGTAGCGATGAGGCTTCTTGACGCCGCCGGTAGAGGGGGCACTTTTCCGGGCCGCCTTGGTCGCCAGCTGCTTGCGCGGAGCCTTCCCCCCGGTGGACTTGCGGGCGGTCTGCTTTGTACGGGCCATTTCTGTTCACTTCCCTACGGACACAGCCACGCGTGACACGGGGCCCAGCTCCCCACGGCGCCACGACCCGATAAGCCCGGCGACACCGCGTGTCGTCCTCCCCCGCCCCGCCTTCCCCGTCCAATCCCCGAAAGCGGCAGATGTCGGCGAGCTGCCCCCCTCCCCCGCCGCTGAGGCGGGCAAGCGGCCAGAGGCCTCCCCCGGGAGGGGGAGGAGGAGTCGCGGTTCCCCTCCACCCCCGCTTCGCTTCGTGGCCCGGCCGCTCCCTTCCCTGGGGGAAGCGGACTGAGTCACGCCGCCTCCTTCTTCCTCCCGGGCCGCCCCGCTGAAGTGTGTGTGGGGGGGTAGGAGCCGGCCATGACTCAGGGCACGTAGGCAAGGCCCGGCCTGCCCACCAGGCTCTAGGACGAAGGCCGCCGACAGCCACACAGCACCGCCGCCCACCACGGAACGCACCCGCCGCCCAGCACTCACCGCTCGGAGAACAAGGAAGCACCGGTGCCGGTAGCGCTGCGCACCGAAGCCTGCGCTGCTCCTGCCACAACCCGCGCAGCAGACAACCACCCGCTCACTGCGCCCTCCCCGCCGCGGGGACCCGCCTTTTATAGTGGGGGCGGCACACGGCGCGATGACCTCACAATGCCTGGAAGCAGCGCGCCGTACCATTGGTCGGGACCTCCGCCGGCGCCGTGGCGTCACGACACACAAAGGCCGTGCTCCGGTTCCTCGGCGCTGATTGGTCGCACGCCCGACCGCTGATTGGTTGTTAAAGTAGGCGTCCGATTGGGTATTGTGAGCCGAGAAGGAGCCAATCGAAGAAGGGCGGGAGCTCTGCGCGCTGATTGGGCGAAACGGGGCACGGTTTGGATCCTACCCTTTGTTGCAAAGCTCCACAATGGGAAGTCAATAGGAGCGGGGCGAGCGGCGGCGGGGCGCGGCGGGGCGGCGGGCTCCCCTGGGCACCCCCCGCCCGGCCCCGGCGGCCCCCGCCGCCTGCCGGCCCGCCCCTTTCGCCCCCATTAGAAAGCGCCTTTCCTGGCGTGTGCTACGGAGGCGCCTGGCAGGGGGGCTGCGAGTGGTGAGGGCCGGGCCAGGCCGCGGGGGCCGCCCGGGGGGGCGGTGGGTTCCCCCCCGCCTCCGCCTCTCCCGGGAGCCGCAGCGCACAGGCCGCGGGGGGCTGCGGGCAGGGCGCGGGAGCCGCCGCTTTGGTGATGCTTCGTTCGGGGCCCGCGTCCCCTCTTCTCCCCGCCGCGTTCGCGAGTGTCAGCGAGGAGGAGCGAAGCCCCCGGCAGGGAAAGGGGCTTTGGCGGCACCTCGGGCGTTTCTTGCCCGGTTTTATCATCGCAGCAGCCCCGGGACGCTTGTCACAGGGCTGGGGTTTGGACTGGGCAGCTCTGCCGGTGTTTGACTCCCCCACAAGTCGGGAGGAGGCTGACCCTTGGCTCTGGGAAGGCCACCACGGGCCGCAGGATCACGCAGGGGCTGGGGCTGCGCCCCTCGGCACCTCCATTCCGCAAATCCCACTGCCTTCGTAGGTCACCTTACAACTCCTCAAACTAAAGCAAATTGCCAAGTTTCATTGCAAGTAGAAAGCCAGAATCCATGTTCCTTGTTGGTAGCATCTAGGAGGATAAATAACAAGATTTCTTTTTTGGGGAGGTTACTGCCTTAAGAATTACACATGGCTATATGTTATTATTTAATTGCATTTGTAGCGACTGCTGGGAGCAGAGGCAGGTCCCTGCCCACATGACAAGGTACCTCAATCAGGAAAAACAGGTCCCAAACACCCCGCAGTTGTAGCGCGCAGAATACGTAGCAAATTCAAATGCTTGCTCAACCACCGCTCCCAAAGGTATCCGCGAGCTCCGCAAACCGGAGCGCCGCTGTAATCACGTACACTTTGCACGAGGTTTTGCATCCTTCCCAAATGCGTAAGTGTCTCGGGCCCACACCCGGTGCGTTGGGCAGAGCTTGGCACGGAGGAGCGTGGCTCTCGCCCCTCTGCCTGCTCGGGTAAGTAAAGCGAACATGCGCCAACATGGTGTGACAGGACCGTCACGTGTGCCAGGGGCTGCCAGAGGGACATCGTCTCCTGCACATCTCCCTGCCTCTGGTCCTCATTTTCAGATTAATTTTCTTCCTTGTAAAGGACAATGTTAATTATTTTTTGGAGACACAAAGCTGCATGTCAGTGGAATGACTTGGGAGGTATAGGTAAACAATCATTTGCGTTGTAAGTGCTTTGGATAACCTGAAGTAAAGAATTCCCCCTTCAAGTTGTCCACGCTTAGGAAGAAGAAATCTAGAAACCTGTTCTAATGATTACAGCCTATACTTTACATTTGTTATATTTAAGGGTATACTCCACCGTCACTAATGCCAGGAGGGCAGTGTGTCGTGTTTGTTACCAAGAATCGAGAGGCTCCTTAGATATTTCCTGTCCCATGGCTTTGTAGTGGTGGCTACTTACACTTCTAATTTTAGAGGTACTTTTCATTTTTTGTTCTCTTCAAGACTGCAGAAAAGCCATGCGTCTCTGGGACGATATGGGCAGAGGGAAACGTGCACACGCTAAATCTGGAGAGAGCAAACAAGCACACATTAATGAGGACCTGCGCAAAGATGGAAGTAAATGCACCCTGGGCACACGTATGTGTGTCCTAAACATTTCTCTGTTGCTTGGCAGGGCGTGCGGTGTGTTGTCCTGACTGAAACAGAACTGGAAGAGGAAACTGTGTCAGTACCAGATTGTCAGTTAAACATCAGCGAACAAGGATTTGAGTCTGTGGTTTCCAAATCCCTGTGCACGAAGCGCATGTTCATGGTGTTTTTGGTGAGATTCGTCGATAACCGAAGAGTTTTTTGTGCAGGTTCATCGGTGATGGTGATTTTGCATTGGGGGTATAGGTGTGTGTATGTAGACATTAACTGAAGTACCTCCACACATACTGACTTGTGAAAAGTTGTCCTACTTGACCAAGACCTGCATAATTACAGTACTCCAGCCTCCCGTGGAGGGTTGTTAGGTGAACAAGGAGGTATTGATATCCTGTGACTTACTCCTCCAAATGCAGGGAATAAGCTATTAAATTACCCCAGTAAGAGCCTGAATCAATGTAAATGAGAATTTTAAAAGTTATTTCGCTCCCCAAAACAGCTGCACAGGCAGCATGCAGACCAGACCCCAAAGTTTATTATTAACATCGTTTGCCTTGTGCGTGCTGGCAGTTAAAAAAAGGTGTTTGCCTTATAAATCCTTGCTGCCCTTTACCACACAGCTGGAGGATCCCAGTGAGGGAAGTGGTTCTGTGTGGAGCCCAAGAGATCAAAGTCCTATTAAAAGAAGCACATCTCATTTCCTCCCCCGGGAGAGAAGTTAATTTACAGAGGAAGCTCTTTGCATGGGAATTGAGCCGCTTCCTTGGACGTGGCTTCTCCTGGGGGGCGGAATTTCTCCTGGGGAAGGACAGGGAGCCCATGCCATCCTCTGGTGACCCAGCATCCAGGGGCCTTTGGTGTCACCTACTTGGAGGTAGGTTCTCCACGCGTCTCCCTTGGCCTTTCTCCTCCTCCTCCTCCTCCTTCCTCCTCCTCCTCCTCTCCAGCACTGCAGTGCTGTTCCCAGGCGCTTCCTGGACGGCGTTGTCAGTGGGTGGGGAAGGTCGTGGAGCAACGAGAGATGCCAACACTAAAATAACCCTTTGGCTGGGATGTCGCGCTCCCGCGTCCAGCCCCTGAGGAGGAGGGAAGCGGGGGGAGGAAGGAAGTCAGGCCGCCTGCCACAAATAACTCCCCATCTTCTCACAGGCCTCCTGGCCCAGCCTCCCCCACGCGCTTCTCTGCCTGCCTGGAGGGTTCGTGCTGTCCCCGGGGCTCGGTGCCGGCCCCAGACTCGGGCCGTTCCTCAGAGCACGTCCGACCGTGGCGCTCCGCAGCGGGCGCGCACCCGCCCCGCCGCCGGAGGGCGCCGTGGCGCGCCGCTCCCCCCCTCACTACAAGTCCCGTCGTCCCCCGCGCGGCAGGAAGCGCGGGCTGCGCCGCCGCGAGGCGCCTCTGGGAGTTGTAGTTCCCGCCGCCCGGAAGCCGCCGCCCGCCGCGTCCCGGGTTGGCGGAGCGCGCGCGCGCGGCGGGACTACAAGTCCCACCCCGCCCCGCGCACCGGGGCGGCAATGGCGGCGGCGGCGCCTGCGCGCGGCGCCCTCCGTGCGGACCGCGCAGAGTGAATAATAAAGGTCTCCTCGGCGGTAGCGGCGGCGGCGGCAGCGGAAGGCAGGAGGCATGTCCAAGGGCCCGGTGGCGAGCGGCCCCGCCGCGGCCGGGCCGGCGAGCGCCGCCAGCGCGCTGCAGGCGCAGCCCGAGAAGCCGCAGCACTACACGTACGTAGCCAGAGCTTCCCCGCCGCCGCCCGCCCGCGCGCCAACACGCGCCTGACGTCAGCGGGCAGCGTGCGGCACGCGCGCACGGAGACCCGCCGCCCGCCCGCGCAGAACCGGCTGGAACCGGCCCCGGCCGGCGCGGGCCGGCGGGTCCCGCCTGCGGGGGGGGGGGGAGGAGGAAAGGGGGGCGGGGCGTGAGTGGCTCCCCCGCGGGTCGCGCCGACCGTGATGCGTGGGGGGGGGTCCGGCCCCTGTGGTGGGTCGGCCGCCATCGCAGCTCCGGCCCCGGCGAGGGGGCGGCCGGCTGGCGGCCATCGCTGTGCCCTGCTGCCCGGTCCCCGTGGCGGGGCTCCCCGTGTGTGCCCCTTCCCGCGAGTGTGTCACCTCAGGTGTGGGAGTGGCACGTGTTGGGGTGCCCGTGTGCTGCTGCCCGGGGCTGTCACCCCGCTCAGTCACCCCCTGAGGGGGCCCGGGGTCTCCTCAGGCACCTGTGGAGGAGGGTGTTGTGAGGAGACTGGCCCCACGCTGCCTGGTGTTCCCCAGGGGCCGAAACCCTGTCAGCCTGCACCTCCAGAGGGGTCTCTGGTCAGGGCAGGTGTCTCTGAGAAGGCGCCTGCAGGCCAGATATGGGAACGTTTTACACAAGCGTGTGCGAACTATCCCCGATAGGAAATGTTACATGGAAACGATAAGTGCTTGTCCTGTCCGGCCTTTGCTGAGGCCGCTCAGGTGCGATTCGCAGCACGGTTGGTGTGCGTGGCTTCCATTGCTGGAGACGGTGCCTCAGTCGAGGCTGGTTCCAGGAACGTGTCTTCCCCAAGCAAAAAATGTGTTGTCCCAAGGATCCGTGACCTCCTGGAGCTTGTTCTGCCTGAACTTGGCCTGTGATAAGTTGTCTGGGTTGGAAGTTGTGGTGCTGATGCTCGGTTCTTTTGCAAGTGGGATGACGGGGTGGATCAAGAGTGAGCGGTGTCTTTGTGAGGATGGGCGAGCGATGGATGTGTAATGGGTAGTAAGAGGTCAAGTGTTCCCTGTCCTCCTTAAAAGAAAAAAAAAATTTGGACTGTTCTTCGTGAACAGAATACGTGCGCCAAGCTGTCTGTCCTTATCATTTTAGGGTGTTGTCCACATACAGAAAAAATGTCATACAAGTTACCCGTATCTCTCGCTTGTGTTGTTGCCCCCACCCACAATGAGAAGGCCAGGTTCAGAGCACCATCTATATTCTTTTAGTTTGCGTTTTCATAAAGTTAGTGATGGGCTTCCCTGTGTTCACACGGAATAAAAAGAGCCGCAGAAATGCGGAGGCACAGATCCCTACAACCCGTGTGCCTGCTGCAGGGTTCGCAGGCTATTTCATGTCGTCTTTCTTCAGGCTATTCAGAATCGTGAGTCTATGGCAGAGCAAGGGTTTCTAGGTTTTGTGTCCATCTTGTGATCTTCAGGGAGCTGAACCTTATGGGTTACTTTATTTCTGGTGATGTCTACAGTTAAGTTTGACTAGTTTATAGGAGCAAGTGGAACGAAGGAGTCTGCCAGGACTGTTGCTGTAGTGGTTAAAGAGGGTACAGAGGGAGTTGGAGAATGACAGAGAAGCAATGGGTTAAAAGTGAGATGGAGAAAATCCCAGGTGACAAGCAGATGAGGCAGAGAGATTGTCACTACACTAGGTAGAGGAAGATGAAGGTGCTGCCATGGCTAAGCATGACCATGGAAACAAGGATATCAAAGATGAGGAACAAAGCAGTGGACGGAAGAGTTTAAGAAATGGGAGGAGAAGAAGGAAGACTGGGACCCAGTAGCTGAAAAGGACAGGGGAGGAAAATGGGATGGTGTGGAATAAAGGTGATGGTGCAATTATCTGCTTTCCAGAGAGCAAAACATGTATTTTCAGATGGATGCTAAAAATGCTTCAATGAAAACAGTTGCAGAGAAGCTGAATAACTGTAAGTGAAGGATGGGTTTGGAGGCTGCAGGATGCTGACAGCGAGATGGGAGCCATACTCTGAGAGTCTTGGATTTGTACACTAGGTCACATCATACTGTAAACCTCCTTCTGATAACATATGGGAACTTATTTGGTGGTCCTGCATGTGAACAAGTTGTATGTTGTCAAAATGTAAATGTTTTCTTCCTTTTCACCCCCCCTTAAATATAGTTTGTTTCCATAAAATGACATGAAGGTTACAAGTTGTAAACTCAAGTAAGCTTAATTATCTGCATACTTTGCTGTTCCCTGGGGACAAACAATCTGGTGCTGGGGATCTCTGTCTTGGAAAGTTTTGGTTGTATTTGTCAGGAAACGTTCCGATTCCCATATTAGAGTTGATTTCTAAACTCTTAATATTATTTGCATGAGATTTTTAGGTACTTTGAACTGCAGTTCTAGATCCTGCCAGGAAGCTTTTATATTTGTTCTAGATGTACCGCAAAAGAAAATCTGAACAAATATAGAATTATTGATGCTATCTCATGCCCTTGGTGCTGTTTGCAAGTGGATGAAGAGCCTAAAAAACCCCTTTGACCGTGTCCTCAGTAGCAGTTGTAGCATGCAGCCAGATACTCCTGGAAACCGAGTTGTTCTGGTAGGCGCTAAATTTTACTATTTAATTATGAATGGTGTGTTTCTCATCTGGGGATCCCGTATTCCGTTTGTAGAATTCGAGTGAGTAACGAAATAACAACTGCTGCCGTGTTCTCTGGGGGTTGCTGGATGGGAGATCTCTGCGTGCGGCTGTTCCCTGCGATCCCGCAGCTCCCAGGGCAGGACGAGGTCGGTGTGTTCCTCAGGACGAGGGGGGAGGTGGGCTCGTTTCTGGGGTACCTGCGTGGCTTTGATCTGCTTTGGGCGATGTGCCGTGCAGGGGTGAGCCGATTGCTCATGCTGGGAAGTGGATTTGGTTTGGCTACGCTCTGTCAAACCTCAACTACGTATTGACTTTGCACCGTTTCTTAGCTGGCATGGTTATTTTTGTGTGTGTCATCTCTGTCTCTAATGTGTTATCTGCAAATTTGGATAGAGGGTGAGTTCAAAGAAACCGAAAGCAAACAATCAGTCACTTGGAGTTGTAGATACCAAGTGCTCTGGTGTAGTTTTGTTTTGGTACGGTCTGTACATTCAGCTGTTGCCGACTTCATTGGTTTTCAGTCAGACTGGGCTCTTTAATTGTGAATTGTAAAGATTGTATCCTCTGCTGGGGTGTGTATTGATCTGGCAGAATTTAGATAAGTGAAAGTGGAGCAGTCCTTTGTTCGCTGTGCATTCACCTGGAAGCCAGACAGTTTAATAACTCTGCAGGAAACCAAACGTTCGGGTGAAGATAAATTAACCCATTTAATACAAAAACAAAGAGTGCCTTCATTCTAGTCTATTCAAAACACACGCTCGAAAGCAGTGTTGAAAATATTCTGATTTAGGCAATAAACTCTTTGGGACACAGATTCGTTGGGCATAACCCAGATCATTGCTACTCAGAGGAATTCTCGAGTGTGCCCATCTTAAATACGAGCAGCCATCCTGTAAATAAACTTCAGGTTTCCGTGTCCCCACAGGCTGTACCCTCACTGGAGTTCTGGACTGAGATGCTTGGGCGTCCATCCTGTCCTCCTTTGTACCACAGCAAGAGAAGCTTTGCGGGTATGCCTTTGCAGCATAAAAGACAAAAAACTTGTCTTTCCTTTTGCACGAGGGGAGGAATTGTGGGAAATTCCTGAAGGATTAGTACCCTTTATGTAGTGCTAGAACTGCATCCACACGGTTGGTCGTGCTGTCATGTTAGTGACTGCTGGCTTGCGCTCGCCCAAGCTTTATCGTGCAACCGTTTTGATGCCAGCCATGTGGAGGAGGAAGGACTGGTGCACTTAAGTGAAGGACATTTTAAGTAGGGATGAAAATCAGGTTGATGCAATCCTTTAGTTACAGCTCAAATCAAAGGCATTTTTGTAGTTACGTGTTTTTGAGTAGTGCCTTGTCTGGTGGTTTCTCAGCCTTAAATAGGAACTCTGATTAGGACAGTGATGGAAATGTGGGTGAAGAGGAAATAAAAATAGCGAGGTCATAGGTGGACTTAGATTTGAATGGAGAACTCGCATGTGCAATCTTATTTGTCTCAAAATCTTATGTTTAAATTTTTACTCAAAACCAATGGCACACAAGAACGCACCTTGAAGCATTTGTAGTAGCAGGGAGTAATGCTTATCTTCTTATCAGTGGACAGTGTCTTATCACTGGCAGGACGAACACAGCATATCTGATCTCAGATGTGCAGACTGACTGTCTGTGGAATTAAAACCAAAAACCAGATGTGTAGCTAACATGTTTTCAGAGGTGGTTGTTTGTTTGTTTGGGTTTTTTGTGGGGTTTTTTGGTAGTAGCTTGCTCTTCTAGGACCCTTAGCATTTATCTGCATAGTCTGTTAGATTATACTTTTGATGTGCTTGAATTGGGTGGTCTTCACAACCTAGCAAATGTTTTTGGGGTTTTGAAATTGTTTTTAGAAACCTTTTGTGTTCTTTTTAAACCATCAGAACTCTTAAAATAACAAACCGTTGCCCTAATTTTGCTTTGGTTTTACTGGTAACAACCCTTAGATCAATAAGCTGATATGGCCTTATACAAAAATAGAAACTAGCCCCAGTGTTTAAACTAAAACAACAAAACCCAAAGAAAACAAACACAAAATCCCACAAACACTCCAGAAAACAAAAACAAAAACCATGCATTTTTAGGTTTCAGATTTGGTAATAAAGTTGAACTAGTTAAGAAAGCACAGAGTAAGTCAATACTTCTAAACCAGAGACTTACCAGCAGTCTACTACATCTTTACCTGCAAATGTCAGCTCATGGGGCAAGTATAAGCTGGTTATTGTTGCTGTTTTTTAAGTCTGTGTGAACTTCACGGAATACAAGTCCACCACAAACTGTTATTAGGAAGTGTGAATAGTTACAGGAAGTTGGAAATATAAAGCACTGGAGTGTGAACAGGAAGGGCTGCGTTCACGGTATGTGCTTACCACTGGATACATACACTGGGAAATACTCCAGATTTTTCTGGTTCTTCAGAGGACGAGGGGTGAAAGCCTGAAGTTTGAGCTGGGGGCACTGGGGGTCCAGGCTCCGTGCGGGGCTGTGTTGTCCTGCTGATTAACGCACGTGTTGGGGCCAGACTGTGTTTCTCCCTTGGGGTGACGAGGGACCGGAGCTGTGGTTTGCTTGCTACATTTACACATAATGCGTGAGTATTGTTTGATATCAAAAGTGACAGGGAATTCACATACAGATTAGCGCTGAATAGGTGACATATGAATATTCTGTAGAGTGAAAAGCTTCATGTGCTGCTTTGATGTTTTCAGAATCAGTTTTGCTCTGGCTAAGCTTGGTGTTTCAAAAAAACAAAACTCTGTGAAAGACGAGAGGGATTCAGTTGTGCAGAATTGTTCCAACTTGGAAAATGGTTCTTTCAAATTTTTAATTTAAAAAAGTATTACATTAATGCTTATACATTGCTTACATTAGCATATAGGATTTTTTTGTGGCATGGGAGGCAAAATGAAAATTAATAATTCTTTTAGAAAACCTCAGAGTTTGGAGTTTCCCACTATATCAATTTTTCCCATTTTGTAGGCTTATGTGTTGTCCAACATTTTTCATATTGTGTGTCTTTAAGGAAAATTCTGTTGGAATTCAGTATTTTATTTTCATTCTATCTTTCCACCAGAATAAGGTTTTTGTAACTTCTATGAGTGGCTGAAATGTGCAGTCTTCTTGTTACAAAGGGTCTGACCAATGTCCTCTGGAAAATATTCCTGCAGAGCATGACAGCATTTCTGCCTGGCTGTTTGCTGGATGTCACTGCCCCTGTCACAGCGTGGCAGGAGGGAATGTGTCAGTACATCAGTTAATCACGCTTATTGTGCAGCATATTAGCATGAGCTGGCCATCACTCGTAAACTGCATTAATATACCAGCCTGTGAACTGGGGCAGCCAGAGAGCAGGCACACATTCCCTTCTGCGAACCCTGTTATAAGGAGCTGTAATTTTTGAGAGAGGAGAGAAATAAAGAGCTGGAACAATAATGTCTTCAATTGCTTTGTCGGGCTTCGTGAGAACCTGCTTGTCAGGACCATAAGAGCAATGTTCATTTTCAGAGAAGGCTGAGGTGGTGTTTTGTTCCTCCCTTTAACTTTTTTATTTTTGCTTTTTAAACCTTTTTGAAAGCACAAGAGACAGGGCTGAAAGAGATGGTGAGAAGTTACTCAGTCCATCCCTTTGCCTGACAGAATCACCCACATCTAAGCTGTTTCTAAGATTTTTTTTTTTTTTTTTTTTTTTGGTCTAATTGTCATTGCATTTTGTAATGTTGTGTCAGTTAGTTTCCTCCTTAAAAACTCCTTCAACTAGATTTTGGTGAAATAGTGGACTGCAAGAGGGAGACAGTCACAGAGGTTTGGATCTTGTAAAGACTTTATATAACATTCAGCACATCACTTGCAAATCAGGTACAAAGTTGTTGCTGAAAGTGATGCCTGTGTTTGCACAGCGCCAGCCGGCAGTTCCCTTGGCGTTGAAATTAATGAATGGTCACGTGCCAGCAGGCTGCAGAGCAACTGCAATTTCTTAGCTCCCTTCTTTCGCTACTTTATTGAGAGAGAGTTTGTCTTTTGTTATCAGGGCAATCAAAAATAAAAAAACCTCTCCAGAAGGGTACATAGGGAGATGCTAAAGGTTTGTACTTTCTCAAACTCCACCTAGTGATGACAACCAATTTAGATGCTCGTGATAATTTTCTCAGCAATCTCTGTTTTGTGTATTTTGATCAGTGCTTGATGCAGTTAATGCCAGTTTGACATTTGAAATATCAGTTGGAATGAATGTTCCCTTAACATGAATACCAACAATTTCTTTTCTTCTTAGCTTTGTTGCGGGTTGTCTTCTGACTCAGACACCCTCGCCCTGCCATAGTGTTCATTCAGGTTTAGAAGGTTATTGTTACAAGAAAAGTTCGAGGTTTTCCATTAAAGAAATATTTCCATTTTAAGAGCTAAAGTGCAATGATGGTAATAAAGGTGCTAGCTCACTGATGCTTGATACTGGCCTCTTATTAAAAGTCAGAGACATTTAATTGAATATAGTTGTCAGAACACTGGCAGAGGAGAAGCTTATACCAAGTTCATGGTCAGACAAGAAAAATCTTAGGCCACCTCTAGCTATCTGTTGGTCAAAAATTGCAAATACATTTCGCTAGAGCATACTGGCTTATTAAGAATGATGGCACTTAATTACAGTTAAGAAATTATGGTTGGATTGCTTTTTATCATTGTCTAGAATTTCTTTAGATTAATAAGCAGTCATGCACATATGGAAAGGGAAATAGTTTCTTGAAACTATACCTGATGAATATCTGCAAAAATCTGAATTAATTAAAGTCAATATTGTTTTACTTGTTAGCCTTCATCTTCAATGCGTCACCACAGCTCAAAAAGAAGCTGTCGGTTCAAAAGCAATGTGCTCAGAGGTGATTTTTCTCCTCTAATTTTCAATAGACTGTGAACTTTCATTAATAGCACTTGAATATTACCATCATAGCAGAAATAAAAACAGCAGATGCCTCAGGGCAATTGCGCAGCTTTCCAGCAACAACAACAACAAATATTGTTTGCACGTTATAAATATCTTAAAAGTGCCACCAGATTTATTCGTGTATTGATTAATCAAAATGGAAAATGAGAAGTTGGGGCACAGCCTGGGGTTTGACTGCTTTCCCCTTTGTGGAGAGCTGGAAAACATCTTGATGTTGACTCGCCTGGCGTGGGGTCGTATAACAGTGCTTCTTTGGACCAGTTTGTCTGTCCGTGTGTGTAGGATTTTTATTCCGAGGTGTGCCTGCCTTATGGAGTGGCAAAAGTGTCTGCTGGGCTGTAGCATACACGGATGAAGTCTGATTTGAGTGCCGAACGGAAAAGAAAAACGATTGAATGGCTAACATCGATTCTTCAAAACCAGCCAGTAAGAATTGGCTTTTGTCTTTGTGCTGGCACATGTGTTATGGAGTGCAGGTTCATGCTTGTTAGATAATAACCACGTTTTGTTTCAAACTCACAACAGAAAAAGTCTGTTCACAAATGTAAACCTTTCCAAAGGGGCTGCTGCAAATCTGGTTGGCATTTAACCTGAGAAGAAGCAGATGCTGTTTCATTTTCAGATGTGGGTTGGTCTGGATGAGAGCACTATAGATCTGTCATTTCTTGTGGAGCTTTGGTTTTCTGGTTTTGGTCCAGCATAAGTACAGCCCGTCAAACAGTTCATGTACTGTCTTCAAACTGGTGTGAGTATGGGGCTGCAACTGATCTACGAGCTGTTCGTTAAATTGTGAGGCCTCTTGGCATGGTCAGGAGGAGGAAGGGTACTGTGCTCCATTTCTGAAGCACCTTTCGTGAAACAAGATGTTGAAGGTTAACTGCCTAAAAATGCTCATAAAAATCTGTCACTGAAACCCTGAGCTATGTAATGGCTTGTATGGAAATAATATTGCTCTGAATTAGCCTTTACGAATTCTTGCATGTGGGATGTTTTGTTTTAGGGAACTAGCAGGGTGAGTAACACAAGTTTTAAAACAGCCCAGCCCAGTTCCCTGCCTTCACTGGTGTTTCTCCAGTTGCTAGCCCTGGTAGGCTTTGTTAGTGACTGAACTGATAGAAGTACAACGTGGAAAAACTCTACTGGAAGCTGGAACTTTAATTTTTACAGCACAGGATACCAGTGGATTATTCAGACCTTGATTCACTGTAGTCTAATGCAGCAAACCTGATGCGTGTTAACTCCATTTGAACTCGGCCTTTCCGCAGACTCTCCCCGTGTCTGAGGCTGCAGACATTAACGCTTGGATAAAGCAGCATCATCTATCTCATCCAGTTAATAGGAAATTTATCTGGATATGAGCTGAATAAATGACCATATCAGCCAACTCTGTGGATGGATGTTTTCGCAGAGTAATTAGTAATAAAATATTTAACTGCTCATATTTAAGCACATGTTGATATACCGTGCTGACAATAAAATTGGGTATAAACCTTCAACAGTGTACAGCTGTCTGGATGCAGTCAGCTCCTATATTTTCACTGAAACAGTTAGGCTCAACCCACATGTTATTAAAAAATAATTATTTTAATATGATCCTGTTTTCATAGACTCAGCACTTACACAGGTGCTGTGGGGAAGCATTAATGACAACTAAATAGTTTGTGGAGCAGAAACCAAGCCACAGAGTGCTAAGGGTTGTCTCGGTTGGGGGTGATCCGTGTTCGACACAGGGAGGTAGGTTTGCTTTAGGTGCAGCCGTGGTGTTTACATGAACTAGCAGTGTCAAATTGAAAATATGACATTTAAACTTGGAAAAAAAAATAGGCTGTGTTTTTGAAACATTATATGAACTAAATGCTTAGTTAATTTTGAGGTCATGTCAAGTAATACATATTCATGGCCAACTAATTTGGGAAAAAAGAGGTCAGACTCAAGGAAATGTAGACTCAGGACTTTATGCAGAGTTTTGGATCTTGCTGAATGGCTTTTAAGGAACCATCTCTGAAATGTAGTGCAGTTAAATGTTTGCATATGCCCATCCTTGGATTGCTTTAATGAAAAAGGTGAAAGCTCTCTGTAAACAAACATTTGGTTTTTTTAAAAAAGGATTTTATTGGTATGACTAGGTCTTATACATTCTATGGCCCGCTGATGCAACAAGTTTACGCTTTTTAAAGAGAGTATATTGCCAAAAAAATGACTCGAATTGTTTTATTCATTGGGTTTGAATGACACAACTTGATGTACGCCAAGCCAAAGGGATGCACAGCTCGAGGGAGGGCTGAACAAGCTGCTCTTTCCCAACACCTGCAGACTGTAACGCAGCTGTAAGGCAGAGGAGCTTCTGTCTTGCCTGTTATGGAGCTAACTCGGGGTTGAAAGCCTCGATTTCCCCCCCCCCCCCACCTTTGTCAAGACAGAGCGTTGGTGAGCTACTTAATTACAACATGGTATTTATCTCAAAACAAAGCCATTTTTGCTCTAACTGTGGAAACCAAACAGTGTTTTGCCTGAAACTGGTGCAAGGCCGTCTCCCTGTGCTGGGCTGGCTCCAGGCTGGACTGGCTCTGGTTTTTCTTGGTTTTTCAGTGTAGACAAGACACAACTGTTTGTGTCTGACATTTTTCTTTTCATTGAAAAATGTACTGATCATTTCTGGTAGTTGCCAACACATGTTATTTTTAGTATGGACTTTTGGAGTCACTCAGTTAAAGTTCTTATCTATAAAGTATGTGTAGTATATAGTTCTTTGCTCACAGTTGAGTTGAATTACTTGCATTGTTGTCCAGCTCATGATCTGCTCTTAAATCTAAAAATAGAGTTACAGTAGCGATCAGGTTACTGTTGAATATGACTATTGTACTTGTTGGTGTGTTATCCTTGGTTTTCTGTAATCTAGCAGTTTGTGTTTTAGCTTCTGCAGTACACGTTATCCTTTAGCATTTATTTGGAAGAGTCCAGCTCTACTTGCTAAATTGATCAGATGCCTAGAAAAAGGAAAACTTTTGAGTGCTGCCTGCCTATTTCTGTAGTGAAAAGTGGGGGATCCAGTAAGTCTGCCATGGGCTATGGGTGTGAGCTGTTGTCTTTTTGATCACTAAGGTACACAATGAGTTAGATGAACTCAAAAAAACCCAACAAACCTTCACAACCAAACAAGCCCGGCTCCATGCATCTGTAATAAGTCTCTCCAACTCTCACTTTCTTTATTTGCCCTTAGACTGACATTATTGTCAAGCTCTAATGGAGAAGTGGAAATCTAACAGCTTTAAAATCACACAGTGCTGTCTGCTGTGTGACCTTTTTCCAGTTGATGGTTCAATTTATTTAGGTGATAAAGAAAACACTGAGGCATGTGAAGTCTGTCTTCCTGACACATGTGAGCTTACTGAAACTTTTTCCTCATCCTTTTCTCCTTCCCCACAGTCAGCCTTTTGTTTTTATAAGTGATCCATATATTTTTTTTCTTTGAGGTTTAAACGCTTTTTAATCTTTTCAAGGTTTACAAAACGGCACCTGGCTGTTGAGGGTATGGAAAGGCAAATAGACTGATAGTTATTGAGATGTCGGAGAGAGAGATGTTTGTATTTTGTGTCAAGTGACACATGGCATATGCGAAAACCTTGGTGTGTGAAGTTTTAGGGTTTGGTCAGGTCTGTGAAGTTATTTAGAAAAATACCGTTAAATATGGAAAATGGGGAAATATCCAGTAGTGGTGAGCCACGGTAACTGATGAAGATTACTGGTAAAACCTGGTCAGAACTTTCCCTGAAATCATGATGAAGACCTTCAGGATTGCTGCTGAAGGTGTTTGTGGCTGATATTCAGCCGTGATTCGTGTGAGGCTCTGTTTCAATATCAGATTACATCTCCCTGTGAGTAAAAATGGTTTATTGAAACAGACTTGTCCGAACTACTGCTCTATTAGAAGGATGCTGAACGTCTTCTTGCTGAGGTTTAGGCAGGTTATATACCAGGCTGCTGGTAGTCTGCAGCTGTCACTGAGGGATTTGGTTGCTTTGTGCCCACCCCTGGCAACAAGGAATTACAACTCCTATGAAGTTCAATTGTTTCACTTTTTTTCTCCCAAATCCCAAGAAATCTTGAGAGTCAAAGGCTACTTTCCCTGTCAGGAATCTTATTTTGCATTGAAATGGCAGCGTTTTGTAAGACACTCTGGGAATGCTGGTATCAAACCCTTTCTGCGAAAAGGTTTGGACTCCGTGGTGACTGGAAGGAATAAAAGCCCCAAGGTAGGCAACCTGCTGATCTCCTCGCTGCACCAAGGGATTTCTTAAAAAGCCAAGCATTCTAGTAGCCGTGGTGATTTGCCAAGAGATGTGTAAGGGTGTTATAGGGAATTATCAGTGCAGAGAAATTGAATAGCTGTTCTAGAATATCCATTCTGGACTGGTTATTTTGGAATGACACTATTCTTTAAATTCCCATTTTTTTTCATCTTACTCTGGAATACCTTCTTTGCCCTAAGAGCGAAAATTCCTGAGCAATGTCAGAGCTGCGTATCATGGGTTTTCTCTGTCAGTAATGATATGTTAAATGCAAGGTGCATTAGGAGGATTTTTATTGAGTATCCCGTTGGAGTAGAGTAGATTCTGTCATGCACCACTGACTCATTTCAGTTGGAATACCACAGTTCAGTAAAAGAAAATAATTGAGTCGTGGGTTTCTTACTTAAAGTGTGTCTGATATCATCTTTTGCAATAAAATTTTATGAGGGTGAAATGAATGTAGAATGCTGATTAAATATGGGCAGCTCTTTTCCTCTTGTGTTGGGGTGGCTCTTTGAGTTTCAGAAGAAAGTAGCAGTTTTGGAAGTATTTTCAATAGATAAGCATTATTGAATTAGCAACATCTATATCTACGGTTAGATGTTTTCTCTTGGGTTTTGCAATGCTGTCTGCTTTGCAGGCAGTCTGTTGGCTAAGCACACCCTGGTTTACTTCAGATAATTTTATCTGTGGTAGCTCAAACCACTAATTTGAACTTTAAAGCTAAGCTGGTGATTTTTTAAAAATATTTAATTTTTTTGTCTAAACTGAATTAGGAAAACTTTCTCCAGCCTGCTGTCTGGACAGATTGGTACCAATAGGAGCTTCCAGCAAAGGAAAGCTGGTGAACAGCTGAGAGCACTGACCTCTGTCATTCAGACTGCAATATTCAGGAAGGATATTTTTCTACAAGTAAGGTGAACAGGGACCACCTGAAACTTTACAAAGAGGTCTACAGCCTCATGCAGTCCTGTCTGAAACAGCAGGACATGACTGATACAAAAGTGCCAGCAAATGTCCCCAGTATTCCCATGTGCTTTTGCGCTGATGAAATCGTATCTTTGCCAGTGCAATCCTCTGCTGAGAGGACTAAAATGAATTGTAGTGGCAGAAAAGCGTTTTCTTTCCGATATCTGAAATCTTATCAGGAACTTGAGCCTTGATTTAGAAAAACAAAACAAAAACAAAAAAGCCCCCGCACAACCAACCAGTGGATTTCTTTAGATTTGCTTCTGTGTGCTCTTTTGGATGGTGGCTAGTAGTAAGAATCTTTATACAGCCCTGAACTAGTAATTCCCGATATTAGTGCTAATAATAAAGTGAAGTGTCCACACCAGGCTGGACTTTACAGAAATGACCAGAGCCTGTGCTGTTTGAGCGTGACCTGGGCTACCTTCTCTGGCTTACTTTCTTGGAGCCCCTCTGACAGCAGCCAGTGCTTTGAGCGTGGACCTACTCGCTTGTGTAAAAGATGCCCATAATTTACACTGGTCTAACACCAGATAAACAGCACTGGTACCAGTCACTAAGGGTGCTGGAGCATAGTTTCATGGATGTAAACGCACACCCACATGTATGTGAAATGTAGATGATAGTGATGTTAGATCTCACTACTATCCTACATTTACAGACAGTGTCTTAGTCTGGATTAGCCAAACAATTATCTAATGGTTTTCTCCCTGGTGTTGTACTGCTGCAGAAAGTTCAGATCTTGTTTATGAGCCTCTGCGCTCTTTTGGGGCCCAAAAGGAATTTTGGCAGAAAGCAGATTGACTGGGAAGAGTAAGGAGGGCTGCAAAGGAGAGGAGCCCATGTAAAGATTTCAAATACCACAGGGAGTGTTGGAAGCAAAGAAGGGCCCAGCTTTGCGTTATGGGAGCAACAAGGGTTTGGAAGAGTTGGTTTTAATCCTTTTGTTTCCATGCTCCTCAGTCTTGGTTCTCTCGCCAGTCTTCCTGGTCTGTCTGTTACAAAGCAGAGACTTCTCTCTCAGCATCAGTGTGCATCTTCCAGTGGTTTCAAGGAGCTGTGGGTAAGGCTTTTAATGAAGAATTAGGAGCTCAGCTGTCTTCGTGCATTGCCAGCACATTTTCCTGGTTTGAGCTCATGCTGCTGCATGTGTGAGTTATGTCAAGGTTGGCAGGAAGTTTGCAGCCCTGGAATGCGGTTTGGACGCAGGTATCCTCCCGGACGGAGCCGCTTGAGCGCACCGGGTGCGAGCAGAGCCAAACCAGTAAAGCTGCAGCAAAGCAAGAGATCTCTGCAACAGGCAATGAATGTCACCAGGACAAGGCTGCAATTGTTGAGTTTAAAAACAAAGCTTCCAGGTTCGAGTTTCTTGGTTTCCTTTTTTTTTTTTTTTTTTTTTTTTGTGGCGGTGGTATTTGGAAGTACAATTTTTTTCTTTCCCTCCCACCCCATACATCTCTCTTCCTGCAGGTCCCAGAGCAAGTTGCTGTTTTCCTTCAGGGCAGAGGGGGAACCAGCTGCAATTACTGGCTGCAGATGTCAACACTTGCTGCCCTGCCCTGGAAAGTCCAGCTGCTACTGGCAATTAAAGACACTTAGCAGTTCCCCCCCCAGTGTAAATTCTCACAGAGAGTAGTTACTGCCCATTCCCACATCCCACCCTCGAGGAAGTGGAATTTCAGTGGTGTAGCATTGGGGTTTTTTCTAACACACTGCATCTCCTGTTGGTCTCTGAGAGTTCCCAAAGCCAGTCTAAGAACCTCTCGTCTTCCTAGCAAAAGCAGCTTTCATTTCCAGTAGCATCCATCCTGTTCGGCAGCAAGTTCAGTTCAGCCTGGGGACTTTGATCTCCATTGTTCTGGCCCATCTCGTCCTATTTGTTTAGAATTGCATTTGTCTTTGTTTAGTAGGACTTACAAATGGTAACATTTCCTCCAGGAATTTGGGTGTTGATGTAGTATCAGAAGACGACCGTGCTACGTGCTTTCTGCTTTTTTGAAAATTATATGGGTTTGAAAATATGACATATGCACGCATACAGAAGAAGTTGCATGTAAAGTAGACCAACATAGAAGTGATGAGTTTCACGTTTTTGTTCTTTTGTTTAAAAATATAAATACAGAAGTATCTCTTATATAAAATAGGGGTAATAATTCTTCTGCTCCTCACGTGGGGGCTGTAGAGTTTCCTGAAATCTCTAGAGAAGACTTGAGAAATGCAAGTTATTGCTGGATTTCCCCTTCCTGTACAGACACAGCACTTGGCTGACACCCTGTGAAATGTGTACCAGTTATCAACGTGTTTTCAGTTTCAAGGGTCATTCAAAAATTCCTTTTCTCAGCTGTTTGGGGAGAAAATTTATAGAGACCATTGATACCAGAAGAATCTGTCATGACAGTGTTTTCTGTGTTTCTGTTTAGAGCCTTTGCAAAGAGGCTCTATTAATAGTTTTCTGCTTTGTGAGCCATCACATTGTGGTGCTATGGTCTGTGTATCCTCTCCATGCTCCCAAAACACACGTGGTTTAGATGTCTTTCCTATATTTTAATACAGAGTGGCTGGTTGCATGGTCAATGTTCTCCCAGAGGAGCCAAAACTCACTTCACGGATCAAGAAAATAAAGGTCTATAAGGCAATTTACCATTCAGGCTATTATGGAGGAGGGTGATTTAAAATGTCGTAGTGGCTTGAAAAAAAAGAAAAACCCAGAGCAGTGATTGAAAGGCTTGAAATGACTGAGTTACCGCGACAACTCCTTTTCCTCTGTTGGATCTGTTGCAGAGGTGATCACGCACAGTTCATGTGTTGTGCAGAGCTCAACAGTACCTGTTTGCAGGACTGGCTTTGAAATTAAGAGTAAGAGATCATTTATTTAATAGACAGCATTAAAGAATGAGTTTCTGATGAAGCAAGTTAGGTGTTAAACACTTTTCAGGTGAACCATTTACTTATGTAATTATCTCTCATTTACATTATAATAAATGTTTCTCCAGGGAGTTTAGCCAATCATGAAATGCAATTAATTTTCAAATGTTCTTCAGCAACAATTGATACTCCAGAGACTGAGCCCCTTAGTCAGTGTGTACATTTTTAAACTCTCCTGCTAAAGGGAAGCAGTTTCAGTTTGGTTGATCACGCAGTCGTTAAATTTTAGGGTTTTTAAGAGTGTTTCATACATGCCTATCACTACAAGTCTGGAGTGCTGGGCTTCATACCGAGGTTGTGCAGGTCTGGTATCTCCCCTTAGTCTCCAGAGCATTGAAGAGGTTCAGGATGCTGTTCTTCAAATTAAGCCCAGGACTCACTTCACTGAAAATAGAGTTTAAATGCACTTGATTTCTGTTGCTGACTCTGATTGCTGTATGATGCTGGCCAGAACACATACTCAGCTGTTTTGCAGTTTCTCCATATGTAAAATGGGAGTAACAAAACCTCATGTGTCTAAGGTGTACGTCGAGATGTATTGGTGGAAGAGACTGGTTGGTGACTGCGTAGGATCTCTGGACAGCAGTCTTCAGTATCATGCTGCTTAAGTTTACTTAATTCACTTTCTAACATGGATGTTATTGAAGTCACTTTTGCTCTAAGTCTTATTAGTGAGCTGATAAGATAAAATAATCTGTGGAATTCCACCTTTTACAGCTGTACTTGGTCCAACAGCTTAGAAGGCTTTTCAAGCATGGATTAATTTTATTACAGCGTTCAATTTTCAGGTGAATTGCTGCTGTGGTTGGAGTAAGGATCTCTGTTTAAGTGGAGCCGGCTTTTTAAAAGCGAAAAGGAACAAAGTGATGTTTGTAGCCCTCACCTACCCCAAACAGACCCATTTCTGCATACTGGCTCAGTTTTTTCTTGGGCCGCAATGCAGATCCTGTTCCAGGCAGGCTGGGTTGCGGTGGACAGATGGGTTTGGGTTGAAAAGGGCTTATAGCCGCTGCAGAGACTCTCCAGCCCTAAGCAGTTGCCGATCCAAAGCGGTGGAACCTGCAAGTCTCACATATTTGGAGGCTGAAGAGGAGGAAGGGGTTTTTTCCTTTTGTGCTTGCAAAATCCAATGTAGGAAAGTCCTTGCCCGTGATAGTCTCTCTTTATAGCAAACAAATAAAACAGCTTTGGTTGAATTTGTGCGTTTTCCTGAGGCTCTCTCTTCAGCCAGGGTTAAAGAGGAAAGCAAACTTTATTTACTAACGTTCCTTTCAGAATGAATCTCACATGATGATATTAAATGCATCTTTGGGCATCAGACGTCTTTCCATTTATTTAGAAACATGATAGAAAGACTGACTGATATGGGAATGAATGCTTGACAAATTCCTGTACTCCCTTTTGTTGCCTTGGCATACGTATGCAGCTCAGAATTAGTCCGTATCTGTTATATCACCCTGTTGCTTTCAGCAGAATACCAGCACTTTTATTTTGACCGACAAATTTTGTTACTTGCTGTTTAAACTGACCTCTAAATGTTCGATAGCAGAATGCGACGTGTTGTGGGATGCAGTTACCCCGCATCTGCTTGCTCTGGGCCACCTGTGGTCATCTTGGAGGTGTCTCTGAGACCGAACCCCCAATTTAGGTCTGAGTTACTCGAGCTGTTGATGTGCTCCCTATAAATACAGGGCAGCTAGTGGGTTTCGGGCAGTGTGGATTTTGTAAGCACCTACACGCAGATCACAGTCAGATCATTATGTTGACCTAAACCATTTTGTAATCCTCTACAATCTGGGTTTAGAGACTGTTATTAGTGTCACAAATAAAAGCTTGTGACTTCTTTAGTTCTTGAGATAAAACACACATCCTTTCAGAGAATTACATATTAAAAATAAAGCAACATAAACATGTAGGAGTTGAAGATAGTTATTGCACTTTTCAAGACTGAGTCCTGAATTCACAAGATTGCAAGAGAGAAATTGATTAATTTTATTTTCATAGTCAACCGCATGCTGAAGGAGAAGCTGAGTTAAACCAGGAGGACAAAGCATGGAAGAAAGTCTTTTAAAATGTCTTTTTATCTCAGTAACCTGAAGCTTTAAACGTAGCTACAAGGAAGTGTATTTTGGTTTTGTTTTGTTTTTTAAACTGAATGTATATCTTCCAGGAAGGAAATCTCCTTTTGCCTAGATAGGTCTCAGATTTAGAGATAGAAAGGTGCTTAAGAGTTCTATTTTCTAAGCTCGTGAAAAGCGTCTTCAAAATGATACAAAAGGCACCATAGAAAGTGATTTCTGCTACCGTTAGCATTCATAACTGGCCTGGTAACTTTTATCTTCCCATTGCAGACAAGCAGCAGCTTCCAGCCTCCATTTTTGAGAGGAAAAGCAGGGCAGGGTGTGGGAAGGACAGCAGGCATCTCTGTGATGGATGCAGCTCGGTTTGGCCTGGACTCTGCAGAGTGATTAGATATTGCCTCTGACCAGCAGCCTGGTCCTAATCTGCTGTGGGATTTCTGCCTGCAGGTACCTGAAGGAGTTCCGCACGGAGCAGTGCCCTCTTTTCGTGCAGCACAAGTGCACTCAGCACCGGCCCTACACTTGCTTCCACTGGCACTTTGTCAATCAGCGTCGTCGCAGATCTATCCGCCGCCGGGATGGTACATTTAACTACAGCCCTGACATTTACTGTACCAAGTATGACGAGACCACAGGAATCTGCCCAGAAGGAGATGAGTAAGTAAAGACTGCACCCTGCTTTTCAGGCATTAGGCTTTTGGGATCAGTCCAGGTGATGATTCCAGCCAGTTCTTGTAGAGATGAGGCAAGTCAACAGTAAAGCAGCTTTGTAACGTACATAACATGAGAAGAGATGTAAAAACTGTAATAGCAACCCGAGTGCTCCTGGCCTGAGATGATACTAAGGGTGACTTAGATGGGAATTCAGCTCTTGCATTGTTCACTGTCCTCACGAGCCTCGGCATCTTCAGCAAAACCAGCTCGCTGACAGACAGGCTCAGAAAGACTCTGACTGTCAAATGATACCTGTTGCTCACTAGCAGGGTAGCTTAGTTTTTCCACAGATTGAAGAAAGAGGGGGAGCTTTGTTTTCCCCCTGAATTATCTATCCCCAGCTTTTTAAATTGTAATGGTTACTTTCCAGTTTATTTTGTCTTCCTGAACTTTTAAGAAGCCAGTAGGGAAATGACAGGTACCCAGAATAAGGCAACATGAGGATGTGAGTGTGTTTTATCGGGTCTTCTCTCTCTGCGACTGCGGTAAGTTTAACTGGAGCAGAGTTGCAAGTGTTTCTGCTGTACGTGTGGCAGACTCTGGCAATTAGAGGGTTAACCCAGTAATAGAACTTTAGCCACCTGACAGATATGGAAGAATAAATAGTGTAGCCAAACTGTGGTCAAATATAGGGAGTGTTTTACAGAGTTGCTGTAGAAAGATGGAATTTCAGTTCCCTTTCATGGTGCCACAATAAACACACAGAAAAATGCTATTTATCAAGAAAACAGTTTTGTTTTGTTTTGGTTTTTTTTACCTGATTAGGTAAAGATCTTTTGGCTATGGCAGAATGGAATAATCTCAGCCTGAGGCCTTGGTTTCAATACTTTCTTCCTTGTTAGAAGAGAACTAGAAGGGACTGGAAATAGGATATTTGGGGGCTTTGGCTTCAAGATCACTCGTTCATATCTGGCTTGAACTCAGCGAATGAAAACTGTTGCCATCTTGGAACTCTTTGCTGATTTTTAGCTCGATGCTGCAATATCTAAGCTTTACCTATTCCCTCTTGTTGTGGTGTTGTGTTTTTGGTGGGGGTTTTTTGTGGTTTGGTGTGTGGTTTTGTTTTGTTTTGTTTTAAATTTTCTCAGTGTAGATTGTTCTTTTTCTGCCTAAGAGGAGAAACAAACAATCAGTTAAAATGGTAGTATTGTAATTCTCCTTTCTTGTCCTGTGGTCTGCATAAAGGATGCGTCTGGCTATAGATAGACTGTTGCAGCCCTGTAGGAGCACATCAGCAGGAAACAGTAACAGCACAAAGTCTAGATGGGCTGCTGAGGAAATGGTATGTGCCATGTGATGTCCCTTCAATCATAGCTAGTATATCAGAATGCCTTGACAATGTCCTTGCTCTTTTCCAGATCCCTGACAGTCACTAGACTGGAATAATAAGCTGCTGCTGGTTTAATAATCCCATTGTCTCTTTGGGAGGAAAACCATTACATACTGTGTGGTGACAGTTTTGGGGGTTCTGTGAAGCATTTGAAAGCAAAGTATGAGAGAAGGGGCAGAGTTAACAAAGCTGTTGTCAACTGCAGCATCCTGTATTGGCAATGTATCTTCTGGTAGTGTTGAGTCCATCACCTGTGTGACAAAACTTAGGCTGTTCTTCCCCTCCTTCTGTACCTCAGGTGTCCCTTCTTGCATAGAACTACTGGAGACACAGAGAGGAGGTATCACTTGCGCTACTACAAAACTGGAATCTGCATTCATGAGACAGACTCCAAGGGAAACTGCACAAAGAATGGCGTCCACTGTGCATTTGCTCATGGGCCCCATGACCTACGCTCTCCAGTGTATGACATCAGGTTGGTAGAGGCTGGGCCTCTGTAAGAAAAGGGTAATTTCTGGACTCTTATTGAAGGACAGTACTACTTCAATGTGAAATCCTTAGTGTTAGACTGATGATGATGTATCTCTTCCTAATAAGGCAAATCTACAAAATCTTCAGGGAGGATACTAAAAACGGGGGAAGGGAGCACACTTTAAACTAGTTGTGCTGTGGTTTGGAGTTCGGAGGGAATGAAGAACACGTATTGCAGTTGCTGTTCAACTGAAGACATTCTGAGAAAAAAAAATGCATGAATGAAGTACACCCACTTAGGAATTGTTACCGCGTTCCTGTGTGTCAGTTTTTATACACATTTATCTGTCTCTTCATCTGCTCAGTCTGTATGTTCATTTAACTCTGTCCATGAAGGGAGCTTCAGGCAATGGAGGCTTTGCAGAATGGCCAGACGACATCAGAAGGTGGCATAGAGGGTCAGTCTGCAGTCGCTGCTAGCCATGCTATGATTGAGAAAATACTCAGTGAGGAGCCCAGGTGGCAAGGTGAGTGTCACTTAGGGTCTGTGGGGGCTGGGAAGTCTGCTGTTTGTGAAGTACATGCTCCCATCAAACTTCTGTACAATAAATGCAGGTCGTGGTCATCTCCCAGTAACTGGTTGCTTCTTTTGCAGATACAACATATGTATTGGGCAATTACAAGACAGAGCAATGTAAGAAACCGCCCCGTCTCTGTCGCCAGGGTTATGCATGTCCCTACTACCACAATAGCAAAGACAGAAGAAGAAGCCCAAGGAAACACAAATACAGGTACCGGGGTCCTGGTATTCTATTTCCCATCTGAGTGGCGAGGTGTAGGAGAAATCTGTAATGAAGGATCTGGGATTTTGTCCAGTTGATAGTTTTTTAGTGTGTCTCCAAGGCCTGTACTGACAGATGTGATGGACTGTTATTTCTGCCTAGGAGACAGGGTAACTAAAGGAGTTTTGCTCTATATAGGAACCACTATCTCTAATAAATGACTGTTGCTAAATCATGTTACAACTCTGGGTTTATGGCAAACAGAAACTGTGTCTGGCTTCCCCTTACTGTTTAGACTCCTGCATTAGAAAGCAATGCAAGAAAAAAGAAAAGAAAACAAAATAAAGTTTTAATCCCCATCTAGAAACAAAATCCCACAGCAGTGTTTTCCTGGTAAAGGGTTCAGAATAATCAAGCTGCTTGTTGTGTGTGCCTGGTGATGGGGATCATGAGGCGATGTGGCCAGCGCTGTAGCTGGACATGCATGCCTAACCAACTAAAGACTGTGCTTGAGGCACCAGGGTGTTCTTGTCACTCAGCTGTTGCTGGATTTTTCAGCATGCCGCATCTCCCTGAACACATTTCATCCAAGTTATAGGCCCTCATTTCCTCCAACACAGCAGAGCTTTTGTTGTGGTCTCAGTGGGGCTTTTCCTTAGTTCCTTTTTTTAAAAAAAAACGTAAGAGCAGACCAGAAAGCCAGGAGAGAAAATATCATGGGGGTTCTCGCTTCCCTTCCCTGCCCCTAACATTCACAGAAATTTTTGAATTGGCACTGAAATAATGTATTTTAAAAATTAAATAAATAAAAATCAAAGGAACGTTAATCCCAATGCCTCCAGGAGAAACAGAAACGCTAAGCCAGTCTTCAGGCTGCAGACTTGTGCTTTCTGCCCCTGCCTGGGCCCTTTGGGAAGGGAAGAGGCTTCTCCACTCATTTCTGTTGGTTTCCCCACCCCCAGCTGATGTGGCTGCCTTTCATGCAGGCATCTGCTGCTGCTATCTGCTTCCCTCTGCCGTTGTTTGAGGGAATGGTTAAGAGCATAAAGAGTGGTGGAAGTAGGTCACGGCAAAAATTCAGAACTGGGAAAAAGAACTGTTCCTGACTGGGAGAAAGAAAATGCACTTGCCTTTTCCCCACTGATCTGACTCAGCCTCTTTTCCACATGGTCACACTATAACCCTGGAAACATACCGCTGTAAGGGTATTATGTGTTTTAGGATTAGCCAATTAACTTATTAGCTTTCTATGAACATACAGTTCCAAAACAGAAACCAGACCCAGCATCTCTGACACTAATCATATCAACTGCTAATATCGTTAAGTTATGTTGGTTCAGGTTGCATTATTTTAGATGGAAAGCTAAAGCTAAGCCACGTTTCTTTCATTGGGAAATTGGAAGAGGGAGAAGAAGATGCAAGAGAAGCAGGGTGGGGGCTGGGAAAGCAGCAGCCAGCCAAATAGATTGTACAGCTGAAGGTGGGCAGCTGAATCTGCCCTCCTGATAGAAGAAAGCAAAGCTCAAAGCACATTTGTGGGTCTGATGCCTTCTTCTGCTACCTTATTTACACAGGTCTTCGCCGTGTCCCAGTGTGAAACATGGAGACGAGTGGGGAGATCCCAGTAAGTGTGAAAATGGAGACTCATGCCAATACTGCCACACTCGCACAGAACAGCAGTTCCATCCAGAGGTATAGTAGCCTGCTTGGTCCGTTTGGTAGCTGACTAGGAAAGCAAAAGCATTCCAGGCTTATGAAGTACGCTAGTGTGCCAGCTGGGAGAGTGTGCGGGCTGCTTGTGGTGTGGTCCTGGGATACAGAAAAACTGCATGCTGGAAGTCAGCTGAAATTCAGCTGCTTGCCAGGGGTGCCTTTTCATTAGGTAGACCATATGGGAGGAGGTAAGAAAAGGGGGAAGACTGAAGTGTAACAGCAGCCTTATGTATGGGGTCCTTCTGAAAGCATGGTGTGGGTTTGCAGGTGAGCATACAGCATCTGTTTCCTTGAGGAGGAATTCTTGGTTGATGACAATTGCACTAAACCATAGATACCCACGAACTGGTGCTAAAAGCCACAAAGCTCTTAGTTGTGAGCATGTCCAGAGCATTCCAGTATCTTTACAGAAAGTGTAATTAAGACCTTGTCCTAGTCTGCTTCATGTTACAGTGCTGGAAAGCTTTGTTGGGCCACTGTTGGCAAAGTAACCATTGTCACCACCTGTCAAACTGGGGGAAAGGGGAATAGTGCATTTCCCACGATCGTTGTCAACGGTCTGTTATTTTCCTTGCAAACCCGTGGCTATAGCTTTCTGTGGTGTCATCTGCCAACTGTTTCCTACCTTTTACTGTCTGTAATATCACTGGAGCTCCCAGTGAGACTGGAGGGACTTTATGGAAATGGTGACCTTTGGGTGAGCTGATGTGTGATGGGTTGATCTTTGGGTGAGCTTAGCTGTGATGGGCATACTTTGGTGTTTCTGTAACTACAGCGGGTTTTCCTTTCTTTGAAGCAAAGTACTGAAATGGTCACCCTGAACTCTGACCTTTGTGCCTTTTATCTGTGTTTCTATCTTGCTGTTCAGTCTCTTCATAGTACTTTTGTACCTGGGCTGCTGGTCACTGTTTTTTCCTGTTCATGTCTTTTTTTTTTTTTTTTTTCCTGTTTTTTTTTTTTTTTTGGTTGTTGTTGTTGTGGTTTTTCTCCCATCCTTAGATCTACAAATCCACCAAGTGCAATGACATGCAGCAGTCTGGCAGCTGTCCCCGAGGACCCTTCTGTGCCTTTGCACATGTAGAACGTACGTGGGCTACTTCTCTGTATTTCATAGATATTTGAGCTATGGACAACTTCTGGCCAAAATAATTTAAAATATAGGACCACTAAACTGGAGCTTCTGTGAAGGATTTTCAAAACCAGAATATTAACTTTGATAATTCTTCTAAAAGCATGCTAGTGTGGGAGGTGTTGGCAGAGCTGAAGGCACTACGTGGTCTGTGGGACTCATCTGTCACTGAACTGTGACTTGAAGTGTCTCCCTCTGTTTCTTGTCAGTTCTCTGTATGTCAGTTTAGCAGGACTGGAACAGAGAGAGCTGTTCCTCTTTTGTACATGGATGAACTACCTAGCTAAGTTTCGAAGTGTTTTAAAAAGCTGAGGATAAAATTGCTGCTTACAGATAATGTATTGATCCATTTTAAAAACTAAATACTATTTTACTATTTATTTTTACTTAAAGTTTAAATCTTTAAGTCAGGATGGAGAAGGAAAATATGCAGCTTTTTTGTCTGCTTTTCCTCAAATCCTCTTTTTTTTCTCTAGCTCCCTGATTTATAGGGCATTATTTCAATCCTCATCATCTGTAAGCTAGTGATGCTGTTTTGGTTGTGGGAGTTTTGTATTTAGGTGGGTACTAACATTCACAGATAAATGGCTAGCTCCTGGTCCTATGGCTCAGTTTCTGTGCTCCAGTCTTACAGTTGAATTTGCAGCAATTAGAGCAGGTTACTCAGAAGTCAATAGATTAGCTCTGATACTGACTCACTACATGGCCTTGAGCAAATCTCTTTGTTATTTGGTTATCTTTTGTAAATGGTGGAATTCGTAATTGCTGCCTTTGTCAAGGAATGGTGAGAGTAAATTCCCTACAGGTTATGCAGTTCCTTTTATAGGAAGCCTTGTTGACAAGCAGTAATTACAGCTGGGGCTGTGAGCTGTGATGGTCCAAAACACAGTCATGCAGCTGCACAGTATGATCCAGCAAGCTTAAGAGAGAATGAAATCTTGATAAAGGAACAGCGTTCAGCAAACTCCCTTGTGTATAGCATAGTATTTTTCTTCAGGAGATGCCTTATTTCTAACAAGATTACTGCACTTGATACTATAGTACTTTAAAGACAGAGTAACACTCTGTGGCACTTAGGTTATTTCTCGTGCTGTCTTATGGAATAGTATCTTTTAGCCCTTTTTTAGCAAGGTGAACACTGAGGGCCTAGTTTCGTTAAAATAACAGGAATCCATTTATTGTATCTGCTCTTAGCAGATGATTATTAGCAAGAAATGTGTTGAAACGAGTACTTCATAGGGATTGCAATACAGGCATAGTATCAGTTATATAGTTTTTGTAAAGATGCTGAGTTGTGTTAGATGTAAATACTGCTAGTCTACAGCATCTCTACTTTACCTTCCAAATCAATGACACTTTCTTTTTGTGTATGTATATTACTTTTTTTGATAATGGTTTGTACAGAGCACAGATGGAAACTTACCTCTGAGCTAATTATAATGCACGCATCAACTTTGTGTTGTAGGAAGCTCTGCTTAGTTCAAGACAGCTGAATGAATAACACTCAATTCATGCAGGGAAGATATTTTGCAGCAGCCTTAATGGACTAAAGAGCAGCACAGGGTACAACTTATGACAGTAATAGTGTAAGGAATTTTAGTTAAGTAGTAACCATTTGCCTGATTTCTATACTTATAAATAGAAGCTTGTGGAATATTTCTTCTCTCAAGAATATCTAGGTATTCTGGTTCCTAAATGTCTTGTGCTCCATTGCAATTGTACAGCTTCTAGTAACGTTCCATGTGCTTTTATTTGTTTCAGAGCCTGTACTCAATGAAGATTTACAGCAATCTTCGGCTGTGTCTAGCCCGACACAGACAGGCCCTGTGATGTACATGCCGTCAGCAGCTGGTGATTCTGTTCCGGTCAGCCCTTCTAGTCCACATGCCCCAGACCTTAGCAATGTATGTAGCACTGTGGGAAACCTTGTCCATATTTTATAAATCTGGGTTTCTCTGAGTCATTGTACTACTTTCTCTCAAGAAGAGAAATCTCAAGTATCCAAAAGCCCAAAGGTGATGACATTTTTCTTTCAGATCTCAGCTGCAGACTTTTTAGAGGGATCTATTTGTTTGGAACGCACAGTTCAGTGGCTTTAGTATTGTCCTCTCACCTATAAAATTTCTAAGCCTTCCTTTCTGTGCAAAGTTTGTTGATGTATTTTCAGGAAAGTGGAATACATCCGCACATAAAGTCCAACTCCTTCCTGCCTGGAGGTACATATTTGGCTTGGTTTCCAAGTACTCTAATTAAAGGCTGTGAGCCAATAACGTCTAAAGCACATAACTACAATTGAGTTTGTTTACATATGTAATCTCAGAGGCTTAGCCTGTGCATATTGTGTGTTGCATTATAGGATATCCTTGATTCCCTCCCCCTCCTACTTTTGGAACGAGCTAAACTCTGGAATAAGGTTAAGTAATGCCCCAGATTGTTAGTGTTACTGTATTTTAGCTGTATGTACAAGAAGGGAGTTCTTTAAATGCTGAACAGATACACACAGTCATATTAGAAGCCCATGGAATGCTAAACTTCTTCATTTTTGCTGAGTTTCTTTTGTTGTTGTTCCTTAAGTCTTTCCTGTTTGCACTGCTGTTGATAAGATGTGTAGCCTTTTCAAATAGTTCGTTGGGGTTTTGAGAAGGTAAAATGACATGAGTTTAACTCATTTGAAACTGGGCGGAATGAGGTGAACCCATTTAGGACCTCTGTTTTATCTTATTATCCCTCTTTGAAAAGAGACACTGATAGTTTGATTTAGTAGTACTAAACTCATCCTAACAGTCCACAGTTCTCCAGAATTTGATTGCAGCTAGACTTGAATCAAAACTCTGACCTTAATATTTTCTCTCATTAAATAACACTGTGGAAAGCAGTAAAAAGCAAAACCCCTTCATCTTTTGAATGTGTCATCTAAATTCTCTGAAAACTGCAATGAAATTGAAGATATCTTCCACTTAATAGACCGTTTAGGTCTTTTCTGTCCCAAGCTCTTAGTCTTTTAAACAGTCTTTCCTAATCCTTGGGTATATGCCAAATGGCAACACGTCTTTCTATGACTTCATCACTCCACAGGGCATCTGCATGTAGCTTGCAAACAAATATGGCTTTTCTGGTGAGCATGTTACATGATGAATTAATCAGAGAAAAAGGTCCCTCTAGCAGCCAGCCTCACATGGCCTGTTCTGTTTTGTATTTGTACTGTAGGTGTGGAATAAATCAGGAACTCTGCCAACTAGCCCCACCTCCACCACAGTGAGTAGTATCTTTGTGACTGTAGGGAAGCATGGACAGCAGAATGTCTGTATAAAAATAAAATCAAAACATTGTAGGATGCTCCTTCTTTCTGGTGCCAGCCCGGACTGTGCCACATTTGGATCTGTGGTAGCAGTAGCTATCTAAATGTTGTCTGAAGCACAGTCATGCTTGCCAGTGCAGGCAAATTATTTCTTGTCCCAGAGAAATGGGATACCTGCATTGATCCAGGTAGGCGCTTTCTCCAAAACTCATCTCAATCTCCTTTGCTGCTGTCTGTGGCTTCATCTACAGTGCAAAACTAGCTTTGTTGCATGTGGTTGTGATCCCTGGTTATAGTCCAAAGAAAGGGACTGTTGGAAATCCTTGGGTTTTTTAATGCAGCTGTTGATACTTGGCTTGTGCCCGCATTAAAACTTTCAGATTTCCAACTGGAAAGCAAAAGATACAGTATTACACGTAGCTCGGATGTGCGTGGTTCTTCTGACTGCCATAGCACCTTTTCAGGTTTCACAGTAGTACTCAGAGTGCAGACAGGATCCCCTGTAGCCTAAGGAAAGGAAAGAGAGTTTTGGTCAGGTTTCGAAACTTGATCAGTCACATCTGAGGCCTCAACAAGAATAAATGTCACTAGAGCTGTAGGTTGGTTTTTATAAGACTGCACTGCAGTATGAAGTAACGACAATAAAACCATAATTGTGGGACTGTATAAATCCAGTATCTACTGGAGCTTTTTCCTGGTTTTCAGTTACTGTTTACTGGAAGCTCGTATGCTTGTGTTGACTGTCAGTATAATCGATGCACAACCAGTGATATGAATAAGTTCATCTGTGGGATGCCTCTTCGAGTCGTTGCTGCTGGCTGTATTTTCCTGACACTTGTTCCTTCTATTAGATTCTTTGTAGGAACAGCAGTCTCGGAAGCCCATCTAATATATGTGGGTCTCCTCCTGGCGCCATTGGAAAGCCACACAGCTTGGAGACCATTGGTTTTCCTCCAGACTCAGTAACAGCAGCCGGCAGCTACAAGAAAGCACCAGGGTTTGAGCGAGAAGATCAGGTGGGGGCCGAGTATTTGAAGAGTTTCAAATGCCAGGTTAGTAGGGAATATTGGCTGGAAGAGTTGGGGGGATGAGAAAGAATGAGAAATTGCTCAGTCTAGCTTGAATGTATTTTTCTTTTTCAAGGAACACAAATGAGAAAGCGCTATTCTCATTAGCAGTTCTCGGATCTCTGCTGTTGCTTTCAGCCTCCCTTCCAGTCTCTTCCATCTTGCATCTGTTCTTGTCTGCCTAGCTGCCATCACACACTCAGTTTGTAGAAGTCAAGCTGCTGCTTGTTTTCCTAATCCCTCACAATTTCTGTCCTGTGGTGACCCTGGGTAGCTTCCCACATATCACTTCTTGCTCTTTCTTTTTCCATATTTAGGTCCTTGCCAAGAGTTGCTGTTTCTTTTGCTGTATTGTCTCATGGAAACTCATCCTTCCTTCTCTGTTCTCACTCTGAACTCTTACCTTGATCTCCGTGACTTGGTTTGTCTTCTGTTTTCACCATTCATTTCTGGGGTGTATTGAAAATGTCACGTTGGTTGTCTCTTGCTTCTCTGGCTGCATCGTTCTGATCCTTGCCTCTCTCCTGTGGCTTCTGTATTAGATTTGAATTCCTCATCCTCATTTGAAGAGCCCTCTGCAATCTTACCCAACCCATATGTCTGATGACATTCCCTCTTAACCCTTTTGGATATCCCAGACTTGCCTTGCTGCTTCCTCAGTCTTCTCCTTCTTGGTGTCATGCCTTATTCAGCCTAGAACAGTCTCTTCCATCTCTTCTGCCACACATTAGTTTTTCCACAGTCAGCTTCTTGTTGTGAATTTCCTTTCTTGATACTACAATTAATAGTTTCTCTGCACCATCCCTTCCATGTCAGCTGAGGCCAACCCAGAGCCTGGGTCTCAGATTTTTTTTTTCACTGGGTTTGTAAATGTTAGAGAACAACATCTCGATTTAGGGGAAGGAATAGCTACTTTTCTGAGGAAGCAAAAATATGTCTTACAAGTTCTTTAATAAATAAATAAATGTAAAGGAATAGAAATACCTGGTCTGTGTTGCTTGAAAACAGAGGTGACAAGAAATGCTGCTTTCAACCTGGCTACGTTTAAACTCTTTGTAATATTAAAGAAGCTAGCCTTAATAAGCTCATACTGCTGTATCAGTGTTGCACTTCTGTGAGAAAACAGTGGAAATAGCCTGTCCAGACTAGGTCTTGCGTAAAGTAGTTGGATTTAGAAGCAGACTCTGTGGGATTTGTTTTATTTATTTTTGCAACTTTGGGAAAATATGACCAAACTTTGCAGTAGGACTAGTCTTGAACACTGTTTAGCCTAATTAAAATGATCTAGTGACAAATACAGATTAAGCTACATGCACGTGTGCTTTCTTATAAATGCTTCCATTGTCTTGCTTAGCGTCGATGTGGCTTAGGAAATTGCAAATTGATGCAACACGTCTTTGGGGGTAAAGAGCAGACCATGCTGTGATCCTGGCACTTCTTGCAGGCACAGCGGCTTTTGGCAGTTGTTTAGAAACAAAAGAAAAAAACATGTAGTCGTTCTCTGTTGCCTGTGCTGCAAAGGAGGAGAGAACCCAAAGCCAAAGGACTGAGAGAACCCCTGTCTCCTGCCAGCAGAGGCAAGGTGCCAGGGAGGCCCTGCTCTGGAGAAAATGGGCAGCAAGCCGAAGCCAAGGAGAAAGGGGATGGAGCATGAATAGGACTTTTAAAACGAGGGCCAGATGATGAGCGTTTGTGTCTGAAGTCCAGGCTGTGCTACAAAGATACTGTATTCAGGTAGCTTCTTACTCATGTGACTTTAATTAAGCAAAAACCTGTGTTAAATAACTGGAAAAAATAGATATTAAAATATAGGAAGAAGTAATCACAGTTGCCTTATGCTAGACTTCTACAGACAAAATTAGGTGTCTCAAAAGTGTCCTGATTTAATTTTCTTGTAATCTATAATTACTTACTTTTGAAAATCCTCTGTAATTCCCTTCGGCTGCAGTGGGCATCAGAGATTCTCATATACCCTGTAAATTAGACCAATAATTAGCCATTTAACTTTGTTCACTTGTTTTTGAAAAGTTAAGAGACACCTTGGCTCAACTCTGCAATAGTCTCGTCGTTTTTCCTCTGTAGAATGAGAACAAATAGCTTCTATCTTATTAGAATGAAAAATGCACCTTCTGTGTTAATAGGTTCCACATAGTTTGTGGTAAGGCTGAGCCAGCGGTTAAAGCTAAAAATACTTTTCCTGAGTCCCAAAAGATTTAGCAAGCTGGAAAACTGCTGGCTGCACTGGAGGGACTTAAATGCCATGACCAGGGGATGTTCCCAAGTCCTGACACACAGCACAGTAGGTTTGTTCCATTCTGGTCAGAAAATGCTTAGTTTCACTCATAATTTATGTCCCGTTTTCTTCCCTGCCTGCAACAGAGTGAATTGCAGAATTTCGGGCTGCCCTTTGAATTTCTGGCTTGATGTACGCCCTTTTTAATGTTATTCAGAGCTGGAGGAGACTGGCTTAGTGGTGACAGTCTTTTTGCTCTGGTTTTCACTGGTGTTACTTGAATTCAAGACAGTGGGAATTGCGACTATCTTAGAAGTGTGTTCACTTTTTCTCCTTCTTAAAGGAAAAAAAAAAACCAACAAAACCCTTCCAGTAAGACTTAACAGTGGCAGAGCCAGCCAGCCCCATTGGCAGGAAGCCTCTCGGTGGGAGGGTGCGTGGCTGTGTATGTGGCTTCGCTGTAGCTGCTCACGGCTGTTGATAGCACATTTTGTGTTCAGATGAGTGTCAAACAGGGTAGGGATGTGTTGGATAATCTAGCAGGCGTGTTATCAGACGCACACAGATGCGCTAACGTAACGCATCTATTGCACACAAAGGAAAACAAGCCTGTGATTGGTTCAGTGGGAGTTTTGCTGCATGTAAACGCGCTGTATGTTGTTCAGGCAAGTGTGAGAGGATGGTGCCCACCGCAGAAGGATCTTTGCATCCATATTTCAACTGCCTGTTTGCCAGACTTTGACCTCCCCATCTGCCCATAGGGAGAGAGCTGAGCAGAGAAAATGATTTAATTAAGTAAAACCAAGGGATGAATTCTTCTGGTGCTCTTTCGCCTGTCTGGTTATGTCATCCCTCTCCAGCGATCATTTATCTTTTTCATAAGACTATTCCAGCCAAAAAGTCAAGGCATATTGCTTCAGGTCACTGTGGCGTCTCGTGCGCTGCTGCTGCACATCACGCCTGAATCTCTCCTGCAGAGACAGTGACTGCCTGCATTTGCAATAAAAACGATCGAGCAGACTTTATGCCTGGAATATATCTCCGATTCAGACTCGGGGAGAGGGGGTTGTGGAGAGCAAGTAAACAAGCAGCCCTGACTCTTGGCACTTTCCTGCTCTGTCTCTGTGCCTGCAGGGTGTGATTGATCTCCCTGTGCCTTCTGCATGTAGCAGCCTGGAAGGAGCAGAGCAAGGCCTGCAGAACAGACCGTTACACAGTGACAGGCTCAAGAGGCCACTTCCTTCCCAGCTCTGGTTATTGTAGCTCAGAAATGACTGATGTTGCAAGGCAAGATGGTTGATATCCGTTAAGGATATAGTGCTGGAAGGTCCTTAGGCTGAATTTTTAGGCTGGATAATGGAATTCCAAATGTATGTTTGCATTCATATAGCTTTGCAATTCCAGGTAGCCTTGACATCACTTATAGCTCTCTATATTAATGAGTGGGGGAAGAAGATATATATATATATATATTTTAATCAGTTTTGATAATGTTGCTTTTAAAATTGATTAGTTGTTCACTTTATTTTGCTTTACAATCCTAGCTGGGAGCTGGAAAAGTTTGAGGGAAAACATAATCTACAAACTTTATTTTCCCAAAGCTGAAAAATGTTTACATAACTTAGAAAGATAGTGTGCTTCTCTCTGTTCTGGCCCTTTTTTAGAGACTGGTAGGGCTGATTAGTGATTTATAGCGAGGCAAAATAATTTTTTTTTGGTCCTGGTTCTTAAGATGTTGTTTGTGCAGCAGAGGACTTACAGCAGCATCGAAGGCAAATGTAATTGTGACAAGTCTTTGCATAACTCTAGGGGTGATGTCCTGGTCTGTAGAATTACTTGGGGCGTTTTCCATCTGCTATGCTTTCCCACTCTCTGAATTCTCTAGCGCTCAGAGCAGGCTGGAAGAGAGGAGGGGACTGTGTTTCCCATGGCCTCTCCGAAGCTAGCAGTCAGCCACTTTTAATTTTGCTGCTAATCCCTCTGCTTATCTTTTGTTTTGTTTCCTTACTGCAGCAAGCAAAAATGAAGTCGCACTCACTGGAACACAGGAGCCAGGAGCAACCTTTATTACAGCCCAAACAGGTACGGTAGTGCTAGAAGGGCTCTGAACCCAGTTCAGTGCTCGCACCACCACAAACAAGGACACAAGAAATCTCTGTGGATCCAGACAACTCTGCAGGGAGTAAATGACAGTCCAGACACCATGAGGGATGCTCAGCTTGAGGGATTACTTTATGAAGATGGGATGATGTGCTGGAGGGGTTATTTGTGAATGGCTAGACCTGTGTGAATTCAGGATAGATTCATAAGCCTGGACCATGCTGGAAGGAGTCTCCAAATTACAGAAAATTGAGCTGGAATGGATCTCTGGAGTCATCTAAGTTCAAGGATTCGACAAGGAGAATTTAATATCAGGTTCTAAGTTGTGTGCTGAACTAAGTCTGAGTGATTGATTGTGTGACCCGTTCCTATGATTGCATGCAATCTGTGGGTCACAGGGGTTAATTCTGGGGCAGCCTGAAGGATGTTTGTAATACTGGGGAGGGGCAGGGGGAATGGAGAACAGTCGGCAGAAATTAAAGAAAAGCTGTTAATCTCTCCCCGAGCCCGGTAGTAGCACTAGCCATCTGTCAGGTTGGAAGCAGGTGGGAACAGGTTTGCTGCTGATCTTTGGCTTATTCCTGCATGTTTCTGAAGCGATTCCTCTATAAGGATGTTTTATTTCCTACCTCTTTCCCTTTTAAAACTCTTGTTTCAGGACATACTGGGAATTCTCCCAGTGGGGAGCCCACTGACATCCAGCATCTCCTCTAGTATCACCTCCAGTCTGGCTGCAACCCCACCAAGCCCTGCCGGCACCAGCAGCATACCAGGCATGAATGCCAATGCCCTTCCTTTCTACCCAACCAGTGACACTGTTGAGTCTGTCATAGGTAACTTTGCCATTTTTCCTTTTTTACTTATGCTAATAAGGCTTCCTCAGACATGGATCACCAGGTATGAGAATTGGAATAGCATGGGTATTGCAGAAAACTCCTTTTTTTTTTTTTTTTGTTTGTTTCTGTCAGTGTTGGCAGATTGCTGAGGCTGTAAGCTTTTTCTGTGACTGTGACACATCTGATGTTTTCTGCAGGTCATTACAGACGAAATTCACCTCTGGGACCAACAGAAGGCCTCTGAGCCACTTACTCAGAGTATCAGATGGTGCAAAGGGCCTTAGTTTTAGGTCTATCAAAGCGACAAAGAGGTCTCGGAGTAGGCAGGAAATCACAGGAGCATTTTCCACAGTTACAACCCCTTACATTCTAAATGACAATTTTATAGTGAGGGCTACCACCAGGTAGATTGTAAGGACTTGCCCTTCATAGACTGTAGGCCAGAGACTATTAAAAAAAAACAACCCACCAACAGGAAAGTCCAGAGAGTGGAATCTCTCTTCTTAAATAGGTACAGGTTTTTTTGGTCACCTGTTTTTCTTTTTTTTTTTTTTTCCTTCCCCTTATCTAACGTTTCTGAGGTGATTTCACTAATAATAACAGAAATGAGTAGGCATGTGTGGGATGGAATTATATTGATCATGATTAGTGATGAGGCATATTCAAATACATAAAACATTTGCAGGCATTCATAAGCTTTATTTTACCCTATCTTTGAACCTCAGAGATGTTTTTCAAGTGGTTCCTTCTGCTGGTATTTCTTTTGAGTGGCTCTTCAGCAAAGTAGAGACGAAGCACAAGCCAGACCCAGACATGTTGTGAGTCAGTGTTATTGCATATTATGGACAGACTTGAAAGAGCAGTTTGGGGAAGACTTATGGGAACTGCTGTTATTTCATCAATTTTCTTTATAACATTTGGGAATACTTTGAGACAAGAAGAAATCAGATCAGGCAAAAAAAAAAAAACCCTGAACTGAAAAGCTGCCCATGACACTTCTGCCAAACTGTTTAAGAACAGCGTTGCACAGGGCGGAGAGTAGGGCTGTGTAGACTGACAGCGAGCAAAGGCTCCCCTGCATGTAGGCTCTTTGGGCCATCCTATCTCTTGAAGTTGTTGGTCCTTTATAACATAATTGGTACCTCTGTGTCTGGCAGAGTCTGCCTTGGATGACCTGGACCTGAATGAATTCGGAGTGGCTGCCCTGGAGAAGACATTTGACAGCAGCACAGTGCCCCACACGAGTGGCATCATGATAGGTACATGAAAGCAACAGAGCTTTCTTTATCTTCTGCCAAGCAGTGTTGCCCAGTCACCTCAGTGGAGCCAGCCCAGCAAAGCTCTAGAATCAGTCCCAAAATATCACTGGTTAAAACAGCAATTATAACAAACTCTGGCAACCGCTGAGCATCTTTGAAGTGAAATCTTGCCCTTATTGACTAGCAGAGCTGAGTTCTTGCCATTGGGCCCAGATGTCTTGGGGATGTTTCTTGAGACTGAATGGGACTTGCTTGATACCTTTTTTTTTCTCTTTTTTTTTTCTTTTTTTTTTTTTGAAAGCGTGTAAGTAGACTCTAGAAGGCATCTGATACCTTTAAAAACAGGCCGAAGTATAATGATTTACATCTAAAGTAGAAAACTCTCCCTAGCAGTAACAGGAAACTCACTGACCTGGTAATGGTATCCATCTGTCACAGAGTGTCATCATGGTCTGCTGATTTGATTCCTGTAATGTCTGTCTCATTTTAATAAGTGGAGGTAGGCTAAGGCCTCTTCTACCTGTCTTTAATGGTTGTCCAGGGGAAAATGAAATGTCTCAGCTTTTTGGGAATGGCTGTAGTTTCCGGCTGCCCTTGCTGTGTAAGACAGATTTTATATGAGACCTGACTTTGGTGGTCCGAAGGTTTCCAAGGGAGCTACATTGCCTGGAGCAGAGAGATGTGCTGGGGAGCTTCAGGTTGAACATTGAGAAAAGGTTCTTCACCCAGAGGGTGCTGGAGCACTGGAACAGGCTCCCCAGGGAGGTGTCACAGCCCCAAACCTGACAGTGTTAAAGAAGCATTTGAACAACACCCTCAGACACATGATGTGAATTTTGGGGTTGTCCTGTGCAGGGACAGGAGTTGGACTCGATGATCTTTTGGGTCCCTTCCAACTCAGGACATTCTGTGATTCTATGGAGCTGTATTGAGGCAGGAAGGGACTTGTGGAAGGAACCCTAAGGAATGTCACTTCCACTTCACTGCTGAAGAGAAGAGCCTGGTCTGAGTTGACTGTGCATGTCTGCTGATAGCCCTGCTTCTGCCGCTGCCCATCTGCAGGGGCTTAGACGTCCTCCCCACTGCTTCTACCTCTGTACCTGTCAGGTCTGGGTGTTACCTGGTGGCCTTGTAAGAAAGACAGAAAGAGTGGGGAACAGGGCTGAGATCTCCTGCAATGTGTGTGTGTGGCAGGCAGAATGACCTCTTGTGTAAGGGAGGTGTGGTGTCTTTGGAGGTTGGGCTTTTGTTTATTTGGGGTTTTTATTACTGATAGGTCTGGGCACTCAAGTGTGTCTAAAATAACTAAAGATAGCCACTGATTTTTTTTAGTGGTTAAGGTTATGATCTAGCCCAGTATGGTAGTCTTCTCGCTACATGTTGTTTGGAAGTATTAAAGGCAGAGGTGCATGTTTTACAAGCGAATTTTTCATTACAAAGTATTTTGCCAGATACCAAATTCATCTTCTCTAGGCTGATAGGGACTGAACTCTGCTCAGAAAGCCTTTTGTTCCTTTGGCCAATGAAAGAGAAGTCCATTGAACTCTGGAGGGTCTTAACCTACATGGCTCATGGGACAGCAGCTTCAATGCTCCTCGCAAAGGCTGAGAGGGGAATGAAACATGCTGAGAGCGGAGGGGATCTCAAGGGGCTTAGGGAGGAGAGAGGGAAGCTCATGCCTTCTGCTCTGAACTCCTGCACTGTGCTCTGGCCCATACTTCATGGTCATACGTAGCCATCCTCTCTGTGTGTTCTTTGTCCAGGTGGGAGTTTGCTGCAAAGTTCTGCTCCTGTAAATATCCCCGGGTCCCTTGGAAGCTCTGCCTCCTTTCACTCTGCCTCTCCTTCTCCACCGGTCAGCCTCTCATCGCATTTCCTCCATCAGCCCCAGGGACATTTAAGCCAATCAGAAAACACGTTCCTGGGGACATCAGCTTCTCATGGATCATTAGGTAAATGCACAGTGTGTGTCCCATGTACATGCCTGTCTGTGCCATGTAAGTATTTTCTTTTAAGTTAGTTTTAATTTTAATGTATTATTTCACTGCTGTCATTTGTATCTCTTCTTCCCAAGAGAACAGCAACAGTACTAGAAGCTGCCTTACCTTATGAACAAGGGAGCAATTCCCTCTGCTTCGCACATATCTAGACTGAGAAAAAGGGACAGATAGGTTAAGTGACTTGCCCTGATGATTTCTTTCAGGGAAAAGAGCTCTGCCTTTTCCTGCCAACAATGCTGTGCTGAGATTTCACTTTAAACATAAAACTCAAGAGTTAGGTCCTCAGCTTTGCTTAGTGAAGGTGGGGATTGCAGCTTGCCCTTGGGACTGCTTGTAGGTCAGGTTGGCTTCTGGGAGCTCTAGAGCAGGCTGGGTCATTGTACTTTTTTTCTCCTGTTTGACATTCTGCACACAGTTCTGCGTGATTGACTTTGCAAGAAGTTACAGCGTTCCAGCTTTGTCCCCCTTTGCTCCTCTTTTTTTTTCTTTTTTCTTTTTCCCTCTTGAGGATCTGTTTCCTGTCTGAGGGACTGTGGAGGGAAGAGAAATTGCCTTGGAGCTTCAGCTGTATTGGGCAGAACTGGGAACTGAGGGGCGAAATCTATTTTATTATCAAGACACAGGGTTACCTTGAGAAATAAAACTATTTGGGCTCAAAGCTACAGTGACACTGGCTCTGCTGATTTCTGTTAGTAAGAGTGAAAATTAGTTCTCTCTATTGCTACTAGACATAAATGCTTCTTCAAATTTGAGATATTTTTTTATCTTTAATATTCAGCTTAACCTAATAAAATGATTACATGCTTTTGTAATCTATTTCTGCATGCACTTCTCTGTGTAACTGCATCCCTTGTTTGCATAGGCCAAAACCATGCTTCCAAGCCTTGCAATTGCTATTTGTTAGGCTTTAACAGTTTTACAATTACTGTAATAAGAAAAGAGACATCAGAGGACATCTCTGCTATTAATTAGTGTTGAGGCTGTCTGTTTATCCCAGTTTCAGTAAGAAAAGGAAATCTTGCTGCAAAGGCCTGCTTTTAATTTCAGAAGAAACAACTTAAGCCATTGTATTTGTCTTGACTATGTAGTTACACAAATAAAAAGCCAAAGAAATGAAGGAAACTCACAAATGCATTTAAATCATTTGTTTTTAAGAGGAAGATATCTTCATGTAATACAACAAAACCATTTTTGCTGAGGTTTTGATAAGATATTTAAATAGGAACCCAGCAGTTGGGGATCTGGAATCTATCTATTCCATGTGGCTTGCTGAATGCACATAAGTTAGCGTATAGTGTGTGTAGTTATTACTTATTTGTATTGCAGTTGAGTTAAAAATACCTAGTCCTGGGCTAGTTCCCACTGTGCTAGATGCAAAATGTGCAGAGAAGGCACTTCTGACCAAAGGGGCTTCCTACTTCAAATGTGAAATGGGAACAGCAGGTGGAAAGAGGGAGTAAAAAGAAACAACAAGATAAGCTTGGTCAGCATTATGGCAGAATTTGTGGCTTGCCAGCATCCTGCTTAGTGCTAGATTCCCATTCAAGAAAATGGAGTTTTAAAAGCAAAATGCGAGTTGGGATTCCAATAAAACTTCTGCTTTCAACTGAGCGCACTTCAGAGCAGCTGAAATGGATCTATGGTAAGTGGCTTGAGCCAGCAAAGATCCTTTGCTGCTCTGCTAAATGACTTGTTAGCTCACCTAAGCCCTTAGTGACAACAAGTTACTATTTTTCAGCTGTATTTTTTATAACTGTTTGTGCCTTGTCTGGTGCTAAATGGGAAGTGAGTGGTGCTGGGGTAGCCCTCAGTGAGAGGCCATTGGCTGCAGGGCTTGCTTGCAGACACAGTCACTTTGACTGCTATAAGATCATAATCATCAAATGCAACTAGATTTAGGAATGTCCACACCCAGTGGTGGGCACCACTAAGTGAAAATAACTCCTACATGAAACTGGTGCATGTCTCTGTGCGTAGGAGTCCACATCACTCAGTAGCTCTGTCTCATTATGAGCTTTTCCTACTAGTTCTCCCCTGCGTGCAGAATCTGGATCCTTATTTTAAGTAAAAAAAACTTTTGTTATTAGAAGACTACAAACCTTGGAGTCTGTGAAAAGTAGCTAGCTTTGTTTACAACTGGTTTTCTACTGCTTTGTCTCCTAAGCTTTGAATTTCTTCCTGAAAACAGAAATTATTTGAACAAGCTAAAATAGGAAAGTGGTTAGTTAGTCTTCCCTGATGCCAATCATTAGCTTTATGCTAAAACTCCACAGGGGATGAAGCTGATGAACTGTTGCCTCCACTTGTTTATAAACAGAGGTTTACAGTTAGTGCTGTTTCTTGCATATGCAAACAGTAACGACATCGGCGCATTTTAGTCTCGCTGTTTGGGAAGTGAGACTCCTTTTCTAAGCACTAAGCTGAGGAGACAAAAGCAGCAGTTTTGTTAGGGTGTAATGTGAGAGGACGCACCACCTGGGTTGGCTGTGTGAATCCATCTGTTCACCACCGCAGATGGCTCTGCCGCACGGAGAGGTGGGAAGGTAGTAAGCAGTTCAGAGGTTCTCATATGTGAAGGGAGATTCAAGCTGGTAGTCAGCTCTGCTCTAAAACCGATGCTTCTAAAATAGCCCGGTTCAAAAGTTGCCTCCACTCAGTTTCTTGGGTCCTCCCTGTATCGTTAAAGATGAGGCCTAATGATGTGAAATTTCCCGTATAAACCCCACTGTGATGGATTCCTGGGGATGAAAGTAATTCTTAAGATGATTTCTCTTTCCTATGTACATGTTTTTGTATCCTGGATTTCACAGGGTTAGGGAGGAAATGGAGAAATTGCCAGCACCTGTGACATAACCCTCTCTATTTCCCTGTGAAACAGGTTTAAATGGGATGAACAGCAGCATATGGGAACACTTTGCTTCGGGGAGTTTTTCGCCCAGTACCTCACCTGCATTTCTGTCAGGTCCAGGTGCTGCGGAGCTGGCACGGCTACGACAGGAACTGGATGAAGCCAACAGCACAATAAAGCAGTGGGAAGAGTCTTGGAAACAAGCCAAACAGGTACTCGAGCAGCTCTGGGAAAGAGGGATTAGGGAGTGGGAAGGAGTAGGAGGGCGTCAGCCTTTCAACAGGAGCTTTCTGGACCTTGAGGCGATGGGAAGAGCTGTAGGTTTTACAAACAAATTCTGTTAAGCATTCTTTTTCCTCCTTCTCCCTTGGAAAAAGAGACTGAATCACTGTGCCTGATGCATTCAGATGCTGGAAGTGCAAGGCCAGGTGTCCTATACAGATGCACTGAAGTGCTTGATTGTCACTTAGACCTGCCAGTTGATTTAGACATATGACAATTTGCTGGTATGCAAAGTTTATCCCTGTAACGATGTGAGCCAAATATGTAGAACCACAGCCCAACCAGGTGGGGTATCTGGAATGAGCAGCACATTGAAGCAAAATGTTCTCAGCACTTGGGAACAGAGCGGATTAGACAGAACACGCTCCTGGTGAGGAGTGTATGAAAATGGTTAGTTTTGCCTGGGATTCTCTATTGGAGGGCGACTGAGTTTTCAGACTGCTTCTTTTACCCTCTTTGTTGGAACTTGTAGGCTTGTGATGCTTGGAAAAAGGAGGCAGAGGAAGCAAATGATCGCGCCAACACAGCTAACATGGAATGTGAACTGGCCCGGGAGCAGAGGGAAGCCTTGGAGCTGCAAGTGAAGAAACTGCAGGAGGAGCTGGAGAGGATCCACGCAGGCCAGGACCCTCAGTTTCTGCGCTCCTTCTCTGACCTGGAGACCCTCTCTCTCTCTTCACTTTACACTCTTCAGAAACAGCTGCGGGCAAACCTGGAGAAAGTCGATAAGGTGAGTGCAGGGATTTGCAGGGCAGGGCCTTGCACTCTGCTCCTACAGATTGCACTTTTTTTCCCTTTAATGCAGCCAGACATCAGCAGCCTATCAAAATAATTCTATGTGGATGTAGCCGAAGTGAGTTTTAGCCAGCTTACAGGAAAATGCCTACCCTTTCTTTGTGCCTAAAGCACAGAGTTTAAGTCGATCAAAGCTGCTCTGTTGATCCGAAAGGTCCTAAAAGATATCACGCTGTGCTGCTTTGCTTTTGCTTCAGAAGGTGAATGGGCAGACAGCTCCAAGTCCTTCCCCTGCTGCCTCCTTGCTGCTCCCCAAACTGCACAGCACAGGATGGGATCTCTTTTGCTTCGTGACTTTGCTTATGTTTTCCCCTGTCCCCCTCTCTTGCAGGCAGTATTTCAGATGCAGTCAGTGAAATGCCTTAAGTGTCAGGAGGAGAACCGGGTGGTGTTACCGTGCCAACACGCAGTGCTGTGTGAAACGTGCGCCGAGGAGGGCGAGTGCCCCATCTGCCATCCCAACAGGCCCCATTCTCTCCAGTCGTGACCTTCCAAGGACGCTTGTTCTAATCATATCGTATAGGACTTTTTAACTTTATACATGCGTACATATATATGTATGTGTACATATATATATGTATGTGTATATATATGTATATATGTGTGTGTATGTGCATGTTTGTGTATGTATATATATGCACACACACGCACATACACACATAAAACAAAAATTAGTTGCAGAGCACTTTTTAATATTTTACATCCCGTATCTAAACTGCCCCTCACCCGTGCCCCACTAATTCTAACTCTTGAGGAACTTTGAGAGCTGTTTTTAATACAGATCAAAGGGCCATTTGCAAAGAGTCTGTGTTTCTCCTCTTTTCTATTTAGGTGATAACAAATTTTTGACTATTTCCAGAAGGATTTAGAGTGGGCAAGAGGGGCTTCCATGTGCTTTCCAGAGGAAGAGTCTCATGAGATCACAGGGAGGATCAAGGTGGATTAAAATGACTGTTCACGTCTTTGGTCTCCCTGCTCTTTCACTGACCCAGCTTGGTTAAAGCCGTCCTCCCTGATGGAAGCTCTGCTGGGCGCCTGCCTGGTGAGCCTCATGTTGCCGATCTCTGAATGTGCAGGAACTTTGTCTGTCATTTAATCAGCAAAGTTCACTTTTTAAATTTTTTTTTTACACTCTTTGTATATTTGTATGAAAAGAAGAAAAGGGGGTGGGGGAAAAAAGTATTGGACCTAGAGCAAGCCAGGCCCCAAGATTCAGTGAGTAGTGTTCATTGCTGATACAGCTGACATGTTCCAGGTCTGAGCAGCTTTCAAAGTATCGCCCTTGTGTCAGCTAAAGCTCTTTATGAAAGGAATATGGATGCACAGGTTAGTTGTCTCCAGGCACCCCTTTGTCTAGAGAGTTTTTACTGTTTCAGACCAGATTATTTCTTTTAGCCACAGGGATGTGTTTTGTAGTCACTGCTGAAACACATGGAACAATTCCAGGTAGTCAGGACACTTTTTTTGACCAGAGTTGATGTTTCTTGTGTCAGCACCTCAAGGATGGGTTATGGACTGCTGCATCCAGAAGCCCTCGTGCTTTGTGATCATGTGTGTCTGTGGTGACAGAGAAAGTCCAGTGTGACAAAGAAATGCCACCAGCTTAGACCTTACCAGTAGCTGAACTTTCCTGTGACTTTCTTTACTGGGGCATCTGTTGGATTTTTAACATCAGGTGGATTGCAGTAACCTGCTGGGATCTCAGCAAAAAGGCCACTCAGTTGACTAAACATTTTTCGTTTTGCACAGGGATGCTGCCTGTGCCACCCCTCCCTGACCTGGAAAAGCACTGGAACCTCCAGCAGCCCACTGTTGTAGGAAAACTGAATTTTTACTAGAGCCTCTCAGAAAGCTTCATATTTAATGCAAAAACATAATTAGGTTTGCTTCCATAATTCCACCTTTCCTTTACATGGAAGGAGTTAATATGCATTCCCAGATGATCTCTTAAGTGCAGCTCTGTGTAGTTCTTTTTTAATGTTTTTCCCATTAACTTGTTTTTGGGTTTTTTGGTAAAAATGCCTTTTTTTTTTTTTTTTTTTTCCATGTGTATTTTATTGTAACTAGCATCAGTTTTTTAATTTTTTTTTTTTTTATGGAGAGACACTGAGTGATTATTGTGGCTATGTTGTTTGGTTATAGCCTTTGAATGTCTGTGCTATGGGGCAGCACATCTGCCTTGGTCTGATCTTAAGGAGAGACCTTTTACTAAAACGTGTGAACATTTCTTTTTTAGGAAAAATAAATAAAAATTAAAAAAAAAAAGGGGGGGACGAGGAAAAAAGCCCGATTAAGATAAAAATTTACTACAAAGTTTTTGTAACTAACTTAAATCATAGGAAATAAACTCTTGAATCAGGTCTTTAATATTTATAAGAACCAGAGGCGATCAGCCTGTTCTTGCTGTTGGTTTGTAACATTTTTTATCAGCGTGGTGTTTTCTGCTCTCCAGCCTCCCTGTGGGACTGTTCAGGGTGATGCTGCCTTTGGCCACCACTCTTTTTGCAGAATCCAGCTGGGTGGCTTTTTTTGCTTTGTCCCATCTCTTCAGCTGGAACTTGGCCACTGGTGGTGGCTCTGTTGGTCTCACTGGGACTTCCAGTCCCCTGTGGTGCTGGGCTGGTGGGTGTAGGGAGAAGAAATATTTCCCCCCCCCATTTCTGTGGGGACACACAGCTGAGGCAGGGGGGGTACAAGGAAAATTCCAGGCCAGAGAAAGCATGTTTTTCCCTTTCAAGTAAAACAATTTCTCTGTTTTAAAACTTATACCGAAGGACCAAAGAATTCAAAACTTCCCCCAGTTGTGGCCCTTGCATTTAAACTTTCCGTTGCCACGCTGCACTCATGGCAGAACAGCCTGAAGGAATTAGCACTAGCCCTGGGATGTCGCATCCCCTTCCCTTTCCCCCACCCCGATGTATCTCGGCACTCTTTTTGCACAAGCACATAGCCTCTTTCTCTCTTTCCTCTGGTTCTTTAAGAAACACTTCCTAAATTTAGGTTTCTATGAATTTTTTTGCTGCTTTATTAAAAAAAGAAAAAAAAGAGAAATATCTCAAATGTGAATTATTTTCTTAAGCATCAGATGAAAAAGAGAACTTCATCTTTGACTATTTTGTGAATATTTTGGGGGAGTCACTTATGTGACAATTTCATAAGTGAGTGAGGTGAGAGCAGGGGGAAGGGCAGCATGTCTGACCTGCTCCAGCAGTGGAAGGATGAACCGTAATTACAGCACTGCGTTTAAGGCTTAAGAGTCTGCGGTCAGCTTCAGTATCATGTAAAAAAAGTCTTGTTGAAATAAACCTGGTGCTACTATGTACAGCCCCTGTCATGTACTGTCACGCTTCCTTCTGAAGCAGGAACCCCCTTTTCCAGGACATTCAGTAACACATCAGAACTAAGGGGACTTTTTTTTTTTTTTTTTTTTCTTGGCCAAGTCACGCTTCCAAATGAAGTTTTGGTGCACGAGGCTCCTGGCTGAGCAGCCCGGCTGGCTGTTGCTGAACAGCCGCGAACATGCCTGGGTCCTGCCTCTTCACACAGACTCCTTCTTGGATAATGACATTTTCCTCCCCAGATTTTTTGGAAGTGTTGACCTCGGTGACTAATTGTGCAGGTTGGATGCTTCTGAGCTAAGAACCTGGGGGAAGGGAGTCCTAGTTGTGTTGTGAAACCTCAGTATCTTAAAGGTCAATAAACTTTTACATTATTATGGAAGAACAATATAGAAGCAGATGGCTGAAGACAACACTATCCTGGGTAGACAGGTCCTAAAAAGCAAGGCTAGAGCTGTAGACGATAGCCAGGAATTGAAGAATTTTGGCATCGCTTTGACCTAACAGGACCAATTTTAGATCATCTCTTAGATGAAGTAGCCGCATGTCAGCTGTGGCGCAAGAGGAACCGGGGGAAGTCTCGGAGCCTAGAGCACAATATTTTCCTTAAGCAGTTCCCCCCACAAAGGGGAAATTGCTGCACCTGATCCCCTGTCAAAGGATTTTACACCTTCCATACATCTCCGAAGCTGAACCTGAGCCACTTGCAAGGCTTGTGCAGCTGAGACAAGGCAGAGAAGTCCTCACGCTGTGGGGACGCCTGTAACTCTGAATGGACTCAGTAGTTCATTGCTGTTCCACCAGCCTCTGAACCTCCTCTCTTTCTCCTTTTCCTCCATCTGAGAAGGAAGAATATTACCAGTGTTTTCCTCCAGAATTACAATAATCCTTGGAGTGATGGCCAACAGGAAAATAGATGTTAACTGATGTAAAAACCTAGTATTTTAAAGGTGAAGTATTCCTGCAAACTAGTGACTGCATTGGAGAGATTTCTGGGGCTTCCCCACTCCGTAGCTTCCAATGTTAAAACAAAGTAAATACAGTATACGTTTTAAAAGAAAAATAATAATAACACACTGCAGTATTTCTGGTGGCAATTCTTGCCCAGTCCCTTCCCCGTGTTCCCCAGGAGGAAGGGCACTGGGCAGAAGCGCCCCTAGTCCGTGTAGAAGTTGGCAGAATGGTGATCGGTGGTGTGTAAAACGTGTTGTTGATTCCATGTATAGAACTGTGATTTCAGCTGTCGTTCTCTCGTACTCTGTAAATATGTTTTGGCTGTCGGAAACCTGGTTTAGACTCTTTTTCTTGGCAGAGTGAATTTGCATGTGGGGCTGGAAAGAACTCAATCTGTGTCACAGTTTCCAAGGGCAGGATGGATTTCTTTTTTTTTTTTTTTTTTTTTTTTTAGAGGACAATAAATTTTTATTTTTTTGCTAAGAAAAAAAAAAATATATAAAATAAAGTAGTGTATGCGTGTGTGTGCGCTCATGCGTGCCCGGGGTGTATGTGCAGCCTCATGCCCTGCTCTGGGGCTGGGGGAGGTGGGGAGAAGTCTGTGCAGTGAAGCCCTCAAAATAAGAAGATGGAATTAATGTCCGTGGCCAGTTTTGCCTTTCACACAACCAAGCATAATTTCCTGAGCTCCCGTCTGGCTCAAGCCCCATTTTCAGAGGGGTTGCCCTTCACCTTTGTGACTGAGGTGCAAGGGAAGAGTGGGAGTTGATGCAGTGTGGTTATGTGGGGCTGAGACTCCTTTGGAAATGGCAAAACCACAAAGAGCATTTTTAGCACCCAGATTCTCGGTCTGGACAAGAATTTAACTCCAAGTGTCTCCCCCAGGAGCCAGGCTGGGTGGAGGCGCTGCCTGTGCAACTGTGGGGAATATGGACATTTAAATGGTTACATACCTGGTTTCATGCATGGGCACCCAAAAAAAACTTGCCTTACATATAGATCCCAGGATTACCGTTCATTTTTTATCTAATTAACACTTCAAAGCTGCATCAACCACTTACCCTTAGTCCAATCACAACAATAATCCAAATTGCCCAATTTGCATTACAGATTAAAGTAATAAAATCAGTACACCTGGGTGCCCGCCCCCTTTGCTCTCGTGTTGCAGCAACCTGCCTGTGTCGCAGTTCTTCACCAGCACGAGGATGCTCGGGGTTTCTTCTTCCTCAATCTGGCATTTGCTGGGTTTTAGATGTTCAAGACACAGGTTTGTTTTGGTTTTTTTTTAATGGTTGGGCTGTCCCTGGAGTTACTTGTGTCTGATCGTTTAAATTTTACTAGTCTTGCTATATAAAGGTGGTGATTTCTTTTGGGGTGTGAAAAGACCCACAAAACTGCCTGGAGCTTAGCAAAGAATTAAGCTAAAACACCCTGGATAATACAGCACAAACAGTCTCACAACAGGTCGGCCTGTGGACACGCTGCCTGTTGCAGCGAGGACAGTCTGGGTGATGGTCGCTCCAGAGCAAGTTAAAGCACAACGATTTTTAAACATACAGCTAAAAATAAGCCGAACCCATAGCCCAGGTAGCTAAGCCTTGCTTTAATAAAGCGCAAGGCTGGTTGCTAATTGGTGTCAACACCAAATTAGCTGCAGAGTGCAGGCATGGGGAGTCCACACTCTCCAGAGAACAACCAGCTGAAATTAAACCCCTTGTCCCCAGCTGCAAGCAGGGACCCTTCCCCGCCTCTTATTTCTCTGCAGCTACAAGGGGGACCTGAACCGAGAGAGTTAACCCAGCAAATGGCTTCCCTGTGAGTGAGCGGCGCCTTAATCCCTCCTGCTGTGGGTTTGGCTGAGCCTGCCCGTGGCATATATATAGATACTAAAGGAGTTTTGCTTTGTTTTGGTTTTTTTCCCCACCCCCACACCAAGGCCTTGACCTGAATTGCCCCAGCAGGCGCTCAGCCCACCGAGCAGGCAGCTGGTGCTCAGGCCCGGCCGGGTGATGCTTTTAATTCCCCGGGGCCGCGGCAGCTCCCAGGGACTCATTGCAGCACAAAGACACCCCCTGGCAGGGTGGGGGCAGAGGGAGCTCTGGATTTATAATTACTAATAACTGCAGCTAAAACAAGCTCCAAAATACCCAGCAAATTGTGAGCACCTGCCCTGCTGAGCATTTTTGCATGGGCCAACCCACATGCCTAAGCCAGCACTGTCCCCTGTGTGCTATGGCAGAGGGACACAGGTCACTGAGGACAATGCCGGGGACCTTTCTGCTGCTCCTGGGCTCTCGCAGCCCCAAGTGCCGCAGGGTTCGGCTCACGGGACTGCAGCGCTCTGCATTGCTGCCCAGCTTCCAGCAGGCTCCCCCAGGGTGATACAATCAGTTATAAAATACAGAAGTCGCACACAAGAACTATGCATGTTTTCAAAAAAGGAAACCAAAAGCAAACCAAAACCACAAAGGCCAACCAGCTGCGCAGGGAAGTGCCAGGCTCCTGCTCCTGTCCCCTCTCAGCCCCGAGGACACGCACACCTGTCTGGGGCCTTTTTTCCATCACCAAACCACCAAGCGCTGCCCATCCTAAAAGTTTAAAGCTGTGCCTGAGCCAGCCCTGGACTTTACGGGTCTCATCAGGCTCTTTCGCAGGCCAAACCCCAGCTCTGCTGGCACCATCAGCAGCTTGACAGGCACCGGACAAAATCACTCCTGTGCAGCCCCCACCGAACCCCAAATGCCTTGTCCCACCCTGCTGCCCCAAAGCACCCCCTGCACAGACTCAGCCCACGCATTAGCTATGTTGCTTTTAATTTAAAATAAGAAGCTTATCCACGAGAAAAAAAAAAAAACAAAGGCAGGTTTGGCCACGAGTTGTCCCCACCCCAAGTAAATGATGGTGCGTTTGCGCTGCCCCGACGCGGTGTTGCAGACGGGAGGGCTGGGGACACGGCCAGGCGATGCGGCACCGGCAGTGACAAGCTCGTGGGAATGAGCAGGGACAGCCACACACTTTCACATCCCCCGTGTAGTGTTGCTAGTCCAGACAGGCAAAGAAATCCCCTGAAATCCCGTGTGCCCGCCCTCCCCAGCCTCACGGGAACATTGCTACCTGAAGGTGGGGGCGAGACGGGCGCTGGGAGGTGCCGGGGGGCACAGGGACCACTCTGTCCCCTGCAGACGGTTCCATCTCCAGCGCCGGCAAAACTCTGGGGGTCCCACTGGCCAGACCTCCCTCATTTTGGGACCGTCTTTCTCCTCCTCCCTCACTCCGTCTCCTTGGACTGCTTGGCTCGTTGCTTGCGGAGCTTAACGAAGGCCTGAGCCTCTTTGTCCCCCTTCCTGGACTCCAGCAGCCGGAGGATCTCGTCTCCTGCCAGAGAGAAGGGGAGGGGTGGTGGGACACCCTCGCTGCGGCCCCTCCTGACGCCGTGGGGCTGGGGGGGCTCAGCGGGGCTCAGCCCGGCTGCGGCACCACGTACCGGAGGGTTTGGGGTGTGTGAGGGGGAGGCGGGTCTGCGGCACCCGTCCCGCGTCAGCCTGGTCCTCATCGGTGTCAAGGCCGGGCAGGTGACGGAGGGGGAAGAAGGCTTCGCCCTCCAGGTCGTTGGACCCCAGCGTGTCGTAGTCAAACACGGTCAGCAGCAGGCAGGCCCCCTCCTGCCGGCACTTCTCGGGGGGGATCAAGCTGTTGGGGGACGGGAGGTTGGGGGACTGGCGCATCCCGTCCATACCAAAATTCAGCCTACCTTCCAGGGACCAAACAGGCTTCCCCAGGGTGATGCTCTGTGGGAAGCCAACCCTCCCTCAGCACCGCACTGACCCCAACCCCTTCGAAACACACCCAACCGCACACCAGCCTGTGGGACCCAGGTCTTCGGGGTGCCCCTACCCCAGCCCGCACCGTGGGACCCCACGGCGGAGCCCACAGTGGGGTGCAGGGGGTGGAATCCCAGGGCAGGACCCGGTTCCCAGAGCAGCAGCCCACAGCCAGGGCTCAGCTGAAGCGTGGGGGGGCTGCGGGGATTTTGGGGAGGCCTGGTGGGTGTCAGCCCCTACGTACAAGTCGAAGGCTTCATCAAAGAGGGGGTGCAGCTCGTTCTTCTTGCACTGGGTGGTCCGGGCCACCACCTCGGGGAACTCGTGCCGGGGCTCCAGGGTGAGCTGGACAAAGGGGTCACTCGAGCCTGGGGGGGGTGCATCAATCAGCCACCTCCTGCCGCCCCTTCTGCCCCAGCGCAGATGGCTGAGCCAGGCTGAGGTGGCCGGACACACAGGGATGGCAATGGGGGTCCAGGGTGCCCTGACCTCCACCCCAGCCCACACTCCTGGGGGGGTGCAGGAGCATCCCCAGCCTTTCCCACACGTGGATCGGCCACGGGTGGCTGCAATAGGAGTGACCCCTCCTGGAGACCTTCCCAAATGACAGCCAACCTGAGAGGCTGTCCCTTGCCACCCTGGCTCGTGCTGCAAACTGAAGGCAGCAGCATGTGGGCACAGTGTCCTGCCTGCCACATCCCCCTGGACCACCCCAGACCAGTGCAATAACTCCCCTTCTTCTCCAAATCTTGGATGCAAAAGCAAAGCGAGACAGAGTCCCGTTACTCCAAGCAATGCCAGCATCTTTCCTACCCAGGGGTATACTGGGGACTGAGAGTCGGGGGTGCAGGGCAGGTGGGGCTCCCCAGCCTGCCCACACTCACCGTTGGAGTCCAGCGGGATGAGGTTGACGGCGTTGAGCACTTCCACGCGGAGCTTCTGCTCCGAAGGGCGGTACAGCGCTTTGATCGTCACGGCCCCGTACTTCTCCGAGCTGGTGTCCAGCTGAGCGGTGGAGAACAAGAATAAGGACGCTGCCTTTCGGCACGCTCCCGAGGGGATGCCCAGGGTCTGGTGAAAGCTGAGGGGGCATTTTGGGGTACTGGGGGGTGATGGGCATCCTCTGGGATGCAATTGAATACCCTCCTGCCCACCGATGGGGCAAAATGAACGCAAACAGCCGCAAGACTTGGGGGGTGGTGGGGAAATCCTGTGTTTCCATGGGTGGGCTGTGCTGGGCAGCCTTGTGTGTGCAAGGGGAGGGTGTGGGAAGGGGCTGGGGGCACCACCCTGACTCCCACCTGCTGCTGGATCCTGTTGCTGAAGTATTTCTGGATGAGCTTGCGGCTGGTGGCGGAGCAGAGGGCCAGGTGGGTCTCCAGCGACTGTGAGGAGGACGAGAGGTGATGGACAAGCACACGGACAGGTCCACAGCCTGGGAATGCCCTCCCCGGAGAGCACCCAAAGGACACCCTGCGGATATCCCCAGCACCCCGTACCTGGAAGGCTGCGGTGCGGAGGGTCTCCAGCGGCAGCCCACAGCCCTCGGCATGGAAGCACAGCTCCAGGCTCTGGGGAGAAGGATGCTGTTAGCTGGGACCCAAACACCTCATCCTTGCCAGGAACCACCGCGGTTTCCCCCCATGGTACCTTCAGGGCACAGTGCAGCTTCTTGTAGCGCTGAGCCGAGGGGACCTGCTGCCCCGTGGCTGCTGACAGCACGGCCAGGGTGTGATGCCAGAGGAGAGTGAGGAGGCTGAAGGCATGAGGGAGGAAGGCTGTGAGCGGGTGGGTGGTGGTTTGGGGGGTTTTGGTCCTTGGGGTTTTGCAAAGCCTGGTTCATTCCATGGGGCTGAGCAGCCAGCCCCAAAGTGGGACGTCCCCAAGGACCATGGGGCTGGCAGGACACTCCTGCTGATGGATGGTGACACTGCTGCCATCATGCATCCCCAGGGCCCCGCTCACCTTTTGAAGTTCTCCTGGACCAGATGCTCGTTGAGATACTGCAACTCCGACTCCAGGAACTTCATGAGTGGGATGATGGACTGCAGTGAGAGGAGAGGGACGTTGGGGAGGGCACAAGGGGACGGTCCCCAGCAGGGCAGAGGGGGGAGAGGGGCAGAGCACAGCTGGCGGGAGCCAGCAGTGCAGGGGGATCCACAGGGGCTCCCTCCCACATGGGCACACTGTGCCTGCTCTGGCCCTGCTGCCAACATGGGCATCAACAAAACACATGGGGGTCTGAGACCCATCACTGGTGTGTCCTGTGCCCCGGGCGTGACGCAGGGAGAGATGGGGAAGGGTGATGGGGGCCTCCACCAAGTAGGGAAGCGTTATTGACAGCTGCCCGAAAAAGATGACTGAGGAGGGGCCAGGCCAGGTACTTACATCCTCGGGCTCCCCAGTGTCATTGGAAGATGAGAGCTCCTGGATGTGTCTGGCGATGCCCTTCTCCAGCTGCCAGAGGGAAATGCACAGAGACACTTGCTGTTTGTCCTTTGCACCAGCTTCCTCATGCCCCGGTCCACCTTGTCTCCATCCCAGGAGCACTGTGGTCTCCAGGCACCCTCAGGTAAAACATTCCCTACTTTGGTCCAGGGGGCAAGGTGGGGGTTCAGTGGCAGGTGGTCACCTTGGTAGCCAGGGCTTGCACCACATCCCGGACCTCGTGGTCCAGGCAGGAGATAGTGCTGTCGAGCTGGTAGTGCAGTGTGTGCTGGATCTGCTGCCGGTCGATGATGGCCCCTGTGCGCTGCTCTAGCTGGGCCCAGTCCAGCTGCGATGGCAGCTTCAGGATCAGCAGCCGCAGCTGCTTGACGTTGTTCACCACGATGCAGAGCTGGGAGAGGTGGGGTCTGCTGCAGGAGGTCCCACATTTCCCCTGGTGCATCCCCCACCGGCTCCATCCCCCTCCTCATCTCCATCCCCATCCCTATCCTCATCCTCATCTCCATCACCATCCCTGTTCCCATCCTGCTCCCCCTGCTCACACCATTTCCCTCCTGCCTTTCCAGGATTATGGCTATCAGGGGTCAGCTGGTCCCCATGACATCTGGGTGCTCAGCATCTCGTCTCCCTTTCTACCCCAAAACCACAGCCAAATCCTTCCTCTCCCTAAGTGGTGGCCCCTGCCCTGATACCAACCCTGTTGGCGGCTTCACCCTCGTTCTGCTCACTCAGCGACAGAGCCTCAGCCCTCTCCTTGATGAGCCGGCAGTACATCAGGGCGATTTTGCACATGTCCTGCACAATAGAGAAGCCAATGGGACTCAGCAGGGCAGCATGGGGACCACCGTGGCGTGGGACACTGGCCCTGCTCATGGAGACACATCTCCAAGAGCAAGAGAGGAAACGTCAGCTGCTGATGCCCATAAGCGTGGCATCTGATGGCAGTGCCCAGCGTACAAACCTCCACGAGCTTCACCATGATCATAAAGGCTTCCTCAGGGTCGGGCCAGTTGAGCTGCTGCCAGGTCTTCACGATCTGGGCGTAGCAGGTGGACAGGTCGACGGTGGACGTGCTGTGCTTGTTGTGCTCCCCAAAAGGCGTCAGCTGGGAGGGCAGAGAAAGTGAATGCAATTTGGCTTGTACGGAAAGGAGCCACCCCAGACAGGAGAGCTGTCCTTTGCTTTGGGGATCCCTGGCCCATCACCAGCTCTATATATCCTGATGTCATCACCCAGTCACTGTGAAGAGTGGAGATGAGGATGGATGGAGCATCCCAAGCCCCCACATCGGGTTGTGCTCCATCATAATCCGACACAGTGTCGCTGGACAAGACTGAAGACTGGGTGAGGAGCCCACAGCCCTCTGTCTGTCTTCCCCGTCCTCTTCGTAATGGTCAGAAGCCAAGAGGATGCTCACAGCATGACCCAAACACAGGCTCATCACCTCGCTTGGGCTGACGGAGAGCAGAGAGGGAAGTGCCATTGGGACGGGGTGTGGGGCCAGGGTGGGATCAACTGGTCCAGGTCACCACATCTTTGCTATGCATTTGGGAGAGGAACCAGCCCATTCCTGGGCTGCAAAGGCTCCTACGTGGTCATTTCAGTGCTGTGAGCGAGGCACAGCGGCAAGGCGTGAAGGGAGCTGGAGTGTCCCCAAAGGATGGAGGGAGATGTTCTCATCCCCGTGTTACCTGGTCCATCTGGACAGCCCTCTGTGCCCTCTCCAGTGCGATGGTGTAGGCCTTCTGCAGCCACTGGGGCACAGCTTCCTTGAACCACTGGTGGAAATTGCTCAGAGCCAGAGGTCCATCCCTGTGGACGAAGGCACCAGCTCCTCCAACCGCACAGCAACAGCATGGGGCCATCACCCCTCCTTGCTCTCATGTACAAGAAACTGCCCCAAGGTGGAGATAGCATGTAGCGCTGTGCTAAGGAGAAACCTCCCTTGTCTGGAAGCTGAGGTCTCCATCAACCCCACTCAGAGACAAGCCTGAAACCCTTCTGGTGATGATCATGTCACCACCTGACACCAACAGCCTGATCTGCCTTCTATGTAATTAGTGTTGTAGGTGAATGGGGAGGATTTGGAGTTCCTCTCAATTAACTGCTCGTTCCCTCACTTCGGCATCTCCCCTCTCTGTGGGCTGGATACCTCTTTGGGACTAAGTCCTTCATCTGGTAGAGCTCCTGCAGGTTCAGGTAGAGCTGGAAAAGGCTCTCGGCTGTGGGCTTGGACATGCTGCTGTCAACCTCACGCAGTTCCTCCTGGACATGCTCTGCGACCTGGAGTGGGGGAAGAGCTGTTAGTGGGAGTCTGGCGGGAAGGCTTGGTCTGCCAGGGGCTCTCTGGGGTGAGGATCAGCTCAGGGGGACTCCTCCTCCTTTTGGGTGGAGATCCATTGGGTCAAGTCAGGAGATGACAGTCACTTCATGAGCATGCGGGGAAAGATGGGGTTTCCCTGGCTTGCTCCTTTTCCAGGCTTGCAACAACCAACTGCCACCTGAACGGCGGCCAAAACCCTCAGCCTGGCTTTAGACCTTAGTCCCATAAGTTCAGAGCAGCCCAGGCTTGCTCACCAAGCTCTCCAGCTCCAGGTAGGCAATGGAGAAGAGATTCAACTTCAAAGTGCTGCAAGAGAGAAATGGGGAATCAGGAGCCTGCCAGCCCCAGCCCAGCAAACCCCGCCTGGCCATGCCCTTGCCATGGAGGTGAGGACAGTGCAGCTCCAAGAGGCAGAGACAGGACCACAAATGCCATGTGTGGAGGCACAGAGCCAAGCAATGAGGCATCAAAGTGCCCTGTTGCCCTTGACCCCAGGGAAGGTGGATGAGTGGGGATCAATCTCTGAAACCTACGTGATGAAGAATTTATTCCAGACTTTCTGGCACTGCTGGAGATCTCCTAGCACCTCCAGGAGGAGTCTGGACAAGGCTTTGCCATTCTCCTCCATGCTCTGCAAAGGAAGGAACAGCTTGTTTTGGATGCTCTGTGATTTTGAGATGACTTGGGCTCCATTCTGATCTGATTTATTTCTATGATTTGTTCTCATGGGGTAGCAATCCATCATGAGATCCACATTAGGAGCACCAAGAAGTTGTCAGTCACACCCACTGTCACCCTGTGCCTGTGTGGCTGGGCTGGAGGCCACCTCCTGTTCTCCTGAGCATTGCACCAAAGCCTTAAGCTTCAATGCACCTCCGCAGCTGCAGGTAACGTGGCCCATGGTATTTTTAAGCTGGAAACCATATCAGAAAACTTGAGAAGCTTCATCTCAGTCTTGACTTCTCAATCCCTTGGGGCCTCCCACCCCAAGCCCAGTAAATTGTTTATTACAACTTCAGAGAGGCAGAGATGGGAACTGACCTTCACCATAGGCTTGAGGTGCTGCTTCTTCATATGAAACCACTCCGTGGTGCCTGACTGCAAGAGAGGAGTTCTGCTGGGATGGCAGGGAAGCAGGAGGAGCAGAGCCAGCTCTGTCACCCCCTTCACCCTCCCTTTCCCCTGGGTGTGGGCAGGACCCAGCTCCATGTGGTGGGAACCACAGGCTGGGACCACCAGGTTGAAGAGGGGCAGGTATTTTCCCCCTCGTGAGGTGGTCCCTGTGGCTTTGCTGAGGTGTGGGCACTGGGCAGGGGATGGAGGGGATGGGAGAGCCACAGAGTCCCACGTCCCCAGGATTGGGGATGATGAGACCCCTGGTCCTGCTACCTTCAGCACCGTGGAGACCATCTCGGGGAGGTCAGGGCTGGGCATGCACAGCTCCCGGAAAGCTTTCATTTTGCACATCTGGACCAGAACCCTGCAAAGCAAGAACCTCGAGTGAAACCCAGCTCCAACCCATCAGAAACAACCACTTCTCCCCGCAGAGAACCTACCCAAACCGACCTCCCCCTCCCAACAACATCCCCCAAGACAGGGGACAGGACAGGTGTCACAGCAGCCTAGAAGCGGGCAGAAAGGGCTCATATGGGTTTTTGCTCAAGCTTACAGGCTTTTCCATCATGGTAGCCAAGCCATATGACCCCATGCTCAACTGGAAACAGTTGCTTGACTCACCGGAGCAGGGACTGGAGCCTCTCCGGGGACCTCGGGACAGAGAGGGGGAAAATGATGCGGTACCTCCGGATGAGGGAGACCCCGTAAGTCAGCAAGGACTGAAAGGACTCGGCCAGCTCTGCTTTCTGGGGAGAAAGAAGAAGATACAGCCTGTCCTCCTCAGCAGCAGACAGAGATGCTGGCAGGACCACGGCACCGCAATGGAGGGAGCTGGTGGGTCCCGTTCCTTTCTAGCCTGCTCCAGGGATGGGAAAACCCCTGATGCCTTTGGTAACTTCTCCCTGGAGGGACTGAACTGAGCTTTGTGCTTAAGCCTCATTGCTCTGCATGAAAAATTCAGTCTCATCAGAGTGCTGCAATGCCATGGGGAAACGGGTGGGGAAAAGTGGGAATTTGGGTCATATTTAAGTTTTGCAGGAGGTTGTGACTGACTTCATAGCAGCGATGGAGGAGGGGGATGGTGGTGCAAAGGGTAAGAGCTGTTCCACAGAGAGGGGGAGCAAAGCCCTGGGGCAAAGGGGCTCCTGGACTCACGAGTTGTCCTGGTCCCCATGGCTGATTCTCCTCAGAAATGCCCTCCAGCCCCCTGGCACCTCCAAACCCCACCAGCTCCTGCCCTTCGTGGAGCACGGGGAGGGAAATGGTCCCAGGAGCCAGGGTTGGGTGCATGGGGCACGTTTCCCCGATCTCTGTCACCCCTCACCTGCTCTGGCCTCAGCCGCTCCTGCACCCACTGGTACTCGATGCTGGTGATCTGGTGGAGCAGGCAGTTGCTGTTGAACTCCAGGCTCTGGTAGAGCTTGCTGTACGCCAGCCACTGCCTGGGGAGGGGGAGAGAGGTTGGTCTGAACCCCTAGGGGCTGGGGGGGACACCCAGGGACCAGCATGGGGACCCCCTCCCCATGGCTGGGGTTGCAGGGGCAAGACCTGGGTCTGCTGGTGCTGCGGGGGGCAGGGGGGCAACACCAGCCATGCTGAGCTCATGGGTCCCATGTCCCCAGGGAGGGCACTGGGGCCCTTGACCCCCCCAGCCCCCGATGCTGTGTGCTGGCTCCCAGGTGTGAAATACTCACGCCATGACCTGGTGGAAGTCGGAGAGATCCTTCTGCGTGGCGTGCAGATACAGCACGGTGCTGGCGTGCCTGCTCAGCTCCCCGTCCCAGGCGATGCTGCCAGCCTGCCAGGATGCAAAAGGAGGGAGATGTGTCCTGGAGCAAGCTGGGCTGAGCGGAGCAGGCACCAGGGCTGGGTGGGTTTGCAGGACTACAGGAGGAATGGGAGCCCCATAAGAATGCCAGGACCAAGCAGGCATCACCACAACCCTCCTCCCCATCACACTGCAGTGATGTATCAGGTGCCCAGCTCTCAGCCCAGCCCAGCTGCCCCTCCATACCTGGTGCTGGAGGATCTCGTAGGACACCAGCTGCTGCAGGAGGTGGCGATGTACAGTGTAGCTTGGCTGCGTCCTGCTGCTCGTGGTGGCCCTCTGAAAAGAGACAAGGCATAGAAACCGTATGTGCAATCATCACAGCTTGCCTGAACATGCAGGGACACAAAGAGTGGGGACACAGGACCCCCAAAAGTGTGGGGTCAGAGAGTCCCGTTTGAAGCCCAGCCAAGGGGTGCAGGTGCATCAGGAAGGAGGACCTCACACTGGCACGGGACTCAGGGTACAGTCAGGCAGGTTTCCAGCGTGTGATAACCCTGGTGCAGGCACTTCTGGTCCTGTGGTAGGGATCTGTGACCCCGAGATGGTCCCCAAGGTCCTGCCAAGGCAATGGAAAGGGACCCCCCCGTCTCCCTCCCTTCCTACCTTCTTGTGGGTCAGCAGGAACTGCAGGTGACACTGTCCCCGGTTGGGGTACGTCTCCGTCCGTGGCTCGAGCTGGTACCACCGGTCGTCCCAGCAGTGCAGGTCCTGCAGGCACCGAGACAAGGGTGAAGCCCCGAGCAGCCTCCCCGAGGACAAGATCCCGCTCAGGGACCAGGTCCCACTGCGTTAGTGAGGCAGGAAGATGCTGTATGGGACAACTCTAGCACAAGATGTATAATCACTGAGCGAGTGTGCTGGAGTGGCTGGGGCACTTGCCACCAAACTGAGGAACCTGGTATCAATTTGTGGCTCTGAGCTGGGGTCCTGCATGAGCTCGGTGCTGCCACAGGGGTGGGATCCTGTCCAAACCCTGGGAGGTTTAACTGACACCTGGGGAATCATTTGGAGGAGAGGATGCACTGCAGCACTCACCTTCAGGCGAAGGACCACATTCCCCAGGAAATCATCCTGCCCTTTGTCTTTGCGAGCATCTTTAAAGATCCTGAAAGGCGTGAATGAAGGAGGGGCTGAAAAGGTTTCCTGCAGCTGTGACCCAGCTGTGGTCAGGGCAAAGGATGACACAGACCTGCCACCCTCCCTCCCTCCTTCTAAAGGCAATTTTTGAAATCCAGCAGGCAAATAAGCATTTTCCAAACCCTCTTTCCTTGCCAGCCATTAGGACTGCACCAGCACCAACCGTTTGAGGCCGTGGAGATCCGTCAGCTCCCCCAGCTTGTGTCGCACCGACTCCACCACATCTGAGTCCCTGCATGGGTGGGCAGTGAGACCCACCATGGGGGGAAGGAGAAATTCAGGTGATGGCAAAACAGTTCGGGGAGTCCCAGTGATGGGGGAGAAGGGAAGGTGCTGGTGGCAAACATGTCAGGACTGAGCCCACCCCCAAAACTGGCTGTCCAGCCAAAATCTGCAAGAACAACCCCCTTCTTGCCATAAACATAACCAGGCTCAGGATCAGCCCTGGCTGGGCAAAGCCAGCCTGGGCTCTCTCTGTCTCTTCTCCCAAGTAACAAATGATAGGATGAGAGGAAACAGCCTCAAGTTGGGCCAGGGGAGGTTTAGATTGGATATTAGGAAAAATTTCTTCATGGAAGAGGTTGTCGGGCATTGCAACAGGCTGCCCAGGGCAGTGGTGGAGTCACCATCCCTGGAGGGGTTGAACAGATGCAGAGATGAAGTTCTCAGGGACGTGGGGTAGTGCTGGTGTTGGGTTAACCGTTGGACTCAGTGATCTTGAGGGTCTCTTCCAACCAAAATTATTCAGTGATTGTATCCTGCACTGTGCCAGCAGAAAGTGATGGGGAAGGGGATCCCCAGCTGGTTTCTGGGGTTTTTCAAAGGATGCAGGCTGAAGGACCAACCAAGTGACCCTCCCAGGGGGCAGGACCTCGCTCAGGGCAGGGGGTGGGGGTCACTGGCAGGGGGTGCTGCTGCTCACCACATGTCCAGGTGGAAGCTGGCCGTCTCCACGTCTCCAAACTCCCTGCAAGGCACCAGCAGGATGCTGTTAGTCCAGCAGCATCTGAGGGCTGTGTAGCCAGCAGGACAGCTGGGCATTACAGGCAGGAGGCTCCTCCCTGGGGGACACCCCAAACCAGCCCCAGCTTCTGGTTGGGGTGAGTGGTGAACTCCCCTCATCCACCCCCAAGAGCCCTGGGCACCCCCCTCCAGCCACCCAATAATCAGAGCCAAGGGGTGCTGGATTACAGGATGAATGTCTCATCCCACACCGGGTTGAGGGTCTGGCTTATGACTTGTGTGCGATGGATTTGGTCTTCAGGGATGAGGTCTTTGACCACAGCCTTCATCCGCTTCTTGTGGTCGGGGTGGGCTGGTTCCTGGCTCTTGGCCTCGATGCCCAGCAGGCAGTATGGGTCACTGAACCCTGCGAGGACAGAGCCATGCAAGTCCCCATCGGGAGCAGCAGCTGTCCCTTTTCTGATGGGACACGCACCCATCTCCACTTACCACTGACGTCTTTACCCAAAATCCCCTTGGCTTCCTTCACGGTGGCTTTCAGGCAGAAAATTGGGCTCTGGAAGAATGAAAAAATCAAATTAAATGAAAATGAAACATCAAAAGAATGAATAATGTGAGGGGACCAGAAATTCATAGAATCATAGAATCGTTTTGGTTGGAAGAGACCCTCAAGATCACTGAGTCCAACCATTAACCCAACACCAGCACTACCCCATGTCCCTGAGAACCTCGTCTCTGCATCTGTTCAACCCCTCCAGGGATGGTGACTCCAGCACTGCCCTGGGCAGCCTGTTGCAATGCCCGACAGCCCTTTTTGGAAGAAATTGTTCAAACATCTAATTAAACCTCCCCTGGCACAACTCGAGGCCGTTTCCTCTGCTCCTGGCGCTTGTTCCTGGGGAGCAGAGCCCGACCCCCCCTGGCTCCAAGCTCCTTTCAGGCAGGTCAGAGATCAGAAGGTCTCCCCTCAGCTCCTGTTCTCCAGCTGAACCCCCAGCTCCCTCAGCCGCTCCCATCACACTTGTGCTCCCGACCCCTCACCAGCTCTGTTCCCTTCTCTGAACTTGTTCCAGCACCTCAAAGGCTTTCTTGTCATGAGGAGCCCAAAACTGAACACACTTTGCAAACTGAACCCTGTGAGGAAGGATGGGGCTGGAGCAGGACCACATCATCAGCTGCCATACAGGCCAGCAAACAGCTCCTGGGCGACTCCCCCAGCACAGCCCAGGCCACCTGGTACCCCAAAACCCAAACACGGGGGGCCAGGAGGCACTTCAGCTCCCCCAGCACCACCATGATGAGGGGACCCATCCTGAGCAGCAGCACACTGGGGAAACACCATTTCCCTGCTTACCTCCAGTTCCTTGACCTGCTGCATGATGAGCCTGTGCTCCTCCACGTCCATGCCGAAAGCCTGGGGAGATGAGAGGGACAGTGACGGTGGCTGGAGAGCAGTAAGGGGCTTCCCTCTGCTCCCAGCTGGAGGGGAGGGGAGAGGAGCCAAGGGCCCAGCAGAAGGGCTGGGGACCAGCTGGAAGCTCTCAAGGGAGAGCCTTCTTCCCACCATCCACAGCCTAAGACAAATATTTCTCCCTAAGGCTAATATTTCCAGCAGCAAACTGTCCCAGCCCTCCAGCTGGATGCTGCTGTTACGTCTTTTAAGCTTCCTGCGAAAACCTCCCTCCGAGTGTTCCTGATCTCCTTTAGCCGGGAGGGTGGATATGTCAGGGGACGGGTTTTGGGGACCCCGTTGGGGAGGTGGGGACCCACCTTTTGCACGTAGGCATAGAGCTCCTGGGAGTCGGCGACGTGGTGTTGCTCGGGTTTACCCAGGCGGTGCTGGATGGTGTAGAGGACCTCCTCGTAGAGCAGGGCCAGCTATGGGGGGACACCAACACCTCACACAGGGCCAGGCCAGCGGGGACTTGCTCCCTGCGTCCCTCGGGACTAGTAGGGTGTCCCCCCTGTCCCTGCCACCCGGCTCCCGGCATCCCAGCCACCACTGACTGTCCCTGGGAAGCATCATCGGGAGCTGAGCCAAATCCCCGAGCCGCAGCAGCTATGTCACCTCCACCAGTGCCACCAAAGGAGACTGCGGTGGGGCCACGTCATACCTCTCTCTTGGACAACCGGTGGGACAGATCCATCTAGAGAAACAAGAGAAGCAGAGAGGTTTCCCATCAGGTCTCATGGTAGAGGGTGGTTTTAAGAGGAAATCACAGCTGGGCAGGGCTGGCATCACCCATACCCCATCAGGCTGGGATGCCTTGAAGATACTGTGACACCCCACAGATGCCCCATGGCCAAGGGACCATTTCCTCCATCACCCACCAGCAGAGTGGCATGGGATCTTCACCCCTAAACCTGTTAATTGAGAACAGGTTGGTGAGGATGGCAACAGCAATTTGGGGTGAGCCGTAGGAGGCTTTAAAAGCCAACTACCCACCTCTTGCCCCACAGAGCTGCTCGCTGGCTGGGCCAGGGCCAGCAGGACCAGGTTGGAGAACAAACTGGCCAAGGGAGGGGGCAGGTGGCCAAAGTGCAGCAAGGGGCTGCAGGATGGGCAAGGAGACTCCAAAAAACCATTGGGATTTGTGACTTGAGTCCACTTGCCAAAAAGCACCATGAGCGCTGCTGTGATGGTGCATTGCTCAGTGTTGAGCTGAAGGTCCATGCCCCACTTGAAGGATGGCGAGCAATAATATTTGCTTTCCAAAAGGCAATAAAATTAAATCGGTGCCATGTGATGAGGCACAGCCCAGCTCCTGCAGTGCTCAGCCCCAGGGCCCTGCTGTCCACGCAGTCCCCTGCATCTGCTTTTCCAACCACAGCCTGCATGTGGCCTTCACCACGGCTGAGCAACTCATTCCTGCCGTGGAGCCAGGCCGGGTGACCGTGACTTTGCCACCGCCACAAGCCGGGTGACACAACCAGCGGGAGGGGGACCGGTGCCCCTGTGCCATGCATTTGAGCTCCTGGTGCTGGAGCCTCTGGGAGTGCAAGGGAGCAACACCAAAAAATACAATGGACATTTTTGAAATTAGTTTGGCCCTTTCCACCACCCCAGTGCCCTGCTGAACCAGGGCTGCCGGGGACAGATGGACAGACCAGCCCTATCTGTGGGTCAGCCCAGGCTCTGAAATGACCTGAGGATCCCCCTAACAGAGAAGAAAACAAAAAAACAAAACAAAACAAAAACCCGAGCTGGAACATTAACATTTACTCATGGCAAATCCAGGGCTGCCATAATCCCCCGGCCATCTGGACTAAATTCAACTCTTCCACCTCCGGCAAGTTTAACCCTTGAGCTGTTTCTCTCCCACCTGCCTCCCTGCCCCTTCTCCTAATCCCTGGTCAGTGTCGGGGGCGGCAGGGGCTCAGCAGCCCCTGGGAAAGGGGACCTGTTGCACCCAGGAGGGTCCCTACCTGTCCGTGCCTGCTCCAGGGCACGGCGCCATCCCAAATACTTCAGCATCCCTGTGGGCAGTGCTGGCCCATAGCAGGGTCACAAGCACAGTGGGCAGAGAAAAAGGACTTTATTTCTGTGCTACTCTTATTTATCAGCAAGGAACAAGTGTCTGTTCCTGGGTTCAAGAGGGCAAGGGGTGGGAAATGGCTGATGATTTGGGGGCAGCTCCCTGTTGCTCCCTTCTGCCGTGGGGGGTGGCTGCTGCGGGATCTCGCCCATCTGTGCACGGGACTGGTTAAGCTAAAGCTGAGCTGAGCCCCCAGGGTGTGTTTACTGCTGCTAATCCCCACGCCAAGAGCCCAGCTCAAATCCAGGAGTGCTGCTTAAATCCAGGTCTGGATACAGCCACCAGCATGCCACCCCCCCATCAGCTGCAGCAGCGTCACCGGTGCCAGCGGGCAGCTTGGCTGTGGAGACAGCGACACTTCGGAGGGACGACGGTCCCTGACTGGGGACACCATCATGACAGATCATCCCAGGGTCCAGCATGGGGGATTGTGCCCTCACATCCCCAGCAGTGCATGCAGAGCTGCAGGTCCCATCTCCACGGGGACAGACACAGGGACACCATCTGTCTGGCCACTGCCAAGGACATCGGTTGGGTTGGTGGAAAGCAGGGCTTGAGGGGAGGGTCCTGGCAGCGGGAGCCCAAAGGTGCTGGGAAGCTGCAGCCGAGCAAAGCGGGGACACTCTATGTTGGTGCAGAGCTGCAGCTGACCCTGTACCCAGCCCTTGGGTGCACAATTGCATGGGTACATATTTGCACAGGTACCTGTTTGCACGGGTACAGCCCCCCCCCCCATCCCCGCCCCACTCCTTGCACACCCTTGCAAAGCACCCGGCCGGGACAGCGACTCGGCTGCACTTCCCTCATTCCCTTTTACAGCCTCAGCATCCAGCTCTGCACCCCGGGGTCCCCCAGTCACAGCTGTCCCAATCCCCTCCTTGAGGCCATCACACCCCAAACACGTTCCCCAGCCCCCTGGGGCCACGGCCACCTACCTCGGGGCTCTCCTCCCCAGGGAGGGTCCCCACCGGGGTCCCGCCAGCAGCATCCATCTCGGGGGGAGGCTCAACGCAGAGCAGGGGAGCGGCTGCAGCTCTGGCTGCCGGCGCAGCCTCTCCACCTCGCTCGCATACTCGGAGGAAACCACAGACCTTATCTCGTCACGGCCACTTGAGCGAGCGGAAACGCGTGTGGGCCTCCTTCGAGAGCAGCACCGGGACGCAGGCGCCCCAGCCCCGCTTCTCGCCGCCCTGTCCTGCTCGGTCAGCCCCTTGGTGACGGGGACTTCATGGCACAGATGAGATGGGGGCAAGATAAGGTGTCACGTCCAGGCCCCACTATTATTCATGAGTGAGGAATTAATTGGGAGCAAGTGGACAGAAATAGTCCTGAGAAGGCAAAGTCCAGCAAGGAAATGGGGTGGTGGGGAACAACATGGAGAATCTGGTCTCCAGTGTGGTTCCATCGTGCTCTGTAAGTGCAGATGGGGACCCTGCAGGAAGCTGAAGTCATTTTCAGCCCCAGTGGATGGAGAGGATTTGAAACCCCATGCAAAAGCTGCAGGGTGGGAAATCCCTGTGGCACCCGAGCGGGTTGAACAAGGTTGGGCTGAGAACTGATGCAGTCAGTGCATGTGCCAGCGACGGCACCAGGAAAGGCCGTGTGGCCTTTATCCCCAACAAGCTGTCCAGGCATAGCTGGTTACTGAGAAAAAAAAAGCAGCAGGAAATGGAGTTAAAAACTTGTGCTTTACTGTAAGCTTTCATTCTTGTAAACACTTTATCTGATTGCAACTCACCAGGCAGTTGCCTATCACAGCCCAGCAGCAGCGCCCACCCGTCTGAGATCCCTATCGAAACGGGAGGAGCTGCAGCCCAGGAGATGACTGAGGGAAGAGCTGGTTTGCTCCAGGGCGTTTAATGTGTTTATACACAGCCTGGGGAAGGACATCAGTCCGTGCTCAACACTTGCACGTCGCTGCTGCGGCTGCTGAGCACCCGCGGGCTCTGCAAAGCAGCACAGAGACCATGGTTGATGCTGAGCTCTCCATCGAGGGGAGTTTTTGGCTTTCCAGCCTTCCTATTTCTGGCCCCTAGACACCCCTGGGAGCTGTAAGCAAGAAGATTCAGATGCAACATGGGGGGCAGAGGCTCGCGGTTGGCTTTAGTGGTGCTGTGTAGCCTGTCAGGGATTTCTGCTTAATCCAAGCAGGAAATCATCACTGTGGAAACCGCACTGGAAAGTCTGTCCTCTCAACGACTGTACGAGGCATTGCGAACAGATGACTCCAACAGCATGGAGGCACCTGCAGTGATGCTGGCTCCAACCAGGGCTGCAAAGAGCTGCAGGAGATACTGGCAGCAGCATCCCTGTGAGAGGATGGGAGGGGAGGCAGGCACCCAGTCCCTTTCATCCTTGCAATCATCTGGTCCCTTAATTAAGGCTGCTTTAGGAACGACTTAACTTCCCTTTGCCTTGAAACCCTATAAGGGCAGGTTATATTGGCAAAAGGGGATCCCTGAAGCTGGGGGACCAGGAGATGGAAACAGGGCTGCCAGCAGTGGGTTGATGTGGGGGGCAGGTTTTCTTTATCCACACCAGCCAGCACAGGACCTGCACAGCACACACAGTGAGTTCCCAGGGCAGGGGGATGCTGAGCTAATCTACAGAATAAAAATCCAGAGGTACAGTGAGACATGGAAAAGCCAAAATCCATCTCTGCTCTCGCAGCCATGGTTCAGCCTCATCCCTGAGGTTTTTAAAAAGCTACTCGTTACACTTCTGCTCCCCCACCATGCCAGGAGGGCTCTTTTGTAACTGTCCCCAGGCACCGGCCCAGTAGCCCTGAGGAATTTGGCTTCAGCATCACTTTCTCTGTGCTCCCCAGTTTGGTGGTGGAGCCGCCTCATCACCCCATGCCCGGTGAGGGCACCTGTCCCCTTTGCTGGCAGAGATGCTCGGAGGCGCTCGCCCAGCCTCAGCCTTGACTCCAACCAGCCTTGCATTTGCTTCACCTTGGGCAAACAGTTTAAAAACATCTCCTCCCTTGCTGATGGAGAGGGACACAGCGGAGGAGCTGATTTCTACTCTGCATCCCTCTCCCTTGACACAAACAAATGCTATTTATCGATCTGGGACATTAGTGCCATGCTCCACTGCAACATGTTGTTAGTGGGAAGTAGAGTTGTAAAGTGCTTGATGGCATTTGAAAATGATTGCTGTCATCTTTGCTTTTAGCTTTGATTGCAATAGCAAAATCTGGCCGAGCGAAGAGCAACCACAGAGATAAAGGCAGGACGCGGACACAGCATCCCCAATCTGCTCACACCTTTCACTGCTTCTTGCCAACAAAAAATAACAGGGGTCAAAAAAAGTCTCTTACTACAACCAGCACAGAAACAACAACTAGTAAGAATTTAGTTAAACCTCCAACCCACCTCCTTTCTCCTTGTAAGGCTGAAGAAATAAAACCCACTGCAATCATTAGCATTGCTAAGCATTGGTCAACCATTCACCAGCCAGGAGTTGGTGGCTGTGCTGGGAATTTGCAGGTTTTATAGAGGAAAACTTCAGCTTCAGCATGGAAGTGTCTGTTAAAACAGCACTTTCCCCAAAAGTTCCCCAGCTGGTCACTGCGTTGCTCGGGGCTGGTTTGCAAACCCATCTGGAAACACTCAGGCAGAGCCGGGCAGGGTGGGCAGCACGTGCCCCCATCAGAGACCAGCCTGGTCCTTACAGAAGGTCTCTGTGCAGGGCTCGTGTGGTTTTGAACCTCTGTATGTGCAAAGGGAGAGCAGTTTAGAATTTACAGAATCATTTTAGTTGGAAGAGACCATCAAGTTCAACCATAACCCAACTCTAGCACTAAACCATGTCCTTAGGTTTGGTGATTTTGTTTCAATAGCAGCAAATATCCTTTTTTTCCTGCTGGGTTTTACCAACTGCCACCTGCTCCACGAAACACCAGTGACAAAAGTCACTGAGTGCACACGTCTCATCGTATTTGCACCTCGAATTATGTCTCATCCAGGAAACAATAAGAAAAGCCCTGTAAAAGCAACTCCAGAAGTAGCACGGATTTCTGCTTAGGGGACACAATCCCAATAAACTCCATGCCCCAAACCTGCAGGACAATCAGCCAGGACCTCGCAAAACATCCCAGAGACCCCAAGTCAGGAGCTGTAAAGGGCCTTTAGGGGAGACAAAAGAAAGGGGACAAAGGGGACAAACAGCATTCCCTAAAGCAGCCCTCCCTCCGCACAACATCAGTCTGCCTCCCCAAAGTCACCCTGAGCGAACGCAATATAGAGTGAACCCTTCCATTCCTCTTAAAACCAACTCATCTAAAAGGAAAACCCTTTTCCTTACAGGCTGCGGGGCTACAGTCCTGCAGGGTTACAGGCTGCCCCTGCTGCAAATAAAGTTCACAGTTCACTGTGCATGGAGTTATAGGTGCTGCTGAGAAAATGCATCACTAAAGAAGCAGCATTATCACCCTCTTTAAAGCTTATCTTCCCTTTAAAGGAAAACCTGGTAGGAAGGGACCCTCCGCAAGCATTAACAGCAGTTTATCTCCCTACCTCTTGGCTTGATAGTCCCAGAGCCGCAGCCTTCCCTCGCCCTTATCTCAATCTCTCGGCTGGAAATGGGCATAGGCAAAAAATTGATTTCAACATGTCCCTCCCTCACTTCTCCTTTTAAACGCAGGGTCCAATGACTCTGCAAAACCAGGCTGTGCCTGTCGCAGTTTGGCAAGGCGTACCGTAAAAGCCCAGCACGGTGGAGAGGAAGGTGGTTTCAAAATGAGAACAGGGACGTTCCTGCTACCCCTCCTCGGGTCTGGGGCATCCCCCTGGGGGACCTCCGGGTGCCGTGTGCTCTGGGACCAGCGGTTTCATACCCGACAGGGATGTCACTCAGTTCCCTTCCTTAACTATTATGAGGCCTTTCAGTTATTTCTACCCTAACCCCACATCTTTCCTTCCACAGGCTCTCCCGGGCGCTTTGAGTGCACCTAGCAAAAAGCAACGGTACCTGGGGAGAAGTGGAAGGGGGCACGCAGCACCCCCCACCTCATTTGCGGCATCTTAGCAGGATGTCAAGGCAAACCCTGCCCTTCTAGGAAGAGCAAAGGGGACTTCCGAGCACCCACGCAGGGCAGGGCGGTTGTGAAAGCTGCGTTTGCCCCGGGTGGGAGCACGGGTTTGGCACGAGACCCGCCGGCTGCACAGTGGGGACACATGAGGATGACTCCGGCCACGCTACCCACGAGGCGGTCAGCACCCCGGTCACCCGGGGGGGCTTCACCAGCCAGGTCCAGCCCCTCCGGATGAAACACTGCTGCGACGCCAAGCTCTGCTCGGAGCTGCTCCAGCTCCCCGGGGTCCCGAAGGGGAAAGCCCCGCGTATCCTGCCCCCCTGGTCCCGCTTCCCTGCCACCCCCCGAGGACACAGAGCACAGGCTGTGTCCTTCAGGAGGTCACAAACTTCATGTATTAACCTGGCTGCCATTCATTTGGCTTGCAGCACACCATGACAGCTTTAAAATGTTTTCTCCATCACTGCCATGTGCTATGTGTACGCAGCAAATATTTCTTCCACCTCCCTTTCCTGGTGAGATGAATTCACCGTCAGCCACTGGATTTGTCGTCCCCTCACGGCAGGGACAGGGAAGGGGAGGACGCAGATTTCAAGGCCATTTCATCCACTGGTTTGGGGCACTGAGTTCAGAGCAGCAGGACCTACAGCCCATGCGTGAGCTGAAGAGGGACCAGGGTGGATGCCTGTGAAGGAGGAAGAGCTTGGGGCTGACACCAGGTGTGCCCCATGGTGCACATCAACCACCTTCGTGCCTCTGCTGGAGCACACAGGCCAAATTATGGACCAGCTTCATCCCTGAAACGGTCCTACCACTGCTTCTCCACCACAACCTCTCCCCACACAGGTGTCAAAGCCCCCTGAGGAGCCCACGGAGCCACCACATGCTTGGACAACAGGAGGAGGCTGCAGGGCTGAACACCCCCCACTGCCCCTGGGTCCCAGACAGACGCACCAAAACACAAAATGTTATTGCAGCTGATCCCTGCTGCGGCAAGAACAACATGTCCCAGCCAGAGCCCAGCCCTTAGGGAGCAAAGTACGTGGGGGAGAAGGAGAGACTGGAATTGAGGAAGAGAAAGGAAAAGTTTAGAAAGACAAGATTTGCCGAACCAAGCTCACAGATGGAGTCCAAGCTGATACCTTTCACTCCACTCTCCGGAGACCGTAGCAAACGTGAAGCATCCAACACGTGGGCAGCTGGGAGGACGCAGCAGAGACGGATCCTGGCTGTTTGCACCCTGAGGTGTGAGATCCAGGAGTCCCCGCTCCCGCCCGCTGTTACGCGGGTCTCTTCACGTCCCGCTGTGGCCTCTCTCAGCGGCACAGCGAGGGCCCTTGAGCAAGGAGGGTGCTGAAATACCGGTTTCCAGTTCAGTCTCATGATGGCAGCTCCTTGAGCTGACTCACATAGGAAAGCAGACGGGTGAGTAATACCCAGCACGGCTGCAAAGAAAACCCTTGCCTAAAATGACAATCTCCACCCTGCGTGTCCCGGCGTTTCATACCAACTCACCAAAAAATCCAATATTTGTCACTTGGGCTTACCTGTACAGCTTTAAACGCGAAACCACCTCTTGATCGCAGCTTGTCTTAGCAAAACCCATCTCCTAACACCAACCTGGCAGTTGTTTAGGGCTGGAGGTGCCTGTGATGCGACCGCACCGGCCAACACGAGCTTCTCACTGGTGAGGGCTGGTCCCGCTCCCGGCTGATCCGGGAAGAGCCGGGTCCAAACTTCACGCCCTGCCACCTCCAGCAGCTTGTGAAGGGAACCGGTGCTGCAAGACGTCGCTCATAAATCAGTGTCCTTCATGTGGTAGAGAAGCAATTTGATCATCCAGTGCTTGGAGAGCAGTGGGGAATCCTTGCAGCCCCTGAAGGAAGGCAGTGGCCAGGCTGGCTTAACCGTGGTCCCTATGACGGCTCAGCACATCCCCCCCAGCTATTCACATGAAATAATGATTTGTTTTCTTTTTAATTTTTATGTAATAGCTTGCACAAAGCAGGAGTGCTCAAGGTAAAATCTGGGCAGAACAGTGGGGAGGAGGGGGGTTCCACCTCTTCCTTCAGCTGGAGGCAATCCCGAGCAATCCTGCACCCACCCCACCCTTCTAGGGTAAAGCTCTTCCCCAGCCCCCAGCGATAGCAGCAAGATTTCAGGGCCAATAGTAGGAAATCTGAACACAGTACCTGCAGTTCCTGCAGTAGCAGGTTTTTGCATAAGATCTCAAAACACTTTCGAAATACTCAGTTACACCACACTCCCATGAAGGAGGGAAATCGCGGAGTATTTAGAGTGGGGAAGCTGGCACAAGGTGCAGCGAGTGGCTTTTGAAATGAAGAGCCTAAGATCAGGAAGACAGAACTGTATGTGGTGGTAGAAAACCAATCTATGCTGAAAGATTTTCTGGATCCAACACTAAGAGTTACCTAGGCCCCCTATTTTTTTTTCAGTAGTGTAAGACTATCCAAATATTGGAATTTAATGGTATGGATCTAGCTTTCACATGGCAGCCTTTCTGCTGCATGACTGATTAATCATTCAAGCAGGGACCAGATCTGGAGACATATTAATGGAATATTAATGCACACCACTTCCTCCTGCCCCGCTCCCACCCCACTTCCAGACTTGTAATTGCACTTCCCTGCTTTAATATTTAAAATCTTCCATGTGGGCAGCAGGACCGCCTGACCCTTCCACCCTCTCCGAGCCCTTTCCAAACAGAGCACAGCTCCTGGTTCCCATCGGGGAGACAGCAGCAAGTGCCGAGCATCTAAGCCAAATATGGGTTTTCAGGCTTTAATGAGCGAGGCAGAGATTTTCACCAGCATTGATCTGGCCAAAACCTGCTCCCTCCTGAATCGTGTTGCTCCGCTCAACCCAATACCTGCCCAAGCCTTGCTGACCACGTGGCTTTCCTGGCCTTTTGGTCCCACAGCTTCAGCATTCCCAAAATGTGCCTCACCTCTCATCAGTTTGCTCCAAACACACCAAGACGACCATGACCACTTTCTTTATTTTGACTTGCTCCTTCTCACCTCCCCATAGACCAAACCAAGCCTGGAGGAACCCGGACATTCACCAACAAAGCGTTGTTAAAAAGCTCACAGCTCAAAAGCCACAGATATAGCTAAGACCTATAGAGAAGAGGAATATTTCATTTGTTCCAGCCCGACTTATCCTCTCAACATATTTTCCTTTTCCCAGGCAGCAGACATCATGGCTCTCCGCAGATCTTACCACTGGTCTGCACTAGTGGAAGAAAGACTCGGCTCGAACCACAGAGCCAAGTTCTCATCAGAGCAGGTATCTAAATATTTCTCTCAAGCACACTTGGTTGCAGAAACACTTAAAAACCCCACAACTTGTGGGTTTGTGCTGACTGTTGGTGTGAGAGCTGCACAGGGAGTGGTGCTGGGCAAGAGACCTGGAAACTTCGTGCAATTGATGTTTTCTAGGATCATCTGTCTGGAAGGAGAGGGTAACTGGGAAAGAGCCTTTTTAAAATAGAACAGGAGCCCTGGAGCACAGAATGGTTTCTGCAGCATCTTACAGTTGGACTGATGTGATTCAGGAAACCTGAATTGGAATTTAATTCACAAAACGGGATTTATTAGGTTCTTATTGGGCTGTAACATTTTCTCTCTTAATGCTTTCCTTCTCCGCCCACGTCTTGCTGCAGAAAACAAACCCAAGTGGCTCAGCCGGCCTTAAAATGCAGCAAAACAGTCAAGTATGAGGAAAACAGAACCTGGAAGCAGAATGAAGCCAGGCAAGGTTTGGATGTTTCCTATAGAGCAGCTTCTGAACAACTGCTGCTTAACGCTTGTCAGTGCAAACCAGAGGGACTCACCTGATCTCAGCAAGTGCAGGACCAGATCCTGCGTGGAACGTCTCCTTTCCTGCCAAGCTAAAGCGACACGTCTCATTCTGCTCACACGAAGGAGCAGCAGCTCTGGCGCTGCTGCTGGAGCACACCCAGGAGATCTTCATGCTGCCAGAGTAAAAACTCCACAATTTTTCAGGGAAAAGAGCTACCAGGTGGCCCACAGTACCTCAGAGAGTTCAGATCTAACCAAGCAGAACTACCCAGACATCTCAGAACACTTAAAAAATAAAAAAGGACAAAATTATGGACTGCTTCTAAATAAAGACAGATTTTAGAGGGAACAACTACACTGTGTCCCTCAATTGCTTCTTCTAGCCATAGCTTATAACTTTAACAGGGACAACTGGTCTGGAAAAAACATTCGGGTAACGCATCTGGGTAAAGTGTTAAGCAGCTGCCTCACCAGTTTACAACAGGAATTGCAAAATGGGCGGTTGTTCTAAGATTTTAACATCTTCATTTCACAAAGTCAGTCAAGAGAAACCAACCAACTGCTGTCATCAATGAATAGCCAAGGACAAAATCCAAGTGATTTTGCTGTTGTTAATTCTCCCTCTCCTCATCCAAAGCTACTAAGTCACCATCAAGTTTGCCCACTCACACAAAAATGCACAAACATTTTAAGTTTTGAGCTGATTTCTCTTTACTTCACAGTCTTGGCAAAACAAATCTGCATTGAAAAAGTCATTTCACATTAATATATTAATCAAACATTTTCAAAATAAATATATTTTTTTAAATAACCATTTCTTTACATCACTGCAGTAGCAATTCTAGAAAAGTCAGTGCACAGGCAGTAGCAATTTGATTAATCAGCTGGACTCAAACAAAAAGAAAACAAGAGGTGGACCTTTTTTCTCTCCAAGCAGGCTGCATGCAGCAAGTCTCAGCAGTTTCCTAGCACACCATCTTTCCTCACACTTGCTGGGAAGGATTTCTCTCTCCCACAGAAACTGTCAGAAGCCAGTGAAATCTGATTTGTGCAAAGCTTTGTACAATACAAAGTTTTACGACCGGGTTACTAACGGGTCCTGTAGAGGTTCTGCACACTGGGGTTGTTGCTAATGAGATCAATGAATCAAAGCTACAGCAGCAAAATGCTTGAACCCTCAGTCCAAGGAGCTCACGTTCAGGTTACTGGGAAGTGAATTCACAGCTGATCAAGAAACACTGACAGCATCAAAAAACGTCGAAATGAGCAGCTCAGTTATACCTAGCATCTTAATCCAACAATTTGGATATTCTTTCAAGTGCTTCCAAGGCAGGACTAAAGCAACTATTTTCTCCTCATTAGCTATTAATTTACCAGTCACATCACAGCAGTAAGACACTTTACTGGCCAAAGAGTGTAACTTGCATTACAGCACAGAAAAAAAAGTGCATTATAAAGAGAATATTCAGGATTTAGTGTCTCAAGCCCATATATCCAACTGGAAAAAAAGAAAGTTAGTGTATCCATACGATCTGTAACTAGTTAGATGCTGTTAATCGACCCTGTAACAAGTAGTGTGTTTTCTTGAGAAGCTTATCAGCATCACCTTACATAGTGCACAGCATGGAAATTTGGAGGGCTAGCAGATTATTTGCTACGATTGTCAGGAATGACTTGGAAAAAAAAAGTTAGTTTCATAGATATCTGAAAAATGTAAAAGATATCTATTTCCTTTGAGATCCCAAATGTTCCCTCTGGAGCCCTTCCTCAGTAGCAGAGGGAAAAGACAGATGTGATACCCTGGGTCGAGCGGAACACCCAGAGACATCCCTGCATCCAGAGATGCTCTTGGCTGCACACTAAGGTAGATTCAAGACCCTGCCAAGAGCTTTGCATCCATGTTATGAGCATGTTAATTACCAGTTTGGAGCAGTTCCTCACTCTAAAAAGGTATAATTTAAGTATCAAAAGAAAAAGACATTAAGGGAAACAATCACAGATGAAGAGAACCTCCAGTTCTAGTGATGCCACACACAGGGAGAAAGGAATACTGCGGTGGGACAGCAAACCCTCAGGGCTCTGCAAGGTAACCCGGGCCACCAAAATCTCTCCCCTTGCCCTGCACATATCTACCATTATAGTCTGTGAAATCTGTGTGCCTTGGGGGAAGGCTTTACTCCGCAGTGCTATGGACCATGCCCCACGATTTTGCCAAAATGGGAAGTAAGAAAGCAATGAGTTGTGGAGAAGTTCTCTGTTAGCTTATTGGTTTTTCTTGTCCTCTGGTGGGAAGTATGGAGGAGGGGGTGGCTGGTCCTGAAATAGAGAGAGCAAAAGAATATAAATTCATGGCTAAGGAAAAAACAAAAGCCAAACAAACAAAAACCACAAACAAACAAAACCTCAACCAAACAAAACCGAAACAAATAATAAAACATACACACACACAAAACCACAACAAAAACCCAAAATCAATTCGGACAAACTTTGCTCGCCACTGAGAAAAAGAACTGCTCAATACACACTTGGGCTCCCACTGCAACACCAGCACGATATTGGAACTCACCGTGGGCATGTAGACATTATGTGGGTTGCCTGGGCTGTAGTAAGCGCTGGCAGCGGCTTCGGCAGCTTTCGCTTCAGCTGGCGCAGAAAGAGAAGTTACAGACTTGGTGACGTGCAGAGAACTTTTACAATCAAACAAAAACTCTACATATTCTTGGCCATCAAGTGCTACTAATAGAGCACTATTTAACCAATGCTTGAGTTGCAAAATAGCTACAACAAACATGACAATTGAGCATTATATCTTCCAACTGGTAAAGATGCAGTTGCCACAGGATTGTCAGGTCAGAAGTGAAACAGTCTCAAGACTTCATTTGGAAATGTCACCCGGGACTTGCCTGTTAGCCAAAAAATAGATGCTAACAGCAGTTTTGCCTAAATACAGACAACACCCCTTAAAAAGGCAGCCAACAAACCATCCTTCTTGGGAGTAAAAACACAAGACAAAACAAAAATCAGCACAAGTTTATAGCAGCTCGGGGGATTCATAGTTTAAAAATGGTAACTTATAAAGATAATCCAGATCCTCTGTTTCTGCAGAATACAAAAATCTTGTACGATATCTGGATCAGTGCCGCTTTGCAAATAATATTTCAAAGATGACTGGTTGTTTATTCAAACAAAAGAGAGAAGTTACAGATATTTGTCTGGATAAGAATTTATGTGTGAGAGATCTACGGTTGTGTCCAACCACAAAAGCTCTTTTTTTGGTTCGTTGGTTGTATTTTTTGGTGTTTTCCTCCCCACTCCCATGCAGATCTTTTAAGATGATGTTCAAAATAATTGTGATAAACCTCAAATGAGTGAAAATGCAACTGACTTTTCCCCAGCTCCTTTCCATTATCTATTCCTCTGTTCCATATTATTTAAGCACAAGTAACCAGATTAGAGGGAGATGGGGGAAGGGGGAGCAAATATCAGCAAAGCCACAGTTGCTAACTAAAATGGACTAGAAACATATTGCATGATTAATTATTTTTATCCATCTAACACAGCAAGATTACCACAATAGGGGATTCACAAACTGTATTTATTTCTGCCACAAGAAGAATAAATCCAGCTGCAAAATATCCGCTAATGGTATCCGCCCTGGAAAGAATCAGGCTGGCCTCCAGACTGAGACGGATATACAGGGCTGGAGATTACGGGAGCTCCCTAATCCCTCTCCTAAACAATTTTAACTCCTAAGTGGAGCTTCTAATTTGACTCTAAGTTCCCCAAGAGATAACAGACAAAAAACCCAAAAGTTTGTTTCATGGGTAACAAAACTGTTGTGAGCTAATTCACCTGAACAGGTGTCTTACCTGCGGGAGTGGCGGGCAGGTCTGGGCCGCTGACGGGGGGTTCCATGGGCCCCGGGTAGGGCGGGGGTGGAAGCTGCATGTAACCCATGTCTCCATCCACCGTGGGGGGGCCTGGATAAAACTCTGTCAGGAAAGGAAATAGCACAGCAAAAGACTTAACTCCTTTGGGCGGGTCACAGCACACAGCCAATACAAGCCAAAGGCAAACAGAATTAAGGTCAGAAACAAAAGTTGCACAAGACATCAGATCCAATCTAAAAGATTGTGTAAAATTTGTGTTTCTTCCTCTTTTAACCCTTGCTAACTAGAATAATCCCCATTGTCAGTTCCCAGACTTACCAGGAGGAGGTGGGGCGTACGGATAGCCCCCATTAGCCGCAGCTGGTGCAAAAGCATAGGATCCATTTGGCATGTAGGAATAGCCGTAAGCTCCATTGGGTATTTCACCTCTGGAGACTGGAAAAGACAAAGCTGACTTCATCAAAACAACAAGCCAGCATCAAATACAGGCAAATACTTTCAACAAACTTAAAGAATCCTTATCTGAAAAACAAATAAGCTCCATCCCAGTAAATCTGCTGTTCATTGCATGTGAAAAAAGTTATTTTTAAAGCAAGCAAGTTCCAGATACAGCCTGAAACTCACAGGGATTTGAATCCAACCTGTTGCAAATCTAAAACTGCTCTTGCTGCGGGATGAAGGCATAGCCTCCTGAAGCCACAAAACTGGCAGACGCTGCCAGGCTCCCGTACCTTGCGATGCCACCTGCAGCATGCGCTGCCCAAACTCGATAGCACCTCCAGCTGAAAAAGTCATCTTGAATGTGGCAGATCCTTCCCAGCCACCTGCAGGGAGGAAAGACAGAATTCAGGTGTAAGGAGAAGCCATTTTTTGTGCTATTTAGCTTTCACGCTTTATCTACAGCTACCCTGTATATAGTTCTTTGAAGAGCTTATCCCAAATGTCCAAGGAAAAAATGCAGATAAGGTAGCAGAATTACCCTATTATCAGAAAAATTCACGTTGGGCAGTATTTTCAGGTCAAGAGTCACTTGAAGAAGAAACTTCAATGAGGGAGACATTCAAAAGCTTAATAAAGTTGTGCCTGTTTCCACACCAGCTGCCAACAGACTGAGCTACCAGGAGCGCTGGATTTGCTCTAGCTTTGTATAAGATTAGTGCAGAAGACAGGGATTTTGTTAATCCTGTTTGCTAAAAAGCCTTTGCAACTACACCTAACTGTCAACTATAAATTAGTTTGGGAGTTTGAGTGGCCAATGAATCAAAGAGCTTAATGAAAAACATGGTCCCCATAAATCCATTAAAGTCCATGGAAGATATTTCAAGTCAGGATAATAATAATTTAAAAAAATAGTGACATCTCATATTACAGACTAAAAAAGAAAAACATGCACAGCCCAGAGCCCCAAAAATGCATCAAAGCAGAAGCTGTGTCAGTGCTGAAAGGGGCACATGTAGATTAAAGAGGTTTTTGAGCTAAACCAGACTCTCATGGCTGTTAAAGCAACATCCTCATTAAAGGAGACAGCCTCTGGGGAAAATTCATCCAGATTCAGCTACAGCCATTTGCCTTTCATGCAGTTTAGAGACTTTGTCTTTACTGCTTGAGCCTCCTCTCACGCTCGCCAGTCCCACTTTGGTCCATACAGAAGCTACGATGCCAATTTCAGGATTACAGACAAGCCTCCTAAGCAATGCACTGTGATTTCAGTGCCACAACTAATAGACTAAATCAAGCTGGGGGTGAAAGAGTTTACTGAACTGCGTGCCTTTGGTAAAAAGGAGAAACATAAAACAGTGATTAAAAGAAATAATTCTTGAAAATGTCTACCGCAACCTCCTCATTGAACATAATGAAACCACTCCTTGAAGATTCCCTAATTTCAAGACAGTCTGTTCTCTTCCAAGTGTCATTTTTGCTGCTAAGATGAATGTTAACAATAGCATGCCTTTCCTTGAGTTGCACAATAAATTGATGGCAGAGAGCAGCGTGCTGGAGATCTGCACCTAAAAACCCAAACTGCTGCAGAAAGGATCATGAGCCTTTGGCACAGGAGGACCTGGATGCAGAATCAACAGGTAACCCCAACCGAGCAAAGCAAAACGACACCCTCACTCTTGCTGACTCTGCTCTGATATTCACTCAGTGAGATCACTTGGCTGACTGAACTTCGTATTTTGCACAGAGGGCAGGAACAAGATCGGCTGCAGGACAGATCTGTTCATTGTACCTGTACAGGGAGCAAATATGAGGAATATTTTTAGCCGCTAGTTTCAAAGAAAGAAACACATTTTAGCAGTACTGTAAAAACACATTTGGTCAGTATCCAGTTTTGGTTACACTGGATACTTACTTTGCTATGAATTGTGTAGCTGAAAAAAGATACAGAACATACGTCTGTACTACACTTACCTCCCGCCTCTGCTTTCACTGTGCCCTTGATATAATTTGCTCCAAAGACAGGCTGCTTAATCTCACAATCTTTCAACAAATAAAAGGGCATCACAAACGACTGCATAGCGTCCTTTCCCTTCGATACAAAGATAACCTGAAAAGAAAAATAACATTACAAAGGGTATTTAGAACAAACAGGAAACAGCCCTGATTTATCATCTAAAGAGACTTTTCGATGGACTGACACTCCCCCCCCACATCTGAAGCTCCTCATCAGTGCTGCAAGCCAAAAGCTTGAACTCGCTGCTCTTCACAAGGGCTCGAGGCAATAAAGCCTTCAAGGAAGACTGTCCTTGCCCAGATAATACTCCTCCTCTCTTCCAGGGAACTCGCTGCTTCACACAGCTGTGATTTAGTAGCTGTGCTGTTGCATTCAGCATTTCCAGACCATTGCTAATTTCCAATCTTGAAGATGCTTGATGGATTAAACAGCTGCCTGTATAAGAACTAATCAGATTTATTATCTTTTGACAAATAGATAGGATATGCAATGAATTCATAAAGCTCCCCAGAGGGAAAGGATGAGCCATACTTCAAGGGGCATTAGATTATCCTGACTTTCATGCATTGAGGACATTTAAATACAGAAACGCAAAGAGCCCTTATCTCCTCACACAAGATAAAGCCTTTTACTACTTACTCGGTAGGGAGTCAAGAAAACACTCCCTTTCTTCGTCCCTTTGAAGGCATCTGGCATAGGTTCGATATCACTGAAGGTAATTTCTATGTGATCATATGTCATCAAAATGCTGCAAACAAGATGAGAGAAGTGACACAGTGTTACAGCTCAAGGCAGAAATGCAATATGAATGTAAGCTTACTGATCTACCAAAACCATCTAACCTGAGGCTGGTGCTCAGCACACAAAATCAGTCTGACTGCCTTTTTTTTTTTTGTTGGCAGTAGCAACTTAAGTAGCACTGGCTGCTTGTTCTCAGTCTGGTGTTCCTTCCTCAGCATGCTGGCACAGCTCCTGCTGCCTGCATAGCCAGGCACTGAATCTAGTCCATTGAACCAATGAAGATCTCATGACACACGCATACGCATTTTATCTTTTTTTCTAAAGTTGTGTCGCATTTCTGCTGGGTCAGTTCCCTAATTTGGTTCACCACAAGTGACACAACGGAGGAAGGACTGCTGAAGCAGGAACTGCTCAGGCTGCCTTATGCAACACGGCTGCTGAAGGACTAACCACAGCTTAAGCATCTCTGTCACAAAAATACGATCAAGAGGAACTCCTGTCTTGTCACTGCACTTCATTAACCCCTGTCGTCTGCACTGACTCCTTAATTCTCAATTAGAAACTGACCTGATTAAAACCAGTGCAATACCCTTGCATGGATGCAGTGGGTAACTTGTATTAACATGACAGCATCCACATTAGGGAACTCTAATCCCTAAAGCTGGAGAAGCCTCCACCACCTTTATCTTTGGCAGCTTAAGTATTACCATCCTCATTCTCCTTTCCCTTCTGCCAGCAAGTACCTGTCCCTCCAGCAAAGGCCCCAGATGAGCACAGGGCTCTGCTCTTGCCACAGCGTATCAGCTGAATTAACCATCACAAGCAGCCAGGGCTGCGGCAGGAGAGGTAACCCCTGAATCAAGACAGGCTGACAACTGGGAACAGTAACACATTAAGCTGTCACTGTTGTTTGTTTCAGTGAACACAAATTTAAGCCTCGGGGTTGATCTTAATAAATTATCCTAAGAAGGGTCACATCCCAGTGGGTGTCAGGCACAGGATTCTTATACCAATGTTTAACCGGCCTCATGGAGAGAGTCCCTGAAGAATGAACCGCTCCTTTGTCTCTGGAGCAGGTGACTGCCACGTCAAACCCAAGCAGGCTGGCAGACACGGAGGGCGAGGACAGCCCATTGCCATGCAGACAGAGGCAGCTCTGTGGAGGCTGTTTCCATGGTTATATCCCAGCACCTTTTTCCAACACTGTCGCTGCTTCCCAAACACACGGAGGGGGAGTGTGTGTGTGTGTGAGGAAGCCAGCAAACCAAACCGGGCGGGTGGTCTTGCGCTTCCCAAGCTCTTGGGCAGCTCTTGACCAGAGGCAACACTGCAGGGGCAGCACCAGCTGGTGAGAGATGGATGAGGCTTGGGCCCAGGCCAGGATCAGCTGGCTGGGGGCTGAGCTCTTGGCGGGGGGCGCTGGGGACAGCAGCAGGTGAGGGGGCTGGGGACAGCAGCAGGCGGGGGCCGGCAGTGGCCGAGGGGAGCGGGGCGGGGGGGGGTAGGCCCGAGGCTGAGGCCTCGCACAGCCCCCCCAGGGAGACCCAGGGCCAGGGGGACACGTACAGCCCCCACCTCCGCAGGGAGAAGCGGGGAGGACGAGCCCAGCCACGCCGGCACCCACACGGTTAATTCAGCTCCTTTATCCCCTCGCCGAGCCCGTCAGCAACGAGTAGCCCTCCCCCCCACAAGCTCCCCCTGAGGGGAAGGAAGGAAGGAGGGGGAGGCAGCTCCCCGCTATCCCCCGGCGCCTGCGGCCGGAGGAAGGGAGAGGGGGATAGCACCTCACTTCTCGCTGTTGTTAACGATGACGCCGCCGCCCTCCGAGTGGTTCCTGTTCAGCGCCATGGCCGCCGCCTCCTCCTCACGGCGCCCGGCCCGCTCTGCGCATGCGCGGCCCAGGGGCGCCGGGCGGCCAGGCGGGAGCGAGGCACGACGGGCCGGGCCGCGCGGGGCACGCTGGGAGTTGTAGTCCGCGGACCGGCCGCCATGACACCCCCCCACCTCTCCTTTTTGGGAGAGCTCTCCGGCGTGTTTATAAACCCGTTAATCATCCCATCACACGTCCCGCTGACCATATATAATAAAATGATTTAAGTTATTTCGAGCCCGCCTGAGCTTGGCGGCATTTTCCGGCTTTTCTGCTCGCAAAGGCACAGCAGCGCTCTGTGGGTGGGAGTTCGCAGAGCACCCGGACACCATTCAAATCAACTTTTTGTATCAAAATGCTGTATTTTGCTGCGGTTTACACCTAATTTTTTATCCTGCAGATATTTCTTGGCTGGCTCACTAGATTTTCCCCAGGAGTTTGTCCAGTTTTGCTTGCAAGAAGGGGCTGTTCAGACATCCCACACAACCACAAGTGATTTTTAACGCTGTTTGGCAGGATCTCTGAGGGAAAAGCCCAGAATTAAATGAAATGGAGACAAAAATTGGACTTTCAATAGGCAGTATGGGCAGAATTCGGATGTTTGGTAGAGCAGAATAAAAACCACCCCACCTATGTGATGGTGCTGCACACGAAATGAGGCTCAGCCCCTTGAACGGCTAAAATTCTCCATTTCCAACATTTTTTTAATTTCACATTTGATTCACATTTTGTGTTTCACACACTTGCAAATGGATTTTTGAGCCTGATATTGGCTGCTCTCCAGGCTGGAATCAATCACATCACATCAATCACATCAATCAAGCACATTGAAGAGCGTTAAACTGGAAGTGACCTCTGGAAACAACTTTACGACCTATAAAGTCATAAAACTTTACAACTCGCAAGATTATAAACTAACCAGTTGCCCTATAAACAAGTCAGGACCCTGTCTGTCTGTCTGTCTGTCTGTCAGAAATCCGGGAACAGGAAAATACCTGCAGTGTTTGCAGAGGTACTGTTACGGTATGATCTCCTCCCTCCAGGTGTGCAAGCAGGAGGAACTCTAAAAAAATTAGCTATTGCATAATTTCATTAAAAACAGAAGCCCTGCAAAACTTATAAACTGTTTTGAAGGGCTCCTCATATCAGTAACTGAAAACCGTATATCAATAATATACAAATATATGTTAAGAGCATATATTACCCTATTTTTCTTTTTTTACCCTAAATAATAACTTTTTATATGGCTTTGAGCTTTGTCCTACAGCATTTGCAGCCCAGCCCTGTCTGAGTGCCTGAGAACCAGAGGGGGTGCAGGAGGAAGCAGAAAAGCTACATAATGGAAAACAGATTTAAATAAATACAGTGACATAATCTGTACAGTTCTTGGCAAGAAAAGAGCAAGTTTGTGCTTTTCATATCCGCTTTTTTCAATAAGCCGTAAGTTTCCCTTTTAAGAAATGGTTATAACAAACAATCCTGATTCCTCTCCTATTAAAGTCAGTAGCAAATATGCACTTGGCTTCCACCGAAGTGCCCAGCTGAAGCATTGCCACCTCACACAAACTAAGGCTCTAAAAGCTGAAAACACTGAGGAAAAAGTGCCTAATCTGTCCATCTTTGTTATTTCTAAGCTGAGGACTGAGGTAGGATAGACAACTGAGACAATTCACTGTTTTGAATTGCCCAGGACTGACAATATTGTTATTGGATTTTAGGATTCTTCCGCTCCTTTTGCAGTCGAGCAATAAAAAAATGTGTATTTGGCACAATTCCCTTAGAAACACATGGAAAATAAAACCTGTGTTATTTTATGACAGATGTACAGGACACAGAAAAATAAACATGAGATAATTGGACAGCTCTAGTGTATTTAAAGGAAAGACAACCCAGAGTGATGTCTGTGTAATGTTTAATGGCAAATCATAGTCTTTAACATAATTATATTATTCTGTTATAGTTTTTTCACACATTGTAAAATACTCTACAGTAACCATATTTAAAAAATCCTAATTAAAAAGAGGAACACTGTGACAGCAGAAATAACTCAAGGGAACACAGAAAGGCTGTTCAAATTGCCAAGTGCCATCTACCCATCTAAACACCAAACGCCACATTTAGCCCTTCATTTGCAGCAAAATCAGTGATTCAGAGCTGGCGTAGTGCACATTTCCTAATCATTCCAGTTTGCACCCCAAATTATTGGCAACGTAGAGCAAACTCTGGGCCAATGCCCCAGGGGGATCTGCTCCCACCTTAAACGGGTCAGAATTTGCTTTATGCCCTAAACCATGAGGATTTATAGAGCTTCCAAGCAGAATAAAAGCAAGCAGCAGGAAAGAGAGGGTTGGGTCGCACTTCCCAACTGCATTGCATCTCCAGGAGCCCAAAACTCCCCCAAATCCCCCCTAAAGCTGCGTATCAGCATCCCAGCTCTCGGGGCAGCGAAGTATTAAGCAAAAGCAGTGGCACAACCAGCAGCAAAGCCCGAACACCAGCCGTGTCCCCCTAAGCCGCTCCCACATGGTTTCAGGACAGAAAGGGAAAAATTTAGGATCCCACTGAATGATCCCAAACCCTAAAGGAGTTCAGAGACTCGTGTCTGTGCTTTAGGCAACACGGAGCAGGGAGGGACGTGTGGCTGGAGCACAGGTTTCCCCACGGGGCAATCAATCCGCCCACGAAATGGGGCAAAAGCCCAGATTCGCTGTATTTACTCTGGCAAAACTCCTTGCTGGGAACAGTGGGAGTTTTGCCTGAATAAATGAGATTTTGGACCCAGACAGAGCTGAGATGGGAGCCTGCATGCGAGATCTCTTCCTGCAGGCGTGCAGCAGCGGTCAAGGGTACCTTCCTCCTCCTCCCGGGACGTGACCACACACGGGCTGTTGCACGTCTCTACCTTTCTTATCTGGTGAGGCGTTTCTGATACTGAGTCCTGTCCGGTGTTAGCAAAACAGCAGCGACGCCTGCGCTATGTCACCGCTGACATCTCGTGCTAATGCTGAGTTTTGCATGAGAGCGACCCGGGGCGAGCCAAACAAAGCGGCTTTGAGGCAGGAGCTCAGGGCATGGGGAGTGAATTCCCATCCGGACAGAAGTCCGGGCAGCATTCCCACTGGCCGGGAAAAGCCAAGATTTCATCCGAAGGTTTCACTCTGAAGCTCGACCTCCGCTTTTCCCACCGCTGGCAGTATTTTAGGAGTTGCCACATGTGGAGGAGGAGGAAGAGGAGGGATTTGCAGACACATCCCAATGGTCCCCCTCCCAGACCAACTCACCAGCCCTGCCCTGGGGAGGGGGAGCTGCATTCGGACCCTTCAGCCCCCCCAAACAAGACCCCACAAGGGCCGTTTGCCGGGGATCAGCACCTCTTCCCAGAGCAGCAGGACTTGGCAGTGCTGGCAGACAAGTTACAGTAAAGAAGCGCTTTAAGCCTCAGTGTTTATACAAACGTGGCTTTAACTTTAAACCTCTCGGCTTTGTGGCTGCCTTTTTATTCACATTCACTTTTTTTCCTGAGCTCTCCTTGAATATACCACTATGATTTCCAGCGTATCCTTTGGGGAACATATATATATTTCATATATTTAGCTAAAAGGGCCGTTTTCCATCCCTGTTGACTGCTGATGCATCATCACTGACTCACTCACACCAGCAAAAAACCTGAGCCAATATATTTTCTCTCTAGGTCTATATTACACGGCACTACGACACTGTAAAGCAAGCTTTGGGAGGTAGGTAGCAAATTAATCCCAGAAAAAACAAACTTGTGGAAAGGCACACTGCACTGAGACAGGGGCTGCACTGTGCCGCCCTTACAGGCAGTATTTCTGTATTTTTCTTCTGGACAGGCTCCCTTAGGACACGTGAACTGGCATTTTTGGCTCTCAACCTCAAGTTTCGACCTTTCCCAGAGGGGACGCTTGCTTGAGAGTAGTTTTTGTTAATTGTTACTTATTGCCAGAGTCTAAAGGGTCATTTAAATAATGAACTGATGCCGCACCTTTTAACGATGCGCTCATAGCTATCCCTGAAACAGACCATTTGCCCCTGGGACACACTCACAGCACCTCTTTGTCACTTAAAAAATTCTCTAGGCTAAGTGGTATATTTACAGCTCAAGTGTGCCCACGGTACTTTAAGAGTTGGGAGTCTAACAGTATTAAAATCCCCTAAAATAGGAGGGTCAGCACAAACATGGGGAAATTTGGCTATAAAGCTTCAGTAAGCAGTTCTGAGGAACGTGTTTACTAAAAGCGCATCCTCAAAACTGTTTTGTGCTGCTCGCTTCGCCATCTCTAGGCAGGAATGGTGCTGCTGCTCCTCGGCAGGAGGTTTCTCCCCTTTCCCAGCTGTGATTTTTGGCTGTGGTGGGGAACAGCCTCAGGGTCGCAGGGCTCCAACACACGTGGGACCATTTGGGCTTTTCCTAAATGAGCCTCTGGCTGCAGACTGGGTTCAAAATACCCACTGGCCACAGTGCGAGGGAGGACAAAGCTCCTCGTTTCACATTTGCAGCACTAATGGGTGCTCGGCCCTGCAAGGATAGGTGCTGCATCACCGCAGCATCACCCCTGCACCTGCCCGGGCTCCGCTGCATCCCACCCACCCCAGAGCCCCCTGCTCACCCACGCCAAGGCACGACGGTGATGTGACCTCATCTGTTTTGGGGGTTTGCCTGGTCCATGCTGGGTTTGCTACTTCAAAGGCACTTTCATAGGGACCATGCGGAAGGTGTTGATGAGCTGGTGCTTTAAAAAGCAGCAGCAACACAGAGATCAAGATAAGGCACAAAGCGGAGCATCTGTGCAAGTCGCCAGGTCTGCGCGAGCAGTTATTAAGGAGAGGGACCAGGCAGCCTGCCAGCTGGCCAAGACACAGCTTCAAATCTACATGGCACTTCTCCTGAGCAATGCACTTTACCAAGAAAGGCTAGATCGCGGTCCCTGATGTCCAGAAAGAGAAACTGAGGGGCAGGAAGCAGCACAGAGACTCGCCCAAGTTCTCTCAGCAGCCTAGAGGCAGAGCTGGCACTCAGATCCAGCTCCATTCCAGCTCCCAGCCCGTGGCTCTGCCCACCAGACAGCTTCATCCACCCCGGGTCACCAACAGCACGGAAAGAGGAGGGAAAGCTGCCACAGAGAAACGCAACGCTACCAAAGAGAAGCCGTGATGGCGGCAACACACTGCAGGAGAGACTCTTGTGGGTCTTCCCATGCTCCCGCTCTCCAGGCAGTTACCTACGCTTTAGCACCGAAACACAATCTTTCTTCAGCGGCCCAATCTGCAGGTGGGCATCGACGCTCTCCAGGAAGAAGGCTGGTTTCAGCTTGCATGAGAAAAGATAAGGGAAATGGTAGTTGATCTTGTGCTGGAATGGGTCACACTGACCCTTGGCAAGATGGGAGACCTTGAGCTGCTGCAGGCAGGTCATCTTGGAGTCCTTGACCCCGTAGAAGGTCAAAGCCTTCTCCGAATACTCCAGGAAGACCCCAATTGTGTGGAAAAACGGCTGCTGGATGACCGACTCAGAGTCAGCAAACCAGACCACGTAGTTCTGTCCGTTCCACTGCAGGCAGCAGGACTTGGCGTTCCGCCCCAGGCGCCCGCAGTTGTAGGACGCCCGGGGGTCAAAGTCCTCAGCGATGACACCGATGCTGACCCAGCCGTCGATGAGCTCCACCTCCCAGTAGTAGTTGCCCCGGTTCATGAGGTTCACACCCAGCACCTGCTCGCAGTTGATGAACCGCGTTGGGCTCTCTGGGTAGGGGATGGGGCACAGCACCCGTTTGGCCCCTTTGGTGCCAAAGAGCTGGATGAACTTGTCAGCTGTGTCACTGTCCAGGTCAATGATGAAGGCAACTGTGTAGGGCAAGAAGGAGAAATGAGGACGAGGAGGGAAACAGGAGGAAATCCCCTCAACCCTCCCCGCTCTGATCCCCTGCTCCAGCCCTTCAGTGATTAGCATGATCCTTTCTGACTTCCACCATCACTCTGTCCCCTTGCTTTTAAATCCCACAGCCAGTTCCAGCTGACGAGGATAAGGGGCTGAAAGAGATGACAGTTCCATAAGCAGGATGAATACAGGTAACCAGGCAGCAGACAGAGCAGAAGGACTGCTCAACGAGCTCAACCATAGAATCACAGAATCATTTGGGTTGCAAAAGACCCTCAAGATCATCGAGTCCAACCATTAACATAACACTGTCACTAAACCAGTTATTGGGCATTGGAACAGGCTGCCCAGGGCAGTGGTGGAGTCACCATCCCTGAAGGGGTTTAAGAGACATGTAAATGAGATTCTTAGGGACATGGTTTAGTGACAGTGCGAGGTTAACAGTTGGACTTGCTGATCTTGAGAGTCTTTTGCAACCCAAATGATTCTATGATTCTATGAATTATCCCTCTGCTTGCTGCCACTGAAGCTGACCCTCACCAGACCGCTGCTCTGCAGCAAAGAAAGCGATGCACAAACTCTGATCTAATTTAATGGAGGATGCAACTCATCAAGGGCTGGAAGGCAGCAGAAATTACACGGTACGCCTGCAGCCCCTCTGGCAGCTCTGGCGGAACCACAGACAAGGGAAAAAAAAATCACCTAAACAGATCATGACTATTGTCAGGAAAGCCAGGAGGGTTCCTTGTTAGCTGAGCAATATTTCCTCCGGTGGCGGCAGTGCTTTTGCCAGCCATCAGCTCGGGACCAGCACCAGCCGGGCATAGGGGAAGGAGCCGGCTGGCGCAGAGGAAAGGGAAGATGGATCTTAGCAACAACTGTCAAAGCAAAAGTCCTTCGCTTACATTTCAGGAAGTAATCACGGCTCTCCAGGCAGGCAGGATTGTTTGACTTGTCTGGAAATCGAGACTTGGACAATGCTGCAGAGAGAGGGACAGAAGGGTTTGCCATCAGCAAAGAAACCAATGCCACAAACAAGGGTGTTACTGGGGCATCACCCCCCACTCGACACCCCCCTGAGCCCTGGCTGGCGTCCCCAGCTCCCCCAGCACATCCCTGCCAGCACAGACATGCGAAAGGACACATGCTGCCTTTGCCACCCCAGGGAAATGGGCAGAGTGGGGGCAAGGAACCATTTGCAATTCTCACAGGCATCCAAAAAAAAATGAGAGAGCAAGCTCAGGCTAAACAAGAGAGCACGGGAGAAAGCTGCTGCAGTGGTTTTCTAACCCTGGCAGGTTTGGGAGCCCACAGCCTGCCCCATGAAGAGGATTGTCTATCCTGGGAAGAAAGAGTCCCCTTTCATGGGAGGCCACTTTGGCCACTTGCCCCCTCCCGCAGCGCCCTGCCTAACTCCCAGCCTGTTTGTTGCTTCTCCAGTCTCTGGTCTCCGTGGAAAAATTCATAAAAACCTCAAGAACGAGGCGTAAGCCCAGACAGGGATTGTGCAACGTGCAGCACAACCATGCCGGGCGGCTTCCAGGGCTGGTGGGAGAGGGGCCAGCGCTTGCAGGAGCCACCGAGCATCTCCCACCTACGCAGGGAGGATGGAGGGTGAGCACAAACCTTCCTCTGTTTCCTGGAAATTCAGCCCGTCAATTTCTTTCCCCTGCAAGCGGTCCCACTGTTTTTTGCAGGCAGCGGACAGCACATCCTTCACGGCACCCACAGCTTGGGCGCATTTAGTGAAGTTCAGCTCATTCTGGAAGCTCAGCGCCGGGGAGAGGTTTTCTTCCATGGCTACTTTTAAGGCCTGAAATTCCTGAGCCAAAAAGAAGGAGTTTCAGGAGGTTTCAAACAAGCCAAAGTTGTCTCTTGTTCCGCAACCCCACCCTGCCCCAGAGGATTTGGGAACTGGCAGCTCGCATGACTTGGCCGAAGGACAGCTTTGCAGAAGGGAGGAGAGCGCTTTCCCGGCCGCGTGTTCCTGGCACCTTCTCTTCGCTCCCTTTCAAACCTGGACCCAGACCATGCCCACCTCACATGGAGCAGCATCTCCTCTCAAAAAGGTCTCCTCTCCCTGGGCTGCTGGATGGGGGCAGTGGGGCACCCCAACTTCTCGCTCTTTGCTCCCCACACCTGAGTACCCAGCCTGGGCAGCACATCAGCTTTTCCCGAGTCACGGCTAGGACGGAGGTGGGGGTGATAGAGGAGAAAGTTTTGGCCACCTGGTCCCCTCAAGGAGCAGGGAGGGGAGAGGATTGTGCCAACAGGAGTGAGACTCCACAGCCCTCCCATCACAAGGCTCCTGATATCCAGCTCCATGTGAAACAGGACAAAACCCCCAAAAACAACATTATCAGCTACTACTCCTTGCCCCAGCCCACCCAGGCACCTGGAGGAAGTAGATAGTGTTGGTGCTGGGGACGTTCTCCAGGTTTTGCTTGCACTGGGACAGCTTGGCTCGCCTCTCCTCCTTCCAGCGGAGATCGGCCTCGGCCTCTCCCAGCATGGAGCGCTCCCCATCCTCGATGAAACCGGCCACCTCCTTCTGGAAGGTGGCCAGGACCTTGGAGGCTTCTGCAAAGAGCTTCTCGACTTTTTCCTTCTCCTTCGTGGCAGCGCTCTGAGTGCAAAGAGAAAGGCGTCGGGGTCACCTCTCACAGGCAAGGGTGCTGGAGAGCACCCCTGTCCCTTGCCCAGCACCCAGTTTTCAGCTCTGTGGGGCCCCCGACAACCTGTAACCCCCTTCACCCAAGAGCTTGGAGCATTTTAGAACCCAGGTGTCGAGGGACGTGGCTGTGCATGGCCGCTTACGGCTCCACCACATCTTGTGTCCCCAGGCAGTGAAGTGACATGCTTGCACAAGGGCCAAAGGGGACCAAAAACCCAGTGAGAGAAGGTACAAGAGCCAGAGCATGCCCCAGCATGGTCCTTGTCCCATCCCTCCTCCCAGGCTGCAAACAAAAGCAACCAGAGATGCCATGAGGCTTAAAGATTAAGAACAAGGACCCTCAGGGATCCTTGCTGCAGTCAGCAGCGTTTTATCAAGCATTATCAAGCATTTGCTCCCCTGTGAGCACCACCTCTATACCCTATGCCCCTTCACCACCAAGCTAACAGAGCAAAGCCATTGCAGAATCACCTTAATGAGCTCCACCACCTTCTTGGCCTGTGCAGTGGTGACTGCCAGCTCCTCCAGCTCGTTCTCTGCATCGCTGAGGACTTTGGCTTGTTGCGCCTGTGGGCATGAAGGACAAACACTGAGTTCTGCCCCCTGATCCCGGTGGCAGGAGGCACAGAGGACCCTGCCTCTCCCTAAATTCAACCCGCAGACCCCTTTCTGACTGCGACCTCGCTATCAGGCTTCAGGTGAAGGGTGCAAGGGGATTGCAAGTTGTTTTCCCATTTTTTCTCTGTGCAACATCCAAACTGCAAACATCCAGTCTTAGTTGGAAAACTAAAGAAGCAGCTGTGCTGCAAAGGGCCATACCCAGCTCTGTGCTCTTCACCCCAGTCCCAGCGTAAACCAAACAAAACAGGAATTTGAAAGCAAAACAATCAGGTAGTGATTGCAGCAAGCGCAGCTAAGCTGCGTGCTCTTAGTGTGTATCCCAAAACTGGGAAAAATCTGCCCGGGATGGGTGCAGAAGCCAAAAGGCAGACCCAGAGTACTCCAGAAATGTGGCACCAAGTCCCCTGGACATTTCTTGTTAGGAGCAAAGCAAACTGGCTGGGGAGCACAGGGTGCTGCGAGGCTGCAAAGGAAGCACTGTCCGAACGCAGCGTTTCCTGACGCACTATTGTTAGCACCAGCCATTACTCGTCATGAGGACGGGTCCCCTGGGAGCCAGGAAGGCACTGCACCCCCCAACCATGGCAGCTCCCCGCTGGTGCTCAGCCCCCAGCAACCTGTGGCACTCCTGCCCAGAGAGGAGAGACAGGCGCTTTCCCCATCGGTCCTTCTCACCCTGCAGGGCAGTGGCAGAGAGCGGCTGCAGAGGCTGCGCAGGTGACGTTAAGCAGAGCCTGCAGAGGCCTGACAGCTCCTCGAGGCTAGGATTGTACGCACTTTCTATTTCAAGGCACCTGATGACTAATAATGCCGGCAAAAGGGTTTTCCTGTGGTCCCAAGAGCCTGTGAGTGAGCAGGACCTGGCTCAAGGCTGCTACTGTGCTCCCTGCCAGCATGTCCACAGCCCCCAGGCTCTCCCCCGGAAAAAACACCCCCCCAACGAGGTCCCTGAATGCCCCACGCCAACACAGAGATGCCACCACGCCACAAGCCTCACAGGCTCCCATCTGACTGTGGCCCTGCAAAGGCCCAACGCTCTCAAGGCAGCTGTGCCCAGGAAGGCAGTGCCGTGCTGGGCTGGGAGCCTCGGCTCCTGGGGAGGCTCGTGGGTGTGAATTTGGGAGGTGACTCAGCCTCATCTGGGAATGGGAGTGACGGAAAAAACCCCTGCTGCCAAAACACCAGGACACAAAGGGCTGGAGGAGCGCGGGAGCAGCGGCCGGGCAGGCTGCCAGCGCGCGGAGAAAAACCGCCTTGACAAAACTGTGGGAACGAGACGGCGAAGACGGGTGCCCCATGACTGTGGGGGCGGCCACCGCGGGGTGTCCCAGGCGCCCTCACCCCCAGCCCTACACCCACGGGGACTGCAAGTTTGACCCCACAGTGGGACCAAGCCCCACGGGCTGTCTGGCAGCGGGTCTGCCCCTAATGTCTGTCCATGTCTGCCCGTCCTGTCCCCACACCACAGGGTGCCCTGATGGCACAGCACCCTGTCCATACGCCTGCCGTGGGGTGGGGTCCCGCAAGGGGAGAGGACTACAGCACCCACCCCACACACAGCATCCCACCAGTGCTGCACTTGCCCACCTCCATGTGGGGAATAGGTATCCTGTGGGGATGTGAGTGCAGCATGTACCCTCCCGGTGGTGCCGCACCCCACGTCCCCCAGGATGCCCCGCTGGCACTGCACCCCATATGGACATCCCCATACCAGGGTTAGGTCTCACATGGGGACAGGGGTGCAGCACCGTCCCCACTCAGCCTGCCCCATCCCACCCCCTCCCAGGATGTCCCGCCAGCACTGCACCCCATATGGACACCCTCATACCAGTGTCCCACTAGCACAGTACCCATCCTTCCACACCCGCTGGGGCAATCCCCCGTGGGGACCCCCGGGTCCCGACCGGCACCCCACGCACCTCCTTGTGCTCTCGCTCCCGCTCCAGGGGCACCACGTCGTGGCCGTGATGCTCGTGGGCCCGGCAGCGGGCGCAGACGCAGGTTTGCTCGGCGCGGCAGAAGCCGTCGAGGGGCTGGAGGTGGCGGGGACACAGCCCCTCCTCCAGCCGCCGCAGCGGGGCTACCAGGCGGTGGGCGCGGAAGGCGGGGGCGCGGCGATGCGGCTCCAGGTGGGCTCCGCAGAAAGAAGCCAGGCAAACCAGGCACGATCGCTCCGCCGCCACCCGCGACCCCGCCGGGCACACGTCGCACAGCACCGCCGCTCCTTCCTCCCCCGCCGCATCCTCCTCCTCGGCTCCCGGTGCCATCGGGGACTCGGCGGCTGGGGACGGTGGGGACGCAGCGGTGGCGGCGGCTGCCAGCAGCGGCAGCACCTCGCAGAGGGCGCGGTTCTTGCAGAGCCGCAAGGCTGCGGGGACGGGCTCCTGGCAGAGCGGGCAGCGGGCAGCCCCGCCCGCCCCGCCGCTGCCGTCGGGGGGGCCCGGCCGTTGGCGGAGCGCCACCAGGCAGCCCTGGCAGAAGTTGTGCCCGCACGGTACCGTCACCGGGTCCTTCAGCAGGTCGAGGCAGATGGGGCAGCAAAAGGGACCGTCGGGCAGCCCCGGAACCGCCAGCGCCAGCCGCAACGCCGAGGCGGAGGACGACGGGGCGCTCCCGGGCGCCGTCTCCATCCCTGAGAGCCCCGACCAGCCAGGCCCCGCCACCCGGCCCGGCCCCGGCCCCAACCCCAGCGGGAGGCGGGCGGCCGCCGTGCCCCGCCCGCCCGCTCCGCCCCCGCACCCGGAGCCGCTTCTGCTGCCGCGCTGGGGCTCCGCTCCCCGTGGTTGTTTGGCGATCTGCTGCCTCCGGATGTGAGGAGTGCTGGGGGAGCACTTGCCTTGCCGCGCAGCACTCCGGTGGGGCTACAGCTCCCCCCTCCCCGCGGTCCTCCCCACTCCAAATCATCTCCAGGCTTGGGAGGTTTGGCTGGAATGGGAGAAAGAGGAAAACCTCCTTCTTTCCCCTTCCCTATCGCCCACCCTCGCACCATCTGCAGGGGCAGGCACCCACATGTGCCCCCACACACAGCGCCGGGGGTGTTCACGCCCACCGTGAGGGCACAGCCCTTCGCCCTGCAGCCTTTCCCCTGCCCTGACGTGTGTCACCAGCGTGATATTTATATACGCAAATCAGGCGGCGTTGATTTGCATGTTTGTCCTCATCAGGTCTTGTTGAAACACTGCACCCCACCACTTGTCCCACCATGACAGCCCCCAGCTGCAGCTCGGCTGTGGCACCAACCTGGGGCTTGCCAGTCCGGTTTAACGGAGCAGCGCAGTGGCTCCGGCTCAGTTCGTCTGGCACAGTGTCACCACTCGCCCCTCGCACAGCCAAAAGACAGGATATAGGGGCTCGGTGAAGACATCATGAAAGGAATGGATCAGCTGCGTCCTCTCTCCAAGGCCGTAGAAGGAGAGCAGCCCCTTGTTGTAATCCAGGCTGATCCCCAGGTTCCGATACAGCTGCTCCTGAATTTTCTCCGCCCGGCCCTTGTGCCAGGCCAGGTAACAATCCTCCCGCACCTGCAGCCCCCACGAGCCCCCATCCAGCCCAATGTTGAACTTGTGGCCCTGCTGGTGCTGCCGAGGGAGGCTGCGGTAGGTCACCCCCAGGATGACAGAGTGGCTGGAGATCTTCACCTCCCAGTAGTGGTGGCCGTGGCTGTAGCCCTGTGTGCACAGCACCTGCCAGGGCTCGAAGCGGGGTCCCTGCTCCTGATGCTCACAGATGGCGCTGTAGCTGTGCTTGGCTTTCTGGTTACCTTTCGACAGCTCCAGGTACTTGTTGGAGGTCTCGGGATCGAAGGTCAGATTGCGGTGATCTGAGGAGAGGAACAGCATGGATGAGGCTGAAATGCTTCATCAGACCTTTATGCCCTTGGCATGAGCCCCCTCAGCGATGATATAGTCTAAGCTGCATAGGTCTGGCTCCCAAAATAGGAGGGGAATGTGCAATACCTGCCCACCCACCCACCACAAGGAACAGAAACAGCCCAGAAATAGCTGGAGAGGCACCAAGGTGTGACACTTTGCACAGCCCTTACACAGCCCAGCTCACGGCCAGCAGGCAGTGGTAGCTCTGTGGTAATTTTGGAAGAGATGCACTTGATATTAAAAGCAAAAAGTATGAGCATGGGTGGAGAGTGAGGGAGAAAACCACATGTTCTTTGAGCAAGTATGGTACTGCAGGGAGTTCCTCTCCCCTGCATGGGCTGCAGTAACTCCTGCTGCAGGCACTTGCTGGCCCCTAGCACATCACCTTTCTCCTGCAGCAACCAGGCCTGGCTGGCTGTGCTGGGCTCATGCCTGCTGCCCATAACTAACTTTTTTTTTTTTCCTATTAATAGCCCCGAGAACGTTTTCTAGGGCCTGATCAAAGGAATCCTTACAGGTCCCATAGACATCATTATCTTCCCTGGCAAGAATGGCATGACCAACATGCCCTAAACATTACCCAACTCTCATCCCAACAGGGAGGAGATAGGAAAAGGAGCGGTGAGGAAATCCCTAAGGAACTGGAGTGGGATGGGCCCAGGGAGGTAAAGGGACATGAAGGACTGTGGCTGGGAGTGCTGGGGATGTGTTCCTGGACAGAGAATAATCACTGCAGGCAGGGATCTGCGGGCAGGGATCTGGACTGGTGCTGTGCCGTGCGGCGCGGCGGCGGCAGCCCACGACACATCCATGTGGATGCTCACTTGGTTACCAGTTGCCAATGTTGCCTGTCTGCCTGTGGGAAAGCGCTGGGTCTAAATATGGATCATTTGGAACAGGCACATCGCTCCTGCCCAGGTGAGACACCCGAGGTGGGTGAAAAGGAGGGGATGGAGATGGGGCAAGATCTGGAGCGGCAACTGACCCAGTGCCAGGCACTGGCAGCCCCACTTTCCATGGGAAAGTGGTCCCTGCTGCTGCTAAAACCCTTTCCCAGCCACACAGTGTCCCCCAGCTCATCTGCCCCAGCCCTGCACACCCCTTCTCCACATTTAGGGAGAAGGATCAGGAGAGCCAGGGAACGCTTTCCTCACAGGGAAGAGCTCAGCTTGGTGAATCTCTGCCTGCTGGGGACGCCAGCGGGGTGCTCTCCCTCCAACCCCCACATGTTCCTCACCCCTCAGAAGCTCAGTTCGGAGTTGGCACTCATGGAGAGGGGCCACCAACTTCACTGCTGGCTCCTGGGAATGCACCGGGCCTGTGGAGGATGGGAACAGGCATTTTGAGTGATGCCACACAAAAATATGTTCTTTCCTGACTTCAACGGAGGAAGTCCGTCATGTCCAAGCCTGGACATGGGCACATGCCACCACGACTTGGCATTGCCAGCAAGGAGGGACCACAGGGAAGCCACCCGGCTCCTCCCACCCCATTGATACTCATCTGCAGAACAGTAGACGCATGTCCCCATCCCAGCCCCCTGTGCCTGGCAGTCATGTCCCCAGCACAGTGACATGGGCCAGGCTGTGGTTCAGGATGACTTGGAGCCCTTCAGGTTGGCCCTGCGAGCAGGAGGGTTACCTTGGGCAATGGGGCTGGGGGCTTTGGGAGCCACAGAGCCGGGCAGGACCTCCAGCAGGAGCCTGGAGATGTCGGTGAGGATCTCGGTGATGGGTTGGACCATGCCGGCCAGATCAAACTCCACAGGGAGCAGTGCCTCTGGGCTCTCTGGAGTTGGGAGCAGGGGGAACTCCTGTGGACAGACACACAGACTAGGGAGGATCAGCAGCTCCAGATCCCATCTGCACACGCCGTGTCTCCCGAGTGGGTTACTGGGGCATCCCCAAAACCTCTACTGTAAGCTGTGGGGTCAGGGGACGGGCGCAACAGGAGCATGAGGCTGCGGGGAGCAGCAGGGCTCAGGACTTTGTGTTTTGCTGGTGGTGGAAGAGCCTCTTTGGGCAGTTTGGCGGTGGGAGATGCTGCTCATGGCCCTGTGGGCAGCACCGTCCATTCCGATCCAGCATCATCCCCCCAGCTTTTCAGGGACCCCTCCAAAAGCAGCTCTTTCCCCAGCCCCATTGCATCCCTGAGCTGGGCCAAGGAGGCGTCTCCCCTGAGGAAGGGGTTGACCCAATTTCTGTCCTCACCAAGAGGGCATGGGGAAGGAGACGGCGCCAGGACTGTACCTGGAGGAAGGTCCTGTCATTGGTACAGGCCAGTAGGCGCTGAGCCCTGTCCCTGTGCTGGCCCAGCATGTCCAGTCGCTCCTTCAGGAGGCTCCAGTTCTCTCCCACGTGCTCCAGTGCTGCTGTCTGCTTTTGCTCAATCCTGGCCACTGTCTGCCACTGGAAATCTTCCAGCGCTTTCTTCAGGAGGGTGACTTTGTTCAGAATCACTGATTTGAGCCCCTCAGAGGAGTCCTGGGTGGAAAAGAGCCATAAGACCAGTGTGCTCCCACCTGTTTGCCTGTCACTGAGGTGGCTGCGGCATTACCTTGATGCTGCGTGTTTGCTCCTCCAGCTCTTGCATCACCTGCTCAATCCTCTCTGTTTCTTGCTGGGCTTTTTCCAGGGACTCTTTCAAAAGGGTCTGTGAAGAGAGGCACCAAAATCCTGCAGTGGAGCACGGGTGCTGGTGGCATTTCCCTGGCCAGACTCTGTGCCAGCCCCCTGTTCAGATGAGGCCAAGCACAACTTGGTACGCGGAGGCACATCATGTCCCCACAGTAGGGCACGGGACAGTGGAGGTGGATGTTGTGCAGTGCCCGAGCTGCTGCAACTCCCCTTGCTCACCCCTCATGTCTCCCCAGTCACAGAATCATAGAATCCTTTTGGGTGGAAAAAGTCCCTCAAGATCATTGAGTCCAACCAGTAACCCACCCCTGGCACTAACCCATGTCCCTGGGAAACTCATCTCTGCGTCTGTTCAGCCCCTCCAGGGATGGTGACTCCACCACTGCCCTGGGCAGCCTGTTCCAATGCCTAACAGCCCTTTCTGGGAAGAAATTGTTCCCAATATCCAATCTAAACCTCTCCTGGTGCAATGTGAGGCCATCTCCTCTCTTCCTATCACTTGTTCCTTGGGAGCAGAGCCCGACCCCGCCTTGCTCCAACCTTTAAGGCAGTTGCAGAGAGCAAGAAGGTCTCCCCTCAGCCTCCTGTTCTCCAGGCTGAACCCCCCAGGTCCTTCAGCCGCTCCCATCACACTTGTGCTCCAGTCCCTTCCCCAGCCCCATTCCCTTCTCTGAACTCGCTCCCGCACCTCAACATCTGCCTTGCAGTGAAGTCCCGCCACCCATCATGCCCACCTCTTTTTTAGAGCGTTCCTCCTCGAAGAGCACCCGCCGGTGCTGCTGGCACTGCTGCACGGTGCAGACGCAGCAGATGCACCGTCGCTCCTCCTCACAGTACAGCTCCAGTGGCCGCCCGTGCTGCAGGCACAGCTCCCCACAGGCCATCTCGCATCCCTCCGTGCCCAACACCCGTGCCTCGCTGTCCCGCGCCAGCTCCACCACGCTGCACAGAGTGACATTCTTCTCCAGCTCCGGGCACTGCTCGAAGCCCCTGCGGCACTCAGGGCATGTGTAGCCCTTCTCGGCCCCGGCGGGTGCCTGGTTTTGCTTGTGCCAGTGTCCGCTGATGCAGCGCTTGCAGAAGTTGTGCCCACAGGGCAAAGTGACAGGCAGCCTGAAGAGCTCCAGGCAGATGGAGCAGACCAGCTTCTCCTCCAGCTTCTGTGAGATGGGCAATGCCATCCTGCCTGGGCCAGGCATTGGGGCGACGGAGGAAAGAAGCCGGGGAAATAGAAACTCAGCTGTGCAGAGGAGGAAGAGATGGTGACGCTGAGCCCAGAGGCGGGTCAGGGCTCTGAGCCAGGCGTCCTCTTAAAGTGACACCCAGTGGGTGCCACCTCAGCCATGCCGACTGTGCCACACAGTGGGGAGATGATGAGGAGGGCTGGAGCTGTGACCTCTGGGGACAGGGAGGGCTGTGAAGTGCTCGGGTGGTAGGTGGAGTCTTCTGCTCGGAGGTGACTGTGGTGCCCGTGCACCACGTACCTTCACCTTGTCTTCGTGCAGTTCAGTTCCAAGAGAAAAAACAGCTGAAGCTGCCTGTGAGCTGTGAAACATCCTCGGGGTGCTGCTGAACCCCAGCACAGCCCCAGGGCAGAGCCGCGACAGCTCAGCCAAGCCTTCGTGACCGCCCCAACCCCTTTGGTTGTCCCAGCCCACTGGCCGATGGAATCAACCCCGTGGGAGCAACTGCATCCCGGGAGCACTGGCCGCGTGGCTGGTGACACTTGCCTTGAGGGATGGAGGCCACTCAAACACTGGTGTCACAGCCCCTGGGGAAGGATTTTACGCTATAAACACTCTGAGATTATCTTTAAAGAGAAGGACAGCTGAGAACTAGGATGATTTATTGATTGTTTTGCTCCCCCACTGATGTCTCTGTTAAGTTTAGGGGGGTTTTTATAGGAGGTCAAAAGGAGACACAGGAAGCCATAAAACAAAGATATGATTCACAGGAAACAGGAACTGGTTACTTATGAGAAGAACTTGAAGGACAAAGCCAAAGATAAAGCTTGACTAATATACGCAGAGTAACAAACCATGAAATTTGGCAAGAACTAGTGGTATACTGTGAACTTCTAGTGAACTATCCTCATTATACACTCATTATAATACAAAACCACACATCCTCATCAAAGGCTACCCCCCTCCAGGAGAAGAACCCTACTACTCATTGAGCATGTGTAGATTTTGTGTTTACTGTACATCTAAACCAAAGCGAGAAAAGTTTAGACCAATAGACTTTAAGGAGGTGTAAACATATGCAAATATTAGGAGTGGTCATAAAATTTCCTGCTGTGCCGGCTTTGCAAAAGATCACCCAGCACCCTTTTCTGCACAGAACGGTAAATAAATCAAGTAGCTCCACCCTGTGTGTGAATTAGTATCTGCACACCAGGTAACGAACCCACTTCTTGGGACAACACCATATGGAGGGCACTGAAGTCTTCTGCGAGGAGGGACCCAGCGGTTCCTTGAGGATCCCAGAGGGATGTCGCCCCCTTCAATGTAATTGCACGATGTCAGGCTTGGCTAAATGCGATACACATAAAGCTGTTTGATTTTGCCAGTGTCTGAACTAACAATATCTACAGTTTTCTTGGCAGACACATAAAGAGTTTAATCAGCTCGCCCTTGCGGGGAAGTATGCTGTATGCAGCATGAGAAATGGTTTTTGTGGTCAGCTTAGACCAACTTCAAACTGTAGATCAAAACAAACTCAAAAATAAATGTGGCTCTATTTTGCACTTAGCTTACATTTCCCAACCCAGATGACTGACGACACAGCACTGGTGATTTCACTGGGAAGTGCAACACGTTACTGCCATCTAGTGCTATGCAGTAGACTCAGCCTCTGTCACACAACTGAAAGACATTATTTTAATATGACACATGGGAGCATTAGTTTGAAAGATTACACTTCCTATCAGTTGATCTACGAAGCTCAGGATACAGCTGAGTGACATGGTGACTTTTGGTCTGGCCCTGTGATCTGTCTTCTCGTTATATGGAGGAAAATAAGATTGTAACAATGAAAAACTTCCAAAATCAGACAAGAGCCATGGTAGAAACTATGCTGGAAAAGTGAAAACTATTATCTTCAGAGACAACATCAGAAGAGTGGATTTGCTCAATGGAGCCAACAATCCCCAGCCAGGATAGGGTCGTTTTTCCCTCTAGTAAATAAGAACTCCAGAACTCTCAGGTGGCCTACAGATGGTTTCCCATCAAGGTTTTCCTAAGATCATATGGTAAAAACTTGTCAACATTCGAGACTAAGGCAATTTCTTTGCCAGAATTTAGACCCTTGACTCATAATGAAAAGAATATAATTAAAGTTTTGCTGTTTATGAGACCGACTTCTGGATGCTGATAAGACACATGGAGGGAAATGATGCTGAACCACAGAAAAAGGCTGCCAAAGGAAAAACATTTTAACTCTACAGACTTGGAGCACTGTTAGGTAGTATGTGACTAAAATAACTTCAGCTGTCAGCACTGAGTATCTCATGTTTATTGACAACTATAGTTGTTAGTGGTGCAGTAGGAGGAAAGTTGAAAATAAAAAAGAATTGTGCAAAAATTGATCTAAAACTTATCAGAGTTCATGAGACTCTCCGTTTGAAATTTGGGACAGCACTTCAAAATGTGTAAAGAGAACTTCAAGAATGGCTTATAACTGGCATGAACAGTTCAGAGTTAAAATATTTGTGGGAAAAGACTCATGAAAATTAATTTCTCCATTTCTCTAATTTAAAACTCATCATTGTTTCTCCAAATAGAGATGCTCCACAGGAACTAGAAAAATTATGATAATTATTCACTCAGTTTAGACAGTATTGGAAAAAGTGCCTCAGCTATACTCTTCTTTTTTATAGTGTAGTCCACAGCAAGTTGATAAACCGAATATAAGCAGTAAGTATGGGCTTCCTTCAATACCAACTGAATTCTTTAAAAGTCTTCTATTTGCTTCAGTAGCCATCTGATTAAACCCTAAAGGTAAAATTAGAAGCTTGGATTAAAATCTAAGGTTTTTAAAGGATCCAAAAATTGTGTTGTTGTTTGTTTGTTTTTTCAAACATAGCTCAAAGTACAAATGAAACAAATGACATAAATGACATTCTCCCTCAACTCTTTATTATGGATCAAACTTGTAAGTTCTTATTTATGTTTTATTTTTTACTGAAGCAACTGAACAGTATCTTCATGGTTTGTCCCACTGAGATTAAGTAGTTTAATACATCCTATCACATATCAAAACATGCTATTGTAAAATTGCTTTCTTTTATTGACGAAGGATGAAATGTCCCACCAGCTGCTGCTGAATGCAGTCATCCATGTTTTCATAGGAACTTTGTGACAACCTCTTAGGATAATCAATTTTACATAATTTAGGCAGCTGTTTTCATTTCTCCATTTGGTGAAAGTATACAGTAAGATGTCACTCTTTTCCATCTAATAGAATTACATAGCTTGCAGCTAGAGTTGTAGTAATACGTCACAGTAATTTCTAGGAAAGCATAGAGAAAAGCAGTCCCTTGTGATTCTTTCGTGGTAGTTCAAAGAGAATCCTTTTCTAATTCTGGTCACTTCTACTGGCAATGTGCAAGCACCCCACAATAACATCTAGTAAAACATGCTTCAGTCCAACTTCATCCTGTTGTGAATGGAATGCTAGAAACAGTAAGATCCAAGTCAAATTTGTAACATTTGTTTCTTGAATTTAATAAAAATACCAAATAGGAGTGCTGGTGAGATCTGTAACAGCCCTCTGGTGTTATAAGAAGCAGATCACAGATCAAATCTTCATTTCCTTTTGCCCTGGACTGGACTAACATTTTATAACCTTTATAAAACAACAAAACCAGTGGAATGTTGTCATTTTGCACTGTTCAGTGTAAGAACAACTCGGAGTCAATCCCAAAGTGGTGTGCTTTGTAACAATGGGAACGTGCCTACTCTTTGGGGCATCCTTTGGTCTTTTTCCTATCCAGCAGCCAAAGCTGTGGCTTTACTGTTCAGCCTGCATTTGATTTACTGTATTTAAGAGCTTTCCAAGTGATAATGTGTGTGTAATGCAAAGGATGGCAAAGAGTGAACTGGTACAAATTGGAACACTTCTACTGTTTTAAATGGACCAAGAAAGATTTCTTTCAGCTGAAATCTGATTAATGAATTCTAACCTGTTCCAAATGTGGATATTTCATACAATTCTTTTAAATAATTTGCCAGTCTAAAGAGCTTTTCAAAACAAAGTGATCAATCAAAACAAAATGAACACCAGTTTATTTATTTAAAATTGGAAATAGCTTGTAGTTTGGCTTGATAAGAGTCTGACGTTCCCACATGAAACATATGTAATAAATGAATTATTGGTGATATTGTCTCTGTTCCAGAGAACAACAATTGTAGAATATTTAATTAAGCCTCAGAATGTGTTTAGTGTTGCCTAAAGGAGTGAAAAATTAGCAAGCATATTTGTCAAATTCCACCTTCACCGCAGGTGGGGAAGGAGAAGGATGAAGGAGAAGGGGAAGGAGAGGATTGTAGTAAAGCAAGACTTATCTTACATCAGGAACTGGACACCAGTGTAGGTCCCACTGGTGCTTTAGAGTGGTATTAGAGCGGTGTCCCTTCCTGCTTCATTGCTGACTTTTCTTCTGTTAACTCCATATGAAATAGTACACATGACTTTCATGGCAGCATTTTCGTTTCATGATGTCCTTGTAGGACAAGCAGGGAATTTCTTGCTACAGTATTAATCAAGAATGTCATTCTTGGCATCAGAGGGTGTTTGCACTTTGCACATTTACAATATTTTTTTCCTTCCCTACTCACCAATGACTGCCCTCTACCTGCAAGAGTTGGACCCTCTCAGTTCAGTCTCTCCGATTTTTTGTTACATCTTCGTTGTTTTCTGTCCATGAAACTGAATAGAAATGGCCGTCAGGGCATTTAAATCTGTTCTGGTAAAGCTTACAAATTTCAAATAGTACACAGCTATACAAGCAGGAGTTCAAAGAATCCATTTGTCCCATAAAAAGATTGTTATGTTTGTTTTCCATTTTAAAACCAGAACTCAAGGTTACTCAGTGTCAAGAACTCTTCTACACTGAAAGATTAAAGCTCCAGGACTTCACCAAGGCTACAAACAGCTTAATACAGCAGTAGCTGGTAAGAGGCTTAACAACTAACATATGAGGGCACTACCACTAAGGGGTTTCAGATCCTTTCTTCTGATGTGACTTCAGACAAATACTTTAAGATCTTGATTCCTCATCTGTGAAATGAAAATAATCTCTTGTTCCCTCAGATGGGAGTCACTGTATAAACCAGTAAGTCTATTCCCTGTTTGAGCAATATGAAGCACTAAATAACTAACCAACTGTGCCACAAGAAGATCAGTTTGCCTGTGCCATAAGTAGCCTGGAAGCTACTCAGCTCTTCATTAATAACAATAATGGTTCACTGTTTTAGAAAATTGAAATCTATTCAGATCTGTGCTCTGCCCTATGAAACTTCAAGGTTAGGCCTGGCACAAACAAAAGGCTGATGTACTATCACTAAGAGATTGCAGGAGCCCCCGACAGTGAGCATTTATCAGAGTTCCCCAGCGAAAGGCTTTCTTTGTATGCAGTACATTTGAGCAAGTAGGAAAAACTAATAGCTTCGACTTCAGGAGGCCAGACAGTGTGCAGACAAGCACTGTGCAGATCCCCAGACCGCCCTGCGAAGGCTCCTCAGTTCTTGCCCTCAACACTCCTATTATTCCCTTGCAATTGCTGCCAGTTGGCTTGGTAACCATGGGCATATTTGAACAGCTGAATTCTTCCCTCAGTTACACTTGGCACCACTACGGACTTCAGGGGAGCTGCAGGGTGCAACTGAGGGCAGAACTTGGCTCCTGGCATCCCCGACAAACCAGGTCAATGCCACCAAACGTTTAATGTTTTCATCCATACCATTAGCAAAAGGAACCTAAAGCACTAACTGTATCACCTTGCCTGAGAACGCCTGGGTCCTTCATTTGGGCATAAGATTATGTTGTGCATGAAGCTTTGCCAGCGAGGGTGGAAGAAACACATTGCTTATACCTGCAGTGCGGGCTCAGTGTCACTCACGCTGCAGCCTGTCCGCCCATCACACCAAGCCGCCAGCCGCCCGAGCTGCACTTGAAACAGTGCTTTGTTTTAACCACATATTTTTATTGCATGAAATAGAGCAAAAGTATCCTGAAACTAAAGGAGTATTTTTTCATGCTGCTATAATTTGTGAAATAATGAGACATTCTGGTCTGTTAACTCCTCTTAAGTCTCACCACAATGTTATGCTTTGACTTCATTTGTGGTTGCAAAATATTTACTTTTCTCTTTAGCAGATTATATGAAGCTGTGTATTTTGTCTTGGGAGGTATATGCATATATTTATATATCTATTTAATCTCAGTAGAAGCTGTTAGTAAAGCTACCTTTGTGCTCTGATGTGTTTTTAGATCTTCTTTAAAAAATATTTACCAGGATATTGTGGATTTATTTGCTGATGCTATCTTTTCTCAAAAAAAAAAAGAAGTTAGGACATAATAATAACATTTTTTTCAGCATGCAGGTCATATGCACACAAAGAAGTCTTCACTTGTATGGGGAATATAGTCCCCAAACAATTATTTAGTAATACCAAACCCTTCCTCATTAGAGATCGTTACTACAAGGTGGTATTTCTAAAACTGCCAGAGAGAGTTAGAATCTTAAGCCTTCTAAAAAGTCTCAGCGAGATTTTGCAAGGACAAACTCCACAGTGAAGGAGACAGTACTGTCTACTTTGGATTAAAACAGCAAGACACCTGGGCTTACTTTTCTTCCTTTTCTACCAACATATACCAGGTTAAATCACCAAAAACCTGATCATCACTCATTTATCAACTGAGCTCCTACCCAAGCAAAATTCAGCTAGTAAAGATCCAATCCAAACCCAAACAGGTACAGAGTGCAGGAGACTTCCAATTCTACATTTAAGCCACCTGTAGTTACAGTGTTGCTTATACAGTATGTCTGTGAAGTAATTAACAATTTAATACTTATATGAGGTTATGATATCCTTTGAAAAAAAAAATCAAATGTGTGTCTAGTCATACTTCTCTCTCCCCACCCCTCCACTGACAATTCAAATATTAATTCCTCATTGTCTGGGAATGCCCCTTTACCAAGTTTTTTTCTTGGTAATTAGGAGTCCACCTCAGCTAGCACCTTTCTCTCTTCATTCCCCATCAGATTAATGCCTGGATGTCTCCAATGCTGTCATTGTCTTGGGGATTTCCCTGTTTTCCCTGCAGAGTCCCTAAACATAGTAGCCACCGAGCCTTGTAGGTATAAGTTGGGCATAAAGGGATAAAGGAACCTGCAAAGGAATCCACTGCACATGAAGACACTAACACTGCATCATTCCCACAAGCTAAAGGAGCTTTTAGTAATTTTTTTAAATCATTTTTTTATAATTCCTGTGGCTCTTACTTAGACTCTCAGCAATTTTAAAGACACATAGTCAGAGATTTCAAGAGCTGTATCACCAGTACCAACTGCAAAGACAATATAATCCCTCTACTCTGATTCAGCATCTCTTTTTCCTAGACACAAGTATTCGTATTCACTCTGTTGGCTGAGGGATTCTAGAGGATGAAAGTCATGCTCTGTTGAGCTTTCCGCAGAATTCTCAGATCTTTTTCACAGGTAGCCTTTTGCATATATATGGTATTTTACCTGGTTATACCGAAATGCAGTTTAATGTTCCAAGTATACTGAGTGTTACAGACTCCTGTCAGTGCTCTTAATTTTTCATGACTTGTCAGCCTGCAATTCCTGTCAATTAGCTTACATTTTCTTTACATCTGACCCAAAACTCTAAACTTGAGAAAAGCATATTTTCAGAAGGCTTTAGGCACCTAAAGGCACCCTTGTTACAAAAAGGGACTTGAAGAAATAAGGTACCTAATTCCCGTTGACTTCCAACGGAAAAGTACTTAAAATATTTAATGACTTCTAACCATTTAATTAGCTGCTTGCATGTGTTGTAGAGTCCCTAAAAACACTTTTGAAGGTAAAAACCTTTGCTTTTAATTTGTGCATTGTTTCCTGTTGTGGAAGCAGAGAAAGGACCCAGAAATGAACATAAATTATATCCACTTTAAAGTCTCTTTGTATAGGAGAAATAGGATCAAGGAGTGGGGATTTGTACTTGAGGACCTGTGGTGTCTTTTAACCACATTTCCAGATATATACAATCTGCAACTGGGAATCTTTATGATAAATATCTATATTAAGATTCCTAAAAATATATTAAAGTAACTCAAACCAGGACTAAACTCCACAGTTTTTTTGCAGAACTTGGAGATAACCTAAATTCCTGACCTTTGTTTTCATTCTCATGTGGAATTAAAGCAATTTGAGGGGAGGGGGAAGAGGGAGGAGTGAAGGGGAATTTCTAATGTCTCCACAAGAAAAATCTTGGAAAAAGATGAATTAATTTAGGAAACAACAGATGCATCTGGCTCCCAAATGTCTCTCTTTTTTGGAGTTTGTGAGGAAAAATGATGTGTTTTGTTGTTGTCTTTGATACCTACTGCTGATCAACTACTTTCTCCTGGTAGAGTCCCAGGATTTCAGAGGCTTAGGTTACATAGGAGCCACAAAAGCTTGATTCAAAACACAGTCTGATGCTGGTCTTGCACCTCTGGACAGCAAAATTCAGTTTTGCTGAGAAACCTCAAGCTGCTCCTTCTAATCCAAACGTTAAAAGCTACACTAAAGAATTTCAAAACAAGCACTGAGGTGATATTACAATAATCACATATATTTTAATCAAACACTTTCAGGTCTAACCAGGGATAAAATAATGCATTGTAATACATATCTAGTGAAAACTTGATACACGCCCAAAAAATTCTGGGCTAAGTGAAGTGAAACACCACATATTCAATCGTCCCTTTCAAAGAGCTTAGCCAAGGCTTTCCTTCTGCCCGTGATAATTTTCCTGGATGCAAAGAGGAGCAGCAGATGCTTATAAAACTTTCATCAGATGTGCACTTTTCCACCGCACTCCAGAGGGCAGCATGGTCATACTGATGAGATTTGTCTATCAAGTCATGCAAGAATCCTCCAAATTTTCATATCAAAAATAAACATTAAGTTATTTACTAATATTTTTACACAGAGAAGCCATAAAATATATGAAAGCAACACCTGAGGAAATGCTGTTCAGACTTCATAGGTGCCTATATTAAAACAGTTTCTGAGGAGATGCACAGGTTTAACGATTGCCTACATGAGCTGCATCTTAAGGCATTTCCCAAAGGTCTGAGGCCAAAGCATTGATTACAATATTTGACTGGGTTACATTATTGGAGTACAATTTATCCCCTTTATCGTGGTCCTTAGTACGTTAATCTGGCAAGTAGCCAGGTCCCAATTAGAAGCGTGCGTATGTATAAATGTGTATGTGCCAGAACACGGAGCAACTGGGAATCAATAGCCACCCCCAGAGCAACAGTAGAAAACTACTCCTCAAGAATATTATTATATAAGATTACAATGGGATCGTATTCCAATTGTTTTAATAAAATGACTGCAATATGGGGCATTGTTTAGTCAAGGTTGGCCATAAAATTCTGAAGTTAAGCCCTGACCTGTATGTCGTAGAAGGTTTCATGTAAATAATGCCAGCAAGACAAATGGGAATCCCTATATATTGCAACCATAAAAAAAGCTTGTGAAGTGTTGCTTTGCTTATTATGGATTTTATCAGGGTTTTGTTGAGTGAAGCAACAACTAAACTAAATATGCTGTCCCAGAAACCATTTATGACTCTTCTGTCTACATAGAACAGACTATACTGAAAGAGATCATGTCTTGCATTTCAAAACGTGCTTTAAGGTTTTTTTTCAATGATTGTAAAGAATCTTGTAAAGGACTCTTCACAGGCTCCCTGACCAAGCCAAAAATCTACTGGGTCAATTTTTTTTCCCCGGACCTGTGACTAGACCAGCCGTTTACCATTAAAGCCCTCTAGAATTTTGTAAGCAAGCACCATCAGATCAGTGAAATGGTGAACAAAATAGCACTGCTGCTGAGCACAAAGGCTAAAGTGGATGAAGGAGAGTTTATAATCAAACCTTTCAGCATGAAGAACAGGTTCTTTCCTCTCAACTCACCCTCAGCACAACGCTGAGGTGCTGCCTGCCCTATGGTGTTCACACTTTTCTCTAAGGGAGGGCTCCTCCCCTGTCATTTGAGGTAAAAATACTGCCACCTGAGGTAAAACTACTGTCACCTGCGGGAAAGCTTGTCTCCTGTCACCTGAGTGAAGACTCCTGTCACCTGAAGAAAAACTCTCCTGTCATCTGACATAAGGCTCCTTTCCTGTTACCTGAAGGTAAGCTTGTCTCTTATCGCCTGAGGGAAAGCGTCTCTCCTGTCATCCAAGGGAAATCTTGTCCCTTGTCACATAAGGGAAGGCTTCTCTCCTGTCCCCTGAGGGAAAGCATGTCTCCTGTCACCTGAGGGATGGCTGCCCTCCTGCCCAGCCCTGCCCTGGAGCTGCATTCACTCTGAGGTGCCCCATTTTGTCACCTGCGAAGCGCCTTCCTCCCACCCGCCTTCCGGAAGCTTCTGCAGCCCAGCCCGCCCAGTCCCCTCAGGGCAGCACTGGCTCCTTTCCCAGGACACTGGAGCAGAGCCTGATCCTCACAGGCAGGACCAAGGAAAAAAACGGTCCTTGTCCCATCTTCTCAGCCATTTAACGGAGCACGTGCTGGAGTGCAGGCAGAGGAAACGCTTTTGGGAGGTCACAGTCCCAGTGAGTTTCTGGGGAGCTTGGTACAAATTAGTGTCTGCTGAGTGACAGGGTAGAGCAAAGAGAGGGACACTCGGGCTGGTTTCAGGGGAGGTTCAGTGCAGCTGGTGTGAGGGGATGGAATCTCAGAAATAAAGTGGCATTCTGAAGGTGAAAACTCTCAGAAACCAGGGGTTAAACTGTAAGTCCATGAAATGCAGCAGTTGTGCTCTCCCAGATATTAGCGGGGCCTCAGAAGCCTCAGAAGCCCAAAAGATTTGTTTGGGACAGCAGCATGTCCTTTGAAGGGTTAGTGGTGGTAGAGCCAGATTTCAGACATATTTCTGATTTACGACACTCTTTTCCCACAGTGCCATAGTCCCTGGGGCTGGAGGGCAATACTGTGATTAAACCAAATGCAGATTTGGGCTTTTGGGTTGTGGATGTTGGTGGGAAGGTTTGGCTGGAGGCCGAGCTGTGTGGGGAGCTGAGGGGAGATACCTGAGACTGCAGCGGACAATCGTTCTGTTGACACGAACCACAGCTTACATTTTAAGATGCAGTTTTGAACTTCAGCCACTTGATGGCCACATTTTAAAGTTTTGTTTCAGATAGTGCTAGTGCTGTTGTCGCCGAGATCATGAACGTAAAATGTATGCGGTCGGAAAAACCATCTTGACAGCCTCCCATATGGGAGTTTGTGCATGTGTGTATTTTGATTGTGTAAATATTTATTTCAATACCTCTATTGAAACAACTGTCTAATATAACATGGAGAAGAAGCAAAGGTTTTATACTGGAAGAGGCAATTCCAATTTAAATCTCTGGTTGCGTGGCCTGGAGTGCGGTGGCTCTTTGGCACCTGTGGCCTTGGATCCCATGGCCTCTGCTCACCCTGCGGCTCAGACATGGCTGTTCAGAGGCTGGGAATAAATGTAGCATTGCCTGTATGTACTTGCACACAAAATGATAATATAAAACTAGAAAAAAAACATTATTATACTATTACAATAATAGAAATATTATTCCACACAGTTTGGGAAAGAACTAGCTGTGGCATGAGAGACTGGCTAGCCAATCCATCTCCTAATTTCAACATTGAAATAAAACACATTAGAATGCGTTTTGAGATTTGTTAAGTTCTTGATTTATAAAGAAATGCGGAAATCTAATGGTAGTTTCAAATAGAAAAAAAGCAGGACACTTCATGTGGAAAGTGGGTACAAAATTGGCATTCTGAAGTTTTTCAGATTCAACTTCTTCCGAAGCAAAACATTAGGTAAGTCAAAATTACTTTTTGGCTTTTGCAAATTTGTGTTTTCAGCCTTTGATTGAACCCTAAGCCCTTCTGGCTGAGAACACGGTCTGACCCTTTTAACTCACAAATGCAAACCTGCAGTGTTTTTGACTTTTTATGTATTTTGAAAGTATTGACTTTCAAATGATTCAAGAATACAATCCTAATGGATGCAATTTCCTCTTGGAATTTTGTTCTGATGTGCCACATTCAAAAGTCATGGGACCTGCTGTCATTGCTTGTACTAAAGTTCCTTTGCTCCTACCATAACCTCAGGGTTACAGAGGCTCATTGGCAGGATAATGACAGTATTACTTCAAATAGCATCTTTCCTTTTAATTGTCTTGAGAGCACATCTGACCATTTTATAAAAGGAAAACAAGTAAGTCTATTGTTGCCAAAAATCTTGAGAAATACAAGGGAAAGAGGCTGTGATAGTACTGAATCTGAAAAAGCCAAATCTTATATGTTCCTACTGAAATTTGATAAGGTCTGGACAATTAGAAAAGCATGCTGCCTTGGATTATTTTAAACATTCTTGGTGGTATTTTTAGACATTAGAATGTTTGTTTTAAACTTCATGGAAAAAAAAAGCCTGGTTAATGTTTTTTTCAGCATAAAGTAGTTTATCAAAGAGTTGAGGACAGGATCTGGCTCCAAGACGCAAAGTGTTCAGTTTAGACTCATTGTAACAGGTGAGCTTCTGAGACTGCAGTGTCAATTTCTGTCTGTACACTCAGTCCATTAAACAATGAAACTGGGTCTATGTCTAATCTCCATTTCATTGATTTGAAGTAACTACATCTCAGGAGGCAAAAACCCAGTATCCTGTGCTTAGGTTTACAACCCTTAAAACAGTTAATAAGATAACAGAGACACAAGTTTTAATGTGTTTGAGGTGATACTAAATTTAAAGCAAGCAAGAAGGTGTTTGAGCTGAAGCTGGAACATTTGGAGCAGGATCGTACTAAACAGCTTAAGTTGGGGAAGGCTCCTGGGGAACAGCAATGTCAGGAAAATTCAGTAGGATCTATAAAATGAAAGACTCAAAGCGAAACTAAAAGTTAATGAGTGCTGTTTCAGAAGCCGTTTTTTGGAACTCTCTTTGATACAAAGCTAGTTCCTTTTCCTGACTCTTTTTCTGGTCAAGTCCATGTATACATGAAATGCTGAGCAAGAAGAGCTATTTATTGTTCTTTCCTAACTTTGAATCTGTTTGGAACTTTGTTCAATAAAATCTGAAATTTCCTGTCTTCACTTTGGCCACCATGAGTTTCATATGGTTCTCGTAGTTGCTCGTACTTAATAATGAAGAGGAAAAATCATGCTGCAATTATTACTGATTTTCGCTTTCTTCTTTCACTCCTTTTTTCCCTTCTGTCATTCTCCAGTGTGACTGTGGCATTGAATATAGCTGAGACAGAGCTGGTTCCAAACGCTCTTACTTTTTTTTGGCTCATAAGTTCTTGGCAAAGAAGAAATACTTAATAGGTCTGATGTTCCTGGCTAGGTGGTGATCGATCAAAAGTCAGCACAGTCAGTGTTGTTTTTTCCAAACTCGTAGTAATGTTATTCCCTAAGAGCCCACAAAACCAAAGCAATTAGGCTGGCTTGACAGGAATGATGGTGGCTAAAACAGCATCAGAAGTGAAGATAGAAGCTTTCCATGGGGTTACCTTTCCCCTACTTATTTCTTAAGTCTGCCGCAGTCTAATTTATAAAATGACAAGGTTGTATTTAAAGTACATTATCTGGATTATGCCAACTGTGCTCTTCAGGAATGTGACATTGTGAAATGAGATTTCCACACACCTACAGGAATGAGCAAACACTGTATTTATTAGCCTAGTAAAAATACAATCTTATATCAATAACACCCAGGCGCTCTCTCCATTTCTTCCTGTTTGTGTTGTGTGTCTGTGTCAGCCTTGTTCTGAGCCAGTGTTGCCAGATGTACTCGCCAGAGTCTACTCAATTGGAGCTGTGAATACCAGCCAAAAATAGCTAGCACCGATGAGATGCTCCAGCCGAGTTAATCGCTCCGAGTCAGTAAGAGTGCATGCAGAAGGTACACACAGCTATTGCTGCACGAGCTTTGAACTTGGCCGCTGGAGATGAAGTTGTAGCTGACATCGGGATGTGGAACACTTTAGCTGTCTGGACAGGTTGCTTAGGAAGGACCTGGGTGGTAACTTCAAATATTTAGGTTTGAATCCTGCCTTAACCCATTGAGCTACTGGGTGCTTGTACTTATCCAGTACCTTTCTTGTGACTTGATTTTCCCGTCTCTGAAGTAGAATGATGCTGCTCATTAAATTGAATGATTAGCTATTCCAAATGAAAGCCAGTATTGCTCTTAATGAGAGGGAAAATATCCCAGTTGGATTGTTTGGGGATTTCATAGTGCTGGTAATTCACTCCTGAATAAGGTGCTGCTGCTGGTATTTAGTGGATGACATTCACCTTTGCACAAAATAGTAGGTTTACAGGGGACTGTTGGAATTGGTGATATAAAGGTGCTCCACTTACAGATGCATTTCACTAATTCCTCTTTGAATCCGTGAAAGAATGTCTGTGGGGGTTGATCAGGTCCAGAGCATCTGAGACGTGCCAAAACTCCGGCAGAACTTTCTGTCTTCATTTGGACACACACAACAATTCAGAGATTGGAGAATTTCCATTTTGGTTTTATCTTAGTAGGTTTAATGTCCTCCTGATTCTGATAACAATTTTGCTAATATTTTGAGAAAATTAGGTTTTGAATGAGTGCTGAGAAACTACGTTTTCAGGGTTAATGAAAACAGTAAACAAGTCTGATTTGTGACCCAGTAAAGCAGTTCTGGACTGCCTGCTGCAGCTGGTGGGCTTCCAGGAGGAGTCTGAAGAGAGAAACCTCAACTTTGGTTAGAAACACAGTTGGATGACAAAGGCATAGGAGCCTGAATGAAAACTTTCTGTCAGAGTCTTCCTATATAAAGATAGATGCAGCAGGAGACGATTGCTTTTTTTGGACGCCACTCTGACTCATTCTTGTCTGAGCCTTACTTAATAAAGCTGAATCGTTGGTGCTGCAGCCAGCCAGGGAGCTGCAAGAGCTCTGCTGAGATTTGAGCTTGAAAGTACTGAAAGACTCTTTGTGTGCTATTTGAACTTTAGGAAGGAATGAAAAAAATGTTATCTAAGTGTAATGCTGAATCATCTTAGCCTGGAAAGTGTTAGGAGCTGCTTAGGTCAGCTGAAATATTGGGAAGGAAAATACCGACTCAAGTATTTTCTCGTGTCAGCTGAGAGTCCCTGCTGCAATATGGGCTGAAACTTAGAAGCGGAGATCTGAAGGGGAACATTATAAACAGCAGCTACTTTAGAAATAGTATCATTGCTTTGCTTCTGAAGGTTGCCTGAAGCCATAGGAAATCTTGCCATGACTGTCCTTTCTAATTTTTCAACAAGTACTATTCACATCACTGTTAGTTATTTTCTAGCTTAGTTACACTTCTTAGCACTTGTTTAAGAAAAGCTTGGTTATACATTATTTCCTTATATTGGCTTTATCTCAAGCAAAAGTTTCAGATGCACCTAGGTGATTTAGAAGCCTAATTTGGCTGAGCTTGAATCATGCCTAAAAGTTAGACCTGACATTCATGAAAGTGTTATCTGTGGCCTGTTGCTAAAATGAAACATAATATAATATTTTTCAACTTCTTTGGCTGGAGATCTCAAGAAATTTGTGAACTTCTAAATGAATAATTTCATTCTGTCTATGTGTAAAAGTATTTATTGAGACATCACTATGGCTTGCCTTTGGTGATGGAAATAGTTCAGGAATTTTCTGACAAAATAGTATGTTGGAAATGCTCTGAAGGCTTAAGGTATTACACATTCTACTGTAATTCCTTTGAGCTGTAGTGACCAAGACCTTTACTCTGGGCTTTAAGCACAATTTGGTGTGTGCCTCAAAACCTTGCTTCATTCTCCATTCTTAAAGGGTCCCCCAGTAGTAACTACTTCATCCTCCTTTTTCCTTTTTGCTTTCCACATGAAATAGAAGCTATATTACGTTCCACTGTGTCTTCCAGCTAGACATGCTGCATCTCTAGCATGTCAAGATATGTTGATTGTATATAGCTGTGGGAGGGTTTTCTTTACGTAGGTTGTGGAATGGTTTGTCTTCCATCAGTTCTTTGCACGAAGTAAAAGAAACAAAGATTTACAGCAAAACAGGTTCTTTTGAGAGGGCATTAGAAGATCTTTCAGTCAGGGAATGGCATACAATGAAATTGCCACCAGATTCCTTTTTCCTCCCTTTTCCTCCAGCTCAATATCTGCCCAGGAGAGTGCAAACAGCACCTTGCTGGCTGGGCTTGTCCATGGAAGGTCATGCTTAAAGCCTTGTAACCGTCATTATTTTGTTTCCTTGCTCTCCAGCACTGCTATGTGATCAGGTCATGGTAATAAGTGGTTCCAGTCTGGCTTCATAACATCTTTGCTTTATGTCCTTATGGACTTCTGGGATCAGGGCACTATATTTGGGGACTATTAGGCAGGATCTTAAAGATGCATTTTCTTGTTGCATTTATATCCTTATGTGCTTTCTGTCTTTAGGGGATTCTTTCTTCCCTATGATATAAATACTTCAAATGTCCAGATTTTCATCCTGTGTATTCTGCAAGGAGGCTGGGGGGCAGAAATTCCAGCTCATCAATTGCACTTCAAGAAGGTAATGCCCTCTTATAAAAACTGTGTTATCTCAATTCCAATTTGGAAAAATGAATCAAGGCACTTAAACTTTTCTTCTGCCACTGTGTTTAACATTTCTTTCTTTTTTCACTTAAAGGGTCAGGAAGTGGTGCTGAGTTGGCAGCAGTATATACCATCCCAGAGGAGTCTGTAAAGTAAGTGTTAAAAATGTTTAGTCCTGTCTGTAAAAGTGACGTTTACTGAACTCTAGAAAAGTAGTGACGGAACAGCCTCTTCCAGGAGTTTTTGTGGTTATTAATAGATGTTAGTGCATTGATTATTTTCTAATGGGGATTTAAATTCTTATCTGAACTCTCCATCCAAATCAAATATTTTCTTAGCCTTAGCTATCTGATAAAATTTCTATGAACTCCTTTACACAGAATGAAATTCACCACTGTATAAATTAGTAGGCTTGTGGGAATTATTGTTGATTCATATTACTAAATCTTGTGGAGACTTCTCTTTTTGATGAAGAGCTTGCCTTGAAGATTAATGTTACAATTCATCCGTTCACTTTTTTCACCACAGAAGTTATTGTAATTAAGGTGTCTCATACACTAGAATAAATTTAGGAAGCTGTATTAAAAAGATGGCCCTTCATCAGAATATTGAAATTATTTCCTATTATTTCTTCTAAACAAAAGATTTATTATCTAAACAGTCACACTGTTTAGATAATCCTCATGCGAATAATTGTCAGCATTAGGGTTCTAATATCAATAATATAATTTAACTTATTGAAGCAGAACATATTATCTGTCAGGATTATTTCAGCCTTTGCTGTTCTCCAGGTAAGGAGAAATTGAGAATTTTTCTTTTTATTAAGGCATAATATTTTAAATGAACATCTGCCTTTTGAATGCCATGATATTAATGATACTGATTGTTTAAAAATCCTTTTCCAATGTTGTTGTGTCCTCACAAGCTTATTAGCAGTATTTTATAGTTTTGCTGGAGGTTCAAAATGCCACCAGAGGACAGATGACATGCTGTAGTATACTGTTACGGTCTAATGTGTTACTTTGTGGTCTCAGGTTGCTTTTCCTTGAGTGGTTGGATACTATCAGTTGTCAGCTTCTCATCTATTGTTTCTTTCCTGCAGAAGCTCAGTAAGAGGGAGACGACAGAGTGGACGTGCTGCCTGTGTTAGGGGAGAACAGAACTCTGATAGTGATATAAATTATTGGAACAGTGTTCATCTAGGGAATTGCAGACAGACAAAGCAGCTCTGAGGAAACGCATCTCTGTCAAAGACGGTTTGTTTCAGCTGAGGCTTGAATAACAGCGGAAGTAAAAACCAGAGTAATCTGGTGAGAAGAAAACCAAACTGGACCCACTCTGTGTAAGTATTTTCAAATAATTTCTTACATAGTTCACTTATCTGATGAACAGATTTCTATATGCATTTCTGGACACAATTTTTAACCTTTGAAGAATGAAAATTGCATTTCCTTTAATGTGATGCATAACCAGGTTATTTCTTTCCTGTTCTCTAAATATGTGGAATATTTTATTTGAAGAATGGAATTTCAAATATTTATAAGGAAGAAAACAATTTTGTTTTGCTTTCCGACTATATGCTGATATTTTAATCCAAGTATATACTGATACTTTGATTGTGTGGTCAATACCTTTTAATGGGACATACTTATAAACAACTAATTGTCGTATTTAAGACTAGGTGTTTATAATTTCTATTTGTGGAACTGTTTATATTTTCACTGTTTTGTTCAAGACTCGGTTTATAGGAGGGTGTTAATAGCAATAACTGTTTTGCATTTACACATGAGCAACCCCGGTACAAAAAATTGGCAACCTGGAGTGAGTATGGATGGAGTTTTATGATAGTATGAGACAGACTGTTTTTTATGAAAAGTGGTTTTTTTTCTTTTGATCCTCAGCAAAAAGAGATGTGTGTGTTTGCTTCTGATAACTAAAGAATAAGTAAATTTTGGCATTACCAAAATTTATGGGACCAGTTTTGAAAGGGACAAATCAGCTCCAGCCAGTGGAAGATGAAGAAATTGTGCATTGCGCTCCCAAACTCAGACTACCATGACAAATGGAATAAAAAAAGGATCGTTTGAATTTTCTGAAACCTGGCATTAACCTGCAATTCTTTCTCAGTGTGTTTTCCACGCAATACTCATTAGCAATGAATTCAAAGCTCATATGCATGCTATAGGAACAACACTTCCAGTTTTTTGCACATTTATGGGGAACTGCGGCACTGCACAAGGCTAGAGTTTTTGCATGTTTCATAAAATGATTATGATGTCTTTTTGAAGTGAAAAACAGTGGTATAACTTAGCATGACTGTATCTTCTCTGGAAGAATTTGATTTGACTGTATCTTGTCAAAGGCTCTAGATAAATAGTGATTCACATAACTAAATATTCTCTTGGAGATTGCTCCTTCTGATGGAAGGCCTGGACCTGCACATGCGTGTTACAACTTAATTGACTGTCTTAGAAGTACTCTTTCCACATACTCAATGAAGTGGTATGGGTTTCTTTTTTGAAAGGTAACAGTTTTAAGCTCGCGATAAGGAAAGTCTCCGAAGAACTTACCTAAAACTTTGCACTGAGCTCAATACATGCTATGACAGAAGGGTAGCCAGTAATTCTCTGAGGAATTAATCCCCATTTCCTTTGTTTTCAATGTGATGATGTGTCCAATTACACTGTGTCTTTACTGAAATTTTGCTGATTGGGTTTGTGTCAAATGAGTTGCCACATATTTGGCCTACTACTCAGTTATTATAGCATTTATTAGTGTAAGTTACTACTTCAGAGCACTTCTTACACCAGCAGAAAATATATCCCTTAGAACTGACATTTCGTGCAGAGTACTCAATAACCATGATGCATGCGACGTTCTGCTACATTCCCCTCCACTTTTACAGAATATCTGCTTTGTGACTCAAATTCACTGATCAAATGGCCTAGCTGATTGTTTGGCTTGTTTCAAACACTGTTAGATCTCTTTTAAGTGGCATTAGAAAAAAGGTGGGGAATTGTAAACACAGGCAAGCTAGCTGAGTTGATGTTTGATAGATGCAAGAAAGCTTTGTATTGAAAACACAGCTTTCAATTCTATTTATTGTATCTCTTATAATGAGTCTTCAGCATTGGGATATATTTGTGAGCCCAGTTGTGTATCCGCTGTCTTCAACTTTTAAAAAAGCACAGTGGAAACTCACCAATAAGTCAAATGAAAACATTCTGCAGCCTCCAGCTGCTTCTGTGCTACATGGCCTTTTGGCTGCCTGAAGAACAATTGGAGAGTGTGGGAATCACTTTAGAGAAACCATAAATTGCTTTGGGATTTACTCAACAGATTCTAAGTCTGGATGAAATATGCCATTATGGAAGCACATAATAAGCATTCTCTCCTACACTCACAAAGAGTCTTTCAAGTATTTTCAAATAATTCTCTGTTAAGCTTACTTAGATTCTGTTGCATTTTATCAGCCAGTCACATGCTTCAGTCAGGTTCCATAATAGATTTGCCAACGATGGAGAGTTTTTTCCTTCTAAACAAATAAGCAAACAGAATTCCTACCTGTCCTACAAGTAGCACTGTTCTTGCGACAACTGCTATGCAGTGATGCTGGGTTTGTTTCAAGTGTGATGCCTTCCACCCTTCCTTAGAACTCCGAGAAGGAAGAGCAAGTTCATGAGAACGTACCAAGAAATAGGTAGAACCTGTTTCTCATGTAGGTGCTGCTGAAGAATTAATAGAGAAGGCCTGATGGCAGCAGTAGGGGGGAGATATTGGGCCAACCTCCCACCCAAGCAGCTTGTGTACTAACTGGATTATGACTTTGTCTATATCAAGGCCCCAGTCCATAATAAGGGAGTTGATGACAGAATGGGAAGAATCTATGTCAAAACACGGCAAAGATGCGGACATATTTAAAAATTTCAGAGCCACGGTAAACATGAGGGTTTTTTCATAGCTTAAGGAAGCAGCTAAAAAGTTTATTGCATCTAGCACTTTCCTTAAAGCACTTTTCAAATCATGAACAAAGCCATAGATCAGTTGGCAGTGCTCCTCAGTGTCCTTCATTAACAGCAAAGAGGGAAAACAAAAGCATGGAATTAACTGGAGAGAGCCAGAGCACTGGTTCATGCCTTTTATGTGTAAAAAAGTATGCCCTATAAAGTTCATATTTAAGTTTTCTAAAAGCATGAGTGAATTTTCTCCTGCTCTTACCCTTATCCTTGTAGAGTATTTTTCAGTGACTAAAATTTTTAAAAAATGTGATCATTGAATATAGAATCTGTGTTTTGCTGTGGTATTCTTCCATATATAGATATCAAGATAGCTACAGATTACTTCATGAGAGCCTTTTGGTCCAATGAATGTGCCAGTAAAGGAAACCAAGCGTTTCTCTTAATAAAATGGCTTTTAAGCATCCTTGAGGACACATTAAAGGGATCTCTTTAGAAGTCATATTTAGTAAGCTAATTAGCACGATCAGAGCCTGCATTCCTTCCTTATGATTAACTTCATAGCACTGAAAGGAAAACTCTAGGTAAAAGTCTTACAGTGACACTAAATGCATAGATTCTTATATTCTGCACTGGAATGCATGACACACTGGCTGCAGTTTAAGTAACTGTTTAAAGTATTTTGAAAGCAGCAAGGACATAATTCAACTTAAGCTCTTGCTTTTCCTCAACAGAATGCATAGGGCATTAAACAACTTGAGCAAACAGTCTGGAAAGTTACATTGCAGTTCATCTTGTTACACTTGGTGCTCTACTCTGACTTTTACTCAGTAAAGGTGGGACTTTTATGAAAGCTGTTTTATGAAAACATAAAAATTAATAATATCTAATCTTCAATATTGTGATAATCCATTTACTGTGAAGCAAAGATAAAGCATATGTAAGTGATAAGGATCACTTTCATCACACTCTTTCAAGTTTGATATCTAAGAGATTAAGAATATCACAATATTAACCACAGGAAAAAATGTTACTGGTAGATTTTTTGATTTTTGAAAAATGAAATATCAGGGATGTGGCCTATTTCTGATGTACTTGCTTTGAAGTTCATTGGCACAATGATATTTTTATAGCATCCACATAAACATTGCTCTGTAGCATTGTGCTCAGGGTATAAGATCAGTACTGATGCTCAAGCACGCTGTATTGTATAAACCAGTATTATTGTCTAATCTCGGTTTAGTTGACTGAACTATACTAAGTTATTGGAAGACAATAGCCTCTGGTGATATAATTTTGATTGCAGTAAGATGGAAAAACAAATGTCATATTCCTTGGAGTTTGGGGCTGAAATGTTACACCATGTCTTTGCTTTTTTATTTGGACTGGCAGACAGGGGAAGTACAATTTTTTAGTCTGTGCTGTGGCAAAACGTTATTAATGCCTTTGCATACTAAGTTCAGGCAGTCTTCCACTTGAGAGAAGTGCCAGCTGGAGGTAGAGCCGTATCCCTTTTTCTGAAAAAACACATAGGTAACAGAAAAATATAAGTTGTGGCCTGTACCTCCTCTTCTTGCTGTGCATCATCCGTCTTGAGAGTGTTTTGTGGTGCCTCGTTACCAGTGGGTGCACCTACTGGGTGCACCTACATTCAGATCAGCAGAGGCTGCATTACCTTACTGTAAAAATGCTGCCCAAAGCATACACAGGTTTGTGGGGTGGTGGCTTTCAGGCGAGGTATTTCTTGGTTTCAGAGCTTTGACTGTGCCCATACTCCTTCTGCAAGGCACTATCTCCTGGAAATTGGTGTTCATATCACCCTACTTCAGCACACAGAATATGATATGGGTATGATATGGGTCCATCTGTGTTCCATCTGTGTGAAGATAAGAAAGGAACAGTGATCTAGGGCCATAATGCCAAAGTTATGTGGAACAAACTGAACTGAAACAAGTTCAGAATATTTTTTTAGTTTTGAAACAAAAAGAGGAAAGTAATGTATAATGTAATCATACATTACAAAAACATTAGCTTCCTAAAATTAGAAGGTGCTGGTCAAGCAACAGACTAATTATGCTTAATTTGCAAAATCATTCTGATCATTAACTACTTAAAAGGACTAAATTGCACTGCTTTCAGCAACAGATTATTATGGACCTATTTGGCATTATGGCCCTATAATAATAAAAATAAGATCGTAATGAAAATACAAATTTCCATTCAGACTCCTGGTTACTGTGCGTTTTCTGATTGTGGTCATGAACATCTCTTAAAGCACTTGGTCATGACCATCTCTTAAAGGACTAGTACACTTGATGAAAGACCATAGTTTAGGTGTGAAAACCGTCATATTAAAAACCAAACAAACAGCCACCAGATCAATACACCAAGAGTGCTTTTGCTATTAAATTAATTCTAGAATCAGAAGAACTGTCCCGATTGTTTCCAGAAATTCAGTTGTTTCATTTCTTATTTAAAATACTAAGCTCTCTGTCAATTTTATCAGAGAATGCTACTTTATGGTATGCTGTAATTATAGATTATTGTTTCTGAAGTTTCTCCTACAGAGCAGAGCAAGGGGGTTGCCCTCATGTGTTCCATCTTTCCTAGTGCATTCCTGGGAGGGTTCCATGTGTTACCTTCATCTGATTTGAGATTTTGTGCCTTTGTGGTTGCTGGAAAGAGCAGTTGAATTCTTTCATGCCTACTGCTTTAATAAGGAAGGCAAAGCCACATACATAATAACACTAAAACACAGCAGTATGAAGCACAAATAATCCCTGTGATGCAGATCTTGATTTGGGATTCAGAATACTTTGCACTCAGTTCTTTATTTAGACTGTTACACTTAAAAATTCCAAAAGGGGGCAATCTTACCCTCTGCCTGAAAGTCTGTAAATATAATTCAACTGTGAAATTACAGCACACTACTTTCCAAGCTCTCATTTACCTTAGCAAACTGAAGGTTAGTGCAATGATAAAAACAACTTTCAGGGGTTTGGTTTTGAAAATTAAATTTTATAAGAGTTACTGGATTTTTAAACTTTATTAACTGTAATAGTATGAATACATGTAGTCGCTCTTGAAGTGTGATGGTTAAAATTATCTGATGTCCTTACTTGTAGAGAACGATCATGTTGTTGAGATAGAGAAACATTAAAAAAATAACATTATACACTTAAATTGCTCTCAGACATAAATCAAACATGTTTTTGATGGAGATTTCAGGAAAAATAGAATCTCAATCTCATTGTCTTTTTTTCCAGATGATTGCCACCAAAAAAATTTTGTGCTCTTTTGGAGGAATGTAACGATAGCCAAATTAGTGCAAGATGTTTCTTATAATTTCTTGTCTTTCTGTGGCGTAAGTAGGAGAAATAACCTGTAGCCTTTGGGGAAAAAAAAGAAAAAAAGGCAAACAAAAACTTCTAGAAATGCACTTGCCATTCATTTGTAGTAACTTTTTAATTATATATAGTATTTTCTGTAAGAAGTATTCATATTTTCTTTCTATATGCTTTCTAAATAATGTGTTGTTGACCCATCTTTTTAATTTCATGTCAACTATCATTCAAATACTAGAAAAGAAAGTATTTCATGCATGTGCTACATGTACATCTACTAGCTGCCAAAAAAAAATTATTTCTGTAGACATTAGAAAGCCAGTATCCTTTGGCTGACTCAAACGGATGTTCAAAGGAAGGCTGCAAGGCACTGATGAGAAGCGTTCTTGCTCTTGACTGCGTATCACAGGATGGTGTGGTCACACCCCTTCAGTTTTCTCCAGGTACCAACTTTCTGAGTATCCTGCCTTACTCTAAAACAGAATGTCTGCTGCATGTTCATAATTCTGGCATCTTACCAATAACTCCCTGCCTCAGAAATCCGGGGGTATCTTGCTGATACCTCCCACCGCAGCTGGAGTAGACCCAGGGTGCTGAAGTGAGAGACCTGGTACTTCAGATGTGCTGTGTGTTCCACAGCAGGTGAGCTCTGCTGGGTGAAGGAAACAGAAAGATACAGCCGAGAGGTGAACACTGCCCTTGGCTTCATCTGAAATTTAGTTAGAGAACGCTTCTAATGTTTTAAAGATTTTTAAAGTTTTGAGAGATTTCTGAATGCTGATATTCATGAACTGAAACACTGTTCACTAATTTCTCTTCTTACTTGCTCTTCATCCCAGTAGCACTGGGCCTGTGTATCTTCCCATGAGAAGGCCAAATCCTAGAATCAGTCATTGCTACATGGGGTCTGGTTAAAGCTGAGGGATTACTTGCAGTTGAGAGAGTTGCAGCTTGTGAAGTTTGGAAGCTATAGCTCCAGTCCATGCCGTATGAACAGAGGTACAGATTGTCAACCTGTGTACGCTGAAGTGGCTCTGACCCCTGACTCCCAGCCAAGAATACGGCTGGTACAGGTCCATAAAGCCTTATGGTTAAATATGTTTTCATAAGATGCAAATGAAGCTAAAATAAATTATAGCACCACTTTATTTTTATTGTGATAAGCGGTATAGATAAAAACTTTTTTTCCCCTTGCTTCACATTCATGTGATGTAGACTATTTTAAACCCAGCTACATTTTTTCTCCTCTCAAGAAGATGACCATACCAATTGCCTCACTATCTGTTTACATTCTGGAAAGAGTCATTTGGGATTTTGTCTTTCTGAAATAAACGTTTGCTTATGGATTTTTTTTATTGTCACATCCATGGCATTTTTAAAGTAAATAGGAGTACAAGGTTTATATTATTTTAAATGTATATTGTATTTGTCTTCCCAACACTGTGGTTTTTAGTACTGTGAATAACGTAGTATGGAGCCAGCCTATTAAACAGCCTGTTTTTGTAAGGAAACTGTTAGTCCACCTACAATATTCTATTGCTTACTGTGTTCTTCCAATATGCTTAGCATTCCACAACCTAAATGATCATTTGTTGAACAAATTCATGCTTTTATTAGTCAAAATACAGAGAAAACAGAGCCCCCCTGTTTCAAGATATTTGCTAATGCACGGTTAATTATCACATATAGCTTACTATAATTCATTTTACAGGGAGACCTCCTGCAGGTAACATACTAGCAGTTTATGAAGCAAAATAACCTCACTATAGATTAGAACTGTTTCACTACTGGTCAGACAGTTGCTGCTTCTAGGCCTTCTCACTTCACATTGCTAATTTGAACAAGGCTTTATTTTTATATTTGTCAGCAGCAAGACTGTAGCATGGTTGTTAAACCTCTCCCAGGCCTAATTAGAGCAGCAATGCGAGCATTCATAATGAATCTCGTGTCTTGGGTTGGAGGAGGTAGCCGTGGTGCTACGGTAGCTTCCTGGCAGACAGTTGCTGGCAGGTTTAAGGTAGCTTGTGGCTTGCAATATTAAGTGACTGTTGAAATTCATTGACTCCACTGCGGCTTATGTGTCTAGATGACAACAAGTTTACACGGTTCTTTTATAGTTACAGCAAATGGGTCCATTTAAATATTTATTAGGTGATTATGGTGATGTGAAATGGAAAAAAATTGCAAAGTACAGTATTGCATGTATAACTGTTTTAACTGTTTGTACAAAATAGGCCTGTGGTATCATTTGAAATTACAGCATCTTTTTTTCCTCATAAATATTTATAGTGTATCAGTAGCTAGGAATGCTAATTTATTTGCATTTTGTTTCTTATTTAATTTGACAGCCATTTGGGTAGCCATTAAAGGCACTCACTCTGATTTGAATGAAGGATATTTCAATCAGCAGTTGAGTGGCATTTTGATTGGAGTGGGTGAAGTTTGTTTTTAGGAGTTCTTTTTGCCTTTATGAGACATAGAAATGGGTCTTAGCTGTGTGTGCTCGATGGCAGGAGCACCCATGGAAAGCCTGCGTCTCTGAAACTTGGACTTTTGAGGAATTTGTCATAATTGCTGCATTAAATGTAGTCAACTTGTTTTATTTTGTTATTCGTCTTGCTTAATCAAATTGAAAAGAACACAGAAGCCAGGTATAAATTTCTGCAAAAATTAACCAAGAGTTGTTGTAAAATATGAGTATGACTTGGATGATAAAACGAGCTATGTCAGGTATATAGATAAAAGGATTAAATGCATACAGGAGAAAAAGAAATCCAATTCATCGACAGCTTGTAGCTACTGTTCACTTTTTCATAGTAACAGAAGAGATGGAAGCGAATCAATCTCACTCAAGGGCAGGAGAGAAGATGATAATAGTGTCCAGATGTGTCAGACCAAATATGTGCATTGGAAATGCTCCCAGTGACAGCACAGAAAATAGGTACAGCGAAGAGAAATCAAGCATAGTCCACATAGTCCAATGTCCACAGGCTTCCTTAAGACTTGCTGTAATATGTCTAGGATTGGGATTTAGTCTACTGTATAGAGCACAAGATTGGGTGATATTTTGTTACTCCACTAATATTTATTTCATTCCTAGTAGCGAAAAGCAAGATAGCAATCCCATAGGGATATGTTTCATGCTGGCTTTAGCTCAAGTTTGGTGTTTTTGCTCAAAATTGGGAGAGCTACTGACTGAAGGATGCTACTACAGTACAAGTAGTAAGAATTACATATCAGTGCTCAGTTGAGAATGGGTTGTTCATTTTCTTTTCTGGTACGAGAAATTAAAAGCTTAGGCAGTGAATTACTGCATTAATAAACTATCTATATGACTATATAGGTATTTACCCTCCAGCATAAGAAATCTGTGCTTTACCTCTGCACTAGTTTTGAGTGAAGCCTTATTAATGCCCAAGATGGTAAGTTAAAGCTGCAACTCAAAGTGAATGTACGTCAGTATGAAGTAAGGACACTGCAAATGGCCGTGTTCTTGTGTATACACAATAACCCTTGGTCTCTAGGGCTGTCGATCTAATTCTTTTCACAAGCACTAAATTCATTTGAAAGAAGGCGAAGGGAGAAATAAGAACATTCTTTAGCTTTTTGAGTCTGGAACTTCTGTCCTACTGTTTGCTCAGATTTTCCAGTGAGATCACTTCCTGAACGGGGCATAACATGAATAAGTGTTCTGAGAGGCAGGTTCAAAAGCTGTGCATGCAGAAGCTGTCCAGTTTTGCGGTATCATTGACAAAGATTAATTTAGTTAAAGTTTTCCAATATACCCAGAAATTTCACAGGTGCAGCATGAATATATCAGCTTCTATTGTATCTTATGTGATAAGTTCCATTAAATGTTAAATTCTAACAATTCTATTCAGGTTTTAAAGTACTTTACTGTACGTATCCACCTTGTGATTTCAGTAGAACAATTTGGTCTGAATAGGAAGTGGACCTGAATGCCTGCTCAATGAGGCGAGGTTACAAGCATAGTTTTTTCTATTAATTCATGCACAGAGGCTTTCTCATGTTCAACTTGCTACCCTGGATAAATGGCAAAATAAACATAGATTTGCAAAAAATCCATGCTGGAATAATTGTTGGGTATCCATAATGATTCATGGATGTCTGAAGCAAGTTTAGTAGAGGAGGCAGTATCTTTTGCTAGCTGAAATTGGGAAAAAATTGGGAAGAAAACCCCGCAGAAGATCGTATAGACACACCAAACCCTTCAGCTCCTGATTTCAGGGATGAGTAAAGGGGAGAGGGAATCAGTAGATTTAATTAAGCAAATACAATAATTAAAAGGAGTGTTGGAACACATGGGCTACATTAAGCTTGTGTATACATTTTTATCTTAAAGAATCTGTGAAATCAAATATCTGAAGTGGATGTGGGTTTGCTGCTTGTGCGTTCAATATACAATTGACTGTTCATCCAGTGCTATAGCCTTCTCTACCTCTGTGTTGTGCCACAACTTTCTGACATTTTTACTCAAAATAATGTTAAATACTTCGTTTTCAAGAGATTTCTGCAGTTTAGTGGTTGAAGTTAATGTATTTTATACATTTGTCATAACTGTTACAGGTCAATTATTACAACCCTGATGCATTAGTTCTGATAATACTCCAAGGTGGGCATGTAGTGTTTTCCCTATGGAGCTAACAAAGAAAATAAGACAGAGATCTTGTTCCAGAGATAGATGTTAAAATCTGTCTCTGAGTACAAACGACTCCTCTCACCACTGAGTCCCTCTTCTGCTGATACTCTGTGTTTTGATCCATTTAGATGAAAGACACTCAGGGGTGGGAGGACTGAAAAAAATCATGCAGGTATGAGACAACAGCACTCACAGCAGTACGGCAAAATAAAGCTTCTTTTTTCAATATCAGGACAAATAATTTTAGACAATCAGTGGTACAATAAACTATATTCTCTCTCTGTGCATGACGCTGGGAAATAGAAATCCATTTTTGTAAAATAGGAGGCCCAAGTGTCAAGATCTTAACACGAGGACAAGTTGGAAACTTTCCCATGGAACATTCTTCTCGCAGCTAATGCCAGTTCACCAAAACCTAACACGTTGCATGAAAATGTCTATTCCAATGAAATTTTTGATGGAAATGTGCTTGGTTTCCCGCCAGCTCACCCGCTTTTCCCAGCCCTCAGCTCCCCGGCATCTCATGTGGAACGGTGCCAGAAAGTCAAGTTTCTTCACGTTTTTGGCCTGTTTGGCAGACTGCCACAGAGGATGGGAGTCTGGGCTCCCGAAAGTGGACAAGAAACCTTATACATGCACATACAACCATCCACATACTCTCACAGGTCATTTAAATCCATGTCAGTTCATTCAAAGTAAAAGTTTTTTTACATAGAGGGTCTTTTAATATGATCCTCCTATGGAAAATTTCTCATGTTGGAATTTTAATTCCAAGTTGTAACTAGAAAAAAATTGGGAAATATGAAATATTTTCCTTATAAGCAAAATATAGATTCCTGTGCAACTGCATGTTGCACTATTGTCATTGAGGCTATCAACAGCTCTGGCTGCTTCTCTTTGTCAGTGCATAACAAGATCTATATTTATAACAGGTAAGGTGTTTAGATACTTAACCTCAACAAAACAAGATTGTATTTTTAAAGTTATATAAATATTTATTTTAAAATTTCCTCTTAAGCCACCTTAAAAAGGCAGCCAATATTTTCTTGGTCCCTAAGTTTCAGTCTGTGGACTGAGGGAGTAAAGAGTTTCAGTGTTTTTCGCTGACTAATAAAATAGGCATATACACTGAAATTCTGACTGAGAGGTCCCTGAAGCAGGAGCACTGTAATGTACTTTTCCATAGTCTCACTTCATGCACTGCAAGATGCTCAGTTGCTTGTTATATATAAGTAAATAAATAAGCTCCAATCACATGGTGTTAGGTAATTTCTGACTGGAGGGACGTGTTCACAGTTGAGACAAAAAGCAGTTGATTCAAGTAGCCATTAATGAATTCCTTTTCTGATTATTCTTAATACCTTGGATTAGCATAACAAAGTCAGACTCTTTAGGAGATCAGTACTTGAAGCAGTTAATTTTTCGATTGTGCTTTTGAGAAGCTGGGATTTATAGTAATAGATAAAGTTCTTACTATTTCATGGTAGAAATGTTCCTGTGTAGAATTCCACTTCTGTTTAAATTGGCGTTGTGGTCATCAAGTCTCAGCTTCACTGCCAGTCTGTCAAAAATGTTGCTTTTGTAAAAATAGGAAAATCTTAAATGTCCTGTATGAGATGCTAAATTTATATTAAAAAGAGAAAATATTTTTCTTTGTCAAAATAAGGGAAAAAAACATTACTTGTTCTTTTTCTTTGGCAGGGGGGGACACACGGACATTGTGTAGTAGAGCAGGAGGTTGCATTGATGCTGTCCCTGTCTCTTTCATAAAACTGTAATGTGATCTGGTATTGCTCCCAATGTCTTTTTATTCTGAAGCAATAAAATGGGAATGATCAGCAAAATACTCCTGTATTAATGATAGTGTTATGTACACGGATATTTGTGAAAGGCTTCGATATAATGCACAGTTAGCCACACTAGGCATTAATTTTGGGTGTTTAAGATTTTTATTATGCTGAAAAAGAACTTTGAATGTTCTAAATGTGCATGTTTCTGCCCTTGTCATTGTAATAATGCTGAAGAAGGCTCCATGGGTTGCAAGCAGCAGGAGAAAGTGGGTAAAGAATTTATTGGCAGGAGCTTTAGTTCAGTCCTAAAAGCTGCCGTCTCTCTTGCTGGGATTGCACAGAATCCCAAGATCCTTTGCTTGTATTAACCTTGATGTCAGTCTATACATGAGGGGGAAAATGGGATATATGTGTGCATACACACATACACACAAGATCGAGCAATTCAAATTCATCCTCTGAAAGGAAATTTTAAGATTAATAAAATCATCAGCTTTTAAATTGGTTTTATTTTAATTGATCCTTGCTAAAAGTGATGCAATGGAAATCTGTGTGTTAATGGTTCTTTTCTAATGTCCCTAAATTGAACTCTCAGTTGCCCTCTCTAATCTCCTAATCTTTTTGCAAAGGAAAGCAGAAGGGCCTCTCTACAAAGCAATCTTGACTGCTTTATTTGACTCATTGGGGTGAGAGGAAAAAGGGAGAGGGGGGTGCAACACATATCATGCTGCAAATACAATTCAACATGTGCAATGAAGTGACAGCTGAATTCTTCAGGCCTTTATGTCAAAGAATCAGCGCTGGACTGTGGTGTGTAAGCAAAGACGTCTCATACTGTTATCTGACCAGTGTTCTCTAAGAGCAACAGTCTGACTGAGGAGAAAAAAAAGAGCTCAACTCTCTGGAGAATAGAGAACACTGGCACTGACTTTCCTCAGCAACATAAAGTAAAGCTCAGCTCTTTGCCATAAGACTGAACTAGTTCTGACCTCTCCCCACCGATGCAATTGCAGCACAGAAGTGCATCATCTAAGATTTCGAACTTTTGTCTATTCATCCAGACATAACATAACATGTTTTTCTGGTTGATCTCTGGATCTTTTAAGGGGCTCAGAGAAGTCTATGCTTGAAAATTTGGATCTGGATCCAAGTCTTTGACTATTTCTACCCTATAATATGAAGGTATTGAAACAAGTAATTCCAACAAAAAAAATTACACTCACAGTACTTTAGAATGCTGGTTTTGGTGTCACTTGAAAGTGAGAATGAGATCTGATTGTGTTGTGCAATCCATGTTATGCCGTATATTTTCATGAGGAGGCTGATTTTCTTAATGCAAACAAAAAGTTTGGGGTTAAACTCATGGTGTTTCTGTTCTCCATGTATGAACCTTCCTGACAATTTCTATTATTATAGCTCTTTGTGGTGTAGGACCTCAGACTCACAGTGAAATCACCCTTATCCAGAAGTTCACATCTTGGTATATTCTTTAAAACCAGGGATGGACAAAGATAAGAAGCGGGGATTTTCACCTCCATGTGCTGAATTGGACTGAGACCAATGGGCTGGTACAGAATGTAGATTCTCTAATATTTGTGGTTCAAGAATGCAGCCAGTGCAGCACTGGCCCTGGGAGACGAGAGGCAGCAGGGAAGAGCAGCCACAGAGGATTTGGGCTTGGATTTTTACAGCAGCCCGTGGAAGTAAAGGCATCCTTCTTCAATAGTTTGTCATGAATACCTATTAAAAGCTTGTATTTCTCGCTATTGATCTCTCTCCATTTGCTCTAGCAAACTGGATCTGATTTCTTGATCTATCTTTCTGTAATCAGCTACCTTGATCCCAAAAGCTGATTACAGTAACTAAATTAAACTGTGTGCAGTGGTGTATTGTCCCATCAGATGGCACAGACGAGTTCTGCAGTCTCCTCGAAGTCACTCAAATCAACTATTAATAGCTGGGTTTAATGTAAGAATTCCAAGGCAGTTTAGTTTTCCTTTGGGCATAAGATATTCTGGAGGTTTGGGGTTTTTTTCTTCCTGAAATTGTTGTGCTGTTTTCGGTAGTTAAGAGACAGACTCCAAAGGAAGCAGCCATTCCTAACCTATGCAGACAAAGGGAGTGGTTCCCTTAGCAACAGGAACCATGTGGAGGTTCTCAGAGAGCTCTCTTTTCCCCCTACTCGTGTTTTCTTTTAACTCAACATTTTGCACAGCACCTTGCATGGAAAGTCCGGCAGCTGGGCTGGAGGCAAACGGTTCTTCCGGCTCTAGCTAACCAGTGCTCGAAAGGCAATTGTTCTACGCTCATCAGACAGAAAAAATGATAATCGTGGGTAAGTGAACTGGCACGCAATCAGAGTTCACGCTGAGGAGGGGGAAAGTTTACTGGCTGGCAACCAGAAGTGTCCAGCACTTCCCAGTAGGCATGTATGTTTGAAACAGGAGTACTAATGTGATGCTTACTTTGTTTACTGGTAGGATTGTTTGTCTGCATTTAGTATTTCAGGGTTTGGAAACATTAGCACAACTGGGTTCTAGTCCTTAGTATGCTACTGACTTCCTTTATAGCCCTGAACATCTTACCTTGCCTTTCTGTTTTCCTTCCCCATCCACCAAATGGAGATGAGATGTCATGAGGATCTTGAAAGGACTGTAAAGTACTGTAGAAATATACCATATTGTTTGGCAAAATCGTATTTGCTTTTCAGGTTAATGATAAGGTGTGCAGAATCTGAGATACAGTATTGCTCTTTTACTGAAGATTTAACTCAATTAACTTTTCTGTAGGTAGATGTAGTTGCTTTTCTTCATGGTATAGAAGAGGAGATATGTGCATGTAGTGTTTGTACATATGCATAAGAATTTGTGTATGCTGGTGTATAAACAACAAACACAGAGCAGTTTATTTCCCTCAAAATAGTTATAGCACTGGTAAAATAGTAGTTGTGTTTCAGTGACATCCAGCATAGTATGAAATAATGGAATTTAATCTTTGCATGTATTGAAACACTTGTCCTGCTATCCCTAAAGTGTTACGTATTACCAGAGCTCTTGCCAGTCTGTTGGAAAAGCCTAATGCATAAACTCCATAAGTTTCTAGTAATTTTACCTAAAAAGAGACATCTGAATTAGTCTAATTTTAAGTCAGTCATTTTGTGGGAGACTTGCATAAGACACAAATTTGTCTCTCAGTTCTTCCTAATTTAATGTAAAAAGTCCCTCTGGTCACAATTTTTCATCACATTTGTATTAAAATTCAGGCATTTGAGTTCATATTTTGACAAAAAGTGCTTCATACTGATCATTTGGATGCAAGCGTCCTTTTATTCCACATTTAGAGACAGGTCTCATAATGTCGCAGTGAATGCATTTCCCACTACAGGCAACTTAGTTGCTCTCATTTCAAATGTGATTACTGCAGGAAAAAATAGTCGTTGGTAACTACATGCGCAGAGCAGCTGCAGAAGTATCATGCACCAGCTCTCCACAGTCATGTCAGTAATGTTGTTATTGCTCTTCCTATTCCATGTGCAATACCAACCTCCACAGATCACTCGCAATGTGCTGGTACAGCAACCTGTGCCACTGAGCTTTTCCTAGATGATCACAGGTTCAAACAGTCACAATACTCCTTTTTGCGTGGTAATTGACAATTTGTCTCTTAGCTCCAATTTCAATTAAGAAAAATTGCCATGTTTTCACCTTTATGAATAATGTTAGCTTTTGCGCCTGAATAAAGATGAAGGCAATAATGTAATTTCATTGAAATGAATTGTTCTCCTTTTCTCTCTGTGGTTATATTTCCCTCCTTTAACACTCTACTTCAAACAGTGCTACTGCATGAGTCAGTGATACCAGCTAAGGTACAGGATTAAAATATTTTACATTTAGTAAGCAGTGTTTGAGTTCCAAAATAAAAACTGATGTGTGTATTTTTTAATATGTGAAGAAAATTCTGGGTTTAGGGGAGTTTTAGCAAACATTTTAAGTGACTGCAGATTGATCTTCTTGATTACCTCCTCCATCCCCACTTGGTGTCTAGTTCTGCTGTTTTTTCTGGTTCATCCTTTAGCCTGTCTTTTTGGGTAGAGTCCAAAAATGTCCCTCCTTTTGCCAGACCTCCTGTTAGAGATTTTGTATGAATAAGCCCCTCAGAGCACTTTGAGTTATTTCAGGTTTAATAAATTTCCAGTGTTATTAGCAGGAGGTTTACCTTGCCTTTCATCCATTTGAAGTGCACTGCAAATGTGAGTGAAGCTTCCCCAGAAATCTGGAGACAAGGAAGTAACAATAAGGGATCACTTAATCCAGAAACTAAGCAAATAACAAGAATGCTAATCATCTACAGACGTGCTACATATCTTAGGACAGGAAGCAAAGATCTAATGTAGAAGCAGCAGATTAGGTTGATACCAACACCTATTTCAATTTTTTTATGCTTCACATATAGGACACATATCTAGAGTAAGCTGAAACAGAAGAAAAAGTGGATGTTAGTCTTAAAAATTAAAGGAAGGAATGATGATCAACCTATAGGAAAAGTTATGAGAAGCTTATTTATGTGGCTGGCAGCCAAGTAGTTGAAGAAGTTTCATGCTTTTAGGAAGAGGGATAATCTAACACGGATCAAATTTCTGGATTTTACCATTTTTACATACTGTATGTTTTTTCAACACCAAGTAAAAGGCAAGGCTTATAACGTGAGTAATTTTTTTTTCAGTCTGATTTATTCATTAAAAAGATCAGCAGGTATCAGCAGGTGGAGGCCCTGAAAGTAGACAAAGTGCCCCAAAGCTTTCATTGCCCCGACATCCCATTTGTAATAGTCATGTTGTGTCACTGAGCCAAATCCGGCCCTTACTGTAGCATACGCTGGAGCGCTCCTGCTGACATCAGTAACAGCAGCTGTAAAAACACTGCGGCAACGGGGTTAGCGTGATCCAGGTTGATGAGAGGACAAACCCTCCAACAACTCATGAGACCAGTCTAGTTTCTAAGGTAGTACTAAATGTAGTGCCTTCACGTCTCCGTTGTTAGTGTCGCCCTTGCCAGCTCATTTCTAACAAAATTGCTATAATCACATTACGTTAGCTTGATGTGTAGGTATCCTTGATAGGGTAAAACCAACCCGTAAGTGTTATAGCCCAAAGATTTATTTCACTAAAAAAAATAAAAAGTAAAAATAACAGTGGAATGTGCTTAAAAACTCAAGGGCAATGAGCAGCGCATATACATATTCTGAAGTGCAAGAATAGGTGGGACATCTGAAAAAGTTCAGCAAAGAGTTTGGATAAACAAGCCTTGATCAAAATCTTTTCAAATTCACAAATATTATACATATTAAAAGACTCAGATGAAGGTTTCTTCTCCCTACTTGAAAGCTATCAATGGAGTTTTAATAGACAACCCTGTGGAGAACCAGTATTACTTCCTTATGCTCTCATTTTTAATCACCTGCTTCTATTAATTCCTTAGGCATGGGATTTGTGGAGCCATTTCTCTTCTTCCTATGACAAGTTGATTTTACTTCTGTATCAGTTTTTGTTTGTAGATCTTGCCTTGTCATACTTCCTTTCTCTTATTCTTCCACTCAGTGGATAGAAAAAAGAATCTTTTATTTCTTTTCCCTTCTCTCTAGTCTTTCAGCACCATTATGAAAAGGTACATAAATGCGTGTTTGTAGAGTCTACTCTATAGAAGCTGTTCTGAACTGTAATAGATTTATTCACGGGATCATCCTTCAGACTCTATTGCCTGGAACAATTGTAGGAAAAACTTAAGTGAGGGTGTCTTCAAAACAAACAGTCACTGTGGTTTATCCTTTCATTTCTCTGTCTCTAGAAATATTTCTCTTTGGTCTAAAAAAGGTAACTTCAAGACCTGAAAAAAGTCCTTCACTCATTTTTAGCCTTCTTTTGTGTCATCTTTAAGCCTGTGTTTTAAGGACCATCTCATGTATGATTCAGATTAGGTTTGTTCTGTAGTAGTAAACCTTGAGAGTTTGGAGTACCTTTTGGAGGAAGTTCTGGAAGTTCATTATGAGCTTAAAGATGATGTCTAAACTTGCCTTCCCCAGGAACACATCAGAACTGGGCTGAGCTGAGGGTTAGTTTCCTGCCTTAAGGTAGATGGTGAGCTGAGAAAGATAGAAATCTGCAGAGGGATCCTAAACCAGTCTTTTCTGAATCTTTTAAGGCTAATGTCTCCTTTCCCTTTTGCATCCTGACAATGTTGAAATTTATGATCTTTAAATTTCACACAGAGTCAGGCTGAGAAGATGTACCTGAACCCAAGTTTCTTCTAAATACAAAGTTGCTGCAGCTTTTTTTCAGAGCTAATCCTTGTGTGATTCATATGGCAACGCTCAGCACGCTTGGTCTCCTGAAGATGTTCCTGCAAGGTCAGCAATTGTCTCAAGCAAATATTTGTCACTTCATAAATCTCTGTTTGCATAGGCTGGATTCTATAGCCTCTTTTTTGGGCAGTGCAAGATTGTACAATAGTTATCATGCATCACCAGGAGAGTAACAATTTCTTTTGGAAAAAGGAGACTAGATACTCAGACTGCAACACAATGTTTTTTGCAGCCAAACTAAGTTTTAGATCAGTCAGATTGTCACTTGAAATAGATAGTAATTTCAGACCCAACATTTTGATGACTAAAATAATATGTTGTGAAAGTTGACATATGCAGTCAGTGTGCTTTTGAAAAGGAAAGCAAAAAGTTTGAAATATTTCACTGAATGTATGATTATAGTGCTAGGGGAGGTTTCTGTAATAATATTTAAAATGATAACTGTATTTCAAAAATTGTTATAATGAAGTGTATCAAATTTGTTCAGAAGTTAATGCTGAGTTAGAATTGCCATTTAGCCATTTGTACCTCTTGAAGAAAATATTTATCACTAGATATTTTATATATGGAAAATTTGAGGTATGGTCATTACAAGAGGACATGGAAAAGAACTGGCCATTTTTATTGGGTTCTGTCTGGTGTGACAATACTTTTTGGCTCACAAGTGAAGGTAATCATTCAATTTTTATTTTTTATATACATATATATATATAGCCAGAAAGTTATTTTTAAAAAATAATCAACATAGCATTTTATTTTGCTTGAGTTGGCATTTAAACCAGATGATGGTTGTTAGGGGCTTTTCAAAACTAAATGGGTTGACGTGTTATAAAATGCCCCACATCTAATTAATGTTGATTAGGTTAAAAGTGACCTCCATTGTATAATTCCTTCTATATAATCTGATGGCTTTTCACTGTGTTATTGTGTACGAAGGAACTCTGTCACATCTCCATCGGGCAGCTGAATCTCTCTATGTTGTCTGTTTAAAGGGTTCTTCAGTTTTCTAACACAATGTTATAAAGCTTAGGCCGATGCTGTCTGAACTTGACCATTGTAGTCAAACTGGGATTAAAAACAAATGTCATAATAGATATATTTTCACTGCTTTCCAGGATATTCTGACATGAAATGTATTTTATATCTCATTATCTGTATTTATTTCCAGCAGTTAGGGCAAAAAGTGTACAGTTTGAGAGTTCTCAGGCTAAGGATAGAGCCTCAGCTGGGACGTGTTTCTGCACTACCTGATTCAATTGAACTACTGTGGTTTATATCAGCTAAAGAATGGTTCCTTGCAGCAGCACATTAAAACAAACAAACAAAATCCTCAATTTCATTTAGATAACAAGAAGAGGCTGAGAGTTGCAACATTTGGTGTCTTACGGTGAGGCGTGTATTTTTACATGATGTTGTGCACAGGCATGACATTTTAGGCATTTTTAAAAATCCATAAGATGACAGGAAGATTAAGTTTTGGAGAGCATACCAGATTCTTCTCAATGTAAGAGAAAAACAAAGTGGAGGGAAAGATAGGTTTGAGTAGTTGAATTTTTTTTTCATTTTGTCACTGCTTATGTGTGGTTTGGTGATAACCGTTGCTCCAGACAGTTCCCATACTATCTCATTATTGTCCCCATTGAACAACAGTAATTCTTTACTGTTTTCTGTTTAAGGGACCTGAACAGAATGGCACAAGAGTTTCTCCAAGTGATAACTGCTGTTGTGTTCATATGGCTATTTATTTAAGACTACTGCTTTCAGGACACTGATTGATTTATGCATGTTAGCAATAAAATACGTAATATACCATAGTTCTTTCAAAGTACTCAGCCAACTTTATTGGGACTTTTATCCTGCTCACAAAGTTTGCCTTACAGGACCAGGTTTCAACAGTGACAGAATTCCCAACAAGTGGCTAGATCGTTTATTTCATGTTAGTTAGGGAACTACATTTCTCAGATAGGGTTTTTACATTGATCTTGGGATTTCAAATTAATGTTATAAAGATGTTTTGTTGAGACAGAAAGGCAACATAATGCAAAAGCCTCTGAAATTAAGGGAAGATTTTAGCTGATTTCAATGGCCTGTGAGTTTGATTTTCAAAGGATGTTTTACGGAATTAATTAGCTTATTTAAATAGAAACCTCATTTATGAACCTGATAAAAAACACAGGGTCTTTAGGATCAGAATCCTGAAATTTCCAGTACCCAGTACTGTAGCTGAAATAGCAGCTCATATTCCATGTTATTATTCTTTTTTTGTTGTTCTTAAAGATTGAAATGATATATAAACCCCAAGACATCCAACTGTTCAGACAACAGAATGGCACTAAGCAGAGCCAGCTGCTAATCACTTCTCCGCCACTACGTGACCAAATCCACACACAACTATGATCTCTTCACCTTGCTGTTTCCTCTGTGTCTTATTGATTTCTATGGAAAACTTGAAAGGCAAAGTGTTCTCTCGTGCTAAGTGTTTGTACAGCATATAGCTCCAGTTTCAGCAGGGGTCTCTTGCTAATATAGTAATAAAAATAAACAATTAAAGTCTAGAATAATTGCTTTAATTAGATGTTTTAGAGCTGACCAGCTGCAGATTATGGTAAAAATGTGTCATGCTGGCTGCTGTACTGGGTACAGAATAACTGGTTTGTGTCCTTAAGCTTGCCAACAACATTCTTTTCAACTGGAGTTATTAACCTGTATTGCCCCCAAGAACTGAAATGTAATACCAATATGGAAACAAACATAACAAAAATGCATGCCACGTTTCCATGTATTACTAAATTGTTTTATTTTGAAAAAGTTTAATTATTCTATAATGTATATTCCTTTCCCAATTCAAAAACTGTATGATCTCCACAGATCATAATTTAGTCTTTTTGCTCTCAATACATTCTCTCTTATTTTCTTTGTACTTCTGTATTGCAAGAATAAGAGCAATTTTCTTCAGATTCAGACTTTTTCTCCTTTCTGGAAGTTCTGGTTTCTGTTCATAATTCTCTATTTGTAGAGTTGAAAAAAAAAAAAGTATTTATTAACAGCTGGTCATGTGTAAAGTTCCAGTTTGCAGCGGCTGGAAATTTTTAGTTTCACTACATTTCTGTTGTCTATTTTTAATAGTTGAGGGCTACAACACAAAGTGTGCACCATGTTTGGTGAGGATGGAAGGCTGGGGAGGTAGAGACACTTTGGGTTTGGGTGAAGATTTACTGGAATCTTCTGTGGTGCTTGTGTTTTTGGTGTGACTAGAGAAATTCTTGCAGACAGTAAAAAAAATAGGCTCAGGGTTAGAAGTGTAGAGTAAATCAGATAAATTATTTCCTTTCCATCATGAAACATGAATACTTTGTACATGATTCTACAGCTGAAATTCATCATTAATGGTTTCCTGTGCTTTGGTTAAATCTGAAACAGGAATGGAGAGCTTTTGAAAGTTTTTACTTCTCGTGACTCAGTATAGCCACTAATAATGGCTTCCACCATGTATATGACAGAGTTCTTAACGTGTGAGAGAACACCGAGTGCCGACAGTTCAGTAGGCATTTAATAAAATAAGAACTTCTTCCGAACAAAAAGGATTTTAAAACAGTGGCTTTTAGAAATCTCTCTCTATGGGAGTCACTTCATTTTTTGATCTAAAGGCTGGACTCTGGAATTCATATGGGAAGAACTGGATTATTAACATCAAAACCAGGCACCAGCAGACACATAATATACCTGTCTCAAGATATTTTTGAAATCTCACCCGAAATAGTTAATAGCTAATACAAAAATTGCTGCTGGAAGGAAGCTAAGGTGTCAGTTTATGTGTGTTAGTGTCCAGTAACCGTGTGGTCACTTTGAACACTCAGAATGTAGGAGACAGTTTCTTCCACTTTCTAAGAATTTGGGGTATGGTGAGTTGATTAACACAAGAAATTACTGCAAGGTAATCAGTATGCTGTAATTTTATGTCCCAGTGTAATTTGCAGTAATTTCCTTGGTAGACAAATGCGATGGAAAATGAAATGGAAAGAAAGGAACAGCCAGAAGCAGAGCAAACCCCAGCTTGCAATCCAGACTGCAAAGCTGAAAAAACCCCAAGTTTCCATCTGGCTGAACAGAAAGGAAACATAATCCATAAAAGGGGACACTGAGATCTCCTACAGGTTCACATGAGGACAGCTATGCATCCTTAGAGAAGCCATGACCAAACTTGTATGGGTAGAAATATAAAAATAGACTGTCAGCAACTTTGTGGTTTTGTTTTCATCTTCTGAAAGACAATCACTGGTGGCAGACAGACCACCTCAGTTTGCATCTGACTAATCTGTATAGGAGGTTTAAAAATTAAATTACATTTTTACCTAGTTTCTCCTAATCTGCTTGATGGTGCACGGGAAGGGGTTTTATGTGGCATGCTTGGTCAGACATGCTAGGAAGAAGAGGTAAAATTAAAGTATTGGGTAACCACTATGAAATTTAAATGCAGTCCCTGTGTATGGGAAAGTCAGAGAAGATTTTTTAATGTAATTCTTTCTTAGTATATGGAAGCATTTGTCCCTCAGGAAAGTGCCCTTGATATAGGAGTGGGACCTAAAGGCCACACAGCCATCTTTTCTGCCTCAGCTAAATGCATTAATTGTAAATAGAAATACTAAGATAAAAAATGGCTCATGCGTCCTGTGCAGGTTTCTCTGGATCTCCAGTGAACAGCACGAGAGGTCTCATTCACCTGCACCTGCTTCTGCACCAGGCATGGTTAATATTGCAATACGAAAATGGTTCTAGCACAGGAAAAAGGAATGGTTTTCATTGCAACATTGGAAACATCAAGACAGAAGAGAAAAAGGGAAATAACGAAATAGCCTGGACTTGGTACCAGCCCTCTGAGCGAAGGAAAGACAAAGGGATCTTCCTACCCCTCTTCCCCAGTTAGGCAAGATGGATCAACCAAAGTTTTTATCTTCTTATCTAAAAAAATTCTATAGGGCATGTCTGTAACTGGAGTAAGGAAACAGGCAGTTTGTGGATGGGTTGAGTATCATCAGATGACACTAATCCCTGACTCATAAACGCTACCACACTACTACTGCTGCTAATAGGTTCTACACAGTGTGTGAACCTGAGCCTCCCTGTGGTCACCCCCAGCTCCATCACCCTGGAAACCCCTTTGCAGCACTTTTGCTGAGGAGGGGAAGCTAATTCGGAGTTAACTATTCACCAAGAATGGGGTAGTGCCCCTTCATTAGGTCATGCGGCAAACTCACAAAGAAATAAAAATAAATCTGATTTTCATTCCTAGTTTGTTCCAGACAAGCTCTTTTGTATGAATGAATGTTGTGGTTCTTTTTCCAAGAACGATGTGGCTTGATGGGATGGGGAATGGTATCTTTTTAGTTTACATGGAAATTGCCAAGAAAAAAATGAAACAAAAATGTATTTTCTTAATTTAGAAGTCACTCCAGGAGGCTGATTTCTCAAGAGCATAAACCTCTGCCACATCATTTTGCTTTGTGCTTTTCATAACTGATTAGAAAAGATAATGCCAGAGAGCTTTAAAGAAAAAATGAGAAAAACACGAAGTCATGAACCCAAATAAGAATGAAAGCTTCTCTGTCAACTGTAAATAAGCTGTCTTGATAGGGGAGGGTTTCTACTTTTCTTTCAGGATGAAAATTAATTCGATTCAGTTATTTTCACAGTTTTCTCTCCTGAAAAGTTGAGGTCCAAATCTGGCTATTACCACAAAAACATTTAAAAGTTACATCCCTGAGGTTGTGTTTACAGCTCTTCCAATTTCAGGTATGAACTGACCAAGATATTTCAGCCCATACCTAAATATAAGCAGATTAATTAATTGTGCTGAAATAGCTGTGTGAATTCCCACTCGTAAAGGAAGATTCATGCTTTCAAGTATCTTTTTAAACTGCATCTAAACTCTTCAGCCACTACCAAGAAATCTGCAAATCATAAAAGGTATTTAAGGATGAAAAGATTGTTCCAAATTTGTTTTCAGATATAACCGTGAATTCGTGGTTCAGTCCTTTGGGTTGTAATCGACTTACACAGCTTAGGTGGCAAAACGGGAGGCCCAGACTCACCTTACGGGAGGTTGGTGACATCCAAATTTAACCAGTCTCAGTTACTCTGAGATGCTTCCCTACTGCTTTGACATTAAAGAAAGCATTTCCTACTGATGTAGATATGTAAAATGAAGCCATGGTGACTGTCTCTTCCTCACTATGTCTTCCAATACAGCTAACAGCACGGCATTTTTTTTATATTTTACTGCACAGGAGGAAAAAAGTCTTTCCATACTGATTGAACGAACGTTAGAAAAGAAGACTAATGTATTAGGAAATTCTAATGTTGTGTTAATAACTGCTGTAGTGATGCTCACATACTTGAGCTACAAAATCAGGACCTAAGCCAAATTTTGTCAAAGTTTTCTAGCCTAGATTTCCACAGCTTGCAAATGGTGGAAATCTGTTGCTCTGAAACTTTGAGCTTGTTTTTCAGGCTGTCAAAACTTAGAAGTTCAGACAGACATTTGGCTGAGAACCCAAACCCTGAAATTTTCACCAAACTGGAAAATTAGTTGAATTTTACTTGTCACTGTGTATAACACCGATACTGACGTGTAGAGCAGAAAGTGCTCCTTTCCTAGCTAGAAATTTAAAGCTTTAAAAATAAGGTTCTTCAATTTAAATAAAGTAACATCTGTGAACTTCTTCCAGTTTTGAACAGCAAAATCATTGGTTTTCTGGAAATAAATACTACAGGCCTCTTGATAAACTACTTTAGACTTCAGAAATTTCCAGCTTCCTAATTGTGATCAATGAAGGATTCTTCAACCGTCAGAATACCTTCTCTTTATATATCTGCCTTCTTTACACAGAGATTTTGTTGACTTCAGTGGATCCTGTATGTGAAACAGTCCTAATGTACAGCAGAGAGATGTCCTGAACAGCAAGAACAATTTTTCAGTAAATGAGCTTGTGTATAGAGTAGTGAAGAATTTGCATGTTGTAAAAAATTAAATATAAAGGCACTGTTACCTGCAGGAATGAAATCCATCTTGTCAGCCAGTTGGAAGACTCATGAGGAGGAATTTCCTGTTGTGGCCAATTTCTTCTCTCCTTCCTCCGCCCCCATTACGTCTTTGCTGTGCCTGCTTCTTCAGCTCAATCCAAATATATTTTCACTACGGCACATTTAGTTATCAATCAACAGGAATCTCAGCTGCTGTTGTGCTTGGTGGACAAACTGTTCTTTCTTTACACCAACAAGGAATGGCTGAAATAGCCAGACACACAGCACTGATTGATGCAGCTACAGTTTATACACCTAGATTCAGACAGTCTGAAACTGTCAGAATTAATGGCTTATTATTAGAAAAATACTTCTGCTAGACTTATAATTTAAAACCATTTAAATGTCTCAGCCATAATCACTGAAGTCAAAGTTTTAGCTCGTAGGTTGATGTTATGAATTAAACACGTCTGCCTGTCTCAGGTGGGTTTTCTCTTAATGTTTTTGCTGTTTTAAGGTTCTCCTGTATTTCTAGGGTGTGATGTCTGGGATGATCAAGATTGATGCACAACTTTCTATAGGTTACACTATGCGCTGAGCAAAAGAGAAAACTGTCCCACTGAGTCAAGCTTAGTCCAAGCAGGGTCTGGATCTCCTGTAGCAACATGATTTTAAAAGTCCAGCAGCACAAAATGCAGAATATCAAGCCAAGGGAAACCCGTCCAAAGGCTGTATTGGAACTGAGTGCTCATGATCAGTGCAGGGGCTGCCCAGTGGGTGAGATCAGGCAACAGGAGGAACTAGCAGAGACTTGTGGCTCTGCCTGAGATTCAAAGCAGAAGGCTGAGTGTTGTCTAAGCAACAGTCTGTGCTCAGAAGAAGCTGTGGAACAGACATGGGTTTCTCATCACGGAGTATGTTTTGCAGTGTACAGTACGTAGCACCAGGATGCCTGAGCAAGGACAGTCTCTTACATTTTGCTGAACTGTAAATGGCCATCTCTTTGCCAACTATGTTAATACAATTATTATCAGTGCACTTAAGGAAGCTTTTAGCTGTCTGTTAACTAACTAAAATAATTTCTCTGGGAATACTCAGCCTTTCAAAATATTTCTGAAGGCTGATGGCAAATATTTATTTATATATCACCTGCTAGATATCTTTTAATCTCTATTCTGCTGTAGCCTAGTCAATCAGGACATCTAGTGCTTGAATCAGGCCAACCTTTTTGTGAATTGATAAACTAAAAGAGGCAGCATGTGCTGAACAGCATCTTTTTTTCATGAAGAGTTTATACTTTAGCAACCACCAGGGCTGTTCTTTTAGCAGTCTTCTTTCTAAAGAGAATCTTTTTCATGGTCCACTATCCTGTTCTCTAAGTGATCAGTAAACAAACAAACAAACAAAAAGTCTCAGCACTATTATATTTTGCCTTTTGAACTAAATGTGTGCTATTCATCAGCTTTTGAAGAGGGAGGAAGGACTTAGAGGCAGCTGGGGGAATCGGGCGGCTGCTGTGGAACCTCGAGAGCACGTGGGGCTGCATCCAGGATCACCTGTGTCCTGAGGACACCCAATGTCACTTTGCCAGCTTGGTGGGAAAAACAGATTTTTTCCTGCTCTTGCAAAAGGCATTTTTTTTTCCCAAGCTGAGCTCCACGTGTTGGTCTGGGGAGCACCACAGAAGCCTTTGAGCACTGGTTGTCACGCCGGACCTTTGTTCCTTGGCTTGTCCGAGCGCTCGGTCCCTCTGCAGACATATGAAGGTGTTCAGTGTCTCAGTATCTCTGTTCTCTGTAAGGGCAGCTTCTGGGAACATTTTTTTAGCTTGAGCAGTGGCAGCAAAAACACAGTTAGTATTGATTTTGCAGGTTATCTGAGGCAAAGTCTTGTTTTGCTTTCCCTGGATAATTTGAGGCATCCTTTATAACCATGACTTCGAGACATCCCTCAGAAAAGAAGGAATTTTAGAGCCTTTTTTCCTTGCCTTTTTTTTTTTTTAAGTGAATTTAAATATAAGTCCTTTATATTTAGCCCTCCTTGGTGAATCTCAATATACCTGCTGTATTTAAATAAAATATAACTTCCTTTTTTATTTATTTACATTTCATTTGTTTCAGGAATAAATTCCTAATACAGTCAGATACAATTTTTTTTTTTTTTTTTACCTGGCTCTAGATAGTCAATACACTCTTATACAATTTAGGGCTAAATTAATGATATGTTTGCACTAGGAACACTAGGTCTGTTTGCACTCTCTTTGCACTAGGAAGTTCATGCAAGGACATATTTCTTATTTTTATTTAACATCCCAAATTTTATTGACTCAGAGTCTTACAGTTAATAGGCATATTTATAAATATACCCACATCAATCTATATTGTGGTTCTCCATAAGTGCTAGAGAGGAGTTGTTTGCACAGGAAGTTACGACAAATTAACTAAAGATATGATTTTAAAGTATATTAGTTAAAGTGCATTAAAGCTTGGTGTGAATGTTCCCATTCAGAAGTAAAGTGACTGTAGTTCACTTTACCTTAATGCACTTTAAATTCACACCTTTCAGCTAATTTAACTTTACTTCCTGTGTGGACAAGCCTTAAGATTGTTCCTGTTAAATGGCTGTGCTGAGCTTTATTTTCTACTTCTTAATGCAAACATGGAAAATAGCCTTATGTTCTAAAGAGACTATGTTTTAAGGAGAGATTTTATTATGAGTTTTCTAATCATCATATTTGCTTGAATGGGGTATTAAGTGGTAAATTTTAGGATAAATTAAGCTTCTCTTTTTTTTTTCTTTTTTCTTTTTTTTTTTTTTTAATTTTAGGTATGATATTGGTGGGAGATATAACGTATTTATCCAAACAAAAAAAAATTAATCTTGCTATTTAGGAGTTCTTTTGGTATAGGTATACCATCTTAAAGATGAAAGTTTGGTGATGAGTTATTACAGTCTCTTCACGTATTTTTGGGTACTTAAGGTATATAAACTGATCACCTTATTGCTCAGCATAGATTTTTCATTAGTTTAAGTTTAGGTTTATCCTCATGTTTATTATCAGATGAAAGATAATTCTTCTTCTGTGTTCCATTAAAAGCCATGCTTTTAATGAAAGAAGAAACTGAGCTCTTCTCACAAAACTTTGTATTTCTGAATTGTTTCATGTTATTTGACATGTTAGGCTCTTATTAATGTCGCATATTTACAATATCAGTGATACAAGCAAGATCTAACTGAAGTCTAACCCCTGTTAGGTGATTTTCTCCAGTCTACTTGTAGCAACACAATTTACCCTTCACAGAACTTGTTCTCGTGCAGTTACTGCAGTTGTTGTACCAAGCCGGGTGATCTAAACGCATCCAACCAAACCCGAGGATGTGAATTACTGGCTGGATGTGCCGAGCATCCTGGTCCCCATCCAGCAGCCTACCTGCGTTTCCACTTCATTTTTGAGTACTTAAGGGGTCTCGTTGTTTTCAGTGAAACTACTTAGACTTCTGAGGAGTTAAAGAAAATCATGTGCTTAATGCTTTCCAGGGTTAAGACCAGAACGCTCAACACGTTGTAGGGTTTAGTGCTATGCATTTTACTCTGCCGATGACATGAACTTTAACCAGGGAGTGTGTGTTACATTTGCCAGCTGTTCTCCATGGTGCTCTGTGGTTTGATCAGAGCTCAGAAAAGACTGTATGGCAGCTGATAGTTAAGTCTGTCTGGAATAAAATTTGTATTTTGGGTCTTCCGATAAGGGTAAAAAAGCTCCGATTCTCTTTCATATTATTTTCCCCATTTGTCCTATTGTTCACATTTTTTTAGGAAGAAGTAATCAGTTTTTTTAGATCAGTCTTTATTCACTGTATTCACTATATTCACTTCAAACACAACTTCTGCTTCCTTTTGCATTGATGATAAAGGTTGCAAATTGTTTGAGAAAACTAAACTCTCAAGTATGAGAGGGCCCTTTCCACAAAAATCAAGCCCTATGTGAAAAATAAAAATAATATGTGGAATTGTGGGCTTAAAAATGGGTGAAGAATAGTTGACAGATACAGTAGAGATACATTGCCAGAGACCAACTTTTCCACACTTTAATAAATAAGATAAAATATGTTAATTGATGCTTGAAAATGCATTTATATATGTGATATACTAGAAGATTTACAGAGTACAAAGGAAACAAAAAGCCTTTGGCATTATTAACAGTTCATGTATTTGTAAGACTCCTTTGCCAGTGGGAATTATGATAATAACATCTTCTGTGAGTTCGATGGTTGTATGTTGCTGTGTCTTGGATCACTAACATAGCGTATCATATATGGAATATGTCTTAATAAACACAGGCAAGAAGCATTGTACAGATATTATTTGTGTTACAGGATCACCTACTGACCCTGTTTTATTAGGTACTGGGTGTAAGAAAGCAAGCTTGCTGTGCAGACAGCTGATGGATGAGGGTGGAGGGGTCAGAGAAACAGGAAGCGACTTGGTCACGGTTGTATAACAAGAATAGAAACGGAGTCTCCTCGCTCCCAAAGCCAGCGTGTTATCCCATACCCCACACTGCTGCTCCAGCTCTGTGCCGACTTCGTTCTGAAGCTCAACCACTGCTTGAAATCTGAGCCCACCCACTCTGTGACAAGAAGCACCACCAAAGTTTTAAAGTAGGTACATTGAATGTGCAGGTACGGCAAATTACTTAGTGAGTGTAGTATCAGGTTGCTAATTTTATCTGCAGAGATCATCGTTCCAGTTGTAGTTTAGCACCAAAATAGCACATTAGGCAAAATGAATTTGTCACAAATAGTGAGTTTATCATCTCTTTTTTTCCGCTGTACGTTCAAAGTTGCATTTCTAGTTGCTTCAGAGACAAAAGTGTAGTGTGTGGGAAGGAGTGTAAGCCAGGTTTTTAGATTTAGGGATGATTGTCAAAGGAAACCTCTTTTCAAGCTGTTTTAACTTCAAGAAGAATAATTAACTTGTGCCAGTTTTTAAGCTTAGGTCATAGCCCTTGTGGACTCTTTTCCCTGGTACGCCATGTTCATCTTACAATAAGCTGTCTTATTTGTAAAAAAGAGGAAGTCAATCATATTGTTCTGAATTAAACATGAAATTTTATGGCAAGGCTGACACACTGGAGTTTACCAAAGAAGAAATATGTGATACCACACCTCCAGATTTTCCTCTTTCTGGGTCAAAACTTCAGCTTCAAAGATTTTGCCATATTCAAACATTTATCCAGGATTTCTGGTAACACAACAGGCCAACTGGAGCATCAGTGACCGTGTCCCATACGGCAGTTGTTGTAAGCTGGTTCTTTCCATAAATGTTGAAGTGCACATGCCCTACACAGTCGCTGTCTGCCTGCAATGGACCTGACACTTTCTGCAAGCTTTGGGCGGACCTGCCCCACCACGTATGTGCTTTCGATTCAGGCTTCACTCTGTAAGTCAAGACTTTCAGGAAGCATCTGACCTGCTCCACAAGCTCTGTATATTTTTTTCCCTGCACACACAAAACGTTTGCTCTGTTCCTCCTGTACACAACAACTATAACCAGTACAGCAGGTCGGTCATGACATTTTCAAGGTGTTGAGCTGGCTGCACAGGTGTTGCACAGCATATGTGTAAGTATTTCAGTCTGGACTTATGATAGGAACCCAGAAGGCTAAGTCTTGTTTAGCTGAAACAGATGCTATGGCAGAACACAGGGCACTGAATCGTTACTGTATAGATGGAATTAGGCATGAGGGAGGGCTGGAAAACCCCGAGTCGATCTGCTGTCAGATAAAGTGCTTCTGGTGCTCCAGCCTTCATGTGCAAGTACCATAGAGTAACTTCAAGCATGCATATTAATCCAACCTATCTCATCAGCCTGGGCAATACGATCCTGAACAGACAGTCTCTGCAGCATGTGTGCAGTAGTTCTGACAGTTTGCAGAAGTGTTAGACTTACCAGGTATGTGATACCCAGATTGTATTTGCATAGGGCAGCCTTGAGTACAGTCATTCATAGGCTATAGGAACACAAAACGTAACCACGCTCTACAGCTTTAGTGGCTTTGAATATTTAGGAGAGAGTTGCAACTTGTGCTTCAGTTGCAGTTTCATTTTAAAATTACTTTTCCTCTGAAATGAAGAAGAAAATTTGTTCCTGAATTTCCATAGAAGAAAGATGACCTTTATCAGTATGGTAGATTATCTGAATCATTAATGGAAATAAATTGCATTGTGTAGCCGCTCCTATGTATGGTTTATTTACATCACATATCCTATCAGCATATCACTTATTAAATTTTCTGTTTATGAAAAGAGTGTGGTCAGTAGGTTCAGATGTGGCTGGTTTTTACTTGTTTAAATCTTCATTATCTGCTCTTCCAAGAATTCATTTGCATTAGAAATCACACTTTCATGCAAATTGTTAGCAGATAATAATTACAACTTAAACTGTCAGCCAAAATATGGTTCTCATATTTGCATTCTGTATTCCTTCACTGTCCACTAAAGCAAATTAATTACACTGTGTTTCTTTTCAAGTCAGCAGGAGGTAAATTGGTATGTTAGAAATGAAAAGGATGAGTCTAAAAGAAAATTGTTAGCCAATTTGTTAAGTTTCCATTTCTCTTTGATGCATTGTTTTGCAATATCAAAGCCTGAAAATTAAATGCCTGTCATTGCTTTGGGCTTTGTCCTCATGCTGCTGGCATGGGAACTGACAGCGGTAAGTGAAAATGTCAGATGGATTGTTGAATGGCAGCTAAAGGGCATCATTCTATTCCTTACATTGAAGGGGTTAAAGATCTGACTCTGATATTAACCTTCGACACAAGTTCAAATTGAAAGATGTAAATTTGATCTCACAAGTCTAGACATAACTGTCAGCTTTTAGCCATTGTTCTGTATTGATTTTTATGGTCTTAGTTTTATTTAATGAATAAGTTATTTTTCTCTTCCTCTGTAATTCTGACCTTATTCAGTAGAATCTCACTCTGCAACTCCTCTTTAACTTTCAAAAAATCTCTTCCATAACAGGTTCAGAAAGCAGTTTCCAGTGAACTTTTATGAGGATGTTATGAAAATTAGGGTTGCATTTTTGACCCCATTTAGTGTCCAAGCATCTGGCTTGCACGGTTCTGTTTGGTGATGTTTCTTCTCCCCAATATGACTTTGATAAATACTTTTGGTAGGCTGCTTACCCTTTGCAATTCAAAGCATTAGAGTTATTTACTACACTCCTGCAAACTTTCCTATTGTTTCCACTGTCCTTTGTATCAAATAAGTTGGAGACCAGCACCAGCTTTGCAGCAGATTGATTATGTGGCTGTTGACGGCTGCTTCTTTTGGTAGTTTTGAATTTCAGTTCAGAGTAAGAAGAACTGCACAAGCACTATAAAATTATCTCTTTCTTGCTTTTATTTTCCCTTTGCACATGATGCTTTTATTAAGATGATATACTATTTTTATTTGCCATGAAATCTTAGTTCTACAAAACTAATTTAGTTCAGATGGCAATACTTGACATATGAATTTTTAAGAACTTTGATGTCCTACAGGGCAAAATTCTTTTCATACACCTTTAGTCGACGAGCTGTATTTTTACTGTCAGTAATACTTGCTGCTTTTTTTTTGTAGCATAGTAGTACCCCACTGTGAGCATATACCCATTGTAGTAGGCACAAAACCAATATTTATTAACAGAATTCTTGTCCTGAAGAATTTACAGTCTGAACATGAACATATAGAGGAGAGGAAAGGAAGGATTGTTTATTCTTTTACACAGGAAAAACTTGAATGCAGGAACATGAAGCCTGTAATCCACAAAGACATTTAACTGCTGTTGGAATCAACTAATTGATTCAAGGTCCACAGTCATTCTCTGTAAAAGTATTAAGAGGGAAGATGGCAAAGTTGGATATACACTTCCAAATAAAAATACTGGAAAAAAATCAAAATAATATAAACTAGCCACAAATACATATGTTTACATATGGTAAATCAGGATGTTTCCATCTGCTGGTGGAAAACACTCTTCCAGTATGAGTATTGACAGCAAGAAACTTGATTATATTGGTGGAAATTTATAGTTCAGTGGTCTGATGATCAGAGAAAATTAAGAGGCAACCCAGGTATCTAGTTAGAGAGATCTTGGGAACCTGGTAATGGATCTGGTTGTGCCAGCCAAAAAACTGGGTCAAATACGATGCTTGAAAACTGAAAATTACATATAAGCTCTGTTGTTTGCTGTGCCACATAGTAGCAGACAAACTGATATAAGCCAGTTCATTCTGTGTAAAACAACACTGAAATTGAAATGGCATCATTTCATTGAGCTATCCAAGCAAATTCTGTATTTTTGAGAAAATTAAATGTTTCATAGCTTGTGAGAAACTTAACTGTCATTTTTCTCTTGACATGGATTATGACATAAAAATAATTCGATAATTTGAAGATCTATGTAAAATCTCAGAAGTGAATGTTTTCCTAATAGCAGTTCACTGAAGACATCTCTCTGTAGTTAGTGTACAGATAGTTCTGTTTCAACTTTAGCAGAGGAACTGCTTTTACATTATCTCTCTGGATAACAGAAAATCCCCAATAATTAATGCCAGATCCTCAGCTCTGATAGTTTCATTGAAACCATTAGGTCTATGCCAGTTTACATCATTTGAAGATCTGACCCAGCAGGTATAAAAACGAAAATGGCAAGGCAAAAAAATATGAGCAATTCGATATCAATAAAAATGTGCATGAGGTCAGTGGGGACAGAGCCTTTTCAAGTTTTCCTTTGACTTTTTTATCCTTAAAGAAGAACCTTTTTTTCAGTCATTGAGCAAGGTAATGTACAGCAAATGATAAATTACAAAAGAAAATAATCTGTCATAATAAAACCTTGGCAGAGGCCCAAGTATTTGTTCCTAAAATATTTATTTTTCCCCAGCTGTATTTATGCATGAATACACTGATGTTTCTAGAGGAGGTATTTAAAAATGTAACATCTTTTGAGTAAGAAACTGGTTTTAGTTATGCACATTTCCCAAAAAAAGTTTTTCCTTTTTCAAAATTCGAACTTTGACCTTTCTGAAATCTCACAATCACAACTGACAAATCCCAACTGGTTTTGTTTGGCAATGTTTGCAGAAAAATAAATGGCAATTCAGAAGTCTGAGTCAAATTTTTGACACAGAAAGTTACTCGGTTACCCAGAAAATAAACTGTAATAGATCAGAGGACAAGTTAGTCTCTCACTTTGAATAGAAAATACATTCAGTAGCTTGTATTTAATCGTTGTCACTATTGCTTATGTCTGGAAAAGATGTATTAATCATTATTCACCAAGAAAAAATTAAATCAGAGACAAGTATAGAACTTGCTGTTAACTCAAAGAGGAGATGTTTTCTTTTTATTTCACCGTAGCACTGGTAGAAAACCTGAATTAAAATTTGTTGTAAGGAAAATTACAGTTTGAATAATAAGCTTAGTGCAAAAAGAAAGCTCACACCTGAGACCTGAATGCAGCAAATGAAAAGTTTGAATTTGACTGAGCCGCAGAGAGAGAACATTGTGGTAAGGATTGGGTGTGCAGCCCCGCCTGTGATTAATTAGCTGCACCCAGGTGGTGAGATGAAAGAACAAGGAGCAGCTTGGGGTTGTGGGGGCAGCACTGGGTCAGTTTGGGGTCTGTCCCCACCGGGTGGATGAAAGGCTAGGTCAGGTCCACCTGCTGGGGAGGCACCAGCAGAACTCTTGGAAACTGCTCTGAAGAGAGGCCAGGCAGCAGGATTTGCTTTGTCTATTTTCTCTACTGATTACCTGTGTTTGAACAGCAAATATGCTCCTTAGAGGAGGATACAGTGATGCTAAAGATGCTTCGTTAGAAAGTGTGACTGGCTTATACCAGAGTGGGGAAACTGAGGCGGGGATGGTGGAAGGTGGAGTTGTTGCTTGTGATGCAGTGAAATACTGTTCAGTTCTGCTGGGTTTGTGCCTGGCTACCCCTCCAGCTCCACTTCACTGCTGGAATGTGTTGGGAGCAGTGGAGCGACTTGGAATGTTCTTCAGATCTCTTACTAAAGATGAATAACAATGGTAACGCTGGCTGTATGGAGCTGCATGGAGGATCTGGGAACAGTGAGTAAAATAAGTGGGTCCTATGGAGAAGTTCCTTGTCTAGAGTGGTTTGGGTGTTTGCTGGGGCTGACCCTCGTTATAAGGAATGGAATATATGGAATCAAAGTGAAATTCTATATGGGACAAGAAATGGGGTGGTCTTTACGGCAGGGTGGTCTTAAACTGAGGTTTAATGTATGTACAATATACAAACATTTTTGACAGACCATTAACACCTATAATCTTGTAAATATTTGCAATTTTCTAGATCATAAATATAGCTGCATAAGCAGTTCTTTCAGGACATCATTTATACTCCATTAAAGGTTAATTTACAAGTTAGTACCTTATAGAAAGAAGATATGTGTACTTTTATGTTAACTTTCTGTAAAGGGAGACTGGTGTCTCCAGCAGCAATTTGTAATTCTCCTGTGACGCTCCCAGTGGCACTATTCAAAGCACTATTTGAATTCTTTTCATCAGCTCATGTTCACAGCAAACTTAATCTTCTGTTTTGAAGACAGAGAGGGAAAGAAAAAGGAAAAAAAAAAAAAAAAAGAAAAAAAAAAAGAGCAAGATCTTAGGTCTTCTGTCTGTGTTCCCAAGCATCCAACTGTTTGTTTGAACAGTCTCCCCTGACACACATCCCCATTTGTCACCGTGCTGGTGATACCTGCGGCTGCATCTCAGCCCCGCTGGAGCAACTCGGTTGTGCTGGAGCCTCGGTGGTGAAGGGGGTAGGGAGGAAAGAGGTAAATAGCGCAGGATTGACTCTGCAGGCTACAACTTTATTCGCTATAATGGCATTTGTGCTTTCTAAAGATCAAAGGACAGAAAATGGGTGGGGGCAGGGGAAGGGAAAGAAAATTGTTCACTGTAGAGCCAGCCAGGAGCTTTCAGAAGTGCCTGTGAGAAATTAGGTGCCTCTTTGCACATTTGATCATCTAACTTTGAAATCCTGATGAGAGAGCTTAGGGAAAGACCTGAAGAGAAGTTAGGACTATTGGGGAAGAATGAACAAGGAAGGTGCTAAGTTTTACTGATTTTTTAATTTATTTTATTTTTTAAATGACAACTTTCCTTGCTGAGACACATAATTAAAGAACTGAGTGGCTTTAAAAATTGCTGTTAGCTGTAGATATACAAGAAAAAAGAAATCTGTTGTAAATGAATATACTTTGTCAGTTATTGGGATAAAAGAAACATTTCTCAAATGGCATGGCATGAGTTCCTACAATGGTCTTTCTGAGTTTATTCACCTTCCATAAGATTTCCCATGAAGAGAGATGAAAGCTTTATGCTTGTTGCTCGCTATGTAGCTTATGTTTATCTTTGTTACTCATATCTTAATAGTGAAAAGATTTCAGCTTTTTTTTTTCCATGTTTCCAACTCTATACACATTGCAGAATGTTCCAAGCTTCTGGTTTTCATATATTGAGATTCTTTCAGCTGGTTTCATACACAAAATGGGGGGCGATCATTATGGTACATTCACAAAACACTAAATAGGAGCTAATTAGGTATTCTTACAGTACTGTTTTCACTGGAAAACTCTTTATAAAAATTGAAGCTTTTCTTGAAACTGAATTACATCAACACTTCGGAAATTTTCTAAAGCTCAGGGCTGAACTTCTGGCTAAGGGATGTGAGAATTGGAAGCTTTGACCATGGCACGTTGAGTTTGTGATCTTCCAATCCATACTTGCATATCTGCTCTGAAAGTGGGAGATGAAGTAATCAAAAACTCATGGGCTGCAGACTGGTGTGGAGAAGAGGGACTGAGCTTCCTTCTTACCAGGTGAGTGATCTAAGTGCAACACTATACTCAGTCTCATCTGTCAGAACTGCTCTGTGTGTTTTAAACAATTGCTTGTTGTCTCCTAGAAAAACTTTCCAAGATACTGCTTGTAACCTCATACCAGTTTTTCTCAATCAAATAGACTTATTATAGTTGAGGTTGTAAGTAGATGGGCAAAACAAGAGTAATCATAAAGAAAAGGCTAAAATGTCTCGTTTACTAGGGAACTCGTCAAAGAACAGTTTCTTCCTACAATCACTAGTAAAGCAGCTGTGGTGAAGGAGCCTGACGTCTAATGGCTGCGTAAGTGCTTTGGTATAATTTAGCCTTGGAAATCAGTTAGCCTCAGTGTGTGCAAATCCCTTCACTATTTTTTGGTATTGGGCCTGCCTGTAGGCCTATGGCTTGCCATTGCACACGTGAGGCAGCTTAAAAAATATTCGTCTACATTAAGAAGCAGCACAAGTATTTAATGAGGGCATTTGCCACTCATCTTGCAGTTTGTGAAAGGACCGTCTTAATCTTCTGTCTGGTCTTTTTTCGTCCCTCCTGAGGTAACTCCCCTCATATCCTTCAGAAATAGGAAAATCTGAAGAAATCCTTTCTACTGCCTTTTTGCCTTTTCTCGTCCCTGCCTCTGAGCTCTAGAAATGACCGTGCAGCCCTCACTGTACCGGTCAAGGGCAGGGTCACAGCTGCCAGAGGGGCTGGTTCCATCGTCCCCAGCCCGGTGACAGCCAGGGGACAGCCGGGCCTGTGCTCTCCACTCCTGCAGCAGCTCGGCCTGTGCATAAAGTGAAGCGCGTGCTCGTTAGTTTGCAGCATTGAGCCCAAAACATTTGCTCTTGGCCTTCCTCTCCCATATTCCTTGTATAAATTCACATGGTGGAAGCTAAATCTTACAAAAATTTTCATGAATATGTAAATATATGATTGTCTCAGTATGTGAAATCTTCCCGAATTCTTTGGGTTGAATCCAGATTTATACAAGTGCAGAGCTCTGAGAACATAGGCCTCGCCAATTATAACGCCTACTCATCTAGCTGCTCAAATGGCATTTGCCTCCCTAAATTTTACAATAATTTATGGAGCCTTTAGGCTCCTCTGTAGAAATCTTAATTTAAAATCTTTGTTTTTCTTATGTAAATTGGTGCAAAAATATGTTCAGTTGCTTAATCTTTGAAGCAGTGATTTGTCACACAGTCATTCAGGAAGATTTACAGAGAGTTACTTGAGGACACCATTAATGTGTATCATCTTTCTGATGATAACTTCTGTATATTTTATCATGAATTTGGCTTTTACATTTATCAGACTAATATCTTTTCCCTATTCATTTAAAGGGTGATGAATGGATGTAAGAAGGCAATTTTTCTTTTCTGTTGTGAAGGAAGGGGTATGTGCCAATGCTTATGAAATCACTGTGCTATGGCTTGGTTATGACATAATTAAGTAATTTTTTTTTTTTTTTTTTAATCTAGGCACTGATCAGCAAGGGTTTATTTCTGCAGTAGCAAAGTCAATGAGATATTAACTAGTACTTTGCAGTTTGATCAGAGCTGTCACTCCGCAGTACTATTTTGCCAGTCCTTCAAATTACTATTTTTATAGTGGAGTGCCAGTGTGAAAGAAGACTTTTTGATATTTCCCTGTCATTTCTAAAAATGCTTTGTTATCATTCCAAATACAAGAAAGCAATTTCATTATAGCAGTGAATTACTGGGTATAAGACGTTATCATTAAATTGTTTTGCTTTAACTAGATTGTTGCAAATTGACAGTACAATATTTTTCTGGGCAGCAGTCAGCTCTGTTTTTCTGAACAGTAGTTTGCATGAGTTGCAGATACTGACACTGTTTGCTGAAGGCACCACACTGCTGATCTTTCAATCTAAGGCATAAATAAACTGCTCTGGTACCTCTTCCTTTTATCTTCAATCCCTCTCCGAAGCTGTGTATTTCACAGGATTATTGTCTTGAAGGTGACCATCAAAGCAGTGAGAAAACCAGCATCCTGATTTTTCTAAGAGTGAAACAATCTAAGAGTTATCTAAATATCTGCGAATGCAACTTTTAAAGAAGAGTCTTCTATTATAAGACCTTATAACCAAGCAGCACAGAGGTAATAACTGGAGTATCTTTAGGCTGTAGTGAACAGTTGTTAAATTGCAATGGAAAACTGCAAGTTGGAGGTTGCACGGATTTCTTATTTTATAATGTCTTTCTATTACTCGAAAGCTACTAGAAAACTCTTTGCCCATCTCTGAAAAAAGCTAGTATTATTTGTATTCGCATACAATACTTCAGCCATACGACTGAGATTTTGGAGGTTTTCCAGAAGACAAAACGCTTGAGATATATATTTACATAGTCTAGCAGAGATCCTATGTTGTTTGTTTATACTGTCAAGATCCAACAATTTAGAGTTGTTTTGCTTGTTACATAAAGTCTGTGTAATTGTGTTTCATTTAGCTTCAGGAAAAGCCAATTCCTCTTTCTATCTTTCTGTCGCAAAACATACCTAATGGGGAGGGTGTCCTATTTTTTCAGCTGTTTACGAACTACTGTTCTAATTGAAGAACCATAATCAGAAATTGCTCTTAGTCCCACGTATGTGTTCCTTTGCCAGAACCCGTCACAAATCCATTCTATAAAGATAAGCGTTAACTCCTCCTGGACCATTTCTTCTTTTAAAGTTTTCACATTGGCTGATTCAGATACACATCAATTGGGACTTTCAAAATGATCTACCAAAAATAGTGTCTTGCTTTCTTCTACTGACTGAAATTGTATCAGTTTAAACTGGTGAGAATTCTTTACCTATGAGTATAGCTACTCATAAAACAAGGGATTATTCTGTCACTGAAGTTACAGTTTTGTCTCTTTTAGTTTCACTATAATTATTCTTTTTCTATCTTTTAGTGCTGAATTAATTTTCAGCAGGTTTTCCTGCCTTGGTCTTTATCATGGAAGAATGCTGTGGATGCAATAGTAATTTCCTATGAGACTTCTAAGCATCTGCAATTTTTAAAGAAAATGTGTTTCAGGATTAAAAAAAAAAAAATCCATCTCCAAAACAGTAATAAGTGGGTGCTGCACATTTTCATTCCCTGACAACTGCTTATTGTTGCTACTATGATATCAGTGGAAGTTAAGCTTTCAGCTTGGGTTTTCAGATTCCATAAAAGGTGCTAATAAAAGAACACAGGCAGGTGAGTTGTGGGCAATAGGAACAGGTCACAAAATGTTCAACCTGTATCTAAGAAAAGCCTTGCACATCTTCTGTGCTGTCCAGCAAAAGAATTAAACCAACCAAAACTGACTCTTGGAGCAACTCATTGGACCAAATCCTGTTGCAGTTCATATTGGTCTCGGGGGTTTTGGATGATAAATTCTGATCAATGATTCGTTGTCTTCATTTGTAATTTGTTGAGGTTTTTTGAAGATATGTTTTGCATAAATCATTCTTAATATAGTAGTATTTTCAGAGCAGCACAGATAATGCAAGTGCCACTTTTTGACCTTTTTTAATCAGAACCTGTTACTTGTAAAGAAAGGCGATTTTTCTTTTTTTCCTTTTCCATTTGTTCGTGGATTAATAACAGTGTAAAATCTGGTGTTATTGGAAAAAGGTGAAATTGTATCTCAGTGTGCTGCCTTATCTTATTAGAGACAGAGGTGAAAATGAGTTAATACCTCTTTGAATAGAACTCATGGAATAAAATTCCACTGAACTACTTTCAGACTTGACTGACTTGCATATTTCACTCACAAGCTTAATTTTCTCACCCACCTGTGTATGCTCTTCAGTGGTATTAATTATTCTGTATTGAAAGACATTACTTGATAATTAGTTGGTTGTGTAATTCGAAGCAAATGCTGAAGTGAATTTTGCCTTTCTTTTAATTCAGAAATCATTTGCAAGCAGTGTTCTCAAAAGTACTATTTACAGAAAAATCATTTACCTGGTAGTTATACTTGAGGAACTACAGCTGCTCTTGAATCATGTCTAAAAAGCTCATTGTGTGTATCTATTTTTTTTTTTAATATATACTAACTCTCTTGGTTGCTTTTCATTAGAGGGACACATATGATATACCATTTTTCAGTACAGTAATTTCTTCACCTGGACAGAATGTATGGATCTAAAGATCAATTGCTTTCTGCATTGCTTTCCAAGGAAAGGAAAAGTTCTTGAGTTATCTCTGAGAAGTTATCTAGTTTTATTGTTCACTTGGAAATACAGTTCAGATGCTTCTTTAGATGGACAAAATACGTCAAAAGGAGTTGACTCTCTGCCTTGGAGCGTGTCTTCTCCAAACCACATCTTGCAGGCAGACACCTCTTACTGCAAACTCAAAACTGACTCCTGCAATCCTAACTAGTTTATTTTCTTGTGTATTTCTGATCACTCATTTATTTCCTACTTCACATTTCAAACATATCTCTGGTATGCAAGTGGCATTTCATTCGTACCCTGTAAGCACCATGTGCACAATTGGAAATATTGTCTGAACTTAGAAACAACTTTGTACATTTTGACATCATCGAACAGCAGTAGCTCAGTACTGCCAAAGTTTGTTAGGATCGGTGCTTCTGTTGTGATTATCTGGTTTAAATAGTTGAATCTAGGGCTAAAGAAAGTAGATATTTCTCATACGCAGTGAGGTTTCATCTCTATAAGCTATTGAGAGATTCTGCCAACCTAAACCTAAGATGAGGGGGCTACAAAATCGTACAAACCATCAGATCTTCAGCAGATATATGAAAGGCGGTAACTTAGAGGGTACTTCTTATTTGCTAACAAAACAGGAGCCTCCATTTTAGAATAAAAATCATATTGCACAAAGCTGTGGAACTGCACTTAAAATTAGAGAAGATTCGTTTCACTTTGAAGCCTGAAGCCCCTGTTTTTCATGAAGGCTGTATAAATGATTCTGGCTATTCTGTATTATTCTCCTTACTGTTCTTAAAAGCCTACTGAACAAGATGCTGCACACTGAAATCCCATTCAGTTGTTCAGAGAGAACTTGTTGGAAAAATGCACCCACATTTCTATTTTTAATGTTGTGTAACTGCGACTGCATTATTTATTTAAACACATACTAGAAATATTTGGAATTCTATGAATCATATTTTTTTTCTATTACTTCCTTATGTTAAAAAGTTAAGTTCTGGTGTAAAAAGAGGAAAATCTCAGCAGTGAGTCAGATGAGCCAAGCTCGGGCAAAATTCCAGCATTTCTGTTAAGCTGTATGCTGAGGTATGAATAGGCATAGGAGCAAGATTAACGTCCAGTTCTAGCTCTGCCACAGGTACGCCGAGTAACCATTGCCCAAATCGCTATCCCTACACCCCTTTCCTGTCCTGTCTATCTGCAATCCATTGAAATTTCAAGTATTGGTACTTAAAACGATAATTCCAGTACAAAACGTACATTTCTGTACTGCAGTCAGTGTCAAAGTGTACCTGAGCTTTCTGCTAGAATATTGTAAAAAGGATTACTGCATCATTGAATGCTCCTTTTTTAATTAATAAAATGGAATTTTTAGATGTTTTTTTCATGGTTGCCCTTTACCTATGATTCAAGGTTGAAGTAGTTCTTATCAGCTTGTTGTGTTTTTTGGATTTTTTTTTTCCCGCTCTGTAGTTCAATATTTTTCCCAAGAATATTCTCTTTATTTATACTGAACAGTAGGCAACAGAGCCATCTGCACCAGCAATTCTAAGAAAGAATCTAATACGATTCATGTTTAACACTGCTGCTTACAAAGTGCAGCTGGAATAATCGATTTGACCTTCTGTTTTCAGTACAGTTTTATTCTGGTTTTTTGTTTGGTTAGGGTTTGGGGGTTTTTTGTTTGGTTGCTTTGGGGTTTTTTAGAGAAGGCAGCAAATTCATCCTGCTTACTGATAGTGGGTAATTCTCAAGTTCTTTTTAATTGAGGCCATTAATTAAAACCAAAATACATAGTTTTATTGTGAAGTGCAGGCAACAGAAAAGATCAGATGCTTCCAGAGTATTAGAGCACATTATTTTCTGGCAGAGGGCTGCATCTAATAAAATGTTGTCCATCTGAGAATCTCTAAATATTTGACAAATATTGGTGATTTAAGCTTCTCAATTACCTACCAGCTGTATATTTAATGTATCAGAAGCTGAGGAAAGGTAATCATGATGTACCTGGGACACAGTGATGTGTCTATATTCAGATTGCTTTGAGCAACTTGCTCTAGTGGAAGGTGCCCATGGCAGGGGGTTGGAACTACATGATCTTTAAGGTCTCTTCCAACCCTAACCATTCAACAACTATGATCTGCCCTGAGTGAAACAGTGCAGAATACAATCTAAAGCATATTATTTACCAATAAAAAAAAATTACCAAAAAAAATTACCAAAAAAAATTACCAAAAAAAAATCATTGGTGTGATGGAAGTGCATGTTTTGGGGTTTTTGTGAGTGTTTTTTAACGTTACAGTCAAGAAGAGCACCTGAATTAAAACCTGTGGGCATTTTTCTGTACAAGGGCTCAGGTGTCATATTGGTCAGTGATATTCAAAGAGTAATTCTCTTGTCTAGCACTTAATATCTGTAAGATTTCAGTTGGGCTCCATGTTGCCTACAGGAGAGACTGACTGCATTACCATATAAAATACTTCTGTGCAGGTTTGTAGGTTACTTGAATGAAAGTTATCTATGAAATACATGTGTACAGATCATATCCTCTTAAAAAAAAAAAAAAAAAAGAGGCAGAGAAAATGTACTCAAGAGTTTTCACATTGTGTGAATTCAGTTAATTTTTTCTTATAGCACCTCATAATTTTTCTGAACAGAGATCATTAATCATTCCAAATTGTGTGCAAGTTTGTGCGATAGCTGTAAGACCACCAAACTCTGACCCTGGAGGAAATGAATTCCTAAAGGTGAAAAACAAGTGTTTTCTTAATTAAGCCACATAAGCTGCCTGGTTTTGCAAATATTTATTAACTCAATTCAGATGAAGCCAGATTAGCACTTCTAGCTGCAGAGAATGTTGTTTCACTGGACCATGAGTCCTTGTTTTCAAATCCATATTCAATCTTTTAACACAACAGCAAATTATTTTCCCCATCTGTCTCTTGTGACAACTCTAATGAACATTAATATCTGGGTGGTGATGGACAAACACTTTCTAAGCACTTCATTTATAAAAATACAGGTAGTAGTTATTTATAATAGGCTCTTGGGCATTCATTTTTTTACATTTTTTGAAGTTAGTTTCTAATATTCTTTTCCATTTGTTGCACGCAACTGAAACGTAAGTGAATATGTAGGTAACAAAATATTCTGGATATAGTAAACCTGTCGGGTATGCGAGGTTGGTATCACACAGGCTTTCCCAGCCAGTGTCTCTGTACTTTAGGACTAACAAGTGTTTTAGGATGAGCTGGAGAACTAAAGGTCCAAGTGAAACTTGGCCCAGCTGGAGACTGAGCCAGCTCAGAGCTTGACTTGGAGCTGGCGATGCCGGTGGTACCACTCGTGTGGATCTGGGAACTTGCCACAGCGCTGTCATGTGTTGGAAGCACCTTCTGCCCCAAGATTAACCAGGACTGTTCTCTCTGATTTAAGGATGAGTAAAGTATGTCACAGATGGCCTGTCAACAAAATGGAAGTTCAGAGACTTTTGCTAACATATCAGGATTTGGCTATACCACAATCCCTCATGAATGGGGACTGGGGTTTTTTTGAGTCCTGAAAGGAATAAGTGGCTTGAAGGCTGCGTGCCAAGTCCTTGCTAAGTCAGAATTTGAATGGGGGAAATAAAACCGAGAATCTCATGGTCTGAATCAGATTCTCTTTGACCTGCTGGAAAACTAATGCTTGCTGCAATCTACCATGAAAAGTAGGAATTTATTTCACATCCATTTCTCATCTTTGGTTTTCATTGATGCATTAGTTCAGACATGAGGAGGATGGAGGGATCGAAAGGGAAGCTGTGAACTAAATCCATCCAAAAAGTACATGCTCATCAGAGAGCGATGATCGCTTTCTATTCTGTTGTCATTTGTGGTGATGGAGATGGGACTCGTGGCAACAAAGTGAGGACTAGTAATAATGTTTATTGCTTACCCAAGGGGCTGGCGTAACCCATTGAAACAGATTCATCAGTTTTAGGGCTTAAGGAAAGTGATGAGAGGATGTTTTTGTGAACTGCTGTTCTAACTGCCATATATTTTAAAAGCCTCTACTGCAATAAAAAAGTAATGATTTTTGGCAAAGTACGTTACAGATCTCCCATACTCTAGACAGGAAAGATTTGGTTGCATTTCCTGCATTTTAATTTTGCTTTTATTGAAATGTTGGACTTCAGGAAAGAACAATCACATATTTTGAGTTTTGCCACTGATTTTGCTGTGCCTTGTACCTCTTGTAAAGTATTCATAATCATACATCCTTGTCTGTGTAAATTATAAAAAGGCTTTAACAGAAACTCTTCTATGTCCATGTACATTTATTTCCTCTGTAGTAAACCTTGGATCTTCATGATTTGAAAGCTATCATAAGTGCTCAGTAAAAATGGATACTTAAATGTGCTTTTAACTCAATGTGAAATAGAATGGCACTCGCAAGCGGGGAGTTACTTCATGGCAATCACTTCTATTCTGTTTAGGTTTCTGGTTTTGTATTGCTCCTGTGAGACACTGGTTTGGAACCCCTCAGAGTTATTTTCGTTTTAACTAAAATGTAAGTGAAGAGTCACATCAGACCTAATAATTGCAGTATGAATTCCAGCCTGGATAGAACTATCACAGCCAGGAAATGTGATGTTTCTCTGTTACAGACATGACCCCTGGGGCTATTCACAAAAGCCGGTCTATTGAGACAGATCTCCTTGTGCTTCGTTATCTGATAATGCAGACAAATAGGCTCTTGGTTTTAATTGCTGTGATCTAGAATAGTCTATCTCTATCAGGATCTGGAAAAATTCTTCTCCTCAGGTAAATGTTGGCCTTTGAAAATAGTCTCTCTCCTCCTACCCCTTGTCCTCAGTGACAAAGTTTTTCTGAAATCATACTGTATTCTTGTTTTTAATAACTATAAAATATTTTTAAAGAGAAATCATTGCCATTAAAGATATTTCTGCTTTTATCAGGGTAAACAAGCTGATTTTTAAGGAATATCTGTTTAGTGAAGTAAACACTGCTTGGGATTTGCAGACTAGTAGGAAGTTGTTCTTCCGTTATCTAAGTCGTTTCATTACTCGGTATGAAAAATGACACTTATTTAGTGCTTTATAATAGATGCTTTTATGCGTCGAGTTTTGAAGAAAAAGGAGATTCACCTTAGAAATAGGCATTGTATTAGTAAGTACATTGCTAATTACTGTAATCATACAAAAGTTGCAATGACACCTATCTGTATACTTATCGGTTCCTTTTGGTCTTTTTAATTACCATGTCACAACCCTAAAAAATGTTCTAATCTGTGAAGACAGCATCACTTTCTAGCTATAGTTTAATTGAGCTTTGTTCCATGCTCAGTTTTGGTAAATCCTATTTTTTCTTTATTCTTTCCTAATCTAGAAATTGCCAGCTATGAAAAGCCTGTTAATTTCTGTTTGTAAAATGTTCTGCTGAAGCTTGGACTAAATGCAGTGCAGCTGGGACTAGTCATGGCCAAACAATACACGGCATAAATTATCTCTATATGGAGTGGCTGACTAGATAGCATAATCAACAGGAGACTGACAAAACAACACAGTTGCACTGTTGTTGCTGACAACTTCATTATTTCTATGATGTTCAGCTGCATAATTTGTTTCTGAGGAACAGCAATATCTTCAGATATGTCTAATGCCCTGTATGTACTTTTATAAGCTTTCTGAAGATGGATGTGTTTGCACAAGTTTAGGTTTTTTCCTAATATGGAGAACAGTTGCAGGAACCATTAGCAAAGAGCATCTGCTCTACGTCCTTTTTGCAATAGGGCAGTTATTTAGTCAAGCAGCGCTGGTGAGCACTTCTTGATATGTATGTGGATGACTTGGGTTAACCGCAGGTGCTCTTTGATTCCTTGTTTCAAACGGAATGGCTTCAAGGATCTGACAAACTTCTTACACTAAGGTATTTCTGTTTACCTTGATTTGCACTCCAGGTGAACCCAAATGACTAAGTAAGTGTTCTGCAGCTTAGACACTCCAGCTCTGATTCTATTCCACTGCAGCCAGGGATTATTATTCTCAAGAAATTTCTGATTTAAAAGACTATGGGGGGAAAAAAAAGCCATTTTGTCAAAAGCAAACTGCAAAAAACATGTCTAAAGAATTCTGATCAAACAGTTCTAGTTTCACTGCCACGTCCTCCGGCTTCAGCCCTGCAACAGAGCCGGGTGTGGAGAAACCCAGGCTGGGCTGAGAGACCTGTAGAACCAGGCCTAAGGCAGGAAGCCTGGAGGGGCCGGGGCTGCCAAGCTCGGTTTCTTTTAGTCGCTTACATCACGGTCGTCTCAACTATTTCCAAACACTCGGGAAAATTATTTCATTGGGAAATTTTCTAAACTTAATCCAAACGCAATTATTTTTTCTTCACTCACAATTTCAGAATTTCTTGAGTTTGATCACGTCCATGACTGATGAACTGGGAAATATTTGTCTTTTTTATGAAAATACTGAATACTTCTGTGTGTCTGTGGATAATAGGTTATTTGCTATGGATTTGGATCAAGAACACTGGCTAAAGAAACTAGTGAAACAGTAAGACTCAGATCAATGTCCTTGAGGAAACACAAGAAACCAAGGAATAGGACAGAGAATTAACAAATTGGCAAACGGGTATGTGTGAAAGATGATAGGTAAACAAGGAGCCAGAGAGGCAGAAATTGCCAAAACCAGAGCTAGAATTTACTACAGTAGCTTATATGTATAAAAGTTTGGAAGAAAGAAGTGTGGAGACAAAGATACACTTTTATAAGCCTCTTTTGGGTTTTTTGGTTTTGGGGTTCCCACTGTGTACATTTGGCTGTATGAAAAAACCACCCTAATATCTTGTTTCAAGGAGCAGAGTCACCTTAACCACCTCTCTAGTCATGTATTTCCAAACTGAGAGAGCGCGCAGACACCAGGCAGAGCTGACCTGATCATGCCACTCTGGGAGAGAGGCTGGAGATCCCATTCCCAGGTATCCGATCAACCTGGCTACGTTGCCCGACCCCGGCCACGACAGTGTCCGGGACATTGGATCTGATGTTTGAGCAGCATTTGTCACTTTATGGGGATTATGAACAGTCTAAAATACAGCTTCAATGGTGACAGTTTTGCCATTGACTCATTAGGAAGTAAAGTCAGGGTCCACATGAGGTTTTCAAATTTCAAATATTTGAGTGAGTTTCTTTGCTCCAAACTTGCCATCCGGTTTCCAGATTACTGGTCTACTGAGTGTTTTTCACAAACTCAGTGCATGCTAAAATACAAGGCGATCTAAACCACAGGAAGGTTGGTTTCTGCACACAGAGGACGTGCTCGTTGCTGAAATACCATCTGCAATCCAGCGTTGGACATTGTGGAACAGTGAGCGTGGCTTGTGCAGCGCTGGGTGAGCAGTGCCACCTATTGATTGACGGGATGAAGGGGAGCGAGTGGTTTCTTGCTACCCCAGATCTGCAGAACAGCTTTGTCAGCTCCATCCTTCTCATCCCAGAAATGTTACCGGTGTCCAGAAGAAACAAAGACAATTTGCTAAATGGAATTAACGGCCAATCCAGTGTGCTGCTTGGCTGCTAAAAATATCTGCTGTATAAATCTGAGAACAATACAGGGTAAACATTTTGGTAAATGTATCAGTCAGGCAACCTGGGTGGCCAGTTTAAAAGAAATGTATTGCTAAATGTGCATCCTCATAAAAATGTGCAGTTATTAGCAGCAGTAACAATAACAGCAGCTTGTGGAATCAGCTCAGGTACCGTGGGTTGGGAAACTTGTAGAGTGATCAAACATGGAATGAAAATCTGCTGCAATAGGTTGAGTAAGTAGTGTAAGTACACCAAACAAAATATTCTGTTTAATAAGTATAAACTATAGGCAAGTGAAATAATACATGGCTGACATCTCTGAGCCTCCTAATGGAATTATCAAAGGCTCAGAACATGCAGGTTGCGGGACAAGGTCATACTAATGGATTTGCTTGCATGTGTTTTATCATAAACCTGGGGGGTTGTTTTCTGTAGGCTTTTTAGTCTTCTCCATTTATAGAACTTGATGCAGGTGCCTCTAGCACTTTTTTACACACATTCTTTCATTATTTTTAGTAACTAATTTTATGTTTTTATCATTTGGTAAATTTATGATTACTTCTGTTACCTTACTGAGAGTTGTTTCCTGCTTTCTGGCTTTTGAACAGTTTAATAATGAACTTACATTCATATGACAGGAAGATTAGAAATATGTTTACTTGATATAAACAAGCTAATTGTCTTGCATATAATTAGCTTGGGAAAAAAAAATCTTTTACTATTCTACTAAATAGTGTTTGGGTAGCAGTAGAGAAGTACTAAGCATTAGAAAAACTGAAATGGCAGCTGTCAAAGGTCTGATTTCCACCAAGCTGAAGGGAGAAGGCAACAGAGAGGAGAGAGAGTACTGACTCACAGTGAGAAATCGCTAGAAAATCTTAAAGAATAGACTAATTTCAGTAAACTCATTCTAGACTTTTCCCCTGAAAACAGCTGGAAATTGAGAATTCCCTCCCAAGTGAGTTCCCTAGATCGGGTCTTTACAGACCAAAAAGATCTTAAATCGGGGAATTTGACTCAAGAATCAAACCTGTTCAGCACAGCACTGAAAATGGGATTTTTTTATGCTTACATTTCATTTTAACTAATTTAGACATTTTGAATTTTCGGCATGCTTTTTTTCCAGATAGTATTTCAGTGTTAGAGAGGTATTTGGTGGTTTTTGAAAGATTTCCAATCTTGCTCCTGTTGGCAAGGAGCAGTAGCCTGGGTCGGCTGTCCTGCAGCCTTCTGCCTCACCATCCTCCCAAGCAGCGGAACAAAACAGGGAATCCTATATGTGTACAGCCTGCGATTTTCACTATATGGGAGAAGGAATGTTGTGCATAGCATATTGTCATAGCCCTTTGTCTTTCTCTGCTGCAGAAAAACACGCAGATAGTTGCATTTGAGAGTCTTGTTATGTCTTTGAAATATGTACAAATGCATGTTTACATACACATATACTTATACATAGAAAATCGCTCAAGAAATGGTTTGGTTCATATCCAGATTGATTTTAAAAGTACAGGCTAAGTTCAAGTCCCGTGACATCCAAATGTCAGGCCCAGGACTAGATTTCAGCTGCTTTGGCAAAAGGACACTGTTTGGTATGAGGTTCAGTGTCCTTGACTGAGTTTTGAAGGGTGGACGAATCAGATTGGTCACCAGCTTTTGGGAGGTTTCCAACATTTTCCAAAAATCAAGCATCTTGTTTGAATAAAGCCAGTGTGGTTGGTTAGTTTGTTTGTTGTTGTTTTTTTAAGGAGATTGTAACTGTAGCTCTGGTATCCCTTTAAAAACAAATAAAAATACATTTTCTGTAGATACTAATGATCATTGACTACAACAGACCCGGGAATTGGTGTGTCTTAATTTTTTTCTATTGCCAGATGGTATACAGAAGTGTTCTGGTTACATTAATTTAACCCAGTGGACTGTCCAGGAAGGATAATGATTTTTCTAGATTGTTGTTTATCTTTGTTTATCACCTACACTGTTTTCAAAATTCTAAGGCTGTTATGGTTATTCCATATTCTGACTTTGTAACATCTCTGTGGTGTTCTGTGGGATCCAGCATTTGCAATTTTTGCCGTATAGTAAGAAAGACTATATTTTAAAATATCACTGTACTACTATTTTGGAAGCTCTTAATGCAGATATTACAGGATCTGGTTTAGCTGAAGCACAGGCATCAATAAAATATGTTTTTCTTCTTCATTTAATAATATTTTTTTAGGCATAACCTGTTCAGGCTGCGAGCTTTCAAATGATCCTGCAGATGTCCCGTAGCTTTGGATATGGTTGCTGCTTTTGTTGCTATGATTGCAGACAGCTGTAGTGATAGCTTGCTCAAAGAAAGAAGAAACAATAAATCATATGCAACATGCATTACTGGACTGAGTGTAGGACTGTGATTCTTTTTTCCCATTGTATTGATTTAGCATAAAATTAACTGTTTAAAGATGGCTGCATTAATGTCTTTTTGCTCACACTTCATGGCAAATTAATTACAATCACAGTTTTGTTTACTCTGGCAGTAATTATTTTTTCTACTTGCACACTGTGCTGCTGATCATTTTGAAGGGATACGGGCAGCTAAAAGCACACACAAGTCATGGCATCTCTGACTACGGAGGCAAGAGCTTTATATATTAGTCATTATTATAGCTGCCCAGGTAACTAGTATAGAGTTAAGGCACCAACCTTTTCACCTGTGATACAACGCTAGTTGCTTTAAATACTGTTTTGCTCTGAGATCTTATCAGTGATCTTGGACTTCAGTAACTGCCAGTAACAAGCTTTTCCATATCTGATCATTCATGCAGTGTAAGGACAAGGTTTATTCGTTGTGCCCAGAGGCTGAACCAGCAGAGACAGCAAAGCCAATGTGATCCAGTGAATGAAGACAGTGACAATTACCAGCAACTTCTGCACATTTTGCCTTGGATAGCTTAAGCTGGTAAGTCTAATTTAACTCTTTAATTCATATATTCTTAATTATTAATTTCAACTATTGAATTGTTTCATAAACATATTTATGTACATGTTGAGTGGTTGAGTGGTTTCTTGTCTGTTATGTTTTCCTGAAATCTGAATTTAATGCTTTTACAGCTATGCTGTGTCCTGTTAGTGCACCTGTCTATACAGTGCAGTGTATATGTGCCACATACAATGGACAGTGATCTATCTCTCTCTGCAATGTGACTTTAAAAGGACATGAATATTAGGTCGGTATTTGCCAATTAAAAAAAAAAAAAGCTTTTATAAGGGTTACTAATTTATATTCATTTGTATTTGAATTTGACTTTTAAAGCACCCTGTTTTGTGGACTAAAATGGTTACTTCAGTGCTTAGAAGCACCAGTAGGAATCCTGTCACAAAGATTAAGCTCCAGCATGTGCAGCATGAAATGTGTGTTAGAAGAGTCCGATCACTGGTTCGGTACACACTGTATAGCAGGGTGAGAGTCTGCTTTAGTGGTTATTTCCAGGGTAGTGCAGTAACTGTTTCCCCAGAGATTCAAGTTATTTGTTATTGGAATCATTGTCATAAGACTTTCCTTTTGTGTTTTTAATTCTTACAAATGCAGACTGCAGTTAATTATGACTATTTATAAGGGGAGCTGCTGTTGCTATTCTGTCTAGTTCTGCCTTTTGCTGAGGAACCTTGAAACATGCTGCGTGTTGTAGCTCCTGACGTGCTGTGGGAACTCTGGTTCGTCAGATCACACGGAGCTGCCCCAGCCACATTGGGGTGTCCTTATCAACTCATTCTGACCTATGCCACGTATATTCAGAGGCTTCCATAGGTGAAAATCTCAAATGGGTCAGTCACGGACATCTCCTGTTTCTAAATTATTAGTCTTTGATACACTGTAACAATTTCAGTTGTGGCAATGAAATATCCTCAGGCTAAGTGCACTTCGGTTGGGGGATTTATTTCAGTCAAGACAATGCACACTTTGGGGTTTCACCCGGTCAGTGAGATGAGGACATGGTTGTAAAAAACCCAAAATGAATGACTTCAAATGAAGCATTTTATTCTCCTTTTTTTAAGAGACAGTGATTTCAGTTAGTCCTTGTAGGTACTGCTGAAATGCATGTAGCAGAGCTCCTTCCTTACAATTTCCACTCTTGCACATTACTTTCAGGGATGCAGGTCACATAATTCCCTTCTTCTGATTACACACACTGTTGTCCTAATTTAACAAAGTCTTCTCATCACATATGACAATTATGTTGACTCTGTCTCTCTTCATTCAGAGACTTGACCTCTCTTCAGTACCCCATGAGCCTGGAGAATATGCGAGATTACTTGTAAACAGATACTTCTGTGTTCAGGATGTCTGCTTCAGGACAGTTCACAAAGGAGAAAGGAAGATATAAACAGCTTATGAGACCTGGGTGGTGTCTTTAATCTTAGAGACCAATTCATGCCAACAAGCAGCCTCAACAGCAGGGCAAGTGTTTAATAAATAATGCTTTTATGATTGTAAATAGTTACTAGAGTCTGGTCCTGCAGTCTGATTTGCTTAGATGCAGGCTGAGACCACAAGAACAGAAAGTTACAGGATTTGTATCACGGCACAAAAAGTCTAAAGTTTATTTCCAGGAAAAGATAGTCTGAAAGGGTAGTCAGATTTACTATTACAACTGTGAGATCTTCTAGAGGATGTTCTGTCATATAAAGGTGTACTCTTGGCAGGAAAAAAGGAAATGTGAAGAAATTGCGCATTTTTGTCACCTTTTCACTTGGATTCCTGGGGACAGTTTTCTGTGCTTGCACTTGGGTCAAACCTGATTCTTGGTTTCCCTTCAGAAAGGCAAAAGTATTTCCAGATAGTTAAATTAATTCAATTTTTCCTAATATGGAAAAATTACTATTGTCATAAACCATAGAAGGTATTGTTTAATTACGAAATAATATGGAAATCCTATTAGGCTAAGCAGTACTGAAGAGGAGGCAGTCCCTCTTGGAAGAGTTTGTAGTCTAAATGGACAGGGCAAACACAGAACAGGATAAAGTTATGCAATATAGAGACAAAACCAGTGCTGAGGGAAGAAACTCCTCATTTCAAAACTGTAAACAGCAACAGTTAGAATCACAGATTATTTTAAATGTAAAACATGGAGTGTAAGGTCTTTGTTTGCAATAACCTGGGCAGTAGTTGGTCATAGATAGTTTAAAATAAAAATGCACATATGCCTCGTTACGCCTACAACAGAACCTAAATACATTTTGTGTGTTTCAGCTGTTGTTTGCTAAAACATAATGCCTTAGGAGTCTTGGTCACAGGGCAGGTTCCTTCCCTGGCAAATGCTCCTCAAAACTCTAACAAAAACCCATTCTCTGTAGCACTGGACTACTATTTGGATGATAACATGTCAGCATTTGATGCAAATTAAATTTACTTTCATGCATTATTTCTGTAGTATCTTGTGATGGGTTCAGAGATGAAAAAGTATTTTGAATGCAGCCATGCTTCTTGAGAAACACCACTTTGAGTCTCTAGAGAAACAGAATCCACCCACCCAGCTGAAAATGTCACATGCTTTTGGAGCACGCAGTTTGCTAGCAGATAGTAATGTGGGAAATAAAGCACGTCTTACCACGGTTGTGATTGTATCAAATTTAAGTCACTTGAGCGGTTAAAAAATTCAGTCCTGCACTGTGTTCTGTAATCAGTTAGATTTTTTTCATTCTCGATTACTTCAGTTTTGTTTTAGGAAACCATTGTACTGACAAATCGCAGGTTATGTATGTTATCCAAATTGTATAGTAACATGTGACACTTTTTCTCACACCTGTATTACCAGAACTGATTTTGTCAAAAGGTTATTTCCCTCATTAAATGAACTCCCTTCTCCTTATACAAATTAGTAAATAGTTCTGAAGTGATACGTTTAATTTTTTCATACTTATTTCTCCCTTCCCATAGATATCAATGGGGCCAATCCCATAAAGAGCAATTTGCCATTGAAAAAGCCCCAAAACCTGCTTCCAAGTGTTCAAAAACTGTCATAGGAATCTCGCAATGTGCATTTCAATGATACAGTTCTGATTAATGATGTTAGTGTAGCAGAACATTGATAAACAGCTGTTGTTTGTCTTCTAGAAACTACTAGCTGAAAATGACACAGCAAATGCAGAACTTAAGTCTCCTCCAAACTAAGAAGAACAGCATGCCATCCTCTCCAAACGCTGCAAAACGCTTATATCGGAACCTGTCAGAGAAGCTTAAGGGGAGTCACACATCCTTTGACGAAGCATATTTCAGAGCTCGATCTGACCGGCTCAGTATCCGTAAGACCTCAATGGTAATTACTTGATATTTATCAAATTGCCATTTTACTGTCCTATCAATCTCCTTAATCAATATGATTTTAATCTGTACCATTTTCACCATCTCACGTTGTCTGTTCCTGACCAATGCTGCACGGTCTCCCCAGACTTACCATTTATGATCCTGTGTAGAAATAAAGTCTGACCTTCTTGAAGGCAGAAGAAAAGCTACCTTACTCAAGTAATGACGTTTTGGTTTAGGATTTAGGTCTTAAACTGCCACTAATGTGTCAAAATGTGGATTAAATACATACACACAAGTGTTTTTCTTACAAGAAATGAAGAAAAAGCATTTTGAGAAAACTGGAGATGACATCAACAGAAGTTTCCATTTTTCAAAAAACCAGAGGAGGTGGAACTTATGTGCTGTGAAAGATCAATGCAAGGTTGTTCAGACTGTGATGATGGTCACTAGATAAGACCGTGGAAAAAGGAGATCCCACATGAAGCAGCCTGCCCTGGGTACCCCACCCTGCTCGCAGAACACAGCCCAGTGCTCTGGGGCCAGTACAGAAAAGCACATCAGCACCTGCTGGACTTAACACAAGGGCTCCTCTTTATGCCAGTGCTGGTGAAGTTACACAACCTCCAACACGTACCTTTTGAAGAATGGACCATGTCCCTGAAATAACAGCACAGTGTAAGTTCAGCACACAACAGAACCTTTTGTATTTGCTGGAGGAAGATGAACCTGCTGTTGATATTGCACAAACAAAATAAATTTCCTTTTTCCATAAGTAGGAAGAACAGACGCATCCTTCAACTTCCCTGGATTATTTTGAGTGAAAGAGCTCCTCTCCAATTCTGAAGAGCAATGACTTATGACATAGTCTGTGAATGTGCCAGGAGGCACCTCTTGGAACCATTACTGTGCTGCACTGAAGCAGACACTTAGAGCGGTGCAAGGCTGAACTCTGGATATGTTGGGCCAGATAATAAAAATATTACATTTTGTCAGAAGAAAAAGCACACTCTAGATTCCTTGAACATTCACAAATCTTTGTGACACATTCATGACTAGACAAATTACAAGAATCAATGCAAGAACTGAAAATAATTTAAAAATCAATTCAATGATCCTATCTATCCCCTAGGATCCCTCTTTTCTTGAAGTCAGAGGACCCACGCATGCCCCATCAAATGATTAAGCTGAAATGTAGCTCTAGTGCATTGGAAAGTCAAGAGATTGTTGTCTCTCCTGTGAAGAAAGCCTATGACCTGCAGGAAGCAGGAGATCACGCCTCCTTCCTCTCAGCTCTGCCAGAGCCAATAGATTTTATTTTGCAGAAGGAGAAGCCTGAAACTCAATCAGGGCTTGATGGCTGGAGAGCAGGCTTTGCACAGTAGCCAACAGCTGTGCTTTTGGGGCTGTGGGTTTCCAGATGCTTCCAGTTTGTAGGGATTGTTTGAATTTGGGCCTCTATGAACTGTGGGAAAAGATTCTTTAGGTGAATTTTTTAGGCCCTATCTTTTATTGCATTTTCCTTTTCAGTTGCAAGCTTGTGTGTGACTAAATGAGTGAAAGAGAGGAGGATAAACTAGTGCTGGGGACTGTGCCAGAGCAGACTGGCATGTAGACGGAATGAATGCCGGTCTGTTAGCATATCTTCTGAACAGTGTTTTTCTAAGTATGCACTTCAAATTACATATTCCTTCATATATGGGGTCTTCTGTCATACTTAACTGAGAAGAGAAATGGCAAATGAGCATAGCCCAAAGTTTGAGGAGCAGTGTTCTGGTTCTGAGGCTCTGCTGTCCACAGAGCCAACTACTTACAATCTGCTTCTCTCCCTTTTCAGTCCAGATCTGCTAGGCAGTGGGAGTGCCTATTCCATCAGTAATCGTAATTCACAGAATCAAGTGTAGTGTAGTAATTAGGAGACTTGATTTTACATTGTGATGCAGACAGTGGTTTAATGTGATATAGACTTACCTGTGCAAACTCTATTTACCACAACCCACTACACTGTCATGGGAGTGACAGCGCTTTTGTCACTGCTGACCCACCCTGAGCACAAGTACCAGTACCGCTGGGTGTTGCCAGTCTGGGGTCTGAGCCAGGGTCCACAACAGCTGGTGAACATACTCTCGCTGAGCTCCAAAGGCTTTAGATCCCATTCTGTCCATTCTGTCTGTTGTTTTCAGTTTCCCCTAGAAATAAATAGCAAGGAAACTGTCAGTGAAGGGGTGGCAATATTCCAGGTCAAGTTGCTAGCTGATGTATTTTCTAATCATTGAGTTTCTATGCTACAAAGCTAAGTCAATGACTAAAATCATGTCTCCAGACAAGTGAACAACATTTGTTAGAATTTGTTCTCTTTCAGCCTTGGCTAGTGAAGAGTTTTCTTTCCATTCTCTCTTGCTGTGCAACACTTTCCATTCAGTAAACTGTTGTCTTGCTGCAGACATAGGAATCTCCCAAAATAGCTTTATTCTTGAACTCATGTTTATCAGAACAAGTCTTTGCAGAAACTACTTTAATGTTTTTTCCAACTCCAGTAGCACATAGTGGACTTTTTCAGTCAAACCTAGAGCAAATATCTTGAAAGGGGCACTTCATTTTAATTAAGCTACATAAGATTGCATTTCTAAACACTCCAGCACTGAATCACTTACTGGAACATGGTTATTACTTACTGCAAAGCAATACTGTAGTGCTTTTCAGTATATACATTTGTGCATCAGAGTAACACCTAAATAAATTAATCACATAGCACAGCTGTCTAGCTAATGGTTAGAGGCTGAACGAGTGAGTCAAGGAAAAAGCAATGTGAAAACTGCCCCTAAACTTTACCTGATCACTTAAATACGATCCAGTTTCTCTTTGAATTCAATAGTTTTGTCTTTTCAGAGCAGAAGAAAGTGATCTAGGAAATGCAAATGAAGGCAGAAATCAGAAGGCTCTTGTTAGTATTTGTGACTATACCAGCTGGACTAAAACTGAGCACACGGCTCAACAGATCCAATGTCTGACCCGTTTGATTTTCTTACCCCTGAGCTGCAGATGTCTGAATAACGCTGCAAGACCTGAGAGTCTTTTACATTGAATATGATCACCTTTTTGCAGAAAACCATACAGTCTTCAAATATGGTTCTGTTTTCTGTGTGAAACCAAATAGTTGGGAAGATCTGGTCAGGTGTGCAGAGTGTTTTTCTGGACTTGGAGAGCTGGGCTCAATGCAGGCTTACAAACGGGGCAGCTCACTGGCCTGGCTAAAAATATGGTAGATATTTTGCTGTCTCACCAGGGTATTTTTGACTGAAATAGATACAACTTGGTTAGAAGCACACTGCGATGTGGATGAAGGATACATAGGTGCCCAGTTAGGCCATATCACAGTTTCCCATGTTTTTACACTCTTTGAAGTTACAGGACTTGCCAACGTATTTCAGCCTATTGTTTGTGTCTGAATTGTTCATTTGGAAAACCTGATATTTGCAATTTGGTCTCCTAATTGTTTGGATTGGATGAAGTAGCTTATAAAATTCATGCTCTGTTTCTTGCTGAAATCGGTGCAGCTTTTTCAATCAGATTTCTAATGACATGAAGAAATAGAAATTTGGTTTTAATTTTTTCCTTTTTGGTGAAGCGTTCTTGCCAACAGATTAGCAGACAAGAGCGTGTATGAGGAATTAACTTAAGCATATGCTTAGATTCCGTTCAGCAATTTAGGTCCAAAATTTCACAAATACTTTAGGTATTTCATTTGCCAACCAAAACTCCAAAGATGTATTTTTCAAAGGAATCTAGGCAGGTCTAATCTTGATAACTGAATCCAAAAATAACTATTCAAATCAAAGTTTTTAGAATAATTTTACAATAATCATTCAGATAGGTAAAATCTGTTGTTAAAGTGTATGTATATTTGAAAAGGGCCAAATGCTTTTGTCAGCCATATAGTTGGGTTAATTTCAGCTATAATACTGAAGTTAACAATTTTTTAATTATGTTCCCAGGATTTTTTGGTTTTATATCTCAAGAAATTCCTGAGGTATAGTACAAGATTTATTGAGTTTCACACAAGATTGGAATTAGAGCCAAATAATGGTATTGAGCACTTAGGGCTGCACCCCACAAATGCTAACTCATTTAACTTTTATGCACATGCATAAATTCAATTCTAAGAGAATGACTATTTTGATTTCAAAAAAGGGGAAAACCGTGTGTGTGCCCAGTGCCATGGAAGTAGAAGTGTGAACCAAGAAATACCTGGTTTCCTGTCTTAAGTGGGCACCACGAGCCTGTCATTGAGTGATATCATCATCTGTACCTTTTCGTTCTACTCTCATGGAAATCTACAGAAAAAAAATTTCTCCAGCATGAGCAACCTGTTGTACTTAAGTGTCTAAAATGTAGATTCTTAAGTGGGCACTGCTCTCCTAGATTTGCTTTATTGCTGTGTAGTTCATCTCATCTCTAGATAGTCATCTAATATAAGTATCTCATTTCTCTATATTAACAATTTTGGGTAAAGATCATACAATTTATGTCTTCTTGTTCTGCTAATCCCTGATATTCAGCATAGGTGGGATCCATATTAAAACTTTAACATAGCAGCATCTTTGCAATTTCTTAGTGTGGTACCAATGCTTCACATGCAAAACAACAGACCAGAAGATCTCTGTCAGGCCTGAGAATTTCTGAAGACAGTTTTAACTTCAAGCACAACTGAAAAAAAACCTGATCAAATTGCAAGGTGTAGCCGTGGACTGTAGTTTTCAGAACTGCCATTAGTCTGTGAGTTTTAGGAGGAGACAAAACGTGTCTCAGCAGATCTGTGCTCTTCCTGAAGGTGGTGTTTCACCGAGAGCAAAACTTCATCCAGTTTCACATAGAAAACATAGAACATTGCTCCTATAGTTTGATTACAGGACAGATGTCAAACAAGTACGGGTTTGTTTTGTATGGGTTTGAATCTCACCTGAATCTTCCCACAAGCCTCGAGCACGTTCAAGCACACAGGTCCAGGGGCACGCCAAGCTCAGCTTTGCTCAAACAATTTCCCTGTTTCTAGCTGAACCTAAGCTGGGGCTGGAGGATCAATGTTTTATAGCAATCTCACAAACCACAAATCTTCACAATTTATTTTTAAAACACTGATGTTTGGAAAGTTTGACTGAATTTCTGCTTTTACTGATACACAGAATTTCCAGTGCAATGAAGCTATGTTTGAGGCTGTGGAACAGCAAGATCTGGACGCTGTTCAGATTCTTCTTTATCAATACACACTGGAGGAACTGGACCTGAACACACCGAACAGTGAGGGACTAACTCCTTTGGATATTGCCATTTTGACAAACAACGTCCCTATTGCTAGGACACTTCTACATGTTGGGGCAAAGGAAAGCCCACACTGTAAGTAAAACACATACATTGAATTGACTTAGATAATTGCATGTAGATGAGATTTGCTGCTGTTTTGAGAAATTAATTACATTACACACACAAAGTGACTATTTTTATCATAAAGACGATTATACCAGCAATTGTGCCAGAGTGCTGGAGGACATTTGCAGCAATATCTGCTTGCTCAATGCCCGCTCTGTAGATCTTTTTTGTTCTCTATGTCAGATACACCAACTGATGAATCAGGTTGAGCTTCTAATGTGATTAACACTGGGGCAGCTGAGTTAATATCAATACTGAGAAAATATCTTCACAAATATGGAAATAGGAATTGAGTGAGTGATTCAAAGATCATGGTCTGAAATGTGGAGTTCGTCATCAAAAAATGAAAGGGCAATGGGTTGTCTAGACTTTAGTTTATTTTTATTATGCTTTTGATTTTGGCTATGCTGCCTTCAGGAGACAGGTTTTGTTGAAATCTATCATTTCCATTACCACGGGCTCCTCACTCCTAGTCTTTGAATGGCCTAAAATCCCACTTAAATGAGAATTTCAAAGTTCTACAGAACCAGCGAAAATTGAAGCACAAACCAAACCTTCTCACTTTTATGGAATACCAATATTGCTTATAACTACATATTGTACTTATAAAACTATCCTTTGTATTCCTTCATGGGCATTTTTATGCACAATTTGTGGGTTAGAGGGTGACTTACCAACCCAATTAATCAACCATATACCATGACACAAACTCTGACGCCTTCTTGTGTCTAAAAATACACCAATGTATGCGAATTTGTTTTAAACCGTCAATGCCTATATTTAGGACATTCCCAGCAAGGCTATAATGAGACTGTGTTTGAGGGGTTCGGCCACTGCAGACTCTGCCATTAATTTGAAGTTAGTTAAATTAACAACATTTAGTGCTGGCATGTCAATCTCGGTGCTCCAGGAAATTGCACCTTGAGGCTACGAACATTGCCAGTTTTTTCACTGGAGAGTGTGTGTGCAAGTGCGTGTGTGTGTTGAGTTTTTTTGCCAGACCCTCAGTGTTGGTACACCTTTATTGCTTTTCTATGTCCACAGCACTTATATTATCATTTATTCTGGCCTCCTTTAACCTTCCCTGGAGATTTTTGCATAGTGTAGCTGCTCAGTGAAAAGAGTTTTTTAGTTTTATATTTATTTGTTTATTTTTCTGTCATGGTTCATGACTGAGGCTTTAAAAAAAAGTGTGACAGCATTTAGAGTACATGATTGACTGCTGAAGCAACATTCATTAACCATGACAAATCTAGAGGAAAACACAGTCTTGAGTGTTCTAAACAGCAGTAAAAAAGACTAAACTAATTTTTCATTGACCTCATCTGTAAATAAATGCAGTCTGATGGCGAGCAGGGGCAATCATAAATTAGTATTCATTTCCTGTAATTAATGCAAACATGCCTATGAACACAGGGAATATGAATATATAACCACCTAATTTCCATTTCAAAATATACCCACCAAATTTCCACTTCACTTATCTTGATTTTTAGTTTTTTTGATTGAAATAATGGGTGAAGCATTCTCAATAAAAAGCAAATGATTGTTTTGGTTTTACCTTAAGGGTTTACAGTTGCTACTTGAGAGCAAAATGCAGAAAGTTATTTTCAGCACTGAAAACAAAGGTTCACAGCATCTTTGTATCTGGCTTCATTCTTGTGGAATTGATAGCAGTCACTTTCTGTTCTCTCTAGTCTTTCTGCTTTGCTTTCTGTACTTGACTAACCCTGTTAGAATGAAATCCATTCTGTTCGGATGGTCTCAGGGCTGCAAGACCCTGATGCAGCACCCAGTGGGACCATTTTCATTTCTCTGTGCTGGGCAGTTGAGCAAGACTTCCCCAGGCTGAGCAGGAGGGGAGGGGATTTCCAGGTAAAATTCTGACTCGCCCCAATTTAGGGACAGGACAGAAGCATCTCTTAATCTGATTGGAAGTGTATAGGACAGATGCACAGATCTGGGAGACTGCAAGGCAGAGGAATTCCCCATTCCGAATGCGCACAGAAAGCTTCCTACAGAGAAAACTCTTGCTCTTCCGCTATATTAGCTGTACTCATCCAGCTGGAATCTCATAGCCCCTATCATAATGCTGTAGAAAAGAGGATCTGGAGGACAGACAGCTTCCATCTGCATCACCTGGGTTGCTGCGTGGAGTGGGAAGACCGGCAGATAAAGCAACAGAAAGTAAAGCTATGATCTTCATTTCCACATGGAGCTCAGGCTTCATAAATCTTAACAGGAAACAAACATGTCTTAAACACAAAGTAAGAAAGACCAGAGACTATTTTAGTTTGTTTTTAATATTCCACCAACTTAAAGTATATATTCAATTTCAGTCTAATTAAGACATTTTTAAGCATATGAGAAACATTGGAAGATAACATTTGCTCCATTTATTCATGTCGTTAATCCCATTTAAGTGACCAGATCCTTAAGTGGTATAAATTGGCATGCTCTAATCCACTTGATGACAAGATAACCACTGGAAGGCAAAGTGTTCAAGGATTTGACCTTACATGTGTTATACCAGAATGCGTAAGGTTTTTGCCACATAAGTCCACCAGGCAATTACTTACTTTTCCCTTTTCTTGGCAGTTGTTAACATGGAAAGCAGGTCAGTGCATCTGAGTACATTGGTCCAGGAAGCACAGCAGCGAGTTACTGAATTATCGGCACAAGTGATGAACGAAGGCCTCGGTACAGACACCACGGAAAAAGAGAAGCAGCTAAAAGCCTGGGAATGGCGATCCAGGCTGTACAAGCGCATGAAGGCAGGCTACGAGCATGCGAGTAAGTAGAAGAAAGTAGTAAAATTTGAGGCAAGAACTCTACAAGTGAGAACACTCTGCGTTTGGTGAGCAAAGATGCTCCTGCTAACCGATCCTCACAGCACTGCCGTGAAGCAGAGGAATGTTGGAGGGGGGAAACTGAGGCATACGGCTAAATGCCCGTCCCAAGAATGGGAAGGAAATGGATGTTAGAACAGCACAGGACCAAATACCTGAGAGCGGCAAGCACAGAGCTCCTTCAAGAGAGGGCTGCATAAAATGGATGAGACCTCCAAGCAATTGGTTCAGGATCTAATGATTCTGTCCTGCTTATTTATCTTTTCATCTACTCCTGGATCTCAGAGTTTAAAATAAGATGGTTAGAAAAGCATATATGAATAAGGAGAAAGGGGGATGGGGACATTGGCCATTTTTCTGTTGTAATTTGATTATTTTTTAAAATAATGTATTCTGGTTTAAAAGAATGGAGTTCTTCTAAACATTTGATCAAACAATGGAATTTCATTTTACATATAAAAATAGTGAAAACTTAACTTTGGCATCCACATATTACGTTTCATCAGTGTAGTAACAGACTAGTTCACGTTAAACTGTTGTACAATGGAGTCTGTACCCAAAGTAAATGTGCATTTGGGCCCATGGGAAGGAGTAAACAAGGCTGAATTGTTTCACATGTAGATCTTTTAGTTGTATCCTATTCAATGAAATACAATCACTTCCATTAAAATTTTTACAACCATCTTTATATAAATGTACTTACAAATAATTTTCTCAAATTTATTGTATTCTAACACTACTTCTTCAAGACAGATGTAGTGCCCCTTGTACTAGATACCAAATACAGGAAATACAGCAGTAGTGTAAGTTAATATAATGATTTTTTTAAATCAATCCCAGCAGTGAGTCATGACATTTTTGTATTTGATTTCTGAATTGAGTCTGATTGATATTCTGTGACTGAAGCTTTTATTTAAAAAAAAAAAAAAAAAAGAAAGGCCTCAACTGATAACTATATTTTGGAATTACTACAATGAAATATTTGTGGAATTTGCAATTTCTGAATCACAATAATGTAAAAATGTTTTCTGTTATTTGATAAATTTGAGTTTGTTAGTGAAACCATAAAGGTTTAATTAGCTCTTTGTGGTTTTGTCCTTTCTTTCTCCTCCTATCCACCCCGCGAGATTTATAGGAGCTTTTCATTGACATAATTAGCATGAATCTGTTTTATTGGGTTACATATATGCAGGAAGATATTTTTAACTGAAAGGAGCCAAAAACCACGATAGAAACAAATGGTGTCCGAAGGATACTGTTAGCAGGGGCACTAATTAAAATGCTCAAAAGGCAGAGAACACAAACACCTACAACCCAAACCTCACAATTGCAGGGTGATTTTCAGTGGGTTCTTTGAAGACTCAGAAACATTGTTTGAATAGGATTTGTTGTGCTGAAGAGCTGATGTTTTCTCTTCTCTCCCAGGAGCCCCTGAGGCGCCAACCAATGTCTGTCTCATGGTAACGAGCAGTACATCACTCACTGTCACCTTCCAAGAACCTCTGAGTGTCAACTCAGCTGTGGTGACCAAGTATAAAGGTACTGGATTTTTCATTTACCTTAACAATGTATGAAAATGTGGTGCCTAATGACAAAGATATTTACAAGATATTATAATGCTAGTAATGTGAATTCATTTTCCCAGTCAATAGTTGTAGAAGTGGAATTTTCTAAAAGATTCTCCAAAGACAAAATTTTTATTTAAAAAGAAAAATAAATTAACCAAAAGCTTTCTCCATGAGTGCTTTGAAGAAGTTTGCTTGACTCACTGTGGTTAGGACATGGGCTCAATGACTGGGTTGAGATGAGCAGTTATAAAACACAAGCTAACTTTTGGTGCCTGTGGGCTCCTGAAACCATGTGTATCCTTGTTAACGCCAAACCCACACCACCATTCCTTAAAGGAATGTCTCTGGAAGCTGAAACTTTTGGCAGAGGCATCACACAGCTCAACTAATTAACTATTCCAGGGCTGCCACATCATTCTTGGAAGGCTAATACATTTGGGGTGGCACCAGTTAGTTGCAAAGTGGAATGAATAGGAAAATGCTTCCATCTGAATAGCGCTGTTGAATAGAAACAGTTTCAAAACAGAATTTCTGTTCCACAGGAAATTCCAACATTAAAAAAAAAAGTTTTATTTAACATTAGAAAAAAATGAGAAATTTTAAAATTTCTTGTGTAAAGGAACTTCCAGGTTTTCTTAAATGTTTGGAACAGTAAGTTCTTCAGTGTTAAGTTCAGCAATCCACAGCCTCCATCTTCCAGTTGGAAACCGTGTCCTTCCACAGGTCAAGGGACTGAAAAGCACTGTTCTCAACACTGTTCTCAACACCTGAAACTTTCTTTGCCCAGTGCAAGGGCATCAAGGAGCACGGAGCCTTAAGGTCCTCTTAGTTATTTCCCACTGTGTCTCTCTTAATGTCTTGTGTTGCGTTTGTTTCTTTGTTTCAATAATTAAAAATTCCTTTGAGAGGTACTTGAACCTTGCATTTCCATACACATAGCAAAACCAGAAAGGCTGTGTTGTGGGGCAGTCTCACGTTTCCATGTGTGGGTGTCACAGGGGTTGCTTCAACAGGAGAGATTCAGAAAGCCCCAGTCCCTTGCAGATCCAACAGCTCATGGAGCTCTTCTGAAGGTGGGACATGCAGGTGCACAAGCTCCACTGGCATCAAGCACAAGCACCCAAAGGACTGCATGAGTTTGTTTCGGAAAAGGCAGATTCTTTCTTTCCTCACCCTGTTTCTGGTCAGAGATTCCAGTCATCACTGGCTATGCCCAGTAAAAAAATTTTTAAGAATTCTTTTTTTCTTAAGAAAAAACCCCAACCTCCCAGACCTCACTAAAACCATCAAAGTGATTCCTTTCCTGATTGCCTCAGTAGAAGGATAAACTACTGTATTACACCTTGTCAGCTGTGCAGTGCTGCAGGAAGTGTGATTTTCAAAAACATCAAAGCCCTTGAGAACCCTAAATCTAATTTTCAGCAATGGGTTGTGTTGCCAGGAAACTAAATTTCATTTAAGGGCTTCCTACTGCCTGGTTTACTTGTGAAAAAGATACTTGGGCTCCTAAAACACTCAAGTTCTCTTGAAAATATCAGCCTGCTCTTTGTAAGATGTGTATTTTAAACAATACTGAAATATTTTCCACAATCTACTTATAATGATTTTTGATGTTTTTACAGTAAAGCAAATTCCCAAATAGAATTTATTTTTAAAAATAATTTTCTAAAGGTTGTAGTATTTCTCTCTTGTGTGTTCATTTGTGTTAAGTCTGTTTTGCACCATGTCAATTCTGTTCTCTTTTTGGTAAGCACGAGAGTCAGAGAAATTTAATCCAACTTGACCTAACTTTCTAATCAGACCAGGTAGCACTGCCATCACATTTTGAATTACCCTCTCTGGTGATCATTTTTTGCTTTATCAAGTTGACAGTTAGTTTTTCCAGAATGTTCTTTTTAAATCCTTTATCCCAGGAGACTTGCATATTTATGGTTAGATAAAAAGAAAGATCATTAATAGCTCCTTTTGGTGACTTTCGGGAATTAATTAAGCACTGTTTGCAGAATTGTTTATTACATTATGGAGTGAGATTCTTGGTGCTACTTTGAGGGGTCATAAAATGAATCTTTCAAATGATCACTTGCAAGAATGATTAGAACCAGCTAGCAATTACTAGCCCTGAAAGGAGAGCTTGAGAACACCATGTGAGGATCTTTTTTGTGACATACATAAACCTCCTATCCAGAAAACTGTCTAAGCATTTTGCTAATTCAGGAACAAAAATAAGCTGTTAGGATTTTTTTTTCCCCTCGATACTCTACCATTTCTTTTCCTAAGCAAATTAAAATTCAGGAGCATTTGCAGCAGTGTTTAGGGAATACCTGCTCATTAACAGAAGCTAATAATGTTCTTTTCTCTGGACCTGAGTTAGAGGGGATAAAAACTGACATCACGTCTATTCAGTTTAGTTTAGTTCCCTGAAAACATTGAGAAACTGCCAATTCCTTTTTTCTGTGTCATCTTTTTTCTTTTTCTTTTTTTTTTTTTTTACATTTTTTTTCCAAAGCTTTATTTGCCCAAATGCCATTTAGAAGCAGGGCTTGGAACATTATCTGTCTGCTGTTTTCCTGTGTGTGATCTTTTCCCTTGTTAGCTGTATAGCTTACAAATAATAATACAGTAGAATAATACTTTGCGCTCACTCTCTAACCACTAAAACCATCTCACTTCATTAGGAGATTTAATGTTAACCACACACGGTGAATGGGTATTGACTTTGGTGTCCCAGCTGGATGGCAGCTCAGTGCCTGCGTTCTGGTGAGCCACTGCTTTCAGGAGCCAGAGTATTCTTTACTTCCTCTCCTGGATTGTTGTTTAATGTTGCAGGCACCATCCTAATGGGTCCCTTCTGTTCCCCTCCAGAGAAGGCTACAGCACGGTGGTAGCTGACGTGAAATGATTCCTATGTATATTGTAACTTAGTAAAGTGTTTTGAGGCTGGAAGCAGACAGGCATGACATAAATCAATAATAATAGTATATAATCTGCTCTGTGGCAGAGGAAGATTCAAAGCCAGAGACACCTCACCTCAGTCAGTTTTAGGAAGGATGTGAAACATCACTGTAGTCTTGAGAAGCAAAACTCTTGCCCATGGCTATTCATACCCTAAAGCCAAACTTCACATCCCATCGTGGAAGTATTTAAGACCTGCTTCAGTTTTACATCTTTGAAAATGGTATCAAAACATTGCACACCAATTTACTCAGCCTTGTTGAACTTCTTATCATTTTGCATGGGCTTCTGCTTGTCCCTGTGAGCATGTAGAAACAGCATTTACTGTATGTTTTGCAATTATATATTTAATCTGTCTATCAATAATTGACTTGCCATGTTTGATCAAGTTTGGATTTCTTCCATAACAGGCTTCCTGCAGTGATCCTTCTAGTATTGTACAGTAGGTTTCATTCCAGACAGTTTTGGCTAATGTAATAGGTAGAGCTTACACAAAGACCTATGTACATATATATGTATATATATGATGTCTCCAGCTTGCTTTCCCACTTTTGTGGCAACCAGCTGTTCACACAGCAGTGTCGGAGTAGGAAAAAGCAAGCCTTGCTTTCTTTGATTTCTAGAAGAGCCCTTGTTATGGAAATGAATGCTTGTAGAAGTGAAACTTAGGTATGAAAATGTGGTGCTTTAATATTAATATCTATGCATCTTACTAAAGTAGGTGCTATGTCACTGCTTGATCATGTTCCAGTTTATAGTGGAATTAAGTAGCGTTCTGCATTCAACTTGATCTTGAAACCCTTTTCACTTATTATTCAAAGTTTCTTTGTATATTTTGAAACTCATTCTTTCCTTCCCCAAAACAGTTCTTACTCCATAAAAAGGAAAGAGAATACATTTCTTTGTAAAACATTTGAATTTATCCTGCTGAATAGGTGTGGTCTGATATTTTTTACAGTAGCTCATTTATGGCATTTTATTAGGTCTCCTGGGCACTTTATTTGCACATTACATTTTGGTAGCTAACAGGACTGTGCAATTTGACTTCTATTTTTATGCCTTGCAAGTACAGAAATGTATAAACATTGAAACAAACCTTTCTATTTCTAGCTCCTGTCAATGTCTCTAGTATGTGTAGGACTTAATATAAAATTTAAGCACTTCTATTTTTTTAAGTTTTCTATGTATTTAAAACCACCTTTGAACAGGGATCACATGTTAAGTGATGGTGTAATTAACTAATGTAGTTGATCAGACACCAGTTACTCAATTCAATCATTCTTTCCTCCTGCTTTGTGTTTGATAAAGATTTTGAACAGCAGTTCAAGATGAATGGCTATGAGAAAACCCCGATGTATAGGCTCTGCTTTTGTCTGTCTTTGGTGTCTAAAAAAAAGGCTCATATCATGACGTTGCTGAATTTCAGGCATTGCTTCACCTTTTACTTTTGCTTTGGCTTACTAAAATTAATGAGTATTTTAAAAAATTATTTGCATGTGGCTAAGTGTTCTAGCTTCCAGTTCAGAGGTATTGCATAGAAGAGTGAATTTCTTACAGTCGGTGGCAAGACTGGAACTCAAGACCTTCAGCTTCTGCCTTGAAGGAGGTTCCTGATGCAGCAGATCTGTTTGTCCATGGGTTTGGGAATCCTTCCTCACTGGAGACTTAACAGAATGTCTTCATAGGGGTTGTGGCAAGGTTTCCCCACTCACCACTTTGTCTGAAGTCTTCTCTGGTCATCATGGACTTTTTCTGGTCCATTTACAAGCATAAAGGGTCTAGAACTTAGTCAGTTTGCCTCTCCAACCAGAACCAGAACCTGATACTGTTCTAGTAATTAGATCCAACCCACAGAACTGATAAATGACAGTAAATTTGGAATCGGACCTTTGGATCTGCTTCAAGCTCTTACCTTGCATATTGAGCATAAATTGCAGGGTTTACTATTTTCATGCAGGAGTACCCAATTAGTTCACGCATGAACACTCAATCAATTTATGCATGAGCACCCAGTCAGGTCATGCATGAGCACCCACTTAATTTAGTAATGAATGCCCAGCTGGTTCACACATGAGCACTCAATGGTCATTGGTCATGTCTGAGCACCCAATGAGCTCATGCACCAGCACCCACGGAGCTCACGCCTGAGTGCCGTGTCGGGCACATACACCAGGTTCCAGAGGCCAGGGACCACAGGTGTGGGAGGAGCTCAGGACATGCCGGGTGCTGCTCACAGCTCTAAACGTGATGGAAAAACCCATCGCTGAGCAGAACCCTGTGGGGGGGACCAGGGAAGTTGACAGTAGGAAATGGAAGGACAGGTGTTTGGTTTAAGTTGAGCCTGGGAGAAGTGGCGGCAAGACGTTCACTTAAATGTTGGTTTGTTTATGTTTTCTTCTCACTCTGAATAAGTGATTAGAAGTTTTTGTTAACTGGCAATAAACTAAGTAAAAATTCCCCAAATCCAGACCATTTTGCCTGCAACACCTGGCTCCAGTGCTAGGGAAAGGTAAAAGCTCTTTAAGTTACTGTAGGGATTAGTTTATAAAGAAATAAAAGTCTTAAATAGAATTAACATCTATGCAGCTAAGTTTCTCTTTAAAACAATATTACAGGAGAACCAGAGGTAAAACAGTGGAATCCCATTAAACAGGTTACTTGAAGTAGGGTTTGTGTATTTACTTTCTTTGTTAACAGTGCTGTGCAGTGATCTGGTTTGTCTAGTACATTGTGATAGTTTACTTTTTTGTTTGCATTTTCCCAGATGCTCATTATTAATTATATTTTAATGCATTATGTTTTGGGCAGAAGCTGAGCCTAACCCATGCATGCTTCACACAAATAAGTAGACCTTACATTCATAAGCTTCCTCACCAGCTTTGGTTACACAGATTACATGAGGAAAATGTCCCCACTGGGAGTGGAAATTCGCAGAATAAGAGCCAAGCCTGTTATACCTTTCTAGGATGTGAAGCCTTTGCATAAGAACCCCATTTATTCTCCAATCCCTTTTCACACTTCTAACATGGATTTTCTCCCACATTTCTTTCCACAGCCAGCGTGGGATGTTTGTCATTGCAGGGCTGAGACACAGATCTTGGCTGTTATTATAATCCATTGTGGCTTTTTAACCACTGGCCCACGTTGGAAGGCACTATGCACTCACATGGCATGTATTCTTAGTTATTTATAAAATGTTAGTAAGAAATGTCATTTTCATTAACAGAAAGAAGTTTCTTCTTGTACTGGAATAGCTGACCTTATTACAAGCAGATAAAGAATTGTTAGTAGGTAGAAAACTAATTAAATACTTGAGAGAAAACAGTTTTTAAATTTTCAATATTTTTAAAATTTTCATACATTTTAATTTTCTCTTGGTGATAATTTCATTACAATGCAATTAAAATAATATCTTATAAATCATTTATACAATGTAGATTGGCTAGAAGATGAACTAGTGAAACCTTGATCAAGGAAAGATGTGTCTTTGGCATCCAGCCTGTCATAATGCTCCCCATAAATATCAAGTAATAAAATAGAGTATTCTGGCCTGAGTCATCCAGACAGGGCCACAAGAGAGGTTATTTAACATCACTGGTCATTATTAGCAGGTGTAAAAGGTAAAGGAGCTCACAGGTGTTTGGGAAGAAGCTTTATTGCAAATAAACTATTTGAGTATATAAAAAAATATCTGAAACAAGTATTGTGAAGCTTTATAGCCAAGGAAGTTTGAAATGCTCTCTAGGAACAGCCTAGGATGCTGCTCCTGGGACCCTTCTTACCGCTGTCCTGACTGTTGTTGTGGTGAGAGACCCTTACACCCACCCACAGCTCTTGCACACGGAAACACAGCACTGCTGTATTTACTTCAGGTGGACACAGAACTCTCTTTGTTTGCATCTTTTTCATTCCTCTTCAGCCTTCTTGATGTTTCTACTGACCCAGTGCAAAGAGCCTTGAATAAGTTTACAGAAAAAACTGAAACAATAAGTTCCAAAATAATGAATGCTAGTACTTAGAGCAGTGAGGAGCTCGGGTTTTAATTTAAGTAGTACCTAGAAATCTTAGTCCCAGGCCATGGTTACGCTATTTTAACTTCTGTGTTCGGACAGCAATATGCCTAAATCCCTTATGCGTTGTAGTAAATCCCAGTTAGAATCCCTAAAGAAACAAATAGAAGTTCACCTGTCCGTTTTGTAAACGTTGTGGCTCGTATCATATTGTCCCTGTCTACACTCTCACCAAGCAGAATGCTGCCAATTCCAGACTTTCTAAGTTAGTGTGCATTTCGGGATGGATTATATCCTTGGGGAAAAAAAAAATCTGTGGGAACAAATACAAACTTCTCAGTGCCAAACATTTGTTTTTTCCTAATGGAAGCACTGTGCTGGGATCTCTGTCAGTACTCCCTCCAGCTGGTATGACTTGTCTTTCTCCCATCATTCTTTGGAGAATTTCCAAACATGAGAGAGGCATGAACAGAGCCTGAACCAAAATCTGCCAAAAAATTGGTTCCTTTCTTAATTCAGGCTGGAAAGAACAGTTCAAGGCAGGTAGGAGGAGCTGACCCAATACAGCAAATAATATTCTCAATCTGAGCTGGTGATGCTGGCTGCACCAACAAACTGATTCCTACTTTCACTAGTATTCAATTCTCTTCAACTGTGTTATGCTTCTAAATATTTGTTTAGTTAGTTTCATCCTGATTTTATTCACATCACCAGCAGTGTTCAATGTCTTTAAATCAAGTTGCTAAGACATTATGAGTGTAAATTATGAAAATTATTTCATAAAGATCAGCCGGCAGGAAAAGATGGTGTGAAGTGGTTTCTGGGGTTGGTGCTCTCTTTCAGCTTTACATTTCAAAGGAAGCTATTGAACAATGCAATTATTTGTTTGGAGGCCCTTGGAAACACATGCCAAGGTCACAGTGTCCTTCATCCCAGGCCCTGGGTGTGCGGAGGAAGGGAAGAGAATCTTTGCTGCTTAAGTCCGGGTTAAAAGCCATAGCTGTACAATGCTTTGCACAAGGTCACACAGCAAGTCAGTAGCAAAGGCAAGATTAAAACCCAGAATCCCAGCCCAGTACACGGTTCTGTAGACCCCATCAACTTAGCAACAGAACTCACGTCCCTCGGTCTAATTAATCTACTCAGCAATTCAGTGAGTAACTTAAGTGCAAGCAAAAACAAATGCCAAGAGAAGTGACAAAGTCTACTGTGGTTTGGGCTATTTACTTCACTTAGGACAAGGTGCTTTCCTGAGGGAATCTACAACAGGAGATGTTTTGTGCCTTTGCTTTATCTCCTCTGTCTGTCAATCTCTTTGATGAGCTGTTTAAGGTGTGCCTGGTATAACAGAAAGATAGCAAGTGGAAAAGAAACAGGTGAAAATAAATTTCTACCTTTATTTTAAACTGCATGAATTGAGTATTAAAAAAAAAACCAACTTGGCCACAAGTAGGTTACATAACTTAAGCCAGTCTAAAATTATGTGCCAGCAATTTACATGAGTTTTATGTAACTGTTTATACTGCTGTTTATTTAAAAATTACTACTTATCTTGGCGACCGCAGCAACACATCGTGCATTCGCTAGCTCTGGAATACAGGGCACCTTCATTAAAACACATAGTCACCAATATATTAAGCACACAAAAACCCCCTGCTCTGACATAACGTGAAGTGTCAGATGGAAAGCCACAACAGCGAAGACATTCAGCGTTCACGACAAAGCCGGCTTTGGGGTGTTCAGAACAGGACTGGAACATGCTCCATCCTTAATTCACCCAACAGCTTTCAGGTCCTTTACAGCACATTTGGTGCAGGCTACAAGACCAGCTCTTGTTCCTGGGCTCTTATAAAGGACCCTCTTCATCTTCAGATTTTTCTACTTAAGCATTTTTATGCCTGACTTTTAAAGCGCTGGGGTTAGCTAGCCTTTTGTTCTGTCTTAAAGTCCCAAGTACTTTAGAGTTACACAGATGGTTGATATTTTTTGGTTACTACCAGAACAGTCTCTCCTAGAGCTCCCTCTCAGAAAGTAGGTAAAAACCTAGAAAAACCTTCATGATACATTGCTCATGCACAAAGTTACATAATTTTTAGATCCAGGTTAATCACAAGGGTAAGAAAAGGGATGTCTAGCTTTGTATTGGTACCAGAAAGAGCTCCAAATGTTCCACATAGCCAGAAAGTGTGAGTAATGCTGCCCTAATAAATGTAATATAGGTCACAGGAATTTGTTCCTTGTTGGTTTGGGGCCTGCTGAGTGAACAAGGTGCTCTACCTCTCCTTGCCTTCATTTTCCCACCTATAAAATAGGGGCACTGGTATTCACATCCTTCTAAAAGGTTTAAAACCTGATGAATTAGTATAGTCGAGTATTATGTATTATTTTTAGACAACCACGATGGTAGAAAGCTGAAATCTGGCAATGTATGACAGGAGATCTAAACTTAATAAATTATAAATGACTTAGGTTGATTTGCATTTCTTCAAAATGATATCATGTCATCCTCTTCTGACTTGTAGCAGTAAAATGATGGGGAAAAAAGTTTGTTAAAATCAGAAGCAAAAAATTCCAAAATTTGTTGTGAGTTTCTTCATGACAGATATCATGAGTCAGAGAATGACATTTTGTCAAAAATAGCAAAGCTTCAGTGTATCCTGTTGATATGTTTTCAGGAGTACTTTGAAACATGGGGGGAAAGAAGGCACTATTCCAACACAGCTGTTCAAAAAATATTTATTTTTCAGTCATGGAAATTTTAATCAAAACTGGGGGGCAGGGTTTTTTTGCTAAATGTGAGGTTTTAAAATACACATATTTTTGTTTTGTGCTGCCTAAAGTGCGACCTCACCGCTGCCCCTCCTGCTGGGCAGCACCCTCGCTCACGCCTGGGGGCTTCTACGAAGACAGGATTTGTTGGCAGAATCTGTCTTGAGTGACACAATCTTGCTTTACACGAACCTTTGAAAACAAAATGGTATCTGAAGTGACTGCAAACATGGTGATAACATGTTCAGCAGTTAGAACAGGGTTTCTCCAATTCATCCTTCTGGAAAACAGACAACATGTCTTAAGTTTGCTGCATGTATACTCAACGATTTAATACAGTGTCGTTACAAACCTTGAAACTCTGACAGTTCAATGGTAGATATAAGCATTCTTATAATTAAGTTGTCAATAAAAACCTACAACACGGTACCATAACAGTCTCTATTTTCATACTGATGTACATAGATAGCTTCCAAAAAAGGTGGCAGTAATTAGGTATTTAGAACCCATGGCAAAATACGCTGGAAAAGTTCAAAGATAATAGACAAAAACAATATCCTTTTCATTTCAGCAAACACAAAAACGTTGCAGAACACGCTGTGCATTCACAAACTGCAATCAGAGAAAAGGAGCGATTAGGAGAGAAAGGAAAAATGAGTTGTGCTATTGATACTTGGCTATTTTAGAAAAATGTGTTGGCAGTTAAATGTTCTATATACTGAACGAGAAATTCTGTGAAGCCTTTTTCTTTTAATGTGAAAATACCAGTATAGCACAGCCAAAAGATGAAAATTCCACATGCTGAAATTAAAATATCTATACCCTCTGATATCTTCTAAATTGTTGACTCCAATACTATATGCAAACAAAGTATCTACAAACTATTTTGTGAATCTAAAAGGGAAAGTTTTGGGTTGAATTCTTTACTTTGGTGTAAATCCAGAAAATTGATGGGATTTTCCCATGTCTACAGTGGAGTAATTTAAGAGATTCATTTGACTACGATTTTCATAGGTTTTCATGCAAGTTCGAGTCTGAAGGTACAAGTTATTAAGTTCCAGAGGTATGACCCTGGGATTAACCTTAACTATAATCATGGTACCTGTCATTACTAAAGTATAATTTAAGGAAAAGAGGCTGTTTTCCTACCCGCAGCTGTCAGTTACCCACTTACATATATCCTTTTTTTTCATGGTTTTTCATGGTCTGCTGGATACTACTGTAGATGGATGTTAATTTTTGCAAGTACTGAGGAAGAGCAGTGACAGCAGGACTTGTAATTTCATAACCTTTTAAGCAGGAATATGAGGCACCGGTACAAGATGATGGGAGGACTTGGGCAAAGGTACCATTGTAACCGAGGCTGCAGGACAGGTTGGGAAGGACGTGTCAGCCCAGCACCACTTAATTCGCTTCAAAAGGGGACATGACTTAATAGGTCCTTGTGGAACTCTGTAATTTCAGTGACCACAGCAGAATCAGGGTCAGACAAGGGAGCCAGAACCCATTGAAACCAATTAGGAGACTCTAGTGAGTGCCAGAGCTCATCCAAGAAGGATATTTCTACACAAATCAGCCAGGGCGATGAGAGTTTTGTGGACCAGCAGAGCCAAAAGGACACTCTGCCCATGCCTACCCATGCAGATCCCTTTGTAAACCAGTGCTTTTTGGTGGTTTGGATGCACCAACTGCCAAATTGCATTAGCAGGTCCAAATCTTCTACCGACTCTTTTGCACTACTTCTCTTCCTTTAAAAGGAATTTGTTTAAATGAGGGCAAATGTTGACTGAATGTCATTTGTATTGCAGTGTATTTTTAAGCATTCCTCCCTGAAAAGATTTTCAGCAATATTTTGCTTTTCTCTTTCATACACCGAGATACAATTTAAATATTGTGTGAAATTTTGCTAAACATTATTGTTAAACATGACTTTTAGTATTCACATGGAATGTGAAACTTCTAGAAGAAAACTTAACCTGTGAGTGATTCGAGTACTTCGATTTCTTTGCTTGGACTGGTATCTGATTCGATTTTCTCCTGCTATTTGTTTCCTAGTGGAATGGAGCTCTTCAGAAGACTTTTCTCCTTTGCTTGGTGAAATAATTATGGATAATCTTCAGTCTTTGAGGTGCACCATCACAGGTCTCAGAACAGTAAGTGCCAAATGACTCGTTTAGATCTTGATGTTCTGTGCCGCCGCAGTGATAGACAGACACTGATAGTTTGCATCCATGACTATTGGGAATAGCTGTAGAGTGCCTTTCTTCTAGCAACAGGTTCCAGTCATTGAGCATAATACGTCTGGTATCCATAATCCAAATGTCACAAAGGAATAGACAGACAGCGTGACTTGTTTCAGAAGTTGTCATGCTGAGGGGAGATCAGGAAATATGGGAGTGAAAGCTACTGTTTTCTGGATCACAGGCTAAAATAACAGTTCTTTGTCTTCTACTTCTTCCAGGAATACACACGTTGGCAGTCATTTTCATTTTTGTTATTTATTTTTGTATAAATATTTTACACTGGTAAGAACCGGGTCAGCAATGGAGAAAATTGATGAATATTCATATGGATTCTTAAGCAGAATAATTTTGACCACGTGTCTGAAAGTCTTTTCTCTACATGCTGTTCAGGGCCATTTGTGCAAACAAATTTTGATTCACAAAATATTCGATGAAAATAAAGCTTGCTCAAAATACTTCTGTTTCCGCTGGAAACATCATTAGAGGGGCCCAATCCAGCATCCGTGGAGCTGGAGCCTCCCCAGTGAATTCACTGGATCAGACCTACAGAGTTAGAGCAGGGGGAGCTCTGCATGTGACCATTGGCCAGTGCCCCAAAGCACAGGCTCTCAAAATGAGAGAATTAACTTTAAAGAACAAGCAATGGGCACAATATAAAACCCTCTACATAGAACAGAAAAAAAAAATTGTTTTTTCTAGCATTTATCTGAAGAAATCTTTGAGTTGAAGCACACTGTCTTCCAGGGAGCTGAGCCACAATCTGCATTTACTGTTTCTCATTTTCTAACAGCAAAACAGAGTCACTATTCCCAAGTTAAAACCAAGCAAGCTTGCACAGTTGCTTCCATAGGCACATGTTGAGAACAGTGCTTACTGTGTGTTTGTCTATACTCTCCAAAGACCATAACTCCAGTTGTTTCCATTTGCAGGGCCAGAGGTATTATGTCCACGTTTCAGCATACAACATGAGAGGATGGGGGCCTCCACGCAAATCTACTCCTGCATATGCTTCTCCTTCAAGTAGGTTGAATTTGTCTACCTTCCTAGTCTGATTAGTGATGTTGCTTTGTAAGAATTTCTCCACCTTCAAAGAACAGAAAAAGACAAACGTCCTGGAGCTCATGATTTAATTGCCATGTCATCTAGGAGCGAAATAAATAAATAAAACTCAGATATCCTTCCAATCCCCCAAAATAAGCAGAATAATCATATATGTTTGTTTGTCTAAGCTTTTATTCTTCTCTAGTCCTTTGACAGAATGTTGTCATCTAGTCACTAACACTTAAGAAAAAAGAGAAGTATTTTGACCTTCATTTCTCTTAATAGAGTTCTGCTATATGGAACCTCATTTGTTAGTATCTGAATGGATCAAAACCTAAATCTGTACTGCTGGAACCAAAACACATGTATCATATGTAATTTTGTATTCTGCCTTGTAGCATTATAGATCCCATTCACCAGACCATTCTTACAGTGTCCTGTAAGTAAAATACTCCAGTGTGGACACGCATGTTGACAGCATCTAGCCCATAAGCAGTACAATATCCCAAACATGTCCAAAAGCCTTCCTTCCTTTTCAAATCTGTGACAGGTTTTCTCATACTCCATTAGGACAATGATTTTTCACTTGTAATTTTTAATCTATTATAATCACTTTGTATTGTTACTTGCTTTTGCAGACTTGGTGCTCAATGCCAAACTGGCTCAGCATATTACAGTTTCCCTTGTATTGATTAATGCAATAAAGTGGGACTTTCCATTCTATTGCATTAGCACTTATTTTTATCAGGCTAATGTAACAATTTAATAATCTTGCATGCTAATGTGAGAAAATAAAGCAAGCTGTACCTATTCTCAGTAGTCATAATAGAGAGGGTTGGATAAATGAGGCTCTTGCAGTACCATTGTCCTGTTTCGCTTCAGTTTTGCTCTTGTTTACCCCAGAATAAAGCCAGAAATAGCCTAAAGAAATATTCTGTCTGAGAACAAAAAAGTGCTACAATCGTGGGTCAAAATTCTGCTCTTGACTATGTGGATAACTCACTACTATGGAGTTGTTTTGAATAATTTAGTGACATGCAATTACCTTGACTATACCCAGGTACAACTGCAAGGGATTTGGCTCCACAAACCAAAAATTGACATCAGCTAAGAAACAGACTCTTTCACAGTAGCTGCTAGTTATTCAGCCCACATATCTCCACAGACCAGGGCACCCCTAGCAGGACAGTTGGCATTTAAGACTGTAGCTTTGTACGATACGACCTTCTGCTTTGAGCATATTGCATTGTCTTCCCTGTCTATTCCTTCTCCACTGTCATTAACCTTCTGAAATCTGACAGTATGTTCCAGTTCCAAGGTTTTCATATACAAGGGAAGTTTTTCTGCAGATTTCAGTGTATCTACACAAAAACTATGAAGAGAATTAAGTTCATTTCCCATGTTTAGTGTCTCGGGGATCCTGGGCTTTAGAGCAGCAGAAAGTCCCTGACTTGCTGGCGTTAGGGCCATGTTGTCACGTGCAGCTGCTCAGAGCTGCTGAAGTGCCTGCCACAGCCATGGTGGGTGTTTCTCTGAAAGCAGCCGAGGTAACAAGGTCTTTTGGGTTTCTGTGTAGGAGAGCAGGAGCATCACTTGATGTACATGGGATTTTTTGTGAGTTTATGGCAAAGAGAAATGTTTCTTCATGGCTATATATGTATGTTTTCTTTGTTAGTGGACACAGAGGCTTTAGGATGACTCAGCTCACTGTATTTGGATAGCTGGCAAGGATGTGGTGTTTTCATTAAGTATCCTTAGTGACACGTGCTTAAGCTTTACAGCGAGACCATCAGGGCCTAAATGTAAATTCTTTCAATAAAAAAAATTAGCTTGAGAGACAAGATGCTATTTACTGCTGCAGTTACTGGGTGCAGAGCTTCCTCATCCACGTGACTCTCTTCACCTCTGGTTTTGAAAACTGGCAGATTTGTGCTTGGCAAGAAGGCAGCAACCTGAAATTACACCCGTGTTGCATAACAAAATATGGCCCTAAGCTAAAAATTAAATGTGAATACATTAATACTCTACAAAGTTGTCTGTAACGGCAGCCAGAAAAATATGCAAGGGAAATGAAAGCTTCAAGGCTTCACCCTGATCCATTCCAAACCCAGAGCATCAAAAGTTAGAGACAACCTTGGAGATGTATCCGTGTAGCATGACAGTGAGTACTTGCCACTGTCCTCCTGTTTCCCCTGCACACAGCAGCAGCCTGGAAAGTGGTGGCCAGTGTTGTGCAGCTGATCTGTGAAATCATAGTAGGTAGGAGCATTTCTGGGCTTATTCATTTGCATGTGAGTGATGAACAATGAGGGAAGCTGGTCTGGTTTCCATGTCATTTTTAAGGTAGTCAGCAATCTGGAGGCTCAAAAAGTTTGGAAACCACTGGGACAGAGAAATCAGGTTGTTCCAAACACTGCCAGTTTGATGCCATCAAAGCACTTTGGGATTGGTGAGTTCCAGTTGATTCCTCTTGGCTGCTCACAGGAGATGGAGGAACTGGCCTCCCCACACAGAGCTATAAATGCAGCTGGTCCTTGATGTCCACAGTAACACACAACATGCAGCACAGCCACTCCGCAGCTGTTACCACTGCCCACGGGCTATCAGGATAGCAAATGTCTTCTCTTTCATGGGGCTTACTGTAGCCGCTATACTAAATGGCAACAAATGCACATTTCTATCCCTGGCATAATGAGCCCCTTGGAAGGAATCCCTGACTCCAAACTTGCACTAGAAACCAGATCTGTATATGTAATGAGTGAACAAACTGTTTGCTGGTGACTGTGAACATGTACATGGCCTATATGCCAGAAAGATGGAGGCAGACAGATCTCTTAATACCTTGATCCATCATTAGAATCAGGAAATTGGTGCAATACTTTTTTCTCGTCATAATGAAAGTAGCCAAGTCTGGAATTAAAAAGCTCCTCTCTGATACACACACTTTCATCCTCCTGTTTGTGATGAGATTGTCTGGTTTTTTAAAACCAAGACTGAGATTGTAGCTAGCAGCAAATGAGTGAAACAGTCTTTTGAAGGTTGAAGGGACACAAATCGCAGCTTCTTGCCTCACGAGTGCAGTGCTGAGCAGACCGGAGGCTCCAGGGCAGGAATTGCCCGCAGTTGTTGGGCCTCTGCTGGGAGTAGATTTTCAAAAGCAGTTTTACTCTGAGTGTGTTTCTGTGACTACAGAGCTAGCTGTGGTTGTAGGAAGATGTTCATTCTCTGCTTTGCATTCGGTTTCCTGCATGACCATAGGAGAGTCATTCAGGCTTCTGATGTCTCAACAAAACGCAGAAGGAGCAGGAGTGTGATCTCAGTGCGGTACCGAGAGTGTCAACACGATGCCAGCTGAGCACAGCTCTGACACTGCAGTAACAGAGACCGTTTATGTACGGAAGAGAAATAGCCATTGTCTAGTCAATCACTACAGGAGCTGATTGTGAGTGCTTTGTTAATAATCATTATGATTAATTACCTAGCTGGCAGAAGGCAAAGGAAACTTATTGTACAACAACAGCAGACTTTAAAAAACCTGCCATTTTTCCCTGCATGCCCAGATGTAAAATTCCTCTAAAGCCAAGAAATATCAGAGGCAAGAAAATATTTTAAAACCTTCTCCTGCTCCTTTGTGTTTCATTTCTGTTTATTTCCTTTGTTCAATAGACTGGAAAGACTGCAGCGGAAGAGAAGCTCGGCACAGGGGACACACTGAGGCCCTGGAACGTCTCCTTCAGCAGGTTAGAGCAGCTCATCAGCATTATAATTGCAGAGGTAAGGATAAATATCTCTGTGGTAGGGCACCAGCTGAAGCCTCTGTGGCGCCTGTAATTTTAGCAGTTTTTTAACTAGGTCATACCTTCTCATTCATCAGGAAAAGAAAGATATTAATATTGGTCCATCTGGAATCACTTTAGTGCGCTATCTTGTGCTTAACCCTTGAAATTAGTTGGATGAAAACATCTGCAAGCTAGAATGCACACAAGCACAGACACACCCTTTCTCCCTCTGTGCCCTACACACCTATCAATTTGTTTTTTCCTGCAAATTGGATTGCACTAAAATGTTTCAGGGACCTCTCTTTTATTTTTTCATATAAAGAAATGCTTTAGAGAGTTAACAACTGTTTTGCGTCAAAAGAGGGGACTTGGCTGCCTCCAAATGGAAGACACTAAGTGCTCTAGGGGATGTGATGCCAATCTATAATGAAAAATACTTGCGCAATGCAATGGGATGATAAGATTGCTACATTTTCAAATAGAATGGATCAAAACTAGGAGAGAGTTCAAATCTCAGGCAGCTCTTTGCTCTTCATTCATGAGAAACAGACTGTGTCTTTAATAGCTCAAGAGCCAGGGCAACAGCTTGGCATTCTTTTTAAAGCTTATATAAAAACTCGTGTTCTATATGGGTTGTTGAAAAGTACTATTTATTTTCTTAAAATAAACTTCTAACTGGAATAATGCTTCACTGCAAAGGAACTTATTTTAAACTGAAAAGTTAAACCATGAAGTTTTCATTTTTCTTCACCTGCTATGACTGTTACTTTGAGCTGCATCAGTTGATTCAAAATCATAGAAATACTTGGGGCTAAAGTCATCTGGGTGAAATTGAAAGATGCAGCCTTTGTTCTTTAGGTGCAAATATGTCACTATCATGATGATCTGGAGTCTGCCACAACCCATTGTAACCATAGCAACTTAAACTATTCAGCTATGTTGCTTGGAAAGGGAAAGGAGATATCGCAAGAAAATGTTGTTTCTCTAAAATTCATACAAGCATTATCACTTGCAGGTGGTCTTGGTACTGAAAATACAGATGATGTATCTATTGCTTATGCAGCTTTTTCATGCTATTAAAGTCTTTCTTCCATGGTACAGTTTTTCCTTTCTGAAGTTAGTGCATATCTCAGGTCTTTCAGGCCATCTTCCTCATCAGCAGGGAATAAGTGATGGAATATCTGAGAACATTCTTAGTATACATTGTTTTACTGACATGCCAGCCCAGTACAGAAGCTGTTACAAACATGCAGAAAATCCCTCCTTTTGAGAATCTGACACCACTGTTTGCTTCTTATAAAATTCCACTGCTCCAGAAATTAACCCTAGTCTCAAAGCAAAGCACAGACAACTCTGTTGATTTCCTAACTCCTTTTCCTTAAATAATAAATAAAAACAATCTAGTAAATCTGTTTAGCTCAGAACATTTTCTTGCATGTCTGAAAGAGGATGTAGTAGCTTACATGTGGCAGTACTACACTGTGGAGTCAGCCGTAGCAACACCCTTGCCTCCAACCAAATAAAAAGCTCATAATTGCTTGTAATACTAGCATTACACAGTAGTATATTTTGGATAAATTGGGATTGTAACATAATAGGAGAGCCTTTGGAAGTTGCCTTAAATATGTGACTGATGTTAATCCCTTGTATTTCAGTAATTTGGTAAAGAAGGAAGACAGAGAGTTTTCAGAAAGAGTAAGAATCATGACATCACTTTGAGTCTGAAACTTGATTCTGTATTTATCAGCCTTAGTGAAATCTGAGCAGTTTGATCAAGGATGTGAGCTAAGGGACTATATATGACTGAAAAGCCCAAATAATGGCTTTCACTTCATATAACACAGAGGTCTGAGCTAGATTCTTAATGAATGTAAATGAGCATGATTCAACTGCCATGGACTGCAATCAGCATGGATATGCTGTTATGCACCAGCTGAGGACCTGCCGGGCATTTATCCATTCTTTACCATGCTTCTCTTTACCACACTTTTTGACATTTAATATTGTAACCTCTGTTTTCCTCATTGGTTTTAGAGATGTAGTAAATAGCTGGACATTGTTTGTAGAGTGTCCTTGAATCTACTTACAACAACCGATTTGCTGTGGTGTATAAATGAGAATCGAGCTCTATGTGAATTAAAGCCATGTGAGCACAGTCAGGACCCAAAGCTGGGCTCTTGGCACCCTGGCTTTTCACCAAGGGATACCCCACTCATGCCGCTCAGGCTGGCTGAAGGAGAGCAGAGGAGGAGTGCAGGAAGGTGGAAAAAACTGAGCAAAATCAATTGAAAAAGTCTGAGATTACTTGGATGACACAGGTGAAAGCCTAAGAATACAGAGGAGCTGGAAGAGCACGGCCGTGCACTAGTGCTACGTGATCCAGGAGGGTGAAATTGCCCGGATTCCACCCAGAACTCCTGCCCAAGTCTGTTCATTCAGACTCCATGCCTGCCTTTTGCCCTATGCTTTGCATTTCGGGGGCTGGAGAAAACAAGCTTACAAAAATACCAGGAAGAATACATTGGAATGTACAGTGAGTTTAAGAGCTTTTGGAATTAGATCAGCTGTTGCTTTTGAACCTGCTCTGTGATATGATGAAATCTCCTAGGGAATTACTTAGGAAGCTTTGCTTTCATATGTTTAATCTTCTGGAAAACCCTGATGATTACAAACAACAGTCACCCATTTGTCTTCATAATACCATGCTACAGACTATCATAACTGAGTTACTACAATTGTATGTCCTGGCAATACTTCAAATGTATTTTCTAACTATTTTTTTCTCGTAGATCATTCTTTCTAAACAATTCTGAGTGGATTAAGTAATTGTGTGATGCTTCATTAAGAAAGGAACCCAACTCTTCAGTGAAATGCTTACCAGATATTTTCTTTCTGAAATTGGGTTGAACTGTGTTTTACTAGACAAGTCAGAGGTAAAATAAAAATGTTCTAATTGTAATTTGATTCACAAGCAGAGAGCATAGTTTTATTGCATTTAACAAAGAGAAGGATCTCTGATTCCATAGGGCGTCTAAAATGTTTAGATTGTAATTATTAGTGAGAATATACAAAAGCAGGCTTGAGAACCAAGTCATAAACAGAAGTTCAGGTAGGTTTCTGTTACAGTTTCAGCTGCTGAGCTTGGCCTTGTAACCCAAAATATACCACTCAATAATACGGCTGTCATACCAATAGCTTCTTCATGAGACACAGAATTTTCTTTTGAAAGACATGGCACCTTGAGATGAGGTAATACAGAACCTATCATGGTCTCAAGATATTAAGGTGTCCGGCCACTACTTATTGCTTTAATTTCTGGCTGGAATTATGTCTCCACTATCCCAGTGTCAGCTGTCTGCAGTGCTAAAAATGTGCAGCTTTAAACTGAGTTTGAATTTGCCTGGAAGTTTCCAGCTATCTGATGTGTTTCCACAAGTTCGTGAAAGCTCTAATCCCCATTTTGTGTCCTCCGCTAGGATTTCAGGCAGATCTAGCTCATCTTGTGCTAATTTGCTTCCTTACGCAGGGTCACCCTAAATGATATTTAGCTGTTCCACGGGCTGTCTGATTTGCGGGGCTAGGATTTCAGATAATTTTACACTGAGGTAATTCCATTTGCATCACATCTGCCCCACTTGAGGAGAGGCACCCGCTTGTCTAGTGATAGGACAAAGAATTCCAGATGATCTTCCTCCTCAGAGCAATAGCCCAGCATAGCAGGCATTCCTGCAGAGCAGAGACCCCAGATGCACACTGGCAGCCTGAATATGCAACTTGGTTCTTCTTCTTTTACAACTGACTTATGTTGCTTGTAAGTATCTGTTGCATTTCAGTAAACTGGGGGAAAAACAAAACAAAACAAACCCAAACAACAACATACATCCTACCTGAGAAGAGAAAAACTGATAATGTAAATATACATTTGTAGTTAATTGCGTATTTCAGTCCAGGTCTCAATGCTTCTTATTGAAGTCTAATCACTGGAAACTCTCTAATCTTGGCCACTAGTTGTTCACAGCTCTATTGCTATATCATTTATTAATATAAAGTTCTTTTGTCGTTACTGATGCTTTTCTATAAAGGTTACTCTACGATATTTATTAGTTAATTAAATAACAGACAAAGTTCCATTTCCTGTAGATCCAAATTATCCTCTAATATCAGCTCTGTGTTTTTTGGCTTCTAGACACACTATACTGTAAAACAAAAGCAAATAGCAATGTAGGAGAGTTTACAGTCTCCATCGAGTTTTACGTTATTTCTTTTGCAGTTGGCTTCTGCAAAGCTGTGGACTAAACCCAAACCACTGAATAGCCCAATAACATACATTTCACTCTTAATGTGTCCTCTTATTTTAATGCTGCAGTCTCTGGGTGTTTTATACAGAATTACATTGCTTTGCCTCCAGCAATTTCCTCTTCCATTCGCTCCATCCTTAATATAGAAGAAAATAAAAGTTGCGTAATTAGAATGAAATTTGTATTCCTAAATTGGTCTTAACCTTGGAAGAAAGAAAGAGTAAGACAGGAGTTTTCATGTAGCATTTGGTTTACATTACTGTGATATACTGAAAGAAGTTCGTAGTAAAACAAAAATTATCTGAGGAGATACGGATAGAAAAACAAACCCATTTTTTGAAAGGAAAACAAAGATCAGTTGCATCAAAGGAGCAGTGCTGGATTTGGGTGAGTCTGTTAAAACTAAACTGAACAGCACATTGGAGAATATGCCATGGAGAAGAAGTTTGCACTGGAAAGACAATGGATTTGATGATCTAATAAGTCTCATACATCTGAATTGTATAATTTCACCCGCAGTAGAATCTTGTTCTCTTTGTACTTGCTGTTCAGCAGAGTGGTAATTACTGCTAACAATGTGTCTTCCTTCCATGGTTTTCAATGTGCAAATTATGGTGCAAATTTATTCATCATTTAAAAATATGTTGAGCACTTCTACAGATGGGGTTTTGACAAGAGCAAATTTAGATGTTCTTCAAATGTTCAAACTTAGAACTCACTAGGGAGACACAGATAGACACCTCCTATTTTGCATTGGAGGTAAGCGTAAAATATGTTACTCTGGAAACACCTAAGCAGGCTGATTAGCAGCTTTCAGCAAATAGTTCTTCATGAGTCATTTTTCCCCTCTGGAGAAGGGTGTCCCTCAAACTGTTTCACACTTCAGTCTGGGTATCACACTTCAGCATGGGTATCCATGCTTCATCTAAATAAACAGTGAGATCCTGGAAAACAGATCCTGAGATGTAGTTTCATAGTTACATTTTTCTTTATGTGTTTCTTTTCAGATCACAGTAAATATCTGAATTTTTTTTAATTAAATGTTTCTGCTGTTTCTCTTAACAACATAATTAAACAGGAGGAATGTTGCACAAGACAATGCAAAAAAAACCCCAAACCCAAGCAGTTTTAGCACCCATTCCTTTTAAATGCCATATGTGGACAACACCAACTGACAAAACTAAAATCATTTTACAATCCTGCACGTTCCCGACTGCCATCTGTTGGCATACGCTCTAAAATCTGCTCCCAGGTACGCGGTGGACACAGCTGTTTCACAGAGCTTTCAGTTCCTACTGGGAGATTTTTCTTTGGCTTACAAGGAAACTCAGGCCTCACATGAGAGAAGGAAAGACATTAAGTCTAATTCATGGAAGTGAAAAACAATACAATGTATAAAAATGTAACCACATTTTTTAGAATATTGGGCAAAATATTTGAATTTATACAATTCTTCTTGTGGGAGAGCTGGTCCAGAGATCCTTGCAGGCACACAGACCGTCTCAGGTTTGTCATGAAGTGAACAAATGAGTTAAACGCCTCTCCCTTGGATTCCAGATTACTAGGGAGCAAATGTAACTGTGAAAGCCCTGAAGTAGTACAGGTGAGTGGAAATTGTTGTGATGGGGAAAAAAAAATCCAAACAAAAGCAGATGCATTGGAAGTGATATAGAGAAAGACGAGGGTCAATCTAGTCATTGCCTTAAAGCGTTTACTTTGGTTAGACTGGTGATGCTGTGATGTTAGTAATGGCCAGGGCACCAATCATTCAGTTCTTAGAAGCTTAAGCTATATATGGACAGAAACTGAGGAATTACAACACCCTAAAATGTTGACTGATGGTTAAATTCTCTCCTTGGGTTTTTGAGACAATCTGCAAGATTCATATCCATTCTGAGCATTAAGAGTACACGGTGCTGGTTCAAGCTATGCTTTGCCTAGGAGCAAAACATTTTTACCAAGTCTGATTTTTCTGCAGGTAAGGAAATTGTTTGCTGTTGCGTATCGCTAAGATAAAGAAAATATAAGCAAAATGTTGCATTTGAGCATGTTTTTAAATGATGTCTTTTGGAAGGAATATATTGAGCACTGACTGAAATTTAGCATTGTGGTTCAAAAGTGGTTCTTTATGAGATACTAACTGAAATTTAACTGCTGGGTTTGGTTTGCTTTTTCTTTTCCATTTTAGAAAGTTCTAAATTACAGAATGCTGGTCGCAAGCAATCAGTTTCCAGAAGCTTGAAGCACCTTTTCCATTCATCGAACAAGTTTGTGAAGACTCTGAAACGGTTTGTCATCCATTTTATCTCCCAAACATTCTGAGTTTTAGCCAGCAGTTGTTGTCCTTTTGTAACAGCAAAAAGCACCTTAAAAATATATGAAGATTCCACAACCAATGAAACAGCAATCAACCAGAATAACCTGATAAAATCGCATACATGTAAGACTGGTGCAGCTGATAGGAAAAAAATGCTCTAGTTCCTACTGAAATCAATAGAATCTTTTCATTGTTACTGTTGGATATGGATTTGAATTGTAACAGTGAACATTCTGTGCAAACACAAAGTGCAGTTACTGAGGTACTTTGGAAGTACAGCCTCTGTTGCTGCTCAATAACGAAACCATGGTATTTATTTCATTCACAATATAAAATGCAGGGCTCATATAACATGTTTTAATAGTCCACTGGCAACGAGTAACACACCGAGAATTCTCTAACATCTTGAGCTACGTTTGCAACCCAGTGTGGTCCAAACAACCCTCAGCCTTGATAATTTGCTTTAGCAAATGGGAGTTGCTTATGCTGGATTGTTTCTTCTTTCATTGCCAGGAGTGTTCAGTTTGCTTTTTCTTCTTTGTATATTGATAAGAGTTTGATTCTTTCAGAAGAGCTCTCCAGAGTCTTTAAATTCCCTAAGGCAACTACTTAACGTATGTAACTAATTGCAAGGGTAAATATTGAAGGGAATGATCTCTATAAACAGTTGTGCAGATATGCTGGCCAAATTACACTCAATTACACTAATGTAAATCCATAACAACCCGCGTGATTTCAATTGAGTTACTTCAGATTTACTCTGAGGTAAAAGAGGGCAGAACTAAGCCCATTAATGATAAAAAGTTTCAGTAAAATTTCTGATTACTAAAGGGCATAAAGCCTCCATTGTGTACCCTTTACTCTGGCAACGTTCTTACTAAAACTGATGTCAGTGGCTTGCACAGATTCATAATTGCTTAGATTCCCGTAGTCTCACTTCATCTAAAGTGATGTTTCTCAAATGTTTTTCAGAATTCACTGTCTGAAGTTGTATGATCTATATAACACAGAATTCCAGATGATTTGATTTGTCTCCTCTGAACTTAACATCTATGATTCTTAAACTAAAATTTGGCCTGGATGTGAACAGACATGAAAGATGTTTGACAATGTTTCCTTCTTCCTTTAGGGGACTCTACTTATCTGTTATATTTTTTTACAAAGACAATTTACTAGTAACCAATGAAGATCAAATCCCAATTGTGGAAATTGATGACTCTCACAGTAGTTCAGTTATGCAGGATTTCCTGTGGTTCACAAAGGTAACGAGAGCCTAATTTCAGATATTACTTCTACTAATTTGTTGCTAGCAATGCATAGGCCTTAGCTCATTATTCTGAACATGTGAAATGACGTCATTAAATCTAAATGATGAAGGGCTTTACCTTGACTCATGCTAAAATGCAATTTTCACAAACCATTTCTATGGGTTAAATTCTGACTGGGTCACTAACAGTGTCACAATTAGGTCTTTTAAATATATGATCCTACATAGATGATTGCTACTTAGGTACATAGAGGTTTTATGAATGTTTAGAGGAAGAGCCTAAAGAAATAACTAGAAGTTTTAAAGTGGGTGTAATGGCTATGTCATCATTCAAGATATCTTCACACTATTTTTTATACCTTGAAGAAGAGTGAATCAATTTTACACAATAGTCCAAACAACAATTGAAATAGGTGCATGACGTTTACAGAACAACTTCTGTGTCTAATTCACTATCTGTTTCATGTTTATCTAGGCATCATTGCCTCAAAATTAGCAATATCTACTGATTTCTTCAAGTCCAAAATGTTTCTAGTTTCATTTCTGCTTTTGTAAATGCTGCAAATAAAACCTGATTGAACTAGATATATTTTTGCAGTTGTCTTGCATGTGGGATGATATCAGATGGCTGAGGCAGAATATGGCTGTATCTGTGTCCTCATCAACAGCGCTTCAAGCCAGGCAAAAGATGCTTTCAGCAGCAGCACAGCTCCAGGTTGGTTGCATTGCATATTTCTAGCTATTAATTTAGTGACTTTCTGATCCCTAAGGGACAGTGCTGCCAGCTGTCCTGGTGGTTCACTGCTCCCCACTGGCCTGTTCTTTGGAGTGGCGTTATCATCTACAATAAAATGAGCCACTGAGCCTCTCTTGCCAGCTGGAAGGAAGGAGTTACATTAAAAGTAAAGAGCAGGAAAAAGAAAAGAAAATAAAGGAAATATAGTGACAGACAAAGAAACAAACAGATGTGAGCCAGTAAATAATGACCACAGATAAGCCTGTGGGTTTGCAGATTGGGAATTCAAGAGTTATAAGCCTAATATTTGCTGCTCAAAAGCCTCTTAGAAGGTCCATTCATTATTAATTATTAATATATTAATGAAGCATTTAAACTCTCAGTAAGATTTATCACTCTCTTGCGTGATATGGGAACCTGCAGCAGTAGGTAGCTTCACAGACAAGGTCGAGTAGACCACTGAGGTTGCCAAAATGTTTCTCGTGGTTACCCCATGGCTTACAGACCGCTCAGGTACAGCTCCCAGGGCAGAACCACACTGACAGGTGGATCGTCAGAGGGGAAATAAAAATGAATCTTTCATTAAGTTCTTCATCAAGCTGCCAACATTTTTAAGGTGAAATGTACCTTTGTGCAGAGAACCAGTCAGAGACCTATTTAGACTCTTAAAAACAGAGACTAAGAGAGATTTAGTGATGCACAGACCTTGTGCTGATCCCTCAGCACAGCAGCACTACGGGCACCGTTCATACCCTGTTGATAAGGCACAGCAGAGACTCTCAGGATGGTTCTGTTCCAACCTGTGCTACAGATACAACCTGAGTGGTTCTGAACTGAATCCTTCTGTGTCTCGGTCCACTATTTGCTATGCAAATAGTAATTACACTTTCTCCAGTAGAACATTTTGACATTTACTGAAAAGCTTTTAAAGAATGGATTTCATGATAACATGAAACCTCTAGCTGGAAGGCACTTAAAAAATATATTTACTTTAATGGGAAAATATGTTTTTAAAAAATATGTGTGCAAAATTCTTACAGAAAAAGTATATCCAGGCCTCAGTTTCTCCTACCTTTTGTTTGAATGAAGTCACCAAATCTTCCCAGAAAAATCTATGGTACAGTAATGGAATTAATGAAGATCTTCATATTGCTTGGCTCATGTTTAGCCATACGGCCATCCCTCTTGTTATTGCCAGTCAATGCAATAAGCTGGGTTTTACAGCAGCTATGAGAGCCAGATACTTCGTCGCCATTATTAAGAACATCCATGTGGGGGTTGTTTTACATGTTTTGGCAAAGCACGCGGTACAGGAGAGTAGCCTTCCTGGACAACCACCTGTCTCGACTGTTTTCCCCAAAGTATCCCGAAATATACGGAATGCCAGCCTGCCGTACCTTTATTGGAGGACCACCTGTGCTTAGCAGCAGCTGCTCGTCAGTCCTTTGAGTTGTTTTAACTGTATCTGCTGAACGTTCTCTTGGGTGCGGTTGGCTCAGCTTAGGTAGCACGTATTCCTTTGGTTAGCCCAGTTTCATTCCCTCTGTGCAGATCACCTTTAGCAGAGCATTGCTAGCATGCACAGATTGCACTTCGAGATAACCAAGATTCCTAGTATATCGTGTTATTATTTGCTACCAGAGACGTTAAGAGCAGAGTTTGAAGCACAGAGACCTCACAAATGTGTCCATGTGGTATATTGCTCTGTTGAATTTCTGGCAAATTTGTTGTCATTAATGTTTGTTCTGTTGGCTTGGTCCCCTGATGAACACAGAGAGTGTCACCGATCTGCCAACCTCTAACGGTGTGTGGCCTAATGGGATCCACCAATGGAAGGATCTCAATAAAGTTTATACGGTTGAACACATTTTATTGAGGCAGTTAATAGACTGACTGTGCAGGAATTTAGGACAGAATGGAAAAGATCATTGACAACACAGCTGTTCAGGGATCGGTAGATTCAGAGACAATGGGGACTCTAATTTTGCTTGTTGTTACCACTAGACAACTCAAGCAAACAAAACACAAGTGATGGGGTGCCGAGCTAAGCAGATACAAAACTTTTTTAGTATATGAATTAGTCACATATTCATATTAGTAGGCACCCCTATTCTCTATGCTGGAATGCCGTTCAGAATATACGGTCAGTGACAGAACTGTTTGTTTTCATCCAGGCACATTCATATGTTGCAGTGATTAATATGACAACTAGATGGCTAACATCTACCTGCAATGATTTGTCCCACCTGTGAACACATGGATTAATACAAAATGTATACTCAGACACTCCGTGTTAATCAGTTATGGAGACCAATCTCAAAAGGCAGAACAGTTAAAAAAAGAAGGGAGGTGCTATATAGATACCAAGCGTGTGCCCTGCAGAGGGACACATAAAGCTAAAATAGCTCAGCTATGCCACATAAAGGGCAGGCACCGTGCTGACTGCTTAGAGTTTATAAACAATTTAATAATACAGTTTATAAGTAAATATTGCCTGCTAAGTACAGATAAATAATTTCAGGATAATCTATCCATTTATAATGTCATTAAGTTAATGTGCAGCACTTCCCTAAGCATACAATGTGCTACATTGTGAATTCAAGTTTTCATTTTAAACTACCCCCTTCTCTATCCAGCTTACTGTAGATCTCTTGAAAAGTCACGAAGTAATGAGCATATTTTAAATGTTAGGCATTTTTCTTTAAGACATCTGGGAATCTCTTCAGCGGCTGGTCACTGGACTGAGTGTGTTTGCACCTACAAGCAGATGCCTTGCTGTGTGAGGAAAGGGATTTTGACCAAAATATGTATTTTATGTGGAGCCTTTTAAAATTACTTTTCTTTAATCCTCACATATTTTCCTGGAGAGCTTTGCCCTGGTAGTTTGTTAGTTCCTGATGGTTTTCTCTAGCGCATTCTTGGTATCTGAAGTAAAAAGAAAAGGGTCCGCATCTCTTCAAATTCTTCTGGGTTCCTTCACAAGCACACTCCAGTTTAGCCCCAGAATTATTTACATTCAACATAGATATGAGGGCCTCTTGCTTTTGTTGCTGAAAATAATCTGAATAATTTTAAAACAGAGACCAGAAAATGGAGATTATAGTTAATGACCCTAACAGAAAACTTTTGAAGTGTCCATTATGAATCACTTGGGGATAGAGGAAGAATTTTGTATCGTCTCTGACATTTGGTTATGGGGAGGTTAAGATAAGTACCTGGCTCTTCAGTAAGTTCAAATCAGAAGGGTTTCACTGATGCCAGAGGAATCACCACTAGACCAATACTGAGTGCTTTTGAAAACTGCAACCTTTCCTTTACATGACAGGGCAAAGAAAGGAAGTTCTGTTCAGATAAGTGAATTACTTTGCAGTGTTTCCTTTTGCAAAGGCATTGGGTCATAGTAGTGTTTCTGATGTTCTCCATTAGACGTTGGACTGAACGCTGCTGGACCAAATACGTCAGAAGATCCACAACACAACCTAGGGAAAAACTTTTCTTTTTGCCACTAAATGATATGACTGTAGTGCAAAAGTTTGAGAAACACCATGTATTTAGTTTTTATTGCAGTCAATAGGACTGATGTCAGTGAGCACAAAGTTAAGTTTCAAAAAATACCACTCTCCTGATATGTGATAAATAACTTTCATTTTATAACTTGTTTATTTTCTAGAATTTGCTGGGAACTCACAACTTAGGCAGAGTTTTTTATGAGCCAATCAAGGATCGACACGGCAATATGCTGATAGTTACTATAAGAGAAGTGGAGAGTCTGTATTCATTTTTTAATGGCAAATGGATGCAGGTATCCAAACTACAAAGCCAGAGGAAATCCCTTTCAACTCCAGAGGAGCCAACGGCATTAGACATCTTGCTTATAACAATCCAGGTAGTGCTTTGCTTCTCTTACTGTATGTTATTTGCTTTTGTAAAGCCTGTGCCAGAGCCTGATTTTTGGAAGAGTCTCGTAGAATTTTAGGCCTTAATCCAGTGCCCAATAAAATTAATGGCAAGGCTCCCATTGAAAGCAAAGACTTATATTACTTCCAGTGGGTCTGGGATCAGACCCTTAATATGTAAAATATCCATGAGATTCTAAAGAAATTACTTCAAAGACCTAGCAGAGAATAGTAGTTTCTATCAGTTTTGGGAAACCATGCTATAGAATTCTGTAGCAAGGGATATAAAATCTTTAAGATTCTCTGGGATGTTCTTAAGCACCTATACAGACACTTACAATTTCTACACTCCTTAGGATTTTTCCATCCAACCTTGAACACTAAATCCAGGTTTAAAACCTTACCGTTTTACTTAATAAAATTGTTCTGTGGGGTTCAGAGTTCCTTTGAGCCTGGTATAGTTGCTGAAGAATTCTTTACTGACCATAACCCTCCTTTAATTTCTGCATAACATGCCCCTAGACTTCACGATTAGAAAAACAGCAAGGTAAGGATTGATCTTGGAAGTTGCTTTGCATAGTCAGTTCAGTTAACATCATTGAGAGCCACAGGTCTGCAGCCCTTCCAGAACCAGGGTAAACTCATTAAGCATAGAGAGTTCACATAAAGATTAACACGTTTTCTGTATATAAATAGCAACCTATTTCTCGCAAAATATCAGTTGCCAATCTGTCTAAAACTCAATAGCGTAGCTACCCAAAATGCAAGACAAATCATTGTCTTAGTCCTTCCTTTAGCACTCTCAACTAGACGATGACTGCTGTGGTTAATTTTTGAATTAGAGGCACTTTCTTGGGTTGAGACTGTGTTTTTTCGTACCGGAACCTGACAGGCAATCAAAATATACATTACGAGGATTTGGGAACATTAAAAAATTTCCAAAAGACAATAAAACTTACCTGATCTATGTTAGATTTAGTGCATTAAAATGTATTAAAGGTGTAGAAAAATGTCAATCTGGACAAAAGTTTTCTATTAGGAAACCCAAAATACAGGCCTGATCAGATTTCCACAGAGATCCTGGTGGAAAAAATGTTCCCCTAATGGTTTACACATTCCTATCTAATGCCCACCCTTTCTTGTATTACTTGTTTAATCATCGAATGGGTATTTTGTTCATGAAGTGCTTGTGAAAATGAGAGTCTAATTGCACTGGTCAGAGCCAAGCATAGCACTGGCAGATAATTTGATGGTTCCAAGAGTAAAGGCATAAGGCCAGGTGTCTTAATCCTCACTCATTGCAGAAGCACATATTTCTCAGGATGGCAGCAGACATCATTTTTAGGGTAGTTTCAGGGGGCTGCTATACATAGCCTTAAAAATGTCTCTTGGCTTCAGCAAATACACTATTATTATAAGTTCCTTCTAAGCTCTATTTGTTGATAAAGATATTTGTTCAGAAAACACAGCCGTTAATTAAATTTTGCACACCACTAACCCCCATGCTCATAGAGATCTTCCTGTTGACAGCAGGTGACACAGAACAGGTTTTCAAGAGCTGCAGGCTGGGACTCTACGGGGATTTCTTTGGTGACAGTCCTGGCTTATGCAGCCTCTCTCACCCCTTCCCCAGCTGAGAGCTTTATCCCAATGCTGCTCTGCTCCATCCGTATCCGTACGCACCAAACATTAACCAGGGGATTTCTCTGGCTGAAAAATGACTGCTCCTCTTCCTGAGCTGTTTTTCAGCTGAATCAGTTCCCTGACCCAGCTCACTGCTGAAATGATCAGACAGGAGTGCAGAGGTGGGTGTTATTTAAGCTAGTTTAAATGCTACCGTTGTAGAAGATTGAAACCTCAATTTTTTTAGAGCAAATTGCTGTGTGACGTGGAGAGCTTAGAGAACCTGTGTATGGCTTTAAGTAAAAAGTTGTCCAAGCGCATCCAAACTACCAGAGATTATTTATATGTTTAAGCATGTGCTTAAATGCTTTGCAAATTGGGAACACTGTTGAAACAAAAAGATGGCTGTAAAAACATTTGTTGCTTTTTGATCCCAAACTCTTCCGCTTATGTGGAAAAAAAAAAAGAGATTTTTATGTAGGACTGTTTCTCTTAAAACAGGACATACTTTCCTATCACAAACGAAGTCAGCAATGCCTCCCTCCCGGCTTGTATCTGGGTTACCTTAAACTCTGCAGTTCTGTGGATCAAATCAAAGTGCTTGTGTTGCAGAAGTTGCCTAATGTCCTGTGTCATGTTAAAATCCGAGATAACAGCAATGTCTCCAAGTAAGTGAATACATGCACATTTACACACACATATTAGACAGAGAACATTTGTTTTAAGTTTGAAACAACTGATCAAATTTAAAGGCTATGGCAATTTTGCCACTGCAAACTGTAGGTGCCAGCAAAGTTTGGCTCCAGCGTGTACGTCACCGAGATGGGCACTGAACTAAGAAGTGCACCTGGGTGTTTCCAGCCACCTGAAGGCCAATCTGGGACACACACAGCTGAGCCCCTTGGTTTCTAAGGATAGTATTCTGTGACCACTCAAATTCTGCACACAGATATATCTTCGATATATCTGTCAGGAAGATCACAGCCTGCAGCCCCGATTCAGCCTCCAGTGAATTCAATGCCACTCTTTCGATTGATTCCCCCTGACTATGGAGTGTCGGTGTTGGTGATTTTTCTATATATTCTCTTGTGTGATATCTGGTTTCTCAACTAATGCACAGCAAACATACAGGGACTGAAAACATATTCAGACAAATGCTTTCAGCCATTGAACTGTTGTGCTCTGGAAAAGTCGTTTTCCCCTTTGTCTGTTGCTTCCCTTATCTATTGGGCAAGTGCACAGATTTGTACTTCCCAGTCCTTGCTAACACATTTTATTGGCTTTTTTTCTGGAGCTTTTTAATCCCATATCATTTCAGCAACCAGCTGAAAATGTAGCACGAGGAAAAAGGAACTGAATATCTATATGGATAAAGAGGATATCCAGAATGTAGTAGTTAATACTAACAAAAATTTTGGAAGAAGTATAAAGCCTAGTGCTTCAGAGTTTATAACAGCCTCTGACTCTTGAAGTTTAAGATCAGATCTTTATTTAGAAGCAAATTGCACCACATCTATTACTCATCTTGTAGTGGGGCTTCCTGTACCTTTTTTTCTTGAATGTTTGATGCTGGCTGCTTTTCAAAACTCAATATTGGGCAGGGTGAATTAAGGATTTGATCCAGAAAGATGATTCCCATGTTTATCAGGTCTAGAATGGATATATGTCAAGGAAATCAGGAAGTTCTTTGGCTCCGTTGAGTACAAGACAGTCTGTCACAGAAATTAAACTTCCTGCTAATTGTCACTGTTGTCATTTCCAATGCATGCTTTTTAAAATATTGTGGTAGACAGAGAATGAAGTATGTGAAAAAGAAAACCTGGAGTGAGAAGCCTTAGAAAAATATTTTGAAGGCAGTTGGACTTTCAGAGGTTTGCAAGGAATCCTCAGCCTGATGTACATGTGTTAGAAAAATTAAACTTTTCAAAGTTAGATTTTTAACCACGAACAATCAAGATTGTACAACTTTAGAATGTTTTGCTATATGAGGATTAAACTATCAACAGATCCCAAATGCACATACACTGAATTCCTGCTTGTGCACTGAGCTTTTGTTATATTTCTAATTTTAACTTGACTCAACATACAGAGATGAGTGGGAATGGATCCAAACACTTTCTGGCTCAGAATCCGTGGAAAGTATGGATCATACTTCAGACTGCCCTACTCAATTGTTCTTGTATGAGCTCCAGATGGCAGTGAAAGCTCTCCTTAAACAGATCAATCTACCTCTGCATCAGGTATTTTCCTTTGTGGTTTTTATCACCTTTTTAAAAACTGAATCCTAAGAATACTAAAAGCTACAAACTGTGTAACTTGCAAGTAGGGACGAAATGTTACGGTTGCAAGAAAAGAAAAACTGAGAAGTTCTGTATTGCATTATTGTGTGTGTGTGGGGGAATATTTTCAACAAAAATTTTCCTGGATATTTGAACATATAGGGATTAAGAGACAAATTTCAATTAGCTCCTATTTTTGCATTTATTGGCATATTTGTGTGACTTCAGGCAGGTGCAAATAAGCACTTCTCCACAAAACTAGTAGTTGCGAGCACCTTTACCCAGCTGGCAAAGAAAAACAGGCATTTTTCCAGGCAAGCAGGGCAATTGACCATTTTTTGGAAGTAATAGTGAGGGTGTGCAAAAGGCCTGCAGGAGACATGGCATTTTGCTATTCTTTTCCACACAGATAAACGTAGCACTTCTAAACCACACAGTTCCAGACCTCCAGATTGCTGTGGGTGAGGAGAGGTATCTGGCTTCTAGCTTTACATTTAGGTACAAGAAATGCACATGTGAATAAATAAAGTCAGGGAGGATAATCTATGATGTGAAAGATCCATGAAAAAATAAGCTAAGGAGTTTGTTTCTTGTTTACATGAATTCCATTTTATTTTAGTCTACAAGGGTAAAGAGGCCTTAAAGTAGAAGTAAATCATCTTTATATTCACTTCAAGGTCTGTTTGTGCAGCTAGAAAGATGTGGCCTTAAAATAAATTAATCTGGTTCTACATTTCTTGATTTTGAAAGGTTTAGGCTTTGCTTTTAAAAAGGAATCCATCAGTGCTTCACCTTCTAGCCTGGGAAGAGCCAAGTAAGACTCAAGTAAACCCAAAATTAAGACAGATGGTGTGCTGCCTTGTGGTCAGTCACTCTAATTCAATAGGGCTCTGTATAGGTCTCTATGCTAGTGTATTTTCTTGGAGGTTATAGCTTTTGTGCTTTTTTTTTTTTGAGCTAGGGACTGAAATATTTAAATCAATGTGCAATATATTCCTTAGGCTGCAGTTCAGCCAAGCATTTAAGCTCATCCATTGTGCATGAGAGACAGACATAAACATGACCTTGCAGTTACACACAGTTGTAAATGTTTTGATGACTCAGGACCAAGCTTCTATGTTACTGAATTGAATTTTTAGATTTTGTTATGTATTTTTATTATTTTAGTGGTAAACAGACTCACGACAGTGACACTGGTGCATGCCCAGGGTGCAGCGCGGTCCTGCACTCAGCAGCTCTCAGCAGCCCCATTTTCTCTTGCTGCAGCACTTGTTAAACCTTTTCAGTGCTGTGTTGAGGGAGAGCTGCATACTTCTCTTAACCAACCCTAAATTGAATCTTAAAGGTTTTTAATTGAATCCATTTTCATGTTTTCACATAATTATGCAATCATAATCTTGAAAAGCACATGGCATGTGATCATTTTCTGCCTAATAAGAAACATAAATGTTGTTTTCAGGGGGGTTGTGCCTGTGTGTGTTGTTTTAATGTGGAACATTGCAGCTTTAAATCTTTATTTTATGTAGTGACACGAACCCACATTTAGTGCCCTCCCCCCCCCAAAATATTTGTTTTATGAAAATTCCGAGCTTGATGTTGTGCAAATTTTCTTTAATGTTTTATATCATTTGGGGTGTTGTTTATATAAGTGCCATGTTGTAATTCTCTCCTATTTCTTCCCCCGCGCGTGTCCCTCTACAGGCTAAGCACTTCCGTCTGTATACACAGGAGGTGTTGGAACTAGGTCACAATGTCTCCTTTCTTCTCCTGCTCCCCGCCTCAGACGACGTCTGCACTGCCCCAGGACAGAATAATCCTTACACCCCACACTCAGGATTTCTTAACCTCCCTCTTCAGATGTTTGAACTCGGTATAGTAGCTTGCTTCACCTAGAAATATTAACCCAGTCTCCTTATAATAAAATCACAAAGTTGTATCTGTTTTCCCCCTTGTCCCAGTGGAGAGTCAATAAATCACATGATGGCTTTGGCAACAACACTACCTATAACTGTGTACAAGTTATAGAGGGAGCAGAGCGGTTAAAGCATATACTGTAGCAATCGTTATTGAAATGCAAAGCATAGAGCAAAGCCCACAGTTATCCAATATGTGTCTCTAAGCCTCTTTGGAAGATGATGTTCTTTAAAAAACAGAACCAAAAAATGACACACAACATTGCAAGGTTAGAGTGTGAAAGAAGATGTAAAAAACAAAAATAAAATCCCTCTAAATTGTCACTAGAATAATCACCAGTTTTGTACAGGAGAATTTTTGCAGTTCCTGACTGCAGATACTGCTACTCAATGTCTGACTCCCTCACAACTTTGGGAAAGGTCTGAGTGGAGTTTCCCGCATGAGAGTCATCATTTTCCCTTCGATTCCTGGAAAAATGCGGGAAACTCAGTCCTACAGCTGTGGTGCAGGAAAAGCCTGCTACTGTGAAAAATGCCAAAGCACTGGACTTGAATCTGTTTCTTTAGGGAGCACATCTTGTGCTATAGCAGATTCAGCCCTCTTGTTCCATGGCATTGCTGACTGGGTAAGAATTCCCCAAAACAGAGTTTTCCAGCTGTCTCACAGAAGGCATAAGATGCTTTAGCTTCAAGGTCCTTTATTTCTCATTTCTTCTTCTTTGGTCCACAGGGAAAAGAAAGGTTCCACATAAAAGCAGCTCATAAAGACTTAATAGCTCTTTTAGAAATAATATTATAAGGACGGGGACTGCTGAGCCTTACACATCAGTCTCCTCTGTTTCCTTCTGGTCTGTAAAACTGGATATCTTTGTTTCCTCTGCCTCAGAAAAGAGAGAAAGATGTGAGCCAAAACTGAGAGAGTCAGTACACAAGGAGCCACTACAGAATAGGTCTCTCAGTGACATCTCAGGCATTTATGTGACACCTTTACCAGCACCATCCTATTTCCTATATATATATCATTGCTGAGTGCTGTTAGAGTCGCTAATGTAGGAGAACGGTGATTAGATGTTAATTCAGGTCCTACCAAGACTACATTTCTGCAGTCAAAACAGATCATCCAGCAACAACAATTTCATTTGGATCAGGCAGGAATATACGATTGTGTTTACTCCACATCAGCCAGAGGACACCAAGTGGTGCCTGTGACAACTTTAGGGGTTTTTTGCTGGTTTTGGGAGGACAAGTGACAGATGAGCTGCCATAAACCTTGGAATGGTACAGACAGACAATCCGTGAGCTGGCGTAGTCTGCCAAGGAAAAGTTACCCCTTCAAAGGCAAACTAACGTAATGGAACTAGAAGAGTTAGTTCGGTGCTTTGGGTAATATGGCCATGGCTGTAGTGCCCTTAAGTCAGACTTATTATCTTCTTGACATGCAATCCTGAAGTCTACAGTTAGACTCTGCGTATCACACATATCATTTCTCTATGAGAGGTGACTGCCGCGTTCACTGTGCAAATTAATGCATGAAGCAGATTCATCTCTGGCAAAATTAATCTCATCGCTAGAGGTTTTGCAGACTATTTAAGTCTCATTACGTGGCTCAGAGGGCAGGGGCAGGAATCATTCTCACTTCTGGGACATATTTTGCATCAGGCTGACAAAGCCGTAGACACTGAACAGCATGATGTGGTGCAGATAAACATGCAACAGGGTAATGTCTCAAAGGGCGTTCCGGGTGCAGACCTCTCTGTCAAGCGATGTTACTGCAGTGGGAAAACAGTTCATGGTGGAGAGAACAGTATGGAAAGCCAAATTTTACTTTTGAGTATTTTTTTATAAGTAAGCAATCATCTGGCCAAAGGCAGATGACATTTCTATATATCTTATTATATATGTACCCCTGATGTTCTATAAAGTGACTGTGATTCACATCTCAAATATTAGAAGCTTCCATTCCCCATTAGCTGGTGGCTACCAACTATATAATTGCATAACCACAAAAGACTACGTTGAAGTAACATTTGTTAAAGTAACATTAAAAGGTCTGAGTTAAAACCACAAAGGCTAGAAACTTCAGCACTGGAGCTGAAACCGCGACTGTAATTCAGTCAAGAGTCCACCACATATGGCATATATACTGTAAGACCACACACTGTTCAGAATAGATCCCTGCAATATCTAGGCATCGTTGGGAAACCAGAAGGTAGAATTCTTGCTTTCACTCTTTTTGTGGGATTTCTATGTTCAGATTAGGCCTTTACTGTTATGCTAATGACGTGTCCGTGATTGGATTTCTTAGTTTCAGAAATTCTCTGTTATTATTAACATGTTGTTTGCAAGAGATAAGTAGATATGTGACACCATTTTTATTTTTGCTTTAATATTTATGATAACAAGAATATATGCAATTTACACTTGAAACACCCTGAAAAATATCCTGCTACAATCCAGAAAAGTAGCAGCAGTCAGCCAGCTGGCATTCGCTGCTATAACAAGGTCGTGCTGTATGCTTGCATTTATTGAAGCACCAATGAATGGGGAAGTATTTCTTAAAACTTGTTCTCCCTCAGCAAGTTTCGTTCTGTCTGTACTGCAGTTCACAGAGATAACTGCTGAGTTTTGCCTGAGCAATTGCAGATTCTGGAAGAAGGTAGCTTTAAGCGGCTACGTACACTGTCATTTATGAAGCTCCATGGCACTTCAGCGTTTCTGTCTCTGTTACTAGTTACCTCTTTCAGAGGCAGCTCGAACCACCCTGTGCTACTCCAAAGCCAGATCACACATAGCAAGAGGTCACGTCTGAACCCTCTGTGTTACCCTTCTGCATGAGAGTTCAGAGGATGCTGTGTGATAACACCTAAAAATTTCGATTGTTTCACCCAAACCATGATATCACTGAAATACTTGTACTGCTGAGTCATTTACATTGAAGTTACTGAAGAGAAAGTTATCATTCTTTGAAATGATGCTTTCTTTCTGAAACACTCAATTAAAAAAAAAAAAGAGTTCCATTTTCCAGTCACGTCACTACTTTCTTGATAAAAGAAATTATGAGCTATAAAAGGCTCAGAAACAGCCTTTCTGATTAAAGCTATGAAGGGCATAATAGCCTCTGGAGTTGCATACTAAGGACCTGAGCATCCCTTCACTTAGATAAAAATTAGAAATTACTCTTTTGAAATCAGTGAAGTTACAATGTAAATCCAGTGTAAATGAGAGGAGAATTAGAGCCTGTATTATTTATTTCTAGCTTAAAGTTACCCATCCAGAGAGTTAGTAATTATATTTAATAAAATTTGTGTTCTGAAAGCTAAGGATTTCATATTTCATAACCAGAATATAACAATGTTTCCTTTGCATTTGGTCTTTTCACAGTTCATTTTTGCTGTTACAAGGAAAAATTTATAAGCCTGTATTGCCGCCTTTCTGCTGTCATAGAGCTGGACTCTCTGAAAACCCAGCAATCCCTAAGGGAAGCAATTTCAGACAGTGAAGTCGCTGCAGCCAAACAAAGACACCAGCAAGTTATAGACTACATACAGGTAAGAGTCTGTTTCTGACTATTCCAAGGAGATTTTTAAGGTGGCTTTTTAAAAAATTGCATAGGGCACTGTAATTTGAAATCTAAATGGAGAATTATTCACAGACATCATAAAAAGAGCAGTTGTATCAAAAATGCAGTTCTGGTTTTATGAAATTCAAACCCAGAACATGATTTCCTTAGTTGTTGCTTTTATACAAGGATTTTTATGGGTAAAATCAAATGACAGTTATACTAGACTTTTGTAAAGAAATGTGTCAGTCTGCTTGTAAAACTCCCTCCAATCTAATGTGAGGTAAGCTAGTCTCATGCTTGGGCATTCATTTGCGTATTAGTTTTTCTCTCTGTCTTTGTGAATTGAGGACATTTTTCACTATGATAAATTGCCATTTAGAAAAACTAAAATGAAAATTCAGGCTAGGTTGTGGAGACAATCTTTATCAACACTATCACAGTGAAGAAAGCAGCTCTGCGTTTAAAATGGCAAGCTAGCCCCAAAACCATCTGTAAGTCTGTCCAGCACGGTGCAGTGATACTGCTTCAGTGCTCCAATGCCGAAGGATCACAAGTGTTCTCATACTTCTATATCTTGCTTATTCTCTGCCTCTCACACTTATTTTCCTGTACTGTTCCCAGATCAGGACTTTACCTGCTCAGCTCAGGGGCCTTTGGACTACATCCCCTTGTGCAGCATAGCAAAGCCTGTCCTTTTGCAAACCGTTTTGGCAATTGGTTATTTATAGATAAAACTCATGGCCTTTGCAGAGTGTGTCTATGGACTGGGTTGTTCTGTCATTCTACAAGTGAGGTGCAGATAAGTTTGCAGCTCTATATTCTTGATGTTCAAGCAACCATCTTTTGGAATAGGAGTCAAGACAACCATTTATCACATTGATTATATGTTTGGCCCTCCATAATTTTGAACAAGATAATAATATTTCTGTTCCTCTTTGCTCTGAATTCAGATCCCCTTTGCCTTGTCCACTTTGGAGCTTTTGGCAACCTGTGGGAGGGCAGAGAGGAATGTTCCATTGTATTTTCATTGCTCAGCCACCTCCTTCCTTCTCATCTTCCCATTCTCACACTCAGAAAATCTAGCTTTTTCCCAGCATGCAGGAGAATTTGGAAAAAATTTTATCCTTCACATCAAAAATAAGTATATTTATATTAATATGTATACACTGTATAGACAGTGCTGTGTTCCTCTTCTCCAAACTGATTGACTCACATATACATGCTGGGAAAATATGGGAGAACATTTTAAACTTCAGTGTTTTGTGCTGAATTATTGTGACAGTGTATTAGCCTTGTCAGGTTTCCTCTCAGATGAAAACCAGCTGTATTCCACCTTTTGGCAAAAATATCTCAGCCCACCAGATACTGCAATCTTCAATGGTGACCACAAAACCGCAAGAGCATTTGTGTGATCATACATCTAAGGCAGTGCTGAAGTCACTACACAAACCAAACATTGTAATGAACAAGGGAGTCTATATAAATGCAGTTCTGAAAAGGAGTCACAGGGCAACTGAAAAGTAAAAATTAAAAAAACAAAACAAAACAAAACAGCAGAGTAGCAGATAAGGTACTTGGAGTCTTTACCACAGTGTTACACAGCAAGAAGAGAAACCTACAGACACTGAAATGAAAAGTGAAGTTAAATTTCAACTTACATAGCATAATGCTTCAAAGGTTCCTAAATTGTAAAAGAACCACAGTTTGTTAAAATGACTGGTCCATTATCCCAGGAGACACTGCAGAATGGCATCAGGGAGAAAACCAACGGGATTCGCATTTTATTAAACTGCACACGGTATAATTTTTGTTTGGGGTTGAGGGAGGGTCGCAGAAAGGAAATGTAAAATCTCCAAAATCAAATAGGTGAGACATTTGCTAACGGGCATTCTTTTCATGGAGCCACGCTGAAGTCTTGAAATGACGTAGGATTATGAATTAATCTCTGAACCATTTGCTATTCCTATCAGTGTATATTCTTAGTTCAAATTAACTCAGTGGCAAGGCTTGCACTGACATCATTGGAGTTGGGATTTCACCTTTACAGAAAAATGGCCATACTAGGTCAAAACAAAGATCCATCTATCCAGCTATCCTGTCTTGAACACAGCTCATCAAGAACTACCCTAGCTAATCTGGCATCTACAGTATCCTTTGGCAATAAATTTCACACTTTGAATGTGCATTTCGTGAAGTATCTCCAGCTAAGAGTAGGTGCTGCAGAACTCGTCCTAGAATATATGAGTCTGCAGTCTCCTTTTCATGGATCCTGCTGTTACTTCCCTGTTTGACAACACTCGCTGCGAAGTACCCACTCATTGTGCCTTCCCATTTTCCGACCCAGGGCTCTCACCCCACATTCTTGCAGAATGTACCTTGTGTAACTGCAAAGCAGTTTCCCGTAAGCACTGCAATATTAATATTAAGGATCACTTATTTAAATGCAGAATCTTCTGTAAGAAGAGAAGTAGAAGGGAAGTTCTAGAGAGGACACTGCAGCAGAAGGACATTATACTCACAGCTACTGCCATGTGCTGCTTGCTGCAACGTTTGCTCAGTCATCAAAGATCTTGAATTGCTTGAAGATGTTTAAAGTGTTCCATTATCAAAAGACTCTCAAGACCCGCGTTAAACAGCATCTTTCCTCTCTGCATAGACAACTAAAGCTCTATCCTGCTATTGATTTAGGCACTTGTCTCTTATTGGCATCAACGGGCATGTGTTAGAACTGTCTTAGTGTAGATTTATACTATTACAATGCATGCAGACCAAAACGATGATAAGTGAGAAAACCTGCAGTTTGGCTTGTAGCTGTACTTCAGCCCTCCATGTATGTATATTCTTCCACATGTATGTACATTCTTCTGTCAAAAACTACATTTGATCTGAGCAGTCTGCTTTTGAACATAATCCTGGGTTTGCAAGGATGCTCAAGAAGTCTTGCCTTCATTCCAGTTCAGCATGAAACCAGCTTTCAAGTGTGGTACAAAATTGATCTAATTTTTAACTCCATCAAAAGACAATTTTCATTTTCTTTCTGTGTCAGAGTTTAGGCCTGGATCCACCCCTCGTAACCACAGGTTCTTAATTGAGGTATCTAATTTGAGAGTCTGGTGGCCCCAAGCAGCCTCTGCAGTGGTGGAGGAGAACAAGCACCGGACGAAAGGCAGTTCAGACCACCTAAATCTGAAGTGTCCTGTCAGGGGATCCTGCTTCTCTCTGTTGGCAGTGACTACGCACCTACTTGAGCACTTGAAGAAAGTACACACGTAAAATTAATATACAGACTTAACTGTGCTTTTTCACCATTTTTTTCTCTACAGCAAATTGATGAGATCTGGAGGGAAATGCGATGGATCACAGAAGCACTGCAGTATGCAAGATACAAGCAGCCAGCAGCTGGCCTTCCCATAAAGAAGCTTGTGGATCTTTCAGAAGAGCACTCTCAAAAGAAAATCAGTTCGACCTCTTCCCATCTAGACTGTCTTCCTTCACCTCCCCCTTCACCTGAGGCTAGAATCCAGAGGACAAAAGCTGTGAGTGGTAAGAGAATTTTTCTTTGTTCATGAAGCAAAATCCTTGAACTCACTTTTAATTATAACAGTTCTTGTATGTCTTTTTATAAAATGTCTTTTCAGAACTTACTCCCAATTCAAATTCTTCCCTGTACTTAATATAATAAATTAATCCTTTTTGCTTTTCCTAATTCTACCACCACCTCTCTAACACACCTGTAAACCTTCCTACTTTCTTTGCTGTCACCTACGCCCATGGACAATTTCACAGAGGAAACACACAAACATTTACAGAATTGTAGATTTGATTCTAAATTAAGAAAAAAAACCCAACATACTCTGCTGTGCTTGTCTTCTGAGTGTTAATCAGTTCTCTTTGCAGATTCCCAGCCCTGCTCAGATGAAGAAGGCTGCTCTGAAGTATTCCTTCCAACTGACAGTGACTACGACTCCAGCGATGCATTAAGCCCCAGAGAATTAGACCTGATTTACTCCTCCTCACATGACATATCCCAACAGGCAGGCAGTGGCCTGGGTGGCAGCGCACCTGATGTTCTCCAAGTCCATGACATGAAGCCTTGCCTAACACTGAAAGAAGGCCTGACAGAGTGTAGTGCCTTTGATACTAATGCTGACTGTTGCACAGAGCATATAAGCAATCTAACAATGTCAAGGCTTACATCGAAAAGCATAGACAAGTCTCCTAGCTCCAAGCAACCATTGAGCTTTTTAGGGAAAAAAAAGCTAGGGAAACATCAACACTACAACTACTTCAGCCGGCATCATCGTTGGCTACGTGTGCACAGCGAGACGCAGTCTGGCTCTCTGTCTGAAGGCGTGTATACTCAGCATCTCATGAGATCTTCAGATTTATCTCAAGAACCTACCTCCAGTGAGCAGTTAAATATTCCCATCAATGGGTCTCGGAGCACTTTCTTACCTCATGCATCCAGCCTTCCAGAAGATGGGAAAGGCAAGTATGAGGAATCAAGGCAGAATGTCCATAGGATACATGTGGAGCCTTATAAAACATTTCTGGGTGAAGAGGGCAAGTCCTGGGCAATGAGCACACAGTCTGTAGAACACACGGACGTGCACAACGCTATGCAACAGATAAGAGGTTCAGATGACCAGTCGTGTTCTGCTGTCTCTGAAGTCTTCAGCAGCACGCTCTAACAGACTTCTGCATTGCTTCCCTTTGCTCCACAACGAGATAGTCAGCATTATGCACATAGGGCCGTACTTTCAAAACCTCCTGTAAAAATCCAGCTCCTGAAATGGCAACTCATGCCATTCAGAAGAATCCTGATCTTTTGACTTCATTGCCAGATTTCTGGTCTTACAGGAGCGCCTGTCATGATGCAAACATTATTATTGGCATCTGCAGTCTTGCAGGTTAAGTCGTAACAGTCACCACAGAACAGAACAATCTGTGGCTGCAAATCTAGTAATGAGGTTTTGCAGTTCTCTTGATTTCCATATATATATATATGAGCATGCAAAATTTTAAGCATGAGTGGTTCTGCCTGCAAGTTAGCAGAAACTGTAACATCTTTGGTGTCGTCATGTTAGGACTGTGTCCTAAACTTCTATTAACCTGTTTTCCACCATTTCCTATAATTTTTTCTACTTCTCAGCCTTCTTGAATGGATTTAGGTTGCAAACTAAAGTGGTAACTGGTCTAGTAAGGCAGTTAACCCAGAGTTTCTAGCCCCTTACAGAGAAACGAAAATTATTTCAATACCTAGAAAATGCAGTATGCACCATCTCTGAGTGCTGCCAGAGCCTGAGCCAATTATCACAATGTTCATGGGGGGTGGGGGGGTGGGGGGGTAATAGCTTAGATTTCAAATTATGTAAGTAGCAAGTTATTTTAAAAGCTTAGGGAGTGAACCTTTGAGGTCAAGAGCAGGCAGAATGAGGCCAAGTTCTGAGGAAATAATACGCAGGGTCTAAGTGAGATTGAAGCAAAGCTTGGTCTTTTCTTCTGCCCACCACACAGGAACACATTTGTCTATGTTGGCAGCACTCTCATACACGCATTGGAAAGAAATGCCCCTGCTTTTGTTCCTGAATATCCACTGTAAACTTTGGAGGTATTTGATCACCATGTCCAAAATTGGGATATTCTAGCAATTCAGATTAGGGAAATTTGGGGTGCAGTCTGAACCCAAGATTTTTTATTTGGGCCACCAATAAATAGTAATATCACATGGAGGGTGGGAGGTGGTGTTTTAGCATGTTGTATTTGTCTAAAGGCAGACCACAGTGAGTCATGATTACATCCTTTGCAAACAGAATAAGACTTCTAGTACTACAGAAGATGATCTCAAAAATTACATCTGTATTAATGAGAACCATAACATTTAAGTCACTAAGAAATGAAATAATGTGGAGAGAAACCACAGCTGTTGCACAAGCTTTAATTTTTCTTAAACAGTTCTTGAAGTTTAATTTTATGGGCCACATTCCTGCTGGTTAAATTCCCTCACTCCATGTTTGTGCAGCCTTCTACCTTTCAATTTTTCAGCCTCCAGGTGGATACATTCTAAGGCCTCCAATAAAGAGATTTGAGTTAAATAGTTGAGTTTACAAGTCCTTGAGGTAGAGGTAAGGATTTGGGCCCGTGATCTGTGGTCCTTATTAAAATAGCACTTCCATAACTCCACTGCTATTAAAATCCCTGTGAACTCAATCCATAAATTCAAAAATAAATGTTATTCACTATTTTATGCCTGGTCAGTATGTGGAAGCCAAGAAGAGTCTTTGCAGTGATACAAGGGCAAAAACTTTCTATAAGGGATTTACATTTGTAGCTTCTCTTTTGGGGAGAGGGAAGTTAACTTTTTGCACTTAAAATATTCATTCATTACCTGATCCAAAGCTCAGTGAGGATGGAAAGACTTCCATTCACTTCCACAGGCTCAGAATGAGACCCAGACTGAAAATTCCTGTGGGTGAGAAGATGCGGGAGGGAGCAGAAGTGTCAGTGCCAATTTGCAGCTAGAAGGACATACATTGTGTGTTTTATACCACATGGAACTGCATGGGGAAAACCTGACTCACACACCACAGCACCAAACAGTGATGTTCTACTGTCACTGAAGGCAGTAACAGTTTGTTACATTAGATTATGTTCATTAGCAGAAGTCTTGTCACCAGGGAGAGCCAGAACAACGTAATGCTCATATACAGAAGTCACAATAATTTACATTGTTTTCTATTATACAGCACCTAGTCCAGGCTCCTCTAATCTCTTTAGCCTCTAAGTAAAACTGCCATAAAACTGTCCATTAAAGAATAAAAATAACGATATGCTGAGGCCATATGTTTTTGCAGGAAGTGACGAGATAAAACAAGATGTTCCTAAATGAAACCCACCTTGCTTTGCTTTGGCTCTTCAGGAACAGCGAGGGCAAGAAGTAGCAAAATCTACAGCAGCACAGGTACACACTCCTGGTTAGATAAGGATGTAAAAATCTGTTATCTGCTCCTGCTGCTGGACTTTTCCAGAAGCACTTATGTATCTAATAAAGAGCTGGATTGCTGGATTCTTTACTGGTAGAAAGGGCTTGACTACATCGTAATCTTCTGTGCTAAGATGGAATTTGACTCTGGGAATGCAAATGCCAGCCACAATCTACCCCATCTTGATTTTGCCGTTGTTATATGGAAGCAGTGTTTATGTGATGGCCAGCATGCCTCCTTGATCCACTTACCTCTAGACTGAGGTTCTTCCACATACTATAGGAGTGAAACTAGTAATCGATAGTTCTGACTTTAAATACTTCTGGTTATAAAGCACTGATTTATCTTTCGGTAGAAATATGCGTTCGTTGTTCAAAACTGTTATCACTACCTATTCAGTGGGTGACAGAGTAAAGCGGCTCCTTAAAAGAGGAGTCATGAACACCCGAAGATAAATAAATAGTAGAAAGCAGTGCCTTTCAAGCACTGTCACAATACTTATCATAATTCTGCTGTTCTCTTAGGAAGATCACTCACACTTTTTAACAAGCAAATACAGCAATTCAGAAGAATCCTGCAAAATACAGCACAGTTATCCTCCTTCCATAATGGCACGAGTGACTCTTCTGAGCAGAGCTTAGAGTAAAGGCTCACAGTCAGGAATCAAATTAAAATTAGGAACTCAGACCTTTGCTTTAATTACCAGGAACACTTTCTCCAGGTTGAGCTAGAGTGCCCCTCCAAGGATTCTTGCACGGAAACGGGAAATGCTGTGGCTCAGAGCCCACGGCCACGAGAATTCCATCACCCAGCAGGCAGCTCGTTCCAATGAGTCCGTGCTCACTTAGATCAGCTGAAGTTCTGCTCTAAAATGGGTACTTAGGCTTTGCAAACTTCTGGATATCTCTCACTCATATATCTTGCCACAGAACCTTTTTCCTGCATTTTTCAGGGAGTATATTTTCAACTGGGCTGAACCCAGTGCCTCCTATTTCTAGGCATGACTTGGACTGGCTAGAAAAGAATATAGTGCTTAAATATTATGGCTCCAAAGGAAAAAAAAAAGAAGTGGACCATTTCTCCTATGGTCTAAAACTTTACTGTTTCTGCTGGTAGGAAGCAACATATAGGTAAACTGCAATGTTTACGCTCAAAATTCTTTGCAAGAAGGCAGTTTGCCTCAAGAAACCCGTGACTCAAGCGTTTATTTCCCATGCTCGTATTGTTTTTTCTTTGCCTTTAGATATTAATTAACAATTGGATTTTCTGTACAGTGAGAGCACACACAGAGAAGTCTATAAACTAATATTTTTAAATGCAGACATTAAAGGGAGAGGGGGAAGATGGAATATTTTATCCTGAACTTTTATGTTTAGAGTGTTTTGGAAAGAGATGTTGCATCTTTAAACTCCCTGTGGTATAAAGAAATGCATTAAGTTGCTGGTCAACTCTTTTAAGGTGTTTAAATGCATGGCTCATGACTGTTATGTAAAACTTCAATACAGCCTTACAAACAACAAGGGTACAGTGTATTTGAAAATATGGTATACAGCTTGGAAACTTACTCTGAATTTCTCCGAGGTGTTGAACTTTGCCATCAGCAAAAAGTATTTTTAGTAAGGAGGCCTTGAATTTTCAGACAACAGAGATTTCATCAGGTTGGGTCTCTGATTTTTCCACTAGAGAAAAACATTAAATAGCTAGAATACTCTATTTGCAAGTATAATTTCTCTTTTGATTCCATGAAGTAGAATTGATAAGGCTAAATGACGCCCAGAAGTGAGAAGCAGAGCTGTTGGCCCAGTCCATTCTTCCCCAAACCCAAGCAACACTCCCCAAAGGGCCGAGCGCGTTTGGGCCGGTAGCTCATTCCTGTTCTGTGCAGGCACCACCCGCGGCCCCTCTGCTGCTGAGGAGCCGTTTGCAGAGTCCTGAGGAGCCGTTTTGTTGATTTGACCTGGCCCTGTACATCACTGAAAGCTCTACAGATCCTACCGGCTCCGAGATCTCTCTCCCAGTACAAGCTGTCTCTCATACTGAGTTTTTGGGGTGCAAGAAGAGCCAGGCTAGAGCACCTTCCTCAGCCTTGTGGTACCACAGCATCTTGGGCAAGATTTAGCCTTTAAACCAGTCATCCCAAAATATGGTAATGTCTTACTAAGCTTGTTAGTCACTAAGCTACTGAAAACCTCCTATTTTGCTGCCTAAATAATAGGAATAGATTGTTTATGTTTTTTGTTATTTTCATTTTATTTCTTGGAAAAGCTATGTGCAATTGATCTAACACTAGAAGAAGTGACTGGCGTAGCACTAATCTACCTTGTTACTGTGAACTGTAGTAATTTATTGAGCAGACTTCAAGCTAAATATACAGACTTTTGTGGTTTACCTTCTATAAAGGTCAGTTTGGGCCCAATCCTGCTGTCCTTGGACCTCATTCCAGGTTCTTTTGCACCAGTGTAAATCAAGAGTAGTTCCACCAACGCTGCGACAGGTATTACCTCGTATAAAACACCGTCCCTCCACTTGCTCCCCATGCTGAGGGTCTGGACCAGCAGAGTCATCATGAAAACAACGCATTTATGCTGGTGTAAAAAACGTGACGTGTCAGGAAGACAAAAGGGTTTTTATGTCATGGGATATTCCCCTGGAGGTCACAGGGAGCGTTGTCGGAGCCGGGCTCAGAGAGCGAGCCCACCACGCTGCAGTGTCGCAGCTGTACTGGGGGACACGTCCCGCATAATTTATTGCTATGTTTTATAACAGGGACCAAATTTCTCACTCGTATTATGCAGACGAATCCCCTACTGAACGCAATGGCAGTTCCAGTTGTTTCGCTGATAAACATGAAGACTGTTTAGGGTTATTGGGGACTTGGGGGAGGGGAAAAGGGGTGGTTTGGTTTTTTTCCCCTCAGAGAAAAAGTAATTTAAGTGAAATGTGAAAGGCAGTGTTTAATTGCTTCCTGCCTTGTTTGTACATAGCAATTTGGCTGTTTATTGGTTGTCTTTGTTCAGATTTTTATTGTAACTTGTTGCTATATATGCAACCAAGCGTATGTTAAAGTTTAAACTTTGGTACATAATAATGCACAATTTAATGTGCTTTAAAACTTTGTAAATACATAGGTGAACAATGTATGCTGTGCTAACTGTGATCTTGAGACTTGACACAACAATATTTTCATGCATATGTACCTGCAAATGGTTTGAAAATAGCAAAATATATATTGAGGATGGCCATGAGCCAAGAGTAAATGAGTGCCGTATGACTCATGCTTCTTTAATAATTCCTGAAAGAGGCATGTATAGTACATAAAATAGACAATAAAAATAATTTTCAAGACTACAAATATTTTTTATAACTTCAGATATTAAATACTATTTTAGAAAAAAGATTGGTTGGTAAAAGAAATCTTCGGTTTATCCAAGTGAATCGTTGTCATAAAAATGTTCTTAACATAGATTTTTTGTTTGATCTAATATCATAGAAACCTAGCTCTTTTCAGATGTAGAAGACCTGAAGTGCTCTTGCATTCTTACAACTCCTGTGATCTTCTAAAATGATGTACTTCAAGTCTTCTCCCTTATTAACAAAAAAATGCTAGTTTATCCATTCACGTAATCCTCAATACCATGTGTATTTGTGAAGGATCCTTAAAATGTGTGTTTTGAAATCCGTTCTATCTGACCATCATCAGGTACCTACGGATGTGAGCTTCACAATCCATGGAAATCTGAACGTAATTTGTGGTTTTCTCTGAATTCTTTTATTTTTATTGGAAAGTGACTTTTTCTAAGGCCAAGCTTTCAAACATGGTCTCCAAATTTTTATTTTGGTCTACATATTCAGAAACCTAAATGAAATAGGCACAGCTTCCACAGTTCAGGAGTAAAAATAACCTCCCATCCAAGCCAGCAGAAATTGAAATTCAATTTATATAAATGTAAATGCCTTAATACAGAAGTGATATCTGGGTAGTCAGATTTGAAGTGGTATCTTTCTAACCTGTGTGTTACAAGTGCAGAAGCTGCTGGCATCCAAGCATCTTTGAATCAAAGCAGAAAACAGAATAAACAGCATAAAAACCAGAAGAAGTGTGTGCAGTGACAGACGGAACCCGCTGTGCGGTTCTGAGGTCCAGCCTGGCTTCCAAGCCACGTTGTAAACACACTGTACGTGAGTACGTATAATCTGCTTGGAGTCGAGAAACACCCCAGGTACACCCGCTGAGTATACCTTATAACAGTGAAACACACTCTCCTGTGGCGATTCCTCTGTTTTTCACATGGACTTGCGCACAGAAAAGCATGGTGACATTTCTAATGTAGTGTAAAATGGGGTCACTGCATTTAGGCAAGAGAAATCAGAACAAATCCGTGTTGAATGCTGAGTGAAACGGGAAGGACTCTGCTTTGGGTCGCTGTTTACCTCGCTTCAGAGATGGACAGGTTGCTGAATGTATTTGAACTATCTCACTGTCTGAGCCTCTCCACATTTCACGTACTGTTCTCCCTTTTGTACAGATAATGCCGTAACTGGAATAAGTGACATGCCCAAGGTCACACAGAGAGCTTGTGACAGAGAGGGACACAATTTTCTGTCTGGCATCCTTACAACATCATCAGTCGATTATCCATAGCTTGTGCACAAGTATATATGGTGATGTAAAGGGTGACAAATGTCTGTATTTCAGCCATGACATGCCAACTCATTGCAGGCTTCAGAGCAACAGCATCCTACTGGTGTATCTGTGGATCTTTCCACACATGGGAAATATTTGAACCAAAACGCAGCCAAAGTGCAGTTAAGCAGCAGAGCAAAATAAGTCTTAAAATGCAAGATAAAAAGTGACTGTCAGTCATTTCTGCTTTCTTGATTCTTAATTTCAAAACATTAAGAATGTTACCACATTTACTAAGTTAGTAAAAGAAAAAAAAAAACAAATGCGAGTAATTAGTCATGTACAGTAAGTTAAGAAATTAACTAGAAACAACGCCTCAAGGCAAAGAAGGATTTTTGTGTGCATGTACTTGAAGTACTTTGGTGCATTTTTGCATGTACCATGCATTTTTTAGGGCCTAGTTGTTCGTATGTTTTGCTTGCCCCAAGCTGCGATTTCTTCTTCATATAAGAAGATAAACAGGTGAACAGTGCACTTCTTGCAGACCTTTACAACAAGTTCGCCATGGTTCCTTGAAGGACAGTGCTGGTTTATAATTGCCTCTGTGTTCTACGCTGTTTTACTGAAATGCTTTTGAACCAACTGGAAAGAAGTTCACAAACTCTTACAGGCATGTTTTTGACTCATTCTTCTCACAGCAAAAGAACCATTTCACTGCTCCATTCAAATGTATTAACTTATAGAAACTGTCATCTCTCTCAGCAAACTGTTAACTTATTTTTTAATTCTGTCTTTAAATAAAAGCTTTGGGTTTGATTTGGGTTCTTTCTTTGTTTCGCAGACACAGAAAATCTCTATTAATAAGCTTCGCTGTTCTATTCCCCAGACTGCTGGTTTCGAACTCTCTGTTCAAACAAATACATGTTAATTAAGAAAGAGGTTATTAAAAATGTTTCTATTTTCTTTGTTTCAAATTTCTATTTAAATTAATAAAATGACACAGGTAAATTAGGATGACTGCTTCTTACCAGTGTGACTGACAGATCTAATTATTCTGATTTTCCCGTCCATCCTTATTATAATGCAGGAAAAAAATTCAGATAGAATTCTCCCCTCTGCTATTCACATACACACTCAGTTACAGAGGAAAAATGGTAAACTGAGCTGCAATCTTTGAGCTCTATAAACTAATACTAAAGTAAATTTAAAGACAAAACAGCCTTTTATACCAGTAAATATAAATGCCTTGGTTTGGAAATACTGAAATCACTGAATTTGGTGATACGGGCTTTTTTTTTACTGAATCAATGTGGTATTTGCAAAAATAAATTATTTTGAAATTTCAACCAAATTATATTTTTCGGGGGGAGGAAAGGTTTTGTCCAGCACTGTTTGTAATCACTTTCTAAAGATCCTGAGGCAAAACATTTCAAGTGTGAATCCCTTCATTAGGTGGTGATAGAGAAATAAATCCGTAATAGACGGCTGGGTTGAAACACCTTCTGTAAGAAATGCCAACATCTGCCACTGCTGTTCATTTTTGTGGTACTTGGGAGTGTTTCTCACTTCTGAAAATCAGGCATTTTGTTTAAGCGCTTAACATTAGTGGCACATGTACGAGAACGTGGCTCTAGCTCCCCTCAGCTGTGATCATTTCTGGACCACAAAAGATTTTGCCACCTACATGGGGGTTCTTCACAAGAACCTGCGCGGCCTTCGCCTTTTCCCATATTGTTTTTTAAAATGTTAGAGACCGAAAAACACTGTGTTTGGGGGTTTTTTGCTTATCATCTTTTCTTCCCCAAAATGGTCACAGAAAGGAGCTAAATCAGAACTTGGGCTTGAATAGTTTAACGCTCGATTCTCACGGCTACGGATGCTTTGAACTCGGCCCCAGCAGAACGAGGATTTTTTTCGCGCTTTCTTCTGGGGGACACTTGCCCCGTCCCCCTTCTGCGCCTTGTGGTTTCATTCTGATCCCCTGCTCTCTTGTGGCTCCATCCTGATCCCTCTTTTCCTCGAGTCTGAGTCACAAGAGCAATAACCCTGCCTGCTTCGACCGCCTCAGTGCCTCAGCTGTTCGGGTAAAGCCCACGCTCCCTGGGGACTCACGTTTGAGCACAACCCCCGGATTGTCAGGGCTCTGGCTGGCCGTGCTGCCGAGGGGACAGTCTAAGGCTCTATTTTAATCTTCTGGAGTCCGGCCAAACGCTGGAACGGAGCTGCCAGCACGAGGGGGGCCCTCCTGCTCACTGCGCCTGACCTCCCATCAGGAGAGGTGCTGGTGTGTTCCTTCTCAAACTACTGGGGCTCTTTCATTGCGCCTGACCTCCCATCACGAGTGCTACCAGGGACCCAGCGTCGACTACTGGGGGCTTAACCCTGGCACGGATCCAGCACGCGAGCTCCACGCCACTCGTCTCCAGATGTAAGATGCACCAAGTGTAAACCCACACGCCTCAGGCTCAGCTGGAGGGGACTGTTTCGGGTACTTTGTAAAAGCAGCCATGGAGCGCCGCCGATGCCTTGCTCTGTCTTACAGAGCCGGACAGACCCCCACATGGTTTTCAGCGGCTTCTTATCTTTTTATTTGGGCAGATGTGTGTAAGCAGCATTTTGCATGTGTTCACAGTCCCAGGCTGAATCCGTTCTCCTGCAGCTTGGCTGCAGATACGGGCTCCTGTTGGGAGCAGTATCAGCTCCACACCTGTCCCCACAGACAGTAATTGGGTAAATCAGACCTGGCTGTGCTGTGGGCCTCAGGGAGGATGCCCGTAAACAACTGCAAAGCACAGAGTGTGCCTCACCCTCGCCTGGATACCCAGAGACGTGAATTTTACAACAGACGGTTGCAGAAGTCAGCAGTGCAGCTCAGTCGTGCTGGTTGTTGCTGCTCAGCTTTGCAGATCTCTCCTTCACTGCAGGCAGCAAATACAGCGGCCGTCTCCTCCTGCCCTGCACCCTGCTTTGCTCAGGGTGCTGGGATGTCAGCTGAAGCCCATCCTGTGCACCCTTGATGCCACCAAGCTCTGAGCTGGCATCTAACTTATTAGCAACCTCCTACGCTTTTTTTTTACGTTTGCTGCGTATCATAACCAACCGCATCACCCTAACCCGTCTTGCAACATTACTGAGTGGTTTTTGTTGAAAGAAATGTATATTTACCAGCCTAAGTCAGTACATCCTTATTAACTCCGTTACTTTGCTACTACATTGCACATCAGCTCCACAGGTTTACGCCTCAGTGGCCCGAAGCCCCGGGTGCCGCTGCAGCCACCGAGCACCCAGCGGCCGGACAAAGCTTTGTCCCCCGGCGGGCCAGGCGAGGCTCTCGGTGCAGCCACACGCTGCCTGCGCTGCCCGAATGTCCCGAGTGTCCCCAATGTCCCACCTGTGCCCGCCGGGGGACAAAGCTGAGCTCAGCCCCAGTGTGCTGAGCGGGCTTTGCGGGGCACAGGAGAGGAGAATTATCCGAGCACCCATAAACGAGTGGGATGAAAACAAGGCTCAGGTGTTCCCCACAGCCCCCGGCCCCTGAGCTGCAACGAGACAGCAGGTCTGTGCTTCAGCCACGACGCTGAGCTCAGCCTGTGTGGATCGCCTCCTCTGCACCAAACAGCGAAGGCCGCTGCTGCCTCTCAGGTATGTGTTGGTTTTGGTGGTCTGAGGTGACTGGGGGGGCCCTGAGGGTGATGGGGGCTGTGACAGAAGCGGGTTGGGGCTTGACCCACAGAGTCACGGCTGGTCTGAGCCTCCCGAGCTACTGCCATCACCACCTGCCTTGTGCTAAAACCCCCAAAACCAGAGATCTGCGTGATGCCTTAGAAAACCTGTCCAGCTTTTCAAATCAAAAGGGGTTGAAAAGTGCTGCTCTGAGTCACGAGGAAACACCTGATGTGCAAAAACACGCGGGCGTGGGTGCGCACGGACGGGATGTTCCCACGGCCGCGGGCAGCCCGGGCGTCACCGCGCGGATGAGGCTGGAGACGCTTCGCACAGGCGTTCTTGGCAGAGTTAAACTCATAAAGATTACTCTGTTTGAGTGATTGCATCACTGCAGGTTTCTGAGTGACTCCAAACTCAAGATGCATATTTTAAACCTCCCCTGCTGTTGCTGATAATTTGTTCCATATTTACCATATTACTTAGTACTTGCAAATGTGTTGGTTTTTTTTTTTAGAATGTAAATGTTAACTAAATTAGATAGCTGTAGCCACAGCAGGCCAAGCTCATCCCTGACCCTTAATGCCACTGCAGTCCATGGTTTTAACGTTCAGGCTGAATTTAGGGATATTGACTTTCCCCCTGCATTAATCCATTGTACTTGAAAAGAAACAGAGCTTTCTCTTCTCTGTAAGCTCAGATGGTAACTATTCTGTGTTGAGCTTAGTGCTGGCATTGGGTCCTAAAGGTTTTCAAGGGACGAGGCTACTGAAACTGTATTGCTTGTTAAAATGTAAATAGGTGATGAATATATACAGTTCTGGACTTATTCAAAGACCACAGTTCTCATATCTGAGTCTGTCAAGGTAGGATTTGGGTAAGAATGTAAGTAAAATAAAAGGCTTAATGCAACAAGCTTTCAAAACCACACTTACTCAGCTGGAGTTTTTGTGGTAATATTTTTCCTTGAAGTAAATCAGCGAATTCCCACAATGTCGGAAAAAGGGTCAACTCAGAAGAAAATTATCTCATTCGCAGGTCTCCTACATTCTGTAGTGATTGCATCCAGTGCCCAGTATGGCAATTTTAAGATCTGTTGAATAAAATTATATATAAGGCAACATAGTTACTATTATGAATAGAATATCCTTTCTGTGCTTGATGATAGCTTTCACTTGGAACAAGTACCGAGTAAATGAGCTCCATGCCGTTGGACCCACTAATGTGCAAGCTGATGAGAGGTCCATTGTTTTCGTGACAGATAGCTTTATTATTTCACTTTCAACATGTTCTACATTATTTGCTAAATCAGTTTACAGAAAATCCGTTCGACCAATGCTGAGAAAAAATATTTTCGCTTTAGCAATTAACTTTAAAAACAAACTGCAGATTCATGTCAGTGTCCACTGAAGCCATGAAAGCCGGAGGGAATGCAGCTGTACTGAGCATCAGCTACCTGATTATGTTCCAAGTGGGCAACAATCTAGTTTTCAGCTTTCACTTTAAAAATCCGATTTGAAGTGACAAACTAATGCCTTTCACTGGTATTTTTCTTGCTAAATGTCTCTTCTATTTGTGGTTTAACCAATTGTTTTAACTTTAATACTTTGCCAAATGACCAGATCTACCACATCCAGATCCACATTAATGCATATTAATACAAGTAGTCAATTATTTCATCCTGTTCTGGTAGTCAGACTTCAGAAAGGTTCAGAAGGATCAGCAGAGATTTAGAAGAATGATTCAAAGATTGGAAAACATACCTTAGAGCAAGATACCTCAGCAACTCCTTCTAGTTCCTTTAGCCAAGAGATGACTAAGAGCTTTTAGCTCCTGTTCAGTACAGCTGTTCACGGGAAGGATGTTTCGTGTTGCAAAGGTGTCGTAACATTGAAAAGAGAAACGCAGTGTCTGAGTGTCAGAGCAGTTTTGAGTAGAAATAGGGAATACAATGAACTTTTGCAGAAACTTACTGAAGATTGACTTGCCCTTTGCACTGAACTGCCTCTCTAACTCACAGTTCTTATTGGATGGGAGCAGGAATTATTTGCCTCCCAATAGCTTTTGTTAAGTAAGGAAAAGCAAAAAAATGTGACTTATGATGAACTCTAAAAGTATATTTCATACATATGCCATAAGATACATCTACCACAGCATGTATTCCCATGAAGAAATTTTGGAGGAGCTGTGCTCTCACAATAGTTTGTATTTGGCCCTATGCATGCATTGTTCATGCACACACATAATTTCTGTGAAAGCTGAGGGAAATTAATAACAATGAAATCATTAAAAGGAAAATCAATTCAGGTGGTCACACTTCAGCCCAATTTGTGTGCCCCAGGTTTGTTTTGGTTTTTTTCTAAGGCTGTGTGCAAAGTTATAAGAAAAACTGCAGAATGGATTGAACTTTGCCTCTGGAAAATGTCTCTTGTATTGGGGCATTCTTTAAATTAAAAAATATCTGTTGAATACTTTTCCATACCAGATGGTACAAGATAGCAATTCCCCTCTTTAATGTGAAATTTGTGGAAAAAGAACCAATTGTCCTCATTCACTTACATCTTCAGCATGCACATTCAGTGTACGTATTTTCAGCATAATTTAGCTAGCCCTGCTGGCGTAACAGTTAATGGCTCCTATGCTTTAATTCATACAGGAATTATTTTGGTCTACATTGTTAACTAGTCTAAACAGCCTGTGTGTTAGCAGCCCCCGAAATGAATAGTTTTAGACTCTGCGTGATGCTTAGCAGTTTATTATTAGCTTAATATTTTGTGGACTTTCTTAACGCAGAGTCACTGCCCTTTTGTAATAAAAATCAAGAGCTGTGGGGAAAATGGTGCATTTGGGCTGTACCTGTTCCTCCGTGTCCTTTCTGTCCCTGTCCCCATCGGCTGAGCCCTGCTGGAGAATGCAAAGAGCCCTGAGAAACAGTGCACTAACCCCCCTGTGCTGCTCAACCAGCTGGGGGAACGCGTAGCTACTCTGATCAGCTGGGTTGTCATCAGTCAAGAGTGAGCACGGCACAGACGGTGACCTCGTGAGCGGCGCCCGCCGGCTGTGGGAGCATCTCCGTCCGCTGCTGCTGCTGGGTCTGCCCCAATCCACAGCCAGAGGAATTGTAATTCCACTGAGACCTCTGGAAAGTACATTGGGAAACTGCTGGCAGCATGAGCGACCTTGATTTAAACCTTCCAGCCTGAGCAAATACACAGCTCTGGCTCTACCCCGTACCTGTTGAGACAGAACTTCACTTTTTGAAAGGAGTGGAGGACACTGGCAGTCGAATGGCCCCAGTAAGGGTGTTGGTTCTGGGAGATGGACACAGGTTAGACCTGCCTTTTTGGGTGCGGTTTGGCAGGAGTGGAAGTTGGCAGATCTAAGCCGACAGCGATGCTTTAAAAATCCCGTCCTTGCCCTTTTTGTTCTCTCGGTCATACATAACCTCCGGCTGTGTGACTTTACACAGCAACACACCTTTAAGTACTTCCCTGCTGCTTTTGAGCTTTGGCTCGTGCTCTTCTTTAGTTGCCTGTGAGCGGTTTCCAAATTATCTGCTGAGGCTTATTTTGCTTATGTGATTTCTTGAAGCATGCTTAAACTTATAAGTCAGTACCTTTGTCTCTCTAAAGACATTCTGCTGTAATACATTACTTTTACTAGTAGCTTTTGGGTTTCACAGAAACTCATAAAAGCCCCTTGACCAGCAGATCTGCGGTCAAGGTCTGCTGGCCACCCAGAGCGCCCGCCTGCTTGCTAACCCTGTGCCGCTTGTCAAGGTGCCTCTTCTCCTCTGTTTCGAGTTTATCAACTGAACTTTGCTGGCAACAGTAAACAGTTAAATAGCTAAATGCCTATTCAATGAGTGGCCTGCCAAGTTACCAATGCAAGCATATTTTTGTAAAGAAATATGCGGCTCAACTTGTGGTAGCTATTGAGAAGCTGAGCTGCAAAAACATCAACACCACAAGGACACAATATTTTTCTCCTGATTACAACACGCTCATTTATTTTGGAATTCTTATGCCAGCTGAGGACTACAGGGCAGTGACAGTAGAAGAGTTGTCCAGATGCCAAGGAAAAGAGAGAACTGTATATGTACTTCTGTCCTGGAATGGTAGAGGGTAGGGAGAAAGGCTGGGTAATGCTTTGAAAGAATACATTTCCATAAACTTTTTCAAGGGAGTCCACAAATTGCTTCTACAACAGATACCTGCAATAGTTTCAAAATATCTTTTAAAATCCAGCTGATTGGTAAATTCTTCAGTCTGCTTGTTCACTTTGCAGAGATCTAGAGATTGCGAACATTTTTTCTTTAAAAATTAAGATAAATGATTACCTTCCAAAATAGCTTGGAAAGCCATCACATAATAAGGTACTTGTGGTGGAAGCAATCCCTATAGTATGTATTCCTAGGGCCTGAGCAACAGGGGGCTCCAACATCTGACCGGTTGGTCAGGTAGCAATTAAAAAAAAAAAATCTATAATAAAGACTTTGTTTTGTTTTATGTGGAAAACTCAAATCACCATGCCTTTCTATAGTATATGTAGACAGATTTTTTTACCTCTTAACATATGACCATTTCTGTATGAAAGCAACTGCTCCAGCACTCAGCATTATTTAAAACTTTTAGATTTCACTGGCAGTTCACAGCACTGACTTTTTGGAAGAGATTGTGTTCATGAAAACATATGGAGCACAGGCTGGATAGTGCATAGGCTGTGTAGAATATTTTTCTGGGTCATGCCACAGTATCTGAAGATTTTTAAGCCTCCCTTTAAAGGCCTTTTTTTCTGTTTTACATGACAAAAAAAAAAGCACAGGTGTTGAAGCACAGGTGTGCTGAAGCAAACCGGCAGACGGTACCGTTTAGTTTCTTCTGTCATACCATCTGCTACCTCATGGTTTTAACTTATGCCATAAACTTTTGTGGGAGCAGGGATGCCTTTTTCTTACACATTTGCACAATACCAAACATGATCAGCCCATGTCCAAGCTTTTAGGTTCTATGATAATATAAATAATAAATCTTTGAAAGGATATATTTTTGTATCTTCCCAGTATCATCATGGATGTGCTGTCATTTTATGGCTGGAGAACTAAAACATAGATGGTCTACAGTCAAAATTATTGAGTATCCCCTAATTGTGGGCATGCTTATTCAAGCCACCTAAGAGCTGATATCTCATATCAGGACTCATGTGATGTTCAAAGCACAGTTCCAGTTGGCTTGAATTGCAGCTGTCGTGAATGCACGCCCTGCTATGAATGGAGTCCCCACTGAGGCTGCATAGCTGGAGCATTGTCGAGAATGAGACATATACGTTAAGTGGCCACCTGTGAAAAGTTTTCAGTTGCGTATGTGCTACTGCACTGGGATTCTTTGGCAGAACAGAGGGAGAGAATTCATTTTTCTGTGATGATGTTCAGTTCCTGCAAGTGTTGCCGTTATCTTCTTGCAACCCTCTGCATCATTCACTACTTAGCATCTAATTACTGTAACAAACCGGAGAGTCCTATTTCTGCAACAGCCTCCTTTCATTGCGTATCCATTGTCAGGTGCGCGACCGGCGAGCTCCAAAGATGAAAAAGAAAGTCCGCACACTGCCTGTGGAAAGAAGTACATGGGGAACAATTGGCGTTTGCTCAAGTAGTGCAAAGCCGTAGCATGGAGCCAGGACAGTGGTTCGGTGACGGGAATCTGGAAGGAAGCTGTTCTCTGAGGGGTTTGTTCTGATCGGCATTCGCTGGTGCTCAGTGGCAGCATCTCCTCTGGGGATACGTGTGTGTGCAAGCACACGCGCTCACGTCTGCTGCCTTTGGGCGCGCTTCTGCAGCAGGTGAACAAACAGGGAGCGAAGGGAACCAAGGGGCTCAGTAGCTCGCTGTCTTTTGGAAGGCTCTGCTGCCCATTAAAATCCGCGTGAGCTTTTTCTGTCACTTCACAGGCTTCTTGAATGAAGCCCTTTCCAATGTCAGGATCTCAGATGCAGGATCAGGCTCTTACCTTGAAAATCTGTGCATTAAGCACCTTGTATCTTATCTATACAGCTATTGAACTAATCAATAAACACTCTACTAGTTACATGTGTCCTCCCAAGCTGAGGGATCACACGCCACCGGCATTGAAAAGGCTGAATGATTTGCCCCGGTTCATGCTTTTGAATAAAATTGACAGCTATGAGATGGAAATGTTCAGCTTTTTTTTTTTTTTTTAATTTGCTGCGGGAAAGATTTATCAGACAGAGGTGAAGTCTTTGACCCAGTTTTGTCCCGCTGGCACCCCTCTCAACGCCTTTACAAGCTACAGAGGCAAAGGCGGGGTCCCAGCCGGCTCTCAGGTACCTCTTGCTCTCCCAGTCACAGCCGCGATACCCAGCGAGCCGGTGGGGTTTAGGGCCGGGGTTTGGGATCCCGCAGCGGGATGAGCGCCTGGGCAGCGCCGGGCAGCGATCGCTGCGGAGCGGGGCCCGGGGGGGTTCCCCGCCGGCCGGGGCACCGCGGGGTCGGGGAGGCGGCCGGAGGAGAGGAGCCCTCGGGCTGCTGGGCTGGCTGAGGCCTGGACGGCTCTGCCGGACCCGGGGGCGGCTCACGGGGACCCCCGGCCAGGGGGAAGCGCAGGATGGGGTGCGGCTGGAGGAGCCCGGGGGGCTGACGCGGGCCGGGGGGCTGGTGGGATCCGGGGGGCTGGTGGGGTCCGGGCGGCTGGTGGGGTCCGGGGGGCTGGCGGGATCCGGGGGGCTGGCGGGGTCCGGGGGGCTGCGGGGTCCGAGGGGCTGGTGGGGTCCGGGGAGCTGGTGGGGTCCGGGGGGCTGGTGGGGTCCGGGGGGCTGCGGGGCCCGGGCGGCTGGTGGGGTCCGGGGGGCTGGTGGGGTCCGGGGGGCTGCGGGGCCCGGGGGGCTGGTGGGGTTCGGGGTTCTAGCACGGCCCGGGGGCTGCGGGGCCCGGGGGGCTGTGGGTCCGGCGGGCCCGGCCGGGCGGGCTGCGCTCCACGCAGGGTGCCGGCGGTCCGCGGGCCTGGGGGCAGGGCGGCTGTCTATTTTTAGTGAGGGTTTTATAGAGTGGATCCCTGCGGTCTGGCTCCACACTGAAATATTGTCCTAGTCTCAATGACATAAACACAGGGCCAGCCTGTGATCCTGGCGCCAGCTTCAGCTTAGGGAATGTGAATGAAAGTACCAGTGGGGTCCAGGCAAGAAGGAGAAGAAAAAAAAAAAATCCCGACTGTAATTACAAATAAATCCCAAACCCTCTCGCTCTCATGGCTCACTTAGTACAGCAAATAGCCTCTGATTCTCTACAAATAAGTCCCAGCTTAGTTACTGACAGATCTACCAAGAGGCAGTTAATGGAATAATGACTAAGGGAAGCTTAGCGTAATTTACCAACGGTTCCCAGTGTTGGAGGGCGATCGCCCCCAGCTCACCCCCCACCCTGCTCCCTGTGAGCCTGGGCACACAAGGGCCCTGTTTGGCTGGACGGGAAGGCTGTTTGCTTATTTATTTATTTACCGGCGAGATCTAACACAGAATGGTGACAGGCAGACTCCAGTATCTGGAGCTGAATTGTCCCCCTGGAGAGGGTGATTTGGGTTTGCGTTTGCAGAGCGAGGTTATACCTGCCTTTTTTGGATGAGAAAAGTGGGGAGATCTTAAGTGAAAGTGGCATAAAAAGTCATCTCTGCCATGAGACACTTTAAATGCAGCAGTGTTCTTTTTGCTTCTTTTTTTGTTACAAAGGCATATCTCTTCTTTGAATCCCTTGTCCAAGTCTGTTTCAATACCTAATATTTAAATGCTCGTGTTGCTTGCAAAAGTTAACCTTCACGTTTGAAGTATGGTGAACTCTTGTGGAACTTCCACAGTGGTCAGGGAATTCTCCTTTTTGTTTGGTTTTGATCTTCTTGTAAATAAAAACTGAGTAGTATTCCAAAGACACATTTTTATTAAGAATGGGAGTAATGGAAAAGCTATTCCTACATGGGAACAATTGCACATGCCTGCATACACACTTGAACGTACACACGTATATACATAGAGAACAAATCCAAGTAATAGTTAAAATACACGCCATTGTGCCTGGCATCTTATTGAACTGCTGATGTGTTCATTATGAAAACAAGTACTTTAAATGGTGATGTGTCTTCAGAAGATATGCTAAACAGCAAGGATACTTGGTAGAAGTGTCATTATTTCAATCTTGCTTGAAATAAAATTGCCCTGAGACTAAGGTGTATGAGGGAAAGTCTAGCTGATTGTTAGTGCTGTGATGGGTTCCTGCTTCTTACTGTGCCATCTTGGACTTTCCAGGTATCTGTATTAAAAGGAGGGTAATAGTCACTTGTTAATATTTTTGAATGAAAAAAAAAAAGTCCTCACTCAGGCTTATCAAAGGAAGTTGACTACACGTAAGTGATGCTTTGCTAAGTAGTAATTTGTGAGCACTTCTTTCTTTGCTGCGGTGATGTTTGCTGTGGGGCTGTTTGTCTCATATTCCTGTTGAGAGATGATGGTGTTGTGAGATGTTGCTCTCTACCCAAGAATGGCTCTAAAAGCTTTTAACTCTATCCTGTAATTGATGTGTTGTGTAAACTGCAATAAGGGAAGGATATTAAAAAAAGGGGGGGGGGGTGTGAAACAACATATTTAATGAGGATGAGTAAACACACCCAAGATGTAACTGTAGATATAAGAAAAATAAAAGCAGCTGGGGGGCTTCTGAGACATTGTTTGTCTTGAAAGTGATGAGAAGAGGCACCATCAAAAGACTTGTTTTACTACAGTCATGCTTCATTATGGGGAAGGAGAGTGTGGGGAAGGGGAGGGGTGGGGGTTCCCTACGTGACCAGGTTGCCAGAAGAGAGAACCTAACTCGTTTGCATGGCCTAATTAATCCCTGAACCCAGTCAAAGCCTGAGTCGGAGGGAGCAAACGTCAGGTCTGTGTCTGGGAAGCCTAGATTCATTATTTTACTCGCCTGGGTCCCTTTGCCTTCACAGGCAAAGACTTGAAAATCCCAAGCCAAAGAAACACATCCCAGAGATTCATACTGAACATGAGCAGGTTTCGAATCAGTCTCCTTTGTGTCTGTTTCTGTATCTGAATTAATCCCATGCCCCCATGTGCGTGTCTGTTTCGTGATTTGTGAGAGACAGTGGAAATAATTCCATTTGCCACTAAAGGTACGAGTTTCTTTGAAAAGTATTCTATTGAAGATACAGCTTTTCACAGCCAGTCCAGTCACTGTGAGTTCGGATTTCGTGACGTGTCGTGGTGGCTGCAAACATAATGATATGCACGGAACTCTGGCTGATCATTGTAATCTACTTCTTTTTGAAGAGAGCAGATTCCCTGAAGGGATAAAGCATAAGAAGCAGGGAAGAAGTGGTAAACACAAAATGCTGGGGAAAGACATGCAGTTTAATCTTTTTCTAGTCATTAAAACTCCTTCATCCTTGCAGATTTTCTAGCCAGAGCAAATTTAAAGAATGTCCAATAAAGCAGCAGGTCCCCATTTGTGGGACCCTCCTCTGCTGCATTTATTCTGGAGGCAAAACTATACTCAGGAGTTGGTTTATACATTGAGCTAATTCTGGTCTTTTATTACCCTGTAGCCAAAATACGTGTGAGCACAAAGTGCAGCCATTCTAGATTTGGTCCGGGGTTTCTGCATTAGATATAGTTCTGATCCTGCTCCCCCTGGCTCTTTGGTCGGGATTAGACCCTGCCTTTGGGATTTTGTGCTTCCACAAAACCCGTCAGTCTCAGAACATTTTACCCCAGCATCTGAGGCAACGTTTACTGAGTGCAGGGGACCTGGGGACTCAGGACTTAGTTGACAGAAGTCCTTTTAAAATAAGTTTAATTCTCCTTCATTCATAACCAACAGGCTACATATGATGTAATCGGATTTATTTTTTCCTCTTCACCCCCACTGGAGCCAGGAAAATGAAGTAGTTCAGAGAAAAGGGGTTGTCATTTTTAGTCAAGCAGCCATTCATCACGTAGCATTAGACAATTAGCAATAAAACATTTGAAGGGCTCCATTGGTGCTAAAAGGACGCGGAGGTCTTTCTAAATATCAGAGGTGGGAAATGTTATGTATCAGGGTTATTCAGTAGCTGGCATCAATGAATCACTCACAGGGGATTGCTGTATTTGTCACTTCATTGAATCTCTGTCACTCAGTTGTCGCTAGTGTTTTATAAAAAAAAGGAGTCATAAAAACTTGGTTTATCTCAGTAGATGTTTAGCTTAATAAGCAGGCTGGCAAAAAAAAAGGATAAATACATTCCTACCTGTCATATGTGTGTACATGTAATATATGCTGCTACAGGGAGTTTGTTTGGATGAACAACGTTCCCTTTGTGGAAATTCAAATCCCAGTCAGGAGCCATTACTTGTAAATATAAGTGTCATTTTTTAACACAAAAAGGGCCTTGGTTTCTGTTTCATCTTTGCCAATTCTCCCACTGGCCCCTGTCTCCATAATGAATTAGTCTGCAAACTGTGAGGCAGACGCTCATGGCTCTGGTCGCTTCTCTGGAGTGCTGAGATGTTAGTATTTGGCAGAAAAAGTAGGATGGTCAGGTGGGGTAGAGGCGGGGGAGGATTCAGAACTTCGGGTGTCCTCTGTTGCAAACCTTTTGCGTGAATAAATAATTAAATAAACGGAACTTTAATTCCTCCGAGTGGGGTTGCAGCCAAGAAAACTCTGTTCTGAGAGATTCAGATTTACGGCAGAAGACACTGCTGAGAGAAAAAGCGAGAAACAGAGACAGTGGAGTTCCACCTCCCATGATATATAGAGCCAAGGGGAGGTATAAATACCCGTCACTTCCCGGACCCTCTTTTAAAAAAAAAGACAAACACCCAGGATCCTGTCTCTGGCTGCCTTGCAGCAAGGCGCCCTCATAAAAGCTAAGATAAACAGTTTATCAGCAGATGAATGCACAAGCTCTGTTCTAAAGACAAAAGTCTATACCTTAGGAAAAGCGCAGGAGCAAGGAGAGAGGGGGCTGAGAATCAAGGAGGCACAGTGTTTTAAGAGCAAGAATAACACGAAATGAGAAAAATAGAGCAATTCTTTGAGGACCTTGCAAGATTTTAGTCTCTTCTTTTACAGCCCTTTTTGTTTGTTTGTTTTGTTTTGTTTTGTTTTTTCCTTAAGGCAGTGGATACATCTCTTTATGTATAGCTGTACTTAAAGACTAAGAAATAACTAACTTGCTTTATTTGGGAGGTCTCCTGGGTTTTTTTATTCTTTCATTGCTTTAATTCATCAGTCATTTTAGGATTTACTCCATTATAAAACATTCATCCCAGAGCTTAGTTTTCAAATATATTATTTATACATCATTTATCATGCAGATACAGGTTCTTGGCCAAATGTATATTTCTCCATCTCCATTCTGTTGGGATTTCAAGGTAGAACTTGAGTCTCTCAGAAGAATGTTTACCTTCCAAAGTATGTGATTCATAACTGTTTTTTCAGAGCAGCTGATCACCTGCTAACATTGTGTAGCCCATTAAGACAACCCTTATTCTGTGGCCCTTTCTGTGAATCAGCAAAGGGGCAGGGAAATGGATGAGGTACCTTGGGACACAACACTGCACTTAAAAGGTCCAGCAAGATCTCCCTGAGTCTTTGCAGACTGAAGAACATATCTTGAAAACAGTAGAACAGTGATTTTCTACCTGTGGTGCATGGATTCCTGGGTGAGGTCACACGTGACCTTTGATAGCTAATAATGTAGATTGGGTAGATTGTCATATGGCATATACGAACCATGTAAAATGTCTGAAAGCTGTGCATCTCCTTTAGAAATTCTTAGGGATTCAGAGTTTTTAAAAAGGTAGAAAATTAATCCGCAAGGAGTTCCTTACAAAATTTATAGGGGTGTGACCAAGAATGAGGGAGCTGGTCTAGCATCTCACTAGGACCTAAGACTAAAATTTAAGTGATTTTAATTCATCTGCTCTGTTAATCATGGGTTTCCTCCGTAATTTTAGTAGAACACTGGACTCTTCCCTCTGCATCGATGCAGCTTTACTAGTAGCCTCTAATCAAACTGTCCAGCATCTCTGTGAAAGAAGCAAGGATTAGCATTCCTGCTCTACAAATAAGGAAAGCACAAAGCTATGAAATGTGTTGCCCAAAGCCACATGATAAATTTGCATGAGACCTGGGCAGAGGACTCATTTGGTTATGTTGCTGGTTTTCCTTTCTTTAACAAGCAATCATTGTTTTATGCCAATGGATTTTTAAAAATAAGAAGCGAAGGGCAATGAGATCATGATTTAAATAATCTTTAAGTGTAAGGGGAGCAAGAATAGTTGTACGAAAGCCTCCACTCTCCTAAGGAAGGCACAGCTTTTCTGAGCACACCTGGCATAGTTCTTCCTCTTCCCAGTTTTGTAGCTGTTTATTATTTTCTGTGCGATTCCCTCCGTGTTTTAGAGTGGTGCATGCATCGAGCTGGAGACCTTTGCTCACAGACCAGACCAATTCAACACCGTGCGCTGAATTCAGTGTGATGTCCCTGAGCACTGGGTTGGGTGAAGTAGCTCAGGCCATTTTCTGTGAGTAGATTCAATAGGACACAAATCTATTCTGAATTCTTTGTGTGCATCCTTGCTGTTGTGGACTGAAATCGGATCTTTACAGAATGTGCGTCCAGAGCCATGAGCAGAGCAGCGCAGGCCGCATACTTTTCTCCTCATCAGAGCTGTGACCCTGCAGAAGTGACATCTTACTCTTGCCCATGTTGGCTTCCTGTGTGCCTTGAAGGTCGTATTTGCTTTGTCTACTGAAAAAATCCCACATTTTTACTACTGACGGCACTCCAGAACCAATAAAGCTGAGGTGCAGGGAGTTGTTTTCTCCTCTGCTTCATGCACCATTGCCAGCAGAATGACCAGCTAAGACCTCTATGAGCTGCTGGCCCCTCTCCTCATCCCAGGACGGGCTGGCAACACACCCAGAGCCTGGATCAGGCCCTTCACCTCCAGGTTTCAATTACTGCTGTTTTCAGCAAACCCCGAAATAAACTAGTTTGATGGGAATCCAAATCTCTTTTGCCTCTGACCCAGAGCCTTCTGGCAGAGCTGTTACTGGCAGCTCTTCCCCAGTTCTGCCATCAGCCATTCCACCAAGAAATTCTTGGGCCCCAAGTGACTTCTGTCACTTCTGCATCCCTCCAGCTTTCACAGCCTTGCCAGGAGCCCGGTGCACCCCAGGCTGACATCTGCGCTTGAGGAATTGCCAAGCCCCAGCCTGCTCTGTTCAGAACCAACCTCTGTACCTTAAAGAAGCAGTCCGTGTGGAGCAGCCCTGTTCCAGAAAACATTTCCTCCAACAGAAACTCAGTTCAGGAGAGAAAGGTCTTTGAATGCTTCCTTAGCATCACAGTTTTGAAGGTGGAATCTTAAATACACACCTGGCATGAGATAGAGAGGACATAGGCTTTATTATATTATAAGTCTATATTATATATAGACTTAAGAGACTGATACTTAAAGAATTATTTTCAAATACCAACTGAGTAAAACTAAATTTATTATTACAGAAGAAATCCAAGACATTAGGTGTAACTTCTGGATTTTTGCTTTCTCTTTGAAACACTATTACTTTAACCTAGTATTGTTATTTGTGCCTTTGTGTTTAAACAAGGTGGTTTAAAAGCAAATGCAAAAATATTTGCAGTGACTTACAGGTGACTTATTGGCTGGAGGTAGAAAGATAGTGAGGAAAGAGAGAGAGAAAGAGACAGGCAGGCACCACAAAAAAACCCCAACATCAACACCTTGCTAGGATTCATCAGCCACACTTGCAACTGCTCCCTCCTGAAACCAGTCACATCAATCCTTCTCAGAACCAGTGGATGAGCTTTGAGTGCAGGCTTCTGCTCCTGTGTGCCAAAAAGCATTTTGTCCTGTAGGATGGGCAAAAAAATGGTAGGTGGGGGAATAAAGGAGGAATGAACAGGCCCTCTCCGGCTCAGCAACAGAGGAGCAGCTTCTACAGGCTAAATCCCAGCAGGCAGGAGTGGAACCGTGGCGTGAACAGGCCAAGACTTCGGTGAGGATCTGAGCCAGAACCAGCTTGTCTGAGCTCACTTGCTGACTATGTGCAGACCTTAGCACCTCCATGTCCTACTCATACTCAGTTCAACAGCAAAGTCACATCCAGTTAAGTCCTAAATTCAGCAGCGTGTCTGTCTTCAGCTTCTGATAAGTTTCTACTCTCTGAATTTTGGGAAAATTTATTTTGAAAGATAAGAAGTGTGGCTTCTCTCTTATTTCCAGGGACAGCCTGTAAGCCAAGTTTAGGCAATGACAGTTTATCAGGTTCTAGATGAAGGTAGAGCTCTGAACTTCCAGGTGAAAAAATGTCTAATAAAACTCCAGCACATCCTTGACTGACACTGCAGTAGCGTCACTGTGAGGCTCCTTTTACAGTGTACAGCTACGGTCAGTTTTCCATCTTTTACATGTCATTTATTTCAGTTATGTATTATTTATAAAATGCTCTACGTGCTCAGGAATAAAGCAAAATAAGAGTTGTTTCAACTTAGGAAGTGAAAATAGTTGAAAATATACAGTTAATTAAAACAAAAACACTCAATCTGAGTAATACGATCTATGTATGACTTTCATAATGAACCTAAATTTGAAGGTTAACATTTAAACAAATGCATAAATAATTCAGGTGAAATGGCTAAGCTTCAGTCCCATTAAACTTCAGCTCCTAAGTGCCTAAATAGCCTGCAGGAATGGGATTCAAGCACTTCAGGAAATTTTACTCAAACCTTAATAGACTGTTCGCCTCCCGTTACAGCACGCTGCCTGCCGTGCCTGGCCGCTGCTCTTTGTGAGACAGTCATTCTGCAATGGAATTAACATTTAGTATCAATCTTTAAAAGTGTTTTACGTGTTTGCTATTCAGGTAGGCTTTCCGTCCTTTCTGTATGGATTGGGGGCATAACTGGAAATGGTGTTTCTGATGGAGAAGTCTGAGAACTGCGTACCAGAACGCCAAGTGCGTGCTCAGAGGAGCGCGGCGGCGGCTCCCAGCCTGCCGGGGCAGCCTGCGGCGGGAGCGCAGCTTCCGCGCTGCTCCCGGGGGATCTCCCGCTCCGAACGGAGGGTCTCGCTCGGCGGTAGCCCCGGAGGTCCGAACACTGCCCGCGGGAGCCACCCCTTCCCACCCGCAGGTTTTGCCCGCCGTTGTTTCTGCCCGCGCTCGCCGCCACAGCCCGGGAAGTTTATTCCAGGGGCTTCTCCGATCCCCTAAAACCGCGACAGACGCGCTGGCTTCCCAGCGCCTCTCGCTGTCCCCGCGCCCACCGCCCGCCCGCGGGCAGCCCCCGGTGCCGTTCCGGCCCGGCGCCGCCAGCAGAGGGCTCGCTCCGCCCGGGAAGGCGGCCGCACGGCGCCGGGGCCGCGGCTGCGGGCGGGCAGAGGTGTCTGCAGCGGCCCCGCCGCCGGGCAGCGCATCGCGGGCCCATGTGCCGAGCCGGGCAGGCAGCCCCCAGCGGCCGGGGAGCGCCGGCCGGGCCAGGAGGGCGCGGGCAGCGGCGGCAGAGCCAGCGCGGAGCCCTGCGCACCGCGGGCGGCCGGGCCCCGCTCCTGCCCCGGGCGGGCGGGAGAGGCCGCGCTCCGCCGCGGCGCGGGCTGCGCCCATGGGGTGACCGGCGCTGCGGGGCGAGGCCGAGTGAGGAGCCTTCCCCGGCGGCCGGACGAGCGTTCCCCGAGGCGGGCGGAGCGGGGCGGCTGCCCCGGCCAGAGCAGCATCTCCCGAGGCGCGGCGGGCTCGCGTGAGCGGCGGCGTGCGGGAGGCGGGGGGAGGCAGCGGAGGCTCCCGCCTCAGCCTTCCCCAGCAGAGGGTGTCTGCGGGGTGGTTCGGGGGAGCCGCGCTCGCCTGGACTTTTGTGGGAGTGGGGGTTGTGTTGTGTGTGTGGGTTTTTTTTTTTTTTTTTTTTAAGGGGGGTGGGGTGGGTTAGAAGAGAGTCTGTGGTTTCCATGGAGATGAAGCTGAAAGTGCAGGAAATTTAAAGGCTTTGGGTCCTTGCAAAGCAGACAAACTGGTGCCAACGTGCGTGGCTGCTGTTGCTGCTGAGGAGGCTGCTTTGCAAACGGCGGAGAGGAGCGGGGAGGAAGAATCGGCAGCAGCTTCTTCCATACGCACGGGCAGACAACGAGGAGCAGCAGCAGCAAGCAGAATTTGCAACAAAAAGAGGCATCTCCCTTTCCTGGGGAGGGTGAAAAGAAGCAGCAGCAGCACCAGAATTTTGGAGCGGCTCCACCAGGAGAAATTTTATAGAGAAGCCCGCAAGAGAGAGTGGTTGCAGGGGGTTTGTTCTCCGGGCTTATTAGGGGGCTGTCTTTGCTGGTGGTGCGGGGAGTGGAGGTGATCCCCCTTAAATACAAGCTATTCTGGATATCCCCGTACAAGTTTTCTGATGTATTTGCTTGCACCTTCTTCCCCTGCCGTTTGGTGAACCCAGCCCCCCACTCCCCCCCCCACCGGTCTCCCAAGGATGGATCATTCCCAGTGCCTTGTGACTATATACGCCTTGGTGGTTCTGCTGGGTCTCCGGCTAGAGCAAGGCGCCTGCCAGCACTATCTGCACATCCGACCGGCTCCCAGCGACAACCTGCCCTTGGTGGATCTAATCGAGCACCCGGACCCTATCTTTGACCCCAAGGAGAAGGATCTTAACGAGACCTTGCTAAGGAACCTCATGGGCGGACACTTCGACCCTAACTTTATGGCTGTTTCCTTGCCCGAGGACCGGCTCGGCGTGGACGATCTAGCCGAGCTGGACTTGCTGCTCAGGCAGAGACCCTCGGGAGCGATGCCCAGCGATATCAAAGGGCTGGAGTTTTACGACGGGCTGCAGCCGGGCAAGAAGCACAGGCTGAGCAAGAAGCTGCGCAGGAAGCTGCAGATGTGGCTCTGGTCCCAGACCTTCTGCCCGGTCCTATACACGTGGAACGATCTCGGCAGCCGCTTTTGGCCCCGGTATGTGAAAGTGGGCAGCTGCTACAGTAAAAGGTCTTGTTCAGTCCCAGAAGGCATGGTTTGCAAACCTGCCAAGTCCGTGCATTTAACGATCCTGAGGTGGAGGTGCCAGCGTCGGGGAGGGCAGAGGTGCACATGGATACCCATCCAGTACCCCATCATCGCGGAGTGCAAGTGCTCCTGCTAGGGCTCGCACTGACCTCCTCGCCCCTTCTCCAGCGGACTCACGGGGACCTTTGCTGCAACAGAAATGAGAGACATTTGCTTTCTGGTTAACGTTGTAATGCACTGTAACGTGTAGGAGAATGTATATTGTGTGTATATATGGCACCGGTTTAATATACTATTAAAAGGTCAGTATTATACGTGAAATAATCAGCGTCTACTGTATTTTTAAGACTATTACCCTGATCGTTGCTAATGTATCTTTTTTTTTTTTTGGTATTTATATTCCAGAGAGAAGTTGCTTCGCTTTGGCGAAGCAGGTTTTTTGTTGTTTCTGTTTGTTTGTTTTTGTTTTTTAATAAAAGGATTAAAAAATACAAACCAAACTTTTTGATAAGAAAGCGTTTTAAAGCTATTTTCCATTATTCGGAAAGCGTGTGTGTGTTTTTCTTTTTTCCTTATGGACTTTAGATTTAAAATAAAGAATAAACGCCTAGAGCACAATGTTATTGTAAATAGAGAGAACAGTTTGAATGACTTAATCCTATGTAAATGAAGAGTATCTGCTATTTATTCTTTATATCCTTGTAGTAAAAGTGCAGTGCAGAATTAAAGTCAACCACTAAAACACGAGCCGTTTGGATTCTGTTTGCTTTTTGGTTTGGCCACCTTCGGGGGGGCTTTCTTCTCTCTCCTCCTCGTTCTTCACGCTCAGCAGGACGTTTCGTGGTGCCAGGGGGAGGTGGGCACCTGCTCACCGCTCGGTTAGATGGGAATCTTTGGCACCTACACCGCAGGAGCGCCCCGGGGACCCGGCCCCGCGGGCGGGGCGGGCGCGGAGCGGCTGCCGGGGGGGTCCCGGCCCCGCGCTGTCCCCCCGCGGAGCTGCGCGGCCGCGCAGCCGGAACGCGCTCGGTGGCAGCTGAGTAGGGATTTTTTTTTTTTTTTTTTAACCGCTTGACATTTCATTTACAACGGGACACGTGTCTTTCACACCTACCATTGTGGTGGGACACTGCTGAAACTTGACCCTTGGGCTTTGGGGGTTTTCAGCGCAGACACGTTATTAGCCTGATCCTATGACAGCCTCGCACACCCTCCCTGCCCGCCACAGTCGCTCCTCGCAGCCCGGTTAACTCTTTGGGCTCCCGCCAGCCGCGGGCGACCTCTCCGCTGACGCGCTGCCCCCTCCGGCCGCCTTTCCCTGGGAGCCCCGGCCGCTCCGCGCCCTCCCGCACGCTGCAGCCCGGAGGTGCCGCTGTCCCGCGGAGGTGCCGCTGTCCCGGTGCCGCTGTCCCGCCGCCGCCCCTCCCGGCCCGCCCTCCGCGGGGCCCGCGGCGCCGCTCCGCCCGCTCCCCCCGGGCGCCGGCTCCAGCGCTGCCCGCCCCCAGGCCGGGGCAGCCGGCGGGGCTCCGCGCCAGCCCCCGCGCTCCGCCGGCGGCTCCGGGGAGCGGGGCAGCGGCGGTGGGGAACGGCCCCGGGGCGCGGGCTGCGCGCTGCTCCGCGGGGCGCGGAACCGGCCCGCGGCTCCGTAAGGACCCGTCGCAATTAACCAAGTATTTGACTTTTACGTGCTGGGAGACCCGACGGTTTGTGTCTCATAGATACCAACTGCAAAAACAAACTCTCCACGTGTTCTTCAAAGGCTCTCTGACAGTGCAGAAAGCCTTTTCCTTATTTATCTTGGAATCAAAAATCTTTTTTTTTTTTTTTTTCCGAACTCTGAGGGAATCTATGCTGATTATTTCAAACCCATGGGTCTTTCATTGACGCAACCCAGCCCTGCTTTCTCTAACGTTTAGTTCGCGTATCTCCGAATGCATATTCATTCTCTCTCTCACTCTTTCGGTGCGTTTTACCACCCGTCTCTTTGATTCTAATTTCAATAGTTTCGGAAAAAAAAAAATCAGATCTTGGGACATTTAGGGTATTCATTAACCTAGTGAAGAGGAACAGAGGCATTATTACTCACATAGAAGGCACCCTACCCCCACGTCTATCTAAGGGTTCATTGTAAAAGGATTAAAAGTTAAAGACCTTCATCTTATGATTCTTTCATTTAATCTTCGTGGCGCCTGAAAGACATGCTGGATGGATGATCACATTTAAAATATTCCTAATGTCGGCTACCTTAGGACTCCAGGCAGGGCAAACAAACGTAATTTATTTCTAGAAGAAAGGGGATATTGAGATGTTTAAGTTTATGGACCACCATTACCATGTATGTTTGTTAGGTTCTGACAAATACCCAAATAACATTAAAATCAGCCATTCATCACATATGAATTTATGCAAAACCTTCTGTGCCTGGGGCCAATATTTTTTTAGACAGAGTTTCACTTAAAAAAAAAAAAGTTTATTTAAAAAAAAAAAAGCCCAAAGCAAGAGTTTTTCATGACTGGTAAACACGAGAATTATGTGAACAGAAACTATTTCATGCTGGGATGGCAGCCAGGGACTCGGGAATGTCAACAAAAGTTCTCCGAAGGTTGAAAATGTCACTGGATTACAATACAAGGTCCTTTGCCCCATTAGCAAACTTTACTAAAGTAATATTCCCACTACTTAGCGAGGGGACTCACCCAGTGATTTATCTGTCTGATCCAAGCAATGGGGCAAACAGACTTCATGTGGAAACCACCTCCGACTGTTTGCTCAAAGATTTTAAATCTTCGTGTGTGCAGAGATGTGTGTGTATTTGTGGGTGTTACATGAGCGTAAAACAAGTGTGTTGTTAATATAGTCTGAATATCTATCACCATATCTGTCTTACTGTTAATCTGCTAGTCACTGTAATCAGTAAGACATATGCCCATCCATGCTTTCTCAACTAATAACACCCTGCTACTAATAGATTTACAAGAATATTTGGGGTTAAAAAAAATCAAGTTTCACTCTCCACAAAGCCCATGATTTTTTTTTTTAAATAAATAACTACATTTTGTCAGCTGGTAGAGCAAAAATAAACTAGTAGTTTTCACTGTTGTTTCTGGTCAGGTTCATTTTCTGGTCCTCCTGCCCTAGTGTTGAAATGTTTGGCTTGTAGTGGAAGTGTTTCAAGCCAAACAAATAAAATATCTTTCTGATTAATGTTTCTATGCAAATCTTTTAAATATTAGATTTCGTAATATGTTTTTAGAGCAAAATTGAATTATGGCTCTTTTAAATTGGAATCAATTCATAACACAGCCAAATTTTGTTTGCTGATCTTTGTAGTGGCACAGAAACCAATGTGGGGAAGAAATAAGAAGGGAAAGGTTGAAAGTTTGGTTTTAGTTACTCTTCGGTTTCTTCTTTTGCAATTTTAGTGTCTTAAAGTGTAATACTGGAAATTTAAATTCATTTCTACCTCCGCCGTATACTGCAGAACCTCGGTTGAGTCATTTAACCTAAGTGCTGCCATTCCTTCTGAGGAGTACAGGACTTTGTCTTCTTTGGCAGCATAATTAGTCTTTATCTAGTATAGTTTTTTCTCTCACACCACGTGTTTAGTCAAAATCTAGTAAAGTTAAGGCCCAGCGTTCAAGGGGGGTTCCTTGATAGTGTTGGATTTAGCATCCCAGCCATTATTTTTGCCAGTGCAGAAGAGTGTCTTATGTAGGATTCTCAAATGCTTTATACTTCTGTTTATCAGGAAAAACGTGACTTTCAACAGAAGTTGCGATGCTGTAGGCTAATTTGAAAGTGCTAAGAGTAATGCAGTTGATAAAAGGATTAAAAAATAGATGGGAGCAAGTTGTCCAAACACTGTAATAAGCTCATTCAGAATTAGTCCAGATAGTGTGAAGAAAAAGAACCAACTAGGAAAACTTGATTAGACATCTCATTAAAGTGTTGTGTTCTCATGTGCATACTTCACTGAAAAAATATATTTGATTCATTTTATCCTTTTCAAAATACCACTACAAAGACAAATTCTTGAGATTGTATGAGAGCGTGACGGAGTCATCACAAAAATAACCACAGCTAGAAATTAGAGCAGTAGTGTATGTATAAATACTGGACAACTTCTCCCTCTTCTGTAGTTTTAATAGAGACGTAATCTTAATTTAGTAACATCAACAGCTGCTGAAAAAAATCCTAGCAGTTCACCTCACTTGGGTTGTGTTATATAAAGGTAATGTGCACCATGTCATCTGGATCTTGGATCCATTAAAAAGAAGATATTCCGGCTCGGAGATTTGCCAGGAATCTTCATTGAAAGTTGAAATAAATATAATGACGTCATCATATAACATCATAGCTTTCAAGGTAAGCCAAACCAAAGGTATGTTGGCAGGGGAATGCCGCCACCTGGTAGATCCATGCTAGGAATAGATACGACCCTCTGGTCCAGCGGGAGGAGAACGGCCACAGCGCCCACAAGGACGCCGCAGTGTTTCTGTGCCTGCCCGTCCTCCGGGAGCCTCACTGCACGCGAGAGCTGCAGAACCCGCCTCAATGCGCTCTTTTCAGAGAGCAGCCACAGCAGATGTGAAGAGACCCTTTCATTCCCTCTTCCTTGCTCCCAGACCAAGCAAGAAGCTCCAATGGTTAAAAGGAAGGGAATGAATGCATTCACTTGGAACAACTGTTGGAATGGTTCAGAGGGGAGCAGAAGTATTCAGCAATCAGCACTAAAGACTCTAAATCCTTAGAGGTGTTAGTGCAGGATCAGCAGCTTGCAGCCTTCTTTTGCGAAGGCTGGGTACCAATGTATTGCTGTTAAGTCTCCTGCAGCTGGTTCTTTGGGACAAAGCAGCTGCTCCGTGTGATGTGCTCTCTGAAGAGTCTGAGGGAAAAGGCACTGGAAGAGAAACCTGGATGGGTATAACTCACAGTGAGTCACTTTCCTCTGCTGAACTGGAGGACAGGAGCTGCAGAGTTGGCGCAATGTAGCCTCTAACTCTTCAGGTGGATAATCTAGGTGGAAACCAGCTGAGAACAGATGCTCTGGGGGCTCCCAGGTTGTACCTTCTGCCCTCTCCAGGGGTGTATTTATGCTGCCATTAAGCACGGTTCTGAGCCAACACTGAAGACCAGCCCGGCCCGCGTGTGCCCCGGGGCCCGGCCAGCCTGCAGCCACCCCAGAAAGCTCCGCGGCCCTGCCGGTGCAGACCCTGGCAGCGTGTGGGTGCTCCTGTGCAACAGCGACCGCCGAGCTAAACACCAGCATGCTGATTGAAGGCACACAGATCCCCGCACTGACCAGGCTGGAGCCGACTCTTCACCTGAGACAGACATTCCCCAGGACTCAGGTCTCTCCTTTAGAGAATCCAAGAGTACTAGCTGCATCAGATAACCATAGCAGAGTTTGAAAATAGGTTTCACACTCCCTCCTCATTTTTTTTCCCCTCATGAGAGGGGGAGTGGCAAGACCCCCATCACAAAGAACGTTACTCAGAACCAGAACAGATCTTAAGGCACAACACTAAAAACCTGTATGCAATGGAGAAGGACTGGGTGGCTCGGGGGATTGGTAATGGTATAAAGAGCTTTTCACCGCTAGGCTTCTGGCTTCAATCCAGAGGTAGTAACTGAAAGCCACAGTCATCTGATGCCTGCATAGTGGGCTGTGTAGAATGAGTTGTTGGTCTCTGCATAGATCCTACCAAGCAGGATCCAGATCACAAAGCCACCACCAGAACTGACATGCTTGCAAGGATTCTCCGTCAGAAGAGCAAAATGAAACAGGCATGAGGATGTTTGATCTGTGTTTGGCATTTAATAGCAACAAGGGTACATTGTTGTTGAGGGAGTTTTGTTTGTGTTGTGGTGAAGGGGCTAAGATAGGAGAATATAACCAGTATAGTCACTTGTACAGATGCAACACTAATAGTATTTTCCTTCTGGCACAGTACTATCTTTATATTTGACGTACACCTGGCAACTCATTACCTGGCTTGGATGCAAAACTGTAGTCCTGTCGAGGAAGACGAGCAAATGCAAGGGCCATACTCTGCTGTATTAATCAGAAGTGTGGTGCACTGTACAGTGCAAATTACTTTACAGTAAATTCATCTCATGCCTACCAGTACAAATACATGCTGCTGGCTGGGTTGGTCTGCTCTAGCTAAGGCATTGCAGCTTTCCAGGGCTCAGGTTAGAGGTTACCCTTTCACAGGACCCCAGTCATGCAGCTCTGAACATGCATTTCTCTGAACAAAGGATGGAACAGGCTGTGATTCAGAATCTGCTTGCCAAGCTGCCGTGGTGTACCTGTGCAATAAAAAATCCAGCACCTTTTCTCAGCAGTAAATAAACTGATTTTAACTTCAAGTATTAGGAAAAAGAAGTACATCAACCCAATACATCTTTATATAAAGGCCAGTGTAAACATCACTCCTCTGTTTCAAAATGAACCTTCTGGTATTCCAAGCACTTCATAATATTGTCTGTGAGTGGAAAATGGACAGAAAATAATTTTCTTTCACTCCCCCTCCTGGTTTGCTTTGGACATTTAGAGATACTGCATATCTAGTCCATTTTCTTTTGCCTTTTGCATAGATTTGTTCCTCCAAGGGCACTCTATTTCTTTCATACAGCAACATAATACTTAAAAATACTACAGAAATGTTATTGTAAACATGCATAAATTAATAGAGGGTTACTTTATAGGCCAGTGAGACAAGATGAAATACTATCTTTTAAAACTGACTGGACTTCCAAGTTCATCATGTCCTTTTGGAGTAAGTGGATAAAATTTTGTTTTGTAGGTAGTACTTGCACAATAAATGAGGTCATTGACTTGAGCCTTGAAGGTCTTGTAAATAAGCTGCACTGTCTTAGTTCTAGTCAAGCCCTAAAATAAGTCTCGGTGCTACATTAGAAATCTTTGTCTTGGACTTAGAAACACTCAGATATCACTCCTCTGTCTTGCTGTGTCTGCTTGTAGGCTATTGTCTTCAGAAGGGTGTGCCGAGTCCATTTTCAGCGCGTAGTTTAATGCATCCGTATCTTATGTCGTATATATACACAGTGGAGTATTCTAGCTAGCTGCAAAGTCTCATAAAGTTCACTGAGAACTCCATGAAGAAGGCATTAAGGCCGGACCACCAGGTCAGAGATAGTTATGCTGTACTTAAGCTGTCTTCAAAAGTGCAGAGCATTCTGGTCTGAGCCAACAGAATCTGAAGCACGTACTCACCTTCAGCTCCACGAGCGCCTCCGCAGCAGGACCGCTCACCCGATTGCGGTCAAACGCGTCGCTGGGGTGTCCCTCGGATCGGGCCGAAATGCTCAGCACCCTGTGTCCGAGTCCCGAGGGAGCCGCGAGCAGCTTGGGTGTTCAGGGGAGGGCTGTTTTACCTAACCAGGAACAGCTGAGTGTTGTGGTTTGTATAAACTGTTTGCCATGTATGTGTGGCATGTGGCAGTAAATGAAACACTTACTTTAAAACTTATTGAAGTTCTTTCAGAAAAAAAATTAATGTGGGGTTGGCTTTTATGCGTTGTTTCAAATGAAGCAGAGATTTATACACCTTATTATCCTAATTTTTTTCCAGACACTGCCCTGAGTATCTCTCATATCTTATGGGAAATTAAATATCAGAGTTTTTAAAGAGATCATTTTTAATTTCCCATCTATGGTACGAACAAAAAAATGAGTAAGGCTAATGAAGTGGCATGTAGTCAAATGTTCAGACTGTAATCATCCACAAAATATTTAAAGCAATCTGAATGAAACTTTTCAGACAGCCGGACTAGGTTCCTCTTACTTGTAAGCTTCTGAGAGATGCCAACAGACGTTAAGGTTAACATTTTCAGGCCTGGGTGCCTGAGATTAGGCAACTGGTTCAACAATCGGACACTTATTGGGGAAAAAAACACTATGGTTTGAGTTTTGGTTGCATAAATTCACAGTTCTGGGTAGGAGACAATGATGATACACCACAGAGTAAAAAGCAGCCAATGTGGCCTAGCCGCTTAAGTTTGTATTTGATACTGTGCATTTTATAATTGGTTATGGTAAGAATTTTTCCCCCCCAAAAAAAAGCTAATAGATGCACATTTTAAAAAGGTGGGATTTAGGTACACAACTTCCTTAGGAGCTGCAGAAAATCCCATTTGCAAATCTGCTCACTCTGAAGTCATGAGTCTCACACCGGCCGGAGAAATCCTAAAGCAAAATAATTAGATTCTAAGCTGTATCTTCTGCCAGGGTGGATTTGTAGGGAAAAAAGGAGGATGGGGGAGGTAGAGCTAGGGCAGCATTACCCTCTCGTCACTTTTCTCCTGCCTCCCAGCAGTGTGGCCGATGCTGTCGCTGCTGAAGGAGCGCAGCTCTCCATCAGCCCCTGCAGATGGACTGGATAAACCTAAGGACTTCTATACAGTGATTTTATGCCGATCAAAGATCTTAATCTGCTTATAAAAGAAATGAAGTCTTTTCAGAAGTCTCTTTTTCTGTTTCTTGTTGCCTGAAGTCTGTCTGCCTTTGGTGCAGTAACTAGCTGTCAATGAAGTTTCTCTTTGTTATCATATTTTCCCTGAAGTTGGTCATAATATTGTGATTAAAATATTTTTTGACCAAATGTAGATGATTTATCAAATTGCACATTTTCTTTTGCAAGTTTAGCTTTGTGGAATTTCTCTAGCTTTCTATAAAAACAAAGCAAAACACAGGCTTTTTTATCACCCCTTTTTTCTTCTGTAAAAGAAATGTATTCTAAAGCTGCTACTGCCCACTGTTGAGGGGTTCATGAGAAAATTCCAGTAGAGCCTTCACAATTTTGCCAGTCTGCAATTAAAATGACTCCTTTGGTCACTTCGTAATGTAAAGCAGTAGTATGGAGGGACAGAGCATAAGGTACTTCCCTGTTAGGCAGAATATCTGGTATAATAATCCCTGTCAGTATCTTGCAGGATCTTTAGTGTCTGTGCAGAAGCTGCTGCCACCTGACCTGAAGAAAAGTGTTGGCTGGCAGCAGTAGGAGGGTTCTGTTTTCTGTACAGAGCGGCCTTCAGAAAGGAAGACAATCTATTAATGTGTATTTTACAAGTGTACTGAGTATCTTCCTGTGTTCGAGTTTGGGACAGCAGCTACTGCAACCTCTAGTGACCCGCTGTGCTGCTCATTGGCAACAATAATTTGAACACTGAGGGGAAATTGCAATATTTATAATATATTAAGCCATGGAACATGTGAAACGTGGTTTCCTGTGGATTTATGTCTTGAAAGTGAATTTCTGGAGCTCATTTGCCAAATGTATCGGGAGCCAAACCTGGACAGCACTAACCTGACCCTCCCATTTCTGCGGAGCGTTGTCTTGCCTGTGCACTGCCAGCCAGGTGACATCAACTTTGAAAAAGCCGAGCGGCGCTCTGGGAGACATGACCTGAGCGCTGGTCCGTCCGTCTGTCCCGCTGGCTGCGGCCTTGTGTTGGTTCCTTGATTTTTAATAACAGCTGAGCTTAGGCTTGAGCTTACCTTAGTAGTGGGAGCTACTAGATGTCTCTTCCCAGTGTAGCTTTAGGGTTTTGTTATTGTCAGGAATTTAATGTTCATAACTAAGAGAGCATATAGAGGCATACATGGCACAGTCCAATAAACCTGATTTCCTTTGAAAACAAAAAATTTTTCAAAAGTTGTTGTGGCACTGAAGAATAAATCTGAATCCCTTGAATATGCGAGTAGGTCTACTGCAAGTATTAAATAGCCTTATTGCAAGTCATCCCCAATTCTTCTCGTGCCTCAGATGCTCTTGAGCATCCTTTCTGCCACGCTACTTGCAATGTGTGAGTCAAACATTTATTTCAAAGGATTTTGCTGTAATTCTATAGTTTGTTCTGTAACTCTTGTCCCTCTTCTTAGTATTTTGGATCCATTTTATTGTACTGCAAATGAAACTAGATTGAAGGTTCCTTTGAGAAAATGTGCCTGTTTCTATATTTCTGCTATAAATTGCTCAGAATAGTTTAGGCTCTGTTAAAACAGTAAATGCTCCTGGCCCTACTTGTGCAAATTGTCTTACTGAGGTCAATAGATTTATCTGCTTGTACAGCTGAGAAAAATATTTTAGCAGTTTTTCTGGGGTGAAAATGGTGACTCAGTGGCAGTGTAACATTTTACAGATTCACATCAGCTGAAAAATGTGGCCACTTTCCAACTTTGAAAACATTAAACAATTTCTTAAAAATAAAATATTTTGTTCCAATATTTTCAGAATAATAGCTATAGATTTTTTTATTTTAAAATATTTTTTTATTTTGAAACTCCTCATTCAATTCTGTTACAAAAATCCATTCCTTTAAGCCAAAATACCATCTCAATCAAAATTAAACTCTTTAAGATCGAACAGAGCATTTTGTGTGATTCTGAGCCAGTATTTCTTTGCAGTTCACCAAAAATTTAGAAAATGTATTCTTTTTAGTGAGCTCCAAGCATATATTTAAATTATTCACCAGAGCCGTGAGGAATGGAAAAATTAGATTGTCTCACAGCTCAAATCTGATGCCAGATCCATCGTGGCAGTAAATCAACATAGCTTTGCTGGTGTCAGGCGAGCTACTCAGTTTTATGCAAGCAAGGAATCCAGCTCCAGTGAAGTATTTGGTTCAGCGGGTTGTGCAGATGGACTCTTCAGGTGACTACGGCTTGCAGCTAAGATCCTCGAGGGGAAAGACTTGTAAGACAAAAGTATTATCTGACTTATTGGTAGCATTAACCTGTGATGCCTGTGTTTTCCGTACTAAGTATTATTAATAGTATAAATCATGTGTGCATGGCCATGCATTACATGAATTTACCTCTGTTCTCCTTCACTAGGAATATTAAAAGTTGCATGACTTCCAAGTCTTTCTACGTGCTGTTGATTAGCATTCCACCAGGATCACTAACCTATTAGAGTGTCTGTCACTATTGGTGGAAAAGAGTCCTTTATTTCCTTCTCAAATGATTTTGCTTTTCTTCAATGGTGTCCATAGCAACACACACTGGTAGTGATGAGTCCCTGATTCTGTTGCAGGCTTTCCACAGCAGTGTCTTGCCAGTAACAACAGTTGACCCGACATTGTAGGGCTGCTCGGAGACACGTAGCCACGCTGGTTGTCCTGATGAATGGGAGGTATCTTTCCTTACGTGGCAGGTCCATTCTGGCGAATGCCACGGCTGATTTCTGATCAGGCTAGAATCTTCTCTTATTCTGAACACAACTCTGGGAATCTAACTGTGCAAGGTCTTTTGACGGGAAGTTGTTTTCTGAATGTGTATGTGCACACGTGTTCTGTGAATGCGTGTGGCTGTTGCTAAGGGTATGAGTTTGCTGCTCAAGTTAACTCCGATAGCAAACATTCTGCGGAAGGGATCGTCCAGAGTGTAGCCAGGGGACCAGGAAAGCCATTTGTTCCTTAATGTTCTCAATATTCTCTCCCTGGTTTTGACCTTTTTGTCTAGGTAAAAGACATTTCAAGGAAATGAGTAAACTGCAAGGCGGACTATCTGTGCTGCAGATTTTACATTAGAACCAACAATCTAACATTAAAATCAAATAAGAATGACTTCATTACCTAGACCAAAGCTGGCAAGGAAGACAAAATGCTCTGCTGTGTGGTCCTCTGTGCCTTAACCTAATATTCAGAGCTAACAGAACAAGTTCTGGACTTAGTAAGAATTGACTTTGTATCACAATGCACATAGAGCAGGGACCAGATCCAGTAACCTTTCTTCATGCACGTAATTCTTGTTCACATATGTAATCAATGGGATGCTTCACTTCTTAGGTAAAGATTCTCTGCATGTGTAAACGTGGAAAGGACCTGGACGAAATTGCACAGTTTTTCTTTCTCTGACTCATACTTGTCTCTGGATTCGCTTTGTGTATGTATTGGCACTGTGGCTGCTTCCAAGCCCCAAACACATATCTGCAGTTCTTTATGTTGTATTTTGAATGCCAAATAGACATCCTGAGTTTCTCATGTACCCATCAAAGAATCTGCGTTTTGGAAGCAAGAAGTCTTGCCCAAATGCCCGTTGTGTTAAATGAAAATGATTCGTGCTGACTGCAATACCCCTGCCGTCTTCATTTGTGCTAGTAGTCTGTCATTGCTGGGTTTCAATGTCATTTCTTCCAGGGACAGCTTCCCCCTGGTGTCTGGGTGTAAGGGTCCCATCTGAGCTGGGGCCAAGCACAATGAATGTTATGTTGACAGATGGACACGACTGCCGTCAATAGACCGTGCTGAAGTGTGAGCGTTGAGAGCAGAACTCACAGGTGGGAATGGCCAAATGTCTGTCTGTGCTGTGGTTAGGGGGACATACCATTGCTAATTCTGCTGTGGGCTGACTTAACTGAAAAAAAAAATTCTTCCTTCACCACATAAGGAGAGGTTTTGGCCTGTTGGAATTGCCTGGGTGGTGCAAAGGAAGGTGGGGTGTAGAGAGACATTCTAATTAAGTCTCTATCCCCTTTTGTTCATATCTTTTTAGGAAAGCCCCCACGGAATAGACCAAAATAAGCTCCTACCCCTGGCTGAATAGGTTGTCAGGGTGCAGAACTATATTCTGCAGACTTATGCATGTGTAAGGGGTGTGTAACATTTTTGTCTGAATGGAGCCCTATGTTCTCATAATTTATAGTAAGTAATCTTATTTGCAAAGCATGCCCTTACAGTTTTAAAAAACAAGTTAATTGACTTGCATAAAAATCAAACATGTCAAAGTTTTCCATCTCGACACAAACACCACATTGAGCAGCACATTGCTACAATAGCCATGATGCAGTCTGGACCTATTGAGATATTTCATAAACCAAAATGGAATCTTAAAAAGTTTGTCAGTTTTGCATACCTCTGAGTTGCTGAATTTAGGAGTCCATTACTCGACTAATTATACAATGTTTTATTTTTTTCCTTGTGTAAATAAACAAACTTGTGTCTGAATTTTGGCAAGGGGCACTAGAAGCCAATTAGAAGGTGTTCCCAATGTATTACAGTATTACAAACAAGATGCCTTTTCTTAGAAAGGTGAACACACCATGTTTCTTTTAATGAGTGTGAAAATATACCAGTTGCTTAATCACTAGCAACTTATAGTTATAAGCATAAGTGAGTCCTTTCTCAGGAATGAAAAACATAGCTTAGTTTCTTTACTAACAGATGACATTTTAATTTAAAGCTCCAGTCTTTATCTGAAGGGCTCAAACATCTGAATTATTTGAGAGAGAAATAAGGGCCAGAGGGGGAGTATGAGAGAGCAGGCGTGATTTTCTTATCTGAGTAGACTTCAGCCCCGCTCATTTGAGTGGTGAGGATCATGCGTCCCCTCAGTCTGTGTCTACAATGCCATCGAAGATTCTGTGGCATTTCTAGTACTGTTCATTCACTCAGTCTTGCCACACTTTAGCACTGAACTGGATCCAAAACTAACGCACTGTTAAGTCACAGATGCACAGTTACTTAAGGGCAGATAATGTGTTCTGCACATTGTAGATAATGGATTGGAGCACAAGAGCATCCCTGGAAGTCGAGCTCCAGGAGCGTGGTGATTCAGCTGCCGTTTCTCCTCATGATCCTCTTCTGGGTAAAAACCAGGGGTGCATCCTGAACCTCCTTCCAAAGGCTAAAGCTTCCTCCTGTGCACTCTAGACAAATCACAATCTGCAGACTCGTTGCGAAGCAATAAAAATATTAAGCTGGATAAGAGACTGGACAGAGCAAATAGCTCCATATAGAGATGCTTTATCCTTGTTTTCCTTGAAATGTTTGTCTAGAAACATAAAGATCACTTGATTTATGACTTGCTCAGCAAGCTCCAAATCAGATGGCGTTGCATTCACAGCAGTGAATCTGTCAGCCTGGTATTGCTCCACCGCAGCCAGTGGCGTGGTGCAAATTCCGCACGACAACACATCCCTCACTGCTAGTCCCTGGGATCATGGCAGGGGTATGGTACTTGTCAGCAGATACGAGCGTGGAAGAATCTGGCCCATCATGATTTTTAATCCTTCTCATAAAAATAAAATAAGCCTTGGGAAAGCTCTCCAGTGTTATTGAAAAATAGAAGAATGAGTGTTAGTGGTTTTATATGGATTACACAAATTACTAGTTTATTAGAAAAAGGGATAATTTTAAAAAGAGAGAATTTCCCTCGAAGGGAGCGTTTAACTTCTTTGGGTTACTTTATGGATATTTTACCTTACATTTTAAAATAATTAAAACTTTTAGAGGAGAAATTTTAATTTTTTTGTAAAATAATGCTTTTCCTGCTTCAGAGCTGCGCAGCCACTTGTCAGGCAGCTCCGTGCTACTCAGCTCTAAGGCATGTGCCTGCGAAGCTGCGGCTCAGGAAGTTATTGTGTCAAGCTTTGGTCATAGTCTGTGCATGTACTCTTAATTCAAGGCAAAGGTGATGTTGACTAACTTGAAAACGGAACATGAGAGATTTAACCCAAAGCCAGCTATCCTGCCCAGCTTTAGCTGTGGCAGGTACACAAGTTCGGTTCTTAAACTCGGTGTCATTCGGAGAGGTAGAGCACAGTTAACAGCCTATTTACTGCCTAACTTCTTTGCTCTAAATCATCGTCAAAATTTTCACAAAGGCTATATAACAACAGAGCAAAAGGAGTTCAGGAGTCCATGAAAGTTAAAAGAGTGCAAATTGCGCATGTAGGCAGGAAGAAAACATTGAAAATCACCCCTTTTGCTTTGATTTTCAGTGGAAAGTTGGTCCTGTAAAAAGAATTGCTTTTTTTTCTTTTAGTAGTTCATCTGAACATGTTCCGGTTCGGATTTTGAAATTATTGTGAGGTGGCAAACTGTGACTGGGTGGCAAACTTTCTGTTAAAACCAGGAAAAAAAACAGGTTCGCTTGTAAAAATTCTTTGGTTTTCAGTACCCAAAAGCAGAGGGGAAGAACTTTGTTCAAAACTAAAACATTTCAGCTTTCTGTCGCTGAAAACCAAAAAGTTGTCGCTGAATTTTTTGTGGCGAAAGTAATAGTTTCTAATCTGGTCCTGAGATTTTCCAGGACATTTAGGGAATAGCAGGCTGTGCTCCGGATGGTGACACAGGAGGCCAGAGCTCAGTTCTCAGCTTTGTCAGAGGTTTATGACAAGCTACATAATCTAATTGGGTATGTCTACATGCCCTGATAGAGGTGGCTCAGGGCTCTGCTGGGGTCAGTTCTGTCTGGTTTGGTAAAAAATAAGCCGGTTAATGAAGTGGTGGTTTAAAAGCACTTTGAGCAAGCTCAGCTCCCTGTCATTGCTGTTGCCTCCTCAGAGGGACTCTGCCCCGGATGGCTGGAGCCCGTTCTCTCGCTCACGCAAGGTGCCGCGTGTCCAAAACGCCCATCGGATCATCGTGGCTCAGAGGGCACGGTGGGACCCGTTGCCCACAGCTGGTCTGTGTGCAAGGCAGCCGCGTGGTCAGGCAGGCAGGCCCTCGGAGCCGCCCTCACAGTCACAGCTCGACTGCTTGTCTGTGTCAGTTTTTCTTCTGCAAAACGGGAATAATATCCTTGACCTGTTTTCTCTCTCCGGTTCGTTCGGGCTCTCTGGCAGGGTCTGTGTGTATATGTGCTGTCTTGGCAAATTAGGTCCCTTTTGTAGCTGCAGAGACATGGCTATTAAAGGTACTTCTACTAAGGAAAGAATATACATACACCTAAATACTCCCTTTTGTTCGGATTTTTATAAGCATTTTGCTTTACTGGGAAAGATCCTCAGCTGTTGTAAATTTGGCAGGCATCCACCAAAGAGAGCGGAGCTCTACCAACTTACACCAACTGAGGTGTTTGCCCCCAAAATGTGCTTGAGAAAAGAAGCAAGCTTGGTGTAGGAATCCTTTTGTTAATACAATTTGCATATTTCGTGTTTACAGCATTTTAAAAAGTTCTGTTAAAAATAAATTCCTGAAGTCCTGGATAAATAAATAGTTGTACAGAGGAGTCCTCTGTAGCCACGAAGTTGCCAAAAATTATCAGTAATCCTCAGTCAGATGGAATGTACAGTTGGCAAGGGGATGGCAGGAAAAAGTCCTCACCAGTTCTGCCTCGTATTCCCATACAATGAGAGGTGCCAAGTTTTTCCATTAGTGTCTGTGAGCAGTTGAAGATGGGAGTGTTTGTCATTAAGGAGACCTTGTTTTAGTTAAATAACCAGTGAAGGGCGCAGTTTGGTTGCATATTTTTCCATCACTAGACGTTAATTTCACACGAGCTGCTTTATTTTGTTAATGAAATTTGACTCTTGTTTCTTCTCCCTCTGCATTTAACTCAATTTCGGTCAAAACATAGAATATGCAAATGAAGAACCACAAGTCCAGCCCACTAGTGATGTGGTTTTAAAATACTGAATAAAAATAAAAATTATTTATAGACTAGTCTGGGGCAATATATGCCTTGAAAACTGACATTCAGGATCCTGGCAGCTGACGCATGTATTTATTTAGGCTTTGACGCCACTGCTAGGATTTATAATTTTGGGGGTTGGGGGTTTTTTTGGAAAGTGGATTTTAAGGGCCTTTATTCTGAGTGACAAAATTCAGACAAATGAAACCGGCATGTTTTCTCTGCTGCGTGAAACACCGCTTTAGCGAAGCCCTGTGTAGGAAAGCTTCAAACTCTTGAGGAACCCCCAATCACTTGTCGATTCTGTGTATCTTGGCCCCTGAACACAGTGTGTGTAAGTGGATAATGGGCCAAGAGCTGTTTTTATTTAAAACTGTGGAATTCCCACTTGGTTCAACAGGAATTACACCTGTTCAGCCAAGGGCAAACTTTGGCCCAGGAACTGAAATCTAAAGATGCTCCTGCATCAGAGCCCAGTCACACCGTGCAATCACTCTAATGCATACACCTGATGTATGTTCTACCATGAAATTTATGTGATTGCATTGTTCTACGCCAACAGAAAAGTTATAAACACTTTGCTGCTTAGAAAAAACATCTGCTGAAAAGTTTAGTAGCTTAATTGAAAATTTTAAGTGTGTAGAGATGTTTAATAGCCAGAAGAGTAAAGCTATAGTTATAGAAGTGACTGTGTCTGTGTAGCACTTGCGTCTTTTCAATTAGCCCTGAAGGTAGATGTCTGAGAACAGAAAAATTAAGAGAGACTGAAAAGTGTTGCCATCATTGCCATGATTAAGCTCCATTCACACTCATTTTTTCAGCGTTTTCCTGCGCATCAAAACATAAAGGCAAAGTCTGAACTATTTAAGGACTAATACAGCTGCAGATTAAACTAATATCTGCATTATAACAGCTACTTACTGTGACTGTCAAAAGTTAGTTTTACCCCAGAGAGAAGGTACAAAGAAAACAATGGAGGGTCGTCTGTGTGAAACCCTGAAATCAGATACTAACAGTCACACAGAGCTGTGCAGATGTAATACAATCTAACCTTTTCATGTTTAGACTAAAGCATTTTCATTTAACATTATACTTAACGGAACAGCTTTAAACTTGCCACAAAGAAGTGACCTGGCATGTTTTGACTATAATAAGCATTGATTCCATGCCTGTAAATTTTATAGTTGAATCAATTATACTCTTTCTTTATAGGATTAATGGAAACGTTCCATTTCAAATGGATTTTTTTTTCTCATGACAGAGAGGAGTTGAAGGGGAAAAAAAAGAAAAATGAGTGAGCCATGCTCAAATTATTAAGAAAATGCCTAGAGTATTTTCTCCTAGAATAAAAGCTGTCCAGATAGAATAACTCAGCCTGCGGAAAGATCCACAAACACTGAAGACACTTCTTATTTCCCATGAAGTGAGAAAAGGACCAGCTGTGGTCTTTCACTTCCCAGAACAGTCAGGAGAGGACACTCAGGTTTCTCTGCAGCTGGGCTGGCACCACCAGACTCAGCGCTGAAGGGAAGGCACACGTTTTTCTGTCCAAAATAGTACGCTGGGCTTTGGGGAGAGCTCAGTTGAATGTTCATCTCGGCCACAAGCTTCTTTGGACAACACACCTTTCATCTGACGGTATGAAATATCCAGGCCTGTTAGTGTGTTTTTACAGCATGCCCAGTCAAATGGGACATCCAGTCTCCGACGGGACTGCTTGAACATAAGTTCTGATTATTTCTAACTGATGTCATTAAAGGATGTCTATGAAATGCAGTGTTCTCAATGCTTTTTGCCCGTTGAGTGGTAGAGGCACAAAATCAAGTAGTAGGGAAATGATGCAACTCTGAAAATCTTTGGGTTTGCCGTTTCTGTATTTAGCCACTGAATTTATATGAGGATTTTGAAGGACTTTTCAAATTACTTATCATGCTACTGTTATAAAGCAGACAAATTTCTAGCTACTTGCAGAGAATTCACTAAGATATCAAAGGTCGTTGTTTGTTAGAGTCTGTCTGTCACAAAGCAGGGAACAGACGCTCTTCCCATTGACCTACCTCTCATTCTGGTTTGAAAACACCCACTTCACTCTGCTGAAGAGAGATTATGAGGTAGCTTGTGACAGATATCAACAACACAAACCAGAACTCTTCACAGTCTCCAAAACTCAGACAAACTTGTGTACTACAGTAGTCTTTATTTACAAATGCTCTGAGTAAGGTGCCAGTCCAGAAGTGCTAAAGATTACATCATACGTAAGGATTGAAATAGTATCCTTGGTTTATTCAAAAGCAACTAGGACACAATTTATATCCTAAAGTTTGGGGTGTGTGTTACAATTTGTGTTCTTATGTATCCATACAAAATTGTACTTCAAGACAGTAAAATCTAATGTGTGACCCAAACAAAACCAGCACAGCGAGCAATAAATCTTCAGCCACAGGCAGTGAAATACCGGTGTGAGTGCTCACCTCTGAAAGCTCTACCGAGAGCTTGAAAACCCTTGGCTTTTGCCTGTAGGATACGGTGTGTGGTGCTAACAAACATTTGCACAGTGAAAACAGCCTTGGGCAACAAAGTGCGCGCTCACCCCCAGTGACAGAGCGCGGAGGTGGAACCGCGGTGGTTACTCCATCCACCCCAAGCACCACCCAGGGCTGTACCTGCCCAGGGCTACACCAGCATCTCCGCGGTTGCACAATCCCTGTTTTCAGTCCCTGTACTGCAAAGTCGTCCCGGTTCAAGGACAGCAAAACATCCTTGTCCAGACCAGCTCACCCCACCCTGCCAGGGATCCTCTGAATCGATGACGGATCATCCAGGGAGAAGAGAGACAAGGAGCTGTTGGCTGCTCCTTTGCAGGTCCTGAAGGCCGAGGCCTGGGGCAAATGTAATCATTTTGAGGAATGGAGTGCAGTGCCTGATCAAGGCGGATTAATTTATGATGCTTGATTTTATAGTTCTAGATTAATTATACTGCTTTCTCCCTCCCAGTTACTCTAAGTACCTGACAAGACAGTGCCCAAGCAAATTTCCATAAAACGAGGGGGGTGTGAGCAGCTTCTTTTGACAGATACACCAGAAGTTTTACATCGGAAGCAGTAAAACATCCTTGAAGCTTCTACGAGCTGCTGCTAATGACTTTTCAGTTATTTGGACTGTGTTTTAAAGTAGACCAGATTTTTAAAAACTCTTCTGGCCTAAAAATCTGTGAAAAAATACTGATCTCTCTTTGCTTCCTTTGTGGGAAACCGTATAATGCAGACGGCATTGTAAACATTGTCAAAATGGCAGATGTCAGGAGACCTGGAAGTCCATGAGTATCTGGGAATGCTGAATCTCTTTACAGTCAGAACTTTTTATGTCATTATGACTGGTATCTGTGTGAGCACGGACATCCAGTACAAGAAAACACATGTGCATGTAATAAAATCCCATTTAGTCACTGAAATTTTCTAAATGCATAACCTTTAAGACCTGCTGAGGCAACAAACATGTATTTAAAGATGCCCTTGAAAGATTTCCTGAACTTGGGGCATAAACTGTGGGAAGGTAGCTCTGGCCAGGTGAAGATGGATTCTTTTTGTAAGGAGTTTTATTTCACCCACAAATAGCATGCCCTGATTTGCCATCATTAATAGCCTAATATGGTGAGTGATAATGTAACATTTCCCTGATTGTTTTGGCTTTTATTTTTAGAATATTAGCATTTATATAACAGTATTGGTAGAGATTTAGGATACAAAAACCCCGTAACTGAGGCTACAGCTATTAACCTCATGTGTTGTGTTTATAAAAAGCCACTTTAATACAGGGCTGTATAAAGTATGTATAAAAAGAAAAATCCATTACAACCAAGGGGATTTTCAGTGAAGTATTAGCCTGGTAAGAGGGTTAACAAGGTTGGTGCTTATTTTCCCTTCCTTTTTTTTTTTTTTTTAATGAAGGCACAAGGTAGTATAAGTAGTCAATGTGGAGTTTTGGTGCCACAGATTAAATTGTGCAGGCAAAAGTACTGCAGGGTTTTTGTAAAGACATATATTCAGTTCATTGATAGATATAAATAAGATTATACCCTTTCCCCTGTATTTGCATTAGCCAAGACAAGTATTAGACATCATAATACAGAATGGTTATTCAGAGTTCACTAATTATGGCTTCGTATCTTTAAATGAGATTATAATATGGCCAGCTCTGGATCCTGGTACAGCCTGACTGAGTTATGCTGTGACACTTGGAGGCAGCAGAAAAATAGCTTGGAAAAAAAGTTCACAAAATATATCCATATCAAGTTGGTTCAGCATGTGTGTGTGCAGGGCAGGAGAGAAAATGGATCTTAACCTGCTGGTTGTAAACGGTTGCTCCAGAGCTGGGATTTCAGATGCTGTCAGCTGGCAGTGCAGGTGCTGATGGTAAATAATAGACCGCATTAAACCTGCGGGTGAGGAACGGGGGGTGGCTGCCTCCCAAACCCTCCCACGCTGCTCCAGCAATAGCAGAGTTTGTCCCTGCTGGAATGCCTTCAAGGACTATCCCAAAGATTTCCGATGCAACTGAAGATGTGTCCATGCGGGTTTTATATTGGCTCCAGACTTCAGCAGACCCTTCCCAGTTCTGTGCTGGTCAGGGTGTTTGGGCAGATGAAGATCTGTGAAAAGAGACTGTAGGCTGGGTGAAGTTTTATTTTGTATGTGACTTTTATGGGGACAGTATCTAAATATCACCCATTTTTCTCAGAGGCCTGTCGAGTCTCTGCTGTGTTTTTGCACAGTCACATCTCTGCCTTGCTGGGTGGCAAAGGGCATTGCAGTGGAGGTGGCCGAGTGTTCCTTCCATTCCCCATTGAGCTGCAGCCGAGCACACTTAGCATCATGTGTAAATCACAAATAACATCACAGAGTTCAGCAGAACTGCAATAAGATACGGAAGAATAGAATCGGGCACTGCAGCCCCTGCTGTGACCTGCCCGATGGTGTTAACCCTGAGCGGTTGGTACCGACCACGCTGCACCCCAGGGCTGGCTGCATCTCCCTGATGAATGAAGCCACCCTTGTGTCCAACATGTCTGGTTTGTTTTAATTCTGCAGAGCTCTTTGGAATCTTCTAGGATGAAAGGCGCTATATAAGTGCGAGATTGTTGTTTTTATTTGGATTTGGAAATAGCCTTTCTCAAAATAGTAACTAGTAGATTAAATGCCAGGCCAGGATGAGGCAATACTGCTTTGTACACAGAGAGGATTATTAGAAATATTTCTTTAGAATGATACCCAGAATGTGAATTACTCAACTTGCCAGGTTACTTATGAAACAGAAAAAGTTACAGAAGCGCTTATGTAACATTGTTTTTCCAGAAAAATAGGTGGTGATTTTTCTCAGCAGTTCCATCTGCTAAACGGACTAACATCTTGCAAAACCCTCACTGCTTTTCCTCCCAGAACTTCTGTAAGCAGACACATCCAAAAGCGTATCCATGCGTAACAAAGAGCAATCTCAGATGTTTTAAGTAGGCAATCGGATACAAGAACAAGCTTGGACTATTTGATGGGTGAGAAAGGTCAGTTTGTTTTTAACTTCTCTGCATATAAATCGTCAATTAAAAAGTTTATTTTGCAGATGTCTTGAGCAGTACAAACAAGCAATACAAAGTTCAGTGATTGGGGGGGGCAAGTTGGCCACAAAGGGCTCCCGACTACACGCGCGGCTTTGTCCTTGTCACACCTGCGCTCCGTTACCCCACTCGGACAACAAACCCAAATGAGCCCCTTTCTGCCCAGCAGTGATGTGAAGAGGTTCGGTGTCGATGCAGAGTGATTCTTGCAGTGTTCACCTCTCCTGGGTACAGCGACTGCTCCCTCTGCTTTTGGAAAGACTGGCTGCAATGATTAAAATTTGGGGCTGAATCTTCTAGAAATGTCATTATTATTTAACACAGAGGAAAAAGGCTTAGTCACATCAGAATATTCGCTTCTAGGCAAATATATGGGAGGTCTTTAGTGTTACAAAATTATCTGGTGTCCACTATTTAGTCTGCCTAATAGCACTTTCAGCTTGGGGTACTGAGCTGAGAGAAATCTCTTTCAGAGGGTGTATAATTTACCCCTTCGAAACAATGCTTCTTGATGCTTTTTTTTATTTTAAAACTTACTACAGAACAACAACAACAAAGAAACCCTCCTCCTTGGCTCCCCAGTAAAGCTCCAAGTGGGTGTTTATGTCACTCCTTTAATGGGCATTTGTATTTTATGCCTTATTTTAGAAATGCATTTACAGATTTCTTTCTAATTAAATTTTATGGGTGAATTTACTGCTCACGAAAGTGAGTGATTAGTAATGCTGGCTGGAGAGAGATGTAGTGGGGTGGGCACTGTGCAAACTTCCCTGCATGGCTCTGCCAGGGCACCTCAGTCTTGACCTGTTTTGCCCTGGAGAGCAGGCTGGCCAGTCGTGTGATAGTCATGGCGCATAGTGTGACTTTTTCTATACTAAAGCATACCTCAATAAATAAGATTCCCTTGTTAGTCCTTACCCGCTGTTCCTGAGAATGCCATCTTTTTTGTGTATTTGGAGCAACTCATGGCAAATACTAGGCCATTTATGACAATCTGACCTGAACTAATTATAGGAATAGCTCTATTTCCAAAAGCTTGTCATGCCCAGTGTGTTTCCTAGCGATTCCTTCCCAGTCCTGAAATGCACATCAACTTTCACGGCTGTAATACAATTCTGAGTCAATACTGTGCATCTTCAGCAATCTTGCCAATACCAAAAACATGAAGTTATACCAGCTCTGGAAGGTACCGATCTGAGCCTTACTCAATATGATTTTTGAAAACATAATCTTGAGTATCACTTGTTCTTTGACATTTTCTGTCTCACAGAATTCTCCATCTCTTTTATTCATCTAGAAAGGAATCTTATTGTTGCGATGACTATCACAATAGAGCATTTCTAGAAAGCAGAATTCCCTGTGGCAGCTGTTCCAGTCTTTCTTTTCCTAATTTTAGACAGTGGATACATCCCTCAACTGATATAATCTCAAGCAGCACTATTAGTTAAACTCAGATTTTCAGCAGCCAGAGTTTAGCCCCAACCCTTCAAACATTTATTTCCAATACACTTGTAGCTGTGACAGTCTTTAGCATATTTCATTTATATGCTTGTTATAATATATTTTTGTAAAACAAGCCCTCTCTTCACCACATACTTTCTATCAACAGTGTTGCCAGCCCTCTTAATATTTAGTGTTTATACATAAAGGCTTGGCTTTGGGATTTCCATGAAGACATTAGAATAGTAATTTTCAGTGTTTATATTTAAAAATAGACCTCTCATTGCTGTGGTTAAAAAGTTTGGACACCTTTCTTAGGACAAGAAGGCAAACAGAGGTCAATAAATATTTACAAACTGTCGTAAGAGTTTATTTTTTTCTAAAAAGACATTATAATTCTGAGTCTGCTACATCATTTCTTCAAACACTTCGTAATGCTGTAATAGATATAAATTACCATCGGGAGGTAAAAAGGGCTCTGGACAGAATGAAATTATGCTACAATTATATGAAGAGAAATTAACCGCAGTATATAAATTAATGCCTGTGCTGCTTGACCAGAGTTAGCCAAGCCTCACACAACTCATCTGATAATGCTATTTGTTGTTTTATTTTTTCTCCCAGAGAGAGTTCTGGTAGTCCCAAAAAGTCTAATGAAAAGTCTAATCCAAAGACTAATGAGAGTCAATGGTTTAAAGTAATGCTGGTTAATACTGTAGGGTTAGACCAAGGATGGTTGCTGAGACATTTTTAGAAAACAGAAGTTGATCCAGTAAAATGGGTGTAATTGAATCGATGCTGGTACAGCAGTAAGTTGCACATGGAATAGGCTTCTGCAGGGTGATAGTCTGTAACAGGATGTGAAGTATGGACTACACCTGCACTCTTAAAACTGAGTTGGGGTGCTGAACAGACTCTTGTATTGCAAGACTTCGTCTGGATCAATGGTACCCTCTGGAATGTACTTACTGCATTATTTTCAGCGCAGAATTTAGGCCACTTCATAGGGAAGTGGCTGTTTACATGTGGAAAATGCAGCAATGTCTTCCTAACCACAAACAGGATTTTCAGTGAATAGTTAATGTTAGGTGAAGTAGGCATCTACAGCAAATAGCAATGTGGTTACTCTAAGCGCATATTTTATAAATATACATATATTTTGCACCCACATTTTCTTTCCCCTTTTAAAAATGTAGCCTTACAATCCTAGGTTACCAGACAGGATCTTTATTTCTAGAGCCTTAAATAAATGACTTCCATATACTGCTTAGAATATATCTAACAAGGATTAAACTATAATCCATTTTATTACACATTGTCTTTCATTTATTCATACTATGTTCTGCAAGACAATTGTTATGGAAATTGCTTATGAAGAAAGTTCCACTAGGCAAATGAAATGCAGGTTGACTATCTTAAGGAAAACTCTGATTAAGTAGAAAAAAATGACTGATCATGTAATACGTTTTTTTCCTGGGGAAATTATGCTGAGTTGCTAGGGGTTTTTACAGTCACTCACTGCAGAACTCCATAAAGAACCTTCCATCACTCCTCCTCCTGGCTTTCACTGGTGTAAATCCAACCTAAAACCTGGTAAACAAAGAAGAATCTTCATGAAAGAATTTAACATTTGCTCCTTGGGAAAGTGTAAAGAGTGACCACCAGATCGGACTTTGCAGAGAAAATATTTACCTGCAATAGCATTGATGTCTCAGTAACTGTGAAGAGCATTCTCCAATGAATAGTCAATGTTTGGCTTAAACTCAAGTGGCCCAACAGCTAATTCAAGTTGGCAGGTTTTGTTGACCCGCAGACCTAATTATTTACACTCTCCAGGTATTGTGACCTTTAAGGAGCACATTTCGGATTGAAGTAAATGGATCTACGCCAATTTACATGAGCTGTGGACCCAGTCCTTAGCTTTACACCCTGTTCTTAAACATTCTGAGTCAAAACCAAAGTACAGGGATTCATGGAATTTAAGTAATTTATGGATGTGCTTCTGGATCTATATCAAAGATATCTTGGCCCCTTCCCTAGCCTTCCCTTCCATCATTATGAGCTTCGGAAGATGTCTTCAACATAATAGTTTATGCCTTCAGAAAGGCAGTCACTGCTGTTTCAGTAATTCCTGTCTACATAAAACATCGTTTGTCAGGGCCTAGTTCTCTGCTGGGTAATACTAGTGAAAATCAGGAGGAATGTCACTTACCTGGCAATAAAAAACTGAGAATCTTTGCTGAAGGCCTCAGCTAAGGAAGGAAGAGGAGGGAGTACAGAATATAGCAGCACAGAGCAAGTAAACTGTGAAGCCAGAAATAGCACTTAGGTTTTCCAACATTCTCTTAGTACCCTGTCCTCTGGACTACACAGGTGTAATTAGGAGGCTGAATTAAGCTGTAGACTAACTCCATGGGAACTCAGCATCAAAGAGCTAGCCAGAATATCAGGAACAAAACTTTCTTGTTGGAATTTGAAGGGCTCTTTTGCCAAGGTCACAGAGCGTTTCTGGAGTCCTTTGCATGTAGAGCACTTAACTGTGAAGCTGGCTCCAACCTCTAGATCCTAACAGACATTTCCTTTCTATCCCTTGAGCAATAGTACACCTGCAGTGAAAAATTCTGGAGAAATATATTGGTATTAGTGCAAAGAACCGCAGCTGTCCAACACACATCGACTGGAAGGATTAGGGAGTACTGCCTTGGTGCACTTGTTGCAGAAAGTCACCGAATTCTGGTCATGAGAATTTGATCCATTTTCTTACAAGTAATCACAGAGTTCCAAATCTTCTTATTTAAAAAATGGAATCAAATTCCTAGAGTCCCATTCTTAATTTTGCCCATGTATTGCTATGATGATAAGGATATCTGGACACACCTAAGGACATCAGTTTGAACTGTGCAATTTTAGGCCATTGAAAAGGCCACACCACAGATTGATCTACAGTCAGGGGCAAGATTTCAGGGATTCCTGACTCTGTGTGACACGGGTGCTTTGCAAAAAGCAATGACTAGCACCAACTGCAACTCTCGTATTATTTTTCCATAGAAAAATACCAGTTTATGAAACATATTTTGAATTTTAATTTAAGATTCTCATACTTAGGAAGGAATTTTTGATCCAAATCAGAGAAAGACAAAGAGTGAAAGAAACTGTTCCTTCAACCCATTTCAAAATAGTCAGTAAGGTGGTAGCTGGGACAGTTACTTGGAATGTGAGATAACTGGCTTTTAATCCCTCTGATTCAGAGATTTAAAAATTGTCCAGCAGCTTTACACTAATTGTTACTCTGGAATTGTTAGCTTTTTGTTTTCTTCTCTGATTTTTGCGCATGAAAATTCAGAGGGTCTTATCTTTGTTCTGCAAGAAATGCTTAAGAGTAGGTGCTAATATCTAACAATCCCTACAAAATACAGTTGTTATTTTCTAGCCTGGATTTCTCTCTGAATCTCTCCACACAGCTGTCAAGAACAGTTTCCGCACTCTTCCATCCCACTTTCAGTATGCACAGGGCCAGAGAACCCTATATGCATTGAGATCTCTTAGCAAACACAAAAGTAACTTAGTTTCACTATGCAGGAAAGACTAGGAAATATAAAAACATTCGTACTATTTGAAAGTCATATTTTTATCTACTGGCTTTAAACTTACAACCATATGTATGAGGAATTGGGTGTGCCAATCCCATTAACAATAATGGGAGCAGAGGGCTTAATTCTCCACATACTATGCTGAAAATGTGCCCCCTTAAGAATACTGCATGTGTAATTGATTTGGGCTATTTGTTTGAACTTGCCAAATGGATTTCTTGAATATTTGTAGCCAGTTTTGAAAGCACTCCCATCCCCGACCAGACATACACGTTATTAAAGGATTTGATTTGACATTTAACAATTTTGTATATTAATATTCCCCTCTTTTTCCTAAATCGACATAATCCTCCTAAATCCTAGCATCAACAGCCATTACACCAAAAGAACAAGATGTTGCTGGTGTCGCTGCGTTCCAATATTGAATTTTGTGTGAGCTTAGATGATTTGGACAGATTTATATTCTGCTATTTCCTGAACTGTGAGCAGGACCTCGCAGGTTCAGCTCTTTGAAAACGTTCACATAAACAATCTCACTTCATTACTTTGAAAGAAATAGATTCAGTGGCATCTGCTAGAGTGGTGATTTTCTGTGACACAGAGAGATATCTTTTTGCTCTCAGTGCTGGCTAAATAGGATTCAACTCTGGGTACCGAGAAGCTGGTACATGATGGAGATGTGATCTCAGATATCATAGTGATTCACGTCATTTTGAGCTGCTCTGGATTTCAGCTGTTTCAGCTGAGACTGACAGCAAGAAGCTTTATTTCAATTGATGTGATGATCAATAGTTCTTCCAATAGTCAATGTGAGTTGCAAACCAAAGAGTTCAATGTTTTTTCCCCAGCTTTTTTCCAGGACTTTTTTATGATAGATCTTCATTCTATCTCACAAGACTAAAGTGCTTTTCACGTCATCTCATTCTGTGATTACAAGCTTTGCCATCCTGCCTGAGTATTGCATCACTCAACAGATAATTCCATTGCAATGAATTGGGCTACTCCAAAAATTTACCCTACAGCTTCAGATCTGGGTGCGATGGAGTGAACAGGATTCACTCATCAAGTGACTTCCTTATCCCAGTAGGTAGAGTGAAGAATGAATGTTGGCTCTAATTTTAGAGTCACTAGCCAAGATGGCAAGGTCAGCATAGCAGGAAGATGTTGTAATTTGCTGCTGGTGTAAACCAGCAGTAAATTTCTACCCCAAAGGACCAAGAGGAAGTATTGAAAGAGTAGTGACTCAGAAGTGTGTCTCTGAGTCACAAATGCCCTGGGGATTATCCTCAAGACAGTGCGATTAACACTCAACCTCTTGTTCAAGGCCGTGCCTAAAGGTACGATATACCCAATGTGATGAAGATTGATCTACCAATTCTGAGTCATAATTGCTGATGTATTGAGTAAGATGAATGCTAATCCCCAAGTCCGAATGTTGAATATAGTAGTACAACTCAGTCAGCTTTTAGCAGATGAATCTTTTGAGAAATAAGAACACCAGAAACTTTCTGTGGAAGATACATGGCTTTTTTTTTTTTTAAGAAAACTTTCGTCAGACACACTTCAAACCCAGACTGAGGAGCTTGGGGTAGGTTAATTTAGATACAGCTGAGTATTACGTATAGCAGGATCCCCCAACGAGTGAATAAACAACTATGTTTAGTGCCGTCCACTTACCTGAAGTGTCGTCGGTGTTCCAGTGTAGCCAGCCTTATGTTGTCGTCATAGTGTTTTCCAGGCCTGTTTGCGTCTCTCCAGGCTGTATTTATGGCAGATGGGAGAGATGAGCTGATGTTTTAGAGAAAGGCCTGTCCTCCCACCCCCTTCGTTGGTCATTCTGCTCCTGATCGAATATGCCACACTGAGCACCTCAGGGAGCTCTTTCTGACCCCTTTTACTTTTAGGTGTTAGTTCAGACTTGAGGCATCTGTGACCTTCTAAAGCTTGTTCATCATATAAACCAGGAGTAAACACCAGTGTACAGGTGCCTCTTCTTTTTTTTTGTTTTTTTTAATTAATACACCATACCACTCTTCACATTTGTTATGATTCATGGAAAGACCTTGGGTCTATGAGTCACGTATTTTAAAAATTACCGGTGTTATGACATTTATTTCCTAATGTTCTGTCAGAAGTTGTGCTCTCGGTTGTGTTCTGTAGTTTCCTCCTGTTAAAATATCTTTAGAGAAGTTGTGGTTGAGGTTGTTAAGTAAAAACGGACTCTCACAGTTAAGATGACTAAGAGTGTAGCTTATTTACTGGACTCAGTAAATAAAGGATGGAGAAGGGCTGCATTAGCAGCCCAGGCATTAGTTTTTCTAATACTTCTTAGGATGAGCAATCCAAGTCTCAGTAGCATCTCCTTAACCTTTTCTGCTGCCAGAATAAATGAATTAAGTATCAGAGAGAAACGGGGTGAGAGCTTAAAGTCTTCTCTAACTGATCAAGAATATGTTGTACTTTTAACAAAAAAGAGAGATCTTTTTAGTCAAAATACTCTGTTCTTGTTGATAGTGTTGGGAACTAGCTGTTAGTGCTAGAGCCTCATGGATCCTTAAAAGAATGAAAGTGGGAATCTGGCTGTTAAATATCACCCCTGTGGTAACAGGCTGACTTTTCCATGGTGTAGGAGGTGACACGATGCGGCTGGCAGTGCTTGTTTCCATCCTTCTCCACCTGCATTGCACCGTTACCTGTTCCATTTTCTGACCTCAGCAGCTACAGCTCAGCATAAACGTTACATTAGCAGCTTTAAGAGTAAACCAGATAATGGCTCCAGTGTTGTGCTGATTTAGGTCCCTGCCCCTAGTTCTGCCAGCTGCCGCTGGCTCATCCCTGCTAGGGAGAAAAAGAGTTTCCCCAGAAAGCTAGATCTTCTGAGGCCAGAGCATTTTTGTGACACTGCTGGTATGTGAAAGAGGAATACACAGCAAATAGTATTTGTACATTACCGAAGAGACCATTTGGGGGTTCCCATACTATAAGTGTTGCAGAGACAGTACTTCTTGGGAGGTGACATTCAGTGATTTTGTCATATTCCATTCCACCCTCTCCAGGTTAAGATGCAGTATTGCAGTCTTGAAGGAAATTATTTCCCTTCTACAGCTTTTCATCTGGGCTTGCAGGTGGGACTTACAAAAAGCTTGGATTAGGCAGCAAAAGAGAACTCAGAACAAGGGGACCGTAGGGACAAGAGTATCTCTCATGTATTTGTTTGAGCTGAGGGCGCTGTACGGGAGGCTGCCGGGGTCAGGCCTGCCGTGTGAAAAGGGAGCGAGTAGAGGAGCAATGTGGATGTTTGTGTTTTTGATCAATGTGGTTATTTTAAGATTTTCATGCCCCTAAAAACAGTACATAGCCCTTTATTATATGTCAACAATCTGCGGCTTAGCTCTGTTACCTCCACTGAGTTCTGTGTAGGTTCCATAAATATGAATCATATAGTGCACTTAAAAAAAAAATAGGGCTGATTTATGCTTATTTATTCTGTACAACTACAAACATCTGTGTAGAAAATAAATATGGACACTGAAGAAAAAAAAACCACTTCACCCTTTTTCCTTCCCCCCCGCCTTATTTTTAATCCTTACAAAGGCAGGCCATGTGGTCAACATCTGGAATGTATGTGGGAATTATTCAAATGAGCCTTGGTGGTAGTTGCCTCGTGCCAGGCTCCTGAAGTGGCAAGGAGGAGTGACCGCTCGCCACAGCCGTGTCCACACTGCACTCTTGCACTCCACATTCCAGCCGTCGTCTTGCTGCTGGGTTTGCCACTGGTGTCCTACAGGCCTGGTGGAATGGAACTCCACCTATTTCCTATCAAGTGCATTTTGCATGTCTACAGTCACGGGGCCCACTGCAGAGACACAAGTCCAGCTCATTGCTGCTGCTCCCCGGGCAGCGCCTGGGAGCTGTGGCACCGAAGGTGAATTGCCAGCAGATAAGGTCTGTGGTCCTTATGCTTGGGCTGGCGGCTTCTCCTCAGACTCTGCTTGCCAGAAGTGCACATTGCAGGCTCCAGTTTGCCTTTCACCCGTGCAGTCGCATTTGTAACAGCCCGCCGCGCTCTAGTGGGCTTCACTGAACTTGAATAAAGGCAATAGAAGAATGTTTCTTGAGTAAAATATATTTATTTGCTGCTTTCTAGCCTTTTAGCTGCAAACCCTTCATGAAGAGACTTCATTCTACGTGGGTAGGGGCTACATTTAGTGCTAGAGACTCTGGGATTGGTGGGGTTTTTTCCATTACTATCAGCAAAGAGCCAGTGCCCATATTTCTAGAAGACTTTGGCAAAATCTTTCTCTCTGTCTTCTTTGCTACTATGAGAAGAATCATGGAAAACACAGTGAAACTAAACAGACTTTCTCTCCTGACCTGACAGACCTTGTTCTCTTTCTTCCCAAGTAGCCAGGCATCTTATAATTAGAAGCTGGATCATGAATGCCTTACTCACATCAGCGGCTCATTACATCAGTCATCCCACTTACGTTCGTGCAAGGCTAATACTCTCCCTATTAACTTCAATGGGAACAAGAGTGTGTGAATAAGTCACCATCCTGAGCTAAAGCTTGGCAAACCAGCCCTAAATATGTAGCAGTTTCTTCTGTGAGATAAACAGTGACTGAAGCGACTGCGGTTTCATCCGCTGAGCTTATTGGGTTGGAAAGAAGATGCGTTAAGCCCCAAATCGCCATCCCCGCTGCTTTCAGCTTTGCAGGCAGCAGGGGCAGAGCGGGGAGAGCCGCGCAGCCGCCCCGGGACGCCGGAGCCGAGAGGAGCGGAGCCGCGAAGCTTTTCCCGGCCGCCCCGAACCCTGCGGCTCCGCTGGGCTGCGGGCAGCGGAGCGGCGGGAGGGCTGCGCCGGGCAGGGCCGGGCCGGGCCCGCGCTCCATGGCCCGCGCTGCCGGTGCCCTCTAGCGGCGGCGGGACCTGCGGCCGCCTTGTCCCAGCAGTGGGGCCGGGACTCGGCCTCACACACAAGCCCACAAGAGAAGCGAGGAGGGGGGGAGAAAAAAAAAAAAAGAGCCAAAGTTTTATTCCGTGGTGCAAAAGCGGCGTTACGGAGTTGGCTTTATGGCTAAATTGAGTCCAGCTGAGGATCTGGCCCAGCTTGTTCAAACAAATTAAAAATGATGCAAATCAGCCACAAGTACTTGATGATTTCACTGTGCTAAGGGGAATACAACTATTTGGCACTGGGTGTGCTGTCAATGGGAGGATTGCTAAGTATTTTGCAAGCGCGGCACTTTCTAAGTGCAAAATGGCTCACTTATGTTAGGGCTGATCAAAAATATTTTGTCAAAACTATTTTTCAGTGGAAAATTGAATTTCCAAAAAAAAACACCCATCTTTTTAACAATGGAGATCTGGTTTTGCAGAAGAAATATATTTCCCTTGAAACAATTCAGCCAAAATTTTAAACTTCTGTTTACAGGCTCTTAGTTTCTGATGAAATTATTCATATTTTGCTTTTTAAAATTAAAAGGTTGCATTTCTGCAGCAAAGGAGGAATCATTTTCCATACAGGTCTATGAATTAACTCTCATAAAACCCCAGCTAGCAACACAAGCATAGTTTTCTTTTTATGGATGAGAAGCTGAGAAGCAAAGAGGTTAAGTGATTTGGCTCCAATCCCTACAGGCACCATTAAAAGCTCCTGGCTCCCAGTTCTGTGCTCAGAATGTTAGATCGCATGACATATCTTTGTGAGGCAGTTAAATGCTTTCAGACTCCCTTGGATTTCAACAGGAGAATCAGTCAGTCTACCGAGAACAAAAAGAATGATGGAGTAGTCTTGCCTCAACTCACACAGTGAGTCCTCAGCAGAATTAGAGCTGGGACTTTTGATTCTTTGCATTACACATTGCACAACATGGCTCGCCATACAGAAAGCTCGCCCTTTCTTCTGGCGCATCTGAGCAAATCTTAGGTCTTCAGATGGAGCAGCAGTGGCTGTTCCATGGACAATGGTATTTCACCTGGATTCGAAATCTAGTTGATACTCATAATTGAAAACTGGAACCATTGAGTCTTACTGAGTGGTTAATAGTATATTATTACACTGTCAGTCCCAAAATGGTGATGGTCAGCCACATCAGAAGACTAAGTAGGCTGACAAGGTGACCAAGGGTGTCAGTCATTTCTTGGTTAGAGCCCATGAGCTGAAGTTCTCAAGCCGTATTTCCAGTTTTAGTGCTTTCGTAATGTCCAAAATTGGTTAAATTATAGCATTTCCTTATACCTTGGTTTCCATATATGCTTATAAAGTGTTTCCAAACCTTGTGAGAGAGCAAGGTCTCACTAAAAGGAACAGTATTTAGCTGGGCAGAAATTAGGCTGACCACACTGGAGTTTTTTGTGTATTCTCCAAAATGACAAGAGACGAGATTACCTCCCACCTGTGCTCTAGACTCGCACTCATAACTCCAGAGGCCAACGTCTAAAGATAGGTTCCCGCTGTAGTCAGGCGTCATGATTTGAAGTGACCTGGTTGTTAGTGATTTCCACTAACATATGTCTCTTCTCAGATGTTTTGAAAACTGAATCACTTTGTATATTGACTATCTCATTGTGAGTGGCCAAGATGGAAAATGTTACTTAGATTCTTTTGTACACTGGAAAACACAACATTTGTTCCTGGGTGGTACAGATCTTTTCACTCAAGCAGCTGTGTGTGTTAATATTTTTACACTGAGGCTTTATTATCTTCATTCACATTTATTTAGTTTACGATTCTTTATCCTTTCCCTTGACATTTTTCTTTTATTCTGAACCCCTATCTTGATGAACCAGGTTGAGGAACTCAACTACATTGTATTGTATTACAGTTGCATTCCCAGGTTGTAATACTACTGTATCTTCTCACTTTGCCTATCAAGTATTTTGTAAACTATCTAGAGTACAGTGGTTTTTCTACAAATAGCTGGTGTAGTGATCTCGCTAACAAGTTCAACTTGCATGACTATCATGTTCAGGAGAGTTCAGTTTCCTTTTCCACTTCAACAAGAGTCTGTTTTAAAAATACAGTGCCAAAAACACTAGTGATTCATTTTTAATTCAGAATAAATGGTTTAAGGAGTCCTTACATCCTAAATACCAGTACTCTTTTACGAGCAACATGAGTTTTTTGTGGGGTTTTTTTGCTGTTCTTTAGCCAGTCGTTGAGCTGATAAATACCATTGAATAATCTAAATTTTAGAGAGAAAAAAAGAAAACCTACTTTTTCCCTCACAAAATGTCTAATCCTATTTTTCTTTGAGCTCTAATTTCTGTTTTTCTCCCAGCAAAAAAAGACAAATGTTCTTTGTGTCAGGGCCCTGTGGGCACTAACAGGCCTTAATTACCCCAACCAGCCTCACCTGGGACCCCCCACTCCCCGCCCATGGCTCCAGGAGCTCTATTTAAGCTCAGCTCCAGGCTCTGTGTCCTGGTTTGATCTGTGCTCCTGGAGTGCCTGTTTGCAGCTCCATCAGGGCTTTGTTTGGCTGCTGGCGATTTGGCTCTGGCCTTGCCTTCCCTGCTTGGTCTTGGACTTGCCTTGTTGCCATGGACTTGCCTGGCAATCGCAGGACGTCTGACCCCGGTTACCCTTGCCAGAGCTGATCGTCGCTTGACTGCTCAGCTCAAACTCATCACCAGGGACTCCCCGACGTGGCCCCTTGGCTGGAGCTGGTTGTCACCCCGGGCGTTCCTGCTCACCTTGCTCAGGTACTGTGGGACAGGGCTGTGGCTGCCAAGGTCACAGCCCCACCAGCCTTGTCGTCACTTCCAGCCCTGCAGCCAGCCCAGTTATTTCAAACACTTGGAATCTAGACAAGTGTTCATCTGGCTGGTTTACTGTACACTTCCTTTTCCTTGATAGTGGGGAGAGAAAAAGACTAGGCTATTAACGCTAGTCTTGTCTTTTTCCCCACTGTCTGAGATACAGACATTTTGAATGTTCAAAATTGAATCTGTATAAATATGAGATTTAAAGAGACGCAGAGAAATTACTCATGCAGTAGCCTGATTGGAAAGCTGGAAACCAAATTCAGCTCTTAAACCAGTGATCTCCTACCCACTGAACCAGGTTTAAAACTCTCCTGATGCATATTCACCTCATTTGGAAAAGGAAACTTCTAGTAATTCAAGCAGGTTTTGTGACACTCCTCTGTTAATGGGCGGGTCGATAGATTGGCTCCTTCTGGTTCCTGGTTCTGCTGTTTTGAATCACAGCCTTTATGTTGGTACCACCTACTTTGCCCCTCATGTGAGAGGCTTGTGTGTTTTATTGCACTGAAATTACTTTTATTATCAAGTCAGTTCACATTTAGTAATTTCCAGTTAGAATTTATCTACTTTTTGACTCAGGAAGCAACTGAAGGTCTGAGTCTGGATAAACCTGTAGATGAACCTGGGACTGGTATCTACCCATCCACTTAGTGAAGTTTAAGCAGTGTAACGCGTCATATACATTGTGTAACAATTCCTGGAGAAGTCTGTGTCATTGCTTTCAGTAAGTCTTAAAAATAATATTAGCAGCCAAGAAACATAGCTTTTCCTGCGTCAAATGCAGGAAATACAGGCACTTTGAGTTACAGGAGTATGAAGTGATGAGTTGGACACCACTACATGATATATTACTTTACCCAAGCAGCTACCATCACTGAAATACTCTGTGAACATCAGCCCTCACGATCTGCATACTTAGTTTAAAATAGACTGTGCTGTGACTTGTCCAGGAGCCTGCATTAGGTCACTGGCAGATGCAGCATTGAACCTGGGCTTTATTAGTCCTGGCACCGTGCACCCAGTTCCCCCTCTCTGCTGTGGTGACTTTGCGCTGCTTGTCCTGGCCTGGTGCTGCCAGCTTGAGCTGGTAACCTCCATACTGCGAGGAGCTGGGAAAAAGGCCTGATATTGGTGAGGCCTACGTTGTGAACTGGTGACCTGTTTTGTTTCCATTCCTTGACATGTGGTTTCTTCAGTCTCTGAAGAAATGGGCCTTGCCATCTCACACAAACACAAATGGAAAGAACAATATTCAGTGTATGTGAAGGAGAGGACAATGAGGAGAACTGGCCCAAAACCTTGTTTCAAAAGTTTTGGGAGGGTTGGAGCTCTAGAGTCAGGAAAATGCCATTCATCTAGGTTTTCAATTTCCTTTTTTTTTTTTTTCAGCATGCTTTATCATAATTTATTATTGCTGAGGTCTAAAAAAGGGTTGTGTAAGTGGCCAGAACTTTTTCTGGTGGAAACCATTAAAATTCCCTGTAACTTGAGTAGTGTCACATTGATTGGCATGGCTTGGGCATGGTCTCTCTGGAATTCAGTGGAGCTCCACTTGCATCAAAAGCAATTTTGGTCCAAGATGCATTCTGATTTGTGTTTAAGGTGCCTGGCAACATGGTAATAAGCAGCTTTATAAATAACTCTGTATTATTATCTTTGTCTTAGTAGTAGTATTGTTATTTTTATGGTACTGTAATGTTTATTATGGCTATTTTATGGTGTAATTTGATTAGTGTGTTACCCTAATGTCACATAGAAAAGGGGAGGGCATTCCTGTCATACTTCTGAACACTGCCCCTTCTGTTTTCATCTGAGGAACCCAAAGCCCTTTGGCGATCATTAATTGTCCCACACCATATAAGTAAACTCAAGCACAGAGAACGTAAATGATTCCCCCAAGCCCACACAACAAATCAGTGGCAAAGCTGAGAGTTAGACCTTCGAGAGTCCTGACTCCCTGATGTCTGTGTTAACCACTAGAAAACATTCCCATCACAGTAACAGCAGGTATAATAGAAATGAAGATTGCCACTCTGGAATTTTTTTAGGTCAGTTGTAATGAGAGCACTCAATGTTTTATAAACCTTTTAGGTTTCCTGTTTAGGACTTGATCAAACCATAAACTGCTCGTTTAAATAAGCTCCAAAACCAAAATGTACTAGAAAGCTGAGGAGTAAGGAGACAACATCCAACAGCAAACTTGCATTTATTGCTCATTTGCTTTCCTTGCTGGGATGATGCTGTGTACTTAGATTAAATATGCAGAGCCAAATTCATCCCTAGGGTGTAATTTTTTTGGACTCTGAATGACACCAGGGTGAATTTGGCACATTTACACTCAAAATTAATATGGGGTTTACGAATATTTGGAACGGTGTCAAAATGTTGTGGGTTAAATTCTGTTCTCAGTTCCACCAGTGCTAACCCAGGTTAACGCCATTCTGATCTCGCACTGGATTTACAGCAATGTAATTCCAGTGGCCCAGTGTTCAGCTGGTGTGAATTAGTTTATCTGCACTGGAATGCAGGCAGCTCAGCTGCTTTACACCAGCTAAGAATCTGACCCATATTTAAATAGAATTACTCCTAAAATACACAATGGCAAATGCAATGTGAATTAGGTCCCCTGTGCCCCTAATTTGCACTGGGGAAACACAGCTGAAGCTGGTTCTGCAGCTCTGCTGAGCAACAACACAAACTGGTGTTACAAACCTGAACCTGACCCCCGTTCAGTCTTCTGATGCTTTATAAGTTTTAAAATAACACTGCAGTAAGTGTTACACATGCTGCTTGTGTGTAAATCATCCCAAACTGCTGCAAGTCATCGTCCATTCTCTTGTTTCAAAGCAGAGATTGGGAAGTGCTTGGTGATATTTGGGCCAGTTCAGATATTCCAAAGCCTGGATGGATGGATTGTTTTGATTCTTTCTTTGAACTCCTTTCCCACCCCTGCTAAAAGCAGCAGACAGATCCACGCAGTTAAGCGACAGACAAGTTGGAGACAATGCGCCACTGCCCTCCCAGTACCACCCCCCACATGCCAAATTTGCAGACATCTGCGAGCTGGAGCGCAGCTCCGCGGTAATAAAGAAGTGCCGGTGTTGATGTGATGGACGGCCCTCAGCCTTCACAAATGACTGAAATCAGCCTCTGCTCGATGGGCCTTAACTTGGTTTACGACTGGGGGTCTTTTGTTTTATACCACTATACAGAGGTGCCTTTGCCATGCTAAAGATTTAACTAAATTATAATGAATGATCCTCACCAGCGCTGTGCCCCTAATTAGAACAAGTCACACAGACATATTGTCTCCTTGATTTCCTCTGTTACATTTCTCTCACTCTCTTTCTCTGCCTGAGACACATGGGTTCCATTAAACATTTTAGCATTTAATGTGGTTCCCTTAAATGACTTCTCAAGTTTTCAAGTTCCATTTAGAATTGTATGTTACTCTCCCGACTGTGGTTTTGATTTTGTTATGTTTCATGAGTTTAGCCAAAGCAATTGCTCTTCTCCCCCCTCTAGTGGGGAACAGCTTGGGTCTGCGGAAGCTTGCATGTGTGTATCATTGCATCTACCTGTACATTTTGTAGACATTCACGGAAATATCTACATTTATATATAAAATAAAGAAATGGGAAAATAGCTTCTAGAGATTGGTGTATACAAGCATGGTTGTTATGTGATGTTTGTTCAGTGCAGTATAGTTGATTTGTTGATGAAAACAAAGCATCTGTGAGTTTATTATCTTTCTATTTCAATCAAGACCTCATTGTGTTTCTGTACTACACAGAGCTTCTTATTAATCTTTAGATACTTCCAACCTAAGTAGAAATGATTGACAAAAAGCTTTTATAACATGTGGTTATATGTACAATGTATATTATCCCCACTACGTATCCCTGTTGTACAGATGGAGTGCTGAAGGACAGAGATTTTGTTGTTGATCCTATTGTCTGTAATGCACTTCCTCAGTAACTGCTCCAATGAGAATACCAAATTGTCCTTTCCAAGAGTATCAACTCAAGTTCAAGGTCTGGACCCTAATCCTCCAGGTATTTTGTGGCCTGTGCCCAAAGTGTCTCATAAAGCTTGTCTGTGCTTTCTTAAAGGTTGTCTGTACCGCTGCAGTTATCCCGTTTCAGATCTATGCCTGGGTAATTATTTTGGAATAAGAATGCCTTATTTCCCACACTCTTACCCCATTAGCTTGTGTTCCTTTGAAAATGGTATATACTTATTTAAAGGCAAAGGGCATCTCTATTCTAAAATATCTCCTTCCGAATAGTGTCGTAACAGTAAATAATATTGTAATAGCATACCTTAGCAAGATAATAATAAAAGGTAGATTTTAAAATGAAAGGCTTTTCCATAGTCATGAAGGAAATCTGTTACAAAAGTGAGCAGTAAACCTGGATTTCTGGGCGCCTGGTTATGTAAGTGGCATCGTATGGAGGACGTGCATCTCTAACCTGCTGACTGTCTCCATACCAGACTGACACTGGTTGCTGTTCAGGTACCGTCAGGATTGCAAATCCAGAAGCTTGTTCCGTCCTGTTAAAGGCATTAATACCCTGGTTCTGACACCATTGTCGCAGTATTCTAATGGTGGGTTTTGACATGCTGTAACAAAATAAGACATAGTTTCAATGACAATGTCTTGCTTCTTAGATCCTTCAGATGTGAAATCAGCTAAGATTTAATTATGGCAGCTTACCAACATTGCTTGTTCTTTAGATAATTCTTAAAAGTTTCCGTGATGTATTGGCTTCCAGGTTTAAGCCACAAGAAGCTTGAAATTTATCTCTGGAGCTGAGATTTAGGTTTCATTAACAGTTAAGCCTTCGTCTGGAGTGCTGATGTGTTCTGCAATGGCTAACTTGGCTTGTTAGTAACATTAGCAGATTTGTGAGTCCTCAAACATGTCCATGGATAATTGTTTCAACCTTGCGTTCTTTATTATAATCCACTGTCTGATAATGGGTGACAGGGTAGATAAGAGAAGGAAATGTGCCAGTAAGATTTCATTCAGTCTTGCGCATTCGACCCGCAGCTGCCGTTTCCTCTGAGGCGATGGCTGACTTGGCATCTTTTGCTTTAAAACACAGAAAGCCGGGATTGATGGCCGGCTGCTTAATGCGTTTCTTCCCAGCCACTCCTGGAGGCTTTGCGATTGCTGTAAAGAGATATCGCAGGTCTAGAATCTGCTTTCTGGAACCATTCCTCTTGCAGTAGTGCAAATGGACAGCTTTTGTTTCTATCACAGCAATGATCACTGTTTAAATTAAATAGACCTCTTTGAAATGTTTTTTGACAGAGCAGTTTTCTGTTGATAAATGCAGTTTCACTAAAATTGAAATGTTTCTCCAGGGAGGGTATCAATTTTGGCAAAATTTTCCATGGGAAAGTTGAAAAGAAGCATCTTGGCTTTGTTGAGAGGAATTTTATGAAGCGGAAGTATTTTCTTTTGACTTCATAGTTTTAATTCATGTTTATATTTTCGTTTTTACACTAAGGTTGCAAAGGTAGATATTTAATAACATAAAATTGCATTCATCTATTTCGTTATTTCTACACGATCATAATAAAAACGTTTAGCTAATTCTAAATCTTGAAAAGTCTTAGGAATCTTGATTTGTGGGGAAAATCTGACATTTCAATTTAGAATGAAAACAAATTTTAACTACTGAAATTTCCTACTAGAAATAAATTCTGGTTTCTGAGTAGTTCCTGTATTACATGCAGACATTATTAATTTCTCTAGCTGATCTTTTAGTTCTTCATAGCTCTGCAGCCTTCTGAAACAAGTTCTATTGCATGAGAGCTGTTCTCTAGAAAAAATGATTGGGATAAATATTTGTCTTTCTAAACTATAAAGTAGCATTTTTTCATCTTTAATGGAAAGGTGGCCCAGTTTCCTGTTGGACTTTTCTCACAATGCTGATCATTTCTCTATTAATACCTTAGTATGAGTGCTGCTACTGTCTTTGCAGTATATTATAATCACAGAACTGCTATTGAGGTAGAGATTCATTTTATTTTATTAATTGGAAAAAAAAAAAAAGGTAACAGAGAAACTAACATGCAGACTCCCAAAGACTCTTAAGCTGCTTTGGCTGCGAGTGACTTGCTCTGTCATAGTCCCGGATATGATCTTGGGTGAGGAATTAAGTCTTAATTGCCCCAATCACTTTGCGGCGAGCTTCTAGCAGCAGCTATGGGCCTCTCATGATGGCAGCCTGTGCTGAAAAATCCTGACTCATGTAACTTAAAGGGTTAAAAATCAAGGAGGCAAACTACCAATGACAAAATGCCATGCCTTTGATTTAATAAAGAGATAATCCTCTTTCTATTAGCTACAATAATAATGACTCACCAGTAGTAAATGAAGGAATATACACAGAATGACATCATGTGAACAGCACAGTGTCTGTGGGACTTAAAACGAAGAGGATTATTCCAATATCTCAGTTCTGAGCCTAAAACTGGCAAGGATGGATCTGGAGTAAAATTTAACACGAGAAATGTTTATTGAAGCACTAACATGAGAAAGGAATTATATAACTGAAGTTATTAAAAACAATAAGCTCCTATTTCAAAAGTTTTAATTTTAGTAGAATAATATACACCCAGATCGGCATAAGGCTGTAATTCTATTGAGTCATTCCAATGACATCATGAACCACAGGAGGGGATGTGCTGTGGTTTATCGAGGTCTGCAAACCACACCCCGTCCCTGGATGGAATTACAGCCTCCGTTTTACAGTAGAGACCAGAGTCTCATCTGGTTCTTTATGCAGAGGGAATTGCCCCAAAATCTGCAGTTAGTCTGGACTGGCACTGCTGTAAGGAAGAGGAGTTGAAGCACATATCACTCATAATTCTGAGTTTCCAGGCCTTTTGCTTCTAGACGGCCCATTGTGTGCGTTATCACAAGAGCTTCCAACTCCTTTCTATGGGTCAGAGCTCGTTTAAAACAAACTATAAACTGTAGCAAACTAACTTTTTGGTTATAGGGTCTTCATCTGATTTTTGCAGACAGGGACTTTGAGCTGATTTTGTGGGTCTGGATTGTCCCTGATCACCCCAAAGATTGCCTTGCTGCCGTGAAGCGGGAGCTGGGGAATAGCTGCAAGTGGCCACTTTGTCCAACTTCAGGACTAAAATGGTGTTTTTACTGAGAGAGGTTCCCGTAGGGAATGATTCAGAGCAAAAGGAATCAAGTAAGATGCAGATGAGGTGTTCGGGCTATCCAGTTGTGTACTGGGAGTAGGTGACACAACCAGCTCTTTGGTTCCCCTGATACAGGCTTGGAAAGGGGTCTCTGTAGCTCTGGTGGCCCCATCTGGAGGTACCGCTGGGTGGGGGGCATGCTGGAATCTGGTCCCACAAAATACCTCTGAAAAATCCTGCAGCCCACCTGTTTCTCTGTCAGAAAGTGCAGATGGCACTTGTGTGTTATGTAGAGAATTGGTCTGGATACCAGTAAAGTTTGACTCGTATCAGGCTTGGATTTAAGGTTTTACTATAACAAGTAAAGAAATGCAATTTAGTCTAACAGGCCAAAGCCTGCTTCTATTTACTATCCTTATATTTAGATACTAAATCCTGAATATCTATTTCTGGTAAATTGGATTCCAGTGCCGAGCAAAAGAAGAATAACTCGGAGGTCAATGAGATTCACAGTGGTGCTGCTGAGGACGGATCCAGAGTCTCGCTTGTGCTGATGGCAACAGCAGCTCTGGGGGGAGGAATCCGCCCCCCTCCGCTACTCAGAGGGTGCTGACAGAGTATCTTTTATGAGGAGTTTGAAATATTCTGGAATGTGCTTCCTACCCTAGTCCAAAGGAGCCCAGATTTGGTTACTTTCCAGGCATGTTGCAAAAGACATCCATTTGTCAGATATCTGGAGAAAGCGAGAATGTGCCTCTGTTCATCTGCCCTGCAACGAGGGGGAATGAAATGCTGGGGAGCTGATGTCTGATTATTTTGTCTGTGCTGGGACACCTGGGCAGACAAGTTTGTTATCTGGAAACTAAATATAAAATATATACAGATTTGATTAGGGAAACTAGGCAATAGGGAATTCTACCTACGGTTTGGGGGTAGGAGCAATTCCTTACACTTTGGGAAGAAGAAATTGTTTATAAAAGGACAGTCACAGTGTCTGGCAATCCTCAGCAGGTGTACATTTTCCCTGCGTTTCTCTCAGCTCCCCCACCCACCTCTTCTCATTGAATAAGTGCAGAAATATTTTATCATTCAATGAGCTGATTTCTTGTTTTCGATGTTCGTCTTTGATAACATAACTTTTCAAATGCCTGATTAAATTTACTGCTGCAGACTGTGTTAGAAAGGCAATAACTAGATGAAGCCGTATCAGTTTAAAGGTGGATAAATAAATGAACTGGGAAGACGACATTTTTGAGCAGAGCTCTAAAACTTCTGAGTAAGGTCACTTTTCTAATTATAGGATGGTGAGGCTGAAGACTCCAAGTGCCCAGGCAAAGGATGAAAAAAAGTATCCAACTGAATAAATAAATCTCTTAAAGAAAAAGATAGTTGTCTGCCAAGAAACTTAATACGAAATGTTGAGAGTGCAGTTCTGAAAAAGATTTAATTGGAGATACACTCCTAAGAATATGTAAATAGTCTTTCAGTTTCTTAAGTAAAAGGAGAAACAGATGCCAGTTCTAAGATCAAATATGAAAAGTACCGAGGCCTCTAAATGTCACTTACAATGTATATAATTAGATTCTTATCTTGCTAAGAGGTTAGCCAATGCTTTTCTAGTAGAAGGTATGAACTCTTCAGATACATTTTGCTGCAAACGGTTCATCTACTTTAAATGCAGTAAAATTCAACTATCTAGATTTTAATAATGTAATTTATAATTTTATGTGACCTTTAGACAAAACAGGGTTTGCCTAGATGGTCTTTTGGTGCTCATCAGTTTGGACCTACTTATTAGGGATCCACTATCTATTTAGTGTTTGGGTACGCCAATAAAACTTCCAGTGATGGCATGTGGACTTGACTACAATGTCATTTATCGATCAAGGAATTTGAGTAAAATAAGTAGGTCCATTTTTATTCATTTAACACCCCACTAGTCAACAGAATCTTAGTCCTTACGCATGAAGGACAACACTTCTGTGAGGCTGGAGGTCAGTTATTAAATTGCTTGTATTTTTGCCCTTCCTGACTTTGGTCAGGACCATCAAGGAAAACATTCAATCATAGAGTAGAAATTAATGTTCACAGAAGGGATGGCTCAGACAGTGCCTGACATGGCAATTTTTCATTTGCATGAGGACATTAGATAATTCAACAAAAATTAGTATACTCCGCTATGCCTCCATCATCAGCTAACAGACTAAGACCCGAGAGTTTTTGTTTGTCTGGGGCAACAGCTCTGACTCCAGTTCTACCAAAAGCCAAGACATAAAATGATTGTGACATTTCTGATCCAGTAGGAATTTGTAAGTACCAGAAAATCTGAGCAACTTTTCCTTCACAAGCCACAGGTTCAGGTAGGAGGCTCAGTCTTGGACTGATTTTTTTTTTTTTCCCAGTTTTGATTACTGCAATAAATCTGAAATTAAACCGAGCTTTCCAGCACTGAGTTTCCAGTGATGCCAGGCTAGATTTATGTTTCTGGGAACAAACCATACAGTTTTGCAGAGATTGTGGTGTTGCCATAGAATCATAGACCTACAGAGGCTGGTTCAGTCGCTCTGCCTGCTCTGAAACAGAATGAACTCTACCTAACGCCTTTCTGTCAGATGCTTCTCCAGCCCATTTTAGACACCAGTAATGGTGATTCTACCTAGATGTTAATAGAAAAACACTTAGAAAATGGAAATAACGTAGGCCAGCTCCTTTGGTGCACCCAGATGTACCCAGTGACAGCTGGTGTTATGTTGCTGTGGCCCATGGACAATGAAAACAGATCTTACTCGCATTAAATGTTTCAATTTGCTGTTCAAAAACATTTCAGTGAAACAGCTTGTACAAAACAATGGGGAAAAAATGGTTGAAATTACTCCATTTCCCTTATCTTGGGAAAAAAAAAAATCTTGGTTTCAAGCTTAGAAAAACAGGTGCTTTCTACTTTTTCCAAAGAAATGTCCTACAATTATGAAATTGTGACAAAATGTAAAATTCCCCAAAGCTGAAGCTTTCCAAGCATTCCCAGTGGAACATCAGTGCAGTGGTAGAAACAGAATTTTGTACCATTTTCCTTCCCACCCCTGTTCAAAGCTACTTTAGGAAGACAAGGAAATAAATGGCAGGTGAATGTCATTGTCCGTGAAGCCAAAAGGAAACCTCTCCGTTGCCTCCTGTACACTCTGGAGCAGACCTGAACAGAAAATCAGAGCAGGTTAAGGGGTTCTGCTGGTTTTTCTGTTACCTCCAAATCCAAACTGCAGCTCTACCATAAAGCACTCCTGCCTCCGCTCGCCGTCCTCTGTACTGAGCTCCCGTAAATCCACACCATCATCCCAGTGTGCTGCTCTGCTGTACTGTCCTTTTTGGAACCGGCACCAAATGTTTAGCCTGGCCAGGAGAATATCTGGGAGGGATTTTTATTTTTGCGGGGACAGTAGCACTGACCCTGGCGCAGCTGTGATGGGGCCAGCACAGACGGGTTGGCACCTCTGCAAAAGCCGAAAGCATCACCTTTGCCTCTGCGCTCAGATCTCCCACACGGTCCTGGAATGTGCCTCTTGTCTGCTACCCGGCTGGCTGGGGAAGTTTTGAAAAGGTTTAATTTAGCTCTCATTTGAGTCCCTTTACGCTGCCAAAAAATCTGAACTTTGGTTCCAAGCAGAGCTTAGGAATCCTGGTTCCCAGGAGAAAAGAAGAGGGGAGGACAGCGGAGAAGAAGTTGGGCATTTTAAAGGAGAGAGAGAGAGATGATAGCAGATAATTTTTGTTTGTTTGTTTTAAAGGGACAGTGGTTTTGTTTTCTTATCTGCTCCATGCTGTAGCACCGAGGATGAGTGACCAGCTCCAAAATTTGGGGTAACAGCGACACCCCGTGGCCAGCACTAACCGCCCACATGGGGCCTCCTTGGGGCTCTGGTGGCTTTTGCAGTAGGTGACAAGTCTCCGGCTTATCCCCGTGTAACATGAATGGATGTGCAGGGCCAGCCTGTGCTCTGGGGAGCACCCGTATGGTCCCGTGTGTTCCTCCTGGCAGACTCTGAGCAATATCTGGCCTATGGAACTGCATAGGTGCAGAGCAGAATCAGGTTTAGTGCCTCCTGGACAAAGCAGGGACCACTGTCTTGCCTGGTGTAAATCACCATCACTCAGCTGAAATCAATACAGTGTTGGTAAATCTTGTCATATTATTGGAAGTCTAGAAATATTTGGTGCATTGCTTAGAGCCCCGAGTCCTGTCTCCTGTGGATGCACAACAATCTCAGCTTTCATTTTGGGAAGTCCTTGTACTTGTGGGGAAAAACTTGATGATGTGACCCAAGCACTCCATAAGGACTTAAAAATCTGGAGGCAAACAGAAGAAAAAAAAAGGGGGGGGAGGGAGGGCAAAATCCAATATGAGTTCTCTGCTACACTTTCAAAATAACCTCATTATTCTGGAGATCCTGCTGGCTGCTCTTCTAGTTGGATTGAAATGAAATGAAACAATTTGCAGTGTCTTAGGATTTGATCTAAATATCCCTAATACGATAGCATAGGTATTCTTTTTTGTAAGAAGATGCAGTAAAAGCTGCATTATGCCATTTCCTAAAAATCTTCCCTTTTTAGACTCCTTTCCCCCTTTTCAGTGACATGAGTATTCCCAGCTACTGATGTAAACCACAACAACACTGACCTTCTCACTAGCTCAGATAGTCCACATTTGTGAATTTACAGCTGTTAATAGTTCTGGGTGCCATCCCAATAATGAGGCAAACAAGACACTTCATGTGTGCATGTAAGGAGCAATTACACAAAGTGGCAGTCACAGGGACCACATTTGCAGGAAGATATTTCTTTCCTATCTGGTTACGGCATCTACAATAGGCAGTTTAACAACCAGCTGTCAGGGAAAAAACTCTGTGAGTCCTCAGAAGATCAGCAATGGGACATTTCCAATGATCTTGTTGACCTCAGATGTCAAACATAATCAGGTTAACACACCAGGCAGTGAGCTGCATAGAGCTGTCAGCGTATTCCAAAGCTAACACCCAAAGGGCGCAATTCTGCAGCTGGCTCCCCAGGCACTGGGACTCCTGATATGGGAGATGGCTACAGGAATGGCCCCAGGATGTACAAACAGCAGGATTTCTCCAAAAAGAGTTCCACATGGAAATATTGCTGGTCATTAATTTACTAGTAGCTCCAGGCTAAGTTATGATGGGGAGAGAAGAATAAAGGCACTTGTTTCTAAAGAGAGGAGGTTTTCTGGTGAAAGATATTCAGACACTGGCAAGGAACACCTGTGGCCAAATGCTGTCAAGCTGTCAAGCTGACTACAGTGTAGGATGTGAACATGGCACTAGTGCTTATGCTGGAGGTCTAAAAATAGCTTGGGAAGTTGGGGACCTAAATGCCAGGCACACTTGAATGGTAGTTAAGTAGAAAATACAAAAATCCCAAGTTGTGCTGTGGAGGTGTAGAATATGATGAAGTCATCTGTGACTGTGAAATGTAAATTGCAAGGATCCAATTCACAGATGACCATTGGAACTATACTTCAAACTTCTATACCATAAACCATACTATACAAAATGTTAAGTTTATACTTTAGCTGTTGATCCCGCTCTGTTAGCAGTCCTCTGAGCCACGGGGTGTGAGCTGGCCAGTGGGTATGTGCACATGGGTATAGACGACAAGGCACAGAGGTGTGACTCCTCTGGTGCCTTATTCGTGATACATCCATTTCTGCAACGTCATTGTAAATCACCATCATTCTGATCTGGCTTGATTTCCCATTTCATTCACACTGCCCTGAACATACTGACTTCGAGTGCTGTTGCACCTGATTAAAACTGGGTGGGTAGAAAAAGAATTGGGTTCAAGAGTAGCTAAACATCTTAAATTCATGCTGTGGGCCAGATCTTGAGCTGATGTATTTCAGCAAGGTTGTTATTCTATATCTGCTGAAGACATAGCTTCTGTTTTTTGATTAGCCAGAAAATAGCTTCTAAAAAGGCTGGGAATATAATATGCTGGGAATTCTTCACAGACTGTTTTTCCATTAGAACTGGCTGCCAGCCTGCTTATGAGGCTGTCTGACATCAGGTATATCTTTCCTAGGAAGTCTCCATTATCTGATACTGGTATTATTTTTGTGCCAATGATTGAATTAAACTATTCTGTTCTTATTTCAAAATGAAACCATTCTAATGTAAAAGCCATGGACAGATAATATCCTTTAATTCAACTGGCCAAAGACACTTCCTTTTGTTTTAACCAAATCAACCTAACAAATGAAACAAAATTTTCATGGTCAAGAAACTGTAGTCCAAACCAGCTCACAACGTACGCGATAGAGAGCTGATCAGACAACCTGAGGCAGTGGAAGTAAATACTGACCTCAGTCATGCTGATCTGAACTTAGAGTTACAAGATAAAAGACACAGGAACCACTTCGATCAGCTCCAGGCTGAGATCGTAATCACCAGCCATCTAACAGCAGCATTTGGCTATGGTTGCAAATTAAATCTTACATCTCTGTAAGAAAGCTCTCTGTCCAACTTCAGCAGTGACTTCAGGAGCAAGGAGTGTTTGGGAACTTTTTTTTGTCACTGACGAGAGCTGAGAAGAGACTGATGAGGTGTTATGCTGAGACACCTCAAAGGAACTGATTTTTGGAATCCTTAAACTATCGGGCTGTTCTCAGGGCTGGCTCAAGTTAGGCAACCCCGAAAAGGCATGCAAAATCACTAGTCCCTTTTAAAAAACATCAGTCTTCGTCTGTCTAGCAGACATATTGGGAAATCAGGCTAATGTGGAAATATTAGCTGTGAAAAGCCTTGAAAGTTCTACAAACCTAAAAAAGGTACTTATTAGTGCCTGTAAAATCTGTGTGTATAGTGCAGGATTTCAGCTTCCACTGAGCAGCAGAACATGCTGTACTGTAGCTATCATCCCCATGAAACTGCTAATGATGCTGCATTTATGAATAATCATTAGAAAAAGCTGACTGTCTTTGCAGTTTTGGTGCTCAGCCAGCCTGTCTGCTTGCCCTTATTCTAACAGAACTGATGCTGACTGTGATGTGTAGCTTTTGAGGATGAATTAAGGCAGAAAAGGAAATATTTCTGATAATGATGCAAACTTTCAAAAATGGCTTGGTTTAGAACTGTGCTCTAGGTGGTTTGGGAACCAGCCCAAATCAGTTTGAACCACTCATATGGTTTACACACATTGCTCTTGGTGTTATCTCCTAACAGGACTAATTAACATCAGTGAGATAATTTATTAAATATTTGACTTCACTTTGCAGTTAGAGACTGTGTAAATAGGAGTTCTCCTGGAAACATATTAAGAATGACTGCAATATGTTAATGTGATCACTTTGTTCTTGATTCTAGGAACCTGTAAAAGGGTATTGGTAATCCACTACTGGAAACTGAATACACTGTGATGCATTTATTCAGGGGGTGGATTTTTTTTTTTTTAATTTCTCTTACCTCTTCCCACTAGTCTTATCCGTGACTGTCATGCTGGGATTCTGACGAGGACTGTAAATATTCATGTGTTGGCAAAATGATTCTACCCATCTGTGCTGATAGTAACATTTGCTAATGAAATGGGTGGCATTATGATGTCAGGAGGATCAGAGCCAAAGGTGGTTTTTTGAACGGAGACTCTGCATGAATCTCCCCAGACTGCCCAGCAGTCAAGGAGATTATATTCTCAACTGTTAAAGCTGTTTACACATACCAACCAGCACTGACTGCCTCTTTGTGGCAAGTTGTTTACATGAATTTATTTTGGGAAAATTCCATTAGACAGGACCAAGATTTCTTCATAAATCATTGAATTTAGCTTGTGTACTGATAAAATCTGGTTAGTCATTTATTCTTTTGAGCAGTGCTTAGTTATGGGTGTCATTATTTGTAAGGAGCAACTTACATGGGTAATATAAAAATAATGGGTCACCTATGGCTGTTTTCAGTGGTGGATATTTTACTCTGCTGGGAAAAGATGTATTAGAAAATGACCCTTCTTACCAATTCATCCAGTAAAACAAAGGACTCATTAACTGGAGTCACAGACCTAATGTATGCTCTGCATTTGGTGAATTTAGCCAGCAAAAAATTCCTAGTGAGACACAAACTGCTTTGAAAATGGTCCTGCAGATCTGTTTGCTGCAGTTCGTATTGCTGTGTCCCCTGGAGCAGCAGGGATCTGATGTGAGATATCACTGCTACTGCAACGCTCAGCTCTTCCTTAATCAAAGGAAAATCGATGCTGTTGGACTAGACTGCAGTGTCCTAATTTCATGCATTAGCAAAGAGTGAGTTTTCACAAAGTTCTGTTTACCAAATCACAGGAAGGATATACCGAGTTTGAGACAACACAAAATTCATTCCTTGATTTTGAACAGAAACTTATTCTTATTTTGAACTAGTATATGTGCTAGGTGAACTTGCAAAGTGTCAGAATAAAAATGAAGACTCTTAAAATTCTATCATTTATAGAGCGTCTTGCTGCTGATTTGTGACTTCTTTACTAACATTGGCTGCGATGCATTCATATAGCAATGTGTCATCACTATAAAAAGAAGCATTTAAAAAAGGCCCAAAAAGCAAAACTACGATGTAGACATCCATTTTAATACAAATTTCTGGCATGTTCAGACCCAGGATTTTGGTTGCTTCGTTTCAGGCAAATGGACCGGGGTTGGATTCTTTGTCCCTACAACTGGAGTAACTTTTTTTTTTTATAATTAACTGTCTGCATTAGTTTACACCAACATGGAATTTGACACCTCGCCACCAAATGGAAGGTGGCTTTTCATCCTCTAAATTCACACAGACATATTAATCCAACACTGAGGTTTGGCATAATCTCTAATTTTACATAGCGCATTTCTTCTCCAAGTGCCTCACAAATATCACTCAAATGCAGCCATGTCTGGTAGGGAAGTTAGAAACATTCCGCAATGCTCACCAAAGAGGGCAACTTAACGCCTCCTTTTATTAAAAATAACATTAATTCAGAGAACCACAGTTTCAATTGTGTTGGAAATACTCAGTCACTCAGACTAACCGGCATGAAGCTCAGTTAACGAGGTGTTTAGCTGCTCCTTCCAGAATCTGTACCCTTGCTTCAGGCAGTCTCTGTGTCTCTTGGATGATTCTAGATCTTTACTTTGAGTTAATAGTTTGCATGCAAGAGATCTTCAGAATATTTCTTATTATAATGTCCAGTTCCATAAAGACAAAGTGACTATGTCTCATGCAAATAAGGCTGTTTCCACTGAAGTTAAATGACAGTTGTCAGTAATGCTCAAGGACAGGCAATATTTTGTTACGGAAGAAATATTTCTAATATCTGACATATTTGGTGATGTTGAATTTCTTGTTCCACAAGGTTGTACCTTCACCAAGATTGTGTCTGTTTGTATGTCTGTCTTAAAAGCAGGAGTCCTCTGAATAAGATCTCTGTGTGCAGGTAACTCAGATGAACATTCAGACTGTCCTCTCAAGATAGGGGAAGAAACACAAAATCCTGCCTTCTAGACACCAGGAAAAGGCTGGGATGGCACAGGTGGTTCATCAGTTAGTCTTTGGATTAATTCAGTCAAATAAAGAGGACCTAAAGGTTGGTAAGACAGACTGGCACAACCATAGTCTGGATGTTTGTTGCCTGTGCAGGCCAGAGCGAAATGCAAGAACAATCATAGTGCTCCCATAAGCTTCCTCCTCACACATTGCGCTGCGGATGCTGATTTTGGGGCTGCTATTTATCCCTGCAGAGGCAGCAGGGGATATTAGTAAGTGGAAAGCAAGTTCCGTATGTGCAAGTCCAGGGGGAGGCATTCCCTTTGCTGGACTGCAAGCTGGCACAATGCTGCTGATGCTCAGAAGAACTTCCCTACATCAGCAACAGCTTTATTTTCCAGCTTGGGTTCCTGAAGGACTCTCTCAGCAACCTTTCCCTGAGAAATGCACAGAATCAGCCGACCTCTCAGCCAACTCAGCCCTCAGCTCTGCTTGTTTGGCCCAACCGAGTTCAGGAGCTCACCAGCCACATGTAAGAATTTGAGCCTCCCTGGAAGAACAGATGTGGCTGAGGCCAAGAACTTGGTGTGAATTGCGCCCCCAAAGAGTCCACTTCCCGCTTTACTTTCACTTAGCACAATGTGCAACGTTATTGAGTAGCAACAAACTGCAGGCCAAGCAGTTACTTTTTTTCTCTCCCTTTATTGATTGTTTGCTTAAAAAAAAAAATTATTGGCAAATCCAGTGGTCATGAAACCCCTGGATGGATCCAGATGTGGTGTGGGCAGGATTTGTGTGAGTGCCTCCACAGAGCTCTGCCAATGCACTTTTGTCCTGGCCAACTCCTTCTCTTCTATTCCAACCTTGGACTCTCTGATGCAGACACTACCAAGTCAGGATAACTGAGACATATTATTAGGTGGTTTTGAGCTGCGGATACTTGCCTACAGAAAATGCTATGCTTGCTTTCTCCTCTGACCAGGCACAGAGCTTATGCGAGGCTTCCAGAGGCAGAAAGTGGAGCAAGACTAAATGTGACTAATATGGAAAGGAAATGGTGAAGAAGGGCCATATTGACTCCACTCACCAAAATATGCCCTGTGGTGAGGGCCCTGCTGTGGGAGTTCCAGGGGATGTTGTGCTTTCTAGAGCATTAGGCAACAAGGTGGCTCCAGTCTGTCTTGGGGATAGGATTTCCCTCGCTGGCTGAGTGTGAGACCTCTATCTTCATTCAGGTTGCTGTGCTATGCCTATCTTCATGGTGTCCAAACCCATCCCTGGCTAAGGGCAGAACCTGCAAGTCCTGCTGCTTCCACGGAACAAGGAGGACCATTGTGGCTTCCCCTAGCACGGAGCTGGTAGGTCAGGGAGGTCCTGGCTGTTCTCTCGACAATTCACATGCTGGGGTTTGCTATATCCAGGTGCCAGGCAAGGGTTGAGAGGCAGCATATCCAGTGACCAGGGCACTGGGCCAGAGATCTGGAGCGTTTGGTTTCCACCTGGCTCGGTCACATTGTTGGTGGGACTTCAGGAAGACTACTTGGCATGTCTGTTTCCATTCACCTTCTTTGTCTTCTATGTGATCCCTAGGGTAGGGCACTATCATATAATTGCATGTACTGCCAGGGGCTATTGTGTTAGAAATGAGGCATTAAAGATCATGTTCTTCAAGCTGGAAAACCTCCCACTGAAATGAGTAAATGCAGAAACTGGGAGGGCTTTGATGTTTCACCAGATAGATAGCAACTTTTAACTGATTAAAGGTACAAGATTAGGGAAAACTTTATCTTCCTAAAAAATAACCAAAGTAATTAGAGAAAAGCTACTATCAAACAAAATACAGAACTTACAGAAAACAGTTTATCCTATAGCTAAAGGCATGGACTATAAAATAGAATTTTTTTTTCCCTTCACAAATCATTTAAACATAAGTAAGAAATCAGTAGCTCCCTCTTCAGAAGGACCCTAAGGATTAAAAATGCAGTGAATCACGGGTATTTTATTACTAGTCTGTGTGTCTATCTGATGGCAAGCATCAATGGCTTCCCTTACACAGGGTGCCCAGGGGGATAGAAGAATGCAGGGAATAGCTTAGTAGTTTCTGTGTCTGTCTAGTGGCAGAAATCCATGTTTTCTTATAGAAGACACTGCGGTAATGCACGGGCAGCATTTCAGCGTGTGTGCGCCTGGCTTTCTGGTGGCAAAGCAGAAAGTGGGATTGAAATGTCGCCACTCCTGGAGCGCCTGCCGTGCCAAACAGGCACGATTCTGGGGCTCAGCCCCTTGCAGCGCAGGCAGAAACTTCTGCCACACAGGTTTGTAAGGGCAGCCAACGACAAGCGTTAGGAGATGGGAAATGCTGGGGGAAATATCAAAAGTTTGATAATAGAAACAAATACTGATACAGGAGCTTATTCTGCCACATGGAGGGGGAACACAGGTAGAAAGAATCTTCTCAGGTAGTGGCTGACACTGATTAGGATGGGTTGCAATAAGGCATTGAACACGAGTACATCTCATTGGTTTCAAAGAAAGCTGCTTCTATGTGAGTTTTGACAACAGTGCAAACCAGGGAGGTCCTGATACTTGACTCCCCACGTAGTCTGAGGTTCCCAAACAAGAACAGGGAGTCAGGGAGGACCAGAGCCAGCCAGTCCCCAAGGAAGTGGTTGTTTATCCACCTTGCTGAGTGATCTCTGTCCTAGGGCTGATCTCTGAAAGTGTTTTTATTTTATCTGCATAATCTTTAACGAGGGACTGTCCACCAGGCCCTGAGCGTCATCCAGTGATCCCTCCCTGGAGCCCATAATATCCATCTGAGCTTTAACACTTCACGTGGACATTCATCTACACCAGAAACCAGATAGGAGAGTAAAGATACACAGGGTGACTTTACATAAGCTGGTGCGGACAGAGAGAAGTCTAGCTGAATTCGGAATGGAATAATTTACCCTACCGAAAAGCTGGATAAATTGGCCTAATTAATTAGTATTAACTCTGCCTTTCTACCACTAGACTCATGTTACTATGTGAGCTGTGTGGCCTTAAAATGGCTCTCACATCTCTGCTTTCCATCGCAGCATGACACACAGACACACGCCAAGTCTTGATTTAAACACTGTAAGTAACAGGAACCTTGCTCGTCCCTAGATAAGGTACCCCGGTGATTAGCTGCCCTCATTGTTAAAATTGTGCATGTTATTTATTAGTAGAGACACAGTCTCTAATGTTGACATTCTGATCTTAAAGGGAAATGGTTTCTAAAGACTGTGACTGGTGCTCTTAAACCTCTTGGCTGTTTCTGAAGATTGCTTTTTTCTGATAGTAAGTGTTCCAAGATCTAGGCAAGAATAGCTATTTTCTCCTTAGTTTGGTTCATGCTTCTATTTGTCATTTCCTTATAGCAAATGTGATTTTTAAAAATGAGCCATGTGAAATTTGTTTCCTCTAGTGATTTATTTTATTTTCATGGTGTCTGGAGACATGATGTACTCCCATCCTCTCAGACTGGTTATTAGCGTTTGGCCTGGCTGTTTCTTGTGGAAAATCATAAAAATATTTGGTGAGCAAAAGAGATGCTAAGTGCTTTGGTGGTCTGATCAGGGCGGGTATTTAGAAAGACTCTGTGTTTTGTTTTGAATGAAATGACTAGCTGTATCCTCTAGTGATGGCAGAGACACACTAAATTGCAGCAGAGTTCTGTATTTTTCTTTTAAATCATTCGTTTCATTTATAATGTTTGCATGTTTTGTGTGAAACTCATAACTGGTATGTTTTCAGTTTAAACTATTTCTGGTGTTTTGGTGAAGGTAAATAAGCATCGTGACGAGGCAGCCCTTGGAGCAGGCCAGTGGCCAAGGACAGCTGAAATTTAATAGGACAGTTAGAGGGTGAATAATTTCCAGTGTTACAGAAGATCAGGAGACATGGGTAGTGGGTCTGAGTCAAAGGAATGGAAATCAACCTCGACAGGCTTTGAATCGGGTGAGCAAGGGAAGAACTGGCCAGCTCAAAGAAGACAGCTTCCCAGAGGAAACCTGTTAATGCTTCAGAATTAATTGCCTGGGAAAACAATTTAAAAAAAAAAAAAAAGCTGTAATCAAGCCTTGCTAGCACCAGAAATATCCTTTTCCCAATGTCATAATAAACATTATTATAGGGAATTAGAGGTACCACTTCAGTGAAGACATGTTTCCTTAATTCAGTTTTAACGAGAGAACCAAATTTTGCCAGATCTTTCAGTGTTTTTGAAAGAAGTTCAGAGATCTTTCATACATATATTGAAATCAACAAATGTGGAAGAACAAACTTGAAGAGCTATCACTGAAATTATACTAGTAAAAGACAACTGACACTTAAAATATTCACTTGCTGAATATCAAATTAACAACTACAAAATCAAAACCAGGAATCATAACAGATTATCGGAAAAGCTAAATCATTTCATGAAAACTGCAGATAAACTATACCAATCCTAATAAAAATTAGAAGAAAACAGCAAAAAATAATGTTCATTATAAACACTCTGGGACATGGCTGCTTTCATAGTGGCATATGGATCATAACTTTATGAATAGTCTGAAGTCACTTGTGGACCAGGCATGGAATTACTGTCACCAGCATTGGTATCTGTGTCATTATTGCAGCAACCTAAAATATCATTATGCTGCTTCTTGGATACCCTGTAGGAATCCTTGGATCTCAACACATCCTAACTTATTCTGCTTCTATGATTCCTGCAAATATGTTGTCTACATTGTAATCGACTGGCTAAAGAGCTCAGTTCTTCCCTTAGGCCTTTCCTTGCAGGCTCGCTCAGCTGCTTTAGGGAAGCGTTGGCCCCCAAGTTCGTGACTCTTTCCATAAAGTGATGTGCAGAGAATTGCTTAGGGAAGCTGAAATTCCAAGTTGGAAGGTCAGACCTTCTAGCCCAGAACGGAGATGTCTTAGGGGAAGTAGAAAACTTGTAACACACAATCAATATTTTGTCCATATTCTGTATCACTTGATATTCCATATCGACCCCTTTGCACTACAGTCCACACTTTCTATCTCTAACTGATGCATGTGCACACACAGGCGTTTTGATTTGCCACTTTAAGTCCTCTGTGCTAAGAGAAATACTAATATTAACTTCAGAACACTGTAAAGCTTTTCTGCAGTGTCTGCTTTCTGATTCCAGGAGAACACTATCGTGTGAAAGAACCCATTCAAAATCCATTGCATTCCCGTCCTTTTAATTTATGCAGTCAGATTTATACTGTAACTTCACATATCAATCCTTGTCTGCTCTTGAGTTCATTTGCTTTCATAGCAGACAGAGCTCCTGAAGTGGCTGCATATATACCAGCCTCCTTACACTGGAATGATATTGTCCCTAGGTGGGTTTCCTTATAATTGCCACAGATCCTCCCAGAAATTCTGGCAGAGCACGGAGCACATCACGAGTTCAGCAAATGTGAGACGATCAGGTGATAAAAGCCTGTTTGTGCTGCTCTTAACTCGGTAAGGGTAATAGCTGATTCTTCACATGCCCAAAATGAAATTAAGGGGGCTGGTCAAAGAGGCTGTGGTTACATGGTCACTTTAATCTGGCATAAATTTGGCTGCTGCTGAAAGGGGTTGTTCCACTCCTCTCCCCCCTCTTCCTCTGCACCCAATCACTTTTTTCACCCACTCTTGTCTGGCACCAGTGTTTATGTGGCTGTGCAACTAGCTGGACCACAGAACTGATCCAGCTGAATATCAACTCAATTAGTTGTATGTTGTTTTTTTTTTTTTTTTTAATTAGGGTAGTACAGCCATGTGAATGCTTGTGCTGGCATAAGAAAGCATAGAAATGACTGTCTGGGGGAGGAGGGAATGGAAGAACCACTTCTTCAGTAGCAGCCCAAAGGGCCTTTGAATGATTGCCTGATTAGACTAGCAGCATCCAGCCCACACCAATGAAACTATCTAGGCTAGGCTGTGAGCTTCTCACATCCCCTGGTAACTCCACTGATCCTTTCTCATGAGCACCTTCCCATTTCTCAGTAGCCACTGAACACTGAGGGTTTTCAGACGCTCCTTGTCCCAGGAATCCTCTGCCCATCTCTTCAGTAAACACAGTTATCTGTGGGGCCTTTTTTTCCCAGTTTATAATTTCCACAATCCCCCAGCAGTCCTACTCCCAGCACATCAAATTGATTCAAATCTCTTGTATGTTCTCATTTTTTTTTCCTTTTTACCACAATATGTATGCTATCCTTAACTTTTCCAGAGACTGGTCAACCAAAGAAAAACAAGGTATTTTTTCCAAGTCGTCTAAACAATGAGCATTTCAGTTCTGAGACACAGCCCAAAGATCATTTCCCAGTTCAGTGAAATATTGTCCAAGCTCTGTGGGGCTTAAGGGGCGACACGCAGCGTGCAGTTGAGTTATCCCAACAGCAAAGCAGCGCTTCAGCTGTGGCTCCCGGGTTTCCTCCTTTCCAAAAGAAGCAATCCGTGTTAGCATTGTGCTTGGCTGCGGCTGCGCTCCCCGCCTGGCCGCCTCGCTGTGCGAGGGGTGCCAAACCAGAATTCCTCAGCTCCCCTTCCCAGCCCACCCGTCTGTGTGGGAATGGGGAATGGGGAAGGGCCACCGCTGGGACCTGCCGCACCAGCAGCCGAGGTGAGAGAGGAAAGGGAAAACTCCCTCTCCAGAACTCAGATCTGCTCGGTGTTTCAGACCAGTGCGGTGACACGAGCCAGGCAGGGTTACAGCCGTTGCTTGATGCGATGACCTGACATGGGGACGGCCTGAATGACAGACAGACTGACGGACTGGCTACCGGACTGACAGCCAAACAGACAGTTATGCTGGGCAGCCCCAGGGCAAGCAGGTTGATGAGTGATCTAGACAGTGTCCAGAAGAGGCTACGAGGTTGGTGAAGGGTTTGGAGAGGAAGCCGTATGAGGAGCGGCTAAGTCACTTAGTTTGTTCAGCCTGGATAAGATGAGACTGAGAGGAGACCTCATGGCAGCTCCAGCATCCTCACGCGGGCAGGAGGAGGGGCAGGCGCCGAACTCTTCTCTTTAGTGACCAACGACAGAACGCAGGGAACGGCAGGAAGATGTGCCAGGCGAGGGTCAGGTTGGACATTCAGAAAAGGTTCTTCACCCAGAGGGTGCTGGACACTGGAACAGGCTCCCCAGGGAGGTGTCACGGCCTCAACCTGACAGTGTTGGAGAAGAGACTGGACAAGAGACTCAGACACGCAGTGTGAATTTTGGGGTTGTCCTGTGCAGGGACAGGAGTTGGACTCGATGGTCCTTGTGGGTCCCTTCCAACTCAGGACATTCCACGATTCTGTGATTGGACCATGCAGCTCTTTGGTACTGCAACCCCCCGTGAAACTGCAATGTCATTTGGGAACCAGCCACCCTGAAGATGGTATTGCAGCTCTTGTATCTGAAATCTCTGCTTCTATAAGCACTTGAGTTTGAAAAATAAAAAAAGGCCCCTCTGTGTGTCAGAGCTGGGCCCTGAAAAGGTGTGACGGCAATGGGAGCTGGCTTGGGCAGCGTAGGGGTGAAATGTGCTGGGAAGAGGGGCAGCACCTTCTCTGTCCTTCCAGCCATCCCCCGAAATGTACGTGCACACCTGTACCTACACACACCCAGTTTCATTCTGATTTGTCCCTGGATTGAATTAAGCTGAAGGATCAAAGAGCAAAGCTGGGACGCTGTTTCCACACAGAGCATAGACAGGGACTCTCCTTTCAGAAACCAGCCCGGTGTTTGTCCCTGCTGCCTCACCTGATTCAATCAAAATACAGCCAAAGGTCTTCAGTTGCCAGCCCCAGCTCCCTCCCATCACATCCCCCTCAGCTTTCTTCCCCCATGGACTACTTCCAACTTTTCCCCATGTTCTCCAAAATGCCAGAAAGTGCAATTCCTTTTTTTCCCCTGGAATTAGCATCAAAGCTGGAAGCAAAGCCATTTCTGTCTGGTCAGAGAGGGCGTGAATATCTGTTCCAAATGCTTTTGAAATAGACACATCAAACTTTGACACTCCTTTTAGAATAGTGGATTCTATTTTCCTTATATAAACTTTGGCAGAGCAGCTTTCCATGTCTGCATACATGCAGCCTGCCATATTCCCGGGTTTGGGGAGGCTGGGTCTCCATTAATTGAGTGGCACACACAGTTTCTTAACGTGAGCTTGCATTTTTGGAAGCATTACATCTTCAATTTTAGCTTAAGGTTCTATAGAAAGTGTGCCTCTAAGTAATAATATACAGTAATAGAGCTTTTTAGTTAAATGTAAACTCTTAGTGCTAATTTAAGCAGAATTAAGATTCTTCATTTACCAGTTTGCTCAGACCGTGCAGTTCATTATTCCACCCTAAAAACGTTAGGACAGTTGAGGTGATGTATTTACAGTTCCTAAGTACCCTAGCCTAATAACAATCAATTTGAGCAAGGGCATGCATTGTTCGTGTGATAGCACAGGAGATCAGAAGGTAGGTTTGTAGGTAGTAAAATCTGGTCATGAGGCAAATGACGTGAACAATGTCTGAATGCTAATGTTATGATAAATGCTGATCTCCCTGATTTTCAGTAACCGCTACAATTGCTTGCAACATCTAATCAACCTTGTCACCACATGGGTGAACGCAGCCATTGCACTCCAAAGTTAGTAAGTTTGTCTACATAGTATATAGCAACAACATATGGGGAGATGTTTGTTCGCCATAACATAATTTGAATTTTAATGGAGAACATTAGGCACTTCTGTAACTGAATTCCAAAAATAAAAGGAAATTAACAAAAAGTGCATAAGCTAATAAATACCTAGCATCTTTTGTAGTCTTTCTCCATTGATAATGCTCTGTAACTATCTCCTACAGGACAGAGATAGCAGAAGAGCACAGTTAAAAATAAATGAGAGACATGTGGGCTTAAGTTGGAGCAACAGTTAAGGAAAAAGTGACTTTGTCATTTCATATATTTTCTTGTCTTGTTTAATTTAAAGAGTCATGTTCTAAAAAAGCATGTTTCGGTATTTCTGTTGTCCCGGTGCTTCTCTCTCGGTGCTGGTGCTTTCCTGTGGGCAGCCAGAGCTGTGATCCGTTTCTGTGCTCGCAGTCGTTCTGGGCACACGCGGTTGCTGCCACTGGCAGCCCGGAGCCACCGGTGCTCGTAGACCTGCCCCTCAGCACGGGGCTCCAGCAGCAAAGCTGTTGATGCATACAGAGCAGAATTAAAAGCTTGGGGATAAATTAACTAGGTGGCCCGAACGTTTGTCATCCCTGGTAAATAGGAAATAGATGAGCAACTGAAATGATGGAAGTAGCCTCCCCCCTACCCCTTGGAAGCCGTGAACTTCAGAGCATGCGGGATGATTCCTCTTCCAAGCAGAACTGAAGATGCGTCAGCAGCCTGAGTGTGTAAATAACGCTGCAGCCATTGGTAAGCCCAGGCAGTGTATCATTCGTGCTAGGACCGTGCCTCCTCGGGATGGATCCGAGCCAGAGTTAAAGCAGTGCCCTCGGTTCAGTGCACTGTTTGAAATCTACTGTGAGACTAATTTTCTCTGAGGGAAACCCCTGTTCGTTCTGGGGTGGGATGAAGCGCTGTGGCCTGTTGCAGAGCTAAAGAAGACAACCACAATATATACCCTTAGACACATTAGTAGTACTGGGTAAGAAAGCTTTACCCTCCCTGGGCAGTTTAACCACAGCTGCAGAATTTACGGAGTGGAGTAGCTGTGCAGCTGACACAAGCACCCTGACTGCAAGAAGTATCCCCAGTTCACTAAAGCTTGTGCCGAGAGGGCACAACTGAGAGAGTCCAATTCACACTTAAAGCCTAGAGTGAGAAAAGGAATGTTTCTGATTCTGGAGATCATAATCTGTCACATTTATGAGCTGTTCTTTACTGAGGTAGGACTGGAAAGCTGTAACTGATACAATCAGTTCTGCAGGTATGAGCCAAAAAATAAATAAATTGGCTTACTATCAGCTGGAGGCATTTGGGTCTTCAACTATTTTTGTGATAGTTGCCTTTGCTGAAAATCATTGCATCGAAGTGCCTCTTAAGAAAGGTTTTTAGCCCCACAGCCATATTAATATTTAAAATGTTTTTCTCCAGCAGTGCAACAGCTGTGCAGTGTGAAATAGAAGACATTTTTCTCTCTTTCCCTGGGCAGCATTAAGGCATCAAATGGTAAACAGAGAAAAAGGGAGGGGGAAAAAAAAGTGCTCTACTAATTACTTATAGGCTTATAAGCCATGTTTTGATAAGAGGCATAGCAGTAGGATGGAAATCTTTCTCCCATTATGAATCATGTGGTAGGTCACCAGTATTGCCCAGTGTCTCCAGTTGCTTCACAGTACAGCTGATCTAAAGTAATGGAATTGAAGTTCATATTAGCCTGGCTTAATTTCAGACTCCAGATTTGTGTGTGTCCGAGCTAAGACTACTACCTTCTTTGCTTAAAATCCTGTGCTTTTACATAAATTACTCCTCCTTTTGACACTCCGAATGTCAGATCTTGCCCATGATTGCAAAGGGTCTCCTGGGAGAATGGACTGATGCTGAGCTCTGCAAGGAACAGAGACTTCTTGCATGGTGCTGAGCTTGTGAAACAATCCTTGGGTGGTGCGAAGAGCAGGTGGGAACCGGGCAAGGAGAGGGAAAAAACCCAACCAACCAAACAAAAAAAACCCACAACGGTTTTGTTTCTTGTTGAGCCTACTCTGGGCTGGACATGCCCTTTTGATAGAACAAGGATAGTTGTATTACCTCAAGAACCTTTTCTGCTTTTTACTGTTTTTCATTTTAGTACACATCTTTACCCCCAGACCTGAAAAAGGATTAAAATGCCAGAAAAGAGACAGATCACTCAGCATTTCTAATCACATACCAGAAGTCTCAAGACACATAGTTCTCACAAGATTTTCTACTCTTTGTAGACCATAAAAGGCTCAGATAACCTTCGAAAGTCCACTCTGATCTCTTTAGTCATTAAAAAATAAGTTTTTACAGAGAACCTAAGCTAGATTCCTACTAGAGTGATCACATTCAATCAATCCAATTTCCCTCCACCATTTCAGACGTTATTTATGCATTCGTTCATTAAGACAGAGTAACAGAAGTCTTCATTCAAAACAAAGTTCTAACATTCAAAACAAGGCTGTAACTAGTGCAAAGAAAGCCCCGGAATACTGCAGGGAAACATTTCCATACGTGTTATTTAATTTTAGATTGTTATAGACATTTGCTTTGTTTATCTGTATCATATTCACCTTCCAGAAATGCTCCAGAGAAGCAGCACTGTCATCGTGAACAGAAGAGCACACTCACCTCTTCAGCCTCCAGGAGAAGTGAGCAAATACCATATCATCTAAGCTACAGACAGGAAAATTTAACTTTGCATTTTCCATTACCGTGAAAGTGAATTTCAAATAAAGTTAGTTATTGACTTGCTTTCAGTGAAATTTCTGGAAATTCCAGTCTAAGCAAGCGCTTCTAGTGCACGTTCTGCTCAGAGGTAAGGCAGTCTGCTAGAAATACCAATTAGGTGAACTGCCAAATTGCTGTTTATCTGGCTGTGATAAAAATCTTTCAGTCTTAGCCTTGCTGAAGAAGCTGATGCTTTCAAAAATCCCAGTCTTTGTCTCTTTTCCCTGAATTGTTTTGTATTTAAATTAAAGCCAATATTATTTATCTCCTGTCTACTATAGAGAGGTCCTACACTTGAGGCCCCGGGCACAGTCTGCCTTTTCAGGACAGATTTGTACAGCACCTTCATAAAGGTGTTTTGTTTTGGTTGGTTGGTTTTTTAAAATGGTTTAGAGCTGCCTTTTTATTTCAGTCATCCAAACTGAACGTTTTAAGAAAAGGAGTAAAAAAAACAAGGGGGAAGAATGAGGGATGCAGTATTTTGCGATGCCGTTTATATGCAGAAACAGTGGCATCTAGTGGGCAGGTTTTTACATGAGAAAAGACAAAGTTATCGGACCTTTACTATAAAACAAGTTGGTGATTAAAGCTAACTATATGTTTATCTTTTTATAGAGGAAAGATTTTCGCAAGTGTATTCTCATCCTTCTCTGTAAAAGCATTTGGAAATCAACTATTATGCCAACTTTGCCATCTTCAGTATACAACTTTCAGAACATTTGTTCTTCCTTATTTTAATTACATTAAGCCCTCTCATGGCTTTCACATGCAAATTCTAATTACTTAATGTCATATAGATTATCATACATCTTCACCCAGCAGGAAAGCTAATGGTTTTCATGCATGTATTAAAGTCTAGCATTTTACCCCAAAATTTTAGATATGGACAAAAATAAACCTCCAACTAGTCCTTGAACACGCTTGATCTGTTTCAACTTCACATGATTTCAAGCATGGATATGGCTTTGAAGGAAAGATCTGTGTAAAGGAAGAGAATAAAACCACAGTAGAGCAACCACAGTGCAGGACTCTGGAAAAAGCTTAATGACATCAGTTCTATAGCTACAACTAAGTACGATGTTTATGCAGTGTTAACCTTTTATGCTAATTATGTATATTTTGTCACTGCTGAAAATATTTTTCTTCTTTACCCTCATAATTTTCTGTTCTCTCTTTTTCTTTACACTTTTTTCTCCCTTTATTCTTTGTTTCAGACCTTCCTCTATGGTGTCTGCTGTTTTTCTTGTCTTGGTGGACCAGGAGGTGAGTTCTACCACAGAACAGAAATGTAGCTACTTTTAGAGAGAGTTTACTTTTATGAAGAAGCTTAACTGCTGGAATTCTGGAAACACTGGTAGTGGTTTTGGTTTGAATCTGAGTGCAAACATGGGCTGGCTCTTTAGCCCACTGGCGAGATGAATCTGCCTGACTCAAATATGAGCTGAAGACTAACTCCACACCATGTTTTTTTCCCCTTATGAACTAGAAGAGAGCATGGAACAGATACTTGGAAGTACTTCACCTTTCTATGTTTCTAGTTTTCTCTTGGTAAATTAGACATAATAATACTTTTCTTTGGAGGTACCTACATGACATCCTTCGACCGTCATGTGGAAAAGCAAACTTAAACCACTGAACAATCTCTGTTCCACATGTTTGCTTTACAATTAGCTCAGCATTACTGAGGTAGACCTAGAAGCTTTTAACCTTACTAGTTACCTAACTCGTGACTGAATATAACTAGATGCGAGTTATTTTATTTCAGAGAAGTACTGAAATTGACTTTCACCGAGTCTAAATTGGCATAATTGGGATTGGTGTGAATTTGCCACTGTGCAAGGAAAAACAGAGCCAGGATTTCACCTAATGACTTTAACGTCAATGGATATATGCAAATAGAGATCTATTTATTGAGAACATTATGAATGAAGCACACGATAGGAGCTCGATTATACTTTTTTACACTCCAGATTTAATCTATGATTTCATCTTGATGGTAGGGGAAAGCAAGCCTTTGATGCTTTGAGATTTAAATTATTTCCTTGGAGTCATTTAGGAGAGTTGCCTTACTGGAAGGACTGTTGATCTACCAAATGCTCTGTTGCAGCAGTAATTACCTTACATAGCTCCTTTTTTTTTTTTTTAAATTTTCCTACCAATCCTTGGGCTCTTAGTGTGACTGCAGTGACAGAATTGTAAAGGAAAGGGAAAAGCTGTGCAGAGAAACTTTGAACTTATTAGACTGCACATAGTGCTTCCCAGCTGCTGATCCTAAGAAGTTCTCTGACGTTTCCTTAGTACTTTGCAATACAGAGCCTTACTTCCAGGGATTTTTGTCAGCATATGGTATAGGAGACTAAGGTAACAAAACCATCTGAAAATTATTTGAATCAAGCTTTTATTATGAAACACTACATGAAATACTCAGGCAATTAAACATAGATTAGTGTTGCATAAGTGGTAATCTCCTTACAATATAGTTGTTTAACATAGGAAACTGTAATTAAGGATTCCTCTGAAGTCCAGAGAGCTGGTCTTCACTTCATGTTTACATTCTCCAATTTTCTATGGATCTCTCTTCTAAGTTCCTTTTGCCTGATGGTCCAAAGCTGTTCCCTTAAAAAGCGTACTCTGGGATTCATCAGTGATTTATTCTCGTCTATACCTCAGAAACTGGGGGAAACCCTCTATTTATTTATTCATGCATGCAATCATTACTGTTAGAAAATATATGGTGGTCAATAGCATATCTAGCCATTCGTAGTTCGAACTTTTGCTGTATCACTAGGATTGCACTGTATTGCAAAGAGGTTCAGCTTTATAATGAGTGTGTAGGAAATACAGGAATAATCTTGTCCTCCTTAACACAATCATAGTATATATCCTCTTCAGTGCCCATGAAGAGATCTGCAGAAAAAAAAGCAAATATAATTAAAATACATGCTGACATGAGCCATGCTAATACAAAGGGCTTCAAAACATTCAGGCGCTTTTCTAACATTAATTCTTCACAATAGCCTCTGAGCAGGGTAGAAGTGAGCCAGCTTTCAACTGTGTCTCAGCTGGAAGATTTTTTGAAAACTGCCAAGTTAACTCCTAGGGCCAAGGTTTAGGAATTTTATGGTTTTGTTTTTAAATAAGTTTCAGACCTTTGGCTTATTATGCATTAGCACAGCTCTATTGAATTCTAGGCCAACATCAAGATCTTCAAAGTTTATTTAGATATATAGAGGTACAAATAGATGTCCAGCAGAATTTTAAGCAGATGAACAGAACCACAGTGCCACGGTTGATGCCGAGGACGCTTATTTGTCCTGCCACTCCTCTGTTGCCAGACACCTTTCAGCACAAGGTACTTTCTCCAGCCATCAGTTGTTCTCTCCTCTTCCAGTTTGTGGCTCTGCCTTTTATTATGAAGAAAGAAATATGCACTGTAAAAGAAATATATATACCAATTGTGGGGTAGGCAAAGCCATTAGACTGGATGCACGAGATCCCTGTTGCAGTGTGGGAAGCAATGCGGATTCAACCAGTGCTCAAGGAATTGTTCTTCTGATCTCTGCTCCAAGCGCTGGAGGTAAAGCATATACTCCTATTTAAAGAAAATAGAAAGTAATTTAATTACATAATCATTCAAATCTAACATCAGGCCTATGAACCAGGAGAATTTTAAAGCTTATATAAGAGCAATTGATACACCCCTTGAAATTATTGAATATGGTGAAATGGTGTTGCTAGCCAGCTTGCCCCAACCTAGCAATATTTAATGAATGACATCATCATCCAGATCCGTAAAGGTGTTGAGCAAGAATTTTACAACAATATTCAGCCATTAGGAATTCTGCATACACATTTCTTATTTGCATTTCGACACAGAAGCCTCTGTTGGTCCTGAGGGTACAGAAGGATCCTCACAGGCAGGTCTGTTGTAGCCTCTTTTGAAAACTGATTCCTGCTGATTAAAAAACATTAACCAGTTATAGGATCATGTGGCAGTACTCTGAAGGGTTCTAGTAGTAGCATGCATCAGTGCTAACTGGTGATACATAAAGTAATGTGCATTTACCTTGTTTGTTTGTTTGTTTAAGCAACTAAGCTTTGTGAACACTAAATACATTTTTTTCAAAATCTACCCCCATGGCTTTGCACAGTAAGCATTGTAGGGCTGGAAGCTGTAGCATAAACCCTTTGCACTGGCCAAATATTCCTGCTGTCATCCAGCTCTCTGCATTTTGTGCAGACCGGAGGGTTGGCACAGTGGGTGCCAGCAGGAACCATTAGTATCCTGCTTTTTACCGTGCTCTCTGTCCCCGCAGCACAGGAGACTTGGCTCAGATCGTGCTGTGAGACCGTGCTGCAGACTCGAGGACAACAGGACTATATGACTGAGAAGATGCCACATGATAAAAAGCAGAGTCTCAGTCAAAGTAAAATTAAATCATGCTGATAACATAAACGATGTTTTTAAAATAATCAAAGATGGCAGATCTTGTTGTCTGTAACTGAACTGGCTTTTTGACTGAAACAGCACCGTGGAAGTCAAGCAGTGTCACAAAGAATTGCAAATTAAATTCCCCAGCTCAGCATGATCTGGCCTGGTACAAACAGCTTTTGCTTAAAATAGATGAACAGAGATGGGTTCATCCCAGTATTCATTTAATTCTGCTACAAAGAATCCATACAAAATCAGTTTTTCTCCTTGAGCTGGTGGTAGACCCGTGCAGAGGGGTATGGCAGCCATGCACCTTCATTTATGGGGGAAGATCTCCATGTTCCACATGGCAGGGGGCAATTGTTTGGGTTTTTTAAAAATCATAAGATATTTCCTTTCTACTGAAAACCTTGACATATAGTGAAAACAACAACAAATATTCTTATGTTTGGGTTTTCTTACAGAAAGCCAGCATTGCCATACAGGGGGAAAAAAAAAATTGGAATTTCTCAACAAGTGCTTGCTACTAATTGCAGCAGGATGGCCAGTGGAAGGACAGAGCCGCAGAGGTCAGTAACCAAACACTTCTCTAGCCCACGCTCCATCTATGCCCCACCTAGAATCATAGAATATCTGAGTTGGGAGGGACCCATAAGGATCATCATCTGCAACTCCCTGCTCCTTGCAGAGCTACCTAAAACCAAACCATATGACCAAGAGCATCGTATGTATGCATGTCATTTCCTGTAATACACGATTTAACTCAATCCAACTTCTCTACTGTTTTATTTACTTTGTATTTAATATGTTATATTTACTACATAACTTATTATATAATCATGGTGGTTTATTAAGCATAAGCACAGATGGGAGCTGTAGTCACGCTTTCAAAAAGTACAAGACTCATTTAACAACGGCTGAGAAATCAAGCCAGTCCTGAATGTTGTGGGCAGCAGTGAATCCCGCGTTAAGTTCTGGGTTTTGGCTCTGTTGTCCAGCCTTCACCATACCAGATTGTTAACAAGCACCGTGCAATATTCTTGTGACAGGTTTGATTTGTTGTGGCCGTCATGCTTGACCAAGAAGTGACCACGCTGGCAGTGGTGCAGGGCCAGCCACCCAGGACAGCCGGTGGATTATTTTGGGCTGGTGCACAATAACCGTTGGAAAGGGAAAACCACCAGTCGGGCACACGCTGCGTCAATCCTGCAAGGTATGTGGCACTCGGCATGTCCAAGGGAGTTTGGGAGCGCTCAGCACCTTGCTAAGCTGAGCCCCTTGTATTCGTCGTACATGCACAATCTGTTGTGAGCTTTCTAGCTTCCATGGGTTTTGCCTCTTGAGAAGCATGTAATTTCAGCATAGTTTATTTACTTTGGAAAGAAATAGGCAGTAATTTTAAAATACCTTAAGTACCTCTTGAGAAGTGCAGAATTATACGTTGCATCTTGTCAAAACAAGTGAAACAGAAGGCTCCTTAATTATTTTTCTTTTGTTTTAATATGGTTTAAAAACAAATAAATGTACACATTGCATGCAAAACCAATGCTGTTGCACTAAGCAAGCCACTAAAAACTTCTACAATATCATAACAAATCATCCTGTCTGTAGCATTCATAAATAAGTAAATGAAAGTAAGTGATTTTAAAAGCTAGTTGGGAACTACCTCAATCTCCACACTGACCACTGACACCTACATCTCCTTTCTGCCCTGAGTGCAGAATGTACCGTAAGCAGAAGATATTTCCTGTTATTTACTTTTTCAGGAACAACCTGATGAAATCCACATTTCTATAACTGAAAAGCCACTTTCTTTTCAAAAATTTAATCTGCATTTTTGAACCGTGATAAATAATTTCCACATTCCGCAAGCATACATTTCCTGAGCAATATTCAGCACTTACAGAATGCTACTTAACAGTAATTGAAAGAACGTAAAGGCTTTTTTTAATATTTCACAGAAGAACTCTGCTGCTTAAAAGGCTGATATTCATAATGTATTGCTTGGAATTAAATCTACAGACATTTAATACTAAGCACAAATGTTTGGGGGTTTTTGGTTTTGTTCTGGTTAATGTAATTTAAAAATAAATATCATAAATCACCCTCATTGGCTCATCAGGGAAACCAGCTTTTCTCGGTCTGTCTTCACGACGAGTTCTCAGCATCTGTTTGGCATCTTTTTCAGTCAAAATTGGTGAAGTGTCTAAAGACAGAAAAGCAGAAATTAGTTCTGAAATTACCAAAAAGTTAATATTTTATCTGTCGGTTGTAAAATGAAGTGTCTCCAAACCTGACTTTTGTCTATATACAAAGTGTTCTTTCATTACAGCCCCTTCCCAGGGGATATTGCATTCCAGGAGATACGAGTGGAATTTTAGACCATTTTTATACTTGTGCTTTCTATAGTTCTAGGAGTATGAAGCAAACCCTGCATATTCACAGTACTCTCTAAAATAAGAAAATATAACAGCACCATCTAACCACTGACATTAGTAACTCTTCAATTCTTTGTTGTTTCCTGTGTTGCTTTACTTTTTAGGTTTATTTTTCAAAGTAATGTGTTAGACTTTTGTTGCAAAGGAGAGATTGCAGTCAACATTTAGCTTGGTAAAATAATATTGAAATAGTAAGCTAGTAAAATTAAGCTTTTTGGTTTTACAATATATTACTACAGTGCGGCGGTGCAGAAAGTAAAATATCAAATGCAATATATGAACTCCTACCTGTAAGAGTGGTCATCAGGACCAAACAGGAGACAAACACAAGTAACTTCTTCATTTTGATTCTGCTTTCTCTGTCTGTTCCAAAGTGAGTAACACTGACTGAGGCATTAGCCTATCTGAAGTAGCTACGTCAGTCACAAATGTTTGTTTATGCTTTGACTAATTTGAGTGATAGCATGATTTTAAAGACATCTGGCCTGAAGTTTTGAATTAGACTATTATCTGCTCGCACATTCTCAGCATAACTCTGTCCCTGAGGGAAAGAAAATAGAACTTTTTTCCATTACAGGCTTCAGAGCTACATTGGATATTTCAAATTTGTGAAAATAAAACACATCAACGTACATTTAGGATAGCAAGCAATGGTTTCAGGCGCTTAAGATAAATAATTGGTTTTTTTAAAAATTGGCCATTACTGAATGTTAATCTCAAAGGCAGCCACAAAGAGGCCCCTCTTTCAAAATTGTCTCTAACTTTACTACAGCACAGAAATACATATTAATGTGGTTTAACTCTAGCAAAGCCAAATTATCACTGCTGGAAGACACAGCAGAGAGATTTTTATCAAATTAATAGAACCGTACAAAAGAAAACTCATGTAATTCTTTTCATTGCAGGACAAGCTAGTAGAAAACAGGATTATAAATGTCCTTACTAGTAAACACAGTGTGAAGTAAGAATGTAGGTTTAACCAATGTCATTGCAAAGAGCCAGTTTCTGCCTTCAGAAATGTGTCTGTCCAGACCTCTCCTGAGCAACACTATATCACCAGTTTCTAGGAAAAGAAACGTGTCCCTTTGAATATCGCGTGTGAAATACCGAGTCAGAATTCATCAGTGGCTCTGGCACGAGGGATGTAATTAGAATTTCCCCTCTGAGGAGAAGGTGCAGCACGTCCCCGTAGCTCCTGCACCGGAAGGGTTCACCTGGGGTTTGCCAGCCTGGATCTGAGCAGCTCTCCTCATTTGTGCCTTTTTATTCCCTAAAAAAGTGGTGTTTATTCTGTCCGTGCCACTAGGTCTGCACAAGCCAGCCAGTTTCACCGAAATGTGGCAGAGAGCTTGTGGGCCTCAAAAATGTTAAAAATACAGAAAGGTTCAAGAAATGAAAGAGCAGGGGTGCGAGTGTCCCCTGGGACAGACACCGTGGGGTGTCCTCACCCTCAGCAAGCACCGGGAGGCCCGTCTCAGCTGGCCGGGCCGGAGCAGCTCCACTGCACGCGCAATCAGTGGTGAGTTTATAAAAATCCGACAGAGCCACGGATTAAAACAGTGCTGCAGGTGTGAGGGTGTGACCGGAGTGAGGGCGGGTGACGGAAACGCAGCAGTTCGGTGGTTGGGCAGTTGTGGGGTTTGTACATCCCCTTGTGGGGCTTTCCTTGCAAACCTGAGTATTGTCAAACTGTGGCGTATTTGCGTTTTTTAGCATGTGTTTTAAGACACCAACAAGAGATGTGATATACTGTGCGGCTTTGTGTAGTTGTTCAAGGTACTGTTTTGAAAGTGCAAAAATCTGTGGTTTCTAAGAGCAACTATTTTTAGAACTGCTGCGGGGGGGGGCGGGGGGGAAGTATAACTTGTCAGGACAGAACGAAATTATGGAGGGAAACGCGTTCACGGTGGGCTAACAAATGAACAAATGCGACGATAATTTAGCCCGAAGCCACTTGAGCAGCCCCCCGCACCGCGTCTCTTCGCCACGCGATGTCGCGGCCTCCGGAGCCGCTGGCGACACACGCGGAGTGGTGACAAGCTGGCGGCGAACCCGCCCGTTTCCTGGCAACCGCCCTCCCCGCTTCCGCTTCCGCCGCCCCGCGCATCCCCGGCGGCCGCTGCTCGGCCCAGCGCAGGCGGCAGCGGCGCCGGGGAAGGAGCCGCCGGGAGCCGCGGTGCGGAGGGGGAAGCGGGCGCGGAGCGAGGGCGGGCGGCCCCAGGGGAGGTGTGTGAGGGGCCGGGCCTTGGCGCCCTGCCTCTGGCCGTGCCCCACCTCGCAACTGGGCTGACTGGAAGCGGGGCTTTGCGGGCAGCCGGAGCCGTGTGGCGGGAAGGGCCCGGTCCTTTGGAGGCCCGCACCGGCCGGCCTGGCGCTGGGCCCGGGCAGGCGGCGGAGGAGCCGCTCGCACCTGGGCAGCCCTGGAGCCCTGCTGCTGGTCGGTAGATGTGGGGGCAAGTAGGTGCTTAGCACTAATAAGGGATTAAAAGATGTTTCACGAAGCCGCGCGTTGGCTCCTTGCGCTCGGGGGCCGTTCCCGGGCTCGCCCTGCTGTCTGCCCGGCTGCTCTGAGGGGTTAGGCCGGCCAGGCCGAGCTGCTGAGGAATGGAAGGGACAGGGAGCAGAAGCGGTAACCCCTCCTCAGTCGTCGCGGACTGGAGTTTGGTGTTTTGGACTCTCTGCGCCGTGATCCTGCCCGTGCTCATCACCTTGTGGTGCAGCTTCCAGCGGTCCCGGCGGCAGGTGTTGATCCGAGACATCTTTCGCAAGAGCAAGCACGACTGGCACTACACCGACCTCTTCGGCCAGCCCTCCTACTGCTGCGTGTGCGCCCAGCACATTCTTCAGGGCGCCTTCTGCAACTGCTGCGGCCTGCGTGTCAGCGAGGGATGCCTCAAGAAGGCCGACCAGCTTTTTCTCTGCAAGGAGATCATGATGAGGAGCAATGGTGGAGCCCACGGCTCGATGCCGCACCACTGGATCAGAGGCAACGTCCCGCTCTGCAGCTGCTGTATGATATGCAAACAACAGTGCGGCACGCAGCCCAAGCTCTGCGACTACAGGTACCGCGAGGGAGGTTGGCTTTGTGCGAGAAAGTACAATGCCGGATCGGTATTGTATTTTCTACTGGGTTATTGGAACACGTTACACTAAAGAAGATCCTGCAACAGCCAAATTGTTAAAAAAAAAAAACTTTAAAGAGCCTAAAATTAAAATGGATGCTTGTGGGAAATTTGAGTCAAATTAAGAGTATGGCATTGCATGTCACGTCACCTTCTTCTTGTGTTTGCATTACTCCAGCATAACATGCTAGCTACAGTATAATTGCCTACAAAAGGTTCTCTATGTCCAAGACAGTTTATATTTATGGGGATGACCTTAAGAAGGTTCTAATGTGCTTGTCATTTGTACAGTGGATAGCCTGAGCAATTGAGTGGCACACTTGCAATTCAGAGCACCAAAATGTACATGTGTCTGTGCAAAATGGGCATCTGCTCAGCAAAACTAGAGAAAACAACTGTCCTGTAGTTTAAGTTCGTTTTTAAGGATACTTTAAAAAAACTACTGGAAAGTTTTAAAAGCGACTGTAACATAATTATCATTAAAGCTTGCAGTAAGAGCGTTAAACATTTCAAGGAACTGTTGAGTGGGTTTATCCGTCATCAGTAAGGCCGATAGCAAAGTCATCAGCACAACACACAGTGCATGTTATGCTATAGTGCTGGTGGTCTAGCTCCTGGGTGCAGTGTGAGTGCTGCTTCGACCTTCTAAAAAAATGTCATATTTCTGGCAGCTTTTGCTTTGCTTCTGTGTGATACTGTCAAATTGCTTGGTAAGTGAACAGAATTACAGTGTAGATGAGTGTACTATCAGAAACCAAACAGAGAGAGAGGGTGTGTGTAGGAGAGGAGGGAAGGAGAGGATTTTGTAGGCAAAGAGAGAAGAAAGATGAGGAAAAGAAGAAAGTCACAGTACAGGGCAAGTATTGTCACTACTCTAGTTGTGTGCGGATTAGTCAAAAGGACTCCAAAAATAGCTTTCACAGCTGCTTAAACCAAGGCTTTGGATGTAGCAAGCGAGGATTAAAGAGGCTGACAGTGGATGGTGCAGTATTTCCTCTTGTTCTGGTCCGTTTTCTAGGACAGTTTTTAGAATAGGTCAAAAAGCTGAGCAGTTTTGCATAACAAAATCCCATCAGCCCTGTACAGTACCATCTCATGTTTTAGTTTTCAGACTTAAATGGGTATTATCAATCTTAAGAAATTTATTAATTAATGTTATTAGTAACACTTTATTAAATTGAACTCTAGTGTTTGTATTCTTAAAGGATGGATAGGAGTTTGGTTTCTCATACAAGCTTTCAGTGTAACTGTTTATATTGCAGACAACGCAAGAGGATATTTATAGCACCTGTTTGGGGAACTTAAAAGAATAGAATTAGTTTAAAACTGTTGAGTTTTTACCATAGAATTCAAATACTTTTCTAGACTTGGAGGCACATGACTGAGTTGTGTAATTTTCTGTAGGGAATGCATCGTTTTCCCTATGTGTTTAAAATATTACTTACAATGGCACATACAAACATAAGTTATTTACAGAAAGTCTATCTGAAAAAAATAAGCAAAATAGATGTGCGTGTGTTTTGAGGATTTTTTTCATGGATTTTGGACTTTTTTCCAGGTGTGTGTGGTGTCAATGCACTGTACATGATGAATGCATGATGGATTGTTTGAAGACTGAGGAGTGTACGTTTGGAGAATTCAGAGACTTAATTATTCCACCGTACTATTTGTCTACAATCAACCAGATGCGCAAAGACAAAAGAACCAATTATGAAAACGTAATTGTCTACTTCTTGGGTTTATGATATATTAAAAAAAAATTAAAACTTTAACTCAGTGCATTATCAGGTTAATAACTGTCAGGTAAATGTTTCAATACATGTGAAGTATTTGCAGTGTTATTTCAGAGATGTTTGTCATTTTACTAACATGGTAGTTGAAGCATGAGCAGGCACTTGGATTTTGTTATTCCAAAACAACACTGAGATTTGTATTCCTTACTTTCTTGAATGTTTTGTGTTTTTTCTACTACTGTGTTCATAACCTGGTAGTGCTTGTTGTCCTAGGCACTGTAGAATGGAAATCTTTACCCTTGGTGTGTCAGAAGTTGTTTCTATTTTGACTGCTTCAGACTAATTGGTAACTACTTCAGTGCTTAGAGGGGGCAGGTTTTGAAAATAAGGCTCTAAACATTCTAAAATATGAAGCATTTGTGTGACTTACTGTTACTCTTTTGCAGGTAGTACCTTACTGCAGAAAACACTGGATGCCAATAATCATACTGGCTAATACTCGTAGTGGAAACAACATGGGTGAAACTTTACTAGGAGAATTTAAAATTCTGCTGAACCCTGTTCAGGTATTTACACTGAAAAGCCACTATAATAAAAGTTTAAGTTAGAATAAACATCACTTTGCTTCCACAGCATCAGTGGGATCTTGTGGAGGATCAGTAAAGGCAACAAATTCATGCAGTTTGTTCTCGTAGAAAGAATAACTTTATATAGAAAGACCAAAGGTGCAGAAGCTCCTCCCACCCCCAGTGTTGTTATGGTTCTAATACTGGTCCTGTTTTCTATTTATGGTAATACATGCAGTAATTCTGTTAATGATAAGTATCTGGCTCTTGAAACAGTGCGCAATTTTTAGAAAATGAAGTATTTAGATCTTCTCAATTTGAACCCTGTTTTTGTTTAAAACTTCACTTGTGCAAATGTCAGTGTTTACAGTTGCTGCTGTGTGTTGTCGCTTTCCCCTTAAAATGCACTGGGCTGGCGCAGGATGTTGACGTGAGGCAGCTGTTCCTTGGATTTCCTGGCTGCACCTTAATACTCTTCCTTTGGAGTTCAAAACCCAGCCTTAGAATACAGCCTAACAGAAATTGTTATGTGTTTGTTTTAAATGCATCCCAATGAGGCTTTAAAGAATAAAGCTCCTTGTATACTGACTATTTAAAAATAACTTTTATCTGAAGTCCTTTTTCTTTACTGAATTCATCATTATGCCTCTAGATACAGACTTTTCTTAGGGCTCTCAGCTCGGTTTATCAGTGGCATTTATTCCTAAGGAAGGAGCTGGAGCTCTATTGTGAATTTGGGAAAACAAATCCTGTTTATAAAAGACCAAACAGCTCATTTGCTAATGGACCATTGTAAGTGGACTCTTTGTTTTGCACTAGAATGAACTTCAAGAAGTTGTTTCTCTGTGAGGCAAACCCCGATTCGTGTTCTGTGAGCTTATGGAACTCCCTGTTTTCCTTCCTTTCTTCTAGGTGTTTGATCTCAGCAACATCACACCTGCTAAAGCACTCCAGCTTTGTACCTTGCTGCCTTGCAATGCCGTCAGGGTTCTTGTCTGCGGTGGGGATGGCACAGTAGGCTGGGTCCTGGATGCAATCGATGAAATGAAGATAAAGGTATTGTGGTTTAAATTGAGAGATGTCTTATGGTGAAATGAGTTTTGCAGCTGCTGAAGCGCTACACCTAATCTCTTGCCTGCGTTTATTGTTTTCATCTTCCTGAGTAATCCTACAGAGAAGTATTTGCAGAATTGCTTATTCATGTTGAGGGTGCGGGAATGCATCTTGTTATGAGTCCCTGTAGTTCAGGAGAAATATAAAGGCTTTAGATTATAAATGATATTTAAAGTTGTTCTTTTCTGTAAAACAAGAAAAGAACAAGCTGCAGAATATTTTGTGTTGTTCTTTCCTCTTCGTCTAAACAGATTTATTTTGCCATAACTGGCATTGCTAATAATGGCAAATGTGCTCTGACCGCTTGCTTCTCCCAGCATGCTCAGTATTTTATAACAACCTCATAATTCTGGTGGCTATATTGGTTCTATTGCCAGTGCCTGAATAAGTGCAGTAATTTGCTTCTGATCCTTGTCATGTATTCCAAAGAATCTATCAGTCTACAGCCTCGCCTGTTAACAGCAGGTAGAGATGGAAAAAATAAGCTGTGTATTTACTGTTGATTTGAAATGGAAGATATTCCAATTTACAGGGTACTATTAAGAACTGAGAAAATTAAGGTTTTAGTGCTTTACCTAATAAACTTCTTCTCTAGTGATAAAAGGAAGTTATTCTCTATATATCAACATTTTTATTTTTGCTGCAGATTTCTTGTTAATATTTGAAATGTTGTAATTGAAAGCCATTATAACAACTTCATGCGTAGTCAAACTGAGCTTCTCTGAAAATATTTGTGTGCTGATAAAGTAGAAATGCAGCAAAGTAACCATAAAGGTTGATGAATATGAGTATATGGTTACTTGGTCTTGAACACTTCATATGTTGTCCCTCAGAGCCAAAATAGTTGATAAAATCTAGATTCTTCTTTGTTTCCAAGTATTCAGATCGGGTTGTTGGAGTTAAATAAATGCTGTTGCCACCTCTGTTGCTCTGCTCTACGTAACAAGCTGCTATGAAGATTAATGATATTTATCTAACCTGAATATTTGGGGATAAAATGGAGAAAATGAACACTAAAGAAGGAGCTAATATGCAGTGTTTGTGTATCCTAGGGGCAAGAACGTTATATTCCACAAGTCGCAATTTTACCTCTGGGAACAGGTAACGACCTGTCTAATACACTGGGCTGGGGTGCAGGTTATGCTGGAGAAGTCCCTGTAGAACAAATCTTACGAAATGTCACGGAGGCAGATGGAATCAAACTAGACAGGTAAGTAACAGTGAAAAGAGAAATTCTGTAGAACCAAGTGCTGCTATAGCTCTACTGATATCTAGTTGCAGCAGTATATGTAAAGAAACACAAGTATTGCTAGAGAGAACTGCAAAATAACTGAGGTCCAACATTAGTCTTTATTTAGTCATTTTACAAAGCTTAACTCTTTCATAACTTAACTAAACGTGAATCTTATGTCTTGATCCCAGTATAGATGTGAGATTCCTAACTACAGCTTTGATACTAAGTGAGAACAGTCTGTCAGGAGACTAAGTAATGGCTGTTGTTTTTCAGATGGAAGGTACAGGTAACAAACAAAGGATACTACAACTTAAGGAAACCAAAGGTATGGTTTGCAAGTATAAATATGGATTCTATGGAATATCTGCATGTTTATACTTTTCTGCTTATCTACTTCCCATTAAACACTGTGACTTTTAAATCCTAATAATGATATTTAGTATGACCATAACTAGCAGTTCTGTCTTACAGGTATTCACCATGAACAACTACTTTTCTATAGGACCTGATGCTCTCATGGCTTTAAATTTTCATTCTCATCGTGAGAAGACTCCCTCTCTGTTTTCCAGCAGAATTATTAATAAGGTGTGTTTCATGAAGTGATGTTTTCTCCTTGTAGTGGTTGACTTGAGGCTCTGCTTGTTTGCTTACATAATATGCTGTTTGTTCAATTTTTGTTTAGAATGTCTCATTTGCTTTGAAACTTAATGGATTAAGGCCATTGCCTATTTCCTTTTAAAGGGGAAAGCGAGTTTTTTATGCAAATTGTAGCCTATCTCCTGAAGAAAGCTTTTTTGAAGGATGCGCAAATATGTTGCATATAAATTTTCAATAAGGTTAGCAGAACCATAGCAATGCATGAATATTACAAATTGTTAAAGACAATACATATGAAGACTGTGTTTTTCTCACTGATTTTTTGTTTGTTTGTTTTTAATAGGCTGTTTATTTTTTTTATGGAACCAAAGACTGCCTAGTACAAGAATGTAAAGATCTTAACAAAAAGGTTGAGGTAAGTTTTTTAACTTGCTTATTTTCTGGACAATCAGTGGACAGTAAAAATTTACCTTGTGAAAGAAAAGGGGAAAAGCTTTGCAGTTTCCATTTATATGGTATTTGTATAAGGATGACTCTGGACTTGGAGTATTTTTGATGTTCCTTTTGCTAGCTGAACTTACTCCATGGAATTCATGTCTTTGAGCTTACTAAAAATTCCTAATTTTTTTCTGGCCTTGACTCAGTTGTATAAGTTCAAGTCCTGATATTCAGACAAGACTTGCCTTAGCACCAGCAACTGATGTAAATGAGAGTTCCTTTTACTTTTCTCTGTTACCCTAAGCTGTACTAAATTTCTGTTATCTCGTGAAATCAGAAGTCATTTTTTTAAGATATGAAAAGAAAACGCTCTATTTGTACAGCGCCAGTTTTTCTTCAAATGGAAGCCTTTTAAATGCATAAAGAGAACTAGCTTATGTGGAAGTACTGAATTTGATCCACAATTTGTCTTTTAAAGCTAGAGTTGGATGGCGAGAGAATCGAGTTGCCCAGTTTGGAAGGCATCATTGTTCTGAATATTGGATACTGGGGAGGTGGCTGTAGGCTCTGGGAAGGAATGGGTGACGAACCTTATCCCTTGGCGAGGTAAACAGTGCATATTTTTCTTTCTTTAACAGTTCTTGTAGTGTAAGCAATTCCGTCCAGCAGGCTCTGCTTATGTAGCCAGCCTTGTCTGAAAGCCGCAGGATTCCTGGTGACTTAGGCTCAGATTTTCCTCACATTAGAGACTTGGGCTAAGTGCATCCCATACATCCATTTTTTTATAAGATCTCAAAACATCTGGTGTGATTAAGCAGTAGCGTTGAAGAGGCTATTAAAAATACAGGTAGCCTTCAAAAAGTAGAAGATATGTTCATTTCAGAATATAAAAGAATACATCTTAATAGACTTTAAGATATAAAACAATAACAAAGCAAGACAAAATTTTTACTCCCATGGTTGAGTGAGTTGGCTGGAGCAATACGAGCGAGTATTTGGGCAAGGTTCTTTACCAAGATATAAAAATTTAAACCATTAAAAGATTTCCTGTAGATTAATAACTGACTGAAAAGACAGAAAATTGTACAAATTTATAGAAGAGAAATCCACTGTGGGCCTTAAATAGGCCTGATGAGTCTTGAAAAATCATATCCATAACATCCAGAAGGCAGCTGGGGTGTTACCAGCCGGTGTATTGCTCCGCACGTGCATTTTTGTGTGGCTTCTTTGCTGTTCAGTGTGATTTGTTGTCTAGCACAAATAGATAGTTTAAACATAGTTGCAGAATAATGTTTGCCTTCTCTTTAGAAATAGCCATAAAAGGACTGTGTAATATTTGGACAGGTATTCTAGAGCTAAAAAGAGTCTCCTTTCTCAATTCGTAGACATGATGATGGACTTCTGGAGGTTGTTGGCGTTCATGGTTCTTTCCACTGCGCACAGATTCAGGTGAAACTAGCAAATCCTGTTCGCCTGGGGCAGGCACACACAGTCAGGGTAAGTGGTGGTTATGAACCTGGTTTTTTAATACACAGTATAGAATCTCAAGCGCTCAACTGTGTGATCTGAAGTTGCAGTTTGCAGTTTAGCTTAGATGTTTTTCTCGCTTCATAAAAATTATGTCATAATTCACAGTCCTCTGTTGCTGTGGTTGGTGGCCTATGAGTGCAAGTAATTCTATACTAAGTTTCTCCCTGGCCAGGATGAAAACATGCAGCATCAGTATATTGTAGTTGTAAAAAGTATCTTCAGAGCTACTTTGAATTGCTGTGATTGTGTGTTCTTCTATTTAATACCAGCTGATCTTGAAGAGTTCCAAGATGCCGATGCAGGTGGATGGAGAGCCGTGGGCTCAGGGGCCCTGCACTGTTACCATCACTCATAAGACACACGCACTGATGTTGTATCACTCAGGTGAACAAACAGATGACGAAGCTTCCAGCATGTCTGAGCAAGACCATGTGAGAGAACAGACAGATGAAGATGTATAGATTTGGTGGAATTTTGCATCATACAGCAATGAACTTCAGCTCATTGAAAACACTGAGAACACCTAATCTAGATTAATGTTTGTGCTGTAAGGTTCATACCTGTGAATGAACTGGAGCTGAGGAAAAAGCCATGCTTTCATGTTCATGAAAAGTTTCACAGCTGAATTACCGCAACTGTTTTCCCTTTCAGATTGGTGGCGACGCCCAGCCCTTCTAGCTGGAGGAGGTAGATACTGCAGCCTTTCCTTGCTGTGGAATCACACCTTCTGCACATACACAGTGCAGTGTGCAAAACGTTTGATACCTTGCAAAGGAGAACAGCTGGGAGTTTGACCTCCTTCCATCTGCCCTCTTCTCCAGAGCAGAAAACCAGACCAAGTAGGATGTGGGCTGATTTTCTGATGGCGGCCTGCTGCTGGCTGCCATCTCTTCTGGGGAGCAGGACAAAATATTTTCAGTGCACCTGTGTGTGCAGTGCATTATCTAACAGGCTTGACTGGGAGAGCAGAGCATCTGGGAGCTCTTGGGAAGGTGGTTAGCAAGAGAGATGCTTTAGGGACCAAAGGTTTCTGGAAATGTTCTGTTAGCAGATGATATTTTTCAGTGGCTTTGTAAGTTATAGAATACTCCTGAGGTCTACTCCTGAGGTCCAAAGTACCCAAGATAGAACTTCAAAGTAATTGTACCATGACTTGCACTGAATGATCCTGTGACTGACTCTGCTTCAGTTCAGTGAGAGACTAATTCTAGTTTTTGTAAATAACAGCATCTTAGTTCTTGAGGAGGCTTTTTGGAGGAAAACATAGACAAAGGAGCTGTCTTTTTTAGCTGTTTGCAGGAGGGTTTTAAAAAAAATAATGATAATTGGCAAACATGGCTTCTTAAAGATCTTGCCTTATGGTCACCTGAAAATGATCAATAGCAAGTCAGTCTGTTAACTGTTTAATTGTGGAGGTTGAGACCCAATTTTGCAGAGGTTAGCAAATTCTGGTGTTTAGGTGTGTAACTTGATTGTGAAGAAAAGCATGGAAGCATTCATTTTCTGACTGGCTCTTACAGGGTCAAAGGTATCTTGGGCCTGAAACTTCATCTTCCATGTGAATATAGGATGAGAAAAAGGCTGGTGGTTTATACTGATAGTAAAGGTTAAGAACACATGCAGCAGTACATGGAAAGTGTCAGTTTGGCAACTCTAAAGCTTCTCAGGTTAAAAGCCACTCAGGTGATAACATCTCCATGGTTAACAGAAGTAAAAATCTGCTTTTTTTTCTTTTCTGTTGTAGGTATATTAAGCCTGCAGCAGGTGAGAGGTATGAGTTGAGGTTTAAAATTTGTCACTAAGAAATTCAGTTAAGTCCAGCTGAGTTGCCGAAGGTGATCTTCCAATTTGGAAGAGGATTTGTGCTGAACTTATCATGTGTAAGCCAAGATCGTAAGAGAAACTGAGAGCCTGTGAACTTTGAATGTGGCTGCTTTTGTCAGACCTCCTCCAATTTTTTTTTTTTTTTCCTTTTTTCTTTGTGCTAACTGAAAGCGATATCATTGGGTAAAGTAGGCTATGTTTCTAGGTTTTGTAAAATGAAACTTTTTCAACCATCTATAAAATGACATTTGCATTAATGGTGAATGAACTATTTATAGTTTAAAATAATTTATCGGAACCTTGGCAAAGTGAGTATTTTTAAAACCCTCAATTGTAATCCTCTTTGGAGAGCATTTTTAACTTGACAGTATTTGTTGTAGAAAGTGTATGTACTAGATCTTAAATACTACTGATTATCAGTGAATTTATAGCTGCCTGAAAATGTGATCAGAGTGTAAAGAACTGTAAAGCAGAAGCCATTTATAAATTCCATATTCATTAGTCTTATACACCTCATCTTAATTATTGTTTTATGTAGATAGAGAGAACAAATTAATAGCTAAATCTATGTAAAAAGTATTTAAAATACCCCAAAGCATACTATGTTAGATAAATCCACTACCCTTTGTTGTTGTTGTTATGAGGTTCAAATTGTATTAGCTTCAAAAGTCTTACTAGTTATTAATTATTTTTAATAACTTGTAATCATCAGCATCCTAAACATAGTTTAGTTCTGTGCTATGGTTCTTAAGGTAACTGTTGTTTACAAACAAGTGACAAGTCTGGAAAAGCAGGGTATGTGCCTTGAATGGCGGTATTGTCTGAAGATAAATGATACCACTGACTACTTGATCTAAACTATTCATGATACAGTTGAAAGAGTTACCCAGAGTTGATCAGATCATCATTCAAATTGTTTTGTAGCTTAAGAACCTTTAACTGTTCAAAAACTGCATTCTTTGAATTCCTGACATCTAAAAAAAAAAAAAAAAAGGATGCTCAGACTTTGAAAGCCTCCCTTTTTTAGTGCAGGTGAGCTGGATTCTCCACTTGTGCTCTCCCTGGGTGGGTGCTGGAGATGTTGCACTTTGTGCAGGGCGGCTGGGAGTCCAGTCCTAAATGTGTGAAATCCTCTTTGGGAAGGGTAAATCCATCATCCCTTTAAGAGAAACAAAGGCGAATTAGAAGTGAACATGGCATCTAATTGGGTGCTTGTTTGGGAAACCCCTGGTCACTGGTCTTGTTTGTGTTGGACAGATCGTCCCCTTCTTGCCTGGGGAAGAAATTGCTGTTTCACAAATTGAATGTTAGTGATTGCAGCGGCAGCCTCTTGGGAAATTGTATTTATGGTATGGAGAATATTCTCTGAAGTTGAAGCGTTCCAGTTCCCAGTCAGACATGGGGTCATCCTTCTGTGGTAACTATATGTAGCTGGCATACACATGACAAAAATAAAAGCTTGTTTTTAAACATGCAGCGTTAGCACTAGAATCTGTTGGGAAGTCTTGCTGTTTCCCACATGCTGTCCTTTGATTTCAAAGTATCCTCCTTTCCAGTATGTTGCAAATTGGATTAAAGCCTATTTTGTATTTACTTTTATGGAACTGTTTTTAGTCCAACTGCAGACAGTAGATGTCAGCAACAGGCTCCCAGATTCTAATACTAACGTAAGTCAACTTTTCTAATTTGTAATATAGCTGCAGCTGCCTAATGTCATGTGTGGTGTGGCTGTAAAACTGGTAAATGCTTTTTTAATGTTGTAGGTTCATAAAGTACTAGTATAAATAGCTACTCTGTAGCTCTTCTGATACCAGATTGGAAACCTGAAAATACTGCAGCGCATTCTGTTTAGAAGAGGGTACTCTGCAGCACAAAGAATTCTCTCTTGTTAATGATTAACACTAGAAAAATTGTGAAAGCGATGTTTCAAAAAGACAAATCTCAAACAGTTACCTGTGGCAGTCTGCATACAGTGCACCTTTGTGTAAAATGTACAGGGTGAATAATAACATCAATTGTCAAGCACTCAAAAGTGAATTCACAAAGTTTATTTTCAAGTTTTACTGCTGCATATACCAGCTTAACTGAAGTTGGGTCAGATTCCAGTAACTTTCTTGACTGTAAGTTCTCAATCCTGTGACTTGCAATACAAAAAACTGAACCATGTAAGTAGCTGCCTGCCTGCTCCAACCTCGCTTGTTTACACGTTGGGAAGATGTGTGTGGATGTTCTTGTACATAGAACTTCATGTTGTAGGCTTTGTTTTACTTTGTTTTCACTTCAGCAATTCACAGCAGGGTTGAACGGTTTCAAGTGCCACCTGTATCTTGGATCCTTCTCCATGTTTGGACTTTTTAAAAAGGTGACTGAAATCCAGACTTGCATTCTTTGTCTTCAAAACCAGCTGAGGCGAATGGCATTCACTTATTTTTTTTCTAAGTGCATCTATTGTTCCTGGTGTTTAAAGCAGATTAGGGTAGTACTTGGAGCATACTTTTAACAGCACTTTGGAAGGATTGCAGTTATTAACATAGTCTTTTATTTTCTTTCTACTGCAATGGCGATATTTCTGCTTCAAAATCATTTGGAATTATGCTCAAATTTGAACCTTTTTCTCAGCGCTGTTATGAATTGCATTTTGTGTTCATAATGTAAAGACTTCGTAGCATAATTTATGCATTTGATACTTTTTTAACATGTATTCACTTTTAATGTTGCCCCTTCGTTTAGGGTTTTTTTTTCCAGGTCTTGCTTTTCTTAGGCACTCAGTAACTTGAAACACCATTTACTTTAGTTAGAAGCTTTAAGTACTTGCTCTTGGAAAACAGACTTGAGCTTCTCCTGGTTGCAAACCAAAATGCTACCATGTTCGAATGTGCTTGAAGAAAGTCATCTTATTGAGGCAGTGCTTACAGCAAGAGTAAGTTAAAAGTCTCTCTGTATAACTTGTGCTGATTCAGATTGAGAATTTGTTCCCCTGTATATTTTATCTCGCAAGTGTTTACAGCTACTCAGTCAGTACTTTCCCTCAGTTATTTAATTACTTACTTTATGCTGGCTCACTTTCATTTACTGTTGGGACAGTACCAAAAGCTCTGCTGAAATCAAGATAATGAATTTCTCTTCTGTGTGCTTTATCCTTCGTGCCAGCCAGCTTGTCAGACAGGACAGTTGCAATGGCTTCACACAGCTTATTCTTAGCCTGGTGACCCACCGGTTTGGCTTTTTCAGTCACCATCACCACACCTGGAAAATGTTAGAAGGGGCTCCAAAGGTAGAATGTTCCCAGTCCCCTTGACCTGTTTTTGCTCTTTGCTGCTGAGGAGGAACCTCCCCATTCCCCCCAGTTCTGAGAACTGGTCGTCACAGGGTCTGGTTTCAGTTTGGCCAGTTCCGTCTGGTTCTGCGTTACAATGCACTGAAGCTTGCAGCTTTTCTAGTGTATGTTATTTAGCTGTGAACAGCACGATGGTGTCAGTGTTATAATGCTTACTTGTTTTTCCTTGGCAACAAATGCTATTTGGTAGAGCACCACTGTAGCCTAGTTAATCTATGAGTAAGAGGAGAATACTTGGGAATCTTTGCCTGTGTTCTAACTGAAAATCCTTTTTTGTTCTGTATTTCATACTGACTACTGGCAGTTTTCTTCCTTTGGAAAAGAAAAAAAAGATTCAGATTGAAAAATAGTAGTAGTATAACTGATCCTGTTGAATGTGAACCACTTATTTTAAAATGCTCTGACTTTTTTTTTGTTAAATTATAGATGCTTCCTGAACACAGGAATGAGATAAGAGACCACTTGTTTGTTTAGCAAATAGGTATGTCGAGAGGATTTACATATTCTGTATTTCAACTTCGTTTAGGCCACAGTTCTAAAATTACCGAAATTTGTTTGTCACTAAGTGTGCTGGTTACCCTGTGCAGGTTTTGGGCGCCTCAGGGAAACACTTCGGGAGTGAAGCCACATGCCTTGACTCAGCCCAGTGATGTTACGCAGACTTACGGTAGCTGAGCATTGGCCCTTTACTGTTCAAAAGCACGAATGTATTCAAAATTTTTCTTTGTTTCTTGTTAATACTACCCTGTTTACTGTGTTTTATAGCCTTGTTGATGTATGTAATTCATTTTTTGCATTGTTTCATTTGCAACTTGTTCGTGGAGTTCAGCATAAAGCAATTTTATTTTTAAGTGGGAACTTACATTGTGAATTTATTGCGTTTTGTATCTTCAAAGTTTACATCCCTGAAAAGCCATTTTGTCTGCTACCAACTGTTGTAATCCTTCGAGTACCTCCAGCCATCTTCTCTTTCAGGATTTTTATAGGTAAACAGAATGAATTTTTATTTTTGTAGCTTTAACTTCAATATGTATAGTAGTTATTTCTATTTAGTAATTGGTGATCAGAATACTGTAAAAATGTTACTTTTAAGAGCTGTAACTTTAAATTAGTGATAACTACTTACAAGAAAATACCAGCATGTTAACAGTTAAAAAAAAAGTTATTCTTTAGCTTGGAAATACTGTGAAGCTGTGAGTTGGCATTTGTATTGAATGCGCTTGTGCATATATTCTGAAATTGCACTAAATAGGGAAAAAAAAAGAGCTTAAAATGCAAGCAATAGATCAAAAGGTAGAATCTATAACATCTTAGGTTTTGGTTTTGCGGGGTTTTTTTCAACCAAAAAAGGTGACATTTGGGTTTCAGGTTTTCTTTTGGTTATTGCACAGAACAGGCAGGAAGGAATGGTCAGTCTGCTCTTCATACAACAGTTGTTTCCATATGCTGCAGTCTGAGATAAGTGCCATTTAGTGCCCAAACATAAGCAAAAGCCGCCCATGCCATTCCTGCCTCTCTTCTCAGAAAGCAAAGGCTTAGAGCAAGCCTGACTGCTCACAGCTATGAAGAGCGTGAGATCTTTCTTGCAAAGAAATAACCAACCAACATAATATTGAACCTCCAATATAAACATTTAAAGTCAACATTAGTTAATTTTTTCTTGACATCAAGTGATGCTTTCAAATCCCAAACTGTTTTTCCTTTGTGGTTTTGTTTTTTTTTTTTTTTAAGAAGGCAGGCTGAAATAGGACGATAAGGAGGTATCACTGTAAAAGTCACAAAAGCTGCGGAGCGTGTCCTCTCTTTGTTGTGCAGGCACTGGCAGTGTGACTGTGGAACGTGCTGTGTTCGCACCCTCATTGGCTTGATCCAGGGTTTCTGAAGTGGGTGATAGTACCACAGGCCCTGGTCATTGTGATATTTACTCAAGTGATTACATGTGGGTGATGTGTATTTTACTATTGGAGGACTTGGGCCAGGTTCTGTCTGTAAGAAGCTGCAACTTCAGTGAAGCTGCAGAAGTCCCCCAGTTCTGTGGTTGTGCTCCACAGTAACTCAATGGAAACTAAAGAAGCTTCTCTCTTCAGTCAGTTGTGTCTTGGCCTGTTTCTTGTGACTTAAGCTCCCAGAAGGCTCCTTAGAGAAACATCTGCTCCATACTCTTCAGAGAAGTTTGTAAATACAGATTTTTCACAGCGCTGACTCTGTTACTGCATCTCCTAACGCATCTTTTTGGTGTCTTTGTTATTCGTACTGTATTTCTCTGTAGATTAAAGTGTGTGGATTAAAGTATTTAAACTCAGTTCTTCCTGTTCCTCACTATGCATAAAAGCAAATGTGAGTTTCAACTCTGTAACAACCTGTTGGTGGCTGTAACTGCCTGGCTTTGAGGGTTCTGCATGGGGTGAACTTGGGCATTTTGAGAACAGGGTTGTGTTTTGTTGAACGCTGCAGCCGTGCTTCTGCCTGAGATCCCTGCTGCAAAGTCCAAGCATTTAAAACCTCAGATGCATTACGTATTTCTAGGCAACACAGCGGTGTCATTGAGGTAAAACTGTCAGCCTTCACAGATATCTTGGCAGCTGCTTGTCCACTTATTGGTTCATCCTTCTCCTCAAGGTATTCACCCCTGGGGAAAAGCTGAGTTTGTATGTATGGCTTTATAATAGATGTGTCTAAAATGGTTTAAGAACTCCAGGCTTTGCTAGTAATATGAAATGTGTATATTGTTCCTTCTCACCGATGTTGTCAGTCATTGGGAATCTTAAAACAGTTTGTGATGCACACTCTTATTTAGCCTAAGGGGGGAAATAGGCCTACAAATTTCTTATCTGTAAAGAGCAATTTCTGAATAAGAGTTTTACTGGGAGATGCTTTGGTGTTGTGTGGTGTTAATATAAACTGGAGGGTGGAGAGCTGCTGAGCACAGGTCAGGAAAAATACACACGGGGCTTTCGGCAGAAAAGGGAAATGCTGCTGGGAGATGTCCAGAGATCAAGTGGCTCGGTGCTTCCTGATGGCAGCAGATGGGTTTGTTGCAGCTTCTGGAAATGAAAAAATCCTCCTATGGGGCCACTTAATCATAGTGTCGGTTCCCCCATCTCGTTTGTACAAGAGAGAATGGGCTCTGGCTTCTTAGCTCCTATATTATGCCACAATCAAACCTTTTAAAGATCGCGTGTTGTTCTCCATTCAAGATGTGGTCAGAGCATAGATATTCAGCAGGTGTTTTCTTAGATGGGTAAGAGTTTCACAGAGCTTTGAGGATCACTGGCATTAAGGTTAATACAAGATCTAGGTTTAAAGCATTTTAAATTTTTTCAGAACTGTTGGAGAGAACCATGCACAGCACCAAATTGAGCCAGACTTTAGCCTAAAGCTGTGTAAGAAGTCACTGCAGGTACGTCTGGGGACGAACACGGGATCTTAGAAAAGTGCAAGTCGGAACCGAAACTCTGTTTCTGTTTTTTGACATCCCATGTTCAGAAGAGATTTCAATTCATCAGGAACCCAAGAACTTGAGATGGTTCCTGGAAATCAGAGTGATCTTTTGAAAAATGGGATTAGCCATTTAAATGACTTGAAACTTCATTTATTTTTCTCCTTACGCTAATTTAGTCCTGCACCTAATAATATTTATCCACACACACGTACGTATCCAGGGAACACTGAGCTTGAAGGGGGCTCTCCCCCAGTTCTCATAGAACTCTGTGAGTTATGCAGTAAAATACCTGTTATTCGTGCACTACAGCACTTTTATTTGCTTCAACTTTGAACACAGAAAAAAAAAAAAACCCACAAACAAACAAAACCCCAAACCCACCACAACATTTAGAGTTAACGTTTACCATGAATATTTATTGAGTTCAAAATATCACAATTCATTCACTTTGCAGCTGAAAAGATCAAGAACAGTCAGCTTCTAAAATAGTTGCAGGCACAGTCATAAAACAGATGGTGCAACATCTGTCTATTGCTCTGACAAGGATGTCTGGCTGGCACATCTGTATATGGTAACATACAGTATACGTACTGATATATCAGTATAATCAACAAGTTTATGATTACATAAGCGTTTCTAACAAGTATTTTTACTGATGTGTTTGTTTCATTGAAAAAAGACTAAGCAGATTAGTTTGCTTAGAGTGAGTGTTTCTCCATTTACTGTCACTTGTACATTAATGTGCAAATCATTCGCCATGCTCAGGGCTTTATCAGTTTTTTTTCTAGACTGGATAAGTTGGGTTCTTTATAGTACTAAAAAGAGAAGTATAATTAAAAAATATGCTTGTACTTACATTTTGTTTTAAACCATTACAGCTTTGATAGTTACTGGCTGAGTAAAAACACTTCAGTTGTAAGAGTGCTGTAACTAATATTTTTTTCTAGTGTTATATCACACCAATGTTTTGATCTATCCAGGATATCTGAAGCTAACCAAAATAAGTTTCCAGAAATGTGGCAGCTCAGTTATGCTTTTCTCATTTCATTCCAAATTAACAAACTCATTCTGTCATTTCTAGTCATTCATAGCACAAAAGAAACAAACAAGAGAATCAGGAATCCAGCAGCAGGCTTGTTTCACTGCCTGTGGTAATCCAGCTGTTGCAGTGTCACATTTAAAGAATCCAACCTTGTCCAACGCGGTGGAATAAAAGCTCTTCCTTACTTTGCTCATAGACTCAGAGGTTACTATGAACCCCGTTGAAGTCAAGAAGCAAGCAATGGAAAACATGGACTTTTCTCCATGGCACAAACCACCAGAGCAGGTTTTTCCCCAGAACAGGGGGACGCTGCTCCTCCAGCGCCCTGCTGCATGATCTGCAGCTTGTGGCACAGACAAGCGAGGGACAGGATTTCTCAGAGGAAACCGCTCGTGTCCCTCACTGCTGAAAAACTCGAAATGCAGGAAAAAAGTCTTGCACTCCTTGGCTCCTAGCAGGACACATCGGCCTTCTGCACCTTTTGAAGTGTTCTGCTTAGTTTGGTGGTTTCGGTGCTGACTGTGCTTTGGAAAGCTAAGGCTGTGAGACAGTACAACCACTCCGAAGACAGCCACGGTCCACCATCGATTCCATATCCTTTTCCAACCAAAGAAATGGAAGCGACTTACCAGACTTCTGCTATCCTTGACAAAGTACTGAGTTTGCAAACCAAGTAAAAATAGAGACACCAAGCCCAAATTCCTACAACTCTCCCTCTTAAAGCACTTTGGCTAATGTGAAATGTAGTCAGAGAGGTTCTTTTGAGCCTTCTAACAATTCCCTTCCAAACTGCCAGCACTAGCTTTTTGTTTTATTTCAGAAAGTCCCATAACAGGGAGTTCTACAAACCAAAGTCCAGGAAGTCTCTGGTGTGAGCTTCTCTGTTCTTTGTGAGCTACTACAAGAAATAAGAGTTGGCATGGTGAGTCCAGAGGCATCAACAAGATACAGGCCCAAAAAGTAGGGGATCCAAATACCTTGATTGCCTGCTGCTTGGTTTATAATTGCAAGTAAGAAATGCAGAAGTACAGAGTCCTCTGTACATGGCAAGGACTTCTGAAGACATACCTCAAACCACAGCAAAGAACACCACGAGAATTAAAAGCCATCCCAGTGGGAATGGATGTATATTCTCCTTTGTGCTAATTCCCTGCATGTTTCAAAAGACTCACCTGTCTGTCCACAGGCTTCATGCAGAGAGGAACCAGCATTTTCTAGGTACTGTGTGCATTGTATTGAGACTCCTCAAATCAGAGTCCCAATAACACTTAGAAATCCAGTTTCTACCACCCAGACAAGTGAAGATACGCCAGCAGAGAATATCCCGCCTCACGAAGAGGAAAAGCTTAATGACAGGAGACCCTGCTTCAAGTGAACAGCACATTTATGCTTCCTATACAAGCCAGAAATGCACTCCCTGAACTCCTCAGCACACACACAAAAACACCATTGAAGAGCCTTCAGCGTGAAGATGTGAAGCATTAATTACTCTGGGTCAGAACATGAGCCAATGCTTCATCCCACAAACTCTATCCCAGAGTGCACAGTACTGCTCTGCAGGACGTCTTCCTGAAGATTCTCTGCCATATTCCCAGCCTCCAAGTCAATGCCATTTATTTCCTGGTGATTCAGACACCATTTCTTATCCATCAACTCTAACAGTCTCTGAATTTCCATTCTGATGAGATCTGCCAGATTGGCTTTTATAAGTTCAGCTCCATGAGACCTGAACTCATGATTTTAATAGTTCATTCTGTAGCATCTCATGGAGTTATACACTGAGAACATGCGTATTGCAAATCCTGACTACAGACAACAGTCTGTGTGCAGAGAAAAAAGCAACACTGAGACCTACCTCAAAGCCTGGAACCTGAACTTGTCAAGGAATTCTTTCCTGTTTCTTTCTCAAAGGGATCATCACTACCTGTGAAACACATTTGGACCTGAAAAATTAATCCTGGGGATCCTTTACAGCAAACCACAGAAGCCACAGCAGCTACTGAAGATGTTTAACGATTGTATCATAACTTTGCTTTTAGAATGACCATCAAGAGCTTTGCAAAACCTTTCATCATAGTTTTTACTATTGTCAACATTTTGCTAAATCACTATCTAAAGGCTTTAGAAATTCAGATCAAATAATGAGCAGATATTGCAAACTGCTTTAAAGAGCTAATAATTTTTGTCTCATAGACTTCTTAGACTAAGACATACAAAGATTTGCTGCAGGACCGATTATTTGCATGGGATTACCTAGGCAAACTAGGCCTTACTATTTCATTTCGCAGAGAGAGAGGACAGCGCCACTGGAAAACACCCAGAAGGCGGGGTACAAGGCTTCAGTAAACTGGGTTTTGAATTTATAGATCAAGTTATGCTTCTCCCCGACAGCCATGAAAATCACAAAGCCTCCCTCGCAGTGGAGCAGCACACCAATCTTAGTAGCCTTTGTATTGGGTAAGCACTTCTCAACATCGTTGTGCCAGGATGATATTTTGGCGTTAAGCCACTCGATACACCAGGAACGGCTGTTCCTGCCCAGCCGGCTCTCGGGCCCCTGCCGGTCCATGCTGCCGTAGCAGATGCCGATGCCACAGAAGCTGTTCTGTTGCAGTTCCACCTCCCAGTAGTGGATGCCTCTCCTGAAGCACTGGAACCCCAGCACTTGGGAATAGTCGGTGAAGCGCTGAGGGTGGTGGTTGTAATTCAGGGAGGTGTCTGAGACAGACATCTTGGTGTATCTCTCAGACAGCACCACTTTGTTATTAGCTGTGTTGTAATCCAGCGTGATGTTAGCAGCATCTGCAATGACATGAAGCGTTTGAAGGTACTGCGGAGCAAAGCATTTTTATTTACACGGTCCTGCCTAGGCGCTCGGTTCCTATCCGTGTTGATCTCCCTGCTCCCCTCTCCTCCGCAGGACGGGCAGCTCTTAGGGCCACAGTAAGAGCTGCTGGGTTCAACTGCAGCTCTGTGTCACACAGCGGACAAGAGGTGGGCAAGTTTCCTTCCTCTGCATCCCCACCAGATTCTTTTGGCACCCAAACAGATGCTGGCACAAGAAAGGGATTGCTGATCTGGCAGCGAAAGCTCTACCATGTTGTATGGTATCTTAAGCAAGCCATCATGGGCTCACTGAAAAGCCCGCAATTCATTTCAAAGAAAAATCCAGCATGTTACATCGTATTTCTAGGCTAGCCTAATAAGGGGGAAAGCAAAGCTGTTACTGAGAAAACTTCACTTACCTTCATAAAGATACATGAATACCAAATTAAATCTGATTCTTCTGGCAAAAGAGCCACTTAGAAACCTCCTGCCCCCTTTTCCTCCAAAAATTTCCTTCATTTGTACCAACTAGTTGACAACCTACTAAACTAACTAAACCCCCTCAAAAGCAGTTTTGCCAGATAACTACAGAGGGCACAGAACACCAGTGCAACAAGTGCAGGAAGTTCGTCTTTAAGTAATGTTGGGTGTCTTACACTGCAAAAGCTCCTCTCTGGATTTCTTCAGAAAGCTGTCAAGAAGCTCTTTAGCTGCAACGGCAGATGGCGTTGCCGGGATTGGTGTTGCCAGGATTGGTGCTGTGTCAACAGAAGAAAAGAGAGTTTGGCCAGTTGGGAAGTAACCCAGCGCGTTTAACACACCATCACGGACACCCTTGGGCTGGAGGGGACCTCTTGAGGTTCTCTGCTTTAGCCTCCTGCTTCAAGCAGGGTTAACTTCAATATTAGCTCAGGTTGCTCACAGTCTTATCAAGTTTTGAAAACCCCCTGGTGTCTCTGGGCAACCTCTTCCAGTGCTTGGTTGCTCGCACAGTGACCCGTGAGAGCCTCCTCTGAGCAAGAGTTGAACTTCTGCTTTACACCAACACTAGTGACCATCTACTTATCATTTTAAGAGCAGTCAATGAAAATTAGAATGAGTATGCTGAAAGTTTGGACTCACCCACTTTATCAGGTTTCTTTTTCTTCTCTGGAAAAAAAAAAAGTGAACTGTGAGTTCAACTGGACTTAGACTGTAGGCAAGACCTGGCCAGTAAAATGTTTGACTAAGGTCACAATTAATCACCACTCACTGGTATCTGCCTCTGTCTGTGAAGTGGCTTGAGTCTGGTGAAGGGTTTTCTCTTTGTGGGTATGCTCTTGCGAGGCAGGGGAGAGAAGAAACAGAATATGAACAGCTCGTAAGCAGGATTCACTACATAAAAATCCATCAAACAAACAGATGTTTAATACAAGTGGAAAAAACCAGCAAGGAGCAGCGGCTGAGGCGGCTCTGCTTTGCTCCACAGCCGCGCTGACCCGGCTCCGGCCGCGCACCCAGGCCGGTGCCCCCCGCACATGGGCAGCTTTACAGCTCACAAGGCGTCCAGCACCAAACAGCCCAAAACAACCCCCCTTTCCTATGCCAAAGTGCTCGCTACAGGTAATCGCTGCTAGAACAAACACCTCTTGGGTGACTGCTTGAATTCTTATTTATTGGCAAAACCATGGTGAGAAGAGGATGGTGTTCTTTGGTACTCACGCAGTGCCGGAGGCTTTTTCTGAACAGTTGCTCTGTTCGGAGAAGGCGCTGGACGGGGCCTAGTTTTCTCAGGTATTAGTTTTACTGCAATGGTGATATTTTACGTTATGGTTTGTATTGCCAGGAAGAGTAATGCATGAGCAAGGACATTTTTAAATCTTATTTTTCAGTCATATGAATAGAATTGAAGTGATACGCAGCAGAGATGGAAACTGTATAGAAGATACCCATGCCCTAGTCCAGAAGATATTTCACTTAATCCGGTAAGCAGAGCTTTGCTCTACAACACTTACACAATCAGCACCTTTATAGTTGGGTAATGACAGTCCTGTCACTCAAAAGCATTTGTCTCCCCTCAATCCACATCCTAACTGTAACCAACCCTCCTACATAATAAAACATTAATTACTGTAAGGAACAAAGGCCAAGCTGTGCCAGAAGGGTGTGGTATCACAATACTCGTCAGCTTACCCAAGCATAGATAAAAGTAATGAGACACAGGCTCACTTTTTAGCCTAGTTTAGCCCAGACTGTAGCATTTTTGTTTGGAAATGGAGGACCACAGGAGTCAGAAGACAATTTAAATTAACCAATTTTACTTGCTGTACTATTTCTTTTTTTCATATTTGGATTGGAGGGGGAAGATGCCTTATTTGAACTCAAAGCCAAGGCAGAAAATGCCAGTTCTCCCAGTGGTACGGTACCTTCTGCTCTCGCCTCCCTGCATTGGACCACTGAAAGTTTCACCACGTCTTTAAGGTTAATGGCAGACTGGTAAGTGGAATGTATCAAGTTTTGGTCCATTTCAATTGCAGGAACATAAGCATCTTTTGTCGATGTTCGTTGCAGTGATGCTGCTCTCTGAAACGAGAAATAGGAGGTCTCATGCAGCCCGCCTTGTGTAGCGGGCAAAAAACACAACCAGGTTTCTTTAAATGGGGTGGGGCTTGTGCATTCATCTCACATTCAAAGGAGCAAAGGCTGCAGTCAGACATGACCCATGGCAAAATTGCATCTAAAGCATATATTACCTTCAAAAACAGAATGTCATCACCTTCAGTCAGTGCCCTCTCAATCTGATCTCTGAGAGACTGAATTTCATTCTTCTTACTTGTCAGAACACCATAAATATAATCAAACTTGTTGCTAACTCTTTTTTCTTCATCTGTGATTACTTTTAAGGTCTGAGTTTCTCTTTCTTCTATTAGAGCTTTAATTTCCGAAAACTCAATTCTGATCAAATCAATCTTTCTGGAAGCCGCCTCCTGGAGCAGACAAGAACAGACAGACACCGGTTTCAAAAGAACAGCTTGTGGACAAAGTACTGCCTACTGCTACCAACAACAAAACCCCGAGCCTTTGGGGAACACATCGGCTTCAATTACTTGAAAGAGGTAATAGAAAAGCTTTGTATTTCTATGTAGTTTGGAAAGAAAACTCATTTACTCCCAAGAAATCAGGCCGGTTAGCATATGCCAAGCAACCTGACAGCATTTTTAGCAGTTACCCACTTACAGCAACTTGGTTTTGCTTTGTTTTCACAACGTTCATCGCTCGAGCAGTTTTCTCACTCTGATTGTGCAGCTCCACCAGTCTCTTCTTCAGCACTGACTGCAGCAGAAAAAGATCAGAAAGCATTTCAGGGAAGCAGTTGCTGTGTCTGCTCTCATTCGGGTCATGCTTACTGGAGTAGGAAAGTTTTAAATAACTCCTGTAAGCATTTAGTACTATGGATTTTAAACCTACTGCTCCTTAAACCTTCCAGGATGTAAAAGTTTTGTTCTGCACATGCGTGGCTGGTGGAGCCAGTGCCCTCTCGGCAGCTCCACCTCTCCCAAGAGCTGGACATGCTGCTGAATCACGCCTTCGATTAAGGACTCCGTGCTTTCATCAGCAGAGAAGTTCCCAGTGCTAAGAGTAAACTCTTCATTAGCTCTCAGGTTGGACTTTGGACACTAGGTTAATGCTACTGTTCACTCCTCTCAGTGTAACCGAGAATTTTATTGCTCAGATGTGAATTACCTTTTTCTTTCGTTCAAGACGCTGCTAAACTAAATCAGGGAGGGATCCTGAGGGCAAACAGTATAAACACCCGTTCAACAGATGGGAATTTGGCCTCTTAGACTTTTCAAGTGTGCTTTACACACCTACCCTCCGATTTTCAGCTGCACTTTTAAGACACAAAGGCCAGATTTCCGTCCACTCCATGGAGAACCTGCTCCTGGCTTTTGTTTATGTGCTAGAAATCTCCCCTGGCTGTTGTATAACTTTTTGCTTCTTAAGCGCATCCGCAGAGCGATATTGTCTGCAGCCCCGGTCAGCGTGCAGAAGGGCCGTGCAGCCAGCACTACGCAGTGAGCGCAGAGACGTGGAGCTGCGGGTGGCACCGCACCGCTCAGCCCGGCCCAAAACGGGAGCCGGCAATCAACGCCATGACAGCACCTTCCCAGCAATGTCTTAAAGAAAGGAAGAAAACCCAAGAAATGACTCTGAACACATGTTGGAGCATGTTTTGGAGAGCGGATAACAGTTTGCCAAGGCCAGGCGTGAGATTAACTGTCTAGGCCTCGGTTCAGCCACCATCTGACACCGCAAAACCCACGACTCCAGCACCCAGGGACCCACCAAGCCCAAGGGAGCCAAGGAAGGCTCCGGGGTGCCCCTCGGAGGGCGCCCCAGCCCCGGAGAGGACTGGCCACCCCTGCCTGCCTTGGCCACTCACCTCGGCGTTGGCTTTGGCCATCTGCAGGGGGCTGGTGTGACACAGCTTGTGCCCCAGCAGGCAGAGGGAGCAGATGCAGCTGCCATGCTGGCTGCAGAAGAACTCGAAGAGCTTGTTGTGCCGCGGACACTTGCGCTGCTGCAGGTCGCGCAGGGGCGGGCAGAGCTGGTGGTCGCGGAAGGCCGGGCTGTCCCGGTGCGGCCGCAGGTGCTCGGGGCAGAAGGACGCGGTGCAGGTCAGGCAGGTCTGCACGGCCGGGGCCTGCTGGCAGCTGTCGCACAAGACAAGGGACGCGTCCCCCTCGCATCCCACCGCCTGCTCCTCAGCTTCGGCCTCGGCTTCAGCCCCGGCCCCGGCGCAGCCCTGGAGCTGCTCCACCACCCGGCACAGCACCGTGTTCTTCTGCAGCTGCGGGCGGCCCGCGAAGGTGGCCCGGCACTGCGGGCAGCTGAAGCTCCCCGACAGCCCGGCCCAGGTGAGCTCCAGGCAGGAGGCGCAGAAGTTGTGCCCGCAGGGCACGGTCACGGGGCTGCTGAACAGGCAGAGGCAGATGGAGCACGTCAGTTCCTCCTCCAGCCCCGCCAGCCCCGGCTCGGACGGCTCCCGCACCAGCGCTGCCATGACCCCGGCGGCCGCTGTGCCCGGAGACCAGAAACGAAACTGGGAGCGGGGCTTTCCGGGAATCAACGCGGCCGGTGCCCGCCCCGCCGGGAGGGGCCGCAGCGCCGGGGCCGCCCCGGGGGTGTGTTCAGCGCACCGGCGGCTCCGCCGGGCTCACCTGCGCGCGTCCCGCGTTCCGCGCCCATTTAGCGGCTCCCAGGTATGAGCCCGTGTGGCGTGTGCGGGTGTGACAGGGCGGGCGGGCAGCCCCGTCAGGCTGGATGTACTCGATTTGATTTGAATTGTGCATTCAGAGTGTTTTCACCCCAACTTGATGACAATGGATAAACGAAACTCAAGACTTTCTCTTCAAAACATCCGCTCTCTGGGGTGTGTTTGTTTTCAACCAACACCTGTTCGTCACAGGGACTCTGTAACCATCTAATTTGCACCCCAAATGCCCTGTAGGCAATGGAACAAGAGGTGAATCCTGCTCTAAAATGCTGTGAAATACTTGCATTTAGCTTTTGCAATTTTGTAAGAATTCAAAATTAATTATTTCTTTCAGAAAAAAATACTGCAATTAATTCCAGATGTTTCGGCATGACTGTGCTAGAGTGCCTGGAGTTTTCTTTTTGTCCAGTTTGCAAGAATATTCACACATGAATCTAACTGTTCATTTCTCTGAAAAACAAATTCTAACATCAATGGCACAATGACAACTAAAAAGAACCACAATACACCAATCAGTTTTACTCATATAAAAATTATTCCTTCACAAACAAGACATTTTAATAGGGACAATGCAAAGGTGTACAGTATTTTAATGTAATCATGCACTAGTCTGAATACATATTAGCAAACCCATGATGTACAACTTTTCAGGTGTTTGTATCTAGTTTGTTGGGGTTTTTTTCCCATGTCTTCGGTCTAAGAGTCAACTACCCAGGACAGGGATTATCTTATATTGTAAGATTTGCCAAGATGCAAGTACTACATGGGTACAAGGTGCTGCTGGTAATTAGCAAATAATGAGCAGAGCTGTCACTGAAGTGCATTGCCAGCACCTGCTGACCAATTCTGCTGTTACGAGGGCAAGAAAGGCAGCACAGAAACTTCAACATTTAAAGGGCGAAAGGGTTTGCTTTAAAACAAACAAAAAGGTGTTCAGAGCCTACACAGATTGACACAGTGGGACACAATTTTGCCAGGGATTTGTTTTATATCTTGACAGTTACACCAATACAATTCATCTGCCTCTCAAAATTACAGAAGCTTAAAATCCACAAACTTTTCTTGACATGTTCAGGTGAACCCTGTAAATAAGCACAAGGTCCTGGCACTTGTATCGTGCCCTGCAGCTGTAGAGAAAAGAGGTGTGCGCATCAACAATATTTATATTTGATTTTCAGGTGGTGTTTTAATTATCCTTACAGCAAGCTACCTCAGTATGGCAGTTACACACCTCTACCCAAATCCAGACATATAAACCGAGCTACCGACAGGACAAGGTTGTATTTTATATTTTTGATCAAACCATTCCGGTTCTGGAGGTCGCAGCAGTAGGACATAAAAACTGTCATAAAGCTTCTATTAAGAAAACAACAACCCAGATCTATATTAAAGACTTCCATAGTAAACAACGTATTCCTGTATTACATAAAAACATAGCCTAAGACAAAAATTGTTTCTTTTTCTTTTGGCATAGTTTAATTTTAAAACCATTTACTAAAAATATCCACCAGTGCATCCGCTGCCCTCAGAACTAGAAGGCAGCATTTCTCAAAACAAGTCCATACAATTATTTACATTCACATCCTAGATTGTTCCATTTTCAATGCTGGATCCGTTAACTGGAGGCTCAACAATCAGTCTTGGCTCTATCAGTGCATCCCAACTTTCAGTTATCTGAAAAGAGAGACAATACTTAGCGTGTCCCAGATATACAGGCAGATGCAATTTCTCCTACATTATGTTTTTCTAGACTTGAACAACAGCACTGCTGGACAAACATCACGGATCCTTCCCGTGATTCACCATCCTCTTAATGAACCTCAACCTGCCTGACGTCCTGGGTAAGGAATGATGCAGGTAAGAAGAACAGTGCATGAAATTAATAACTGGTTCTTCCAAGGTTATCTAGACACGACATTGTTTGTTTTGTTAGCCAAAAGAAAAGGTTGCACAGTTTGATGACTGGGTTTGAATCTAGTTAATTGAATAATCATGCATATTCTTGCTAGAACAATTATTTTTGCTTGCTTTTATTTTAATCAGATACGTTATGATAAAGGGATCTCACAGAGATGAACAGTCATAAAGCAGGACACGTATCAGCTGCGCAAAACTCGTAATGGGCTTCAAAAGAAGTCACCCACATACCTTTGTGTCCTGAGGAACCGCATACTCTATCAGTTCTGCTCCATCTGCAGACTGGTAAACCAGATCGAACTTCCCTGGCTCTTTAGCAACTTAAAACCAAACAAAAACAATTCCCGTTAACTATGAGCAAAGAGGTTTAACTGTTTACCATAGTTAGACAGCTAGTCAAAACCAGGGTGTGCTCGGGTTCATAATTGTAACAAAAGACCTGAGGTAGAACTGAATTCTGCACATCAAAATTAAGGTAATTATCTAATATAACTATATACATGAAAAAGTGAATAAAAAATATGCTGCCTAAATTTTGCAAAAATGCTCATACGATGATGACTCATTAATGCTGGCTTAAATGGCAACTGCAGTTTACACATGTGCTTTCAGAGACACAGTTTCGGTGTCTGACGTGCACTTTGTCATTGCAGGGACTCAGTCCCACCCTCCACCAAAGACATTGGCTTCCCTGACGCCACAAAGAACACCATTATCATCTAAAATTCTCTCTGTAATTCCACGTAGTTGAGAAGATACCCGGGGAAATTGGAAATACTCCTGAAACGTGAAATGTGCCTTGGAATGTTTTCCGGGTGATGCACATGACAACAAGCATTTGGTGTCCCAGGGTACGTACACTGTCCTGCTGACGACGAAAGGATCTCAAGCTCGATCTCTTTTTTATCAGCATTCCAACTGATTATTTTCCCCTCCTTCATAAAGTAACAAGAAAAGAATCAGATGAGATATACTAGGTAATTATTCCATATTTACAGCCACTGTGGTACTTGATCTCAGTTAGAGGAACTGTATCTGTCTGTCAAATTTTTCTACCTCTATGCATAAAAACTGCACAGTATTAAAGCTCAGCAATCTGTAGTTACTGGCATCAACAAACCAAAGTTATTCATTGTCACCATTATTGTAACTTAAATCAGTACTGATGCAGAAACCAAGTTATTTGAAGTAGCTACAAAATTTTACTTGCACCAGTTTCAAGAACTTGGCTTGACTTCAAACCGCAGCAGACTTGAATACAGCTACATTTTTCTACTTGAAGGTGTGCATTTTTTGTCATCTCTAAAATATTAATGATCATTAATAATGCTTGGGTTTTTTTTCTTTTTTTAAAATAACTGCTACACCTTTCAAATTTTCAATTAAGTTTTGAGTTCTAGAGTTTTCATTTTTACTGCTGCACCAGGAAGAGCCCACGGAGTCAACTGGATAAGAAGAATAATACTGCACAACCTCAAAATATTTCAGCCCTACTTCACTTACAATAGTTTTGTGAGTGAATTAAGGGAGGAGAGTAAAAACTGTACCTTATAGTCTGATACTTCAGGACTGTAATTTTCAGTTAGTTCCAAGCGCTGTTGAAAGAAATACAGATAACAAATTACAACTTGTCCTGATCTCGGATGACGCCGCCTAAACCCCAATGTGGTTTCTTCAGCAAGAGGAAAGCGTGAGAACTGAGCGTCCCGCTCCTGATGCCGATCCCAGTCCCAGCTGCTCCTCCAGGACTCGCTGCTCAAAGGATTTCTGTTCAGGTCAGGCTGTGAGAGGAGATCAGGGAGATGGACCCCAGTCTACTCAACTGCAGCGATTTCATTTTCATTTACTTTTTATTTTGCGGTGAAGTGTAATTATATGTATGATAAGATTTGCAAAGATATCGTAGAAACACTACGTAGAGGAATAACAACATAGAGGGTTTTTTTCTTTTTATAGCATTAATTGTAATGCTGACTTGCCTTGCATGTTGAAAAGAGAGGGGTAACATGCCTCTTTCTGGCATTCTTATTTAAACAAAAACCTTGAAAATATGCCCACGGTAGAGAGAGACTTTGTGAAGGTGCAACTAGAAAATTCTGTTATTTTCGAACTGACTTGTGTGCTTCAGTTTAAAACAAAATTTTTAAAAAAGAGCAAATAAGTAGGATGACAACTACTTCCTAACTCTTATACCTGTAGGATAACAGTCCCAGAACAATGTAAGATTAAGTTCTTCAGTGTAAGCTTTTGGTTGTCAGGACTATGCTGTCTGTAGCGTGTCCTGAAAAACTTACAGTGGCCCAAACAAAACAAATTTTAGCCCACTAACATTCAGTATTTCACAAGTTCTTTACCTTAAAGGCAATTCTTTCTCCCACTTGTGGTGGGGCAGCTAGAAGGGGTAACATGCTATAGTCTCTCTTGGGGACCTCCACAGGATTCTGTAAAACAAACAGTAAACCCACTGGATTAATTACTGTGTTAATAAAAATAGAAGACATTGTTTATGCTGAAGGGATTGTAAGAAGTTCTGAGAAGAGTAAGGTACATATCTGAGTGCTTGTTTTGACATATATAATACAATCACTTAAATATTGTTTCATAAACACTTCCTCAGGCTGCTAAATATCATATTTACATAGAGTAAATATCAGTTTTACTAAGATCAGCCTTTACCCTATCAGTCTTTTTCTGCTTTTACAAATTACTGTATGTTTTTTGTGTGGCTAAAGCTGCAATACAAAGGTGCCCCGTAACCCACCTGGACAAGAACAGAAGTGTTTGTTGCAGATTCATTTAACTGCCTCTGTTTCTGGCCTTCGCTGCTGTAGTTATAGAAGAAGTTGGCTCCTCTCCCACGGCCTTGGCCCCGCATCATCCCACGGAACCCACGACCCCTGGGTCCCCCCCAGAAGGAATCCTGTGCGGTTCCACGGCCCCTTCCGCGACCTGAGCTGGCGAGTGGGCCTTGAACGCTGCTCAGCAACGGTTTAGTGCAGTTTCTTACCATGGAATTATTCAGTCCAGCATTTGCTGTGGGTTTTTTAATAACAAGTGTTTCTGAATCTGAACTATCGGACTCTGAAGAGGAAGTCTTTGCCTTGGGAGCCTTGGTGGTACCGGTTTTTACAGCTGCCACATTGTTAGGCAACGACTTTTCCTTTGCGGTACCGGCTTGTGCTGTTGCCGCCTTCTCATCCTCTGTACTCGAGTCAGAATCTGAACTAGAGGACTGGGATTTTTTAGCGCTTTTGCTAATTGCAGTCTTAGTAGACTTTTCAGCATTAGACTTTACAGTCACTTTATTAGAAACAACAGTTTTCACATCAGAATTTGCAGCAGCTTGGGATTTGTCTTTGGGAAGTGTTGCTACTACAGGTTTATGTGGAGATTTATTTTGCTTTACATTTAATTCGTTGCTGTCGCTGTCAGATGACGTGCTGGAGGAATCTGAAGATCCCAGCCTCTTTTTTCTGGACTGTGTTGTGATTTTTTTTGTGTCATTTTTACCAGAATTTAGAGAAGAGCTCCCATCCACCCGTTCTAAAGCCATCTTTGCTGCAGCAGCCTTTGTCTGCTTTTCATCCTTCCTTTTTGTTGCCAACTGTTTCTCCGTCTCTGCTTTTTTAAGCTTTTTAGATTGGTCAGTAGAGCTCTCTTCCTTACCTTCTCTATTTCTTCCACTAACTTCTTCCTTTCTTTTTCTTTTCTTGTACCTTTTTAGAGAATCCTGAATATCTACAGAGGTCTCTTCCCTACTAGAGGAATACTCGGCATTATGTTTTTTCTTTTTCTTTTCCCTTTTATGCCTTTCTTCATTTCTAGAGAAATCTTCCTGCTTTTGTCTATGCCTTTTTTTGTCTTCTTTTGGTGTATAAGAGAAGCCATCATCTATCTCTTCATAATCTGCAACTACCTCTTCCAGTTTTACTCTGTCAAAAAAAAAAAAAAAAAGGCAACGTTCAACATAATTAACACTTTTTGGCTACATGTTAGCAGCTGGGTTAAGCGGGAGCGGGGATGCTCCGGCTGCTACCGGGACGGTTCAGAGGCCGCTTCCCCAAGGCCGGGGTGAGGCCCGACCCCCCCGGGGCCGCTCTAAGGCGGCTGGGGGGGGCAGGTGCCGGGGCCGCGCTCTCCCCCCTGAGGGGATTTACCTCCCCCGCGGGGATTTACCGCCCCTTTCAGACACCCCGGGCTCCTCAGGCTGTGGGGACGGTGCCCGTGAGCGCTCGCCCCCCCGGGCAGCCCCCGCCGTACCGCAGCGAGTCGTTGTCCCGCACCAGGCGGGCGCTCTCGGTGGGGGGCAGCAGCGCCCCGTCCAGGAAGAGGCTGAGACGGGCCCGCCGGCTGAAGCCGAAGCGGTGGCGGATGAGGCTGAGGAGGTCGGTGACGAGGCGCACCTGGCTGGGCTCCAGCAGCAGCCAGCACAGCGCGCAGCCCGGGCTGCCCGGCGGCGGGTGGTCGAACAGCAGCCGCAGCCGCACGGGGCCGCCGGCCGCCGCCATCTTGGGGGAGGAGGAGGCGGGAGGGGGACGGATGGCGACGGCGCCACGCGTGGGACAAAAAGGGCGGGCGGCGCGCGGGCCTTGGCCACGCCCGCTGCGGGCGGGGCGGGGCCGGCCCCCGCGCACGTGACAGCGCGGCCGCGGCGCGCGGAGCTGTTGGCGGGATGGGGCCGGCGCTGCGCCCGCTGCGCTCCCCGCTGCTGCTGGCGGGGCTGGCGGCGCTGGCGGCAGGTACGGGCCGGGGGGCGCGACGGCACACGGCGGGGTGTGCTGCCCTGCGGCCGTGCCCGGGCAGTGGCGGAGCGGCGGCCTCTGGGCGCGACGTGTCCCGCGGCCGCTGCCGGGAAGAGCCTGGGCTGAGGCGCCGGAGGCTTCCGAGCCCCCCCGGGGTGGTGGCCGGGCGGGACGCGGCGGAGCGGGGCACGGAAGCGCCGGCGGGAGCGGGTTGGGGTCAGGCCCGTGGGAGGTCCCAGCGGGCCGCAGCCAGGGCTGTCGCCGTGTCTTTGCCAGGGACTGTCGTGACTATCGCGACCTTGGGACCCGTCTCCTCCCAGCCGGCTGGCTGGGGTCTGCGCGCCCCGCAGCCCCAGGGAACCCTTTTGGAGCAGGAACCTGGAAATTCAGGTCCCGCTCGATTCAGCTGGGTGGGAGCGGCGCCACAAGCCAGGGCAGCGCTTCCCAGGGCTGCTACAGCCCGAGCTGCCACCTCCTTCCCAAAACCCCCAGACCCTTGTCTGTTCCGTGGAGGGACGGTGCGGACGCCACGCACGCCAGGAGGTTATCGTGGGGCTGACCCGGCTGACAGGAGCGCAGGTGCCTGTCCTGTGCTCGTGGGCAGCGTTTTGTCTCTGAGACCTTGGGCTGGGGGGCTGCGAGGGGCAAACAGCCAGCTCGGGTCAGTGGGGACGGGGTCACCACGCTGATGTGACCTGTTCGGCACCGTGGGTCAGCACAGACCAGGCGCTGGGGCGCGGAAAAGCCTTATTGCTGCTTCTCCAGTGGATTGCTGCCTTCTGTCGCAATCCAGAAGATTATGGGATGTAGTTTCAAAGGTCTTTTTCTGGGAAAGCGTCTTTATCCTAGATGGCAGAATAGACTGGCTGCTTAAGTTGACAAGACTCTACAGACTTAAAGTGAGTTTAGATTTAGATCTTGGGTTCATTTAGAATTGACCCATCTGCCTGTTCTGCATTTACTCTTGGGGACTGTAAAATCATTGATCCCAGTGAGGGGGATTGGACTAGATGATCTTTCGAGGTCCCTTCCAATCCCTAACATTCTGTGATTCTGTGACTGAGATCAGTGTTGGATCCCTGAAGGAGCCCTGGTGGCCCTGAAGCTGTGCGAGTTGTTCCATCGTGTCTACTGGGGCTGTGCTTTCGGCTCAGGCCTCAAAAACATTTGAAATGTTTCCCTGATAGAAAAAATTCTCCTAGCTATTGGGCTGCTATTTTGACAGCCACTGTAACATCAGGCTCTGATAAGGAAGCGCTTAATTACACACTTAAGTTCATTCATTGATGATAACTCAGCGATGTCTGTGGGCGCAGACAGGTATAGGCAGGATTCTTATAGTAATCTTTTTAATGGAAGTGCTTCCGATTATCACACCCAAGATCGAAATGTAATGTTTTGGAACAAATCTGGTAGAAAACCCCAAGCTGATCCTTTTTGCCTACCTGATTTTTATGTTGATTTCTCCCCCTAGGTGTAGTTCTGAGGCAGTCGCCAGAGCCCAAGGAGCTGTGGGGATATGTGCAAGTTCGAAGTAAGGCCCACATGTTCTGGTGGCTCTACTATGCAAATAACCCAACCAAAGACTTCACAGAATTACCTCTCATCTTGTGGCTTCAGGTAAGGTTTGGTGAAAGACACTTAAACAATAACTTTCCATCTGTGCCTGGGTCAGTTTGATGCATATCTTTCAGCTCTACAGAAATAGGATTCAAAATTGTCCGATTCTAAATGATTCATGTTGTGAAAGAGGTTTTTGGGTTGGGAAGAAATAATGAAAACATCATTCTGCAATTGTGGGGTGCCTTCAACTGCTCACCCTCCATCAAGTTAAATTGCAGAAACAGAAGTTGTTCTTATTGTTTATTTTTGTGCCAGATACTGCAAGTACTTTGTAGCATCACAGTTCCTTTCCTGAAGAGCTTATGGTCTAAACAATGTCCAGAGAAAGAGCAGATAAAATGATCGGAGATTAAGAAAGACTTCTAAATGGAAACAACTAAGAGAGACTGGTTGTCTGGAGATTAGTCTCATTCAATCACAGTTTGATGAAAGGCAGCAGGGTGTGCTCCACATCCACTTCCAGCAGCACGTTTCAGAGGTTAATGTTGAATATAATCACTTGATGACTTGGTCTTTTTCCTTCTGGGTTATTTCTTCAGAGTGAAACGCACACGCTGTACATGCTGATAAAACTAATGACTTGGAAACCTCTGTAGATGGCCAAGTCTTGCATTCAGTATTAAGGGAATAAGGGGAAGGATTTTCAAACTGCACCACACAGCATTCAACTCATTAGGTGCTTTGACAAGTGGGTAATTGCTTTTCTTGCTTTCCGAAATAGCATGTGTACACATAATGAAAGAGGAAGAGGAGGAGAGCCTGCATGGGAAACTAACATATAGTGCAAAAGCCATTTTAAAAAAATTACAATCTGTCATTCTACTTACTGGCTTGATTCCATTTTTCTCTTGTCTGTCATATCTATACCATGCTGCCTTTTAGCTTATTTGTCATTTGGTATTTCCCCACAGGGAGGTCCAGGAGCTTCAGGCTGTGGATTTGGGAACTTTGAAGAGATTGGTCCCTTAGACAGAGAAATGAAACCAAGAAATACAACTTGGGTACAGTAGAATGTTCCGCTTCTAATTACTGATTGCAAATGTTTATTGGAAGTTTATACAAAGAAAACTATTTGTTCTCTGAGCTACGAATAGTCTTACTACTACTCTGGAGTTCCCTAGATTGTGTGGGTGATCTGCCCTGGATCACTGGGATTTTTGGGGTGCCTTTCTTGTTGCAGCTTGGGCAAATTGAAAAACCTGATGTTGTACCTCTTTATTTGTGAGCCTTGCTGCTCTGAGCTGTGCTAGCGGTGTGCTGATCAAGTGATTTTATTTTCACACTTGTAACTAAACAACTGTAGCATTTGCTATAGCGATTTCACAAAAGCCCAGCAGCCCAAAAGAAAAACCCTCTTATTTTACATTCTGGCAGACAAGCCTCACCTGCACAGTTCTCTCTTTTGGATTTGCACCTATTTTTTTTGCAAGTTCTTTCAGGGCCAGAGATTCGGTGGCTCACTTAAACATTTGTGCCATCAAAACTAAGCTTTGTGCTGGTGCTGAACTGAGGTTTCATACAAACTCTTTCTGCTTGTACAGTTGCAGGCAGCCAGTATCTTGTTTGTGGATAATCCTGTGGGCACTGGATTCAGTTATGTGGATGACTGCAGCTTGTTTGCAAAAAACCTCACCACAGTAGTTTCTGACATGATGGTTTTTCTTGGAGAATTCTTCACATGTAGAACAGAATTCCAGGTAAGTGATTTGAATTCTTGGTTAGAATCACATTTTAATTTGCCTTTGAACAGATCTCAAAAGGAATTGGTGAACAGCCTTCCACATGGGCAGTGTTTCTACTAGGTAACATGGATTCGGTGGGGGTCTCTGCCTCTTACTTCCTGCTATTCAGAAGTGGTGTCTCGAATTTGGTACTAGTTATTTAAGCAGTGGGGTGGATTAATGTCCATCGTGCAATCCGAGAAGCATGTAGGATCACGGCTGTTTCAGTTCCAAAATACTGAAGTGCCTGCTTCAAAACTTCCCCCACTAATTACACCAGGATGTTACGGAAATCTTATCTGCAGGTTAGAATCATAAAAATCCAGTGCATGATAGTGAAAGGAAGAGCCAGTGCTGGGTTCTGCGGGAGGCGGTTGAAGGTCTCTCCTGCCCTCTGCCCGATGAGTTTGTTGCGTGGCTTCTCTCTCTCCAGACCATCCCATTCTACATATTTTCTGAATCTTACGGCGGTAAAATGGCTGCTGGGATTGCTTTAGAGCTGCAGGAGGTGAGTAGTTGGAGGATGTAGTTCACTTTTCACTTGAGAACATGGTGTTCTACAAGTACTTGTATTTCCTGGAATACATCGTCCCTGTTGTCTAATTCAGACTGCTACCTTGTATTTTTCACTTAAAGAAAACTGGTTCTAGAGTCAATGAATATTTAACTAAAAGTTGATTATTATTTTTTTAATGATTTTTGTTTGTTTGTTTTTGTCTTTCCTGTTATTCACCAAGGCTGTTCAAAAAGGGACCATAAAGTGCAATTTTATGGGGACTGCTCTTGGAGATTCATGGATTTCTCCTTTGGGTATGTTTAAAAATCCTTAGACTGTGGGTAGTTTGTTTTGGTTTTTTATCATTCCATGGGTACCTAGAGTCAAAATGCCAGCCCTGCCTTAAGTGAATTAAATCTGTAGTGAGGTGGGTAAATCAAAAAGGAATACTTCAATATTGCAAGCTGTGATTGAAGAGTCTACCTTTAAAACATATCTAGATAATGAAAAGTCAGAGAGCAAAGTCAGTGAGCAGCGTGCTGGCATTTGAAGTGGGGTGCCGGTGAAATGTCCTTATGCATCTGCAGCTTCCGGGGTGTTTGGTAAGAGAACTGCACTTCAAATGTGGCCACGAGATGATTCACAAGGTCACAACTGAGGTTTTTTCTTTTCATAAGAAGACCTGGTGCTGAGGAACCGATGTGCTCACAGACATGGTAGGGATAGCGTGTGTGTCTGGTTAAAAAACAAAAAACAAACAAAAAACAAATTAAAGGACTCTCAGTCCTTCAGTGAGATTTGCAAAAGCAGGCTGCACAGATTCTCTGCAGCACAGGACAGTATCAAGCAAACCCCCGTCTGTCTTGGGATCAGCTGATCCTTGAGACCTTATAAACAAACTTGCTAGAAAACAGATTTGGTTTATACCCAGATTTCCACCCCCCTGTAACTTTTGCAAACAGATCTGTTTAGACAATGCCTGTTCACCTGTCAGATCTCCCCCGTGTTCTAGCAACGTGCTGCAGCGTTGGGGTGAGAACAGTTTGGTAAGAACATGTCTATTGCTTTAAATAAATTTCACTGTTTAATGTTTAACGGGTTAATGACATTGCCCTGCTTTTATTGGTTTGTAAAGAACCTGCTCTGTGGTACATAACCTTAGGGCTAAACTGAGCTGACAGTCTCTTTTTACTAACTATTTCATCTCCATATATTTTTGCCACAATCATTCTTACTACAATAAGGGAAAAGTAAAGGAAATCGTATGTCAAAAACGTAGATGTTTGAAACCTGTTCTGTTTCTTTAGACTCTGTGCTGTCTTGGGCGCCCTACCTTTACAGCACAGTAAGTACCTTCTTAAACTCTTGGTCCTCACCTGGTTACTTGTACTGCCCTACAGTATAAGTGGATGTTGATTTTTGAGGTTAGCTCTTAGCCAGAATAAAACCTCAAATGCATGGAGACTATTAGTGAGAAATGAATGTGAAATTATAATTGAAGTTTTCTCTTGTGTGTTTGTCTTCCAGTCTCTCCTTGATGACAATGGTCTACGAGAGGTGACTGCTGTTGCCAAAGAAATAATGGATGCAATAAATAAAAATCAATATGGATTGGCCACGGAGCTCTGGGGCAAGGCTGAAGGAGTCATTGAAGAGGTGAGATCTTTGACAGCAGCAATAACTAACTGGTGCCTGGGGAGGGACACAATTTCAGGTTATCCTTTCTATAAGCACTAGGATGGTGTGAATCCTCCAACCTCCTGCGCAGTCGTTTTTACCAGTATCTGTTTTATCCCAGCGCTGATGTAAAAGCACTATTTGCTGCACACGACTGGGCAATTGTAGGAGGCAGTGGGTAAGGTGACCCACACGGGCTTGCAGTGTTGCATCAAGGTTTCAACCTGGCAAATCACTTAAATAGGTGCTTAATTTTTAGCATGCAACTAGTGCATGCTAATTTTTAGCATGCAACCATGCAACAGAACCTGGTTTCAACTTAAAAGCACTGTGTCTCCTCAAAAGCTTTGTCTTGAATATTGAAAACGGCATCCAGCAAGACACAAATTTCAAGTTAAGCACAGATATCTAAAGAACTACAATAGGTGCACAGGATGGAAAGGAACCTCAAGTTACGTCATGTTACTGTGGGTTATTGCATCTTGTTTCTTAGCAAGTTCCAGCTTAAAAGATAAAGGTTCACTCTTGTTTTTCCTGTTGAAGAGTTGCTCCAAAATCTCACTCTTCCTTGTGTTTTTGTTTTAGTATGAGTAAGGCTCTGGCTTCCTCAAACTGAAAGACTAATCTGGAGCTGCTTCCTTTTCTCTTTCTTGGTTTTGTTTTGTTCATAACTGGCAGTGCCTTGCACATAGTTGGTTTCACTTCTTATTCTTTTGAAGGAAGTTGTGGTTCCCATTTTGCCTTTCTCTTCAAGTCTGCTTGTCTTCTCCCAGTTGTGTTATCAGTCAGGGTGCAGGCACTTCAGTTCTTCTAGGGTTGCTATTGTGAGCTGGTTCCTGACCTATGCATCAGAACTTCAAAATTCAAAAATTATATAAAATGGGGCTTCAGGAAACTGGAGTAACTTCGGTAATGGCAACATTGATCACACGTGTCCTTCAGATGTAGACAATTTGCTGTCTGCATCAGAGCTGCCAACCTACAATCCTTGGACTCGTTCAGATGTCAGCAGTTCCAAAAGAGGAGTGGCTGATATTTATCACCACGTTCTTGAGGAAGCATTTGGGATTTCAAAGGGTTGTAGGCTGGGAGGATGTTGAGCAAGAGGCAGCGTCAGGCTAGACTAGATCTAGCGGAAGAGACCATCTGAAAGCATCATCTGGCATTGCAGCTCTCTAATGAGTGATGAGAATCTGCAGTCATTTGGGTGGAAGGCTTCCTGTGGCTTCACATCCGTTTCAGAGGTGTAAATAACATCTGTGGCAGAACCCATGTGGGAGCAGTGCAGACTTGAGAAAACTCTTCCCCACTTCCCAAAGCAACTGTAGACCAAAGTTTTTCCATAAAACCTTCCTGATGTGTAGGTGAAGTGGCAGGTCACAAAGTCCTTTACTTAGGGTTTACTTATCTCTTTTTTTCAGAAGAGTGTGTTCCTCATATCTGAGAAATGTTTTTGTTATCTTGTGTTTTCAGAACACAGACAATGTGAACTTCTACAACATCATGACTAAGGAGGTTCCAGAAACAAAATTAAAGGAACAAGACGACCTCCATCTCAGTAAGTTGCATTTAAGTACTTGAACTTCTGAGCCCTATGTTTGCATTCGCGTACCTTCAACTCTGATAGCGGGAGCAGCCTCAGTTTAGCACATCCTTTAAATGGGGCCTTCGGATCCAAAGGATATTGATATTCTGAGCAGAACTTGTTTGCTCTTGCATAAATAGGGATAAATAGGAATGTGGAACAACCCTTCTGTAGATTACACCTCCACCTATACATCCTGCACAAATTATTCCAAGGAAGTAGTCAGTATAATTGTGACATAGTTTTTGAACCGTTAAGTTACTTCCTCTTAATGTCTTTCATTTCTGTCTTTATACTAGGACACAAAAATGTCTCATCAATATAAATAGTCTGATTAGACTCTTTTGGTCCATGATGTTTATGCATCAATGTGAAAAACACATGTATAGAGTTTCTTTCAAGCTCATTATCTCTTTCTATTGGCTTCAGCAGGGAAGATGAACGGCACAATTAACTCCCAAAAGTAAAGCACTGCAGATCAAAAATAACTGGTCTGTTGAGGAGAAGAAATTGTGTCTGTAGCAAGTGGCTAAAGCAGAAGCTGGTAGCCTGAAAAAGTGCTGTGTTAGCCAAAAGTAGAAATGGATGGTTGGGTTTTCCTGGTATCATTCCCTGACCTAAATAAGGGTTGACTTCAGTGGTTTCTGGTGAAAGTAAGCAAAACTCCCTCTGGTGTTGCATTTGCATTAGAGAAGAATTTGTTGGCCATGACTGTAACACTGAAAATTGTCACCTATGCAGGACAACTGTCTCAAACGTGCCACTAATCAAAGTGTGTTCTCTTTTTTTCAGTAAGACTTTATCAACGCCATGTCAAAAATATGCATAAGGACAGCCTCAATGAATTGATGAATGGACCCATCAGAAAGAAGCTAAAAATCATTCCTGACTGTGTGAAATGGGGAGGTACTTTCCTGTCTGCTATGTGGATCTAATGAGTGCATTATTGCAGTGTGTAGGAAGATACTTTCCCATAGTAAGCAGTCACGTTAAATTGTCTTTATCCTTGGGCCTAAGAAGAGGACTTTTTCTCAGAAATGAGCGTGTAATGGGGCAGGCTTATGGGAGCAGATGTGGTCCTGGTTCTGATTCTGCTGCTTGTATCCACCTTTAGCCAAGCAGTTAAAAATACAGGTGAAGGAAGAAGATCCTCTGTGTCTCAGCAGCTGGTTTCTGGCTGAAATTCATGGCAGTTTCTCTCTGCCAGAAATCTGGTGTCATGTAATGCTGCACGGTGTGGAGGGGAGGGTGTGAAACAGAAAGGACTGATGCCAGCACCCTGTATGTGTGTGTAGTAGGAGTGAGAAGCAACAAAGCTGTGTGTGAGCTCCAGTGGGAGCATGGCTGCTCTGTTCTCTTTAGTTCCTCAGACCGATAAATCACTGGCTGCTGCTTTGAGCAAGGACTGGTTTTATGCAGCCATGAGCTGCATTTTAGGAGCCTTAGTTGCTTCTTTGCCAGCTTGGGGATGACATTCTTCATCAGTTAAAACTTGTCTTCTTTCTGATTCCGACCAGGTCAGTCCAAAGATGTCTTTGAGAACATGGCTGAGGACTTCATGAAACCTGTCATTGATATTGTTGACCAGCTGTTGGCAGCCAACGTCAGTGTTACAGTCTACAATGGGCAGCTGGATCTCATTGTCGACACCATGGGTAAGGGGCTTCTTGACTGGAGTTGGGAGCAGCACATGTGACAAGTAGAATGTGAAGTTGCCAGTAATGTTGGTACCTGGATCTCTCCAGTCTTCTGTGCAAATCTCCCACCTAACTGGCAGCTCTTAAATACTACAGTCAGAAATTAGCAGCTCTTAGTATGTTTTGTTTACATCCCTCTGAGAGAGACAATTCTTTTACCTCCATTATGGTGTTGGGAAATGGATCTGCAACATCAACAATTGCTTGTTTCAGTCAAGCACATAAGTAAGTACGTAGGTAATAATTCACTTCATTCTTCTGGATAGACACGTATGTATGTACGCTTGTTTATGAATGAATGAGGATAGGTGAATACATATATGGAGATTATCCTCTCTTCTGCTGTACCTTGAAGATCCTGTTCTCTGGGACGTATCTTTCTGCAGATTTGTGCACAATGCAGGTCAGCCCTCACAGTGACCTGCAGCAGAGAGCGTAGTACCTGGTGGGATGGAACAAGGGTGTTGGTAATTAATGAGGGAGGGTGCAGCTGGAGAGTGATCACACCTGCTGCTCAGAAACCTGTGTAGGCACCTGCATGTCTGGCCACTCAAGGGCTTTGTTTGTCCCTTGCTGCTTGCAAGATGCCAGCTCGATCAAGTGGCAGTTTGGGAGCCAGGCCAAGTATTGCTGAAATGCCTCATGCTGCGAGACTGCTGTGCTCTCTTCCGTTCACCTTTTCTTATCGATTCAAATAATCTGCAGTCACAGACTGTCAAACATCTTCCTGTGTGGTGAAAAGCTTTATTCTTTGTCTTTCTCTGCCCACTTAGCTATTCAGGTGCCCTTCATGAACAACATAGCAATCAATATATCAGGAAACAGAGTATTTAGGCTGTCAAAACAGATTAGCAGTTAGTGGTGCTTCAGTTTATCACATTTTGAGTTAATATGTAAATTCTTCCAGTAATTCAGAGAGAGGCTAAAACTTTGTCCCCCTTGGTGTCCTGGAATTGGTCTTTTTGCTGTCTTGACCTCCACCTTCTCTAGCACCCCTGAAAACAGCCTTTCCAGGCTCTTCTTGATGAGAGACTGTAGCAAACAGAGAAGCAATGTCTGTTCTGATTTCCAAGAGGGGGAGTTGGTGCGGCTGATAGTTCTCCATGACAAGCCATTCAGGGTGTTTTAGGATTAAATCAAAATACGTCAGAATTGCTGGGGCTGCAGAGCCTCTAAGAGGCACATGTTTTAACTTGTGCTATCGTAACTCTACTTCACCTACACCTCCATTGTTTTCTTTTTGCCTTCTCCCTCCATTGGTTTGTTTCAGCTTGTCTTGAACACAGCTGTGGCCATTTTCCTAAGCACAGAAAAAATCGGGTTTGGAATCTGAGCACACAAAGATGTTCTGCTAACACTGCTGTATGGGTACCTAGTCCAGCTGAACCAGGACTCTCAAGTTGCTGTATCAGTAATCAAGCATATCCCTTATCTCTAATAGGCCAGGAGGCGTGGATCCGGAAACTGAAATGGCCTAATTTGGACCAATTCAGCCAGCAAAGGTGGAAGGCACTCTATGTGTCTCCAGACTCCACCGAGACAGCCGCTTTCCACAAGGCCTACGAGAACTTGGCTTTCTTCTGGATTCTTAAGGCCGGGCACATGGTAAATAATATAATTCTTGGGGTGGGATGCACCGTAATCAGCAAGAACACTAAAGATGCGTATGTGCTTGCTGTCTGCTTCCTTATAGCAGCTGCTCACCGTATGCTCTCCTCTCTGTGCTAGGTGCCGTCCGATCAAGGAGAGATGGCTCTGAAAATGGTCAGGATGGTGACCCAGCAGCAGCTCTAGGGAAGGGGAGGCTAGCTGGGATGGCCTCCTGCCAAATGTCTGTCCTCTTGCAGAATGTGAGTCCGGAATAATAAGCCACAGGAGGAACAATGGCTATTTGGACAGATAGCAACTCTGATCTTGCTGATAATATGCACGGCCACTTACGGAAAGGCATTTTTTCCTTGAATGAGTTGTTGCTTTTGAATTTGTAAGCTACAATTTGCTGCCTTAACACTGTTCATAATGACTCTTCCAGAGGAAAGTCCACTGTTATAAACCATTAGCTCAACTAGCTCTGAGCCTTTGCCTTTGACTTGGAAGGATTTCGTACTTCATAAAAAGCTGCCCTTTCCTGAATATTCTCTTTTCTGTTCACACACCAAGACAAAAAGTGATTTGAGTCCCGATAGGTTTGCTGTTTGTTCCTCTCAGAGAGCTAACCTTTCATAAGGCCATGGAACGTTCCTTCCTTTGTCCTCAGGCCTCTGCTTGAGTCACCTGGCTGGATAACAAGCTGAAGATGTGGAGATGCCAGGAGAGAAGATCTGCCCTAGAGGAATTACAGTCCATCTCATCGTGCTGAGGTGCCTGAGTTAGGATACAAGATTCTTCAGGCTTCTTGTGCTATGGAGAGAGAAAAACACACCTCCCTCCCAAAGGAGGATTTGACCTTTTTCATTTGACCATTTGTTTCTTGTTTTCATTCTCTTTAATGACTATTACCCAAATTTTGCCTTTAGACTTAACACCTAAAGCACATCCAGCAGAAATTCCTGCTTTCCTGAGTGCTGAAGCAGGAAGCCTGTTAATACTCTGTTCTTGGGCAGAAGAGAGTCCTAATGGACAGAAACGTCTTACAACCTTCTGAGCTTGGCCTGGAGAGTGGAAGGGAGAGCACTATTTGAGCAATAGTAGCATAATTCTGAAAGACAGCAGCAGACAAGCTAGAACCAGTATCTTGATCCATATTTTTCTAGAGCTTTTTTTAAAATCTTGCAGAGACCTATTATTTTGAAAAAAAAAAAAAAAAATTTATATAGTACACAGTCAAGAGGAGACTTGGTCAGACATCATTTGATTTCTGCTACGGAGCACAAAGTGACTGTTGTTTATTGGTGTCTGATAGGAGGCACAACAGCTTGTTCCAGCCGTCAGAATCCTAAATAAATAGCAACCCCTTAATTACTCCAGCAACTGAAACTCTCATGAAATGTCTGATAGTGTTGGCTTATCAAGGACTGAAGCATAATGCTATGTAAACACGTATGCAGTCACCCAGCAGCTGGAGTATTGGCACCTAATAATTGTTTTCCTTCTTCCCGTTCTCTGCTTGAACTGTGTTCTTGAGAACTTTAGCAATGCAAACTCAGATATTTTTAACTTGTTTTGCAATAAATGCAATGGGTCTAATCTCTCTTGGGCATCACATTGATTTCACTGCTTGAAAATGGCATCTTTTCTGGTTTGGCTTTTTGGTGTAAAGCCCCTGCCAATGGGAGCAGATGCAGTCACAGTTGAGAGGGAAGGGGACAGGACTGTAAAGCTTCTTTTCAAATGGGACGTTCATTCACACCACCTAGAGCTTGTGCTCAGTGATAGGCCTGAGACATCTGTTTCTTGTCCTGCTTTGTTTTAGCTTCTGCAGGTTTTTCTGTTGGCAAAGAGATGGCTTGTGAGGGCAAAAAAGATGGCTGGTGGTAATGATTTGTTGGTTTTAGGGGCTATGCCAAATCTAAACATGTTAGAATAAAATGACTTGCCCGTGGAGACAGGCTTTTAAATAGTGTCCATTTAAATGCAAACAACAAAAAAGCAGCAATCCTTTAATATCAAGGAAGATTCCTTCCTTTTATTTCACTAAAGGCTTTGTAACTGGTGCGTCACAGCTCCAGATCATCACAGAGGTAAGTCACCTGTCCAGCAGATGCTTTAAGAAATCGGTTGCTTTGAAAGGAGTTCAAGTCCCGCTGTGTATCTGATTAGCACTGACATACTTTGTCCATTTTGATTTCGTGCAGAATGCTGTTTTCAGATAAGGGCTGTCACTTGTCAAATCCATGAGAATGAATCGTTCTAAATATTTATAAGATTCCTGTGCAGTAGAGGTTGAGGCCGTTGTGGACAGATGAACGCAAAAGACGAGATCTGCCCCGTTTGCCACCACAGGGATATCTGTGCAGGCAATTTTTGTCTCTAATGTAGCTAATCTGACATGGAATATTTCTGCTGTAGGAAGAATGAATCCCATAAGCTATTTCTAAAGGGAATTTGGCACATAACGCTCATCGATTTTATGTCTTTAAAGTTTGAGGCTTAACGGTGGGATGTAGGTGTGTGTTATTTTCAGAAGATGAACATTTTGAAGTGTTACAACATCTGCTTATCTTGGGATTCAAAGCTGCAACAAAAGAACATCTGTGTACTGAGGCAAGATGGAAATCTTGGAGCGCCTCTTCATTGTCATGTCTATTAGCTTGTAAACATTCTGCTGTATGGCAGCACCATTTGTGTGTCACTGCTGAACTCTGGGCTGTGTTCATGTTTTCTAGGAGGGATTCAGGAAAGGGGTAGTAATTTATCTGACCCAGGGACAGTGATGAAGGAATAGTGAGAATTTGAGTATAGCACAGTTCACCCTCACAAGGTTTCTCTGTAAATTACTTTTGGTATTTGCTGTATAATAGATTTGGTAGTTAAGGAGTAGCTTTAACTCTTGTGAGGAAAAAATGTGTCATTCTGGTCACTATTTGGGGGGGATTTTTTTTTTCTTCTAACTGTGGCTGCTGATTGAGGTGGTAGGGAACTATATTGGATGTATCTGCAGGAGCAGAGGTGTGTTAATATGAGTGGCCTAATGCAGTGATTTTTCAACCTATCTCAGTTTACAAACCCCTCACCTAAAATATTTCTAAGGAAAGCAAAGCACCCTTAAAAATTCCTATACTGACCACTGTCTTGCATAAATATTTTTGTTCTGTCCTTTATCTCCCATTAGTCAGACAACTTGGACTCAGCTTACACAATCTGTTTCGAGACACAACAAGTAATCATTGTTTGGCTTTAGCATCAGTGTAGTATATCATGTTCTAATTTTATTATTCTGTCCCAGATCTCGTTGCTAAATAGAGCAATATCTGGGAATTACATTCCTGTAGTCAGCTGTAATAAAATTGCAGATGGAACATATTTATTCAGATGTTGGATAGGACAAAATAGGCAACATTTTAGAAATTTTATTTGAAGCAGGAAGGGACAACTTACTGAATGGTTCATATATCGTGTTATGGGTGAGTTATCTTAAAGAAAATACACTGGCTGCTGCACTCTCAGACTTTAACAGCTGCTAGATGATTTGCTAGTTTTTTTTTTTTTTTTAATAAATTGAGGGGTGGAATAATTCCCTTTCAAGAGTCTGGGGCTTAGGTCTGTTAATATTTGCTTGTTGGAGGCAGAAAGGAATGTTTATGTGTCTCTTGACAGCTCTTTTGGGGGTAGGAGTTGAAAATAACTTGAGTGTAGCTATTGCACTAGGTCTCCTTTTTACATGGTTGTCTTGGAGTCTGAAACATGTCATCATACTCAAAATCTCCTGTGAAGGAGTGACGGTCTCCTCCTGACGCACAGAAGTGACCTAGTGGCCTGGCAGCTGTCGGATGCTTTCCGGCACCATTAGTGCTTTCAGGACATTGCCAGATGCCATTGCACATTATAATCTGAGGCAAATGTAAATCTACCCAACTGCTTAGAGCTCCTCTGAGAAAAGCTGAGGGGTTCTGTCCTTCCCCTAGGAGAAGGCAACAGGGAGGCTTCTGCAATGCACCAGAAAGAGGGGTTTGGTCCCAGGGCATTTGAAGGACTGTGGGATGTCTTGGAACAGGAAGAAAACTTGCTTTATCCCATGCTATTCATTCACCTCTGGTTTACACATGATTTTTCTTACCAACCACAGTAGCCTCACCCAGCTGCCCTGCGCAAGGTGCCCAGCAAGGGGTTCTCTTGGCTGGTGCCAAAGGTGCAGTGAAATGGGTGACCACGCGGTGGGGTCAGGACACCTCCAAATGCCACAGGAACAGCTGGTGCTGGGTGCTGCCCCTGGAAACGCCTGCTCAGCACTTGAAAACATGAGGTTATTCCTAAGAATTTGCAGTGGAAATGGTTTTATGTGAACTGGTACAGCGGATTATTTAATCTTAGCAGTAACTTCATGAGAACAGATATTTTGGTCTCTGTGAGCACAGCCCCAATTACAACAAGGCTTTTTATAGTTGCAAAGGACAGCTAAATTAGCCTGCTTTAACCAGAACATACCATTCGATATTGTGATTTGTACTTAGGCATGTCCTTTTTCAAATGGTGCATTCCCTGCCTACCCTTAAAACTTTTTGATCAATGTCTCTGAGGGTAGTATGTGTGTTGTAAGAATAAACAAATAAGGCATTGGTGTGTTTGCGGAGGTAACTGGTTTGCTGTCTAGGTAGGCTCATCTAGCAGAGTTATGCACATACCTAGTGCGTAATCTGGTAAGAGTGCTGTTGAAATTGAGAAGCATTCATACTATGTGAAATTAAACCACTAAAACTTTTACATGGTGAGGTCCTTTAGCAACTAGAAAATTTCAAAGAAAGATCCTTGCTTGTTGAGACATTTCCCCAAAATTTGTTAGGTTCTGTTGTTGTTCTTTAACTTTTTATTATTGAAGAAAAGATTAGACAAAATGGCAGTAAAAAAATCAAGTATCTTCCTTCTGTGCCACACCAAATTAACAGGAACAGGATTTGATTCAAAATACAGTAAGACTGTTAGAAGCCAAATATTCAATGAGGGTTACATTATGTACACTATAAAGAGAAATTGTGCTATGAAGCTGTTCTGAGAGGCTGGGGTTCAAGATGTTGCTACTATATGCTGGAACGCAACCAGAATTGTAGATAAGGTCATCAGCCTGGGGGATGCAGTCCTTAGATGCTGTTTCTGACAGCAGATTACAATTTCCTACGTTAAGTGGAAGTGACATTGATGGAAAAGCAGCTGATTGTAACCAAATCCTGCAAATGACAGCCATGGCCTGTGGTATTCAGCAAAATGTTTCCTCTTGAACTATTTATTCTTAACAGGCAAATACTGTAGCACCACCACTAGTCATATTTCAGGTTCAGAAAACTAGATTTGCAGCATACAAAGTATTTATTCCACACAGCGCACAAGTCAAATGAAGAAGCTGCCAAACACCTCCGATTAAACAATTATTTTGATATAATAAGGAAAAATAGCAGACCTGTTCTACCGCAAACCAGAGAAGCAGAGATCAGCAAGAAGTGATGCCAGCTACATCCACTGGCAATAAGAACTGACCTCCTCCTCAGTTTGGCTTTACAAACTGTACCTCGCCAGCGCAAGTGTGTGGCACGTGCTCAGCTCAGCGTCCTGACTTCGGCACACTTGGGCCAGCCCCAGCTTATCCTAGACCTTTACTGATGGCACCTCGCATCCCAATTCTCCTGTGTTTGGCTGCCCACCTGCACACAGGGAGGTGAGTCAGATGGCGCAAGGAGGCACCCTGAGGCCATCGCAGCAAGCAAGGTGGGACAATGATAAAAGTGAGCTCTCAAGCTTTGAAGAGCCTGAACTCCACTTCAGAGCACTTAGACTAACAGCAGCTGATTCCAGGTAGGTGTGCTTTCCACAGCTCTGAGGGCTGACAGCTCACAGCTTTTGAATACTTTGAATAGGTGCCCCTAAGGGGTATGTTAACCTCAATCCCCATGTAACTCAAATATGAGTTCAAGGGTCCTGAGATAAAAGCTAAACGTCCACAACATTTAAGAATCCTGCTCTAACTAGACAACTTCAGAGAAGTTTGCTGATCAAATATTTTGCTTCCCTTATCTCTTTCAGATCTCCCCACATCTCTTCATAAATTCTTTACTTCCCAAGGGTCGTATCTGATCTCTGCACTTTGATATTTTCTTTTTTTTTTTTTTTTTTCCCCCCAAGTCTGGAAAGACCTTCTTGTATACCAGAAAGGGAACAGGAGAACTCTTCTGTATTTGTTGTAAAACCAACCAAAGTTCAAGGTGACAGGGGGCTCTGGAACCAGCTCATCTGTGTCAGGGGGTGGATTTGTGGGGAGCTGTGTCACTAATGCAGTGTGTGCTGTCCCTGTGGTGGTGATTGACAGCTGACTTACAGCCTACAGGGCTGTCAAATCAGCATCTTCCCAAACTCTGAATTTGCACATGAAAGGAATGAGAGACTTGTGCTGAAAGAAACAAAACTTCCTGAGGAGAACGCTCCTATTGGTTCTAGAAAAGAGATTAATTTGACTGGCCAGCTCTTAATCATGGGCTTTTCAGGGTTGCTATGGGCCTTTCTTACTGCAAGGAGCAAATGAATGGATACTGTCTCAATTCAAAACCTGCTCGCTTTCATGGTCATTTCAGGGGGACAACTCCATCCATCACCTACCGAACGTCACTCGGTGAGGGATGGTCACCTGTGCTCAGCAGCCTCACTGGGGAAGAAGTGCTGGGGGAGGCAGCACGTACCTGAGCCTGACTCAGCCCGTGCTCCTTCCTCCCCAGGATGCTGCCCCGCGATCCCTGGTGAGAGGCACAGCGCCGGAACCAGAACCATTCCTGGGCTTCCCTCTGGCAGCTCTGTGTGCTTGAAGAGCAGTCCAAGAAACTCTAAGAAAAGGGACAGAGCAGAGATCACATTAACACCCAGCCGTGGAGCACAGCTGTGCTTTAATGAGGAATCCTGCAAAGGCAGGGACATCCCTTCGTTACCAGCTGTGTCTCATTAAAGCGTGGGAGACCAGTGTCTGTCCCAAACCCAGCCCGGCCACGAGGAGCGTCTGCACAGCTCTGCCCTGTCGCTGGAGCACGGGAAGCGCTGCTTGTCCTCCTTTTCCTTAATTGTCCCTTAACTCTACACTTGGCTTTTCTCCCCGTGGCCTGGACCTCAATGGCTTTTTCTCCGGAGAAATTGTGGTGTGGCTGGTGTTTTATCTGGGGTGGCGGGGAGGAGGACTGAGGTGTGGAACAGTGAAGGGACTCTAACCGGGTCTGTGAGAGGAACCCAGGGGCTGCCAGGCCTGCTGTCCCCCAGCTGCTGGAGGGGAGCGTGCTCTCCTCTTCCTCCTGCCTGCCTCGCTCCCCCCGCCCCACTCCCTCCTTCCCAGGGCCGCTCCCCGCCGCCGCTGTCCCCGGACTCCCCCGCTCCCCGCCGCCCTCGCACCTCCCGCCCGCCCGCCCCTCGCGCCGCTTCCCGCCCAGCGCGCGCCGCTCCCCTCACTGCAGCGCCCCCTGGCGGCGGCCCCGTCCCCGCCGAGCGCGGATTCCCACCGCCCCCTCCCTCCCCGCCCTCCAGCTCTGCCCTATTGTTCTCCCTTCTCTCGCTCCCTCCCTCCGCTCTCCTCCATCCCTCCCTCCATCCCTCCTCCTCCTCGCTGTCCCTCCCGCTCCGCTCCCCGAGCTGATGTCACGCACCCGCTGAAGGCGCGGGCGATCATGGCTGCTGCGGCCGCGCCGCCGGCCTCCCGCTGATGCCCGCGATGGAGCCCACGAGCCTCCTGCGGTTCCTGCGGAAGCTCAAGGAGGTTTTCGACGTTTGCGATGAGGATGCGGACGGCTTCATCCGGGTGGAGCACTTCGTCGCCCTGGGGCTGCAGTTCGGCCAAGGCGATGAGGTGAGTGGGGCGAGCCCCCGGCCCGGCCCGCTGCCTCGGCAGCCGCGCAACTTCACCTGCTGCCGCCGCTGTGCCGGGAACGGGCCGCGGCTCTGCCTGGCCAGACCCCGCCGGGACCACCCGCCTTCCCTCACCGCGGCCCGGATTCCCCCCGGCCCCCAGGGAGCCCCCGACTCCGCCCTCAGCTTGGCCGGGACTCCCCCCGCCCCTTAGGGCGTCCCAGAACCCTCCCCATGGCGGCCTGGAGCCTCCTTCCCTCAGGGCCACCCAGGAGCCCTTTCCCGCAGAGTCCTCCTTAACGACAGCCCAGATCCCTCCTTTTCTCAGGGGGTCCCGGAGCCTCCCGGGCTGACCGGGCTCCCTGGGGCAGAGGACCGGGCTGCCCAGTGTTTGGAGAGCTCGGGGGTCGCTGTGCTTTTGGGCAGCTGTGTTTATTCTGGTGACAACAAGGGTTTTGTCCATCCTGACCGAGCTCTCTCCTCAGCAGGGTGCCAGACCCCGGGCAGGTGAGGTGCAAAGGTCTGAACGGGCAGGGAAGCACCAGCCCAGGGGCACCCAAAAACCCCCAGGTGATCACCTGGACCCCGTCCAGCCCCCCAGTGACACAGCGTAAATCTGGAGTCACACCGCGGGTCTCAGTGGAACCCTTGTGTCACTGGGACCAGTGCACATCCATGGCATCAGAGTAAATGAGAGTGGGGTCAGGCCAGTGTCTATGAGGGTAATGACGTGTTTGGTTTCAAACAGTTCCTGTAAGTGATTCAATCAAGAGCTGCAGCTCCAACGATATTAACCAGCAAGAAACACTTCTTTTCCCTAGGAGAACTCTTAGGACTGGGACTAGGATAGGACTTGGAAAACCAGTATTAGCCAGCCTTTTACAGTACAGTACAACAAATTAATGTGAGAAGCCAATAAAACGGTAGCATATAAAGGGATGCCAAAGGGCCAGCAAAACCAGAGTGAATTCACAGTAACTGTTGGAGCAAATTACTTATTTTTGGTTTACTGCTGGTAATGAAACACAGCTTGTGAATGAAATCAGAAGACCAGGAGGCTTATTGCTTGCAGATAGTCACAGGTCTGTTAAACATTTTCTTAATGAGAAGCTGGAGTTTCTTATTTTAACTAGCGAAATAAGGAGAAAAAATGAGTAATAGTAGAGAGCTTTATTGATTTCTGTTTTTATTTGTCTCTTGGTAAGTTGTATAATTTTACGTAAACCAGTAGAAGTATTTTTAAATCCTTAATGCCAGATACACTGCATCAGAATTGCTTTTTGCACTACAGCATTTATTTGGAGGCAGATCAGTGGCTTTCTCTTGCAGCACGGAGGAAGACCAGTCAGATTCCACTGGCTGTTTTGCAGCAGGATGGCATTGATGATCATAACAGTCCTTTTTGGTCTTAGAAATCTCTAAGGTTGGGAGAGGGGAGTAGGTTCTATAAGATGCAAAGGAGGATCCAAGTGGTCATCTCATAAGCTTAGGGTGAATTGGAGTGTATTAGTTGGAAAATATTTAAATGGAATGGAAAGGAAGAGAAAACTGGAGATCTTGACAATGACCGTAGTAGAAAAGTACCAGCTGTCAGTGGTGGTATCGAGGTGTCAGGATGGTCTGGCCTAGTGGGCAGGTATGGGAGAGATTACCAGTGCTGAGAAATGCATCCTTCGCATTGTAACTGGCAGTGTTCAAACAAGATATTTGCAAAACTGGGATGGACAAGTCTTATCTATATATTTATCAAGGTTATAATGTGAATTGTTCTATTTTGCTTTCCTGTGTCTATGGCACTCATTGGCTAGAGTTCCTTGACTTCAAAGGAGCATGTGTCAGCTGAGTCAATGGGATTTGTAAATCACCAAAAGAGGCTTGCTAGGGAAATACAGAATCAATTTTCCAAGTGCAGATTTACTGTGAAACAACCACGGTAGGTGAGCTAGTCTGGTTTTAAGTCTTGTTAGAAATGAACGTTACGTGTGATGAATCACAGTTGATGTTTGCAGATGATGAGAATCTATTCTCCCATATAGCACAGTGCTTTCAACCTTGCATCCACAGGAACCTAATGAGCTCTGTGTGGGAATGCATCTCATGAAATTAAACTGAGGAGATGCTGCTAGAGAGCAGTTCCTTTTTACATGTTATAATCTATTTACTGTCATTGAAAATTATACATTTGAACATGCTACACTTCTTGGGCCTGATCCACCTCAGCTCCCTTCACATTCAAAAGAAACTTCTCCATTGGCATCAGTGAAAGACTCATTTGCCCCTGTGTGTAAGTTATTTGCTCCTTCTGGTTACATAAATCATCTGGCGACAGGAAGGATCCTATTATGTAGCATTGTGGCCTGAATGATTCTGACTCTTACCAACAGCAGCCCTGGAAAATGTTTATGAGATGACAGAGCATCTGTCCCTTCAGTCATGCCAGCCTGGTGCACACTGCTTTCCACCTCTTCTCTGCCTCCTCAGAGCCACCGCCATTCAAAGTGTGGAGTCTACAAATTCTTAATACTAACTTCAGTAGGGCTTGTGCCTTGGACTGTGTAGGGCACTTACCCTTTTCTGTTTTTTCTTTTTTTTTTTTTTCCTATTTCCTTTCTTTGTGTGTGTGTGTGCACGCCTGTAGTCAACATGCTGAAATTTATCAGTCCTGAAAGGTAACAACTCTGTGAAAACTGCTCCAAGGCAAAATGTTGCAGCAAAGCAGCAGCTTTCTGTTCAAGCAAAGCAGTCCTTACCTGCACAGTCAAAATAATAAACTGCAACATTCCTGATTAACTTTTTTACTATTTTACTTTTAGTGGCCTCTTGAGGCCTCTGCTTCTAATAGCTTGATGCTTTGCTTTTCTTCTTTAAGACTGCACCATCAGTGCTGTACCTCATTCATTCTGCCTTTCCCATGCGTTCTGAAATTCTCTTCTTGCGGTGCGGTTATTGAGAGCCCACTGCAGCAGAACAGCGGTTGAGGGAAGGTGTGTTCTGGCTGCACAAGCACTTCTAGCAAGTTTGCTTGCGACCTTTTGCTTTGCCATACGAGGCGTGTGGTTCAACTAGAGGAAGAAACAACTTGGCCATGTTAATTTGGCAGAGCCAGGAGAAGAATCATGTCTCTAAATTCCTGCTATGGTGCCAGAGCTAACAGCACACCGGGCTAGCTGTCAAGTACTGCTTTCCTGTGCAAATAGTTGTGGAACTTGCGCTTTTAAGTAGTTTGGCATTTTGACCTCTGTTTGTCCCATCTGACTGTAGGCATTTAACTGAGTTGTCTAAATTAATCTTCCTCCATGGTCACTGATGAGCAATTGAATGCTCAGAGGGTGTAACAGGACCCAAGCATGAAATAAATTCTTCAGAGGTGCTTTTTTATCTCCAGTGACAACAGAAACTCCTAGCTGAGGCTTTTGGTTCAGCGCTTAAAAATAACAGGCTTGGGCCCTGCTTTCCTGTTGAGTGGTCTGTTTGTCGTTTGTGGAGAAATCTGAAGGAAGACACGAAGGGCTGTTTCCAGAGCGACTTGGCAGGGTGGCATGTGCTCCGTAGCTGAAGAAACACTTCACATAATATTGAAAAATGCCAAGAGTTGCTCACCATCTGGTTCCCTTTCACGGGGAAGATGTTATAGTTGCACTAGCAGCCGAGTGTCTAGGAGCGTGTGTGTGACGTGTTCAGCCAGCCCCGGTTCTGGCAGTGGATTGTATGAATGTGTATTTCAGGATAGTGCCAGCTGACGTTTCATTATGCCATATTCTATTTAAACTCTACATTCAGTTTTCAGCAACTAATGAAACATGCTGAACACATTGATGACTTCTTTTTGAGATACGTAATGACGTTTTGGAGGTGTGCAAACCATAAGGTGCTTTTAGACAGTAATCTTAGTTATGGAGAGACCAAGAGATGCTCATCGACTTGAAGTAGCGTCATACCTAAGAGGGAACTTGAGCAGCTAATAAAATCTATAGGCAACTATAAATTATTCTTGCGAGTGGACAGTAATTCACTTGCAGTCAATGGTTTGCTAGTGGTATAGAACAGAAGTAGCTGAAAACAAGTTCACGTGAACAAATGAAACTTTCCAGCCCAAATAAGCTACTGAAATAGGGAGATGTTTGTTGCTAATTTTATTTGCTTCCATGCATCCTCTTTCTGGGCTGAAATTAAAGGCATCAACCTCAAGTGCTGCCCAAGTAGTGGGTGGTGGCTGCTGGCTGAGCTCAATGACAGTCCTGATGCTCCATTTTGACTCACTCTCGGGTGTCTCCCAGGGACACCTGATGGAGTCGTGCTCTAAACACAGTAAACACAGCCCTTCTGCGGTAACCACTCCAGAACTAGCTTGTCCCATAAAGACCAGGAGTGTAATTTCACCGCTTGACATAGAGTCTTTCTGAATGGTCTGGGCAAATTTCAGGCTTCTAGCTGTAGTGTTCCAGTTCAGAGTTGCACCCAGAAATTAATGGAATCGCTGCAAATTTACATCAAAGTGCATGATGACAGAGGCTAGCTCATACCTTCTTGATAATGTGCTATGTGCTCTGGAGTTACCTGCAGCCATGAGAAAAAGAGACTTTGGCACTGAGACATTGAAAGAAAAGTATTAGGGTGTTACCAAGTGATAATGCCATTCTCATAACAGAGGCAGAAAAGAGTTATGACTTCTTTCTTCTCTGTTTTTCCTGGAAATAATTGCTGGAAGGAAAAATAAAATATTTGCCTAGATGTAACGAGGGTGCAAAGAGCACTCCCATGTGATAATGTTCTCCTAGTAACAGGCTGCCACACATTTGGACTCCCTAAAACCGTATTTGCTAATGACCCAGATATTTCATATCATTTACGGTGACTTGGAAAAAACGCAGTTCTGAAATGGCACAGTAGGGTACTTAGATTATGGATTAGTCAAGGTACAGTGACTGTAGCCTTCCTAATTCAATACAAACTAGCAGTGAATTTGTTTGCCTTTTGGTATATCCTGAAACTAAGCATATATTAGTACTTCTAAACAGCTGACATAAAGCAAGCTTAGTACTTACTATTAATCAAACATTTTCTGAAGCACTGTTATGAAGAGAGAAGCTGTAGGTTTGCTGTGCACTCATGAGTTTAATTTGTTGTGTAATATGTTTGCATTTCAAAGGTAAGAGCTCTGAGGGGGTTATATGTATAGTTAAGAATTGATTGTTGTTGTGTTTTGTAATACAAGTCAGTGATCTGATATAGTAAGTTCTTAATGCCTAAAGGAAAAGCGAACAATTTTGACAGCAATTCTTGATATTTAAATAACTACGTTTTATAACTACCTCAGCGTTTGCATTTAGTACACGTACAGTGATATTGGGTTTCCTTATAATTAAATGCAAAAGTAAAGAAAAAAATTAGCATATTAATCAAACATAGAAGACAGTACAGCATCTTTTGTGTGCAGTACGGAAGGTCGCATATGTAACCGGTGAAATTAAAGCATTCAGCTGCCTACCAAGACCGGATACTTTCTATGTAAATTTTTCTCCTCCTTCCCCATGCCTGATTTGATGCTATTAAGTTGTAAAATTGGTATTCTTCGTCTGTGACATGTCTGCGTGTTCTCCAGAAATTTGCTTTTGCAAATCTTAGGGAGGATTTCAGATTTCTAGCCTGTACTGATTTTATAATATGATAAAGCTTTGAAAAGTAACTTCTCCAAAATTGCTACAAGGGAGGGTAAGTCTTGGAAAGGGAACAAGCCGCTGCCATATAGTATTTGTGGGGGTGATCCCCAACGCAGGATTTTTCTTGGTTTCTAAATTGCTTTGTTACCTACAATTTAGCACAATTGACTCATGCTCAGCTGCAGTGCTTTTATAGCAACAAAGCAGAAAAAAATTAATCGACTTATAATGTTTAGGTAAGTGGATGTGATTGTTTTTATTCTCTGTTTAGTTGACAATATAATTTCCTATTAATTTTATCTGATTTTAATGCTAATATTCACAAACATTTTTAAATCTCTGATTTGATTTTTGAACCAGACTGTCTGCTCAAGAGCTGAAGTTCTAACAGTTCTTAGAACATGCCGTATTTTGGGAGACACGTGATTTCAGACCTAGATACTTGCATAGGCTGCTGAATAAATACCTATCCATGCGCTGAACGTAGTTAAGTCAGTGCAGGGTGTGATTAAGCACATGAATGATAAAAGAGAGCGTCAGACACAATCACTAGTACTATAACATATGGTTTTACAACAGCAGTGTGAGTGTAAACAAAGCACTGTATAATACATCTCAGTTCCTTTTTACTCAAGACATAATTGAAGGGCCTCACTTGGAGAGAATGCAAATGTTTCTATATAACTATGAATGCTGTTTTCACATTTTGTGTGCAGTTAAACCAAAAATAGTAGTGCTCCTTCCTAAGCCATGTGTGCGATTCAGTTCCGCAGTACGTCAGCCCAAGGGTGGGCAGCAGGACTGAGCTGTGGGGTCAAAATACTGCAAGGGAGACGGGGCCAATGGACAGACCTGGGAAAATTCCAATGTGCTCTTCAGATTTTAAAGCTGCTTTGACAGTTTAGTTTGGTTGTAGTGTTAGGGTTTTAGACGGTCAAGTGAAAAACTTAGAAATGGTAGAAACTTTATTAGGTTTCCTGAAATTAGAAGGAAAGGTACTGGAATTGTCTGTTCCGGAGTGGAGAGGCTGGTGGAATGAGGGGTGTCAAGCAATCCAATTTCTTCCTTTAGAGTGGTGTCAGTTTAAAAATTACCTACATTTCGATGCTCAAATGGGTGTCTTCTCGAGTGTTCCGTAATATCACACATACACCTGCATTGTCAAACTTTTCTCTCTTGGTTCAGGGCTGCTCTTTGGAGAGCAGAGCCGTACCCTGCTGCCCCACAGCCGCTCTGTCACCGGCATCCGTCAGGGAGGCAGGGTCACGGTGCAGCGCTCTGCAAGCAGCCCTTGGATGGGAAGCCTCCAAGGAGCCCTTTTCTATAGCCTGTGACAGTGTTTCGTGATGTTCCAAACCAGGGCACGTTCTTGGTACACCTGCTACAAATTTGCTGATGAAGATACTTCACGTTTTTCCGTATGTGTGGGTCATTCTGGATATCCTCAGTGCCTGGTTTATTGTGAAGGTTTGCAATGGGACATTCTGGTGTTGTCCCATCACTGCCTGATGAAATGTCCCTCCCTGATGGCATCCGGATGGCTATTGGAAAATGGAATATTCTTTTCCAATGACACTTTGGTTTTAATAAAAAACCCAAACAAACGGGCAGATACAAACAGCTTGGTCCATATATTTGCATGGTATTAATAGATTTGAGAAACTGTCCCAAAATCTTGGTGATTTTACTGTGACTATACAATCAGTTGAATATATTTTACCCATTAAACCATATGATGTGTGTGTTAGGATACAGTAGCTAATAACAGATCAGAAAGTGAAATGCCACAGAGATGTCAACACAGAGACCGTTTGTAATTGTTGGCACTTACCTTTTTGTCCCTGTGCAATAGGATATTCTGTCTCCATAAAGCAGTACAGAATCCTCCAGTAATGGTGCCAAGGCTGCCCTTCTGGGGGGTGTGAGCTGTTGGGAACAGCAGAAAGCTGTAGGACTCTCATTAGGAGAACTTTGTTGCAGGCATCTCTTGTGTCATTGCTTGTGCTTTTTGGTGGATGGCTCCTGTTCAAATGCTGGTGGTCAGTCAGCACTCGCTGTGTTACAGCAAATTAGCACCTGTTTGGAAGGAAAGGGAGCTTGGGAGGAGTTGGTCTAAGTGGTTATAAACACAAATGATTTACATAACATTTCAGGTGAAAAGCTTGCTCGATTGAGTTGGTGGAATAATGTGGCTATAAATTACCTTTGGGTTTATTGCAGTTGGCTGCTGCAGCAGCTCTTTAGCAACATGTTCTGTTCAACAGCACTCCTCCTAATTCAGTGCTTGCCACTGCTTGCATTTTTGTAGACGTTGCACTATTCTGTAGCACCTATTCCCTGGATTTACAGTACAGGATGAAGACAGTAGGAGTATAAACTCTCCTCTCATAGCAAGAAATTGCTAGTGTCTCTATTTTGGGGAAGAAGTGTGAAGAGACACATTTCAAATACATTTTTTTGCAGGGGGAGGGTTTGCCATGGATAATAGCTGTGAAACATTGGGTCTGATTTCTACCCCCTCTCTTTTTTTTTTTTTTTTTGTTCTATGATGAGATATGAGAACCAAGTTCACCTTCTAGGCCTCTGCGTGGCACAGGAGGGCTGCAGGGACTTGCTACTGATAGAAACCTGCCCGTTTTACAATCAGCCTGTTAGTCATTATACCTTCTTAATTTTGATGAACCCGCTGTCAATAATGCTGATTGTGTGCCATCATCAATACCAATCTGTGGTTTCTCTGAATGAATTGGGCAGAAGGATCCTGAAGGGAAGGGAGAAGAATTATGCTCTCTTCAAATGGATAGCTTGCAAACAGACAGCAGCAAATGAACACAGAGGAGACACAGGAGAAACACATGAGGCTGTGAAAGGGGATAGTGGTGTTTACACCGTCTGTATGTGTGTATATCTTAATACCCACATGCAAGAACGGATTTCTAGGAGTAAACTGTGCCAGCCTGGAATAGAAATTCATTTTAAGACCCAAAGTGTGTGCTCAGTGCACACTGTAATTAGATCGTGATGGCAATTTCGGCACAGGACTGAACTTTAACTAACCTTTCAAAAACCTCTTCTTCCTTCTGGGGCTATTTATGATATCAGCGATGAACTTGGGGAATGTCGTAGGCTATCAGATGGGGAGGAAAGGAGAAGCTATCAAAAGATTAAATTTTGATGGCATTTTAAATGTAAACCCCCAAACTCTATTTGATGCTTCTCTAATTCTGCTGAAAGTCAGTGACTCTGAAAAGCTCCAGTAATTCTTGAAAGTGTGATTTTATTTCCCAAGTGCAGCAGAGGCTTATCGAAATTTTGCCTTGGCCCCAGGAAAAGAGTCAGAAGGTGCAAGACCCAATAACATCGTTCACAACAAAGCATTTTTCCCCGCCGTCGGAACTGGCTGTTATGCTTTCCGTTATTAATGAGGGAGTTATTGTTCCCTTTAGGTGAGGTTTCCGTGATATTTGCTGCTTGGCACTTCAGAGAGTCTCATTAAAGAGCTGATGTGATTCCCATGAAGATTTTGTGAAGCCTCCTTTAACTGGGTCACTACATGCCAGATAACATAAGCAATAACTGCACCACTTCTTGGGAGCAGCCTTAGCACGGTGTTGAGCTGTGTGTCAGCCACTGCTTGAGCGAAATGCCATACGTAATTTTAAAATATTCACATTTGTTCGACCAATATTACCAAAATAAAAAAGACTTTTTTTTTTTCTTTTATGCCGGATTAATAGATTTAGGTCACGGGCTGTAAATGAGTGTGACTCAGCTGTGTGAATAAATCAGCTTGCTTGATTGTGGGATGAGTTTACACTTTCAAAGCTTTTAATAGGTAATGAATATTCAGGGTCTGCCACATGGTAGAAGATCTAAACCAAAGGCTCGGATTCCTACAGCCCTGGCTCTCACTCAGCAAGTGCTGTTACAAAAGAGTGTCTCGGGGTTGGAGATAGCAGTGCTGCTCTGATCTCTCTTCTTTTTTTTCCCTCTTTGCTGTCGCTAATAGGAATGGAACAGTCTGATACACTAGCTGGTGGCTCTAGAAAACAGGTTTTATCGTGCTGTGTTAATGCTGAGAAAATATTGTCCTCTTGGCACTATTGGTAGACATCAAATGGAGCTGCACAGGTGTCAGAGAAGGGGATTTGAAATCTCAGTGGGTTGCAGAAGAATTCAGGAGCAATTACTCACCTCAGCCCTATAGGCAGAGAAGGCAGCACCACAACCCATTTTTCTTTTAGGGTAAAATGCTCAGCAATCCTGAAACTCAGTTCTCTTAAATGTCTTGTTCAGCACACCCCATTCAATAAACTCAGGAGTTTTTCTCCTCTTCGAGAAAAGAGGAGTCTTCTCTTGTCTTGGAGAAGACAAGAGTCTTCTTGTATATTAGTTGGGTTATGAATTCTTCAGGGTGAGAGGAACTCTGTTCTGTGTTTATACAGTCTGGGATGGACTGTTCTGTAGAACCTCTTGGCACAACCACAGGGCAAATAATAAATGATGAGGCCACGTTGTTTCTGGGGAAACTGTCCCCTGCTTTCTCACAAAAGAGATGATCTTTGATCAACCAGATCCTGAAATCTGTGCAGGAACAAGAAATATTTAGTGAAACAGTTATCAACTAAGCTCATGCCAAAGATGACAGCTCCCCTGGGATCTTATGATCAGATACAAGCTTTGACGTGGTAAAAACCTCTATCAGTGACAGTCATGACATTGATTTGCAGAGTGGAGCCCATGCTCATGCAGGAAGCAGTCGAGAACTGCATCAGGCTTTCCTGGGCTCTGTTGAGTGACTCAGCACCCTGTAATAATTCCTCATTTGTTACTTTTTGAAGTAACTACAAGAGTAGTGGGGAAGGGAAATAAAGATGCTGGTGCAAAGTTACCCAAGTTAAGAATAGCCTACAACACAGCTGTGAAAAGTTTGCTATTTTTGCTTGCAGTAGAGATTTCTTGCCAAAGCCCTCTGTGGAATTAGTTTGAAAACCTGAGTTCAAGGTAGCTGGATAAGAAAAAAGGATTTGGCGGCACTGTGAAAATCTTTAATCAAAAAGGGTCTATATGGCACCTCAGCAGAGTTCTCCTTGGTACAGTGTTTCACTGCCCTGCATGTGCCAAGACTAAATTGCAGCTGATGATAAAGTCAAAGAGGTGACAGGGCTGAGCTGGAATATGTCTGATTTAGGTGTAACATGCAGTGATTTGTTGACCTTAGGCCTTATTTTTTTCCTTTCAGGAAGTCCCGTATGACCGGGGGTATCCATTTTAACAGGATTCTCTGGAAATTAATCTGAAAGCACAAAAGATATAAAAATTGACATATTTCTAAGGTTTTAACCGTGTCACAGAGTTCCAAGGCAAAAATACATTTTGTTATTAAATTCTACAAGCAGAGTTGAAATCTATCATTTCCATTCACCGCTACAGGTTTTTTTCCAGAAAGGAGGTTAATTTATTCTTTGATTCTGCTTTATGATCTGTAAGGATAGCTAAGCTGTGGAAGAAGCTGCTGAGAGTAAAGTTTTTAAGATATTTAAGGCTCAACTAGACACCTGTCAGGAATGCTGAGATAATATTAAATCTGTCTTCCCAAGCTATAGTATAATATTCCCGATGAACCAAGGGCTACTTCTTTGCAGGAGAACTCTAAGGGAATAAGGCGAGGAAACAGCAAATGGATAACCAGCAGCTTGTGGTGACAGACAGAGGATTTAAACCTGCACGATTTTGAACTGGCACTTAAGCGCATTTTTGGCTGTATGCTTGAGGAACCCTGACTTCAGTGGGACTACTTGTGGCCTGTTTCAGAAAACTGTCCTGTCAGGCAGTTGGGAATAGGGAGGAACACCCTGCGAGCGTCTTTCTTCCTTTGAAACACACACTCTGCGCTGTGCTGGACAGGGCCTGGACCGCTCAGCATTCCTGCAAGGTGAGATGCTGAATAGCAGAGCAGGGCTGGGAGGGAAATTAGCTCACTGATCAAGATGTTCCACAGTATATCTTCAAGGCAGGTCTGAGTCAACACTTTGAGATAATGCTGTCAGACTAAATGATAACACAAAATATTCTGACAACCTATTTGGTCTGGAAACAAACACTGTCTGTTCCTTGGCAGTGATTTCTGATTAAACTGCGGGCTCTAGCTGCCAACAGCCCAATGCTAGCCACTGTGACTCAACCATTGACTCCTCTTGTTTGGCATGAAATGTTCAAATATTTAAATTAAATACATTCAAGTGAAAGGATAATCTTTATATTTGGAAAAATAAACTGCTCTGTAGCTTTATTAACGATTTCTGAGATCCACCTTAATCACAGACAGCAATGAGGAAGCTCACATATACATGCCACAAAATAAAGTATGTAAGAGGAGATTTTTGATACAGATACCCTCTGTCTAGAGTTTGCAATTATATCTGACCTTTTAAAATAACCCAGGTGCAGAAAAGGTGCTTGAATATATCACACCTAAGATGAGCTTCATATATCCTTCCTGGTTTCCCGAGAGCTCTGCTCTTTGCAGTGAAGAGCAATCAGGTTAATCAAAAAAACTGAGAAAAAGGAAAACATCTGCAGGAAATTCTCTGCTGGCTCACCCAAGTGTACAGATTGCGTGCACTGCTTTTGTAGTAAAGTCTTGCAGACTTTAAGGGCAGAGACCTAAGACGCTGAGCAATCTCACTGGTGTCGGGCAACTGTTCGCACATTAGTGAAAAGCACATGTTAAATATGTTGCTGATCTTTTCCTTCATGTTTTGTTTCCTTTCCTGTCTGTTTTCTATCCCTACGTCATGGTTTTTTTTTCTTTTGCTACCTATAGCCCACTTTGAGGCCCTTGGCAGGATTTATGTTCTGTCTTCCTTGCAGGGACAGCAGTCTTTTCCGTGACTGTTGTCATACACCTTTCTGCCCTTAAATCTTTCCTAGCTAGGGTAGGTTTGGAACTCTTCATCAAGTTTCTGTCTTCTGTGGGATTAAGAGAGGACAGCCAGATTATTTGCTTATTTGCTACAAGTACCTCGAAGAGCAAGGGTAGAGGATCAGCCATGTCTTTAGAAGAGCATCCTTTGCCAAGAGCCATGGTGATTAGAACTGAGCTAAAAATAGGTGCAAAGAAAATTAGTAAGCCTCAGAATCATTGGGTTACAATGGAAGAGAATAAGGTACCTTTCCTGGTGTCTGTTCAATATGTTTAAAATTGACTTGGATTTTAAAATTAGGGGACAGACTCAGCAAACAGTCAGTCCTGACACTTTCAAATCAGCTGAAGGGCACTCAGCAGAAATGCTAAGGGATGAGTTGCAGTGAACACAGAAGAGTGAAGGGTGGAAATGTTGTCTCAAAGGGAATCAGCAGATTTCTCTACAGTAGTAACTGCAAAAGACTGATCAGCAGTGGCTGAACACACGTGTGACCACTGTGTTTATTGTATCTTTCTGCAGTGTTCGCTTTTTCTTACCAATGACTACTGTGATTTGTAAGCTCTAACGACTGCTTAAATCCAGATCTTCTTGTTTAGTTTCTTGCTCAGGAAGAACAAAAACTTACTCCTAGCTCAAGTCCTCATCTGTACAGAAAGAGCAGCTGTGTCTGTGGCAGTGAAGGAAGGTACAGTTCTGACTGTATGCAAGATTCACAATTTTGCCTGAACTGGACTCAGTACAAACTGAGCACTTGTTTAAATCTTTTCAGTGTCTTTTTTCTTGTGGTAAGACTTCACTGATATTTTCAAACAAAATAAAAGATGTTTCATCTCAGACTGACTGTCTTTGGTCTTTACTGCTGAAAATCCCTAAAGTTGCATATTCTGTTTCTTATTGGCATAAAAGAAATGACAACAGGGAGAACCTGTCTGCCTTCTGACACTCTTGAAAATACTGAACATGAACAAAAGAAAACAGAGGCTTTAGTGACCTTGTGGAAAACCACCTGGAAAAATTTAGAATTTCTCTTTGCTTGTTATTAGATGACTAAATTCTGTTTAGGATTTTTATTCCCTTAGATTGAAGGACACTTGAAGGGTCTAACTCTGTTCTCCATTTCTCTAGCATTACTGTAACTGCGCTTTAATGAAATTCTGATTGATGCCACTCTGGGACTGGAACAGGGCCTGTAATGGTTCTATTAGAGTAAAAGGAGCTGTACCAGTTTGTGCCTAAAACTCAGGAGCCCTATTCCCAAAGCAGTTATGTAACATTTATACAGAAGAAACAAGGAGGTGATTAATAAAAGCTGTTTTAAATATTTACTGGTCTCTTTATCTTGCTTCTTAGAGATGCAGGTATGAACAGCCGTTGTGGAAAAAGTGCCCAAGCTCTCTGCCTGAGCAGGAATTTGCCCCTTTTTGTTCACAGGACACAGCCCGAGGGGTGGGTGCCAGCCCAGCGAGAGCCCTGTGCTGTCCTTAAGCTGCTGGCTCCAGCCGCCAGCCCCGCGCAGGACAAAGCTGTGTGTGTCAGCCCCTCTTTGGAAACCTTTAGTGATCAGGATTGTTTCGGTCACATCCTGGTCCACCTCCTCCCTGACTGTGGGTCCAGAGCTTCACTTTGTTCACACTCTGGCTTCTCTGGCTACGCATGAAAGCAGCAGAGCCACAGGAGAGCAGCTGCAGGGAGCATCTTCCCAGCTGTGCCCAGAGTGCATCAGCAGTCCAGTGCTTTAGAAGTATACAGCACTTTTAAAGTTGTGTGTGACATTTTTTTCCACTTCTGAGAGTAAATATTTTACATTAGTTCCGTGACTTTGGTGTCGCTGATCCCTGTTTGCGCTCAACATTAGTGCTTAAAGTCTTTTCCATCATTCCAGATCTTTACTGGTGAGTTTATTGCACAGGATTTGCTGCTGCCTTTTTTCTGCTGTCAGAATTTGAACTTGCTGTATGCTATGTGCCAGCTGGTGATTTCTTTGGCATATCTCCTTTCTTCCTTTGGCAGGTCCTGAGTTCGTTCCATTCACTTTATGAAGTGAAAAATGCAAAGCAGAATTCACAGTGACTTTCTCTTTTCTTTAATCAGTGCTTTATCTTGACATTGTCTAGTGTGTAAATTTTGTCCTTTTGAAGACCAGGGTAGTTGATGTGTGGTAGCTTTGTCACGGGCTGCACTGGCTCTGGATACGTGTCTATCAGGACATCTGCGCTGGCTTTAGCGGTAACTTGTGCTCAATCTCTTGCTCTCGCCGCATCTGCCCATCTCTCAGCAGTAACTTGAAGTCAACGTCAGTGATAAAAGACAAGGTATTTGAAAACGTTAGATGAAATCTGGGTGTTATGTCTGTTTGCAATTTGTTCCCAGGTACTGTATAAACTTAGCTCTGTGACTTGGTATAAAATGTGCCGCATGTGCTGGGACCACTTGACATAGAATAATTACATTCCTTTCATCATTTTTCCTAGTACTTTACAGGAAGATTTTTTCACTTATGCAGCAGCAACTGTGCAAGAATTAGAATTTGCTGTCAACTAAATGAGAATGGGAGTTGGAAAGGGGGAAAAACAACATTTCTCCCAGCATGCCATAAACTTGTGACAGGACCCTGTGACTCAAATCTGAGCCCTGGGATAACAGTCCAGCAGAGGAGGAAAGCTTGCACGCAAGAGTATGATTTTGCATTGGCTTCCTCAGAGTTGTTTTTTTTCTGGGGAGGCAGAGGGCAACATGTGAATACTAATTTTTTTTTTTTAATATATATTTTAAAATCAAATTTTACAGCTTATATAAGAGACCTCTAGCTAAACAGGCTAGGGACTAGGTTTCTGTTGCTGAATTAGTAGCTGTGTATATTTGACTTAGTGTCGGGGTGCTGTCCTCCATTAGTTCACTGACAGCTAGATTTTGTCTTGAGTCAGAGCTCTCTTTGGCTGACAATTTCTGGCCTGTCCTCAGACTGAAAAAATCCTTTCTTACATGTCTTATATATGTATTTAGGCCATGTTAAGTTTCCACAAACGGACTGCCACCGAGACCTTAGGGAGTGCAGGACTGGAACCAAGCATTCCTGGGGTGTTGGGAGCTGCTGCACAATTTGTCTGCTAGGCCAAAGAAACATTTTCTTCCTCATCTCTCGTTCTCTGCACTGGTTATTTTTAGAATCACTCCACCTCTGCATGTCAGTTGTGAGAGCTGTGTTGCAGTAGATGAGCGTACAGGCCAAATCGGTTCAAGCCAGCCGGGCTTGGTGTTTCTAATGGGTTTTATATAACACTGCATGAGGCATTTGCAACATTTCCTATGGCTGTGCTATATGACAGCTATCCACTGTAGTGTTGTTCCAGTGCCTGAAGTGGACTAACATTTTGTTTTTCATTAATGAGACTCCTTCACACAAGACCTATTTTTAGAATAGATCTAGGGATAGAGAAGCATGTGCTTGGCCGCTTAGAAGTTCTCTGAGGGCTGTAATTGGCACAAGTACCTACTTTAATATATACAAACCTACGTATGCACATAGATTTTGATTCATTGCTGTAGTGTCTAAGCATCTTAATAGGTGTGTACTTATTTTCACTGTCCTGGGGGTTTGAGGAGTGGACATGTGAGAAAACTAATGACCTGTCCATGATGAAACACTGTGCAGAGTTGGTAATTTAACCCAGTTCTGCTGGAAGCTGAGCTGCTCTTTCAGGAACTGAGGCTTATTTTGTACAGAAGGAGGTGCTGGGATGAGTGTGTATGTGTGCACCATCCAGACCATTTCAGCACAGAATTAGCCTTACTAATTACTTGCCTTCCTTCCTTAATTGAGTATTTACTTAACATTTGACCTCCTTTAAGGTACTCAAACAATCTGAGTTGGCTTTCCCTAGGAGTTCAGTCTGCAAGTCTTTATTCAGGCAGAATTCCTTTTATACCAGTTATACTCACTCTGGAGCAGGGCCAGCAGCTCCTACTCAGGCTAAACCATGGCCTTTCAGACAAGGAGCAGATTTTTTCTGTCCTTGCCATTAGATATTTTATATGCACTTTGAGAGTTTTGCTTCAGTGAGGACAAGAGCAGCATCCTGAAAAAAAATTTAAAAATGCCTGTTTGTGTAAATGGTAGAGGTTTGTTGTTAAGTTCAGCAGGGACTAGAGAAAAACACATCAGGAATTGTGTAGAAAACTCTTATTCTCTGAAGATATTTTTCCAGTGTCACAGACTGAAGAAGCTTGGAGCACCCTGCTGTATGGATGCCGGCTTGACGCAGCCAGCGGCAGAGCCAGTGCAGGTGAGATCTGACTGCACTTTGTGTCGCCGTGTCATTTAGGAAGAGAAATCTCTCTCCCCTTCCCACTTTTATTTCCCATCCCTTTGCTCTTAAAGCTTCAGTCTTGCGTTCCCTCCAGGGGCACCTTCCTGGCATTATGGACTTGAGTGATGCTTCTTGTCTCTTCTGAAAGAAGTTGTTGGTGTTGCTGTGGTTTTGAATGATAAAGGAAGACCCTGGGGCAGTAAATGCCTCAGCTATGTTTGCAAACCTCCACAGATGAGCAGTCAGTGTACACAGCTTAAACTACCATGAAAGGACAACAGGAAGAGAGAATGCTTTTCTGAGAATAGCGTCCTATTATATTCTTCTCTGAGCAGATAATTTATTCAAGGAGTGACAGATTGTCTAGTCTGTCTGAGGCACTGGCCTGCGACTTGGATCTAGCCGTGGTTGCCACAGATTCCCTTTGCTGTCAATATGTAGTGTATCCAAGCATAAAATGAACCATCAGACCACATCTTAGAGGTGCTGTGTTAGGTTTGAATAGCCAGGATGAGAAACCTTTAGAGGCTATTGCCTGCACCTGATTCAGAGGTGCTTGTAAGGCTTTGGTTTGCAAGGCTTTAATTCAACATGCTCTATTAGCACTAAATTTATATCTATATTATATGACCCGTAAGGTATTAATAGCCCACATAGCAATTGTCTTTTGGAGCAAGTGTAGGCTTTCCTGTTTGAGTCAACTGAGTAATTGATTGTGGAACACAGGCACAGGAAAATGCTTGAAAACCAGATGAGAAAGGCTAGAGTTTACTCTGAAAGGTCAAGTATAGAAGAATGTAAGATTTACTTAGCTAGTGCAGGAAGGAAATGTCCTAGAAATGGAGTATCCCATGTTATGGGGAAAGTTTTTTCCAGTGCTAAGAGAAGCAACAGAAAATCGTGAATAGAGAAGCAGTTTTTCAGGAGTCTGACACCAGAAAAGTGAGTTTGCAGCTTCTTCTTGATACATGGCAAAACTTCTGGCAGAGCTCCACAGAGCCGCTGATCTCTGTCAAATCCCTTGGTAAGTCTCAGTTCTCCTGCTGAGTACTGGTGCTTGTGAGAAGCTTGGCCAAGGGTGAAAAGTGTTTGCTATTAATTGGCTTATCCTCATGGCTGATCCTGCACACTGACCAGAAGGTGTTCAGGTCAGTGGAAAGGTTCCTGTTCACTTCTTTGAGCTTTGGCCCTGCACCACAGCTGACCTGTGCAGGGTTATGCTTGTGTCGCTGTGCATCCATCCTGCCGTTGGCCCCTGTGTCTCAGGACGCATGGTTGTCCCTGGAATATTGGTCTGTCTGCGATCGTACCCCCCAGCAGGGCAGTCAAGGCTTGGTGGGGAGCTCTGAACCCACAGGAGGTTTGGCTGTTTACTGCTGACACTGAAGGCACTGCTGAGGTGGGCAGCACTTGCTTAGTTCCCAACCCGTGGCATCCTCCCCAGTGAGGAGACCTACGGTGAGCCTTTGGTTTTGTGCAGCTTTAGACTGAGGTTTGTTGGTGGAAGGCTTTCAAAGTAAAACTCTGTGGCTTCCCTTAAGCTCTGTGCTTGCCCTTCATCTTCCCAAGTCCTTCATTCACCCACATTCTGTAAAATTGATAGTAGCAAGGACACAAACATTACCTTATAACATTTCTTGCCTCTGTACAAATGTTACCTCAGTTTCTTTGGCGTGAAGATTGACCTCCTGCTGGTGCTGATGCTGCCATTCAGCGGTGCACCATTCAATGTACACTGCACTCTGAGAGCCTCCTTTCATTTAATTATTATTATTTGTTCATTTTTATCCCAGACAAAGCGTGTGCTAGGGCAGCAGCCTTTGAAAGGTCTTGCCATCATTATCTGCAAGTGTGGCAGTAATTCAGTTATTGCAGCTTTCCATAATTCTCACTAGTGCAGCAGTGTAAATAAACAGGGAGCAGTGAGATGCATGATGGGAGACGGAAGCAATTTAGCCACAAGAGTTTATCATCAAGATACAAAATACCCTGGAGCAGCGAAATTGTCTCCTTTGCCAGCTCATGGCTCTCTGACCGCTGGCTGGATAGATTGCGCCCTTTTTTCTTCACTGACAAAATATTCCTTTTTGCAGAGCCTCTGTGCTTCCCCTGATCCCACTGCTGGATGAAAACTACATGAAAGAGCTGTACTGATGCTGTTCCAGAGAGATGCGGAGCCTCCCTGTGTGCAGGGAAGGTTCAGCAGAGACTGAAGATGTTTGCATAGAGAGTTATATTGGGCAGGCTCTGGTTTGGTGGCTGTGTTTTGAGGGGCATGTGTAAGGCTTTCCTGATGGTCACTTTAAAGAGGGATTCCTATTACAGTGAAGAGCAAAAACATTTTGTCAGCTCTCAGTAGGAAGTAACGTGTCCTATTCTGTGGCTCCTCATCCCATCTAAGTCTGCAAAATGATGGAGGTGATGAGCTCCTTTGTCATGAGATGTGTGGGAAGGTACCCTTTGTATGCAGGTTTGGAAAAACAATCTGTACCAGTGTTTCTGGACTCTAGGATGGCAGACAGTCCAAAACCAAGAGTGCACTGGGCAAAACCACACAGCTAGCAGGTTCAAAACTGGTGCCTTTTTGTAATTCTCAGCACTTTGCTTTTGTACTGGTCCTGCCTAATGAGGCTTTGACAAACCTGGCTGTAAAGAAATTTATTCTGTACCAATGAAGGGGGAGTATGTTGAGTGGTATAGGGAGTCCTGACTGCTGGACCCTATCTGAATGATGGTGACCACTGGAAAGTGATATCTGTCCAAAGAAGGTTAAAGTCCTGGTATGAGACAAGTTTGATTTAAGTCCCTCATCATAATGATGCCTTCCAGCATCTCTCAAATAAAGGGCTAAGTGTTGTTTGCCAAGGTTTAGAAATTTATTGCAAAAGCACTTTTCAGAGTTAAATACCTCCCTGTAGTTTCGGTGATCTATAGATTTTATGGCCACTAAGTTCTTCTAGCATGACTTTCATTGTATAATATAGTACAAGTGGTTCCTGAGTCAAGTCCATTGCTTCTGGCTTTGTTCAAGGTCATGTTTAGTATGGTGCTAAGGGAGCTCTTTCCCCCGCTTATCTGCTTCCCTCCCCTTGTTAGCCCTGTCTGGTGTGATGTCAGATTTTAAAGATGTGATGGCAAATTGTCCGGAGTGTTTAAACTGGCAACTGAAGTGAAGAAGAGCTTGTGAACTGAAAGGCCGAGAAGGGAGTGTAAGCGTCTACTCTGACTTCTAGTTTAGAAATAATGTTTTACTGTATGTGTACCTGGTGCACATCGACAGGGGCACACGTGCACACAAACACCTTGATTCCATAGGCAGTGATGCTACAGTCCAGCTTATATTTCTGCTCAGGAAAACAGGGTTTTTCCAGTAGCCAAATCTCTGTTTCAAAATCTGCCATTCCTCCTCAGTCCCTGGGCCCAGCACTTTTTACAGTCCATCTGTTTCTGGATGAGAAGGTAAAATCACATGCCAGCAGAGAAAATTACCTTTGTGTTAGATGTTATCTTTTCAATAGTGTGTACAGAGAGCTGACAATACTGGGTCCAGTCCCTCACTGAGCTTCTTACAATACCAATACTAATTGATAACAGTTGAATTGGGCACACTTCTAAAACACAAAAGTACAATCCTATCATAGCTGTGCACTTTTATTTTGTTTCTCTTTGTGTTAGGCTTTGAATCTTGCTTCCATTCAGCCTTCTAACCGTTAAGAGGAACTAATATCAACCAGACTGTAACGGCTAATGAGGACGCAGAGCACAAGAAGTGCTGTGACATGAAGCACCCTTGTACAGCTTCTAGAGCTGGATAGAGCATGCATTTTCTATGCACACAGGCTTATTTAATCTATCCCTTTCTACACAAAAATGCTGGCTAATTATCATTCCTTCTAATGTCCTTCCCAGGGTAGATCAAAGAGCAATGTGGATTTCTACATGTGATTTTTATACAGTGAAAATTTCCTCCATTGCAGTTTGAATGAAGCATTTCTGTGCGAGGGAATCGCTCATGACATGGAGGGGGCATCTGGGCCTGGAGCTGCCAGTTGCCACGAGCCACAGGGGAATTAGAGCAGATTAACGCTCTGTGAGCACTATGGTCAGGAATCTGCCTGCTTGTGTGAGCTGATGCAGCAGGGACTCCCTCCTTCCCTCAGCCCCCGGTAGCTTTGCTCTTTGGGGTTCGTTGTTTCCCTCTCTCAGCATTAGCTACCCGGACTCTGCTCTGCCACCGCGGTCCCTGCCTGCTTGCCTGCACTTTCCCTTTCTTGACGTCAGAGGAGTCAGCTGCTGTTCAAACCTGTCAACCTCATGTAATTATCCCCCGTAGAGAGTGGTACTTACTGCACATTTCCTCCTCTGTTTCTTAGCGAAAGGACGTTATCTCTCAGCCACACTTTCCTGAAAGGTTAAGCGTCTTTCTCTTCAACTAAGTGGAAGATTGTTCCGTTAATCATACCTTTCTGCCTGATGTTTGTAATCTTAACTAATGTGTGTCTCCCTGTGCTAGATTCATCCAGTACTTGTTCCTCCCTGGATTTGTGTCAAAGCATTAATTTGCCGTGAAATTTCTTTCATTCAGTTTAATTTCAGGACTGCTGCTCAGGCATTTGCATTTGAGATCAGATCTCAAGACCTACATTTCATCCTCTGTGTCTGTGAGCATACCAAATGCCAAGTACATACCGTTTTAACAGCTGGCTTCAAAATTCGTTTCAGGAGACCAGGCTGAGAGAGCTGAGGATGCCCAAATTGTGCTGCCTCGGGCAGGTCTCTGGCTGGCTCTCAGACCACCATCTAAATTGGTTTTGGAAGCAGATGTGTGTGGAACACAGAGCTGTGTTCTGATTGCACGCTGTTTGGTTAGTTTTATGCATTAAGGAGAGAAAGTAACAATGAAAGCACATAGTCAAGAGAAGTGACTAAGTGTAACACATGCTTTGTACCTCTGAGGCTGGAAAACCAACCTGTAAGGATGTTGCTAACAACACCAGGTGATACTGTATCTCAGGAATCTGCCATTGCACTTGGCTGTGTTTTTGACCTGTGAGTCAGAGATGAACAAACAGAGTGCCATCACAGGACTGGCACAGTGTCTTGTTCTGACTTTGCCTAAGCCGCACGGTCTGGAGTCACTGCCTGGATGTCAGCACAAGCCTTGAGCACACATGGAGCGGTGGCCCTGGCTTTAGGGTCTGGTTTGGTGTATTTTCTGCAGCTTCTGTTTGGCTTTGGGCACTGCATTTTTTCCGTGGTATACGGGATGCCTGAGCTGCGTGCAGTGACCTACCTACCAGTCATGGTTCACACTCGCTGTGCTCTCCCCACCCTCTCCAGCCTCTTCTGCTGCTCTTTGGTATTCTGTTTGTTCTTTGCATATGATAACACCTCAATTAAAATGTGACTGCAGATGTGTCAGCAAGGAAGGCGCTGAGAAAGTGTTGGCTGATGAGCTGGCACTGTGTGCCCCACCTCTCTCCCCAGTTTTACTTCAAAAAATTATAATTATTCCCTGGAGTAGATCCCATTTGGCTGATGTCTCACAACTGGAAGCCATGAAAACCATTATTCTGTGTAAGTTCCTTTTGTGTACCGATGAGAATGATCACACACACTGCAAGCTGCAGAGAGGAAGAATATTTTTTCTGAAAATGAATCCACGCTGCATCACTTGTAGATAAGCCTGATGTTACCCAAACATTTTCCTCCTTGTTGTTTAAAGGCAAAGCATGCTGCACCCACGTGACCAATTGCCTACTTCTCTTGAGATCTGACTATTTTATGCTATATTTGACTTACGCTAATGAATGAGACGATAATGGGCTGTGCTTCATTTCAGCTTGTCACAGCTTTTGCTAACAGCCTTGTTTTCCAGGCAGCCTTGCTTTGGGTTGTGGTAGAAGTGGAGGAGAAGGTGTTAATGCAGCCTTGCTTATTTTAGCAAGTGAGTGAATCAGTGGTTTTAGGAAAACAGTTCAACGTGTTAACCCTTTGTTTTCCAGAGCAACACAAAAAAAATCTCTGTAGAGCGAACAGATGGCTCTGGCATATTTTTAGCCTTTCTCTCTGTTCCCATGGTATTCCAGACTGTGTGGGATTCCCTGTAGACTGTTGTAAGATTGGTGGGCCCAGCCATATATCTTGTTTTGCAACAAGGGAAGTGGAATCCTGTTCAAATCAGCTCTGTTTAAGTAACTTTAAATGAGAGGTTCTCACCTATGGGATCGTGGATGGTGGGGAAGCCTGTAGAGGGATGTTGCTCTTATGATTCTGGTGCTTGCTTATTGTCAGGTGCTACATTAGATTAGGAGGGACAAAATAAATGAAAAATACTGTTCTAGTGGTATTGTCTGTGTAAGCAATTGATGCATCCAAAGGTGTAGATAGCAGAGGAGAAAATCACCAGGGGTTGAGTGGTCTCCGGCTTGCAGATAGGATGGGGGAAAGTAGTTTCGGTAGCTGTGAACGGTCTCTTTGGGATATGTACTCTGAGGAAGTTCTGGAAACTTCTTAATTCCAGGCAATGATTCTTTTTGGGTGTGGTCACATTCAGCACTATTCACATGCACCCTGTTTCAGAGTTTATTGGTGGTTCTCTGTGGTCATGAAATGTTTTGTTCAGGCAACATGAGAGTGACTTACTGAAGAGGACGCTGCCTGGAGAGCTATGACATCTGGGCCACAGGGACTTTAAAAAAGCCTGAACCTGGGGGCTGGTTAAAGAGCCACAGGTGGCTCTCGGCACACGTGGTGGCCGCGTTGCCTGGCACAGCTCAGCTGGCACAAGTCCTGCCTCTGCATTTCACACCATGAAGGTGTAAACTTACACCCCTTCTCCAGGTGCGGAAAAAGCCAGTCTGTTAAAATCAAGGCGAGTGCAGTTCTGCTGCTCTCTGTATAAATCATGTGGGAGCCTTTCTAATTCCACCCTGCAGCATTTACATATTTAATCTCTTTTTGCTTTTTTTGAGATTTTTCACAAATGCTTCTGCTTCAGGAGATCCTGCCCAAATGTTGCAGTCACAGCACAGCCTGACCTTTCCTGCAAGTCCTTGTCTTGCCATTCTCACAGCTCTGAGGTGTTCCCTGCTTGCACTTCAGCATGAGACGTGCTCACAGACTCCTGCGGTATGAAAGCGAACTGCTGAGATGAATTGTTTATTTCAAATGGCATCTTCTGGCTGTTACTTGGATCCTGCTGTAAGATTTCAGTGGATGGAGCCAGTGTGGGGTCCCTCAGAACTCAATTACATCTGGATCTAACAAATTTTCTTTGTGTTAACAAAATCTCTTCTGTGCTGGTCAGTTTTTGAAGAAAATTCAGTGCAGTCAGTAGAAGTCTGAGTTTCTTCTTGCCTGGAAATGGAAATAGGGTTCAGTTCCAGTCAGAAAATCTTTGCTGGAAAAAAATACCTAGCTTTTCTGGCAGCATCAGTAGAAGAGCTGGCCAGGAGTCCTGAGAGGGTTCATAGCCTTAGAGCTGAGAATCCAGCCCCTCCTGGTTCCTGAGCTAAGCCTGAGCCACAAAGCCTCAGTCTTTCACCTCTGTGTTGCATCCGGAACTTGTATTTTGAACAAGAGGGTCTCTGGTGGAAGAATATTCTGCCTCAATTTATTGTCCACTGCTTTGTACTGCTAATTCCTCCTCATTAATGTGCATCTCTGCCTTGGTCAGTTTTGATTTCAAAATTGTTTCTTCACACTGAATCTTGTCCCTTTATTTTCATTGTAGAGACTCCTTACAGTGTTCCTCGTGGACTCTTATGTGTCGAATAGCAGCAGGGGGCAAACATCTCTCTGCAGCACAGTCAGCATTGCTGGGAAACTCAGCAGAGAGGAGGCAAATGCTTTGGCTGAAGTGACCTGTGATTACAATGGAGAAATATGTTTGCATTGAAAGGATAATCGCCCATTCATCCAAGCAGGTTAAACAATAGGGACAGAGGGTTTGGTTTTCTCCGATTGTTTCCCAAAGCAAAAACGATTGATGTCTTCCCTCTGAGACTATTGGATGTCTACTGAGGGTTCACTGGAGAGAACCTTGCAGCTGACAAAAGAACCAGCTAGATTATTGAACCTGCAGCTATTTTTTTCTGTTATTGTCCTCTTCCTACAATGAAGAACTAGTTAGCAATCCAGACCTTGTTTGTGCTGTCCCATGTGGTGGGGGACGCCCCTGTGCAGCCATGCAGAGAAAAGCGTCGGTCCCCAGCCCAAAACAGTCTCTAGCTCATCGTGATGGCTTATGATGTTAAGCGCTGGAGACCATGGTATGTTCCCTGTGCTGCCTGTAGGTATTGAAACAATCACATGGGCATTTCAGCACTGAATTGTGGCAGCAGTTGGTTTTGCAGCTGTGTCCCTTGTAATGGGATCAGCATCTCAGCACTGTCTAGAGATACTGGGGCTCAGGAGCCTGACGTGCCCAGGACAGGCGCAGCCTGCGGGTTCCACGGCTCCAAAAAGGGGCTGAGTTGCCCTTTCCACAAACGGGGCTGAAAGTGGCTGCTCCCTCATCTGCCAGAGGGTGCCCGAGCTGTGAGCCCAGGGATTGGTGACTGCAAAAAAGGCTTCTCTGTCATGCAGCCTGATGGTTGGGCTGACAAGCCCTTAACGTTTCCAAAGGCCATAAATAAGCATTACAACTTCTGATTAATTGCTGGGAGCCAACCCTTTCTGAGGAGATTAGGACATTATTTCTCCACAAAGTGAAGCAGAAGGATAGTTGACACAGTAGCGGCTGCAGAGAAGATTTAGGGGTAGCTGTGATGGCATAGTTTACTTGGCCAAAGCTTGAAACTGAGCTTAATTTTAAGTAATGCCTTCAGTCTGAAATTAACTAGGAAGAGCTTCTGGACTTATCCCAGAAAGCTATTGGTAAAAACGCATGATCAAGTGCATTATAGGCTCAAAACTCTGTGCAAATATGCAGGGATTTATGCACAATACATGTATGTATATCAATGCACAAACTCTATGCAAGTATCCACCTAAACATAGTCCCAGTTGATTAAAATCCTTGTAGCCCCTGACCTTTTTCTGGGAGCTGTGTTGATTAGCGCTGGCTGAAGATGAGAGCACTAGTAGCATAAATTCCATCAGGCAGTTCTGTAAATTCTTCATCATCTCCTGCACTGATGTCAGTTATTTGCAAAATAAAATCTAATTGTAAAGCTGGAAAATTAAATTTGGGGAAAACTGGGGACTGAAGCACTTTGCTCAGGTGATAATTTAATTTACTGTTAAAACATTGCTTAGACCTAAATGTGAATGTATTCTCTGTTCCTCCATTGTACACACATTCAGGCATATAACATCTTACTTAATTTGTTTTAAAATGTATATTGTGTATGGGTGAGCAACTGGCAGACTACAATCGTTGGATCAGCTCTGAGAAATAAACTTAATGTGCCCCATTCACTGAGAACCTCCAGTGACACTGCTGTGTTATAGCACAATATTAAGCAGCGTAGAGGCTTCCCAGCTGGCTGCAGGAATCTGTGCATTAAAACCTAAAACACAATTTGTTGCCTCTTAGCAAAAGACCTACAGGAAATAGGATTCTCTAAAGCAACCCCGCGAGCACCTGAAATAGTATTTGCTGACATGGCCATGATGGGAGCTTGCCATTAGTCAGAGAGAGTTACAGGCTGATGTTGTAACCTGGCACGCTGGTGTCTGGTAGATTTTGTTGCTGTGTCCATGAGGGGACAGATGCTCAGCTAGTGGCCACACCAAGGTCTTCAGCAGAGCCCCAGACCCAGGCTGGGTTACACCAGTGGACACATCTGCCATGTATTTAAGCTACTACAGTGGTCAGGAAGATTTTCCACTGTAAAATCTTGCTGCTCCCAGCCTCAATGGCCTGTTTGATTATGCTGGTTTGGATGCACCCAAAAATACTTGGAAGAAAGGGATTTCTGCCACTGCTTCACCTTTCTGTACCATCTGTGTTGTTTGCGAAGTTGAACAGGGATAACAGTGACCCAGCTCTCCCATACCAAGTGTGTCTCTACTTAATTGGTTTCAGTAAGGATTTCCAGCTCGTCTTGGATGCATTAAATGCACACTGCAGTTTCTGGTGAAGTTGCTGGTTTGGAAACGGAAGCATGTTTTCTGATGCTATAAATTAGTGGCGCTACAGTAATTGCTTGTGATACCCAATGTAGGAATTTGATCATGAGTTGCACGGCAGCTGACAGGTGGGCTCTGCTGCCCACCTGGCAGGACTTGAGCTGTTGAAGCTTTCTGCAATAAGAAAGTTTTAAGAAGATTTCTGACTTGTCATGGGCTCTGAACTCATACAGCTCCTTATTTGCCCTGCCTACGTGAGTGGATTTTTTTTTTTTCTAAGAAAAGGAGAGGGGGAAAGTATTCCACGTAAGGATCAGATTGTTCCTTTCTCATTCACCATAGAGTTTTGCATGTGAGTAAAAAAATTGCCATTTTCTCGTCCAGATTTGCTTGTTCCTAAATGAGGCCTTTGGCTGATCATGACATTTATGGGCACAGAGAGAATTTATAAGCACTGAGAGCATCTGAAGGAAGAAGTGTCATGCGCACACATTAGTGCATTATCTGCAGGGCTTTAAGAAACTGCTAGGGTTTTGCAAGCATATTAAAAAAAAAAAAAAAAAGAGAAACTGGGTCATCTGGATTCATTTGCTGCATATCTTTCCAGCTGGGCTTTTGTTGCTGCTCAGACTGACACATCTGAGCTCACATTGCAGACTCCAGGACTGTGCACGTCCTACGTGTCTGCTGTCCTGGCCTCCTGTGCTCCTCTGGTTTATACTCCAGGGTGTCTGGGGGCCCAGGTCAGGGTCAGCGTTGTGCTGCAGTGGATGGTGATCTCTCTCAGCAGCAGCCAGAGGCTGCCTGTGCCTCAGTGAGGAACCTGCTGGGTACAACACGCACAGGGACATGCGGAGACTTATTGTACAATGTCACACAGCCTATTTCACAGAGTGGAGAACAGCCAGAGCTGGGGTGTCCCAGCCCTGTGCCCACCTCCCCAGACTGTTCTGCCTCTCTCCTTCTTCAATTACTTATTTCTCTATTCCTTTATTCTAGACAGCACATCACACAGCAGCCTGTACTGTCTAGGCTGCTTTTCTCCCTCTTCCTCAAAACCCTCGTGAAAAATCTGCCAGACCTTCTTTAGGGCAAATGCCAGTTTGGTGGCTGTGTTTCAATTCAGTGTAATCTCATTTTGTGGTGAGTAGTGATCAGAAAGGCTAAACTGTGAAGCTGAGATTATAAGCAATAAGTACATTGCTTGTTTGCATAGTATACTGAACAGAACTATTCTCTCTCATCACATGAATCTTTTCTGGGCTGTTAATATACTTCTATTTCCCTATACAAAACCTGTATTCTCTGCTGTGGCAAGGAAGTTTCATTTGATCCCAGTGCTCTTGAGTTTTCTCTCCTATCATCTGGATTCTTCAGGGAATGAGGCATCTATGGTTGTGCACATCTTTATCTGTTCTTTCTCAGTAACTTTTGATGAGAGGGTTGAAGATCACTAAGGTTTTAAGTTCCTATGAGCTGCACACTCAGCAAGGGCTCCTAGGGAAGGAGATCCTGTTAGCACCCTGCTCTAAGATGAGAGGCTAGGTTGCAGATTCACCCCTTATTAAGCTCTTGAGATCCACACAGGAGAGTATTAATGTGTCCCAGCTGTAGAAGTGTTTTGCTCAGAGCACATGTCTTACTCAGCACTAGATAATCCAACTAAAAAACATGATTTCTCCTTGCAGAACAATTTGTTGGCTGATTCAAGTGATCGTTACAGGTTTTTTTTCCGCTCGGGGTTTTCTGTAGAACATATAGGCTAGCTGAGCAACGGATGAAGCACCAAGCTCAGCACATATTTTATGATTTTTTTTTTTTTTTTTTAGGTGGAAAAACTGGCAAAGTACTTGGACCCAAATGATTTGGGAAGAATCAATTTTAAGGACTTCTGTCATGGAGTTTTTGCTATCAAAGGTATGTGCATTTTTCTTAAAAATAATCCACTTCAGTTCCACTAGTGTTTCTCTGGTTGTAAAAAATGTAATTATGAAAGACATCCTCTCTCTTGACTGTGGTTATTCATGGGGACAGTCAGGCAACTCCGGGAACAGAGCCAGTATATTTTTCCTTTTTGTGCATCTCAAGTATCAGTTGTAAGCAGTGCTAGAATTCCTGTATCCACAGGTGCTTGTGTATTGGTTTACTGTTGGTTTTTCTCAACAAATGTGATGTAGTTTAAAGACAAATGTAGCAGAATAACGAATAGCTTTGTGGTTAGCAGGCAGTGCTAAAGTCTGATACTTCCAGGTGCTCATCTGTTTCTGCTGCTGATTTACCTAAGGAAGTTAGAGAGCCCGTGGGCTTTAGTTTCTCTGCTAGGAAATATAAGACTATTCTACTCCCCTTGAGGTATCCGCAAGGTATAGTTAATACATGTTTTCAAAGTACTTGGGGACATGTATTGGAATGAAGGGGTTAATTACAGGTTGGCCATGCAAGCCCTGAAGAGAGAGACCAGGTGGATCAAACCATCTCCTTTGCAAGGAAACCTAGTTCTCTTCAGAAGAGGTAGACATTCTAATGCTTCAGAGCTCAGCCAAAGGACAGCAAAGCAGTGAAGAGGGACTTAGCTGTTTTGCTGCTGATTAGTTTTCTGGCTTCGTATAGCAACATAATCCAGCCTGCTCTTTTCTGGGCACGTAGTATGTCCTTAGTAAAGTGCCAGAGTGCTATCACAGCCCAGAGGCTTCACTTCAGGGATGGGATGGACGTCACAGCGATCATATTGGGATTCCAGGAGAAGCCTCTGAAGAGTCTGCTGTGATGAGATTATTACAGAGCCGTAATGATGCAAGAATGTAACACCACAGCAATTTTAATTAAAGTTTATGGCAGCCAAGGACAGTGTATAATTATGTAAAATTACAGTGAGAATCTGCTCTCAGTCCATGTTCATCGAGATACCTTCCAAGGTAACACTAATGTGTTTGAAGAGAAGGCACTAGAAAGCCCAGAAGAAATGTTAATACGTTAGCGCACAGAAATCTATATTAGAGGTTTTCCTTGTCCAGGAAATGCTGTAGCAAACTGGGTTCTAGGTTAAATAAAACACAAGCTCTGGAAATCATCTGGTAATTCAGAGTCTAAAGATGTGCACAAATGCACAAAATATGATCAGGAAGGGAAAGATGTGACCCAGAAGAACATCTCTCCTGTAATAACCTTGTCCACAGTGGGCAGTACCCTCGGTGAAGGAGTGGGCAGCTATATTCCGTTACTGTGAGGGACAGTGTGTGCATATTGACAGTTATCAGAGAGTGATGATGCCTTGGGAGTTTTCATCCTTGCTCACCTTGTGCAAACTGATTCACATATTCATATCCTAAGATCTAGTCCTGCAAAGACGTGACGGAATCAAACTCTCTGGAATACCTTGTACTCCAAGTTTATGAGTAGCTTAAAGCCCTTATGTGGAGCATATTACGGGTGGGGTCCAAATCTTATGCTTGGTGGATATCAGTTTGTATATGTGAACAAGGAAACCGTCCAACTCTGCAGCATCACCTAGAGCTCTCTCAGCACATCATTAGCGTTGTCAACACTTACACAGTGTCACTGCCAAGCGTGTATAATTGCAGGAGCAGTTGTATCTATTTCTGATAAGACATTGTTATTCATGCTTTCACAGCATCTCTTTAGGAAAGCTGGTTCTATTGCTCACCCCGCAGCATGGAAGTTTTATTGGTCTTTAGCTACCAGCCATATTTTTCTTACAAATGAAATTGGTCATCTTAAAGTTCAGAAAGGATATGTCTACCTTTTGGAATGGAAAGCCTCCACCGTCTTGTTACCTCTCACTTTTCAGAGCAGCCATATCCCATGGGTAACAGCAGGCTTGTTATTGAACAAAAAGCAATTTGTCTTGGCAGCAAGAGATTATAAATATGATTCTTTAACATCTCAGCCTATTGCAATTGCTTGGGGCAATCAGATTAATAGAGCAAAATGAGATCCTATTATGCCAGTGTTTTTCTTCAGTAATGGAGTATGAAGCCATGTTATTCTTAGCACTGGAAGCCAAATGTTTAAATTCAAGCTTTACTATACGAATGCCTTGCCATATGTCTTATTTGTAAGACTTCAGATTCATTTGTCTCATAAATGCTTGCCTTTATAGAATGCTGGAGAAATTTTTTGCTGCACAGAGGTAACAATAGTGTTGTGGGGTTTTTTGGCAGTTCAGTTAGAGCATGAGGTTTGAAGCATCTGGAACAACACAGGGAAATCTCAGTGGTAAAGAATTGACTTCTGATGATGTTGATTTAGGCATTTCAGATCCAGGTACAGATCTTAGCAAAAAACTAAATGTTGGAACCTGAAAAAATCCCAAACATTGGAGTGTTCAACATCTGCTTTGTAACTGGTTGGTAGCATCTCTTGCTGCAAGGAGAAACCCCAGACTGTGGCTCTAAAATCTCCATAAACCAGGGCATTGTTCACTCTTGGATGGTACAAATGAAAAGTGTTGTGTTCCCTTACAAGTGGACATCAAGCCTTGGCTCCTCCTTAGTGCCTCTGAGCTGGGTAAACCTCATGCCATATGAGTCATGTACCTCAGAGCAGCTGCTGGGACTATCAGGTGGAAAAGACAATTAATCTTCAGCTGCTGAGTAGGAGGAACTGTGGGGAAGGATGTGCTGAGGAGTCTCACTAACAACAGGGACCTTTGGAAGTGACGGAGAGGACTTTTTCAAGTGGAGGTATCTATGCTAGAGGGGAGAAACTCATTCCCACTGTGTCTCTGGGGTGGAATACTGGACAATCAGGGTGCTTTCTATTTATGGGAAGCTTTGCTTCTTTCTACTCGTCCTTTGTGGATTAAAGGACTTAAGCTCAGCATCTGTGCTGAGCCCCTGCTCTCTAGGCTGCTTTCCCCATGCAATTAGGCTCTGTCAGAGCCAGGGACAGGCTTGCCATCAAACTTAAAGCTTTGCAGCAATTTCATTGGAATGCCAGAATATGAAGGTTTTATTCGTGCTGAAGCTGCCCTCCCTATCTTCTCACTGCATGGCTTTATTTCTAATAACTGCATCAATCTGGAGAGCAATTGTCATGAAATAACACCTGTACCCTCTTACCTAGCAGCTGTGTCAAAGCCAGTGTCATCTAAGAAGTGGCACTGCTTAGAGACTTTGAGAGCAGCCAGAGCATCGCTCAAAGGCTGAATTCCCATTGATTTCAGCATGGTCAGCGTGAGATCCATTACTGTTTGCTCAGTGGAGTCAATGACTGGTTTTGCTGTACTGGATTTATTGTACTGATCCAGTAAATATTTTCTGCCACTTGTAATACTTAAAGGCTTCAGTGGAACCATTATTTCTGATGTGCAGTGCAGGGTGATGGGTTCCACAGCCAGATGTGTTTGCAGGACCAGGATCTTGGTACATTTAGCAGGGTCTAATGAGGTCTGACCTGTTCTTTCTATTTTAAGATTTGTGTTGTCTTTCCAGTAGTCTCTCTGCTTTGATACTCCACTTAAAAAAAAAAAAAAAACCCAAGCCCTGACAAATAAAGGGTGAGCTCCCTCTACTGACCTTGGTGTCAGAGCTCCCAGAGATGAGAGGGTACAGCACAAATACAAATTAGTGCAGAATTAAAAGGTAAAGGCAAGTGTATTCCAAGTTTATAGGTTATTCTAAGCATGAAAACAGCACTGCTGTGTATCAGCTGGAGAGTAATGGCTTTCATAATGGTAGGGACTGAGCCACCTTAGCACAGAGAATTTCTGCATAATGAATCTTTGTGCTATAGCAGAATCGCTATTTTTTCAGATGAAATCATACAGCCTGTTTTTCTCCTGGAGCAAGAGTCTTTTCCTCATCTTGTAGAAGTTTTAAGGACATTTAAGTTATGCTTTGTTACGATATTTGAAAATGGAGAGTTCTTGGAGCTCCTTCATAGTCATTAACCGTGTGGAAGTAGCACAGTTGTGAATTTATACGCTTCCCCACCTGCAGCAGTAGCAAACTTTGAATCCTCAAAATAGTAACACAGACCATTATGTGCCTTCAAAAAATCCATCTCTCTGCTTCCCTGGATCTTTAGGCATGTAATTACTGCAGTTGGCTGGAAAGCTTCTAGAAGCAGTTTTATGTGAGCACATAAAAGTTAAAAGGTAGACATGTTTCTCCATGAGTTTCTAGTGAATTTGCTGAAAATTCCAGTAATACAGATTTGCCCAAAGCTTTAAAGAAATGCTCAAGAAGGGATGTTGGCTGTTCTGGTATCTCAGATTGTGACACGTTATCTGGACTGTGAAAGAATACGAAAATAGTGTCATATGAAATTTGATGATTTGTTTTCCAAAGCAGAATATTTCTGGCCACCTGTTTCACTGGAGATTTTCTGTTTGCTTTTATAGTTTCATTTAGATGCCCCAGACAAACATAAGTCTTACCAAACCAGTGCCGAGTTTTGACCATCTCTTTTAACTAACTTTAAAATCTAAGTTGCTGTCCCGTAGCTGGGAACAGTACTGTACCTGCTTTGCCCTGGAGATTCAGTATGGAATAGGCAATGGACATGTTGCAGTCATGTAAAAGGAGTTTATTTGCCTGACACCAGTATTTGTAATATATACCACTACCAAAGACCAGGACAGCTGCACTGGTATGGGAGCTATAGCTGGAAGCACAAGCACAGATGTATAGCTCATAGCTATAGATCTCAGACTTCACCGTACTCCATGACTGGAGTTGGTTTCATGAATCTGTCCATTCTTTCAAGAGTAACTTATTGACAGGAGCAGAACTTGGAGTGGCTCTAAGGAGAAGGGCTATTACATAAATGTGAAGAGCTGAGCTCTCCTGTTGTAAATTACACTATAACTGTTTAATGACCTGAAGTTGGTTACTCTTAAAAGTACTTCAGAGTTTTCTAAGACTCAACTAAATTTTACTAAATACTAAATACAGCCTGAAACCATAAATGAGTCTAACACACCATTAAAGATCCAAGGGTAGATAAAGTAAAAAGTTTTTGCTGTAAGGAGAAATGCCAGGAACCAACTACATTCAATTAGGTAACCAAATTTGATTTCCTATAGTATTGAAATTGTTTAATTGCCTGTGAAAATTGCCTGATGCAGCATGGGTTAAATCTTCTTGGAGCATTTGCAGGAAATGGCTTTGCTGCAATTGTGTTTATTTGTGGCCAGAATGTCTGTTTGCAAACTGACTGTTGGGGTGTGAAAAAAAACTTTTTTTTAAATGAAACTGAAGGTAAATTTGCAAAATTATCTTATAAGAGAAGTTGTGTCTGGCATCCTGAGTGAACTGAAGAAGTGAAAGGTTTACATCTTCCCCATCAGTGACTTGTAAAACACTTTCTTCACCGTTGATGAGGAGTGGCCCGAGAAGACCAGCCCCACCATCCTCCAGAGTTAAGAGTTTCTGATTTGTGTCTTGACAGGGATAATTCACACTTACGTTACTCTGTTACCTCTGGCTCACCTGCCTCATGGATGGGTATCAGTGTGTAATGTCACAGCCAAATGTGTTGCGTTAGTGATGGGATAGAAGAGAGAAATACTGCTGGATAATTGCAGCTTCCAAGTAGGACAGTGTACAACACATGGTGAGGTGTCACACATCTTAGGCCCAAGGCTGTAAGCTGGTTATTCTAAATAATCTGGCCTGATATTCCTGCCTTCTGCAGCTCAACATGCCAAATGCAGTCATTTGTAATTAATGGGGAATTAGACATTTGGTGATTTCAGTGTTTCTATATTTGTCTCAGGTTTTCAGATGAGAGGAGGAGTGCGGGAAACACAGACATTGATTTTTCCAGCTGTTAATGTGATTGTTAACAAAAGCAAACACAGAAGCTGGAAATCTCTGGTTGCAATGCATAGATATTTGCTTGCCAAACACTATGCTCTTTTTGAAGGGGAATTTGTGACATTTAGGTATTGCCCCCTTGTCACTAGACCAGAGGAAATCAGAAGCAGCTCCACTACTAATGTGCAACAGGCACTGGCTCATGCCGAGCCTGCAAATCCAGTGTTCGACTTCAGAGTTTTGGGTTGCTCAGGGGTGGGTTTCTATCCCGCAGGATAGTTTGCCAAGCCAAGCAATGCTCAGCTTTTCATTGCAGTGTAGCATATCCACGCTGAGAGTCAGCGTTAGTGTAACTGCACTTAAATAAAGTGCCGCATGCTGGATATGTGCTGTGCAGAACTCTGAGGGCAGAGCTTTGTTAAAGCTATTTAAACATATTCCAGAGCTAACTTTAGAGGTTTTGTGCATACAGACTAGCTAAAAACCGGTTTCTTCCTCTATTGTGCATACAGTCTCCGGGAAGATAAACTCTCTGCCTGACCATTTGCTCTCATTTCTCTTTGCCAGGCTGTGAGGAATTACTAAAAGATGTCCTGTCTCCTGAAAACTCTGGGCCTCCGCACTACGAGCCACAGTATGTCGATTACTATTACCAGGTAAGAGAAGCACTAATTCTGTCTCATGTCAGTGGGCTGCAGAAGCCTCTGGAGTGATGTGTAGGTGGGTCATTGTAAAGGCTGTTGTTTTACTTGGCCTGTTGACTCCTCCTTCCCAGATTGATGGCTGTTAGCAAGTTTTCCACACTGGTTTAAGCTGCATTTAACACAGGGTAGCTGTCGGCTAGTGTGAGAGTATTTAGGATTTGGATAGCATTGCTCTTACAAAACTCACTGTTTGCTTGGCTGTGAAGGGAGACGAGCTCGCTGGCACCACACAAGTGGAAAACACTGATTTGTATCTAATTAAATAGTCCAACTTTGTAGCTGAACAAGTCCTCAGAGACCTTCTGCAGATAATAAACAGGGACTCAACAGCTGCTGGGAAGCAGGAACAATACACCTTTGGTAACCTTGATAGTATTTTGGCTGGTGGGTATAGCATATTTTCAGGCTATTAAAGGTCTGCATCTGTATCCTTAATTTGACAGTGTCTGCACAGTTTAACAAGCACAACAATGTTAAGCTTCCTTAAAGCATCTGTTTGTCTCTCCTTCATTTTACTTTGGTTTTCATCACCTCCACCCATGTAAATTCTTAAGATTAAAGCTACAGTTAGCATTGTACATTCAGATAAGGATTGCATGTCAATGGTGTTATGAGACTGCAAGTGATCCTGAAATCAGCAGGAAAAGCATTTTACCTTCCCAGATGATGAAGTGTGAGAAAAATACTCATGTATTGAGGAAAGACAGGCGATAAGCATGCTGGTGTTACAGCACTTCATGGTGTTATACAAAATGGTTTCTAGTGTTCTTACAGAAAGTATAGAGACATTTCCTTCAGTTTAGTGCAGAAGATGTCTGTCACAAGATGGAAGGAGCCCTCCAAGACTGCAAACGGTAGGGCAGAATTTGGTCATAAATTTATTTAAGAAGGGAGAGTTGTCTGGGCTTGCTGGCTCTTTTGCTTGACGAAAATGCCTGGCTGGTTTCAGTATCTGGGCTGTGGCAGGCTGACACCACCATCACTCTGCTGGTTTCTAAAACCCTATTTTTTTGTAACTGATGACATAGATACCCGCCATGCTGTTGCTTGGTTACCTTAATAGGTAACCAAATGCCCTGTTTTGCAATAGATGATAGAGGCTATAAAATGGGTAGCAGGCTCTCTGCAAACACTAGATGTTCCCTGATTGCTATGCAGACATTGCGGGCTGGTTCTGATGCTCTTTGAAGGCAGGCGGCATGGTCGTTGGGTCTTTATTCCTCAGGGATTTCACATCTGCAGTCATCCAAAGCTGTGCTGTGGAGAGTGCTTGAAGATAAACTGTGAGGTGGCTGCAAACTGCACCACTCTTGCCAACCATCCGCCTGGAGAGCCCAAGGGTGGGAGCTGCAGTTGCTAATCCTGATCGCAACTGCTGAGTTTCTTGTCTGAGTTCTAGATTTGTGCATCTGGGAGAGGAAGGGAGCAGAGGGTTGACCCCTCCTGTTCAGAAAGAGCTGATCCAGCAGTGCTGTGGTGGAAGCCTTGCTGATGGCTCCTGAGTAGGACTTCTGATGTCCACCAGCCACCCTGTGTGGTCCCTGCAGCGGGTGGCATCGCTGTGGTAGAGCCCAGCAAGTGTTTGCCCACTTTACTCGGGCCAGTGCAGTATTTGTGCAGTCTCTGAGCAGAAGCACGTTCTTTCCCGCCTGCCCGCAGGGCAGATGAGCCATCGTGGTGGGGAGAGGACATTGTTGTACACCCCATGCTTGCCCCACAGCTCCTCTGCACAGCTGCCCTCCAGAGGGGACCGTTTAATCTTCAATTTCCAGGTCTTTCAGGTGCAGTTTGGAAACTGTTCGCTAGATGTCAGTTAAAGACTGGGAAAAAGCATTGAGTCAGGCTGCAGCGGGTACGTTAGCACATACAGAGAAGCTGCTCCAAAGAAACGGGAGGATGGGACTGCAGTTCGGAGTTAGCAGTCGTAGACGCTCGCAGCTCCAGGACCTATAAATAAACCCCTTTGTGTATGGATTCGGAGTCTGGTGATCTGGCTAAGGTCTGTATTGTGTTCCATTTGAGGCACTGCCTCAGTCAAGCGCAGGTTATTGTATAATTTCTGTCTCTTACAGCCTTTAGACAGATAACAGAAATGCTCTGAATTTCCCAAAAGTTAATTTATCAATCCTGAATTCCTTTCACAGCTGCTATGGCCTCACCTCTTGTTTTAGCTCCAGTTTGAAGGGAGACAAAAGCCTTCCTAGCCCAGTGTGCAGGATTTGCTTTGTGGCAAGCATCTGGTAGCACTTGAGAGCCCTTGGATGGCCTTTTGGAGACAGTAACCAACAGCAAGTCCAAGCTGAAATATGTGTGTGAAAACCCAGACTCATACTGAGCCAGCTCAAACAAAGCAAAGTGCCTGTGTCTGGTATTCCCGAATGGCTGGCTCGGGGCCTTCCCGGGCACCTGGCCAGCCAGCAGCACTAGCCACAGGACTCTGAGGGAATTAGGCTGGCCGCATCTGCAGCTCCCTGGCCAAGGTTTGCATTGCAGGCTCTAGGAAGCAGTGACCTGGCTCTAAGTGCTCTTTCGTCTGAGCATCTCGGTTTGGGGAAAAAGGAATCGGCAATGGGAGCTGGATTTTTCAGCTCTTCACATGGTGTATTTTGGCTGTTCAGATTTGAAGGGGACCTGGATCTAGATCACCTGGATAGATGACAGGAGGTTGAATGACAGATCTTGGACCCTCTCACCACCAGCTAGCAGGGTACCTATTCCAGTAGCTACGTATGGTGGGACAGACTATGTATTTTTACATGTTATTGCATTTTCATCTGAAATCAGTGCCCAAATGCCATACATGCAAACCCAATGAAAGAGCATGCTGTAAGATGTGGTAATAGCAGGGTCCTTTTTTAAACAAGGCTGTTTGTTTCTTATTAAATGTTGCTGTATTGAGTCGCTGCTTCCCATTTTTTCTGCTGTTCTAACCTGTAAATAAGAGTGTGAATCTGCCTTTTAACAGGGTACACACATTGCTGCATGTCAAAGAATGAGCTGCTTTTTGAGTCCTGCGTGTGTTTGCCTGCCTGCCAAGTGATTAATTACACTGTATGAACAGCAGAAAAATTGTTGAAACATGACAAATTAATTGTGTTTGCATCTGGGATGGAGCTGGGACTACTAGCTGATCTGCTGCTTTGAAAATATTTTCAGTAGCAATTAGGAGTCCCCCACTGGCTTCTGAATTTTTTTTTCCCCGCTAGCTGCTTGAGGTTATCTGCTAATATCTGTGTCAGAACAGGGAGGGCGTTTCTGCGCTGGAAGAAGACTGATCCAAATGGGTTTTTCATTAGGCTGTGGAAGAACGTAGCAGTCCGGGACACAGCCGGCCTGAGGAAAGGTGAAGGGCCATTTGCATAGGTCTCCTTTGTCAGCCTGGAATTGCAGGGTTTATCTCCAGTTGTGCTGTCTCTTGCTATTTATTGAAAAGCAAAGCCCAGGAAAGCATTGAATATTTTCTCGAACTCAAACTTGCAATTCTCTTCTTGTTATTCTCGTCTTAAATAAAGCTCTCCTTTTTTTTTTTTTCCACTGAGGATATCCCTTTCGCCAGGCCTGCCAGCAGTTGCAGCAATTCTAGCAGTGGCTCCACCTTGACAGTGGTCAAGAGTTGCCAGTGTTCTTGGGCAAGATGATTGACCTCATTTGTCAAGAGGATTTTCTCGATACTATTTTTCCTAACATTAAACCCAGGCATTGCCTAACTGTTAATGCAAAATACATCTTTCCTTCTGCTTTCTGTGGTAGCATTGACAGACACTCCAATCTTAGCATAGGCAAAGGTGTTAAGATGTTATTAAGTTGGAAATACCTTTCCAAGCGAGAGCCAAGAGAAAAAACAGTGTATGTGGTGAGAGGCAATATTAAATACAGCAAATTGAAGCACTTTTTTTCCTCTGTTTCTTATCAGCCTCCAGTTTTCTCCACCACCCACACTCTCAGTCACTCTTGGCTCGCATTGTGTTTTCAGCCTCGCATGTGAAGACTTCCCTGCCCGTGCTCGAGACACTTGGGGTGTTTATGCTACACAGCGATCAGCACAGTGCGTGTTTGCAAACTCCTTCCCTTCCCAAGCTGATGGTGGGCTCTTGTGTCCTGCCGTCACTGTGGGACCCGCACTGGGACTATGAGCAGCTCATCCTAACGTCTCCTCAAGAAGCTGAGAGAGAAGCTGTGTCTTCATTCCCTCAGTAGTTAAAACCTGGGACATGTATGTCCCAGTACTTCTGTTGGGGAATATTCTGGCTTGAGCCTTTCTCTTGGGTATGCCAAGGGAAGCAGATGTTTCCCTGTTTTCCCTGGTCAAATCTAGAAGTCTGGTTTATGTTTGGTGCTCCTAAATCTCCCAGGTTCTTTCCCCTCAGCTTCTGCTGCATCCCCTGGGAAATGAGTATGCTCAGCATCTTCAGGGACAGCCTTTTGGGAGGCCCAGCCTAGGGACTGATCCCAGCCCAGGAACTGATCCCAGCCCCTGCTGAAATCAGTACAAAGGCTTCTCAGACCCTGGCAGGAGTGAGGTCAATGCCTTGGGTTGTTCCTGAGGTGGTCATTGCCTGAATCGCTTGCTAGAGCGGGGGGAAGAAAAGCTTGATACAGGGAGAAAAGTCCATGTTCCTAGATAGGACCAGGCAGGATTCTACACAGGCAACACACTGTCTGCACTGATGAGAACTTTATTGGAACCTCTAAGGGCAGCATTCTCAGCAATTCATTTTTTCCTATTTTTTTTTTTTCCAAGCACCAGAAAGCAACATTAACTACAACTGCTGAGAAACCCCCAGTGAACAATTACCCAGAGCAATGAAGAGCACAGCATGCCCCTATATGGGACTAATTTGCATGGAAATTGCCTGCATTCACCTGGCAATATTCTGAATTATATTTTTTTATGTCCATGCATACATGCAAAAATGTGTCCTTCCTACAAAACACCTGCATAAAAATAATCTCCCTTTCTGGCTGCTGAAGCTGATTACAAAATGCTGCCCTGAAGAACTGCTGTACAGAGAATGAGTAGTTTTGCATTCGGGACAAGGTAGGCGTCTTCCAACAAAATAAATGCTGACTCCTCCAAACATAGCCATAAAAGAGATTTGAGGAGTATTTTCTCTTTCAAAACCAGTTTGAATTTTTCATTTGGTGGAATATCACACACTGACATTTTTAAAGGGGAAATTACTTTTTCCCTGATTTGTTTTTGCTTGGTTGTTGTATAAAACACACAGAATACAAAAGAAGTGAAACACTCCAGCCCGGTCAAAAAATATTTCTTCCATTTCTCAAAATGTGTTTTGGATTTTCTTTTGAGAAAAATGCGAGGGTTTGACCTTCTCATCCTGAGCTAAGCCAGGAAAATATTTTGAAATCTAAGAGCTCCCAGGCTGGGAGAAATGTTTTCCCACCTAGTTCTTGCCATAACACCCCAGTAGATGAGCTTTGCTCCCTCCAACTGCAATCCCACCGTGTGACCCCAGCAGGAGACTCTGCAGGGCCGGGGTGACCTGAGAAAGATGCTGCTCAAGTTTCTGTAGCCCCCAGAACAGAGCATCTCAGTGCAGGAGTGCATATTCATCTTTTGGGGGCTGGGAAGCTGGGCTGAATTTGTGTGTGTTGGCGTTTTTTGCACAAATTCTGCCAGTTAGCTGGTTTAAATTTTAAGCACCTGCTCTTGCAGGTGAACTACTGTAATACAAACTTAAATCAATAAGGGACCAAACATTATTCACTTCTCACAGGGACTTGTCTAAGCCAAAATATGCTGTTTCTTAGGGCTATATTGGGCTGGGTGGTTTGAAATGGGTGAAAGTGTGGCTGCCTGGGCCAGCCATCCTTGCTGTGACTTGGTGATGGAGCTGAAGTTCCAACCATCGTGTCCTTCCAGGTATCTTCAGGAAAGTCACCTCCTGCACTTATATTTGTTATTAACAATTACTGTTTTTTGAGTATTTCTGCTCTGTGGCCCAGGTAGGGTTTTGTATGGCATTCAAAAGCTTTACCATTTGAAAGCCTGTCACCTGTCTCTTTGACAGAACCTCTGTTTAATAGACATTTTCTGTCTTATCCCTATTTTTTCTTTCCGAGGCATTATCTTCAAGCTCTTAATCTGCTAATTTTCTGACTGAGCAGACCTTTGGGGGTGGTTTTTCTGGAATTGTCAGTTGCCGTGGTAAAATATTCCTCCCATCCTTGTATCTCCATGGATAAAACAATTTAGGCCGTGGCTCAGTCTTTGGGTAGAAGCTGTGAAATGACTGGAAACTAAAAGTTGGTCTTTTTCTATCAAGGATGTCTCATCACTATTGATTTAATCCTTGAGGTAAGTATGGCTTTGTGGTTTAGTCCTTTTTGCCTTTTGTTTGCTGTACTGAAAAGCTGTCCACTTTAATTTGCAGTGTATCTTGAATACAGCATTCTTAACAACATGAGCAAAAGAAATATTATGACAGCGCTTCACTATGTACTGTACTCCAGTGAAAGAAATATAACAGCTTGGGCAGAGGGTGGTGAATGAGTCTTGACTCTCATAAATGGCCTTTGGGGAATACTGAAACATCTGTAGTAAAAGTAGCCACGTAAGAGGCAGTGCATGTCACATTTGGTGGGTTTCTGGACACTTGTGTGACAAAATGAGGATATCTTTGCCCTACAGTTCATAAACTTGAAATTAGCTCTTGCCTCCTTGCCTCTTTACTCTCTATTCTGCTTCATATCTTTTCTCCTTGCTGCTCTGGGAAATTTGTTCTGCGTTTATGGAAGAATTTGGGATGTAGAATGATGATCTTGGAATATTTTCAATGGGAAGCCTGTGAAATTGAAATATAGGATTTTTTTTTTTTTTTTAGTAAAAAGCATTGATTTAAGTAGGTCTATCTTTTTCTTTTTTTCTTTTTTTTTTTCATCAGAAGAAAGTTCTGTGTAGACCTCTAAAGCTGGTTGATAAAGCCAAGATTCCAGGTTATTATGAAACTGTAGAGAGAAAGTCAACCACGAAGAGATCTTCTAGCTAAACAAAACCAATGAAATCCCTCATTGCACAAGCAAACAGAAAGGATTTGACTGCTGCTTTTCTGCCTTCTAGCCTTGCTGTCCAAACTGTGTATTATTTGGAGGCAGCTTCTCTCATTTTTCAATACAAAAGAGCTGCACATACTGCTAGGAATTTTCCCACTTACATAAAAAAGTTCTTCTGTAGGAGAAATTTTACAGGAATCATTTCTGTCACAGCTGCTGCTATGCTGGCCACAATATTTTAGGGTTCAAACATGTGCTTTCAGTAGCCTCAAGAACTGCCACCAAAATGGCCCATGCAGTTCATGAAATTGCCTGACGTTTTTCTTAGTTATGAAAGTTTTAGAACACCTTACCTACTTCCTTCTTGTCGCATTTCACCCCCACCCCTTGCAATGTCCAAAATCCCCACAAAACCACGTGGAATTTGGCCAACCCATTCAGGTGTCCCCCCAGCAGCGCTGAGTCCTGCCTCCCGTTGCCGGAGGCTGCACAACTGTTCCAAATTAAACCATCGTACTCAACTGGGCTCACAGAGCTAAAAATTAAATCTCGATTATCTTGTCTATTTTTAGAAGCTGGAGAAGAATCAAAACATGATTTTAAAAAAAATATTTTTTTTTTTTTACATGCTACAGTGGAGACTGTATTTGTCTGGATGGAGACAGGGTTTGCCAGTACAGTCACACATCTGGGCTGCGATAACCAATTTGTTACTGAACAGGAAGAAAAAGTAGGCCAGCCTACAAGAGAGTATCGAGGAATTACTCCTGAGGGATTTGTGCTACACCGCCTCCAGCAGCTGAAATAACAGCATGAAATTGCGATTAAAAATTAAAAAGAGAGATGGGCTATTTGACCTTCTTTTAATCAGGGATACAGAGGCCCTGTCTAAAATAAGGATGCGGAGAAATGCAGCTTCTGTTGAGCAACTGCCTGCCAAGAAGAGGCTGCTGGAGTTCATCCTAAGTTGGGTGGCAGAGGCAGATCATTCCTTTCCAGGGGATGCAGTCCTGGAGAGCTTGGACCGGTTTGGGAGCTGTGTGGACACTGGTGGGGCAGTGCCACCCGGTACAGGGCAGTGCCACTCGGTCCTGGGACAGCCACCTGTGGGAAGCACTTACACGTAGAGTAAGACAGTCCATACTCCAAGAGCTACGGTCTGAACAGATGGGAAATAGGAAAGAAACTGTCAACTGTTATGTTTTCTAAGTTTACAGAAATCCAGGCAAGATTAATCAGGCCCCTGAGAGACCTCGTTAATTAGGGGGTTTGCTATTTGGCTCACCTTTTTGTTCAAACTGTTATCGTAATTACCCAGCTGACTGTAGTATCAGCTGAGGAACAGGCCATGAGACAGAGAAGCCTGTTTAGGTGGATGTGTACACTGGATCCCAGGCTTGTTTTGGTCCTCGGCGTTATGATAAGCTACTTGCAAGAATAATAACGTAGCCATGGCAATGTTGATACAGAGTTGACGCAAATGCTGATGAGTGTTTGGGGCTGACAGTGCGAACTTGGCAGCCTAGTCCCAAACCACCATGGCTAGGAAGTGTTTGGAAAGGGAATGCATGAAGTAGACACAATAAGGTAAAAAGAGCATATCAAACGGGTGATTCCTTGGAGCTTTTCCCAGTCTATGTAAATAGGACTGTGATAACAAACAATTTGGTGTTGCAAGAGTCTTTGGTTTGTTCTTAGCCGTGGAGCCCAAGAGCCTGCAAGGGGACATCCCCAGGGTGAATCCTGGTCATTTCTTGCCTTTCTACATGAGTCTCTGGTCACTCAACATGTTGTTTGGGGAAAAGGCTTTCTCAGGATGTGTTTGTACAGCACCATGTAGAGCCAAAGCAGGATAATGACTGGAGGAGAGAAAGTTTGCAGGCTCTGCGTCCTTTGATAGATACATCCCAAATACATAAATATGGTGTAAATATATTGTAGAGCTTTATCCAGCCATTTTTATAGAATAGTGCAATACTTTGGCAAACTTTCTTGCCCACAGCAGAAATTTATTCATAACTTCTCATTTAAAATGGGATGAATTTTTCAACTTATACATACTGAATATGCTACCACCTTCTTCCAGGAGCAGAGAGGGCATGTTTGGCTTGTTTTGGTTATGGACAGAGCAATAGACAGAACCCGAATGATTTTTATATATTCTCCTCAAGAAGTTTCCTGTATTGGTAGCTGTTCTGCATTTATTAATGGCATGGGTACATTGAAAAAATCACTGCTGTTTGTTGCTCCAATGAGGTTTTCATTACCGTGTCCTTGAAGGCTAATGTCATTCAGGAAGATTTGTTGGGGTAACTAGGGCATGTGTCTTTCATCAGGAGATGGACCATATGGTTACAATGCCCTAAGGCACACTCATGGAAAAGTCTAGAGCATGGAAGTTGGGAACCTGTCCAGAATGGGGAGGGGTGTTTAGGAACCACTAAGAACTGTTGGTCAGATTCTTAGATAGTGAAAATCAACCTAGGAGCATGAAAGAAGTAAGCCTATGTTCCTTCTGGGTTTTTTTTTTTCCTGACTTAGAGCCAGGGCATTACTTGCTGTACTGCTGAGTGATGTGCTTTTCCTCTAGGTTGTATGTAGTCTCATTAGATCAAAAACCTATACAGAAAGAGGCGGTCTCTCTTGATTGTATTTCAGTAGTGCCTGTCATGTGGGGCTCTTCTTTTGCCTCATCCCTGGGAGGACAGAGCCGCTTCATTTTAGAAGGAAGATATGGGAAAGGGAAGAAACCAGCACTATTAGGAGCGTATCAATATTTACTGTACCAAATGTTCCTATTTAGTTTGACTTCTAGATAGTTGCATTCTGTATAGACTCGCCTTTACATGCGATGTCGTCTTTCTTATGAGGGAATCTGATACTCGAGAGAGGAAGGATTCTCCTGGGTCAGCTCCCAGGATCTCAGACTGTGTTAGGACATCCTCCCTCATCTGCTCGCGGTTCATCTCTTGGCACAGCCCCCTGGGACCAGCTTGGGCAGGTCCATGCGGGGAGGCCCAACATCCTTTACCCAGTTCCTGCCTTCCCGTAGGCTGGGGCTGCCTTCACGCTCCTGCTGCTTCCACAAGAGCCCGTGGGTAACAAGAACCACATGGACCACACGCGTTTCTATTTCCTGAGGTAATTCACCATCTGTAACTGCTTCTTAGATGATGTGGGGTCCCAAAGCTTCCCCCCTGCTGACAACTCCTCGCTGTCTCACAGCACCTCTTTTCTCATGGCATCTAAACACTTCCATATTGAACATGATTAATGAGAAGGGAGAGGTGAGTGTCAAGGGCAGGGATCAGTGTTTAAGAGTAGTTCAGTATTTTAGTTAGACAAGATTATGGAAATAGAATTTGAAAGGTAACTGGAGGTAGTTTACTCCCTGCTAAAATAGTAGAGAAAGCGACATTGCATTTAGCAGAAGGAGGGCCCTTCCATGACCTGTTCTTTACAGGACGCGGGGCGCTGCAGGCCCCTGTCTGAGCTCACCCTGCTGTCATGGGCTGTCTTCATTTTGCATGGATGTTTCCAGCCTGTGCTGCTAGTCTTGGGGCAGCTGCTGGGGGGAATCTTCTTTGCTGGCTTCATTTCCTTCTAGTATTATATATTCAGAAGTGTCTGTGCAGCACCAGAGCCATCGACAATACAGCTGATTTCTTCACTATTTAATTAGGCTAAAAGACAGGGGATGAGCGATTGGAGATTTTACACTTGGGATTGAAATTGATTTATGGAACAATCAGTCTGTTGGCTCTGGCAGGCTTTTCTTTAGAAAATGCAAAAAGAGTATTCTTGTCACTTTTGGGTTGATCTAAATCAAGGAGCTTGTGCAAAATTCTTCTCAGCCTGTGATTGCAGAGATCTAACAATGGGGCAGAAATGGATCATCTGTTAAATTCTGTGCGGTACCTCAGGGACCGAGGAAGGGAGCCAGGGTCTCAATGAGCCTGGAGTTTGCAGTGCCTTGTTGAAAGACCTTGTTTGGGCCGTACCTTTTAAATCACAGAGGACTACTGCTCTTGCTATAGCAAGGAATTTATCTTCTTTTGCCAATGTAGAATTGCCTGGGAGTTCAACATGAGCTCATTTTAAACGCAACCATGGGATGTACGTACATGCTGCACTCCCTCTTTCTTTGTATAAGTGTGAACATTGCCTAAAAGCTGTAGAAAATCAATGTGATGGTGCCTCAGAAGGGTCTTGATGGTGCTAATATTCTCACAACTTTGCCCACACTCATGAGTTCTATTGGACAGCTATATTTCTCCTAAAGCTGAGAGTTTTCCCTGCGGCCTTCTGAAAAAATGTTATGTGAATTGAAGAAGGTATCTTGCCTCCTACAACAGATTTGCACCTGCTGTTCCCTGCTCCATGTCTAGGGCCCAGCGTCAGTCACCCAGTCTGGCGTTGTCACACCCGGCTTTTGCCAGGCTGCCAACAGCCCATATGCGAGCGCCGGCCTCTGCCATCAGAGGTGAAATGTCTTGCAGATCTTCCTCACAGTAAAGCTGCACCAGAGGTGATGTTTTTCCTGCTATGTCTGCATTTATTGAGGAGACTTCTCCGTGGTTATATTTATACTCTTACCCATGGAGAGACTGTAGTAGAAACAAAAGGCTGTTCCCTGTGACTCTGAGGCTGCTGCATCACTTGTTGCTCCAGAGTTCCTGTGGGGAATGAGTTGCCTTCTCTTCCAATTTCTGTAGCTAGAAAGGGACATGTTTCTGTGACCAGGATGGAGAGACTGCTACAAATACTTGTATAATAAACATTTGTCAGATAAGAAAAATGAATTCTAACTTCCCTGTTAACAAAAGCTATACTTGGAGGGACTCTAATGCTAAACACAGGACCAGGAGAGAAGACAGCTGAATTCATTTTCCTGTTGCTACAAACGTCCTGTGACTTCTGGGCAGGGCAGCTGAACTGTGCCCTCCATCATACCGTGTTGTCCTCCCTATCAGTAAAATAAGGATGAACAGATTTGTTCTGGCTATTTGGATGGCAAGCGGCTGGCAGAGCGTGTTGCCCTGACTGCATGTGCCAGCTGTGCTGAGCAGAACAGCCCCCTCCTCTTATCTGTGACCAGCTCCAGGAACTGTCTCTGTATTAACACATTGTGCCCCACAGCCTGAGAACAGCAGCCACTTCTCTCAGCAAACAGCTCCAAAAGGGCTTGACAGTTAAATAATTGCCTCTGCTGCCTGGCTTTTGAGAAATGAAGTGAAACTTAAATGGGAGTTCTGCAAAGTTTGATAGCCCTTCCACTCTGCTGGCATCATTCATGGTGGGCGTTCAAGCTTCCAGCCTAATGGGGATTTGTGAGAAGGCATCAACACAGAAGAAGTGTCAACAGCACCACAGGTCAGACAAGGACATATTATTATGCACCTTTGAAAACACAGCCAGACTTCACATCTCAGCCCAGCATGCAGCAATCATTAGTCACCCTGCATAATCCTCTTGACCTATTTTTTTTTTTCCTTTCACAGTGGTCACATTTGAAAATACTGTCTAGAGCTCAGACAAAGTTATTAATTGGGAGCTGTTTGGCTGAGAGGTAACACAGAGGCAAAGTTCAATGCCTGGGCTGCAATGCTGGGTGTTCCCCAGGGAGGTGATGTTCAGGAGGCCTTGTGTCACCGGTGTGCACAGGGACTTAATTCCTGTGGCTTCCAAAGGGGCTGGGCACCTGGTGGCTTTGGTTTGTCTGGAATTAAGGATCTGACAGGATCTGGCCAGGCAGAAGGGTTTGAATGTGAGAAGTGCTAATGGCATTTACATACAGCAGGAGGGAAACTTAGTTGGAACAATGGATGAGGCAGGAGAGGCTGCCGCACATCATCACATGTCCCAGGGAGCTGGGAGAGCCTGCCCTTTGTTTTCAAAGGGGTTCCACCTTGGTTCCTTCCCCCTAAGGCTGGTGCAAAAGATGTGCAAAGCAGCACAGTTCGCAGGCTCTGTGCACTGACTGTCACTCACCATCATCTTGCAATCACTGCTCTCAGTTATCCTGGAGGGACACGTGTAGGGTGACCCTACACAGGTGGCGAGATGTGGAAATGGTCTGCAAACTTGGTACAGAGCCTTATTTCTTCTGAGAGGTTTATTCTGCATACCGTACATCTGTTAAATTCCTGGAGGTGGTAGCCACAGATATGTAGATGAAGGAATTAGCATAAAAACTATCTACAATACTTATTCCATTATACTATAGAAGTGCTTCATAGGCTCTAATGAATTCATCTCACAGCTCCTCTGGGAGCTGGGAAATTGTTATTCAACCCAAGTTTGAAGAAGATAACTTGAGCTGTTCAGTGATAAGGCCCAGGTAGGTGGTGGAGTCTGACTGGTTTCCAGAAGAGCCCAGTGACTGCATCCCACTGCAGGCACAGGATGTGTCTGCCACCGAGTGCGAACCTGCACCTATGTCTCAGCTGGTGCCCTGGCTGCTGGCCCAGCTTTTATATCTGAGCATATATTAATATAACATTCAGCAGTACTTCTGTGCATGTAGGTAGAATTCAATACCAAATTCCACAAACTAATACTTTCCCAGAAAGCTTTTCCTGGTTCATCTGTCTGCAGAGCCCACCCAAATGAAAGGTGGAGAGCAAAGCAGGGCTGCCCTGCCTTGGCTGGGGAAAAGATCAAAGCTCTGGCTGCAATGGTGCTGAAGGCATATGCCTTTCTTGCTGACCTGTGCTAGTTGATGAAGGTACTAACCTAGCAAGATTAGTAGGTGTCAAATCTACTTTATAAAAACAGTCAAGAGCAGCTTTATAAGTTTGCTGCACCCTTGTAAAACAGGCATGTTCTAACTAATTGGGTCAGGCTGTATTCTGCTAGAATGGAGGTAGTGTTGGAAATCTTGCCTCTCCCTATCATGTCAGCCTTCCTGCCCTTCTCCTGGTGTCTCAAGGGCCAGAGGTACACATGCTGTTACCCTCCAGTCCCTGCAGACATCTGTAATGATTTGCAAGGCTTGATTTGGAGCTGATGGTCATGAAGTGTGGTACCTACACAGCCATACATGGGTGGCCAGAAATCGCTTCTCTCCCACTGTCAGGTTGCGTGCTTGTGGTCAGGAGTGGTGTGCTCAGTGTATTTGAGGGATGGTGCAGGTAGGATCTCATTATACTTGGTTCTTGCTCTTTGTGAAGATGTTTCTGTGTCTGTTTTTGACCTGCTGTGGGAGGACTGGGCTGTGTCAGTCTGTTCTGCATATTTCTAGCTTCATTAAATCCCTGGGCACTGAGCACTACTGTCTGTGCTCTTTTGCTGTTCATTTCTGTAGGGATTTAGGGCAGAAATGTTTTATGCTGCCATCATCATCTTGTAAGGAGCAAAGAAGAAATGCAATGTATTCCCTAGATGCTAGGATAATCGTAGCTTGACAGCATACTAATTAATCATCTCGTAATCAGGTAAATTATTTCCCATGTAGCTGTCTAATTACCATTTAGTAGCCCAGATTTTAGCCTGCAAATAGCTAATATTTTCAAGTGAGGGTTTCAAGCAGAGGATCGCATTGGGCCATGACTCCTGGTGTAACTCCTCTGTCTTCCTTGAATTACTCCTGGGATTAATTTGGTCCGCCAGTTCTTTTAGTCTACTGAACTACACATCAGCCCTAATTATTGCCATATTGGCAACAAGAAAAGAGTACCACCAGTTCCATTGCTCATTTAATGGACTTAGCTCCTCTACTACAGCTGTTAATGTGCTCAGAAGTACATCCATATGTTGGATCCCTATGAGCTCTTCTAACGTAGCAGATTATAAACTAATGAGCTTGAGCCATACTTTTGGGATCAATATATTATACAAGAGGCTCTTAAAAAGCGAGGTTATATATTAGAGCATGTTGAATCTCTCCATGGCAGAGGAGAGATTTACAAGCCAAGGAAGATCACAAAGATAAAAATTACAAACTACATTCAAAGCTGACTTAATATTCATACCTTGAGTGTGTTTTCACTTCTACTTCCAGCTGGTCTGCTTATGCTTTAGTTCAGTTTCCCAGTGTTTGTGATGTGTCTTGAGTGTGTGTGTGTGTACGTGAGTCCCACTTCCATCTGTCAAAAACTTAGACTCATTCAAAAATGTTAACCACATTTGGAAGACAGGCAGGAACCTCAACAAAATGAAACTCATATTTCATAAAAATAGGCTTTTGTATGGGAATAGTTAAAAGTAAGACAGGCCTTCATTCATGTGACTTTACCAGTGCAAAAGTGATTTAATCCATTGACACTGTTCCCATAGATGAAAGAAATCAATGTAGGCTGATGCAGGCACTTTCCTGCTTGTGGAGCTGCCTCTTGGGCTGGTAACATTCTTTAGGTACATGTATTTTGGATCTGTATCAAAGTTATAAAACTAATCCTTAAGCCATCAGAGTCCAGCTCAAATGGCATACGTACACCTACCACGATGTGGCCATGGACACACCAATGAGTTAATATCTCCCATTTTTTTAAAGTTGTGTGACCCTAACAAGAGGTAACTTCATGTCTTGATCTCAGCTTTACCCCAGACAAATTGTGGCAATTTTTCTCATGCTTTTTAGTGCTCAGTTGTACCCAGCTGCCTCTGTCTATATTTGCTGCATGTTTACACCTTCAGCTTTACATCTCTATTCATGTGTCCAGACCACCAGACCTTTGCCCAGCCCAGCCTCAGGATGGCCTTGCAAACACCCTGAGGAACTGGAGTGTGTTTGGTTTTCCTTGGCTTGTTTTCTTTCCATTATCTATCTTCATAGTGATAAAGACTGCTGTTGTTGACCTCAGAAGTCCTCGGACAGGCTTTGCTGTGTAGGGGACACAAAAGCAGGGACAATGTGCAAGCTCTGCTCTCAATAGCTGGCCCCATGGAGCTTTTCCCTAGGGAAGCCAAGGGGAGGGAAATGGAGACCACATAAATAGCAGGGACTCTCCAAAAACATGTGCTGAAAGAAAAGCAGCTAAAAATAGTCTCTAAGGCTAAATGTGAATCATCTGGAAAGTCACTAGTAAAAGTTTCTGCAAGAAAATCCTGAAAGGAGGAAACCGTGTTTTCAGAAGCAATCATGCAAGCTGGAAGCAAATAAAGTATTCCCATGAAAAACTGGCTTCACCACCATGTGATGTTGGGGAGACTTTGTATCTTTGCCCCGGTCTGCCCCCTCCAGTTACGCTGGGGCTCAATCTCATTCTTACTGATGCAGTCTTCAGTTAAGTCTCTCTCAGGATGGTATTTTTTTCCAGATTTTGATCTTGTTTCAAGAACTGGAGCTCCAGCAAGTGGAATCAGGCTTTGTGAGTCCACATAATTTCTCTCTTCCTCCATGGTTAGGCAGTTCCAAGAAATATGGCAAGATGGTAAAACTCTTTAAAAAAAACAGGTTTTTTCCTTTGTACTCCTTCTCCCAGTGCAAATGCTTATCCCCTCCTGTCTTCCCTCTGCCATTCATTCTTTTTTTTACCAGCTATAATCTGCTGCTGTGGGTTACCAGAGCTGTTTCCAATGCAACATGTTTAATCCGAAATCGAAAAGTCTTTGTGAGCTGAGGCCTCAGTGTCATGTGGTGAATATCTTAAATGCAGAAAGGGATCGAGGTGGCTTCTTAGTTACCAGTAGTTAACACAATCTATTGTGGTTTATTTAATTGCCATTTATACGTGTCTTTGTATCTCCTACTAGGAAGAAGTGCAATCTAGAAATATGATCGCTTATAAATAGCTGTAGTTTTGCTGTGGCACCAGGAGAAACTTCAGCTATAGTACAGCTTTAGTGCGTTCTGACAGGCATTGAGGAGGCAGATTGAAGCCTTTCTGCCATACAATGCTGGGCTACAAAAGCAGCATTACGAGCGGCCCTTGCTAGGCGGGAGTAGCTGATCGCAGATGCATCCCCTAGCGCGGGGCAGCGTTGGTTCCAGAGCAGCACACATCACACACAGACCTCGAGAAGGACCAGGAGCAGACGCAGTGCCGGGAGCGGGTACGGACCCGGCGTGCGGCTGCGGGAGGACACCGGGACCTCCAGACGCTGCTGCCCCCAGTCCCTGGGCTCTGCCGCCAGCTTGGCGCGATGTTTCTCTGGGTATCTTGTAACTTCTCTTTCTCGTGATGGCCTTTCTAGCTGAGAGACTGGACAGAGCGCCAAGGCCAGTGGTAAAGCTGTTTTCTGTTGAAGTTGAAATGTCCAATTTTGACAATTTTTTGGCTGAGTAGAAAGGAAATTAAGTCTAAATTTCAGAGCATCTCATTTTGATATCTTTCAGAGTGGAGAGTTTCATTTTGACTGGATTTTTAACAGATTTGTTTAATTGCATTAAAAAACTGCATTAAGAAACTGATTGACCCCAGTTTTAAAAAAAAATCTTTCAGTGAGAGTTTTCACATTTTCTTTCAATTCTTTTCAGGAGAATCGTAGAATCATTTCAGTTGGAAGAGACCCTCAGGATCATCGAGTCCAACCATAACCTAACCAACTCTAGCAATAAACCATGTCCCTAAGAACCTCTTTTACATAGTTCCTACTTTCAGCCTGAGGCTGGTGAAAGACAGGGCAGCTATCCAGTAAAGCAATCTAGGAATATAACAGGAACCATATTTCATCAGAAATTGTTCTTTTCCATTCAGAAGAAGAATGGCTAATGCGTGGTGCTTTTCTGCTAGCTGTTAACAATGCATTTAGTTTTTCCTGATGTATTTAGAAAAATGCGACAAGAGCCCCACAACATCTTCTAACAAAGAAACGTATCACTCGGTGTTTTTACAGCAAACTGAGGCTTTTCTAGGTTACACATGTCAAAGCTAAGTAGTGGGCGTAACTTCCATTACCCACTAGAGAGGAAACAGAAGGAAACAGTCTGATAAAATCGTAGTGTTTTATTAGGCAAATTTTCCCATGTAAGGGTAAAAAATTGCTGCCTGCTGAATTTTTTCCAGACTTCAGGCCTGCTGTTTAAAAAGCTCAAAGTGTGAACAGATAAGGAGTTAATTTACCTTCTCAGATTTAGACATTCTGAAACATTCATGAAAATGGTGAGCAGGAGAGATAAATTTTTAATCATGCTTGGCTTATTTAATTGTAATCTTCGCCAGTCTTCGCTGTGGAATGTGGAGCACATCCCAGCTCTGGGGCAGCACTGGCTTCATCCTCGGGTGCTCCAGCGTGATGTGCCTTCAGCATCTGCATGTAAAGAACTGAACTGTCTCAGGTGTCTTGCTCCCTGGGGTGTCCGTAACTAGTGTTATTAACAGATGATCATCTTATTTGCAGAACTATTAATGCTTAATCTCTTTTGGGCTGAATGATGAAACTGGTTGAAGGTTGCACACCCCAGAGTTCAATGCAAATGCATTGCCAGGAGGAGGCAGACGAGCGGTTTATTTTTTTCCTTCCAAAATGTGTCTCTGGGAGTATAAATAAGTGTGAAAACCCATATGCAAAACCAGAGTTATCTTCCCTCGATACTTCTTTGCCGTTATTGCATTTTGCTTCCAACCCTCCTTTACAACACTTACTTGAAATCAGGAACTGAGGCCCTGCTGGGAAGATATATTTAACTGGTTTACTTTAGCCACACTACACATGGTCTTGTATGAGGAGTTCATTTAAAGTTACTCATACGCACATAATGGTAACTGTAGGAGGAAAGAAGAGGTTTAAAGTTTATCCTCCCTGAAAACTCTACTCTTTCAAATGTTTGACCCTTCCCACTTCGAGCAACCGTCATTAGCAAAATTAAGGGTCCATAAGTTTCCATTGTTGGAGAAATCTGAATGTTAGAAGTTCATCTAGTTTATGATTGACTAACAAGAAAGGGCAGGAAATGGTTTTTTCTCTGTACCATTAAAGATTGAAAGATACAGAAAAATGTTGCCTATTCTAACTCAGTAAGTCTTTATCAGAACACATTGTGATCCATAGGGCAAAAAAACCGTATACACGTATAAATAATCTATCAGATCAGTCATACCAATAATTTTGAAACACTTTGATCTGACTTCCATAATGTAAGCATTTTTATTGTAATCAACTTACCTGCAGAAACAAAGATTAATATTGAAGGAGGAAGGTGGAGCACACTCAAGATTGGTTGTAATATAGGAGCAATGGAAAATGGGATTCTTAAATGCCTGTTCATCTCATCTGGTTTTGCACAGGCTTCCATGAGCTCTATGAACCTCTTCTGTTTTAACAGCACTAGGATATGGAATAACCATTAACACAATTAACATGTTATGAAGTGGATAACAAATTCAAAAGGGTAGGAGCCCAACATTACACCTATTGTGCTGGTTTGAGAGGCAGCAGAGAGGGGGTATTTTTTTCAGATAGGCAGTTTGGCTTCTGCTGCACTTCAGACTTTGTTTTCCTTTCGTCTGGCTATTTCTTGCTCTGTGCAGCTTCATACATCTTCTATTTTGGACTGTGAGATCTTTGGGATAGACCTTGTGAATTTGTACCAGCATTTGGCATCACGAGACCTGACTCTCTAGGATCTGCTGCCATAATCAAAAGTTTATTCGCATGTGTTACTGCAGCAGCTGATTTTATGAATCCCCTGTGTTTTCAGATGTCAAGAATCTTGCAACTGCAGGTCATAAAATTTTGGCATAGCAGATTCTTTTCGTTGTTCAGAAACAGTTGATTCCACTGCAGACTTCAGCATCAAACCTGAACACAGACTTCAATCCTGCTGTTGTTTCTGTGATCTCTGAGCAGCTCTAAGCAGGGCGGTGAGACAGAAAATTTATTTGTTTCAAAAGTAAGACTAGCATAGAGAGCTTGTTGCAATTCCAGATAGGAAATGTTTTGCTAATAAGCAATATTTCAAACTGCTGAAACACTGCATAGAAGTTTGGCTTTACCTGAATCAAAGAAAATGATGCTGTTCCCAGCTCTGTGGTGCCCATGGCGGTGCTGGAAGCTCCTGTTGCAAGGAGCATTTGATTAGGAATGCCTTAGCCAGGGCGAGATCTGGAGGCTTGGGAGGCTGCCCTGGGTGTCTTGGCAACGATACGCAGTTGAGAGCCCTCATCGGCACAGACACAGAGCGTGTCCCGGCTCTGGCTTCAGATCCCACTTGTGCGAAGGCAAGAAAGAAAACTTAGCTGCTAGGAAGATGGGCTCAGAGACCCTGCAGTTCCTCATAGAGATTTCCACAGCCATTCTCAGTAAGTATAACTTTAAATTAAGGAATGATCAATTGTCTTCCTCCAGCAGTCATCTTTTGTTAAGTGTGTTGTAGATCAGGGATGTAAATCAGGCTAAAAACTACAGTTAAAATATACAGAAGTCTGCTTTCGATTAGTGTGAAACTGCTCTAGCTAGCTATGAACCAAATGGTACGAGATTGAAGGAGATGGGTCTTAGGAAACCTTACAGATCGGGAAAGCAGAGCCTGACCCTTCCCCTTTTGTCAGCTTTTTCTTTTCAGCAATGAGCCAGTTGCATTGTGTATGCGGTGCTTCCTCCAGCAAAGCCGTGTGTGTGAGAGGGAGCGGGACAGCCCGCGGGCTCCGCGTGCCTCCTGTGGGCTCTGCAGGTCTGCAACAGGGCAGCCGGGCAGGCAGCGAGCCCGTGCTGCTCCTCCTGCACCAAAGACAGAAACCGTGATAAAGCAGTATTATTTTGAAGATGAGAACTTCAGCTGGGCTAGACTGTGTTTCCCAAGATGTCTGTTTTCTTATGCAGAGCTAGAATATGCAGTGAGCGCTTGTTCCTGCTGACCTTTTCCACTTTCTGAAGTGTTTGTGTTTGGTTTCAATGGAGTAAAAAGTGATCATGGAAATACAGGCCCTGCAGAGGTATCCCAAACCAAGGAGAGGTCACGGTTGTGGTTGCATGACTGGTTTAGGGTCGGGGTGTCAGAATTCATCTCTAGCCTGTGTCACAGCCTTCCAGTATAACCTCAGGGAAAGAGCTGACCCCCCTGTGCTCGGCAGCTGCCACTGGTAAAGAGGGGCCCCCCAACAACCTTCTCTCCTTGGCATGTGTCATGCCTGTGTGTGTTGGACGTGGGCTGGGTGGGCATGATGGGCTGGTTCGGTGCTCATAGCAACCTGTTCTCTTGGCTTTGCAAATGGCAAGCACTGCAGGTGTGTGTGCGCTGCAGGTGTGTCAGCGCTGCAGGTGTGGCTGCACTCCTGGTTTGAACATCTCAGGGCAGGGACGTGCACAGACAGCGGTGAAGATGCGTATTTGTATCATGTACATGTTAGTGTAGAGCTGAGGGACTTGCGGGCACAGCTGAGGACTGGGCTGGCCGTGATCCTCTAAGGACAGGCCAGGGCAGCACTGTGGCTCCCTCACCTGCAGTTCTGTCACAGCTCAGTCACCTAAAACTACATCCTGAGGAAAGCAGCTTGCAGCGATGCTGAGAGCCCGTGCTGCTTCTGTGCAGGGCAATGACTCATGCAGCTGCCTGTGAGATGAGTGTATTTGCTTGTCATTCAGCGAGGGGCAGGGACGGCTCCGTGCCACCCATGCTGATATGGCAGCTCTTCTCGGCAGCTCCTTTTGTGGGGCCGAAGGAGATTAGTCACAGAGTACAGTGAGTGAAGAATTCAGACCCGCTCGTCGGGGAATAGTGAACGAGGCAGTGGGAGGAAGAGAAGTCAGGACTCAATTTATCGATGCTCTTTGATCGGGCAATCATACAAATGCTTTTTGTGGGGAGGACTGCGAGTTTAAAGAAACTCAGTTCAAAGGCTTCACACGTGTGGTAACAGCCGATGGTCGCGCCAGATCCTTGTAGCTTCGGTTCCTTGTTTGAATGAATGTGTAGTTCAAGTAGGGGCTGTCGTACTTGAACGGCGGCCAGATGAGACGGCTGCACTTCATCAGCTCTGCTGCTGCCCGAGCTGCTCTCCGCAGGGTGACTGTGAGAAGCCAGCTGTGGCTCTGGCCCTGACCTCTCTGGCTGAGAAGTGACCAGGAGTTGGCTGGCCCGGCTCTTCTCCACTTCCAGTATCATTTGGGAGATTTCAGACCAGAATCTTTCCATTTAAATCAGCAGAGCTCACTGAAGTCAGCGCGGGGAGGGTGCATCCTGGCAAAGGGTCTGATCTGTCATTGTTTAAGAAAGAATATATGAGCTGTGGCAAGAGGTGTGTCCCTTTGCTCCCTTGTGCAGACGGTAGTTCAGGTGGCATTTGGGGAGCTCCTTGTGTATAGTGTGTTATTGATTAAATGGTTTGGGCTTTCCAGGGCCTCCTGCCTTGGAGAGACAGTGTGTCTGTGCACTCCATGGCAGCATCCACATGGATATTACTGATTACTCCCTTGCAGCTGCTTGTGATGACCTCAAGAATATAGTATTGCTTGGTTTTGAGTTGCTGGTCCTGTTCCCACAGAGACCTTTGGAGAACAGCTACATGTCAGCCCAGTAACCCGTGTACATGAACCGTGTTCCTCCTGTTTCAAAGGTGCCAGTTGCCTCTGAACTGCGCTTGTGCCGTGACTAATGGAGAATCATTCTGGGAAAGATGCAGGATAGAGCACAGCCTTATCACATCTTGGCCCAATTCACTGTCATACTTATTTCCTCTAAGGCTGCTTAGGGACTCCTGAACCATTTTTTCCCCTTAGAGAAAAATATATTTTAGTGATAGAAACCAACGTGGATATTACCTGTTTATCCCAGAGCCCCATGAAATGTGATGTTTCCTGTCCATTTCCCTCATTGATCTCGGTGTATAAAATGAGGACAAGGAGACTGTCCCCAAGCACAGAGCAAGTCCCCTTTGATCTGCACCTCCCTCGTCCTTCACAGAATGTGCTCGTGTGTGTTAAATCAAGCATCAGCCTTGGTCAGCTCTAGCTCGGACTGGTCTGCTAAGTATTTAGGCCTCTCCGTCTCCCCCCGCTTTATCTTCCCCCTCCTTTCTTTCTGTTCCTTCCTCTATTCTCCAGTAACAGTGCCACCTAATTAGGTCATGGATTGTTTCAAACTCAAAACCTTTCAGGAGGTTTTCTAGTAGCTGATGGTTTTGTTACTCAAAGCCACTTGTTCTGCTTGCCCAGCTTTCCTGCTTTGTGCCTCTCTTAACTACTCCTAACACTGAAATATTTCTTATTCACATGGCTGCAGCAGTAAAAGACATGTTAGCTCCACAACAAGCTGCTATTGACTCCTCAGGGAGCTCCCAAAGCAACATTTTACTCTGAGATAAATGTGCTTTTCTGCATCCCCTACTGTTTTATTAATAGGGATATTTTCATGAGAAGAAGATTCTCACATGAAGCCTTCTGCAGTTTCAGCTGCTGCTCCTCCCTGGGGCCCGAGCACCATCTCTTGCCTGCACAAGCCGTCAGGAGCCACATCTGGGTAACAACACAGACATTGGTGCTTTCAGGGTGAGACCAGGAAGCAAGAGGTCAGCAGCATGTGTCGAGACCTGGGAATATGGCCTTTAGATCATATGAAACAGACCTCATTCAAGGTCTGGTTGGCTCTGAATTTTACTGTATCCGGACTAAAGGGTCCCTGTTAAGCTTGGTGGAAGGAGGGTGTTCCCTCCCAGAAGTTCCCAACTCCATCTCCGAGCCTTGGGGAGACATTCGGTCTGCTTGGAGCAGCCATCACTCACATGGTTAGCATTGTCCCCAGGCAAGGCAGCAACAGCACCTAACAGGGAAACCAGTTCAAACCAATAGAGATGTTCATGATGCACAGCTGGGACTCGAGTGAAGATAACAGAATGAGGATTCTGAGGGCTAATGCAAAATGTGTTTTTAATGAAAGGAAGGTTTGCTGCCGGTGTCAGTAGATTTTAGAACAGGCATAGGCAGAAGTGCTAGTGCTCACTGGTTCATTGTGGGCTGCCTGTATCTGGTGGCCAGCTTGCTTTAGCATATCTCGATGTCAAAAAATCATCGCTTTCCCAGGAGCAGCAGATGAAAAATTGGTTTCAGCTGAGGAGCTCTGTGATGTACTTTATTCAGGCCTTGGGGAGACTTTCAGTATTGATGTTAACTATGATTTAATGATAAAATGCTAATATCTCTTGGGAAGGAAAGACAATCGGTCCAGTATGCCGCCCTCACAAATAACTGCTGTGCTGTGAGCTCAGGAGCCAGAGTGCTGTTGTCGCTCCAAATTGCTGCCCACGGCTTAGTCATTTGTCTGAGCACCAGTGAACAAAAACACAGGTGTAGAAGGAAACACAGCAGAAAATTAATCATGTGAAATACTCTGTCCCCGTAGCTGCCCTCTGCTCAGGGAGGAGGGAAGGAGGGAAGCCAAATGTGTGAGGAAAGTATTTCCTGGATGAAGATAATTTTAGCCCTGTGCAGCATCCATCCTAGCAAGGTACTTCATCAGAGCTCTGGGGGTGGCATTGCAAGAATGGGGAAATGAGCATGCGGGTCCTAAATTTGTCATGTTTTTCTTGTCTGAGCTTGGAGACATCACTTGGAAGTAGTTTTTGGGCTGCAGATTACCTGGGCTGTATTCCTGCTGGTTAGTAAAGCCTTTAAGTGTTCTTTGAGCTTTTATCACACGAATATGGAACAAAAGCAATTAAAGGGTGGGAAGTAGGTGTCTGAACAGCTTTAAAAGCCACAGCCTCGGCATGTCAGATTTCTCTGCAGTGAGATGGCAGTAGGCACTCTTTCTTCTCATGCGAGTTTTATGAAATTACATTTATAGTATCCAAGCCATGTTGCCCTGAAACATCCTCCCTTGTTCTCCTACCTTTGCCCTGCAGCTCCAGACAACACCTCCAAAGGGCCAGTTACTGAGCAAAGCTCTTCCTGTGGCAATTTGGGGAGATCAGTGCAGCTGTTTGTCCACAAAGCAGCAACATTGCAGGTGAGCAGCACAGAGCTCCCTGTGCAATAACCCCCGGGTTCCCCAGGTCCTTTCTGGTACTCTCCATCTTCAAATGAGCGAGATCCTGTTGGAATAAACTTATGATATTTAGAAACTATTGCAACAATCCTGGAAGCAACCACAGGCTGCAGACATGAAATCCTGACTGCTTTCAGTTAAATACAAACAATAGATCCATTTTATGTCAGCTGGCATTTGTCAAACCGTTATCACAGTTTACGTTTACCACAGTGTTCTTTCGGGAACCATTAAGACTGCACGTGTAACCCAGTGAAATGGCCACAAGAATCATATTCACAGTATCCGTGTTGCTTACAGTCAGGGTTCACAGCACGGCAAGGTCGTTTCACCTTGTTGGGCTTGTGGAGGTGTTGGTGGAGCTGCTACAGGTATCAGGCTGGGGAGTAAAGACATGGCAGAGACAGCAGGTGACTGGGACCCCGTGCTTGTGCTGATGGGTGGGCCTGAGGCTGGATTGCATACAGCCTCATCTTCCCTCCTCATTGCTGCCCAGTTTTTACTCTGAAAAATAATCAAAAAAGACATTTGTGATGTTTACAGTATAGAGACAGGTCTTCCTACTTAACACAATCATGAGTTAATCCATTTATTTCAATAGCAAAGCCTTATTCTGAGTTGATTTACACTGGAGTAATTCCAAGTTAACTAAGATGGTATCATTGAACAATTTCAGTTATAAGAATATTCTTGAGTGCTGGGGGAGGAATAAAGCAAGGTGGACAGACACACGTTACAGGTAGTCAGAGCAGCGTGAATGCTCAGAGACCCTACTTGGAAATGGGAACATGAGGCTGGAAAGAACTTCTGATTGTGTATCTGCATTTTCAGACAAACACGAGCCTCACAGCTAGAGTGTTGTGGTTTTGTGTCAAAGCGGGAAGTTTGACAAAAAGTGCTGATGAAGACCAGGCTAATATCCCGGTACAGACTAAAAATACATTGCATTTGTCATTGTGAACATTTGCACTTATTAATAGCCAATATTAAAAAAGCACTCTGAGTCCATCTGTTACAGTATCTGATTAAGGCACTGAATGTTCAGGGTGTTTGGTACATTTTTGAACATCTCTGCCTTGGGAAAGATTTTTTAGCTGATTTTAAAATGGTGGCAGAATTTTTCTGAAATTTATTAAAAATGCTTCACTTATTCAGGTCAATAAATCAGGACCAAATTCTCACTGTTACACCCCTGTCTTGACCAGTGGCTGAGGAGCACTGAGATCAGAACTGGACAGGAGTGATGAGTTCAGCCGTGTATCGGCATGGTTAGGAATATAGCCACCCTTTACCAGTAAATCAAGGACTTGCATAAAGCACAGAGAGGTCTCATACCAGGTGAGTGATTAATAATACTAATTTTTTGGATAGCCACTCATGAAAGGGGATAGTGAGTGGGTACAAGCTTTATGTGCTGGGAAATCTGTAAGGAAAAAGGCCCTTAGATTTTTCAGCCTGATCACAGGACATCACCATTGTGGGTCATAAATCTAAATGACAGTATGTGCATCTGGTTGTTAAACAATTATCTCCGTACAAGTGATAGTTCGGTGTGGAATTGCAGCGGCTGTAGCGTGACACAGAACCAAAGGGAATCTCTTAATGTGACCCATCCCGGCTGTTGCACAAGCTGCTGCTCTGGCATTGAGGAGCCTGTTGCTGTATCAAAGCTCCTGTCGCTTGTGTTGTTCCATGCAGTGAATGCATTTGAGGGTGAGCATCTCTTATCAGTAGTTCCCATGCTGGTGACTGGTTTGTCCTGTTGATTGACAGCTGTGATAATGAGGTTATTGTGAGGAGGCAATCCGTGCACAGAAATGTTTTTATGTCTTGTGGTCTGGGATCTTGGCCTTTTTGTGTCCTGAGAGGCTCTGTCTCTAGTTGGCTGGGCCAGAGCAAAGGGCAGAACATGAAATGACTGTACAAGAAAAATCCCTGTTGCTTTCTCATCTCCGCATTAGGTGGGTCGTTTGCCATAGCCCGTGTAGAGCTGTTTGCTAGTTTTCTAAGCCTTTTTATGTACCTTTGGAGTGAAAATACCTGGAGGGCAAGGCCAGTCTATTAGCCCCTGTGAACAACTGGTTGTTCCTAGATGCTTCATTTTGAAGTAAATCCCCTTTCCTGCTCGCTTTCTTGATGCTCACTGAGCTCTGTTGACTTAGCCCCTGGTTTCCACGCAGAGGCTCGTCGCAGTACAGTGCTGTGTCCCCAGGGAGCTGTGGATCTGAGTCTTAGCTGGTACCAGAATAAAATACTGAGAAAGGAATCTGGTGACTAGGCAAGGGTGGTGTGAGGGAAGAGGGCATAATTCTGCTTGCAAGGTTTGGCAAACAAGGTTTTCTGTATGTATCTTTTTTATTCTCTGTTTTCATCTCGTTGGAAGTGTGGAAGGTTGTTTTCCAAAGCACCACTTTCACCATGCAAAAATCTTGTTTCCTTTCTCTCTTTCCATTGATCCTCTCCTTATTATGCATCTGTGAGTTGCAAAAAAATCCCAAACCAGCAGTGGCTAGAGCTCCTGTCTCTTAGGGACAAGACTAAAATCCACCAAAATGAAACGTCATGGAAAGTATCAAGTTGTCGTTCTCTGGTGCTTTGAAAATTGACTTGCTGTATATTCCTGCTGTGGTGCAGAGCTGACAGAAGTACCTGGCTTGCTAGATTTCAATATCAATGCAAACGGGTGGTGAATAGGAGCCACAAAATGCAGAGGTAAAGGAATGTGCTGGGGATGGTCCAGGTTGGAAATTGGATCATTTTGGTGTCTATACTGAGTCATTAAGACAAGAATGCAATTCATGTTTTAGCTGATAAGACTGTTCATGTGTGACTTTTAATTTAAAATCTGTATGTTTCTTATCGAGATTGGACTTCTCTCTGGAATGCCCAGCCGTGCCTCTGAAATGCTTTGTAGGCATTACTTATAGAAAGTAGTGGGGATTTTCCACCCATATGCTAATATTTTGGTGATCGCTAATTTTTAGCCATATCCAAGAAGGAAAATCCTGTTTCTGGCCAGAAGGAATGGTCGAGCCCATTCCTGACATTCTGTATGACCCAAGATCCTAAACCCAAAATTAATCCTGAACCAGGCATATACAAATTTGCAGCAGCTGCAACTTAGGTTGTTTTATTAACATTAGCTAACTGAAACGTGCTTAACCTGACATGTTCCTGTGCTCACAAATGTTGCAGTGTCTCTCAGACAGAAGGAACTGAAAACATCTGGTTCCTTGTTTGGTGAAGCGAAGAGCCAGGAATCTGCTGAAAAGCGAAAGATAAGGAGCACAGCAACTGAGGGCCACAGTGTCACCGAAGTGCAAAGTGACAGGAGATGGACCCGTTCATGTCTCCCCTGCACCCGTGGTGCCCTGGAGACTGCAAGGGGCTGGGATGCTGGGGTCTGTCACACGGTGCTGTCACCACGCAGCCACAGGTGACAGTGGCAGCTGGGAGCTCAGCTGGGCTGTCACTGCAGCGCTCAGCACTGGCGCGGCGGGAGGGCACGGATCACTGTAGGACAGCAGATTCCCCGAGCTCCCAATGCAGGCAGATCCGCACCAACTTCCTCTTGTGAAAATGGCCAAACAGCCAACAGTTCAGCTCCTGCACTTTGTAAGCTCCTTGTCCCTCTGTCAACCAACTCCCTTCTTAGCCTTGATGGAGAGACCACGGCTGTCAGTGCCAGGGGACTGAGCCAAGGCCACCTTGTTCTCGACGGGTGTGTTTTCCCTGGTGACAGCCAGCTCGCGGCGTCGGTGGCTTTTGGCTAGATGATCATCTGTGTTTAAGGAGCCCCACTTACTAGATATGTGCTACATGGAGATGGCACTGGAGTGATAAGGCAGAGAAGATTAGCGGCCCCAGCTGCAACTTTCCAAATAAAACTTAGATGAACAGTGTAATTTAACTGATCTAAATCATATACAGTCTGGGGGCCTGGGATGTATAAGGAGTCTGAACTAATAGACATTTGCTGTGGCACAGTTTGTTGTCTTCCAGGGATAACAAATACAAAAAGGCTTTCCTTCAGTTTCCATGTCCCTCTTCTCCCCAAGTTTCGTTGTCTTTCCTAACTGTCCGCGTACCTCATTTATCTGCTAAGAACCAGGGCTGGAGCTTGATGAGGCAGCGCTGTGTGCAGAGCCAGGATGGTGCTGCTGTGAGAGAGACCATGAAATGCAGCAGAAAATAATGCCTATGTTGCATTAAAAAAGATCAATATTTTTATCAGAGAAGTTTTCTTTTGAGACCGAAAAGTATCCAGTTTAGGACAGAAGAGGGAGGATCAACCATCTTGCAAGCTCTGATCCATCATCATATGTTGCATGGTCATGTTATCAGTCTAAACACTGTCCTGGATGTGCAAATCTCCATGAGCACAGATGTGCTGTGGGCACAGTGGGCTCATTGTCCCAAGAAAAATCGAAGGGAGGTCTTGAGTGATGTCTGGTTATATAGATGTTGCTGCTAAAAGCAAATTCTCCCAGCAAGGAAGTGCAGATTGTTTCTGTTATTGATTGCCACGGTCTCTGCTTCATTGAGACCACATGGCCCACTTTGTTTTTGTAGCTGCCTTTTATTAAAACTGACAAAGAGGTATCAGCGTTTGAAAAGATGAGTCTTGAGAGTCCCCTGGGCAGCGTTTTCATACTGTAAAGTGATACTGGCACATTTGATCCGCAGATGCTTTTAACACACTAATAAAACAAAAGCCTTCCTTCCCAGGGTGGTCTTCTACACTGCAAAGCTTTCTGGTTTTGTCCATGCTTAATGGGCCAGACCCCAAGAAATGGAGAGAACCTGCAATTCCTCCTGCCTTAAACTGTGCTCTCAGGATTTGGTCCTCTACTGTAAAGCGCAGAGAAAAATTCCTATGTGTGTAGTTTTTCAAGGTATATTTTGCTGCTTCATTGAAGGCTCATGATGTATTTTCTATTCACATGGGTTATCTATATTGGCTTTCAGTATTCCCGAGACTGGCAGTCGGAAAGCTTTCATCCTTATTTCTGGTGACCAGCATTTACAGTTCCTACTGCTCTCCTGTTTTTTAATACCTGACTTCATAAGGAGCCACTCAGAGCTCTCTTTTAACACACAAACCAGAAGATTTTTGGTTTGGCATTATATTTGAAGATATCTAAAAAATTTTACATCTGAGACATTTCATATTAGGACCTATCATGAGTGGAAATGTTTGACCTCAATCTGTCTGTGCAACAGTTCCTGATCTGTAAATGGGAATACCATCTTCTCTCATTTTGAAGAGGCTTTATGAAGATGAATTAATCTTTGCAAAGCACTCAGATGTCAGAGTGATGAACACCACAGAAAAGCCGAGGGGAAAATAAATACTACTGTCTACAGAGCAGGCGGTTAGTAGTAGCCGTAAATAAGACATGAAGCTACACTTTGATCAAGGAGACTAAAGCAGATATTGAATAGTTGCTGATAAACCGAGCACCATCCAGCCTGTGTCCTGAACAAATCTAGACCAGTGGGAAATAGCGTGTGATTCTCTGATTAAAGAGATATGTTAATGCAAATGAGCAATAGGACCAAAGTGAAGTTGCACCCATGAGCTCAGTACGGGCTTTTCATTGCTTTAAGATGCTCTGTTCTGCAGCCTTGCTGTTAGCCATGTGCCAGATGAGAAATATTAGCCACTGGTGAGCATGAATTAATTATTTTTGCCCTGGCCAGCTGATTTCTTTTTCTTTTCCTCTGCCAACAAGTTATATTATACACAGTTGGGGCTAAAAGCTTAAAAACATGTCAGGAAAACATGCTCAGAGCTGAACAAACCAAAGGGTGTGTTCTTCAGCCAGCAGCCCGTCAAAGCTGAATCCATCAGAGCTGCGCATCCATCAGAGCTGTCAGAGCCCCCTCTCCGCCCCCATCTCCAGGCTCCCCTGACTCCTGCCCAGTTGCTTGCTGGGGTAAACCAGCCAATAATCCCACTGCCACCACAGCCAGAGAGGAGCCGAGTTAATTTGCCAAAGCAGAGACAGCTGAGTAAACATATTTACATCTTTTTGGTGCAACATGGAGCTGTTTGGCTCCACCTTGGTTTAAGCCCTGAGACACTTTCCTTGCTGCCTTCTGTGCTTGTCTGCAAAGTGAATGTGTCCAGCCCACAGTCTGCACAGTCCTTCCAGGCCATTTCTAAAGGACAGGCTGCGTATTTTTCACTTGAACTTGCTCATGTAACCTGATGCTTTATTTTAGGTTTTATTATTGGGCATTTTGACAAAAGCTAAAAAGAGCAGATTTTGTGCCTGGTGTATTTTTGTAATGCTTCTGACAAAGGTGTTTTAATCTTGGATTCACAGCTACTATTATGAGGCAGCTTCAGAGCTTGACATGAAAAACCCAATGATACAGTCACAGTGATGAGGAAAAAATAAACTGCTTTTCAGAGGGGGGTGCAGATCCTGTTACATTATCTGGCCTTTCAATTTGCAATTCTTGACTTATCGTCCCTCAGGCTTTTGGAGAGGAACACAGAGAATCTCTCTAAATGCAGCCTCATTAAGCAACCAAAATGTAACCTACTGATGGCAAAGAGGTTGCAAGTAGCTCACCTCTAAAGAGAGCAATGGGTAAGTCCCCTGAAATGTCTTTATGCTCTAATTGCATACAGTAGAGTTAGGTCCAACTTCATTATGGGCCCAAGGAATTGATGCTAATGGGCCCTCAGCTGGCCTCGTCCTGTTTTCCGTGCTCTCGTCTGCTCCGAGACCTTCCGTAGTGAGCCCTTCGTTTGACCCGCGCTGTTTGATCTGTCAGGCTGCCTGCCCTATTCCTGAGGCCAGTAACACAAGCAAGCGCTCTGCTTTTACTTATGTGAATAGGGATCGCAGGGAGAGCAGACCCCCATGGTCTACCCAAGGTGCAGAGTCCAAAGAGCTGCTTCCTTACTTGCTAAAATAAGCCTCTCTGCGGAGACTTGGGGGTCTTGGTTTTGAGGAGTGGGAGCAGGGGTTGAGCTGAGCCTGCTCTACCCAGAGCAGTGTTCCCGCAGGGCTGGAGTTTGGAGCTGATCCCTTCCCCTTGCCCAGGGATGCAGGGAGGAAAAGCAGAAAGCTCTGCAAAGGCTCCGAGTGCTGGGAACGCAGCCCGCTGCTTCTACCCTGCAGCCTTCAGCTCAGCAGCTCCGCACCTCTGTGCTCATCCTCTCTTGGCCTCCTCCTGCCTTCCCCTTCAAACAAGTCATGGGAACGAATTGTAGTTGAGAGTTCATTCTGCCCCCTTTTCCTTACCTCCAAGTCTATCTTTGCCTATCCTGATTGGAAGATCTTTGGGGCAGGGACTATGTGCTCGCTGTGTTTCTGCAGAGACTAGCTTAATTAGGGATCGTTTTTGGTTTGTTCTGCCATGATAAAAGCGATTCATAATAATACTGCAGTAATTCACACCAGTCTCATTGCATTTGTTTCAAAAGGGGCACTCCAAAATCAAATGAGAGTAGATGAGATAAAGGTCAGACCAGCTGTAATTACTAGTCTGCGATATCTCATTTTGAAGCAGAGCAGTTACGTGCAGTAGTAACTTGGTCAGCTATTATTGTAGGGGAAAAAAACCCACAAAATATTTTTAAAGGAGTATCTGCGCGAAATAGCCACCAACAATAATCAGACAGAGCATGATTAAAGGCTCTTAAAGCATGATTGGAGTTGCCAGTTTTCATGAGATAATTAAGATGCGGGTTTGGTATATACATTCTGGTGATCTCATTATCTTCATTATTAATTAGTCTCTGTTCTTCACATTTCAGCTCCAGTTTCTTGTCATTAGAGTGACTAGCCTGTGAGCAATGCGTTGGGCAGGTTCAGAGGAAGGATTCTGCCTCTGGAACAGCAGAGGAGGTGCCAGCCTTTGTTCGGAATTGCTCCAGAAGAAATTGCAGTGCTTTGTACCAGATCAGCAGGTTGCTCTGCCATAAACCCTTTCAACAATGTACCCTACCCAGCCTTTCCTGGCCAGGAGCCTCTGGTTTCAGCAGCCACTCTGGCTGCTACTGGGAGCCAGCAGAGTTTGTCATTTAGACACTCAGCTATGTATTTAGCAATCTTCCTCTAAGTACTCAAATATGAATATTTTGCACAAATTTCCTCTGGCATGCTTCTGCAAGCACCTTTTTCAGAATGCTTAGCACTATTTATCTGTGGGATCTGGCAGTACCAAGCATCCTTTTGCCAGTGTAGCCATCTCTTTTCTGTGGTAATGGGGATGAAAGTCTCCTCTCAATTAACAGAAAGGTAGTTGTCACTCTCCTAACCTCAAACCCTGGACAGGACTCAGAGTACATGTACTTTGCAATACCACTGTGTACAAGTTGGCATTTGGCAGATGTGATTTAGGAAGAATCAAGGTTAATTAAGATGGAAACTGAGTGTGAGGGAATGCCCTGCTGTTTTCAAGGACCAGTTTTTATGGAACTGGAGGAGCACTTCTGCAATTGTATGGCTTTCCTTTGAAAATCGGAAAATCCGCTGTTGATGGAGCCAGAAAATACCATGCTCGTGAGAGTCTCAGTGTGCAGATCCCATTCATACAAACTAAGCATGAAGCCTGGAGCATATTTCAGTGTCTGTGCCCATCTGAGCTATTACTAACCTGCACAGATTCCTCAGCTGCCTGAAACCATGACAAGGGAACAGGCCTCCAGTCTCAGATGGGAAAGACGTCTCATGCGACATCTCCTCCAGTGGCGCTGACTCATTGGAGTCGCAGCTGCCAGTCCTGCCAGGCGGACGCTGCTGTCCCGGGCGTTTCACGCAGACGTGCAGCCCTTGCTCCTCACCCTCGCTGCTCCGAGGCACGAAGCGCTCGAAGGTCTGTGTCACTCCAGATACAGTTCTCATTCCTCCAAGAGAAGGCAGTGACGGCCACCTGCCCTCTCTTGGCCATGACAGCAAGCCCTGCTTTGGCCTTTGTAGGAAACAAAGTCCTATTAAACAGAAAATTATCACTTTACCGTGAAATATGTAAAAAATAAGGTTTTCGTCTCAATTGAAATCAAAGTCAGCCTGTAACAATCTCCACTAAATCAGGCTTAGCTTTAACGAAGTGAGAAATGGACCTGTATTATAGTTATGGTTATTACTTAATAAAGTTTTTATATAGTCATTCCTTAATAAGAAGAGATTGTTTAAAACCTGCACATTTTCTAGGACCTTTACTGAGGAACGTTTTTATCAATGAGACATTTATGCCTTCTCAATTATTACTGTGTACTAAATGGCAAAGCCCTGGGTAGCACACTGAGGAATACATTCAGCAGCTCTACTAAACAGGGGTACTTACGTTCTTAACATCTCTATTATAATACTAGTTTTAACTGTTGCTGCTTTATCTGTTAAACATTTATTTTACAATTTGTTCATCACAAGCTACTGAAAATAAGCTGTGTTGGCTTAATCATTCTGTAAGTATCGAGAACCATTTCACAATGTGCTGTGATGCTGCCTGATCAGTGGAGCAATACAAACACTTCTGACTTGCATCTTTCAGGAAACCATTAAAAATATACCGTGCAAGTAATTACGTTATCATTGTTATTTATTCTGCAATGAACATACAACAACAGTTGATGTACAACTATCTCTTTCAAAATGAATACCGAAAGGAAAAGCAGATTTTAGAAGTGTCCTACTTAATAAGCGGCGAAGTTGTCTGTCCCCAGATCTGTCTTGTAAAAATTCCTTTCCTGTTAATTTAGATTAATGAATAGGAGGAGGTCTGGGCAGTGGTTTTGATCCCTCTTACACCATTCATCATCAGCTTCTGCTCAGCTTCCCCGGAGAGCTCGTGAACACAAAGGCTGTGGGGTCCGGCTGCCAGCGCGGGGAGTCCCGGCTGTGCTGGGGACCTGCCCTGCTCAGGGACCTCCTAGACACGGGGGCACGGCCGTGTGTGGTGGCTGAAGGGGCACTTCGCTTTCATCTGCTGCTGTTACACTTTATTACACTAAAGCTACGGCATCCCTGACCCTTCCAATGCTTCTCTGTTCAGCAGAGAGGGAATTCTTTTCATTTTCTTCAGATGAACTGGGTAAAGGGTCAAGTTCAGTGAATTGCTTTAAGCTTTGCATAGAATAATTGAGACTAATGAATTTCTTTTTCTCTTCTTTTGCTTTTTGAACAGCAATATTTTACACTTAGACGTTGCTGGCTGCGATGCGAATGAAAGCAGGCTCAGGGACACGCGACGTTAAGCTGATAGATGGGTCTGAGTAAAGCGTGAGCCAGTGGGCTTGCACTGCCCGCTTTGGTCTGTTTTCTTATAATTTCCTTATCCTCTGCTCCACATTACTCCTGGGCCTCTCTCCTCTGTGGAAAACGCCCTGTCTTTGGATGCAGGAAAGTCTAAAAGATTTGAGGGTAGAAGTATCAAATACTTAAATGATCTTTCAATCAGCATCTCTGTAACTCCGAATATGAGCGCTGTCACTGAAGTGTGGCACCTACAGCTTTGCGTAACTGTTTTGAAATACCTGAAGTTAACTTTAAAAACAGGGTTTGGAATATGACCAGATCCAATGGCAGGGTGACGACTGGGGATTCTCCCCTTTTCCAAATCTTCCAGTGCCGTTTCGGTTGGGAGGGAGGTGCTGGTCCGGTGGCCGAATCCTGCAGGACGGTGTTTGTTTCTGTGTGCCACACTCCGGTGAAAACTGTGGCAGTGGGTAAGGGCAGAGTTTGACTTCTGGACAGGAGTTTTGCTGAAAGTGTTTGTTTGAATACCACCCTCTGGCTCTGAGTCTTCTGCAAAGCCACAGAAACTGATTTTATTTCTTTAAATTTTTTCTTTATTAGCACAGACAGCACAGTAAATGCAATTCTTATGAGGTGTTGCAAGAAAGGAAGTCACACAATGTCTAAGAAATTAAGTGAATTTAAAATAACAAAGTTAGTGTGAGTATTCTCAGCCCCTTTGTTTTGCTTTTCTTTATCTTGTAAGGGATTAAAATCAATAACAAAACAGGCATCACTTCCTAACGGGTCATTTTGAGCAAAACTGAAGAATTATGCCCAAAACCACCAGCGGGGCCGGGGAAACATCACTCAGAGAACTGCAGAAGAACAAGTTTCTCACAGGAGGAACCAAATCGAACAACAAACCCTCAACCCCCGCGTGTGACGGGGACTTTGCGCCCACGCCCGCCCACCCGTGCGGCCAGATGTCGTCACTGTGACGTCACGGACATCCCCCCCGTCGGTGCCGAACCCGGGACCCCCCGCGTCGCTTAGCAACGGCGGGGCGGGCCGGGCCGCGCGCGCCGCCAACTGTTGCCCGCCGAGCGCGAACGCGCCTCCGCCCGCCTCCCGTGCGGGGCGGGGACCGGGACCGCGACCGCGACCGCGCGTGGGGGCGGCACCGGCCTCCGGCGCCGGGCCAGGTACGGGCAGCTCGGAGGAGGAGGAGGCGGGAGGCAGCCGGTGCCTTCGCGCGGGGTGAGGCCGGGGTCTGCGGCGGGGTCGGGGGTTTCCACGCCGCAGCCGCGGGGCGGGCGCCGGGCTCGGTTCCTGTGGGGAGCCCGCCCCGGAGCTGCGGCGGGAGGACGGGGGATCGGCGGGGCCGCACCTGCTCCGCGCCGCAGGTGTGGCGGTGCCCGGTGGGTGTTTGCAGCTGTGCGGGTTACGGAATTCCAGCGGGTTTGGTGTGCGCAGGGTCGCGGGGGTGGGAAGAGCATCTCTGGGAGCTTTCTGCTGCGGTAGCTGCGTTTTCGTGGTCACACGGAGCATTTTGAAATCCAGGAAATAACGTGAGTCTAGTGAAACCGTGCTGGGTGGTTGGGTTGGTTTTTTTTTTTCTGTCTTGTTTGCTCAGGGAGGGGTTTTTCGCTCGAGTCATGTAGACTGGAAGGTTGGGCTCGCTGTGGAAGCAGGTCCTGGAGAGCTCTGGCAATACTCCTACATGGGGAAAATGCAAAAGCCTGTGTGGCTGTGTCTTGGCAGCCGTACGTGGTGAAATAGGGGTGGTGGGGAATGAGGAGGGGGTCTTTCTGTGTAGCTGAGCCTTGTGCAACGCCGGAGTCTGTCACCTGGAGATGCCTGGGTATCAGGGCTTTACATCTTTAAAAGGGGAAGAAGAGAAAACAGTACTTGTTAAGGGTAAACGCAAGCAAGGGGCTTGTCCTGTAATTATTTTCTGTGGCACTGATGATGTGTTTGGGCTGCCATTACTTATTGTTGAATGTTTTTAATACCCAACTGTGGTTCTGAATGAATTTGCTGGCTCCGAGATGCTGGTGACATAGCCAGGAAAAAATGATTTGCGGTTAGTATGTGGCTGTCACGACAGTCTGTTCTCTGACTACAGATGTGGGATGTAGCCGTGATGTGGGACCTGCAGCCCATGGAGTGGTCCTGCCCCTGATGGGCTTAAATGAGTAGAGTTGGGCCTGTGCTGTATGTGGTTGGCAGCATAAGAAAGCAGTTCCCAGCACAGATCTTGTTCTGAAGCTTTCAGCCCTGGGAGTGTAGATGTTAATGGTTCTGGGTCTGGAGGTGTTTGCCAATGAAATGGCAGAAGTGACCTGTGGCAGCAGTCCCAGGGCAAGCAAACGCCATCCTAGTGCTGTGCCGTGCTGGTGCTGATTTCTGGGGGGCAGTTTAATGTTGCTGCTTTGGTAGGAGCAATAAATCTTCTGGAATAGGCTCCCTGAACATGGACTTTGTGGTACCTGCATTCGAGCTCTTGTACTACTATTATTTGTGATTCTTTCAGTCCCCTTTAATATGGTACAATAGCTGCTCCAGTTAAAAATAGTCTTGCCAATCGGATGGGGTGTGGAGTGTGGGGTTGCTCCCCAGTGATGGGACTGGGTTGTCCTTCCCTCGTGGTTTCTTGATTCTCAGTAAGAAGTGTGAATTTGTTGGTCATGTGAGAGATTTTCTGCCTGTGGCCCTTCTGATTTCAGGGAGGGGGAAACAGGACGGTGTCACCACCAGATATGTGCGGTAGTGTGGAATATTATACACACAACTGGGTAAAGGAGACTCTGGAATTTCTAGTGGCTGTTTGGCAGCGTCTGCCCAAATTGAGAGGAGTGTGAGCTGTTCATGTTGTTAGATGCTGTAGCCTTCAGGCAGTTTAAAAAGTTCTTTTAATAGGCTTCTTTTAAGTTTATTATTTGAAGAATTAGTGCAAACAGCAGCAAATCTCCCAGGAGCCACCTGACGTGCAGATGTTTCTCAGCTGTGGTCGCCTTGTCGGGGCTGTTACCACCAGAGGGGCTGGGGGACCTCAGCCATGTGCAAAGGCTGCAAAACAAAACACTTCCCATGCCAGTATAGCAAGCAGAATGGACCGGTTTTGCTTCAGTTATTGATTAACCAGTCCTGCTACATGTGTTGAGCACAGCTTGATCTGAACTCTTCCAGTCTTTGGAATACAGTGTCCCTGTGAAATATTTTGAACAGCTATAAAACTAATCGTGGGTTGCTGCTGTTATAAATTCTTTGTGTTTGGTCCCTATCTGTTTTGTCTATGCAGGTTCAAGGTTGGAAACATCTCCTGCATATGCATAGCTGTAAACTCTAAAATAAGCCATGTTTTGTATTTTACCATATAAGTGAAAAAACAGCTTGTTGACTGTGCCAGAGTTTATGATCACTGGGTTCTTAATTTGTGTTTGTCATGTGTTGAGTGCTGTGAAGTGCTTGGCAGCCCTTCTACAATTAAGCGCGTTCTTTTCACTCTAAGAAAATAAAAGAGCAGGTATGTGAGAGCCCTTCTTTAAAAATAAATAAAATGCCTTTTATAAATAGATGGGGAAACTGAAAACTTTTAAAAATCAGTGCTTGTAAACTTTGCTGGATAAAGGCTGCAATTCCAGTTATTCCTGCAGCAAAAATGCCTTAACTTGTGGTTTGCCCAGCTGAAGAGCAGCCAAAGTCCTGGAAATCCTTCCTCCTCGTAATCAAGAGCTCTTCAGAGCTACATCAGTATTTCTTAAACATGAAGTAAATTATTTTTTAGGCTTGTCTGTATTCAGACTGACCAATGAGCTCTGGGAAGTGTTTCTGTATAAACTAGAGCGAAGCCACATCCTTAATGGTTTCCCTTTGCCTGCCAACATAAACTGCTCATCATCAAGCATGGCTGGATTTCTTACTGTGCTGGGGAAACTCGAGATGTTTCTCTACCTCTTGGGGTCTGAAATTGCTCCCATTCCCCAGTCATTCCTCCCCTCTGGAGACTGCCATGTAATCTAACCCGACTGGGTGGGAGGACAGAAATACAATTTGTGAGGCAAAAATTGTATTTTTGTTTGTTTTTTTTAATTTTCTTTAAATGTTTTTATTTCCTTTTGTTTGCTGGAGGCTGGGCTTCCAATAGTATAGAAAAGAAATGCAAATATTATAGTTTCCAAATTCTTTGGGGGAAGGGATTTTGACCAGGGCTCTTGTAAATAATTAGCTTGGACACAGGCAGAATTGTTCCGGCGTGGGACAGATTCTTCCTGTTCTTCTCACTGTTTGTGTCTCCTGGTTCTTCTTGGAGGAGCCTGGTGTACCCTCCTCGCCCAGCCATGGTCCGGAGCAGCACCAAGTCTGCTCCAGGAGACCTACACCCATGTGCCTGCAGCACCCGCGGGCAAGTGTGATGCAAGTTTTTTGCTATTTACCAAGTACCCGACTGCGTAACCTTGAGGCTTATTAAGGAAAACAAACTGAGCTCAGCTGTCTCCTGGTCAGCAAACTCCAGTTGCAAAGAGCATCCCGTAACTTGCAGACTCGGTTAATTAAGGAACTGAACTGAGAAGCAAGTGCTGGACTATGCTTTAGGCTTAAAATAAAGACATTTACTTGCAAGCATCCTCCAGCTCTCTTTGACAGGAGTATGGGTGTTCGCTTGTAGTATTGCTTCAAAATAATGTAATTTGAGCTGAACTCTCACCCTGGGTCTTAAGGCTGGTCTATACTGGGGTGGCTTTGGAGCGCCTTTAACTGTGAACTGCAGCTCTGCATTTCTTCTGCACGAGGAACATTGTGACATCTGGCCAGTGGTTGGCCGTACGGTGCCCAGGGCACAGCGATCTTCATCGTTTTGTCACCAACTCTCCATTCCAACATAATGGTAAAAGCCACTGCTGGTGATATACCAGTGCTGCCTCCACTGGCCTTCTTGCCCAAAGGGGCAAGTTTGACAGGGCAGTCCCAGGAAACCATCTATGGTGAGAATTTGACATTTTCTGTCCTCCCTCTCTGTGACTGCTGTTCTGACTTTAAAAATAGAAGGAGATTGTCTCATCTCAAGGCAAAGACTTCTCAAGAGGGTTAATTATGTCACACTTATTATCTGCTCTGCAGATCTTTTTAGGCAAATATCATGAATCATTTTTTATTTTAGCTGTGTACGAGCTTTTCAAACCCAAGGGCTGCAGCAGCCCCGTGCGTGCTGCAGAGGCGACGCTGAGCTGATCGCGGCTCGTGTCACCATCCAGCTGCCTGAGCTGGGTGCGCTGCCCTGGAAGGGCCACGGTCCCGCTCTGCAGAATCCGGCAGCTTGCACAATCAAAAAGATTTCACGCTAGAAATGTTACCAGGCTTTTTCAGATAATATGGTCTCATTCCTGCTCTTGCTGGAGTGGGCACCTTTGGAGTTTGAGTGAGGCTGGTGACATCCTCATGGCGCGCCAGCATGGCGCCACTTCACACCTCTTTTCTGAGGTGTGTGAAAGAGAATGGAAACTGTCTTGCAGCTCAGAGCTGAGAGTGCCCTGATCAGTGTTGGAACAAGGTGCCAAACGATCCCATGGGTTTTATTCTGAACTCTATGGCTGATGTGCTGGCCCTGTCCACACTGAAGGTGAGGGGAATGTACTCTTGTTCCTGACGCTGCAGACTAGGATCTATTTTTCTTTGCAAAGGGATGCTCCCTGCTTTGAGCCTTCAGTGATGGCTGATGAGCGTATGGTAGCCCAGGAGCGGGAAGCGGCCCAGGGACCAATGGAACACAATTTCAAAATAACGGGAAAGAGCTATTTTTTTTCTTTTTTTTTTTTTTTAACTTTCTTTGGAGGATCAAATCGGCAGTCTGCTAAATTCTTTTAATGTTAAAACTTTCAGAGCATAAGCAATGACCTGTGAAAAGGAGCGCTTGGATCTAGACCCTGTGCGTGATGAGGTCTGGCATGTCTATTATGGCCAATTAAAGTGACAGGTAGAGGAGTGTAAACACTGACTCCTGCCGCTCGGGCTGCCCGCCGCCTCTCCTCTGCCTTGGAAAAGGCCGGTCGGTTTGAACTGCCAACCCAGAGCACAAAGCAGCCTTTCAAAACCTCTGTGCCCTCTGCTCGTGTGCTTCAGTGTGAACAGCCCAGAAGCTGGAGCTTGGGCTTTCAGTCAAAACCTGTTGTCCTTGAATTGCAGGATTGTCTGAGATACAGATGTTATCTCACAAGGAGCAGAGGCTGGCGGTGCTCGGCAGCACAGGCACAGCTTGCTGTTCTCTGGGGACTCCACCAGCTTCCCAGGATTTGGATCTTGGGAATGAACTTGCCCATAGAAGTCTCTTCCGATACCCATAGCAGCATTGCGTGAAGCTTTGACTTAAACTGAGCTTCAAATATTAGATCCGAGTAACTAAACATTAAATAAACTTAACTTGTGGCCCTAAAATAGCTTCTTATTTGAACAGTTTAGTAAAATAACTATGCTCTGCACACTTGAACTCTGAGAGATTTTAAACTCCCAGCTATGTGGGGAGTCTTGGTGTTCTTCCATGTGGCAGCAGGAAGGAGATGGGAGCAGTTTTGATGATTTCTTCCCATCAACCTGCCTGCAAGCTGTGTCGCTGCCCACGGCAGCCCCTGCGCTGCCTTGTGCTCGGCCGTGTGGGTGAGAGCCGCAGTCACTCCACTTCCTCATGGACACAGATGCAGAAGTGCGGTCTGTCTCGCTGCTTCTGCATTTTCCTCTTACGCAATTTCTCCTGTTTCCAGTCAGATCAAAGGGTAGATCATCGTCTCCCCACCTCTGCCTTGACAACTGAAAGGGAAAGAAAATACACTGAGGGAGAATCTGTGCTTTAAAAAAAGGTCATAGCCCAGCTGGTGTAAATATGTAAATGTTTGTAGAAGAGTGATGTGTTTCTAAAATGCATTGGTGAGAAATGCTTCACACACTTCTTTCTTACCCAGTAATTAAGACAATATGTACCTTCAATGCAGTGACTGCCTAAATCCAGATGAGAGTCTGGATTTTCTCTGTGATGGATGTGCAACAGTAAGGAACATTTCAGCTGAGGCTGCCAGGTCTGGCACACCTCCACGTGGCACCTCTTCCCTTCCAGTTGTGATGAGGTGACTTTTGCTGGGAAGAAACTGGCTGGGGAGGATGCAAGGACTCAGACTTGCATCTGTCCCCCAGCTGGCACATTCAGCTTGTTGGGTGGGTGCAGGGTGGGGACACGATCCTGGTGAGGGAGCTGCCGTGGCTGACGTGCACGTGGCATTTCTTGTTTCTGGTCGCGTGTGATGGTTCCAGCTCTTGCTAATCCAGTTGCCCAGGGGTGGGAGACTTGGATCCTCTTTTCTTTCCTGTCTCTTCTGGAATACTAGGAGGCTGTCTAAATGTCAGGGGTGCTGGTGATTTGGCTGTGATGGGAGCGAATTTTAACTGGGCTTGCTCTTCATCATGAATGTATTGATGTGCGCGTGTCGTGTAGCCTGTCAGCCAAGTTGCTAGCTTTCAGCTGCTTTATGTACATATTTTAGGCATTGCTTCCAACCTGGGAAAGCCCAGGTCACTCACTGCAGGGCAAGGCAGAGCTGTATTCCCATACCCACCAAGAGCCGATGCCGCTTTCCTGCCCCACAAGGATCAGAAGGAATCCATGGGAATCGCTGTCTCCTGGCTCCTGCTCCTGTTTGGGGTGGCCGTGCAAAGGCAGCCTCTGCTTACTCATCTGGCTTCAATGCAGCCGCACAATTGCCTCTTTCGAGGAAGGAATTCATTAGTTGCTGTGAAGTGGCCTTGCATCTTTGGGCAGCAGGTGCTTCTATAGAGCAAACTGTTGCTGAATATTCAACAGTTGCTATACAAGCGTCTGGCAGACTGCCTGTGAAGCACTTGGAGTTATCTTGAGCATCCGATTAGATAAAGTGCAGAGTACTTACTGCTTTAAAGCTACCCACAGCTATGTTGTGCTGGTGGTATGGTTTTTTTGTTGTGTTGTTTTTTTTTTTTTTAATACATGAATCTTCCAAGATCATAAGCATCAACTTCATCTCTTTTCACTCAGCCAACAAAGAAGGGAACTGCCTAGCAGAACGAGAAACACAGTGATTCATATTCAGGTTATCAGAAATTCATTCTCTTACTGGTTTTGGCTAACGACATGTACACTGAAAACAAATGACTCAGGATAGAATTGTCTTCTAATGTTTAATGTACTGTTTAAACTCAAGTTAGCTCATTTGAGGCTACATGAATAACACTTGTTCTTGCCAGCCTCTAATTTGGTACATAAAGTCCTGTAGATACCTAAACTATGAAGGAATAATTAGAGGGGTTAAGCTATGCATTCAGCCTTTTCTTTTTCTTTTGTCTTTTTTTTTTTTTTAGGAGTTTAATTTCCTTAGGTGTGGTCTGTAGGCAGCTTGTGCTAGATGTCATCACTGAAAGTATGAGAAAGGGTGAGCACTGAGCAATTGCATCTTCAAATATCTTATGGCTGTAGTCAGTAAGGTGTGGGTGCCTATATATTGTCATTGCCTCCAAAAGCTCATTTATTGTATTCTTTTTTTTTCGTGGGGCTTAGAAGCGGAATTTCAGGAGCAGAGTAATTAGACTTCAACAAAGAATAGAGGTACTGACCAGCATGGGTACGTGCAGCCTGTGCTGTAGCTGTAGACGAGCACTCTAACAGAAGTAAATATGTGAAGGTTGGGTTGCCATAAAGTGACAGGAATGAAAAGGGAGCCCTTAGCCTTTGTGGATGACACTGCACATATAATTGCTGATGGACTTTTTTAAAAGAGCATCTAGGCTGCTATTATTAGAAAAAGCAAAGGTGTGGTGTTACCTACAGGGAACCAGAAGGGAGTTTTGCATGATCTACTTGACCTTTACTTTCTTGTGTTAATTTGTTTAATACCAGTGAGATTTTCCTACTGTAAAAACTTGCTTAAGCAGAGAGAGACTTCTCCAAGAGCTCTGAAAAAGTCGTGCTAATTGGGAGGCAGGGCTGGGCAAGAGCTGTTTCTTCCTTCCCTACCTTGATTTGCAAACTCCTACTTGAGGGATCCACCGTGTGCTCTGGGCCCCTCTCCTTCCCTCTTGGATCAGACTTTTACCAGCTGGTGCAATTCCATAACAGCAATCGGGGCTTTATTGCATTAAACTTAAGAGAAACGGGAGCTCCGTGCCCGCGGGACTTAGCGTGCAGGAGCAAACTTTGTGGAAATGTTAGATAAACAAACACTCCTGGATACTTCTGAAACATCTTAATTGCTCTTAACAATCTTTATTTTTTCAGCACCTACTAAAAAGATCTTACTGCTTGTGCTGCCTATTTGTAGATCCCAAGGTACTCTGCAAAGAACAAGAGTGTCGTTACACCTGCTTGTGTATGAGGGTGCAAGGTGCAGGTCGAAAGATGTGGGGAAGAACCTGGGGCTGTAGCGGGGCCAGACCCGACTCCACGACCCGTGTCTGCCCTGCCAGACCCTGTGGCCGAGGGCTGCGGCCGTGGAAAGGTGCTGCGCCTCAGAGCTAGAAATCTGATTGCATGAGGCAACGTGGCTTCAATCAATATTACATGGCAGAGACCAAGAATAAATCTTTTTGGACATCTCTTGGAGTGGTACCTAGGGAAAGTTTCAGGCTTAAGGCTGACACAGAAAAGTGGAAGACAGCATATACACATGTGGTTATTATTGTGTAGTGCTGAAGTGTCTTACTGATGTTACTTGTGTTTATGGAAAACCTGTTGAAAGCTCAGCTAGAAAAGCATCCAGGTATCTGCTGTATGTACCTAGAGATTCGACCGCCGCAGGTAAAGCTGTCCTTTTGAATGCTTGGGTGTTCATTAGTTAACTTAAGTTTGAGCTGGTGGGGTTGTTTTGAATTTCTTAGATCTCCGTGTGCCAGGATTTTTCACAGTCTCGTAAACTGGTATTTCAGGAAAAAATGGAAGGCAAGACCTGCATTTCTAGTAGCAGTTTTTGCAAATCTTAAAAAGCTTTAGCTTCTGTCTGACTCTGCCCATGTTGAGGTGAAAAAGGCACTGAGAAAAATCAGTGTCATTGTCGTAGAACGTGATTAGTTCTGCAAACGGAGGTTCAAACCTCTGTGGCTGTAGCCCAGGAGTGTCCAGGGGCTCCGGGGGTGACTGGAAACCGTGGCGCTGCAGGTGATGCCGCTGTAACTGCGTCCCGGTGAACGTGCTGCTCTGGTGCCAGTGCCCTGGGATTCCTGGGGAGGGAGCGGGGTGGGTGCAGTTGGGCTAATATGAGGTGTATCCATGAATGAAATGCTTCATTACTTACGCCAGTAAACTAAACGTTAAATTTGTGGTTGTCCTAACCTGTTGGCAATAATTCAATGGTAAAACCACCGGTGGAGCTTGCAGGTGAGCTTTGGACTGGAGCTCTGAGTCAGAGCATTTGCAGGACTCCCTCTGGAGTCACAAATTATTTGTGTCACGCTGGATGGGAATTGTCAAAGCAGTTTTGTGTTGCTGCGTATCAAACAAAGGACAGAGTAAAATCTTCAGCTCTATTTTTTTTTTTTTTAATTAAGAATTTTTATGTGTCCCTCAGGGACAAGCAAATAGAAAACAGCTTGTCTTGGCTGTTGTGAGCGTTCATGGGGCAAGAAGGGGAGGGAAGGGATGAACAGCAAGAGCAAAGTGTTGTAGTAATGAGAATGATGTCTTATTCTAATTGATACTTAATCAAGACATGGTTCCAGGAGGCAAGAACAGATGGCTTTGGGGTTTTTTTTCTGCTCTCTTACATGTTTGTTTGTCACCAAGACTTACCATAAATGTTTTAACACTTGCCAGCTCCTTTTTCACCTTACAGATTTTTGCCCGTCCTCAAAGACAGAGTAAGCTGTTAGACTTATCGGCTTGCTTTTTTTTAATTGATAATATTAATGTATGAAGTCACTGAGATTTGGTCCTGTGACTATGTTCTTACAAAGAGTGCTTCCTAACTAAAAAAAAACGTTGAGAATATTTATTACTCCCAGTGCATTTTGATAGTAAATTAGGGCAAAATTGACTGTGTTCTATTATCTGGGTGTTGTGTCCCTCTCTCCTATAGAAGAGAGACACCAAGCCAGAAACAGTGTCTGAGCCCTTCTGGAAGGTGCAGGCTGCCCCAGGGGTTTGCAGGAACTGCCCTTTGTAAAGCAGGCCAGGCTTTTTTTTTTTTATGGCTTTTATTCAGTATCACTTTTGCTTACTAGGGCATCCAGATTGTGGGGTTTGCTTCTCCTGTGTCCTCTTAGCTGCTTTGAAGGGTGATCTGAATTGCCTCCCAATTCTTCTTTTGCCAGGGTGGTGAAATCCAGGACTGTGCCTACTTGGATAGCGAAAGCACCTACAGCGAGTTAGAGCTCTTTCCTGATGAAGACGCGATGACTCTGGCACAGCAAGAGATTCACCATGAGTCTGACATGGACAGTGCTATTGAGAGCGCCCAGAGCTCGGAGGCCTCCGACGTGTGTCGGATCGAGGACAAGGACGGTGTGCTGGGTGGCCTGTTTCTGCCTGGTGACAAGTGAGTGGTGGTTTTGCCCTGTGGCAGCCCCGTTTTGAGGCATATGCAAAAGGGATGGGGAGGAAGGAGTCTTTATTTGACTCATCCCTACTGTGTGAGGCTGGGGATGCCTGAAGGATTTAGAAACTTAATATCCATTTACAATATAAAGGAAATGGGTGTCCAGGTCCTCTTAAGTGGCTTAGACAGTCTCAGCCCTTGCTCCTTCTGGCACGTTCTGTGAGCACTCATGGGACTTGTGTGTTGCGTGTTGAAGTGGAGGTGTCAGGTCTCTCCGGAATGGATCACTTCGTTAGCATCCCCCAAAACTTAGCATCTTCTGTGTTCTCGTGACCCTTACTTGCTGTAATTAAAACAAATACTTCCTGCAAAGCAGTGCAATGTGGGGAATGCTGCTTTAGTCTTTTGTACATCTAGTTGTCTGAAGATGTGGGCTATGCAGATTTGCTTTGTAACTCCCATGTACCAACTTAATTCTATGTGTTTCTAATTTTCCATAACCTCTAGTGTGCAACAGTAAGTTGTGTTTAACACAGGGTGTCCTGGCATGTGCGTGTCTAACCATAGTTTGCTGTTAACACAAGAGTGTCTCTGTAATCCTAACTGGACCCTTCCCAGGTGTGTACATGGAGTGTTGGTAAAAGCTGACTGGGGCAAAGGGACCCATTTTGATTTAATTGTGCTTTGAACCAAGTTAATGCAGTACCACAGGACAGAGCTCAGCTGAGCTTCCTTTGTAAGCCTCTGCCCTGTCTTCCCTATGCTAGGCTTGTCATCTTGATTTGTGTCTCTCGAGCTCCTTTCCTTGCCGAGGCAGTCGTCCTCCTCTCTCTGTGTTTCCTCAAGATGCTGCTTGTGCAGCCTCATTCCCACCCTCCTGAGTTTCTCAGCTAACTGAGATCTGACCTTCTCCTGTTTGCTCCAGCAATCCCAGAGACTTTATCAAGATAATTCCAGTTTTCACCAGCTCTTTATCAAACTTATCTCCTTGCCTTGCGATTCCCAGTTCTTCAGTTCTCACAGTGACTTGTATCCATACTAGACAGTTTCCGGCCTGCAGCTGGTGGTGAATTCAGGATCTACCCTGAGCACAGACTATTTCAACCCAAGCAGTTTACAGTTTGGCAGCTGAGGACTGCTCATTTACCTCCATCCCTGGTGGAAGTGCTATAAGGAGCTGCTTCTCAAACAGACTTGGTGTAACGACACTGAGATGAAAACAGTAGTTGCAGTTACACTGATCATAATCACCTGAAAACTTATTAATACACAGTACGTCTGTGGCACAGCAGTTCTTTATGAATAGATGTTAGTGGGATGTGGTTTGCTTCTCACTAACCCATCGCCCAGCCAGGAGCCTCATTAGGTAAGTTTGATCTATTTCTAGTGTGAGTATTCCAATCTTCCTGATCTTCATCCTTTAATAGTGTGCCAGGCTTGACTTGCCCTAATTTCTGTTAATGTGAATTAGATAAGTGAATTGCAGGTTATAAATGGATCTCAACAAAACAGGAGAAACAAAAGAGCATACATCTGAAACACTGGCAGGCTTCCTCTTCTGCTAATTGCTTTTGGAGGGAAGAGATATGCAAATAATGCTGCTTGCACCATCCACCAAAGGAGCACCATTGCATCTCTTGTGTGCAGCTCATAAGTGTAGGATTACAGGAAGAGGAATCTCCTTGTCTCTGACAGAGCAGGGCACTGTTAAGAGACTCAAAAGAAAGCTAGAAGGTAATATTGTTGAGCTGCTGGAGAATGACATCAACTGGGAGCTGCTGTCCCATGGCTCAGCTAGTGGAGTCGAAGACAAAAGCACTGTGTGCTGAAGCAAAGGGAGCAATAATGGAATCAGTGCTCTGTCTGTATTGCAGAGGCGCTGGATTCTGCTTTGTAGTGGGAACAGTAATGTGTCACACAACTCCAGGGCTCAACATGTAGAGCATGTGCTTCAGGCCTCAGATGTGCATTTTCTGTAGGGAGAAATTTGTTTATAAGAACTTCTATGTGAATTTACTGGCTCATCTGTTTGAATGCCTTACTGAGGTGGGAGCTGAGCAAACCTGTGTAAAATAACCTGCCTCTGCAAGCCAGCGCACTGCGTGACTGCAGGGCGATCTGGGCTCTGGGCAGGACAATCGCTGTGCACCGTCTGCAGCAAACTTGCTCCGTTGTATGAGGTGTGATGTGCTCAAAACTGCTCTGCCAGTTCCTTTCCTCTGATGCCTGGCTTTGCTGATCTGTTTACCTGTATGCCCTCTCTCTCTGAGGTCACAGGGTCCTGCCATTCCCTACCTGTTTGGCACTATCTCAGGTACTTCTCTGGTATTAAAGCGGCCGTTTCTTGTGGTCTGTATCTCCTCTGGAAGACACATTTTGTCACAATGGAAGGAAGGGCAGGAACACAGCCTTTGTTAGGTCTGGCATGTGGTGAACTGAAGTTTGTTTCTGGCCACACCAGAGAGGGTGGTTGGAGCTCACGGGGTGTGGGAGAAGGTTTTTGGGGATTACTGGGAAACTGTGGAATACAGCAACAGCCTCTGTCTTGTACACGTTCCTCTCGCTGTCCCATGCATTTTGGAGTTGTCTGCGCAGTTCCTACATTCAGAGCAGGTCTCATAAGCAGCAGTCTTCACCACCACATAGAAATGATGACTGAGGATTGTCAAGGTGTGCTCTTTAAAGTGAAACGGCTTGTGTTGATCGACAGGTCAACACAGATAGCTTGTCCACAGATTCTCCTGCTCCTGTCTTTCAAGGCACCATGTCAAATGTGCATCAGATGTGTTTAGTACTCCAGTTTTTTAGGACAAAGTAAGTGGGTTACAACTTCAAATGAGGGTACAAGCTGTAAAGCTGGAAGATTCCATGTGAGGTGAGACACTATCAAGGTCGGCCTTCGAGACATTTTGACCTCTTGTTTCAGGTCAAGTCCTCACAACCCTTCTGCAGCATCCGACCTCTCAACTTATTCCACCACGTCTCTGATCAGTAATGAAGAACAGTTTGAAGACTACGGTGAAGGAGATGATGTGGATTTTAGTCCCAGTAGCCCATGCCCTGATGACGAGACCAGAAACAACGCCTACTCTGACCTTGGCTCATCTGTATCTTCCAGGTTGCTCCTTATTAACAGACAGTTTTTCAGTTTTGTTTTTCTTTGAGCATGGATGACCATACCAGAGTTTACACTGGTTACATAGACTCACCTTAAAGCAAAATGTTATCAGTTTATTTTCTGCCCTGCAATTGACAGACTGCATTTAATAGTAAGAGCTATAGCAAATATGTTGTTTCTGATAACGTCTTTTTCTAACTGAGTCAGTTGATGATTTTAAAATCCTTCCCCAAGCAAGGGAATGGATGAGCAGGGTTGGGGAAGAGCTGAGCATGAAGATGCTCTGGGATTTGTCTGCTTGGATCAATAGCACATGAAGGTCTCGTGCTTCGTTGCTAACGCAGGACAAGCTCAGCATGTCTCTCTGTTCTGCATGCAGCCCCACATGCCACCCTCTGTTTCAGGCACTTCTGTCATGCATGCGGAGCCAGCACCCCTCTCACTGCCCCTTCCCCATGATGGCTTGTGTCCTTCACCCCCTATTTATTTGGGTTTACGCGACCCTTTCCATTTCCATTTCTGGGGCTCTGTGCACTTCATGCCATGGTTGCTCTCTTTTATTTGAGTTTATTTTCTCTTTATCATGCCAAGAGCTACTGTTACCTCCTCTTTAGACCTATATCCGCTTCTCCTTTCCTCCTCATCCTAGGGTTCCTTCTGTCCCACCAACTGAGGTGGTTCGTGTGGCTACTTCTTACCAGACCACTCTGTTTTTCATCTTCCTATGTTTTTCTTGGAGAAAAGACTCTTCAGGTTGCATGCCAGGCTCTAGTGGGAAGATGGGCGAGATGAGAAGGGGACATTGCTGAGGTGGAACATACTAATGTAGCTGCTTTTGCTACATGCATCGCATGGACTGTGTATATCTTGTGCTATTCTTCCAGTCACCCAAACTGATTCTTTCCACTGACATCCACAACATGTCCTCCATAAAGCCTCAACCCAGACAGGTAGACTTGCCCTAAGACAAGCATTCTCCATCATCACCTCGAAGTTAGATGAGCTGCAGTTAGAGGTGGTTCCCCAAGTTCCTCATCTGTAATTCTGACACACAGTCAAGAGGAAAAACTGTTGTGAGTTGGTTACTATAGCTAGTAACATCTTTCCTTTCCTGCAAACAGTGCTGGCCAAACACCCCGAAAAATGAGGCATGTTTATAACAGCGAGTTACTGGATGTTTACTGCTCGCAGTGCTGCAAAAAGATAAATCTACTCAACGGTTTGGAAGCCAGGCTGAAAAACTTGAAAGGAAACAGGTAAGCAGCCTATTGCAGTGCTTTTAGCAGTGCCCCCTTGGAATGGGACTGGCTAGTGGCAGGACAAGAGGAAGAAAGAGCCCTCTCCTTCCCTGTGTCCCATTCTGTCTTACACATGCATCGTTCTTATAAAACAGTAAGAAATTCAGACCTTGACATCTAGCCTGAACCAAAATGTGGTTCTTCATTAGCTAATAAGTATTTTTCTGACTTAAGGTGCAGATGGCATTAATAAACTAAAATATTTTACCAAATGAGCTGTTTGATTGCAGAGGAAGAGTGGTATTTCCAGGAATTTTTCCCAGGAATTGGGGTCTGCTGTGCTGCTTAGTGCGGGTCTCCAGTTAGCTACAGGTGGGAAGGAGGGATCTGGCAGATCCTTAGCTAATGCATATAATTTTACATACAGAATCACAGGATTACTTTGGCTGGAAAAAGCCTTTAAGATCATCAAGTCCAACCTCTCCTGTGCACTGTTGGTCAGCAGAGGTACCTCATTCCTCTGGGATCTTTTTTGTCCTAAAGGAAACTTGGAAAAATGATAAATCCTGTGGCAGAAGTGACTTTTGCGGTTCTTTACAATTTCAGCTTTTTCCTTACATTTCTATCTCTGCCCTTCCATCCATTTCTAAACTGTGCTGAGCACTTGGAAAGAATCCAGTCCTTGCAACAATCAGCTAGGATTTTTGGAGGAAATTTTTTGGTGGGTTTCTAGCTCCCTCTAGAAACTGAATGTAGATCCTGCCTGTGTAATCCTTGGCACAGAGCGCTCTGCACGGCTTCTTCTCTTGATGACACGATAGTGTAGTACTTGACATGAACAGTGTTCCTGCCCTAGCAAGGAGACCGCTAACACCTAGACCGTGACCCACTAGCTCTTTGGTGATTTTATGGGTGAGGCTGTATAGATCTAGCTGAAAGAGAGTGATGCCCCAACAAAGAGCCGTGTGTCAGTGTGCACACAGAGATGCAATGTCCTCTTGACGAGAGATGCAGCTGGATATGTTGATTTAGGTCTAGTGCTGTTGTCTGGTCCTTCATTTAGATAATGCTAGTCCCTGGCTGCAATAGGGAACTGCAAAAATGGAAAGCATCTTAGTTCCTGTGCTGAACTGGGGAGCGTTATGGGGAAGGATAAACTAACTGTTTATAAAATTATCTAAAAACTGGGCATCCAGAAGAAATGTCCTTCATTAACTCAGTGTCCCTTTGTGGTGTTTCTAATGTTAGTTTCGTTCCGATTTACACTGACAAATCTCTGCTAAATATAACAGTATTCACAAATTGACTTATTAATTATCACATTAATTTATGGCTCCACTCATCTTCACATTGTGGTAACTGCAGCTTGTGATTAAGTTGTCTAAGAATATTGTTCTTTCATTAAAAAAGTCAATATTATGTTTCATTGTGCAATTCAGCTGGAGTTTAAACTAAGACTGAATCCAACACTGATCAAATAAGTGTTTAATTCCTATATTGTTCCTTCTGTATCCATGTAGCCCTAACAGGAAAATATCAAGCACAGCTTTTGGAAGGTAAGAATCTTCAACTTCTAATTAATATCTGTGGAATCAGCTATAACAATTCCAGAAGTGGGGGTGGGAGGAGAGAGGAGAAATAAGTTTAGGGAAACAAAAATGTGCTGAGACAAGTTTGCAGAGGAAGGGGCCTGTATTTGGGTAAGGGTGTTACAGAATGTAGAAGCCACTGCTGGTGTTGGAGCAGAGCCTTGAACTGGAAGCAGCTCTGTTAAGAACACCGTTACCTCCTTGTCTGCCAACTTTATCCCTTTGTACTGCTATTCCATCAGTCCAGTTATTGCATCTTTCACCCTCGTAATGTGGGGCTTTTTGCTGTTGTTGCCAAAATGCGAAGGAAAGCAAGAGCATTCCTTTAAAAAGAGCAAACAGAATTTGGGATCTTCCTTTGGCCAAATGAACCAGCCCTGGTCTGGGGAGGACTATAAGTTGCAAGAATATTTTAAATAATCTCCAGTGTTATGGATTCTGGCTCTATTCTGGGACTGCTTGAGATTCCTTTTTTTTTTTCTGTTCTTTAAATAAGTTCTTACTGTGTAAAATTTTCTAGATAACCTGTACCAACCAGTGCGCAGTGGTGACCTTATTTTTAATTTCTTTTAAGGCAAATATAACTCAGTACATAGTGTGAATAAGGCTAAGCGGTTTTTAAACTATGTTAATGCTGGTGGCAGAGCCTATAAAAACCAGCAAATAACTCACACCCTAGAGCTAATGTAATTGATTGTGCTCAGTACAACTTCATTTAGCTACCAGTGTCTTACAAGATGCTTGTGCTTAAATAGTTATAATTGTCAATGAAGTGATTGCACAGATTTTAGCACCAGATATTCGAAGTGCAAAGCCAGGCTATAAGACAGTACCCAGACTCTTTTTCCTCGCTCCTTATCAGGAAATATAATTATCCTTCTGATCTTTCAGACAACTGTTCCACAACAGTAACTTCAGCAGCAGCAATGGCAGCACAGAAGACCTGTTCAGAGACAGTATAGACTCCTGTGATAATGATATAACTGAAAAGGTGAGAAGCTTTGTGCATTGCGATTAATGTACCCAACAAAATCCTGCTGGAGACGTGTCAATTGGCAAAGTGCTCTTGCTCACAGTTACCAGCAGTCTGAAGTAGCTCATTCAAAATGTCCTTGATAATCCATTAATATTATGACTTTGGTTCACAAAAATGCAAGAATTGTGCAAGTACAGATCTAGGTGTTGTATTAGTACTTTTTTACTGTGTATTTGCACTGGTCACCTTCAAGGAAGATGCAGGGACTGGGGAACACAGAATTTCAGAGCTTAATTTCACTGCTGGCTTTGCAGGGACTCATGCCCCTGTAAAAAGGGTAGCACAGCTAAATGCCAATTAGGAACAGTAAGGGCGTGTATGAAGACAGAGTGAAACTTTTAATCTTTTCCGCTTCCCCTTCCAGGTAACGTACCTAGAAAAAAAGGTGACAGAACTGGAGAATGACAGCCTGACAAATGGTGACCTGAAGAGCAAACTGAAACAAGAGAACACGCAGCTAGTTCACAGGTAATAAAGCACCGAGCCAGTTGTCTTTATCATGTCAGAGCAGAGCTAGAACAAAGTTGTAGAGAAGGAATATCTCTACCTATAAAATATGACCAAGTCTTCTGATTTAATGCTGACAGACAAAATAAGATAAGGCTTCATCTGAGAAACCCAAGTGGAACAGGGCTGCCTTGCTGAACTGTCAGCGAGCAGAGGCCTTCCAAGCAAGTTTCTTAGTACAGAGAAGTTACTGACTTGCACAGAGCAAGCTCTCCTGTTATAAGAGAGGCTACCACTAGAGTTTTTCTTGCATGTGGCAAGAGCAAAAGGCTGGATCATAGTCCCAACTTCTTGAAACTGAGAATGAAAGAATAATAGATGAACTGATACTACGTAATTCTATACTGTTTGGAAGATTAAATACCAAGAGAGATACTGGGAGAGGTTGAATGCCAAGAGAGATGGTGAAGTAGAATGAAATGAGTGGGGAGGAGAGAGGCAGTGAAGTTGCACACATTTTTTTTTTTTAAGCACTTGTGAAGCTGTTACTGAAATGAGATCTGGTTTCCTTAGAGTTCATGAGCTAGAAGAACTATTGAAAGACCAGGAGACATCAGCAGAACAGACCCTGGAAGAAGAGATAAAGAGACATCGAGAAGCATATAGCAAGTATGAAAAAGAGAAAGGCACTGAAATTGAACTACTAAATACAAGGTAACAAACATCTTGGTGCTTTCCTCATTTTCACTTTGCATGTAAATGTAGACTGTTCACAACCAAATGGTGCACAGATGGTTACAGGTTAGTAGTTCTGTCAAGGAGCTGTGCAGTTGCATATCTAATGCCCCAAAGCTTGGAGGATGCTTTACATTAATGCTTTAATCCGTGTGGCCCATGTAGACCACTTAGCTGGATATTTGGCATGGATACAAGGAGGGAATTGTGACCAGCTATAGCAAACACTTGCGTCTGCGTTTGTTTCTTCCTACTTAATTGTTTTTAGATACCTGTTGTTAGGAGCATAAGAATCTGAGGGTCAGTGTAGCATTTTTTTGGTCCTAAACCAAACAAAAAGCACCCAATAGCTCATGATAAAAAATGCTAAGATTAGAAATACTTTCTTGTTTGCCGTTTCTATCAAGTGCAAATGAAATGGCTTTTTAAGAGCATGCTGGTTTTTACATCTGCATTCTTGAAGAGGCATTTGCTTTAAGATTTTTGTTGTTGACACAGGGTTCAGCAACTGGAAGAAGAAAATGATGAGCTGAAAAGCACTGTCACACGACTGAAATCACAAACAGAGAGATTAGATGAGGTAACGAAACCCCTGGGTGCTTGAGCAATTTAACAGCTGTTTGATTTGTGTAAGAGCAAACTTGCGTAGTGATTGGGCCAGCTTCTTTATCTTGCCTTCCCTACACAAGAATATTGTTGGAATTGGAACATCGGTCACCTTTAGTGGCAGGAATGCTCCAAGACACATCAGTTTATGACTAGTTGTGTTGTAAAACTGAAGGTGGTTCATGCACTTGCAAGCTAGCTATGAAGTTTCCTGTTTATTCTAGGAAAAGCAACGCATGTCAGATAGGCTGGAAGACACTAGTCTGCGACTGAAGGACGAGATGGATTTGTACAAGAGAATGATGGACAAGCTGCGGCAGAACAGGCTGGAATTTAACAAGGAGAGGGAAGCCACACAGGAGGTAGGTGTGAACTGGGATGTAAGACCAGGCAGTCACCTCTCATCTGCATGGAAGCCCACCTGACACAGAATGGACAGACAGGATGAACACTGAAAACACAACATCCAGGGCATGTATTGCTGGATTGTGTTTCTACAGGAGAGGTACCCATAGTGCAATGAATGCTGCAAGAATACTGAGTAAATGGCAATCCCTGATCCAAGGGGTTTACAGCTCTTTGAGAACTCGCAGCCGTGAATGTGTGCCCTGATGTTTCCTCTACTATGTTTGCAAGGGGAATTATGCCTCTTAGACATGAAGCTTAGAGTTCAGAGCCGCTTCTAGCTCTGAAGCAGTCTGAGTGGCCTGTGCTTCCACAGGAGAGCAAGTGCCTGTATTGTAGGACTGTCTGGCCTCAACCAGGCTCCCGGAGCACTGGTGTCAGAACACGGAGGTGCAGCACAGAGACAGCTACTGCCGGGGGCTGGTTGTGCAGGGACTGGAGAGACACGGCCTGTTTGTGTGCCCACAGCTCATTGAAGACTTGCGGAAGGAACTGGAGCACTTGCAGCTGTACAAGCTGGAATGCGAACGTCCTGGACGTGGGAGAAGTTCTTCCTCCAGCGTGAGTGAATTCAACGCCAAAACCAGAGAGATGGAAATGGAGCATGAAATAAAACGGCTGAAGCAGGTGAGGGGGGAAGGGCCTCTCGATCCATGTGAAAGGTACAGGGCTGCTTTGGAAAATGCCGATAGCTGCAGCCCCCCAGCACGCTGCCTTTAGATGTTATCTCCCCCTTCTCATACAAGCACAAGACCCACATTGTGTCTGTCTAGGACTTCTTTGCACAGGTGATGTAAATTGTGCACATGGGAAACACCTGTGATTCAGGGAGGGAGGACTTGTCACTGGTGGTAACAGTTGCTGTTAGCTTGCAGCCTTATCGTATGTCATCCAAGCTACCTGTGATTTTTAAAAATTAGTTGATTTTTAATAAAACCTTGTAGGAAGAATTTAAAAGCAATGTCTTTTCATCCTTAAATAGGAGAATCAGAAACTTCGTGACCAAAATGATGATCTCAATGGACAGATCCTAAGTCTTAGTCTTTATGAAGCTAAAAATCTCTTTGCAACACAAACAAAAGCCCAGTCTCTGGCTGCTGAAATTGATTCTGCATCAAGAGATGAGGTAATATGCTTTTTTAATCAAGTGCTACGTCCAAAAATATGCATTTTTCAATGTAATTAACTGTCAAGGTTGAACTATCTGAAGCTGACAAATGAACAACAGAAATATCTGCTTTGCTAAGAGTTCAAGAGTGTTGGAAGACTGCTTTAAACCTAACCTAAACCTAAGTGGTTTTGGATGCTGCTTTTAGTGCTTTTTGAATGCTCTTCCATTTGCCTCTCAAAAAATGGGAATTATCAGAATCTCAGTGAACTGGTTTACAATGGATTTATTTTAATGTTTTCGATCTTACAGGACATTGTGATATGATGACGTTAATTTCGTACAGAAATTACCATACCTAGTTAATGAAATTTTTACTTTCTGTTCTAGATTTAGTTCTAAGTTACTTCAGTAACAACCTCTCAGATCTAAATTTGAGCTATATATTCCCTGTAGCAGAGCTGAATTCTTGGAGAAAGTATTAATAGAGATACAGGGAGGAGCTAGAATACCCATCACAAAAGAGAACTGGTGATCCTGAGCAGGCTCTAGTCTCTCACTTGTCTGAATTTCATGCTATTATGTGAACTAGTGAGAATATTTCAAGAGTAACTTTGAAATGATATGTTTCAGCTCATGGAAGCCCTTAAAGAACAGGAAGAGATAAATTACAGATTGCGACAGTATATGGACAAGATCATTTTGGCAATCCTAGACCACAACCCCTCTATCTTGGAAATAAAGAATTGAAGAGAATGTGATAAGGAAAAGCAGCAACTGCCTGATTTCTCTGCACATGCCACTGGATCTAAACAACACTCTGATACTGTAAATTAGTCTATAAATATATATATATACACTCTGTGTGAGCGTGGGTGCGCGGGTGTGTTTATATGATGTTTGGTACACTGTTATTTGTCATTGAATTGGCTTGGTTAGACTTTTTCCATGCACTTTCAATACCTGTGATAAGATGGATACTGTATATTAATGTAATAACAATATAACTGGATCATGCTGTTTTAGATACTGGACAATATGACTCTACCTCTAGTCGTAAAGGTAAAAAAGACAATGGAAGCATATGGATACAGCCCTAAGGTTAGGAGCAAGAATTGTTCTTTCGTTCTTCCAGGAATTTGGGTACCACAAACCAATTAACATACCCAGGTTCAGTTCCTGACTGGTGCTGACTGTGTAATTTCCTATTTGATTTAGTTTTAGTACTTAAACCACACATAGGATAAAAAAAAAAAAAAAAAAAAAAAAAAACACAACACAACAAACACCTGTGCGGAAAAGGAAAGACACAAAGTGTAAGGAAAGAAGAGGAAGATATTGCAGAATTGTTGCTATTTGTGAAAAATCACCATCCACTTGTTTGCCACTGTCAGCACAAAGTGCTTTTTATGTGGGATCACTTTGAAACCTGCTTTGGGGTGCTCTGAGCCAGCCTGCTGTTTAGCGTGTGCGTGCATGTGTGTTTTTATTATGCTGGATCCCTGTAGCATTGAGGCTAAGAAACTCCTCAAATCTGTTCCCCTATTTTCAGGGGTTTATTATGGGCCGTGGAGATGAATTCTGGGACGCTGCCCTTTCATCCGTAATTTTAAAGATTTCACTGAAGGAACATATTCCAGTTCTTAAAAAAAAAAAAAAAAAAATAAAAAAAAAAAAAGCATGAAATAGCCTACTAAAGGGGGAGGAGGAGCAGCCCTTAAATTATGTGTTGACCCCAGACAGGCTGCACTCCTTTGAGATCGATGTTTTGTGGACAAGCTATGGAGAAGACTGGCTGGGGATGTGGAGTGACTTTTACCTATGGGGCACTAAAACAAAAAAAGTCTTGCAGAAATTGCCAATCCAGACCTAGTGCACGCATGCATATCTAAAGCTCTGAATAGGAAACATCCTGATTTAGATGAGCAGTTGTGCAGGTGCTTAACTTTAAATGTGTACTGTGACTGCTCATAGAAGTCAGTGGGACAGAACATAAGCTTAAAGTTGAGTGTGTGCTTAAATGCTGCCTTAAATCAGGATGGACTTCAATGGGTGCCTGTGTCCTCCTGAGCTGGATCTGTGTACCTTTTTAATTTAAAATGTAGCTTATAATAAGGAGCTGATGGAATTGGATAGTTGAGTGCTAAAAAAAAAAATATGCCATGCACTTTTTTTAAAGTAAAAATGTAACACTTCTGATTCACACCAACCGGCACAGAAAAATAGGCCCAAGTATCTGGCTTTCCCCAATGCATACAGATGTTTCCTCTATTGAATACATTCCCCAGAAGAATGTTACAGTAGCAGTGACTGTGCTTTTCTCTGTATTTCTTGCTGTTGGCAGTGTCTTGCCCCTAGTGTTGATGTATCTTGGTGTGTGTATATGTGATGCATTTTTCCTGAATTTGAATACATAAAACGTATTCAGTTATGGATGTAAATATATATATATTTTTCTGCAATCTTTGTGCTCTTGCCTTCAGTGATGAGAAGCAGGGGGGAAGTACTGAAATCAGGCTTTCTTGAAGGCAAGAAAATAAAACCAATTTGTTTCTGTGTATCTGCGTTAGGCAGGTGTAAAGTAACTGGAAAGCAAGAGGAATCAGAGGAATTACTATGAGATATAACATCCCAGCGCACAAAGGTGTCTGTAGGACTTCAGTGCTCTGGGAGAAATGGTATACTCTTGTTCAAACTGATGTCTCGGGGCTGGTTTCCTGAGGCTCCAGGAAGGCTCATCTGGAGGAAGGGATTTAAAAAATACTCCTTTGCCACCCAGGGATGGTGTAAAATGTCCTGTGCTAAATTGCAGCAGCATCTGTTTGTGGAGAAGCAGGTGGAGCACCCTGGACACCCCACGCACATGCCTTTGCCACCTGCTGCTGCTTCTGGATGTGCCACCAGAAGGTAGGAGAGGAACAATTAAGCCAGCTTGGTGCTACTTCTAACTCCCTGCCTATGGGACTCTTCCCCTGCACTTTAGTGATGGCATTTCCTTTGTGTGGTGCTGTCTGTGGGTTGTGCCAAGGACTTTGCTCTTTTTGTAGGCCACACAGGACTGTTTCAAATTGTCAGGTGGCTGTTGCTGACCTGCTGTGACAAGCAGGGCTGGGTGAGCTGCCCCCAGCTCTGTTCCAGGAGTGACACTTCTGTCCTGCAGTGGACTTAAAGATGAGTGAAGCTGTTGCAGGTCAGACTGGTGACTCGAGTGTTTTCCCCTAAATATTTTTAAGTAAACTGGACTCAGCTTCAAAATTTTAACAATCTAAGCCCCTTTCTCATTAAGGTAGAACATCAGCAAACGTTGAGGACTATTTCACTGAAAATTATGCTGAGCACTTGGGAAGCAGAGAGCCTGGCTTACTTCACTGAGACCACAGAGCCTGTGGACGTGAACAGAAGGCGACATGATTATAGCGATAGCCAAGTTTTTGTGCTGGTAACTACATGCAAGAGTTAAATAGTCACTGATAGTAACAAATAGTCACTAAATGTGGTGGAAATCCTGAAAGTGGCACTCTAGCCAAGGGTACCCAGCTGCAGATTTTCTAAAGGCTTCCAGGTTGTCTGGTTTAGCTCTGTACCCAGCTGCTTTAGCAATTTAGAAGCTGTTCCTTGCTCCAGTGTTTGCACTTGAAGAGTTGTCTTACCACCATGTTGGTGGTGTTTGTAGCTTTGTCTTATTGCATAAAGGAGTTATACTTCTGGATCTGTGGTACTGTTCAAATACATATCCAAATACTTGTTGTGTTTGCCAAATAGTGTGAGCTGCAGGTGGAAGAGGCATTTCACTGGCAGATGCATTTTCCTTTAAGGTATTCACTTCTAAAAATGCTAATTAGTAATTGCATTCCTAGGCTAACTACAATAACTACGGATTGTATAATAACTACAGACCAACTTGTCTTGCAATCCAAGCCTTGGAGACAACTTCTATCCCAGAAAAGAAGTCATCACATTTTATGACATGCAGGTAACTTGGTAACGATGAGTTGCTGGGAAGGAAGAAGAGTAATCCGATATTGGCATTCCAGAGAGTGCGTATTTCGATCAAGCATCAGACAGATCTGTTGGTAGAACAGACGGGAGATTGTGGGAGGTAGGAAGACACCGGTTTCAGTGTCTATTCTCTGTTAAATTCGTATTTCTTTACTGTGAGCTTCATTTGTGCTCACAGGCCAGCTGGGGAAGTACAGTCTGCCTCTGTGTCAGTGTTACTGTTGGGGGAACAATGGCTTCACTTCCCTGGGTAAATAACCTCAAACAGAAATGCATTATCATCTCATTATAGCAATATGCAAATCCAGTAAACATTCTTGTGCTGAAACCGTGCTTCTTATTTAACCTTCAGGGATGCAAAGACAATCCAAGGTACTGTATCTTGATCTGCTCCTTAGCTCATTCTGCTGTAGATTCTGAAAAGCTAAGTGATATTCTGGTCAAACCAGTTGCAAACCACTGCAGGTATTTCTGTACAGTGAAAAAAGATAACTTGCTTCTGGTGGCAGCTGTCCTTCAGCAGCTAATCCCACACACACGCTACTGCGGAAAAAATGCCTCTTTCAAAACTTGCACCTATGAGTACCTGAAATGTAGTCTCTTGAGATTTTTCTGCTATTGGCTGCTTCCTTCCAGACATCAGTATTCAGCTGCCGCCTTGTTCTGATTTCAGAGTGTGATACTGATTCAAAACTATCTTGACATCAAAAGAGTTGTTCTCAGTTTTTTGAATAACTTGTATTAAAAACGCGAGCTGTCTGAGAATGTATGTTTTGAATTGCAACAGTGCCAAACTCTAACCATCCCATCTGTTTCTAAGGAGATTTTAATATGCAAATTTGTAGCAAGTCTCAAAAAATTAATACGGTGATACCCTTTTGCTGCCAACTTTCATTCTATGGTCTTGAGAGAAATTCTGGTATTTCTCAGCCAGCTCTGTAGGGAATTGAACACAATGTTATTAATTCTCAAAGATATGTATACTGACAAATATTCTATTGTCTGAATGCAGCAAAGCTATATTGACTTCAGCAGAGCTGCATTACTCAGCAGAGAGGATCTTGGCCCAGTATTTGGGCTCCCCAGTCTGGTCAGTAATTGAGGGCTTGGAAGCTGATACATAAGCATAGGTTGTGACCTGTGACATCAGTCACTGTCCAGTGGTCTCTGCTTCATAGTGCTAATGACGTGATGAATCTAAGAACTAGAATTTACAAATAAATAAATACTTGTTTTTCCTTCTTTAATGGCAGTGAATGTACAGTGGTTTTGTATTAAAACAAATACTGTATGGTGTGATCTGAGGGATTTTTTCCAAGGAAGGAAGGAAGTAGCAGATGATCAAACACTTGCCAAACCAGCAGCTTGGCTTCTCTTGGTTTCAGTGAAAACTTGACTCAAACTTTTACTGAACAGTTCCTGGATTGGTTCTGTTGTAAGTAGCAATGCTCATATTTTTGTTATGTCATTTATTACTCAAGGAACATTGTCAAGAAGGCATGACAGGTGATGTCACACAGCTGATTTTAAAGGATATAGTTCAACAGTTGTTTGCATTTTTTCCTTTGCAGCATCCTCAGGGTTGTTTTTCTCAGTATTTTTCAATCCAAAATACTGATCCTCAGAGCAGTTTGTTATTGAAGCACGTGGCACATGTGGGTTTCTTATTTAATGAAACTCTGCATATGTCTTTACAGTTTGATAAGGATCGCAGTAGGTGTTTGGTCTGAACCGTGTAATCTTGCATAGCTCACGGGAGTTGCTCTGGTGTGCAAGAGAGTAATTTCTTTGTGGGGTTCTTCCCCAATACTGTTGACAACTTCCTCAATCTGTTGACATTTACGCTCCCGGTCTTGTCCCCAGCCACCGTGTCCACTGTCAGAGCATCCGTGTGCCTTGGGGCAGCTGCTCTGAGCAGATGGGAGGGACAAACACAATATTTATGGTTTCAGTACGGCTTCAGCTACTGAGACGAAGAATTTTAGCCGTCTTTATACCAGGCCAGTCCTGTCCATGCCTTTTGTGAGGTCCTGAAGACACCATTTTATTTAATACCTTATCCGCAGATAAATTATTCTGGCTCTGGAGAAAGGAAGCCGGAAGAGGAACCAAGAATTTCATATTATGTGAACACTTCAGTACACTACAGGGCAGTAAATGTTGCACTGACAGTATGTTTAAATACTGAGATATTTTGAGAATTTAATCAGTTGTGGGAGCCATTTGCTTTGCTTTGTTGCACAGACTGTACTTACATTTTTGCATGGTTACATATTTTAGTATTTGTGCCTTTCTCTGTTGTGAGGATACTTTTTATTTTCACATTTTATCTCCTGTTTTGAGTGCTTTTTATATACACTTTTTTCATTTGATCTTCATCTCTGGTTTTCTTGTAATGTACATGTGTATATATAAAATAGATCAGATTTGTATTCATGTGCCTCTGAGATGTAAAAAATACTCATTTTGTACAGGTTTTTTTAGAAGCACTAGGTCATGGTCTAAATTATGTAGCAAGTGAAATTTAACATAATTAGCACTTTTTTGTCTTCTTTGAGAAATGTTGTGTCAGATGGCTGTTCTCTTTTGTAAGGCAATGTCACACACACACTCCCCAGATTTATTGTTCTAGTGTTGTTATGAGACCAACTCTATCCACTTGCTGGTTTCAGTTACGTCAAAATAATAAAACACCTAACTAATTGTTATGGTCCTGACTTGGTGGTTATAGTTTTTATTCACACTAAAGCCAATTTGCTTCTTATTTGCTTCTTTTTATACTTGAAATGGACATCAGACCAAAACCTCATTTGAACACATTGTCCATTTCAGGTTAACTTCAGTTCTGGGATTATTTTGTGGGAGGGAGTGAGTGACTTACTTCGCCCGTTGAAAGGGAAAGAACTATAGCATTACCAATTCAGAGACCTTCCTTCTTAGAAAGGGTGAAATGCTTTGGATTACTTCTTCTGTTCCTTCCCTGACTTCTGTGGCAGCTTTTCCTAAGGACTGACTCTGGATCTGCATGACTGCAGATCTTCCTCTTGCAGGAGTGAGAAATTTGGTGGTTTGCTTTCTGCATTTTGGCAACTGCAGAATAAACTCCTTCCGTGAGGTCTGTAGCGCAGCACTCTCCTGCAGCATTTGGGAAGCTAAATAGATGTGTTCTGAGACGGGGCCATCTGTAACATGCAAACAGGGACCTGGTCCTGGACGTGTCCTTCCCTTCCACCAACTCTTCTTGAGCTGGTGCGTTCATTTATTGAGTGTTGACCCCCTCATCTGGTGAGATGCTTGAATTGTTCCCTCTCTCACACCTTGTTAATCAATACCCACTCACCAGCCCCTGGACACAGGAAGATAATAAATTGTGGTAAGTCACAAGTTAGAAATCATCAATATCCCCTAAATCTCCCAAAATGTAAAGTTTTGATCTATAAAATAACATGTGCCATTCTCATGGAGCAAAATTTTTTGACTGAATTTGGCACCTACTTGACAGATTTTATAAAGCTGCCTTAGAAGCAAGGAGGTGGTTTTAATTTTTACTTCAAAGGCTGCTTAGTACAAAAATGGGCAGAGTCCACTCACTCCATTGTTATTGAAAAAAACTGAAAAAAGCAGCCAGCAAAAGTCACACATGACTATTTTTCATCTTGTTCTATAATTTACAACACAAGCAAAGTGATGTCAGTACCGTTGCAATGTGCCATTACACTATTTTCTCTGTATTTTGTTGAAATACTTTTTGGGGGACAATAAAGCTGTCCTTGGTAATGTGGATCCTTTCAGGTAGCTGTAATGTACAATCAGAAATGTAAATAAATTATTTGCTTTCCTTGCATGATTAAAAAGTTGTGTGTCGTGGGCGGCTGGTTCAGTGTCCCTCTTTACGCTGCATCCCTGGCACACGCGGTGGTGCACGTCATTTAAAGAAGGATTGCACAGTTCTGCTCTCGCCTGCCCAAACGCCAACCTCGTTAAGTATGTGGATGACACTAGGGAATGAGTTTGTCTCAGTACATGCCTTACCTGACAGCCACAACTACGCTAAATTTCCAGGACCTTTGTGGGATGCATAAGGCCAAAGATTCACAGGACCAACCCATTAATCTCCCCACTCACAACACTCCCCTTCTCAACTGATGGCAACTCTGGCTGTGAGCTGTTTGCAGGATTTGGAGCCAGCTTTGTAATCTTAACTGAAATATAATTATTTACTGACCCATGTGGCTAACAAGCGTGTGCTCTGCCTCTTTTCCTGGGGAGCAGCAAGCTGCCGTGGGGAGGGCACAGCCCGGAGCCATGTCCTCGGGGGGGCTGGTGCACAGACTGACCTTGCATGACCAACCCTGACCAGCCCAGGTCGTGCCCACAGGGCACTGGAGAGAGGAGGTTCACAGGTAAATTAAAGAAAATGACTTTATTACGCTCACCTGTGCTGGGGCCTGAGGGATGGCCCTGGCAGCAGCCTGTCCCTGCCCGGGTGTGCTTGGTTAGTGCTTGATGGACCAGGGCGGCGTGTGGAAACCCGGGGCAGCGGCTGGGAGCCGGGGTCCCTCACCCGTGCGGTGTGTGGAGGCTGTGGGGACAAAAGGAGACCCTTGGACTGGGGGCTGCTCGACCAGGACTCGCCATGTTGCCAGTGGAACAGGCTCCCTGTGAGGCGGGAGGGCAGAGGACACACCGGTGCCTGCAGGGTCCGCTTGCCCCGCACTCTGAGGTAATTTTTTTTTAAATCTTCTCCTATTTGAGCTGCCAGGCTTGCTGGCATCTTCTCTGGTCTTTATTTTAACTGCTGGAGTAAAAAAGTAGCCTAGTAAGCGATGAGCTGCTTTGGTTCAAGGCTACTGTTTTTGTGAGGGCCTGTGTGGAGCGAGGGGAGGGCGCCGCAGGCACGGCCGCCTCGGGGGCAGCCCGGGCTTGGTCTGTGGGCGCCTAAAAGAGGTTTTGTTCCCAAATCTCAGCAGCTCAGGCTAACGTGCCGTACTACTGACCTACTTCCAGATCAGTTGCTCGCTGGTACGCAAGACACACTGGGAAAGTAAATCAGCTGTTACTCTGGGGATAGGAATGTGCCAACAATATATATCACAAAGTCTGTAATAGTTTCTAACAAGTGATGCTGTTCTTACTGTGCTGGGGAAAGCTGAAAACTTTGGGTCATTTTGCAACCAGGAATTAAAGCTCAGAGCTCCCTGTGAGGTGATTTTTGTCTTGCTCTTATCAATTGAGGGGCGAGGGAGGAGGGAAATGAGGTTTGGAACAGACAAAGGTTAAACGAGGCAATAGCAGAGTAGGAAACAGATTGTGGTTCTGACTCCAGAAAACCTGGATGGTGGCAAGGAGAGCTGTTACAAAAGGGAAAATACATCTCTTGTGAGCTGCGAGTGGGTACATGGGCCAGCTCCTGTGATGTGGCAGCAGGCTCTGACCTCGCGTTGTCTTGGCAGACACGTTTTGTTCAGCGCAGTGGTCTCAAAGCTGTGACTTTACTTTCCCTTGCTCCGTTTGCTGTTTTGATGGCGTATGTTAGAACGTTTTGCCAGATCTCTGATGGCAGACAGGGATCTGGGATGTGCCACTCCACTCTAAAGGTCTTTTGACCCACGTAATGCAGCAGGGACCCTCCTCGTCTGCATAACTTGGGGTGAGCTTTGTCCTTGGAGCCAGCTGCTTTTTGGATGCAAAAAAAGGGATTAGAGCATGTGACTAGTAAATTGAAGATTGTCCCAGATGTATAACCATAACTATTTGGGTTAACGGTGATTTTAAAACAACTTTGCGGTGATAATGTGTCAGCATGTCTTCTGGTATAGTGCTTAAACTCGAATTTCCTCACACAGAGATCTTTGTGCCTTAGCTTGCTCTCAGACAAGGTAGTTAATATTTTGATTCAATAGCATGTAACATAAGGCTTACAACTCACAGTGTGGGCTCTTTCTGAAAAGAATGACAGAAGAGCTGGACTGTGGCACTAAATAAGGTAGATGGAACTTAGCTGCTGGTTGATTTGGTTTGTGTTTTTCAGGAGGAGTATGCAAGCCAAAAAATACCAGATTACTTTCTGCTGCCCAGCAATGGCTGAAAACTAGCAATCGAAACGAGAAGTTTCAATTCAAAGCAAAATGGTTCAAAACCACATCCTTCATATTTCTCCCTCCTGCCCTACAGCTAGTGGTGATAAAAATGAGAGCTGATTCATTTCTTGGGTTTTAACCAAGCATTAGCCATAAGACTAAATATTTGGTGGCTGGAAACCCGAAGGAGGAAATATTAATAACGTAGTATTGTATTTATGATTTATGCTATTATTATTTTACTACGTAAACAGAAGATAACGGTATTGAAGTAAAATGTGAAAATTCACTTTGAATATCAGGAAACGCTTCCTGACACAAAACCATGCCAGATTGCCCGATATTGTCCCAAGGGAAGGGGTGGAAACGCTGTCGCTTGGCACGCGGTGATGGGAGGCAGCAGCAGGGCAGGAGCTGAGCTGTGCCTGGGTCCCCCCGGCCGGGTCCCCGTGTGCTGAGCCTCCCCGGGGTCTGCGTCCCCAGCAGAACAGGCTGTGAGCAGGGCCCGGTCCCACTGCTCGTGCTTTGGGGGGCAGCCCCCCTCTCCCCGAAACCGGGAGATGGGGCCAGCATGCTCCTTAGCAGGTGCCAGACACCAGAGAGCAGCAGGGCTGAACGTGCAAGCTTAGCAACAGACTTTTTTTCTGTACAAAATAGGCACAGTTTGTTTCCTTGGGCAAGTCTGCGTCTCTGTAGTGGCGCACAGGTTCACTCTGTCGTGAGAAACATCAGGAGTTGTTAACCAGGAGAAAGAAAAACAGACGTTCCCCGACAATTTGATGGTCTTCTTTGGGTAATGCCCTGACGGGAAGGGCCAGCTGCGGGGGTGGCTTTAGCAGAAGCGGGTTTCCGGGGCAGCTCTCCCCGGGGGGACAGCGGCGCGCTGCCGGCGGGCAGGGGAGCGGCAGCGGGCGGGGACGCGCTGGGCCACGCCCCCCGCCCTGGGCGGGTCCGCAGGGCGGTCACCGCCCGTTCCCGCCGCCCCACCCCGCGGCCGCCGCGGCCCCGCCCAGCGCCCGCACGTGCCCGCCGGACCCGCCGCGGTCCGGGCGGCGTCTCCCGCTCTCGGCGGGGGGAGCCGCCTCGTTCCTCCGCCGGCAGCTCCGCGGGCGGGCGGGCAGGCCCCGGCGGCGGGCGGGCGACTCGCCGGCTTCCACTGGCGGCGCGTGGGTGCTGCTAGCCCGTCAGGCGCGGTGGCCAAGTGGTAAGGCGTCGGTCTCGTAAACCGAAGATCGCGGGTTCGAACCCCGTCCGTGCCTGCTGAGGCAGCGCAGTGCGCTGGTACCCGCGCCGCGGGAAGGCCGCGGACGCCGCCTGTTGTGCGGACCATTTTTGCTCCGGAGCCGCGGTGTTCGCCCGGGGAGCCCCGCGACCCAGCGGGGCGGGGAAGCGGCGGATCCCGGGGAGCGGGGCTACAGAGCCCGTGGGTGGCTGCAGGTCCCGTGAGTTCCCAACGTGGCCGCGGTGTCTTTGTCGCAGACCTGGTGGGGAGTTCGTGGGCGTGGGGTGAGCCCGCGGGCGGCATCCGTGGAGCCTCCAACCCGGGAACGCAGGAGGAAAGGTCTGGCCGGGATGGAGCCCTGCGCCCCCGGGAGCCCCTGCCCTGCTGCGGACGAGCCGTGCTGCGCATCACAGCTCTGCTGCGGGACCACAGCAACTGCTGCTGCAGCAGGGATCGCTCTGTGGGTTCGCTTCAGGACAGTTGCTTTGAATGCAATGAATCGTCGTTAAAATAAACCTGATGTTCGCATTGCTGTGGAGGAAGTGTGTGGTGAGCTTGGAAGTGATGAATCCCCTCTCCATAGGTGCTGGTTTGGGTGTAATTCTCGCATACAGAGCCCTTAAATGGTAGAGGGAAGCCAAATCGTGGAATAAACAAATACAGCTGTGAAAAGCCTAGTGCAGTTTTACCATTTACCCAGAACTGACCTTGATTGCTTGGTTCTTAATACATAAAGCTGTGCGAAGATTTACATGTGCAGGGGCGTTTCTGCTGGCTCTGGATAACATCACTTTGCTTATCACTGCTTTCAGACAGCTTAAAATATGTAAAGAATGGAGTCATTTCACTGCAAAATCACAATAACCACGTATCTGGGAAGAGCTGAGAAGCCTCTTCTGAAAAACTAGCTGCTTTCCTTGATGCTTAGAAAAAAGCCGGGTTTTGCTGTTTACCCCTTAGCCTGGGACTGACTGGGTAGGAGGCTGTTTGTCTTTCTCAATAGGTATTGGAAGTATGTGTACATAAGGTGTTTTGGGAGGTTTGTACAAAATGGTTGTACAGTACGTTATTAACAAGCCACAAAAAAAGCTGTAGTACATTTTTATATAAAAACAGGAAATGCAATTTAAGACTTGTTTAGAAAAATGTAGACACCATTTTACTTGGAAAATGCAGTGCTGTCAAAACCTTGTCAGCTTTGTTGGAGGCTTTTGAAGATGAAAGTTCCAGCTTTGAAACACCCTATTTTGACTTTTGGGTTTGTGTTTTGGTTTTTTTTTTTTTAATTCTTCAGCATCTCACATCAGAATGTCAAACCAAACCGTTCCTAATGATTCAAAAGCCATCTTGCAGCTTTTGCAGAGAATTTCAGAATTATGTGGGCTTGTTTCTGGTTGAAACCAATTGTGAAACCGAGGTCCTCCCTGAAACAGGCTTGCCATCCCGTAAACTCGAGCAGTTGAGTCTTGCCCAAACGTGTGCCACGAACCCAGGACTAAGATCCGGGTATTTCAATAAAGCTCTGGCATTGCTGTTCTCTGTGGCTATAACGCATCCAGACAGCTTACCACTTGCTTAACTTCAGTCTCCGCAGAACTGGAGTATTTGCTTCTGACTCTGGGTGTCTTGGGAGGAAGGTCCTTCGCAGGGTCTTTGCCCAGCTCCTCGGGAAGGGGCCCACAGGAGGGCTCTGTGCTGGGACTACTGGTGTGCGTCTTCACCCTCGGAACAAGCTCACCTGCTCACCTTTCTGTTCAGAAACGCGCAAGTTCTCTGTGTGCCGTCCTGCTCACGCTGTTGTCTTCAAGGCTCCCCAGCTCTTCACAGACACACTCATCCCACTCAGGCAATACATTTAATAGTTAAAGTCCTGATATGTCAATCAGCTTTAATCAAGATGCTTATGATCTGATCATAACTGTGCTGGAGGTGGTTTTGGTTTGGGGTTTTTTTGCTGGGTAAGAGAGAGTTGTTTATTTTGGACACAAGTCCTTACCAAAAACATAAAAAAAATAAGTGCCCCATTTGAGTTGCTTAAAATCTTTGATTTTATTCCAGAAAATACTGAGCAGTCTCCCTCTGAATATAACACGCCATGAAATGAGAAGTTATTAAATGAGGATAAAGATGAGGCCCCTTTTAATTACCTACTAAAACACATTGCAGTTAATGTACTTAAAAGATGTGATACTGCTGAAAATCTTGGCCATATTTAGGTAGAGAATTTCCTGACCTTTTTGGTTTGACAAACCAGTTATTCAGAATCCAGACATCTTCATGACTACTTTAAAATAAGTGTAAAAATGAATCAATTATAACAGCAGTATTTCTGAGTTGTGTATTGTATGTATTTTTGAGAGGCTGACAGAAAATGCTTGCTTTTGAAAGGTAAGATGTGAATGGGGACTAAAAGCATTGTGTTCTTTGTTCAGATTATAATAACATTTTCAGGGCTTTGCAACTCTCCTGAGCGTCTGTCGCGTCCTCCCTCGGGTCAAACTTCACTGAAAACCAGTGCGTTAGCAACACAGGAGGAGCTGTGTGTGGCTCAGAAAGAGCAGTGGGATCACTGGAAAGCCTTGCTCAGACCCTGCTGCCTGGAGCTGGGCAGGGGGATTGTCCCAAAAGCTGTTCAGACTCGCTTGTCCCATTAATAGTGTTGGATTGTTCTTCCCAGCTCTCTTGTTTTTTGGGTATCCCTCCATGGGATGGCTGACACCTTTTTTTAAAAAAAAAAAAAAAAAAAAAAAAAAAAAAAAAAAGGAAAAAACAGAAAGCCATGAAACCTTGAACTTTGAAATAAAATACACGTGCCAAGTTGCGCAAATAGCGGGTGGTGTTCTCAGCGGCGCGGTTGCTGTCCCGGCAGCCGGGCCCTGCCTGGGTACACGGCAAACGACAGGGCCAAGCTGTGAGGATGCTCAGCACCTTCAACAGGGAACCGCAGTAACGCTTCCTGCAGATCAGACAACTAAATGTACAAAGTATTTTATTAAAGCTACAACTGCTGGTGAGGCCACCAACAGTTGAGGGGAAGGCAGAGATCTTAGATGAGGGAGGAGAACAGTATTTGCAGTGTTATCTGAATCACAAATATATGGCTGGGTAAATTAACCCATGAGTAAATAAACCCCAAACTGTGGAAATCTTCACATGGCTACAGCAATGTGATTCCCGTTTCCATCATGCCTGGAATTCAATGGACTGCTGAAGTTTGACCAAAAGGCATTTCTTGTGTCAAAATGAAAAATTACAGATCAAAAGGGTGACTTTGCAGACAAACATATCGATCTAAAGCCTGGGTGACACAGGCTTCCTGGAAGAGAGCCCAGAAGCATGTCTGTGTTTAAAGTCAAATGGCTGTAGCCTTTTACCACTGATGAATAAAAAATGTTTTTGTCTGCATGCCGAAGGCTCAAGCAGAAACAGAAATTACTTGATTTGTTCTGCCAGAGGAGCAGGTACGTGTTTGCGAATAGTAATCCATTGAATGCTGCAGTAGTTCATAATTTTAAAAAAGACAGAGAGATAGGAAATAAGAATATGTTTTTTCACCCAAGAACTCCGTCTATGGCAACTGTAGGAAAGGCAAAGTGAGTCTCCTCATTCTGTGTTCAAGGGGCAGCATTACTGGTGTCCCCTTTTCTGGAAACATGAGGAGGGCAGCAGTTGTGAAGTTCCTCCATGAGGATCCCAGCTGCATTTTTGCTTTGGTACAAGTGTAGCGACTCTTACAGAGGTCCAGCCCTGAGGGTGCTGCTGTCATCTATAATTAGATACTAATGAAAAGGTCCGGATGTGCCTCCCTGACCAGGAGGAATGAGGGGCTCAGCACAGCTGCTGCTGCTCCCCAGAGCACAAGGTGTAACGTCATGAGTGGTGGCAGCAGGATTTTGTGAATGAGCTCTGGGCACCCAGGAGAGTGAGTGGGAGTCCTTGCTGCCCTGCTGGTGTGATGTGAGCAGCGCTGGGTGCCTTGGTTTCCCAAGGGAACCTGTGAAACCAGAATTTAAATGGAAAAAGTGGTGCTGAATGGCAGTGACTGCTTCTGTGAAGCCCGTAAGATGCCAGCTGGGACTCCAGGCTGTGTGTCTGAAATGAGCTTCAGTTACGCAGGGAAGGAGGAGCAAGGGGGATGGATGGGAGATTTCTAATCTCATCTCCTCCATAGTCTGTTTAACCTCAGCAGCACGGTGCCTGCTGGTCACAGAAGACCCGCTCATCTCCCTCTTTCTCTTTCAGGTGCATATTCACGTTCCTGCTATAAACTGCGTGAAAGAAACATAAGCTCAGAGCCCAGGCCTGGAAGGTTTGTGCACAGGGGTTCTCCTTATCCCTGTGAGTACCCTCTTGCATTTACCACTGACTGAAGTTTACTGCGGTAAGCAAGCTGTTGTGGGATGAAGGGCAGTAACAAGAGTACAGCTTTTATTATGACCTCGGTATAAACTGGAAAAAAATTACACTGGAACTGATGAAATTATATGTTTGTAAATGCAGTGCCATGGAAGCAGCGTCAGATGTTGGGTTAATATAGCTTCTGAACTGTCAGTCCTCATATGAATCTCATATCATGGAGAAAGATTTCCTTTGCTTTTAGCACAACACAGCTCTGCTGGCCTGGTGATGATGGTGCCAAAGCCAGGCTTCAGAGTCCAGCATGAGACATCATGTCAGCAGTGCAAAAAGCATCAACAACAAACAGGACAAGAGGCACAGGGCACAAACTGAAACACAGGAGGTTCCTTCTGAACATCAGGAATCGCTTTTTCAAGTGAGGGTGACTGAGCACTGGAACAGGCTGCCCAGGGGGGTTGTGGAGTCTCCATCCTTGGAGATATTCAAAAGCCATCTGGGCAGCTGCCTTTAGGTGACTCTGCTCGAGTGGTGGGTGGACCAGGAGACCTACAGAGGTCCCTTCCAACTTGAGCCATTTTGTGAAACTCCTTTGCCTTTGAAGTTTGTTCTGTTTGCGGCTGCCTCAAGGACGCAGGGCCAGACCTGTCCCTGTGCTAACAGCAGTGGCTTCTTCAGGGTGATGTTCCCTGTGACTGTGACCTGCTGTCTCATTTGTGGCAGCAGTAATTCAAACTGTAGTTGGTACGATCACGTAAGTTGAAGAATTTAAACTATATATGAATTCAAAACAAGGACAGCTTAATATAGAATGTAATATTTACTGTCTTCGAAGAAGCTATAATAAACTTAGATGGGAAGCTCAAAAAAGAGACAGAGCAATCAGCTAGCATTGGATTCTTGAGAGCCCCAGCTTGAAACTTTCGTATGTTATTGTTGGGTGCTGTGGTCATCGATTGAACCCAAATGGTCACGAGAGCTTGATGGCATGATGCAGTTTGCACTGTCACAGCTTTATGGGGACTGTGAGGATTGTGCATCTAAATTGATGCGATCCTTGTCACTAATCATACCCTAGTTCAAACACTTATTTAATTATAGGAAGAGGAAAGCAGAAAGCACATGAGGCTTTACCGGCGTAGCTGGGTTTAAAGCCTCATTTCATACTTGCAGTGTGTAGCTGGGAGGAACAGTACTATGGCAGCATCTTTAAGAAAGTGTATTGTGTAGCCCTGTGAACACTGTCCCCTCTCAGCAGTCACTGCAGTACCTTGGTGCCCCAGTAAGACCTGTGCAGCAAGAAATAAGCTCCCACTCTGAGCCCACTGCCCGTTAACCTCTGCTTGAGCTGAGTTCCTGACACCTGTCCTTTCATCACTCCGGACCCAACCGAGAGAGTTCTTGCGAGATACCAAATATAGACTGTGCGCAGCCTATTTCACAACTGGAACTTGCAAATGCTGGAGTGGATTTCATGGACTGAAGCCGCCCAGGGAGGGAGCATTACAGTAAATAATGTTAGTGCATTTGTTTAATCCCTGGGGATTGTGGAACGTAGGATTAAAGTGGGCTAAGGGGATTTCCCCATTGACAGCTGCTCCTTGGTGCACAAACACGCACACATACAATTTTTTTTTATATGTAACTTGTTCAGCCCCAAAGAATTTAAACTGCATATGGCACTGTGCATAACATGACCGTTGTTTCCACATCTGGTTACGCATATCTGTCTCCCCTGGTAATTGTCTTTAATAGACACAATTGGGGATGAGATAGTTGTACTAAGAAGAGACATAGCTCTGTGTTTGAACAGGAAGCCATTATTTCTGAGCTTAATCATAGCTTGTTAGTCCTGTGATTTTCTGCTCTCCCCAAATACACACAAGCACACATGCTTTAAAAGTGAAAAAATCCGACTCTGGGTCTCCAGCATGGATTCATATTTTCAGGTGAAGAGCAGTGAATTTCATGCTGTGCCAGCAGTGGAGTTTCAATTATTTCTCTCACTACATTGCCTTCAAGTTTAACTTTTTTGTCAGCAAGGTCTGATGCTGAAATACCAAGCTGTTGGCTACAAGCCACACTTGCTTACATGCTGCTTAGTACCACATGCTGGAAGGTTAACAAATCAATGGATCTACTTGCAGAGAAAGGTATTGCTTAAGTATAGGCAGGATCAAGAAAGAAAAACTCAGATTAGTGCACGCATTCAACTTGACCAAATCAAGTCCACAGGGTCTAAGTGTGTCCCAGTCACCAACAGGCAGAAGTTCCCTCCTGACTTTGGAGGTATCACTGCAGTCTTCCACTTCGTGAAGACCTATAAAGAAGCTACTCCATCTGGTTCGTGGCTCTTGTAAAAATGTTTTCTTTTTTCCAAACAGGGCTGTTTTCAGAGTGATAGAATCTATTGTTCCATAGTTATTGTTCTTGGCTATTGTTGGTCTAATGTTATAAATATATTAGCCCTTTGGCTGCCAAATGGCTTGAAACAAACTGCTTACGTTTATTTATAGAATTGTGAAAGTCGTGATGCTTTACAACTTGATATGCTTGTGATTACATCTGAACTGAATGCAGAGCTAATCCTCTTCGCAGCTCCCATCCAGAAAGGGGCTGAATTAATGCATTCCCAGCACACGGGTTCTGCACACCGTGGAAAGCAGCCAGCAGGTATTTGCAAGAGGAGATGAAGTCCGAAGACCTGACCTTCTCAGGTACGGAAGTACCTCCTGCCAAGGGAAGACTTGTCTGAAATGTGCCGTATCCAGTTACCGCCAAAGGACTGCCAGTGCTCATGGGACTGGGCTCCCTGCATGAGAGCTCCCGCTGGGCAAAAATGTTGTGTGAAAGTCTTGCCCTGCTCTCATGGAAATTAGGAGGCGCTTCACATCAGCACCAGTGGGAGCAAGATGAAGACAAGAGGCAGCATGTATGAGGCTGCTGAAAATAGCAAATTAAAGAGTTGGTCAGGACATCAGCTAAGCAGTATGCCATCAGCTTAATTAGGAAGAAACTTCTCCATTCCCTGGCTTGTGCACTTCCTTCCATACACATAAGTATGCTATTTGCTATGAATTTGTTGTGTTCAGCATTGGTCTGTGGTGTTATGAGCAGCCCTTTGATACAGCCAAAAAGCAAGAATGGTATTTTAAAAAAAAGAGAGAATGAAATTAAGAGGTTGGCAGCTGTAACTTGCGGCCTCTGTAAGAGCAACAGTCTCTTAATTTCTAAAACCTGTTGAGACCTTTTCTTGTTCAACCCAAGTGATTTCTACTGAAGGGCATCCATGCCCTTCACCAGAGAAAAGGTGTCTTTTACAGTTTTTGGAAGTCTTCATTTCTACCAGTACTCACTGGGCATCATCACTGCAGAACAAATTCCTGGGCGTCACCGTTCCAGATGGTCAAAAAATTTTTCATTTCTGTACCTTCCACCAGTATGTCTTGTTTCCAGAATGTTCATACAACTTCTTCTGTCTTTCAAACCTTTTTGCCCGTGGTCCATGATTCAATTTGCATTCTACTATTGGTTTTAAACAACATGTTCCTTGGCTCTAAATATTCATCAGGCTTCCAGCCAAGGAACACATTCTTCTGTGTAGAGGATGGCTTCACAGTGTTGATCAAGAGGAGCAGTTACATGACAGATCAAGTTGTCTCTGTCCCATTCTATCCACTCAAGCAAGGTAGAGTCACTTGCCACATCCATAATGATGCTGGTACCACAAACCTCTGAGCACAGAACGGCTTCGAGTGCAACCTGCATACACATGGTTGCTGTATGTGGCTTCTGTATAGAGGAAACAAAAATTCCGAAGATGACAGCAGGGATGTGCATTCGTGTCCTGATGAGCTCAAATATTTAAAAGAGGAGTCTCTGGATGCTGGCTTTGATTTTTATGTTTAGCTCCTGAAGCCCAGTTTGGAGCTTCTTGCTCAGCTGAGGTCTTCCTGCCAGGTACAGGAGATACAATGGTGACATTCCCATGTGTTGGCAATCCTGTCCCATCAATGTGAGCTCATTCTGGTTTGTCTCTCTTGTGGGCCTGCTGGTCAGCTTGATGGAGCTGTGTTCCTGCTGTGGTCTTCAGTGAAGATCACCTTGTTTGCTGTCCTCTCGCAGGAACAGTGAGTGATCTCTGTAGGACAAAACCTTGCAAGCCATCCCCTATCTTTCTGGTGGCTTCAAAATACTACTAGACTGGTCATCACTTTGCTATCATGCTGGAGTAAGCTGTCCAGGGGTTTGGCCATGCAAATAACTTAAAATGTCTGTGGTATGTTCATGTTTTGTCCCCTTTTCCACAGTTTGGCATTTGGAGGATCTGTAGCAAAGCTCTAAGGGAGGTGCAGTAACTGTCCAGCCTCCTGTAACATGTGGGTAGGGCCCACACATGCTGGGTTGGGCCCACACATGCTGGGTTGGTATCCAAAGCATATAAAAGTTTCATTCCAAGAAGTCCAGAAAGCTGAAAAACATGAGGCAGGTGTGGATATGCAAAGGAATAATGTGAGACTGAAAAACAGGAAGAAAGTAAATTCTCTTTTTCATGGCATTTCAGCTGTCCCTTTTGTCTTGACCCCGCAGTACTGAGGGACCTGTTGTATTTTCTTAAAACACTTTTTTTAACTGAATGTGTGTGTATATGAGTGGGTCTTTGCAAAACCTTTATAGAATGTATACATTGTACAGTTTTACTTTGTGCACAGGTTCCGATCACCTAGCCTTACTGGATATGTAAATGAAAAGGTGCTAGACACACAGGAGGGCAAGAGTGTGTCCCCCGGCATCCCTGTGACAGAGACAAGGTGTCTGCACGGCTGCTTCTCGGCATGCAGGAGAACGCTGGACATACGCGGACACATGTAGGGAACAGTTCGGGGAGACGCTGGCTGCGAGCAGACACGGTACTCACGGGGCGCGGAGGGGCTGCTGCGCTCGGGGCAGTGGGATCCCCAGGGCCTGTAGCGCTGCCGCGGGGCTTCCAGCGGCTGTACCGCCGCACAGGCAGGGAGGCTCCGGCAGCTCCTCGGCGTGGCTGGCCTGCGCGGCCGCCCGGGCCCCGCTCCGCCGCACGCCCCCCACCCCGGGCCCGGGCCCGCTCCGCCGCGCAGCCCCCGGGCCCGCCGCGGTCCCCGCCCGGCGCCAGCGGCGCAGAGCGGCCGCCAGGGGGCGCCGTCCGCCGCCGGTGTGCCGCGGGGCGCGCAGGTCGGCGCGGCGGGGCTGCCCCGGCGGAGGCGCCGGCGGGAGGAGCGCGGGGAAGGGCGGGAGGCGACGGGCTGCGCGGCGGGACGGCGGCGGGCACCGGCGCCCATTTCCTGCCTTGTGCGGGGCCGGATGGGCCAGCGGAGCGTCGGGGAGGGCAGGGGGTGGGGAGGGCGGCCTGGGAGAGCCTCCAGATCTGCCGAGCTGGGCTGCAGCTGCCCGGCGCAGGGGTGGGGACTGGCCGCTTCCTTAAACGGCGCGGGAGCGGCGGAGCGGACCCGCACCGCCCCGGTGCGCCGGGCCGCGCCGACCCTCCCGGGACGCAGCCGCAACACGTGGAGCAAACTTTCGAGGGATGTGTGTCTGCCGCCGGACAGAAACTCCGCCGCATCGGGATTGCGCCTTAATGTTGCACGGAGCAGCTCGTCTCTGCCTGGTTTGGTGGTTTTTGGGTGTTGGTTTTTGGCCTTTTTTATTCCTAATTGCTGCTTTTGGGTGTTCTGGTTTTTTTTATTTTCTCTTTTTCCCTCTTCTTTCCCCTACTTCTCTGCTTTTTGTTGTGTCGGGACGCAGCGTTTGAAAAGCCGAGCGAAATGTTGCAATGTCCCTTGTGGCAACGATTTTTTTTTTTTTTTCAATTTTGCCTTTTGGAAGGGCAAAGAGGAAGGGTGGAAAAAATCTCAACGTGATCAATACCCGTTTAAATACCCATCTGCGAGGAACTGGGCAGCGGGAGGCAGGAGAGGGGCTTCTCCGCACTTGGTTGTAGTTCAGCCCGAGTCCTTCCTGTGCGTAATCCCGAGGACCTGCGGGCCTGGGGAGGGGAGGCGGCCGCAGGGTCCCCCCCGAGCCCATTTCCCCTGCTCCCTCCTCAGAGCAGGTAACGGAGGCGCTCGGGCTTTTTTGGCCGTTTGAGCTGTACAGGGTGGTGTCTCTTTTTTTTTCCCCTTCCCCGCGTACGAAGTTCCCGCAGGATCGGGATCGGCGGTGCCGAGTCGCGATGCTCTGCGGGGCCCGGCCCGAGGTGCGGGGTTGGCTCCGGGGCGTCCGCAGCTCCGGGACCGGCCGCCCCCCCCCCCCATCCGCCGCGGCCCGGGCCAGCTCACAAATTCGGGGAGGGGGCGGCGCGGATCGCTGCCTCCCCCGGCCGGGAGCCGTGGCTGCTGCCGGGGGCATGGTCGCGCTCCGGCCGGGTCCCCGGTGGCCCCGGGGCGGGGGCCGGGGCTCTGCGGTGGCACCGGCCGGAGAGAGGAGTTGAGTTAAAAAAATTAAAAATAAGAAATTGCAACCTGCGCCTGATGGGCGAGTTGAGGGCTGGGTCTTTGCGGGCGAGATGAGAGGTTTGTGTCTTCAACTGGCCTACAAAGTCCCAGTTCTCGGCTCCCAGGACCTGCCGGGCTCGCAGCGGGCGAAGACGGAGCGCGGAGGCGCCGCCGCCCGGGGCCGCTCCCGCCGGGGTGCGGGGCCCGGCCCGGTGGGGGCTGCTCGGGCGCTCTCGCCGTCGCGCCCGGGGCCGCCGCGCTGCGGGCGCTGGGGCTGCCGGGTGTCCCGGGCGGGCCGTAGCGAGAGGACGGAGGTGGTTCTCCGCGAACCGTAAGTGCATTTTGTTCTCTTCCACCTCTGAAAGGGCCGTAAACGCGCGCGTCTTCGCGGTGCGGGCGGCCATCCCCGCGGCGGCGCGGCCGGTTCCCCGCTGGCAGGACGCTGTGCCGGGCCCTGCCTTAGCAGGGAAAGCGCCCGGGTTTCGGTCCTGCAAGGCCACGCGCATCCTCCTTACCGCTTTCACTTTCAGAAAACACATCTGTTTTCTTTTTTCTTTCCCTTTTAATTTTTTTTTTTAAATAAATCTATTCACATAGGTACCAAGTGGCAAGGCTCCCGGTAATTCTCTTCTTATTCACTCTAAGTGCTTTCACCTTCCACCCTTCCGATGTTCCTTATTATTTGTCTTTGATTTGGATTCGCACACCGTGCTTGTAGAGACACAGGTTTGTGCCCCTTCTTTGGGCACAGTATACATACAACTCTGTGTGTGTATATTACTGTTTGCTTATATAGCACCATATTTATAACTTCTGTGCCCTTCTGTGTTATGTTACATTACATTTTAAGTTCTTAAAATTATTTTGAGGATCCTCATAATTTTCTTTTTATTAATGTAGAGATGTTTTTACCTCTTTCTTGTGAAGTCAATGGTATTGACCTAGAATAAGGAAAAAGCCCAAGTGGAAACAGTATTCTCATGGTCTATAAAAGCAAATGAAAAATTAGAATCATCCTTTGTGTTTTCTGAGCCACTTAGAATGAATTCTGTCTCTGATGTAGCATCGCAGGAGTGTACATTCTGCATGTGTGTACACAGGTATTTACACACTCCACACAACTTTTATGCTCTGATCCCATGAGACTTTTACAGTCAAACCCTGTTTTCAGTGCTATATTCTGTAGCATTTGCCCATAAAATAACAATGTTTTCTTAGTTTTTCATGACTGGGAAAAAATTGCAAATGGTATTACAGACCTCCACATACTTTTTTGGTTCTTCAGCCCTCTATATCCAAACACTTATGCACAGCATTCTAAAATGTATATTAATAGCTATTCCTGTGACATGTGTTGGGACATACAGACCTTGATATATCAGAATTATTTCCCGTGTACAGCTCCTCAGTTGCCTGTTTGCCTTTGGGGACAGCAGGCGCAGGCAGGTTTGCCTTGGGCCTCTTCTCTTTTGAAACCTATTCGTAAGTACTGGTTGGGAGCTTTCTGTGGAACCAAAATTTAAAGGAAAATTTTTTGCACGTTTCTTTTCCCCGCATGTCCGTTTTTCCAAAGAACTCTGTCTAGGGGCCACGAAAAGGAAAAGTATTTGAAAGTAAGGAGGAAAGGCAAAAATACTGTTACCCTTTTTGGAGAAAGCGCTGTTAGAGACCGTTCTGCTGGCCTCTTCACAGCCCCTCTTCTCCCTGCAGATCTGTAGCTCTTAACGAAATTAATCTGCAGTGAAATCACAGAAATCTGATTCTAATCATCTGCCCTGGAACAAGATGGAGCTACAAGAAGACGAGCATAGCGTAAAAATAGTTTAAGCATGCGGAGCCGTATCATTAACATTAAAACCTGATGGTGTGAAAGGGGGAAATGGAGCAGATTTCTGTGCCTCTTTAGCTTGCTCCTTCTAACTTCTTATACAAGTTCTTAGGTGACTCTGGCAAGCAGCAATTTTTGTTGAGGTGGTTTGTGTTGCTGTTCAGGCTCTTGGACTAGCTGGCAGGCTAAACAGAAGTTTCCCCTTCCATAGGAGATTTTTCTTAATTGTGGTTTGCTTTGTAAAGCTGGGTGAACTGCTGGGTTTAGCTTTTGCCAGGTTTAACATAATCTGGATTTTTTTTTTTTCCCCAGTAATAATTTATTTCTTCCTGCCTTTAAGTAGCTCTGGCAGGTTTTGTCTCCCCAGTACCTATTTTGGAGCACTGTATGGCATAATTTGAGTTACTAATATTTTGATTTTTGAGTGCATCATTCAAGATTCAGTCGGAGCCTGCCTTCTGTAGGGAGTGAGTGCTCAGCATTTTATGGTCATCAGGACTTGTTAAACGTGTTCTTTTGAGCTTCCAACTCCCTAGTCACTTTTAGAAATCTTTTTTTTGTTTTTTCATAATGGCATTTGCCAAGGTGAAAGGATACATGTTTTCAAGCAACATTCATCCGTTTGAACTAGTGTGGATGTAGTTGTTTATAGCTGCTAGAACTCTATTGACAAACCTGCTGATCCTAGGAATGTATTTTTTTTTCTCGATTTCTCTACATTATTAGTGATTATTTAGATTGTAGCTGCACACAGTGCATTGACAGGCACTTTCCAACTTCTGTTTGTGCCCCAAAGAACATATAGTGCAATGCAAATATATTTCTCAGCATCTGTTTTACACTGTTGAGTTTAAACATTCTCTCTGAATTAAAGCTCAGGCAGGAAGGGAACATTCCCTCATGCCTCAAATGACATTTTGTGGGTCAAATTACAAAGTAAAAATATTTTATTTTTAAATAATATTGCTCTGAAGGCTGGGTTGGGGGTAGGCCACGCTTTAGCACTTTCCAAATACTAAAGAAGATGGTTCAAGCTTCTGCTGCAAGTTGTGGACAAGCTCTTAAATTACTGTTTTAGCTCCGAAGCTTTCATAATGTACTTTGCTCTCTGGGATGCAGACTCAATTATTCCCCCCCTCCCTGGTTAATAATGGGGCTTTGTTTTATTTTCACTTCTAAACTTTATGCCTCTCTTGCTAATCGTTCTGTGTGTACAAATATGCTTTCTTCCTCAGTCAGCCTTGGCAATACTCGGGCCACACTGAACTAGTTCTGGGCAGTACAGCAAGGCGCTCTATTTATCAGGGCCCTTCCGGCAAAGTTTATTACACTGTAGGAGTGACATTTGCAGCCTTCTGAAAGAGTTGGTAAATATTAATATTTGGCAGGTTCTACTCCTTTAACAACAACAAAAAAAAGGGCCATATTTTATCTGTGATAAGGCCTGAAAGAAAACTATCTGGGCATTAAGGGCTTGAGTCGTTGGGCAGGAGGGTGGGGTTCGTGCAGGTTATTCTTTGAATCGCGCTGAGTGAAGTCAAATGTTTGCCTGCAATTTAGGAACCGCTGTTCCTCTGTGTTTGCAAATAGAGACCTTCGAGCCAGGGTTGTATTTTAAGTTGCAGGAGGGCACACAACAAGGCACGTCTGCGGTCTCTGGGTTACAAATACTTGTAATCAGGGGCAGGTTAGATTCAGACTGTGCCTGATATTGGCTCTGTCGTTCAGTACAGAGCTTTCACAGAAGCCTGGATTTGCTTGTGTTAGAGCCTCGCACCCATAGTGAGGACTAAATTTAATAAGAGCGAAGCATCCAGCGCACACCCGGCTTGCAGGCGCTTTCCCTTCCGCTCTCGGCCCCATCCGCAGATGGCAAACCCCGAGCTGGGGTGTGCTCTGTGCCAGCTCCCGCTGCAGGCTCGCTCTTCAGCACACAGAGGCAAACCAGACGTGGAAGAGAATGTGCCTTTTCCTTTCTCACTGCTGGCCTGCTGGAGAAAATCCTTCCAGTTTCATCACTTCCCTTGCTGGGGACCCAAAAGTGACAGATGCCACTGGGGAGAGGAGGAAGGCAGGAGAGCCTGGGAGAGGCTTGTCCTGGTGGTAGGCGGGGACACCCCTCTGAGGTTTCAGCCCCTTCCTGCAGTCCCAGTGACATCCCTGTAAAATGAAAGACTGGTGGCATCTGCGTGGCTTTCACAAGGCACAGCGCTGCCTCTTTTTGCCGGGTATGATGTTTGCTTGGTGGAGGGTCTGCCGTCTGGCAGGGTTCAGTTGCTTGGGAGTGAGTGAGAAGGGGGTTGTTTGCATGTGCTGATACTAACAGGAAGATTACAACTGCTGGGATCCCAGAGAGGGGAGTGTCTGACGCCGGAGTGGGAAACCCTTCCTTGCTGGGGGCAGAACAGGTCATTCGGATCCTATCGCCAGTCTGTGCATTTGTGTGAAGCTCAGTGTGAGCCAGGAGCGGCGTGGAAAAGAAATCATGTGGCTGCAGACTGAAGGAAATGAGCCGGGGTGATGCTGGTCCAGAGATGGCTTCCTCTTCCCTGCCCAACTGATGGACTATGGACTCATGGCATATTTCTTTAGCACTGAATAATCAAAATATTGCCAAGACATTGGTTGGTAGATTTGGGTTTGTATAGACTAATTGGATTTTATTTGGATCTCAGTGGTCTATTGGTTTAGGAGGGTTCGGCTGTTGGTTTTTCCCTCCCATGGCAGCAGGCAATGGGCCCTTGTTCTTCCTCTCCTTTGGCAGAAAGTCCTTCACGGTGTCCTGAACGTCCACGTGCGTGGATGATGTGCCCACATTCCGTAGCATCATGCAGGATTTGAGTATTTTCCCAATACAGATTTGTTAGCGGCAACATTTATAGGTCCGGGACTGGAGCCTTGTCTCCTAGATCATGCCTGCTAGTGTTGTAAGTCATTATTACTATTTTAATTACAAAGCGTCCCATCTGACCAAGGCTTTGGAGTCTTGCTCAGACAGTTGCAGCGCAGATGACAGATGGCGGAGGAATGCACGCTGCTTTGGGCGGTATTTGGAGGAGCAAACGTTACCCTGAGCTGCCCGAGGTGGCGAAAGGGCCGGTCCGTACAGCTGGAGGTAGGGCAGGGACTCTTCCCGTCCTTTTCCTGGTGAAATCTGGATTAAATGAAATAGTGCTATACCAGTTCTTACAGCTATTTTTAATCGCTCTAAATGACTTTACATTTTTTTGCAGTTCTGAGTATGGAATTTCCTCAAACGATAAAATGTGAAAGCAGATTTCATTCAGCAAGATCTCTTTGCATGATAACTTTTCAAACGTGGTGAGGAACACAATTTAAAACACTTACATTTAATTCAATCAGCAGCCTTTAGGAACTAATCTACAAGTGGCCCAAAGGCCTGCTAAAATTAGTCATGGTTTTATGTTTTTGGAAAAAAACTCTATAGGGGTGGCTCTGTTGTTTTACAAAGACCAGGGCTTTTGAACGTGATACTGTCAACAGGGTTAAATTCAAATGTGCAAGTGCAGTAGTTTAAGGAATAAATTTCAGAAGCTGTTTAGTGCTCAGCTTCATTACAGAGCGACAATCAGGTTGGGTTAGGCAGAATTGCCGTATGCTGAAACATCTGGAATAGTATCACGTTTCCCGAGACGGAATTTTCTTTAAGAGCAGCAGCAATCACTGATATTTGAGAGGGTGGAGCCAGCAGCAACCTACAGACGCTGGAAAATGAATTACGAATTTGTAAGTGAAATATTGAGACTTTGTCAGGAATTGTGATTTTGATTGTGATCTCTTGTTTAAACCATCAGCTAATTGTGAGAACTGGGACTTTCCGGGCTGCGGTGCCTGGTCGGACAGTGTTTGCTGGAGCCAGGAGCTCGGCCCCTTGGCACTTGGCTTTTTAGTCTTTTGATGAATTCCAGTGAAACAAGTTGTGGTGAACTGATGTGGAACTTTGGAGCCAGAATATGCATGAAAAATCTTGTATGAAAAGAGAGATTGTTTCATAAAGACGAATTTGAATGCAGTTCAGTTAAAATATGCTCGATTTAAAACAGCAAATGCTATTTTGATATTTTATGAAAGATAAAAGTTTTCTCAATTCTAGTGTTATGGGTGTATTTTGCATCTGAAGGATACTATAAAAGTAGACTTGAAGTCCCAGTTGCATTTAAAATGTTTTTTATTACACGATCTGCTTTGACTACAAAGATATTTTGTATATTTGTGACTTTATCTATTAATTTTGAAGGAAATATTTCTGGTCAAGGAAAACATTCACATACAAATATAACAGGTGTACTGAACGAGAAACAGAAAAGTGCTTAATCACAAAGGAGTTTGCCCATTTTAATTTACCTTGGACCATAAAGCCAAACAAATAATGTAATTTGTGAAAAAACTTAATTGAGTATTTACAGTATCCAATTTTTTCCCATGTCGTGGATTATTCAGCTATACAGTTAGTGTTTTACATATGGCTTTCAATTTATTAAGTGTCTGTTTCACATGAGGTATTGTATGCAGCTGAAAACCAGCTTGAATCTACATTTTTAAAACTTTTTTTTTTTAACAATTGCACCGAACAATGAAATTCAACTAATTTAAGATGAATTTCTTTAATCTGAGTTAAAGAGCTCCAAAAACTTCATCCAAAATAGACTGTAACAAAGGAGCAGAACTTCACTGACTCACTTCCCAATGTTTGTGAGCTGCTGCTCGAAGTGCTACACGGAGATCAGAGTTAGGTTAGTGCTACACGGAGATCAGAGTTAGGTTAGTGCTACACGGAGATCAGAGTTAGGTTAGTCCAAGTCCCAGCCTAAATTTAGCTCCAGGATTCACTCACTGCACTCGCTTCACTGGCAGAGTTTGGTTCGCATATAGCATATTTGTGCTAGTTTTGCATCTCCTTGGGGAATAAATTATAGCCTGAATGAGAACATTCACACTCATTTATGACATTAATGCTATATGCAGGCAGAGGTTCTGCATTCAGCCTTTAAAATGAACACTATCTCTCGCCTCTTTCCAGGACTTCTTTAATCTCTGTTATCAATGGCCATTAAGGGCAGTGAGACACAATGAAACATTTTTTTCTGACAGTGTTTCTTTGCAGACATCTTTGCAAACATATTCTACACTGTAGAATTTCCACTGGAGTGAACTCTCTCCCCCAACCCAGCCCTGTGTGAGTGACTGCACTTGTAAAGCAAGTTGTTTCACATGCCCCAAATAAAACTGTAATAAATCCAGAGTAAGGAAAATGCCTATGAGCCAGTTTAAGGTGTTATATAATACTAGTTACATAAAGTTTTGGATGTCTTTACACTTTTAAGATATTATTGCCTTCAAAAAGAAACACAAGCTGTAGTTTCATTTCAAAACATCTGATAGGACTTTAATCTTAAAATATAAATTAGGCTTGTAGGTTGTCTACATCACAGAAGGAATTTACAGCTCTCCAAAGAAACAGCAGCTGTGCCCATTGCTGAGTAAAACATCTCCTGTAAGCCGGTGGAGATATCCTGGTCTGCACCAGCTCAGGATTTGTCCCATCCTCTCATTTTGGTGACTGAACCTGTATCTGGGAATCTGGTCCTTTTAGGAAAACATTTCAGAGTTCCCACTGTGAAGTAATGCTGAAATGAGAGAAAAAAAGCCATGTAAATTCTCCCAAACCTACAGATTAATGCTAGGTTCCCTAGTAATATAGACTTCATTGTTTTGTGACAGATTTTACTGCATTTTGTACTCAAAAAAAAAAAGCTGTAAACTTACAATGAAATACCAACATCTTAGGCAGAGAGCAACATAGTTTAAAAGCTCAATTTCATTATATTATTGCTGTGAGATGAGTGAGGGCACCCAGGCCCAGCCAGCCAGCTCTGGTTTTTTTCCTCTTCTCTGTTGTGCCCTGGTATCCAAAAGAGGCGCTTTTCATGAATATACTGGCAACAAATAGCATGTGATGGGTAAGTTAGGAGCAGCCAAAATGTTTATCAATTATTGTATCTGTTTTCTTCCTCAAAGAAAGCTTCCTTCAGAGACATGTGTCTCCTCTCTCGTAATCAACTCCTGTGTGCTCTTGGTTGTTGAAAACTTATTTCCACGTGCTGTGTTCTAATTGAAGTCTCTTGGCTTGTCAATATTAAATGATTTTAGTGGGTGAACTTGAGGAGCGGGTGTTCCCTGAGTTCGCGATACTCCAGCTGGCAGTGCAGACGGGTCACACATCTGCCTCGAGAAGCGGCTCTTGTCTGGCCCATCCAGCATCCTCGAGCGGCGATTTCCTTAGTCATAAAAGAGGCAGTTGTGTCTTAAAAAAAAAATAAAAATGGAGCTTTCAGATGCCAGTCTCCTCTGCTTGCTCCTCCCTGGGGAATGGATGCAACTTGACCTTCCTGAAATTATTATGAATTAGGAATAAGCATTTGCTGAAAAGGTGGAAAAGTGCAGTGAAGAAAATCCCCAGGATCATGTATGCTGTGACTAATGAAATGTGAATTTACGTGACCACCCATAGCTGATGCATATTTTATGCTCGAGTTCTTCCATGTGATGAGTCCACTGCTAGCAGTGGCAACAGTTTTAATGATATGCTTCATATTTTTTTTTTTTGGACATCGTACACTGCTCAGACATAAGGGAACTATTCCCTAAAATGTGCAAATGAAATGAACATAAGTTCTTATTCAAAGCCCTATTCAGGCAAGGTAAAAACTAAGCTCAAAGCTTTTTAAAAGGTTGTTCATTGTAGTAATTATCTCATGTTTTAATGCCAATACATTCTGATAACATACATGCTATTGTCACGCCGATAATCAGTATTGGTGGGAACATGGGGAGAATAAGTACAAAAGTTGTAATTTAAGAAAACGAAGTCAGACACCAGATTTGGGTGAGTTCTTTGGGGTGTATGACCCCAGGAATATTCTTATATTCTTTCCACTTATTGAGCCTCAAAGAACTGGGTAATGGGGAGCATCAGAATACCTGATAGATCCACTGAAAACGCCAGGTCAGTAGCATGCTTAAGCACATGCTTAACTTTAAGCATAGAATTAATCACATCCATGGAGTAATTAAACATGTGCTTATGTACTTTGTGGAGCACAGTACCAGCCTGCAGGTGTTCTCTAAATACTGGTGTGCCTGAGAAAGTGGTGAATCAGAAAGTGATTTTTGGCTGGAGTTTGGAAATGAGCTTAAACCAGTGAGTTAGGCGCCCAGGCCTCATTATATTTGAATAGCTATGGAAAAGCAGGTCTTGTTAGCAGAACCACGTAAGTAGCAAGGTGTGGCCATTTACTTTACGCTAATGCCTTCGTTTTGTTTAAAGTTAAATGATTTAAAAATGCCTTTTGCTTGGCGATTTCCTGCTGCTCTCCTCTCTTTGCTTCCCTTAACGCCCGCCAGACCAGGTTCTGTTCCAGCAAAGCCCAATCGGCGTGGCCTCTGCCTGGCAGCTTCTCTTGTAACGCGCTGGTCAGAGTTTAGGGAGAAGCCTGGGCCTCTTGCAGCCAGTCCTGGCTGTGGTCTGAAAGTCACTATGAGCGAGGGACCATCATCCACAGGTGTGTGGGTGTGGCCCCCCAATCTTTTGGTGGCTTGGACTTTAGCGGAACAGCTGTGGCCAGGCTGGGCTGGTCGGCTGTGCCCGGGTTAATTCACTGGCTGTCATGGAGCCCCTGCGAGCCAGAGCTCCTCCCCTGGTGTTTTCCTCCCAGTGTTCTCCCTTCCTGTACCCTTCCTTGTGCCAACCACTCTACTACTTCAGTTGTCACACCAGCAGCTCCCTTCTGAGTTGCTCTGAGCGCATTTTGCCATTGTGCTCGTTTGGCCTCTCGATTTGACAGGGCAGCGCTGCCATCCTCTTCTTGGCCAGCCTGAGCCAGGTAGTGGTCTCTTGCCACGCAAGGTGGGTGTAATCCAGCACCCTCTAGAAGACTTCTTGATGACTAATTGTTTTATTTTTTTATACTTAAAGTCAGTTAGCTGCTTTAATTTCCTTGTTCTCCAAGGCCTTTGCATAAAAATACTAGTGAGGTCACCACAATGAGGCAAGTCAGTGCAGCAGCAAATGTTACTATTCGAACTGTTGGCTCCCACTTTGCTGAACGGTGGAGGCTCGTTTTCAAAGCAGCCTCCATGGAAAGTCTGCATAATGTGTTTGATTACCCAACCTTGTCATTTTCAAAGGGACCCAGTCAAGATTAACAGGGCCTAAATGTACTATCTCCTAAAAATAACTCTGGCTTTCCAGTTCCTCTGCTGATGTTGGGGGTGGGAGGGAGGAGAAGTGACGCTCCAAACTGAGGATTGCAAAGGGAATGAAATGTAAAACGCACGTGCCCAAACCCACCCTTGTCACCCCGGACGATGGTTGCTCTTCCACTCGTGCTCAGGAGTTTGTTCATTTTTGGGTCCCTCCGTGCGGAGGCCGGGCAGCTCTTGCTGCTGGAGACAGCGGCAATGGGGATGTCGTCTGTTCCCTGGTGAAGTGATGAATTTTCCTAGTGTGTATATTTTTATTGTCTTGTGGGTGAGGGAGACTAATGAACCTGGCTAATATGGGCACTTCTGGAGCGTGCTTGGGCCTGAACAAAGGACAGCCTGATGAGAGTCATCGTTTGTGCTGACAGGACCCAAAGCCAATAACTGCTGCTCTTAGGAACTTGTTCGTGGCTGACGGCATTTCCCAAACGCCGGGTGCAATAGTGCTGTGTCACAGCCTCTCTCGGGGGCAGGACTGGCTGGGATGGATCACAGTCATGCATTTGTTCTGCACTGCACAGTTAATATTTTCCTGGGGACTTCTCATGTCATTTTCAAGATGGTGATCAGCTTAGTCTTGGTTTTGAGAGAAAAAGCTGAGACAAGCCTCTTTTCAGAAAGTAAACCCCACGCGTGAGTGGTTTCTGGAAGCCTGCTTTGCCAGCATTTCTCCAGAGCAGCTAATGAATTTCAGGGCCACGTTAGTATCGGTTATTTTCTTGCTGTCGTGTTTGCTGGCTTATGCACCTGGAGTCGGCTCCAGGTTTGGGAAGTGTGCAGTCCTTGGAGCCCTGGTGTGTTTTCAGCTGCTCTGAAGGCAGCCCTTCGACTCTTTCAAGCTTCCTGGAGCCAATGCTAAAACCAGGGGCTGAAGCTCCTGTCTGGGCAGAGCAGGATCGGCAGCCGTTAAAAGGGCCACAGTCTCTCCTGTGAGTGGGTGTTGTTCTTTGGTAATACCAGTCCATTCCAGCTGAGGATCTGTCCCTTTGTTTTGTGTATAAGACAATTTGTTTTCAATTTTTGTTTCTGAAAGGAAACTGTCAAGACAAAATTCACACTTACAAAAAATAAGGGAAACAGCCCTTTATCCGTTTCTAACAATCCCTTTTGATGACTAAAGCCGGAAGAATTCTAGAAACTGCAATAATTTTTTACCTTTGGTTTGCTTTTGTGCTGTTCTTGCGTTTTCTGAATTTCAAATCCAATGCACCAAAAAGACTTCAGTCCCAAATCGCCCTGATAACATCAGTGTAACCTAGAGATCTGTGCTCTGACGATTAAGATCTGATTGTGCCTCATCTAGAAGTGGAACCGGGGCAGCAAGGAGCTGCGAGGAGCCTGGGCAGGATTCCCCTCTCCGAGCACACGCAGCCTCCTGCTGGCTTTGCAGCCCAAGAAGGAACACGCAAAGGCTCCACGAAGGCGTTCCCTGGAGCAGCACACATCCATCCTTGCTGGAATCTGCCAGCAACCCGATGCGAGTAAAATAAAATCGGGGGTGAGGTAGCCTACCCAGGCTGAAATCTGCAACGATTCTGATTAACTGCTTTTCTGTACCTGGGTGTGCTCTGTGTGCTGGTGGGGGGGTCCTGGCTGCTGGGGAGGTTGTGGTCTCCCTGGGGCAGGGGCTCATTGGATTTTCTTCTGTGTCTGTACAACGGCAAGTGCCGCAGGGACCTGGTCCTTGCCTGGGGTTCCTTCCAACTACAGAGTTGTTTATTGTCAATCCAAGAAAAAAGAAAGAACTTTCGAAAATAATAACAGCATGCATCTCATTTTGAGTCCTAAAACTACTTGATGCTCATTACAAAGGAATTGATTCCTTAAATGAATGAAGCGGCCGTGAGTGCTGCTTTCAGTGTGGGACTGCTGATGCTCTGACTCATGTTTTGCTTCTTGCAGGCTCTGGCTTTTATGCTTCATTTAGGACACCAACGTCATTAGCATTCAAAGGGCTGCTGCTTTTTAAAATTTTATTATACTGCTGTTGTAATTTTCTCAAAGATGCAAATAATATTTGGATCGGAATCACGGCTCATGTTTTATTACCAACTCAGGACACAGGTTTTGCTTTTATTTGACTTGCAAGCCTTAGAAGAAATTCTAAATGAAAGTAAGGTGTGGCTTTGCACAGTAGTAAGAGGGTCTCGGGTGTTTTTTGGATGTCAGGTTGCCTGCTACTGCAGACTGTCACCTTCTGTTAGGACGGGCAAGGATATTCGTCTTGTGTTGCACATGGCTGGGATCTTTGTGACTGCCCCAAGCCTCGGCATTTCCATTGCATGTGTGCGTGTCCCTGGAGATGGCATGTTTGAACTGCAGCAACTCCAAACAAGATGCTGCTCTGTGCTGCTCAATGTAGCAACTCGGCCTCTTTGTTTTGGAGCCGACTGTCACACAGCGGTTGAGGCCGGTGCGTGCTTGGGCCGGGGCAGGCAGGGCTCTGTGCTCTGGGAGATCACTGTGCACCTCACAGGTTTTCAAAGACAGGTTCTTCCTAGATTGTAATTGGGAATGGGGAAAAGGGTTATTTGCTGAGGGACACGATGTCTTTGCTGCAAGAAAAAAAAAAGCCCTGAGAGTCTTCAGGGATTCCCTGCTCTTCCACAAATGCGGTGGAAGCCTTCAAGCACGTCATAAAATCCCTCTCGGGCTGCAGCTTGCAGAGACGCTTGCAAGCCCACCATGGGGATGGATATGCCCTAGCACCCTATAGTTCATAGGGAAACAACAGAGCAGAATTGTGAGAATCTGCCTATGGTTTCTGTTGAGTCCAACTCCATCAAAATTCAAATTACTGATGAATTAAAATGAAAATGTTGCTTATTGCCCTGAGGGTATGCTGGGCTGGGTTGAGATTTCCAGGAGGACTTGTGAGAGTTGAAACTTCCCAGCCAACTATTTGGTACATTTTCAGTAGGGAACTTATAGATCTTTTTCTGATATTTACTTCAGCTGAAAGTTGTTGAGAAATCAGTAGTAATTCCCTAATTAAAATCCCAGCTTTATTAATAAATTCAGAGCAACTGCTTCCACAGCTGGGCAGGTGGGTGCTGTGGCTGGGCAGCCTGGGGATCGCGGGTTACGATGTATGAGCGCAGGATGTGCAGCAGCACCCGTGCAGTGAGCTGCTCAGCCCTGGGGTCTCCACTGCTCTTGGAGCCAGTGCTCACTGATCGCCAACACTGCGAGTGTTTGCAGGACGAGCTGTTATTGCCTTTTGCCCCAGCGGTCTGGGATGTTTGAGGGCTGCTTCCAGCCAGCTGTGCCAGGCTTTGCTCGATGGCATTTCTGCTGAGTGACAGACAGACAAACCTGCCTTACACTAAAACGCAGCGTGGTGTTTGCTCAGGAGGGAGCCTGCAGGGATGACACCAGTTCCACACCTTCTGCTGGCTGTGTCACGGCTGGAGGCACTCCTGGGGACATCAGCAAAGCCGTGTGTGCCAGCATGAGATGGCACAACCATGCTGGAGAGAAAGGACCCTGTCAGACCTCTGCCCTCCTAGGGACGGATCGAGCGGCAGCAAGAAAAATGAGGGACTTTCAGGGGCAGCTGTGTTTTGCTAACCCAGTCATAATGCCCCTAAAAATCCTTATTGTTCTTGCAATGGTCAACTGTGACCTCCGGCATGGGCAGGCCTGGAAGGAAAGCGCTCGCGCTCAGGGCAGGGCAAGCATGGGAGGGCTGGCCGGCGCTCGGGAAGGCTTGTTTGTGAATCGGAGCAATGCTTCAGGCTGGGGAGAGCGTTTCTGTTCGAGTGGAGCCGAAAAGACGTTGCTGTGAACGGTGGTGTGGAGAGTGTGCTTGGTATGAAGCTCAGGGCACAGAACTGGAACCCAAAGCAGAGAAATGAAACAAACCAAGTGCTTGCTCTCCCTGTCCCATCTGTCTTGCAATTTTGCCCCCCCCAAGAGTGAAATGCAAGCAGAGATGCTCACACCCAACCCCAGAGATAGAGCCCCTACCCCAACCACTCACCTCCCCTGGCTCCCTGCTTTACTGCTCTTCTGCTGAACTGCTTGAGGCCATTGCAGGTCTGCTCATCCTCAGCACCTTTCTCTTAGCGTTAGTTGTCTCATTTTCTCACAGCAGACCAGGATGCAATAACTGCATGCAGAGAAGCAATTTGTTAAATAGAACAATAATATTAAATTATTTGCCGTTTTAATGCATTCTAACTTCATCTGCATTTCTAAGAGCTTCTATATGTTGAGTAAAAGTTTTTGTTTTCATTGAAGTCTGCAACAATGTTCAAAGCATTTACCCTTTAGTAACTCTGCCTAGGGGTATGGATAGTCCAATTAATCTGGCCCCACAACAGCTACAGTCCCTTTTGGCACTGTCTGGTTGGATTACTCATAATCTTTTTGAAAAGGCTTTGTTTAAGGCTTTTATAATGTTTATCAATTCATTGATATGATTATCAATTAATTCTGCTTTATATGTCTGTGCCAACAGATTAGAAATGCATATGCTTTTTTTTTGTTTGTTTAACATACTGTCTAGGTGGACTTGCCTTTACACGTCACTTACCTATTTTTAATTGGATTATATGGCTCTGGAGCAAGATTTACTAATTTGTTATTTGTTATTCTCAGGAGCATTTCAGCTGCTTTTCTTAAAGCTGAATTCTTTGTAAATGAGAAGTGACTAGAAGCCCGAACTGAGTCCAGGTCTCGCGTAATGTTGTAAGGCACACTGACATCCTGACGCTGCTCCAGTTAAGGTATGGTATGAATCGGGAGCTGTACCAGCTGCTGTGGAATGAGTGTGTTCACATGAAGTCATCCTGCCATAGCTATTGCAGAATAGCCAACTGCTCTGTGTCAGCAAGCCCTAAAGGACAATCTGCGTCCCAGCGACTGTGTGACTAGATAAGATGAGACAATGGGCACAAGAACTTAGTGCCAGATGGGTGCTGTTCAGCCAGCTGGGAACAAAGGAACTTGTGCTGCTCAAGGCCCCACAGGACCATCCTGGGAGCATCCTTCCCTACGGGCTGGCTCCAGGAATGTGCCACTTTGGAACGGTTTGGTTCAGGACTTCTTGCTTTGTCACCTTTGATTTCTGAGATGGCCTCACCACAGGAAGCCCCAGACTCTCTGCTCCGCTCCACAAGGATTTCTTCATCTCGCAACTCTTGTGTCTTCATCTGATACTGAAATAAGATGGAAGGGCTTGAATGTTTCCTTGGCAAGATGTGTGGATGGAACTAGTTTATTCTGTTACCTACAAAACCAACTGGACAGAATCGCCTCAACCGCTAACAGGCTGCAGAGCAACCATCTACTACAGTGGAATATTCTTTGTGCTGAAAACAGGGAGATCTGAAATGAGGGTGTGTAACTTTTTTGGGTGTGTTTCTATGTTACAATTTTTATCTTTAGTATCTCCACCTTACTCAAAATAAGAATATTTATATGTTTAAATAAACACATTTCTGCTCTGAAATACTGGAATAAGCCTCCCCAGCTTCTTCCTACCTCTGCTCTGCCACTATGAAGAGAATCCACTTATGGATTTTAAAGTCAGAGGGACAAGTCTGAATCCTCTAACACAGGCTGTGCACAGAGCAACTCCTGCAATTCATTCTAAAGCCAGTGCCGTGATGAATGGATCTTTTTCTTGTGTTCTATGGGAACTCTGCGTACATAAATGTCTGACAGGCTGTTCCAGTGCTTCATAACTTCATGTCTTGTGCCTTATGGCAAACTGCAAGTTCCCGCTTACACACCTTGTACAGCCTCTGTGGATGAAACTCTTCATGTATGTGACTGCACATGGTGAAGAGGAGAGCACAGTGGTTTGGTGGTATTTTTATCAAAACAGCTCTCCCCCTCACACAGGTCATGCACATCCCCTCCGGCTGCCACATGGCCTGTCAAGAGCGGAGGCAAGCGCAGCAGAGACACTCGTGACATGGCCAGGGCCTTACGCACGGGATCCCTCGAGTGTGTCCTGCAGGTGGGATCCAGCCCTGCCAGCCCCGTCTGTAACACTTCAGGCCATTCTCAGCAGAAGCAGGAGTCCATTTCTCAGTGCCCAGGCTGAGCCACTAAGATGTCAAGGACAAATTTGGCTGGGTTTTCTTTTTGAAAGTTCAGTGTCCATTTAGCACCTCCAATTTGGCTTGGAAAAATGCAAAAATACCTATAACAAAGGTGGTTTGAAAAGTACACGCAGGCAATCATGTCTTTTTCCACACAGTCTCAGGTGATGCCATCAGCTTCTAACACACTTAAGCTCTGTGCCAGAGTGACGTTGCCATCCCTAGTCTATGATAGGTAATATGGCCATTAAAATAGACCCTACTGAAATAAAACACTCTGGTACTTGCATGAACACAATTCTTTCCCTGAAAAATGGATAACAGCAAATAAACTAAACTTGACCCACCATTCATACACAGAGCATCTCGATTGCTAAGAGTGTTACAACAGCCCACAAAGAATAGACCCGAGGCAGCAAAGAGCAAAGGTTGCAGGGTGAGATCCCAACAGGGAAAAGAAAAAAAATCAAATTGTTCTTCAAGTACAAGCATTTCTATTAACATCTTTCAAGCACTAGTGTTCCAGGCTGCAGGGGACACTTTCTGAACTGCCCTGTAATATTATCAGCTGCTTTCAGTGCACAACTCCTGTCTAGAATAGCTTAACATGGTACATTCAAAGAGAAATTATATGTCAGCCACATAAACGGAATAAAACTAGTGCAGGAAATGTATTTTACAGGCAAATCTACTTCCGTCTACTGAAGCCCTTTGGCACTTTGCTGTAGTTCCTGATAAACAGCTGCTTTACAGGGGAAATATGGTTATTTAGGCAATTTTTGGTCATAATTTAAACATTTATTTTTCAGCAATACTGAAGAAATCCAAGTTCTCAAGGAACCTCTAGCTTTAGCAGGACTGGCCCTGGCAAGAGCTGGACCCTGTTCTGGTGCCCGGTTTGAATTTCCTGGGGTTCAAAAGTTGATATTTGATACTTTTTAAAGAGCAAAACCAAACTAAACTGTAGTAAAGTGACCAGGCTTCCCTGAGTCTCAAGCACACAAATGCATCAGCTGATTAGGACAGTGTGACTTGTGTGCGTGCCTTTCTCTGCAACATCAAGTTTGAAAACTTTGCTATGTCATTGTAGCAGGATTTGTTTTCCTAACCTGGAAGCCCAACAGACAGAAAGTCCTTTCGTTACTGAGGCTGATGCTGCTTTATGTGCAGCTTTAAAAATAAAGGGGAAAAAAAAAAATAGGATACAAGAAAAAAATTGTGGTATTCCAGGTAAATGCTGTCAGCTGTAATGAGTTAAATCCCACATTATAATTGTCCATAGCTGTCTCAACTATTTGTCATGGTTCCCGTGACCTGACACAATGTGATAAATGCTGAAGGGATCCTTGATGACTAGTGTACCCGATTTACTGTGCTCCTGAATCTGTGGATGAGCAATTTGTTTTCCCATTGAATTTCCTGTGACTTTTGTTCAGCAGTTTTAAAGGAAAAATTAAAAAAAAGTCTTACTGGTTTCTACAACCTACAGTTTACAAACACACTCCTAGTTCCTCCACTGACACCAACTGACATCCCCTAATTAGCGCCAGCATATACAAGAGGCATTTTTAATCATTACATAATAAAGTGGAGCAGAAAAGGACTAAATGCTACAGTGGGCCAATGGCATTTCCAGTGCTCCATGACATGGGACAGGTTTTGGCCACCAGCCCATGGTCACAACAGCTACCCCACATCCATACCACAGTAGCCCATTACAATATATTCTGATATTTATGTCTGGCACCACGGATCTTATGCTACAGGTAGTACCAGCTTTTTTGCTCCATGACAGCCGAGAAGCAAATGCACTTCCCAGTAGTTGTGGCTTGCTTTTAAGTGGGGAAAGGAAGCCAAAGGAAATCATGTGCATTGGAGTCAAATACCATTTTTAGGATCGGGAACTGCATGTGTATTTCAACAGCGATTAAAATAGCCACGGACCATGGCACACTAATGATTAATGGTCTCTTTCTGAGAGCCGAGGACACATCCTACAGAATCTGGCCCTTCTGAGAGACACTCATGAAGTACAGTTTGGTTGAGCACATTTTAAAGACAGGAGGAGGTCTTTGGTTAGGCTTTATTTTCCTTTATGTTGTGGATCAACTGTGTCATGTGGTGTGAATTATTAGCTCCTGTTTCTGTGTGATGTATAGAAGCAACTCTAGCCCAATCTGAACCAGAGTGCAGCGGTGATGCTGCAGCCAGCCCACCCTTCTGGTGAGCGCGCACTCTTGCACGCTAAGCCTGGTGCTGCAGTTGGATGGTTGGCAATAAGTCCGGGCTTAACCTCTGCATAACTCCCACCCCAGCTGAACCAGAGATAGGAACCACGCCCTGTCTCAGTGGGTTTCTGCAGGACTTAACTGATGCGTGCTGCTAAACAGCCTGGCAATGAGTACAAGGTGTTAAAGAAGGCTGCGTTAGTGGGGAAGATCCAGCGGAAACAAAGCTTAGATAGAAAACATGTGCGTGATGAGAGAGAGTGCACCCTCTCCCCATTCCCACTCCCGGCCCCGCACAGGGTGATTAATACGTTACAGAAACGGTGACTTGTTTTTCAGGCCTTTGACTTGTCCTTCAGCATCTCCATGGCCTGACGAGCCGGTGGGGTTTTCAAAGCAAGGAGCTGAGTGGCACCAACTAATGCAGCCGCCCTGTTCCGGCATTGTGCTGACACCACTGATTTGCCCATTAAGGATGTCTTTTCCTGCACAGAGACAACAGTACAAGGCATTACTATATGAAAACTTGAACAGGACACAAGTGAGGAACTTCTGGGAATTCCTCGAGAAAAATCCAGCTGTAGAGGAGGGTGAAAACTGTCAGCTATAAAAATAATATAGTTTCTGCTGTTAAACAAATCATCATTTGTCAACAGGTAGCTGAATTATATCCAATTCCACTGGCAGAGCCGGAACGGATTTTTTTTTTTTTTTTTCCCCAATACTCTTGTACAGTTAACAGCTGGCAGAAAACTGGCAGCCAAGGCTGTGCCGGGCTGATAAATAACCCAGTAAGCAGCGGAGCAGAAGACACCGTATCTCATGGAGCAACTGCAGCTCGTGCTGGAATGTGTTGAACAAACGCTTGTTAACAATCTATGCACAGGCAGAGAATTGCTTGATGAAAAGGTACTAGAAAAATGTTATTTAAACAGGACACAGATTTCCTACAGTTATCAAAAGAACAAGCCAGGTTTTAGGTCTAAGAGCAAATGTTAGCATTTCTCGCTCATGGAATCTGCGTCTGGTAATAAAGAGTGAAATGCCCCAACCAGTTTTAAGATACAAAAGGCAAGCCAGAAAACCAAAAGAGAGAAATATTTTTATATTTGCTTCACAGCTCCCAAATTTTCCACTCTTCCAGATGCTTTCTGAGGGACACAGAGAGACACACTCTGATTTCAAATGCTGTGTTTCTTCTCGGCTGATCAGACCACACTGTACAGTCTGGGAGAAGGGAAGATAACAAGTGAAAATGCCCCACCAGGAGATATTGCTTCAGGCTGGAGCTCAGCGCCTTGTACAGCAGCATATTACTGCCCTGTGTTCTGTACTTAACACTGCTCTGGTTTTGTCTCTGCTTTGCAGGCATTTTATTTTTATCATGGGCAAGAGCAGGAATGTGTGTCTGTGAGAGAATGAGCATGGGGCTGCAAGCTTCAGCTCAGTGCAAATAATATTTTGGCAGGAAAACTGCAGGAGATTAAATTAGGGGCCTAACGACTGAATATTAAAACATTTCAAACTTTTGAGTTCCTTTAAATAAGCAGCTACAAAACAAGGATGCGGTCTGACAAACTTAGCAGGTCCAGCATGCTAAAGGAATCCACTAAGTGTCACTTGTTTATTGATCCACGTTTAAAAGGACCTTTTTATTATTTTTATTAGTAGCTATATATGTCAACATGCTATTTCCTCAATGCATTTTGAGTCCAGATTAGCTGAAGTTTTAGGTGTTGGCAGCCTTGCTACAATAGAAGGGAAATGCCAATGGAACAACTTTAAACATGATCCAATCCCTGATGATTCATTGGATGTGTTAAAATTTCCTTTGAGACCATGTAAGTAATGCAGGGACTGGAGTGCAGAGTGCCTGTGACTCAGCTCCCTGCAAAGCAACGGGAGGATGTCAGAATTACTCACTGGGACAGGAGGAATCTCATTTATCTATTTATAGGCAAGGCTGAGATGAGCTTGTACCATTAAAGAGTTGAGTTTGCCAGTTCCCATAAGGGGCGGAGGAGGGAGGGACCTCAGTTTAGCTGTTGAAATAAAAGCTTCTGTATCAGCCTCCTTTTTTTTTGCCCCCATTTCCAGCCTCCATCTCTGGGAACACATCCGTGGTGCTGGTCTAGGCCGTTCCTTTCAGTTCCCTGCGTGTAACCATCACTGTGGATGACTCCCCACCCATAAAGAAGTTCTCTAGGAACACGAGGCTCTGAATTGCTGACCCAGTCTCCCACTATTGCAGTCAATTACATCATATCACACTTTTTGGCAGGCTATTCCAGCACTTCATTTTAAATTTCCAGCTTTAATACCATTTGTTCTTGTGCCAGCATCATAATTTAGTTTAAACAATTCTCTTTTTCCTCTGATCTTTACCTATCAGATGTATTTACTGAAAACAATCCTATCTCCTCTAGTCTTTGTTTTGAGAAACTAAACAAATGAAGCTCTTCTAGTCTCCTCTTGTTCTAAACCCTCTGATCATCCCCAATGCCCTTCTCTGTACCTGCTAATCTTCCTTGAACATGAGTGAACCTGTATCTTCTAGGATTGTGTTTGCCTTTCCATATCAGATCGGTGGCTCACAGTTATCCCTCGGAGCAAGTAATTCACTACGTTTTTTTCCACCACCCTGCTTTTGTCATTCTCAAGTGAGTAATGTGATATTCTAGTTATTAATTTCTAACTGCATGTCTTTATACTTTGTCTATTCTATTTCAAATTCTGTCATTTCTTGCTGATTAATGTTCTGATCCTCCTCTGTATTAACAAAGCCTGTGTCCTCAGCAGATTTCTTTACTACATTCCTACTGCTGTGCCAGAGTCATTAACGAAACAAGTAAGACTGGGCTCAAGACTGACCTTTGAGGAGTTCCACTTATTAACTGCCTCTGTCCCACGTTTCTCCTTTCCACAGAGCTCCTTGTCATTTGCTTTAGCAGTTCTGCATTTGCCGTCTGCACTAATCCCCATCTTCTCAACTTCAACTAGTAATTTCCCATGTGGTATAATATCAGATTCTTGACTCAAGTCTGGATAGAGTAAATCACCTGTATTTCATTTGTGTAGAAAAAAAAAAAATCAGTCATCAAAGAGAAATATGAGGTTAAGCTGAGCTCCTTTAATGTGCCAGTTCTTTCCAAATCCTGGGATGGAAATCTGCCAGTTCACCTTGATCTGAGCACACTGAATTCCTTAAGCTTTTCTTTCCATCTTATATGTGATAATTTTCATTCCCTTATTTATGTTCCTACTGGAAATCCTGTTTTTGCCCCGTTGTTCAACTTGATCATCTCTACTGAAAATATAGGCGAAGTGTTTTTAATTCATTGTTAGGCCATATGTAGACTGGTGACCACTGGTGGATCCCCTCCAGACACCCAACTTCAATCCCTGGCTGCATGTGAACTGAACACCCTCTTGCTGATCTGATCTGCCCATTCCTTGCCTGCTGCCAGTTAACTCCCCCCATGTGTTTGGGGCTGGTCATTTATCCCACTGGTTTTGGAGTGTTTCCCTTCAGGGTTTGTCCTCCTGCATGTTCCAACTAGTTTTAGAATCCAGTTTCTAACACATTCAACTCCTCAGCTCTCCAGCACAGTTGATTCCACTAATTAGTTCCCTTAATTTCTCAACATTTGCCCTTTTTGAGATGAATACACTCGGCGTGTGACTACAGACAGTGCTGGAGATTCAGCCCTAATGAGGTACATTGAAAAGCTCCTGCTTCTTAACCAGAGTCTTCAGAGGCTGGATGACTCACAGCCTGGTGCTTTAGAGACTACAAGAACTGCAGTTGCCTTTCGCGGGTGTGAGACTCCGTATCCCCAGAACACTTCTCAGTATTAACTAGCATTTTCATTTTACGCACAACGGAGACATAAAGAGCCTAAAGATCACATTTCAGAAGATACTGCATTGTATGAGGAATTACTTAAGCACCTGAGGTGAAGTACAAAGCTTCCTAACCCCACCGAGATCCTTGCAGCAGTCAAACCTTTCTCACTTGAAAACTAGGTGTCTGTGTCAAGCTATTTGCTTTGAATTCTGTCTAATTCTTGAAAGCAAAGCCCATCTGGACTGACCTACCTCAGACACAGCCAGGACCGGCAGCAAAGGCCTCGCTGGGACTGGCTGTACAAGGCCAGCGGTAGACAAGAGGAGCCCTTCCCTCAAAACACTTTGGAAAAATGGCCCCTAGGCCCCTTTAAAAATCCACATCTCGGATTAAAAATACCCACTCACGGATTTTCCCCACTCCCTTGCGAACCGCTCTGGGATCCGCTGCGACACGCGGCCTCGCGTTACCTGCTTGCTCAGCCACAGACACAGCAGCACTGCCCTCGCTTCCCAAAACGGCGTGAGTGACACCACCGCAGCGCTAAGGCCGTGTTGCCGTCCAGGGCAGATGGAAGCTCTCGTCCACTGGCAAACTGCTGCATGTTCAAACTCTGTAGAAAGAGAAGAAACGCCAGAGCAAAGTAAATGTCTCTCCTTTCTTCTCCTGCCCATTAATATACTTAAAAATACTTTGGAGTCAAGAAAAATCTGCTCCTCTCCCAAAGCATGTCGGTCTTGAATGCCCGCTGCTCCACTGGGCACCTACTGACCTTGACAGCGTCACGAGACTCGTGTTTTTCTAAAAGAGCATCCTTGTGAACAGGCTCTTTGCATTGAGAGACACAAAGCGGTCTTGTCTTCCAAGTGTCCGAGCCTTCTTTTCACGTCTGTTTATTCCTTCACTAGCATTTATTTTTGGCCTTGAAAGAAAAACACAACTCCACATTAAAGGGATGGTGTCCAGTTAAAACCCACAGGCTGCGCCGCCCCTTCACTCCCCCTTTGCTGGGGAAGGCAATGGAGGAGACCAACAAAATAAAATAGAGAAGAAGCTATTGCCTGTTGGGCACAAAACTGCTTTTGCTTTCTAGTGAAAAGGCAGCAGAGCATCCCCAGAAGCACGTAGCAACTGGTCAAAACGGCCAGAGCCTGGATGCCTGAGGCTTGTTTGCAATTGTAATAACAAGTCCAGGGGCCACATTTCCATTTGTCCTGGAAAGCCCTTCCAGCTGGGATTGCTCAGGGGAGTGAGACCCTGATGTTCCACAATGTCATATTCCATTTGTGGTCTAACTCTTCGGCAATCTCAGACTTTGTAACATCGTTTATCAGCGATACCAAATCAGAAAAACACCCTTTTGTGCCTCTTCTGCACTGTCTCCATGGCCCTTCCTGGCTACTGCAGAGCCAGCACATCAGGACAAGGCTGCTCGTGCTGTGTGAAGAGCTCAGGAGGGGCTGCAGGTGATGGCTGAGCCTGAGCCCAGTGCCAGCTGCACGCACGCCCCTTCCCCGCTCACGGCTCGTGCTGAGCCCAACAAAAGCACCCTGCTCTCCAGACCTGTGTGACAGCGACCACAGCCCTGGCCACGGAAAGCACGGGGACTCTTCCGCGGGCCTGACTGATCTCTCTCTCCTACATCAAGACCGCATCTTTCAGGTCCATTGAATTCTATGAAATTAGAGCTGTCAGGCTCTGGATGTCCATGAGGGCACAGCTGGACCAAAAGAAATTGGGGTAGCAACACTTGGACATGATAGAAATTGAAACCTCAGGGAAGACCGTGTCTGCCTTGCATGCCTAGCAAGTCAGCAGAATATTAATGATGCATCATTCAAAGTGCTTCTGGATGCAGAGCTGACTTTGGCAAGGGGCACTTTGAGAAGGATAAAACTGCATTTTCATTGCTGAGACTCTTCCTCCAGTAATAAGAAGTGCCCCATGGGATGCTGGTAACATATTGGTATTGTCTGCAGAGAGCAGCCAGGGGCTAAGGTCTTACATTGCTAAACTGTATACACAAAACACTTACTCCTGAGTATCACATTAGTCTAGACCCAGGATTTACAAACACAGAGACGTCCACAGGTGGGCTGTCCTCCAATTAGCCCATGAATCTAGAAAGAAAGGAAAAAAAAAAAAGTAATTTTGTATTCTTTCCTTTGCATATAAAACATCATTAAAATAATTAGAAACACAGATGGATTGTATCAGTAACTGACAAATTAAGAATGTGGTCACGGTTGTTCAGGAACCCACAGTCTCCTTGCAATACCAATAATGATTATTTATAGCCTGCTATGCAATGGAATTAGTCCAGAAAAACTGAGTGATTATAATGTAATACAGTCATCCCAAGGGAGAAGTCTAGTGCAAGGTGCAGGCAGCCAAGATCTCACACCATTTTATTGTCTTGAATTACAAACTTCATTGTAAGTAATGTTTGTGTATTTTGTACAGAATGTCTCTGTTCCTCTACAGCAAATACCCATTTTATTCCTGCTGAATTTCACTGAAGTTACCCCTGATTTATCCTTAAGATCAGAGGCAGATGCATATTACTGCTTTTTATATAAATCTCTTAGCTGCCTATTCACAAGGATGTGCCACGTGGCAAAAGGAGGAGTTGAGAGAATGAGCTGGGTGGCAGCCTAGCTATTAGTTCTGATGATATTACTGTAGCATCTGGAGAAGTTACAGGCGGTAATAACACAGGGTAAGAGAAATTCTCTGCTCTTGAAAAGAGCTAACAAAGAAAATACACAGAGGGTGGGAGGTGAGGAAGAGCCACGGAACAGAGCGGTAGCTGTACAACGTCAAACAGCGGCAGGAGCAGAGCCCGTGTCCCTCAGCCCTCTCCAGCTTCACGCTGCCTCTTGGTCCTTTCTGTTTTTTCATGTGGACATGATGCATCTGTAACTAGAAGCTCAATCCAGAAAAAGAAAATAGTTTTTTTCTTATTTATCAAGAGAACTAGCTTTCTGCTAGCTGTGCAAACAAATTCCTTCCCGTGATTAATACCTGTCTCCTGTGCTAAAGACATCAGTCTCTGCATAGATCAAATCCTATTAAAGCAAAGCTCTCTTCTTAGAAAAGAATATGTTTTCCATTCTTTCTGCTAACATTCCTCCTCACAATTGCCCTTGTTTAGCCCTGCGATAATTTTACGATGCAGTCCCAACATAACTCACAGTACTTCCCATTATTGTGTGCCACAAGTGTTTACAGAGCCATTTTTGTGGCAGATACCAGCCTTTGGACATTTCACATTTCCTGCTTCACTGCAGCCAATCACACACTGACATTCAAGCCCCTAATTACTCTGTACACAACAAAGTACTTCAGTCATTGCAATGATAATGTAATAGAGAACAACCCATTAGCCCAAACTGGCTATCTAGGATAGACAAATTATTTTCTTTTCATATTTCCATCAATATTAAGATCCATTAATCATCTTCAAAAAAACCCTACCCCAATCCCAAACTGCCTTTACACTCTTCCACCAGTACTAAGGATGTCTGTCTGGGACACCCGGGCCAGATATCTCTGATACACTCAAGAACTGGGTTTGCACCACCCCAGGGGACTTCACAACTGGTCCAACTCCACCAACACTCTCTTTATAGGATCAGAATATAATAGCCCAGTTTTAACAAAAAGAAATCAAGATTAAATTCAATATATTCTGAAGGAGTGAAAATTCCTAGCAACAGCTGAAAGGGAAGTGGAATTCATAAATGCCTCTTTCATCTTTATCAAATTACTATTCAGTGCAGTTACATTTATTAATAACAACATCCCTTAAACCACATTGTGAAAATCCATTAGCAAGAAACACTTTAAAATGTTCAACAGGCTGTAACAGATGATTTATCAAAAGCTAAAACAATTAAATACTATAAGCAGAGTGGGCATTTTTATGGGCTATGGAGCTTGCCAGAGGGCCGTTATGATATATTCGGAAATGGACGGTTTGTGTGGCGTAACTCTACTTCTTTAATTCAATCATCTACATTAGCAAGGGGTAATGCAAGCTAATAGTATCCTTTGACTTTTTCTTCATCTCACTTCCGTAAGTATTTGCCCCTAAAAATGCTGATGGTCATTTCACAGTCATCGCCTGTGGTGTCTGTGACATGCGGAGGTACCAGAGCGCTGCTCTGAGCCCAGTCCGAGAGAGGGACCCTGCGAGGATCCCTGCGAGGATCCCTGCTCGCGAACACACCCCGGCTGCCTGTGACACAGGGGACGAGAGCCCTTCAGTGGTTTAACTGTCCCCAGGAGGGTCAGACTGAGCCAGACTGACCCGGGGCCATCGCTGCGTTGTTTTCTCTTTCAGCACACCCTGTGTTTGCCCTGGAAGCTCACGTCTTCCTCTTTCATTTCTTTACTTGTTTTTTTTAAAACACAGTTTAAATACTGATCGTGGCTGAATAATCTCTGTGAAAGTACTACATATTGACACTAAATTGAGATGAGGGATTTTATCATTATCTTCCCACAACAAATTGCCAGTCTTGACTATTGTGCAAACCCTGCAACACGGAAGGTTCATCCCGGTCCCAGGGGGGTCGTTCCAGAAGGACGGGCTGCCTTGTCCTTCTCTCAGTTGCTTCCAGTTTGCAGCAGAGAACAATAATGGCACAGAGAGCTCGGCACTGCTCCGCGCTCGTTCCCCAGCCGTGACTGCATCTATCACAGCCTCCCGCTGCATCGGCGTAAGGAGGTTTTTGAAGACATTTTCTTTGTTGCTGCAGAAGGCAAAGCCTAAACCAGGGCTTACAGGGAGAGGCGAGGGGGAAGGGGCAGGAGATGCAACCGTAGCCGAGCTCTGGGGTCCCGTCCGCTCTGGGCTGCCCATGGGGCGGCTGTGGGCTCTGTTAGGTTTTTGCTGACTTGCTGACAGGTCAGCCCGTGCAGGTTCTCCTTCCAGATTTGATCATTCCCTAAATCTGTAAAAAGATGCCTTGAGGCAGGGGTCAGATGGTTTCTGAGGCAGATACGCACAGTGCAGCCCACATGCAACCCAGTTCCCTCTGGAGCGAAAAGCTCTTTGCACCTTTAGGCCCCGTGTTTAATTCACCCCAGGTGAACAGACAGACCTGTAACGTGGACGAGCTGCACTCCGTGTTCGTTTCTTCCCCCAGCTCGTTCCACTTAGGAGGGTGAAACAGTGGCAGAACAAATTAGTGGCAGAATGTATCTTCTATGATCACGCATGAGCCAACCCATTAGATTATTTTCTGTCCCAGCTGAGACTGTAGCTCCGTGCTTACTTTTGACTGAGCACAACTAGAAAACACATAATTACACGGGCCAAAGCACAGAGATCTGCAGCTACAGATGCCTGGTGCTTGGCTGGTAAACTGCAGCGCGTGGGGTAAAAAGGACTTTAGAAATGAAGTGTACATCGCCATCCCACCACCTCCCCGCTGCAGAGCTCACGGCTTTCAGGCTGGGGCAGAGCGAAAGGCTAAAATTTCTCACGTATCGCAGATTGTGTGGCACGAAACATCGAAAGCTCTGTCAGTGCTTGAGCTGGTGGATGCAACTCGTCCAGCCAGATGAAAGCAGTCCAGACTAACGCTGGTGAGACAATACTTGGCATCTCGCAGGCACAATTATTCTTCACTGCAATATCCCCCTCCTGGTTCATTTTCTGTTTTTCCTCTTGTTGACCTCCAGTGATGGAGGAAAGGGGCTGGACGTGCTGAGGAACAAGAGAGGGCAGTGGATGGTGCTGTGAGCAGGAGAGGGGCCTGTAGGAATGGGGGAGAGAGGGAACAGCTGTGGGGCTGGGAGGGAAACGGAGACAGGGAATGAAACAGATACGCTTCCCCTTTGGGAGGATGGGCTGAGCCGGTCTGAACAAAAAAGAGCTAAAATGAAAGGGAGGAAACCAGAGAAGAGAAGAAAGATGGAACAAGGGAGGTCACAGAGAACAACAGGAAGCAGTGCTCAGAGGACAGAGATGAAGGCTTGTTGAAGAAAAGCAAACAGAGAAAAAAACTTCAGGAATATTGTGCAAAAGACAGAGAGAATAATAAAAAAAATGCCCTATAAAAGTGCCAGCTACCCACTGCTGCAAGTGAAACTCCAGTACACTTACATCAACACTACGCCACTGTTCAGCACCAGGGGAGGAGGTTTGAGGGTGGTTTTTAATTGCATGGAAAGGTTTTCGGTGACGCAGATCACAGACTCCAGCTTGCACTGAAGTCAGAGGGGTTTAGGGGTGCTTACAGCCATCGAAAAACAAGACCAAACTTGTTAAAGCCCGTGAGACAAGATGCCTTGAGAACAACCAGCCTTCCACCTCAGCCGACTCGCGCCTGGAGCCCCTGGGTGACCAGAGCAGCGGGTGCGGGGAGGGGGCACAGGGACCCGCGCTGGGGTTGGGGTAACAGGCGTCCGCTTTGCTGGTTGAAGTGGATGTTTGGCTTATTGGCATGGCTCGTTTAATTTGGCTCTTAGTGCTCAGTCGGTGTTATTAGAGAAAGCAATAAAAATGCATTAAATACTAGGAACTGCATTAAACCAACATGGAGCATGCAATGCAAACCAAGAAAGGCAAGGGAGCCGAGTGTGGAGACTGCCATTCCTTCCTTCAATGATCCTCTTCTCCATGCCTATGGACACCGTTGCAGTGCAGAGCGGAAGGGTGGAGAGCCCGGTGGTCACAGCACATCTGGGCAGTGTCACATCTGTACCCGAGGTTGGCTCCTCCCCAAATCCCAGGGTGGCTGTTGGGGTCAGAAGTGGGGACGGGTATTTAGCTCTGGTGCAAGCCGCCAATTCATACATACTGAGCTCCCCAAACAGACCTTTGCTTCAGCCTCCCCAGAGGCAGCAAGTGTCCACCCTCAGCTGTATCTCCCTCCAATCTAACTGAACCACCATTAAAGAGAAGTCTGTGCCCCGCTGTGCACCTGAAGTGCTCTTCCTCTCCAGGACTGCGGATCATGTGCCATCTGCCACCAACCCATGAACGGCAGCAGCTGCAGAGAAGGACGCTGAGCTTTGCACAGCGAGCAGACACCAGCAACCGCAGCGGCAGCAGACGGGACTGGTGTCAGCCTCCCGGGCTGCAAATATTGACCAGATTGTCCCAGATGTTGAACTTCATTGGTCTTCTTGAAATCCTAATCCACCTCAGCAACATGCCCTCATACGCTGCTATGGTTCATGAGATGCATTTCAGCTCTTCTATTCTTGCTCAGGGCTTATTCTGCAAAAGGTGTTCCTCCACCCCTGCAGTCCTTTGCAAACCTTAAGGCTCATTTCACACAAGAGCTTTTCCTGCAATCAGCTCCTACACGTCCCTACTGAGCTCCTTCCAGACGGAATCCTTACACTTGCCATGTTTTTGCCAAGACATCATTTTCTTTTGGCCATATAACAAAGGACAGATCCCCCCTGCCAGAGTAAGAGACTGAGAGTCATCAGAAATGACACGTCTGTCACCTGCCCAGGCCGGTGCTCTCTGCTCTGCGCAGCTTTTGCAGCTCAGTCAGATTTCTCAGTTTCTGCTTTGGCCTTGAGATAGGACTCCTGGGGCCCTGGGATCATTAATTTTCCCATTTTGTTAACTGATGTGAGCCACAGCTGTATCCTTGCATTTCTTGAAAACCGCAACTTCACGTTACGTCTGGGCAAACGGCGAGGTGATTATTGTAAAGCCTGTATTTCCTAAGGAAACAAAGCTTTACATGTGATCACAGCATATGTGTGTGTGAGTAGTTCTTGAACATGTCAGGCCATTTCAACGAGACACAGAGGAGGATTTCTCAAAGCTCTGAGCTCCCAGAGGTGCACTGGAGATGACAGATGGAGCACACAGACACCATTAGCATCCCCCGAGGAAAAGGCAGCGGCGAGCGCTCCCTCCACATCAGACAGCAGAGACGCCACAAGGGTGAATGCTGTTCATTAGACCTGCTGATCATGAAATTACTTGTTGATAATCTCAGCGTGCCAGATCACCTTCTCTTGCCACTCACTTCCCGGCCTGTCTGGAGCTGGACCCTGCACGGTTGTTACATTAACAGCTTCTCTCACCCACCTGCCCGTCACCCTGATACCCAGATCTTTGGTGACAAGGGTACCTGTTACTGCAAAATGGGTAACGGAGGGAACAGCGAGAGGATCAAGACACGAGGTGACGGGAGCTGCAGGGGGTGACTGCTGTCCCTCGGCACATCCATTGTTCCCGTTCAGAGGAGCAGCTTGCAGAAAGTGGTGTAAATCACGGGAACTGGATCACTGGCTTGAACGATGTCAGCACGTCCCTTTGAGGGCATTCGCTGCCCCTGCACCATGAAACGACAAGTTATTATTTAACAGCAGACCTCACACGGAGGAATGCTTTTCTCTATTCATGACCTCTAACAAGTATAGCAATTGTTTACTATACTCTGAGCAATCCAGCAGTAGCTATAATGTGATAATTACAGAGAAACCTTCCTAAAAATATATTTCTGATGCATCAGCAAAAGCTCAGCAGGCCCCTCCAGCTGGCATTGAACATGAGAGTTAAGCCCAATTTGAGAATCAGATCATGCACTACATTTTGTGCAGCTGTGCAGAGACCCTGGCAAGGAGCTCTGGAGAAGATGCCGTGCAGCGACGGAGGGAAGGACAAGAAGTAGCAGAGAAGCAGACAGGGCAGGAACCACAGGTTCTTTTCTCAATGGTTAACAAGGGAAAACATCAGGCCCATTTTCAAGATGGATAAACTAAGGTTCTGGAAGTCAGAACAGCAACAGTTTGTAATCTGGCTACTGACTTTTTGGTAGCTGGTTTTAGAGGTTCAGCCTGACTCTAGGCCATGCTGGCATTTTTCATGGAGTGAGAGGATTCATTATTATTATTATTATTATTATTATTATTATTATTATTATTTTATTTCATCCCTACACACTAGAATAGCATCTGGAGGTTCCTGCAAGAGTCAGCTCTTCTCTGTGCTCAGCGTTAGCAAACTCTAGCTCATGTTCTTTGAGGAAGCATCTACAAGGGCTTCAGATGATGGTACCTTGTAGCAGAGCCACCGCAAAGTCACCGTTCTGCCCCTGCCATGCAGAGCCCGAGGGCGACCGACCCCACGGCTGCGACCGAGCTGATCAGGCTGGGAAGGGGAACGCCAGCGCGCAGGTGTGTGTTTTCTTCTTCCAGCACTTCCCTGGAGACAAGCTGGATTCTTCAGAGACTCTGGTAGCCCCAAAACACTTCTGTGCCTCAGTTTCCTCACCTGCAAAAAGGTCAAGATGAAAAACCCTCAACCTAGGACTGTGTTCAGGTTTGGAAAACACTTTTAGCACCTTGAAAGAAGGTTTCTGTGGAAGCCCAAACTGTAATTTATTGCTTCAATTTTAAACGTGTGTGTTTTACAATCCACAGTCTGTTTACACTTCTACTTTTTATAGCTATCTCTCTAAAAAGAGCTCAGCTCTGGTAGCTCATGGCTTTGGCACAGCTTGTCAAATAATCAGGCTCACCAGCCTCTCCACGACACACAGTGCTTCTGTGTAACTTTGCAGGCTGTGTTTGACTTGTCTGAACTTGAACAGTCACCACTGATTGATTGGCTTCTAAAAATATCCACCCGCCATGGTTTGAAGTCCAGAGAGCTCCTGTTGATTTAGATGGAGACCTTCTCGCTGGTCAGAGGCTGCAGCAGACATCTGACACCCGCCGGCTGCTCTGTCCTGGCTCTGCCTCCTGCCCAGGGAGGGTCGGGCACAGCGACCCTCGGCAAAGCCCTGCTCCGCACGCTTGACAGCTCTCGCTACTGACAAACAGAGCGAACGGCGGCATGAAAGCAGCCCTACGGGTTCCCTCCCTTCCTGCATCCCCATTTCCAGACCCCCCCTGCAGCTACTGGTAGTAAGTGGGATGAAATGCAGCTACCGGGAGCCCGGGAGGTGCTGGAAGTGCCCCCAGCGTGACGGGAGAGCCCTGAGCAGCCAGGGATGCGGCTGCTGCAGAGGAAAGCACGGCAGCAGACGCGCTGATGCCGTGGCAGCCACCACGACAAAAGCCAGGCTACGGTCTCTGTTGGAGGCAACGGACACCTTGTTGTTTTATCAACCTGTCACTGCCGGGATCGAGCTGCGGTGCAGCCCCGAGACCCCGTCATCACACCAGCGTTGAGAGAGATCTCCAGGATCCCGGGGTGCAGGGCTGGAGTCCCCCCCGTAGGGGTAGGGATCACTGTGTTTGCACCCTCAGCTACCCACACCCACAGCACTACAGCTGAAGCCCCAAAACGCCTTTTAGAAAGGGCATGTGTGCAGGGGCGGGTGGAGCCATGTGTTGAGGAGGGGGGACCAAGCAGCTGAAACCCGCCGCAGACGGAAGGGACGGGAAGGCAGACAGAGGGACACACGGGGTCAGGAGCAGAGCTCTGCTCGTTCCAGCAGAGAGGCACCGATACCGGCGTGCCAGGTGCTGGTGAGGAACGTGGCAGCACCAGGTTTGCAAAAGATGTAAAACCGAGACAGGCTGAGCACCGCGCAGCAGAGCCGGGGGCTCTGGGGCCACCCCGGTCACTCACCTGCTCACACAGGAGCTGACAAAGACACAGCCGAGCGCGGCCTAACACATACACTGGGTGTTGCCGCGTTACTGAATGCATCTTACCACAGCAGGATCTTTTCTAAATGATGTATTACAGCTGAGCTAAACCCTAAATAATAAAGCTTACTTTTGGCTCTCTGGAATATCACAGCTAGACAGTTGCCTACGGAATACCAGGCTAATGGAAGAAATTAATGGTATTCTGGGAGCGTTCAGGACTGGAGATGATCACTGCAGCCAGACTCCACGTTCACAGCTTCATGCACAATCCCGTTCGTAGATGGGTTCTGCAAGGGGACCCTGGCCCTGCTGTCCTGATGCAAGGTCTTACAAAAACCGGTTGCTCCAAGGCCCAGAGCCCTCCTCATTTCCAGCTTAAGTGTGTTCCATGACAGTTTATAATCATTCTGTCTACCAAAGATTTCCTTTCGTTTATACAATATTCTTCCTCCTGTTGCATCTACAGAAAGCAGTGCCCTCACTTCAGCTCTGCCCTGCTAAATGACCCACACTCGTCTGGTCGCTGGTGTCCCAGTCACCTTCTGATTTGGATTGATCCTTCCCAAAGATGGATGATGAGAACTGACCGTGACTTTCCAGACGAAGGTTCAGTTGCTCCTTGTACAGTGGCGGAAGCGCTTCCTCATCTTTTCTGGAAATACCTTGCCCAATAAACCCTATGATCTCATTTGGCTTTTGTGTTTAGTTTTAAAAGGGGTATAAGGCAGGCTCTCCAATATTTCACTTCATTTTATTTTAGTGTTTGTTATCCGGCAAGAAGAGGGTAGTTAAACTGCCTTTTTAATTAAATTCCTTTAAATCTTTGAAAACAATAAAGAAAGAAAGACAGCAAACAAAGTAAGACAGAAGAATTACCATGTGTATGAGCAGAGGTATTTTTTCCCGTAACACATTTATATATAAATCTCTTTTCCAAAAACTTGCAACATTTCTCAGCTGCTCAGTCTGTCTCCTGGGTAACGTGACACCTCACAAGAGCAGCGTTGTGCCTCTGCTCTTTAGTGGGACACGAGTCTTTGGAACTCTATTGAAACTCTCCTCTAAATAAAAACTATTCCTAATTTCTTGAAGGTGAGAAGAGCTTGGGGTACCGCATCCTCTTCTCTTCGCTCCTCTCCATCCTCACACAGCTTATGAAAATAAAAGGCTCCGAGCAGCAATAGCTTCATTAAACCGCGGTTCGTGCCGTGGTCCCTTCAGCCACACAGACTCTTTCTATAGGGCTGTGAAAAGCTCCTAAGAATTTAGATCAGCCAGGAGATAGTAAATAGGCTTAGGTTTGCTGTAAAAGGGCTCAGACTTGCAGTGTCAAATGTTTAGAGCTCCACAAATTAAAAATAATATTGGAAAACACTGGCTTGGCTAAAATAACCTGACAAAGATTCTCTGCCATCAGCACAGCACCTACAGGATGAGATCTCACCGCTTACGCTGGAAGGTGTGTCTGTCTGATGGCTCAGACCCTGTAATTCAATCAAATCCACGGTGCAACGCTTCTGACCATAACGAAGAAATGGCTCTCAAACATTTCCTGCTGCTTGCACTTTAGTAATATCTGTTTTATCATCTCTACATTTTTTTCCCCGAAATAAGGAGACAATACTTTCTGTGTCTCCCTCCTCAGACACCACTGCTCTCCCAGGGACCTCTCAAACACCAAGGCCAGAAACCAAGTCCAGGAATTGTAGGTTGCAGTTAATCTAAAATTGGTGACTTGTCAATGTTAATAGTTTCAATTTCCCCACTGTCTGCTTGGGTTACACACATAAAACTTTGAAATAATATGCCTTCTCTCCCCACATAGAAAACCACTGTGTTTCCCTGTCCTCCTTACAGTATGTGACCTTTAGCTGCTCTCCCTTGCTTATCAAGTCAAGGAATTAATTCAGCTCTCAAGCTCCAACCACTGACTCTCCATTCACATCCCTCTAAAGGCCCCACCAGCTCCTTGCTCAGTTTAGAAAGATTTATACTCACATGCCCCTTCGTATCCTTCCTCCTTTGGCTTTGATTTACCATCCCAGCTTCCTTATCGCTCTGTAGCACTTCCTACATGTTTGTCTTTATAGCTTCTCGTTTTCCCTCTTTGAAATCACCAATGAGTTCTGTTTCCTTAATGGCAGTGGGAAAAACCCAGCAAAGAGGCCTTTGCAAGGAACCGTGCAAACCTGGGCTCCAGCGGAACGTGAACGGCATTTTGCTTCCGACACTGGCCCTAAGCACAGGAAGGACTTTCAACCTGTATCAAACTTCCTTGGGCAGTTCTCAGACCCTTGCCTCCTTTTACATTTCCTGTGCATTCATTAAAGGAAAGCTTTGTGCCTTCCACAAGGCATGAGGAAACGGCCTTTTTCATCTCTTTTCTTAGTGCCTCCGTCCACAAAGAGCTACTCCGACCCAGCACCACTTTCTCTAGCAGAGACAGTGCCACAGCTGCAAAGTTTTGCTCTTCATTTTTTCCTCTCCTGGGGTTTGTGATCAATTCGTTACACAGTTTGTGTTACCCCATTAAAGAAACGAGACCAATGGAAAAAATGCAAGGTCACGCTTGAGAGGGGTCTGGCCGGGGTGACCGCCACCCTGAGGATTCCCGTTGGGGTCTCTTGGAGTCGTGGATGCACCAACCTGGAGGAAAACGGTGCATCAAATCCAACCACAAACCCCTCTGCTCAGCTGCTCCTTGGCTGGACCTGAGGTTTGTGTTCCTGATCTTTTAACTCAGCCTTTGAAGTGATTCTCACATTTATTCTCCTACTCCTAAATATTCCCCCTCTGCAGGGATTAAAGCTGGTAGTAAAATATCTCACAAATGTTTACGATCACAATTACACCTGTTCCTAGAAGAATTTCACAGTCAATTGAATCACATTATTCTCTTCATATTGGCGTTTCCTGCCCTGGTATCCAGATTTCCCAACCATGTGAACCAAGTGAGAGCCTTGTAGGTTATGATTTCAGAATATTCTTTAAAGTGTTTTAAACTCCGATCCTCCCCAAATACAGACATACAAGTCAGGCAGATAATATCTTTAGCTGGCTGAACTGCAAAAAAAGGGGAGAAAGATGTTTTCTGAAAACGTTGCCTCTGTAAAGGACTGGGATGTGTATAGTCAAGAACTCAGGCCAGCTGCTATAAACATGGCAGAATCCCGGATTAGATCAATTTAACCCAAATTAAGGCATTTCTACTTTAGATCACACAACTTTCATCGCTTTAGGAGGAATTTCAGTTACTAGTGTGAGTTAATACTGATCTGGGTATGACCAGTACTCAAGCATGCAAGATGCTGGGCAGAAAATCAGGGGAACATTTTAAGCTTTCTTTGGCATTTATTCAGCCTGAATTTCCCAACAGAAAAAAAAAAAAAAGGATCGTCATTTATGGGTGAAATTTCCCCATGACACAATAAGACTCGCCTATGAAACAGGAGTAGGGCACGCACAGTCAGGCTGTTTGGAAGTTGAATCTACAATGTCTGGCTAGAAGCAGGAGTAGGAAAAAGAGCCACAATCCTTCACCGGAGGTTGTTGAGAGTCCCCTGCTCTCATCAAAATCACCTGGAAATTCCAGGTGCTGCAAGGAAAGGAGAGTCTCAATCTGTAAAATGTTCCTGGACATGGTTCAATTTTACGTAAGATCTCTGCGATCAGCCCCTTCTCTCCGGTAACATACTCGGCCAAGCAGCGGCAAAACTATATCCATGTTCACTCAGAAATCATCTTGAACTGCCTTCGCGCAAAGGGAAATAGTTTCACATCCTGCACATCAGATTTCACATGGGAACATCTTTCAGGTTTCCAATGTAGAAGAATTTTTCCAACAGGAAAAATCAAGTCCTATAGTAAAGGCTAATCTAAGCTAATATCTATACTCACAAGGATACCCTCCCACCTTTGAATGCCCATGGAATAAATATGGATGATAAAGGATTATGCAGTCGAACCGCATGAAGGAGCTGACAGACAGCAATGGCACTAAAACTCTCTGCCAAAGAGACTGGGATTCCACAGTTACATCCTGCACTAGTTATAAGGAAAACACAGCTTATGCCTTCCATTGGGATACAGTAACTCCCAGCAAAATGTTCAATAGTTATAGCTTTGTCCTAAAAGTCTAATTGCACAACAAGGTAAAAATAGATGCAAGACTAGCACTTTCAAAAAATGTACTGCAATGTCAAACAACAGTGCCAAAAATCCACAACGGCAGGCCTCGGTCTGGCAGAGCCGACATCTAGTCACTCTGCTTTTTCACACATTTGGAATAGCTTCTCTAAAATCAGTGAAGCCACCCATGGCAGGCAAGGGACTTTTGTGGGATCAGGGGACTCCTGGACTTGCTCTACCGGTGGAAAATGAGATCTGCTCACTCCTATATAACCTCTTTCAAAGAATATTGAATTACCTACAAGTTACTAAAATTAGACTAACAAATAAACTACTTTGTAGCCGAGCTGATAAAATGTGACTGTTTACATATGATTTAATGCTAGAACTAAGATTAAAGACTACTTCAAACAGAGCCTTTGCCCAGTATTTCATATAAAATTCTGTTTGGTTTCAGCAGAGCTGAGAATGACTTTAACCACCTTGTTAATCAGAGATTAAGAATAGAAAAGATCCTATTTGGCACCAGGTGTGCCATGAATAACAACTGGGGATGCTGGGGAGCTGCAGAAAGGCCAAGGCCAAGCTCTGGGCGCTGGCGCGGTGCCACGTCCGAGTGCAGCAGCCTGGACACGCAGGGCAGAGCAGCACTGGTGCTTCCACACGAAATTTCCTAAATAAGTGTTTTCTAGCCCTAGTGGAGTCCCCTCCCTTTTTGATGGTTTTTCTCATTGATGAAACAAGGCACGATGCTGATGTTCCTCAGATCACCTTTCCCTCGGCAAGGGCAGCACACTCATTTCTCTAAACGCACACTTCGGTCCTTGTCCACCTCTGGGCTGCGTGCGCTCAGTGCGGTGTGTTCCCCTGGGCTGGGCTCAGGGTTAGGGCACCTGGCCGCTTCTCACGGCAGCCGCCGACCGCCAGCATCTCACCTGGACGTTCCCGTACCGTACGTCCTCTGCAGTGCTCCATGGGACTGGTACGGCCACCTCCAGCCCTCCTTCCCAAAAGGATTCTTCTGCTGGGATGGGAAATCAGCCGCTCTCAGTTTATGCGGTGTCTGGTCCATGAAAGGCCTGCAGGCACCATCGCTGAACCAGATGTGGTGTAAAAATGCTGGAGTAGGAGGAAGGTCCAGGCCTGCAAGACCCTGAGCCATTGAGTGAAGCCCCACAAGGTCCTTTCTACTCATCCAAGGCAGAGTGCCAGCACCACAGGCCCTCCCGGCCCCACCAACCTGCACAGGGACAGAAGAGAAAATCTGCTCCACATTAAATGTATCTAACAATCATTTTCGAGCACAACTGTAAAGGCTTTGCCTGAGCAGCCCTCCTCGTCTTCACCTCCCGTAAAGCCCCAAAGTCGCCCAATATGGTTGAGAGGGACTTCGCACATCAGAACAGCCTGGTTACAACAGCTGCCCCATGGACTGAGCAACGACAAGCTTTCCCACCAGCAATCCACTAGAGAGACTTTACAAGCCCATCTTCCAGGTTTTAGTTCTTGCTCTGCAAAAACAAGGTCCGTATGGGTGGCACAAGGTACGTTAGGGTGGTGCCCAAGTATCGAGCTTGCATTGCCAGCTGTAGCTCATTTCCAGCACACGCAGAACAGCAAAGCCAGCACAGCTAACCTGAGCACTTGCAGTTGTTTGTTGTAGGAAAGACAGAAAAACCAGACATTTAAAAGATGTTTGCCATAAATCTCCTGAAGGTAAAAAGCAGAAGAAAAGATCTGGAACCCTTCCTTCTGCTATGCAGAAGAGAAGTTGTCATGCAGCATGAAAGTCCTTCTGAGTCTTTCCTTGTTCCCATTACCGCAGTGCCCAAGTATCCCATTGTGAAACAAAGTCTCCCCCAGCGAGGTGCAGTGCCAATGCACAAGAAACATCAGGGGGTTTACAAAAGAGAAGAGCAATCCTGGCGCCTGATATTCTGAAAACGCTGTGCAGTCGACCTTTGAAAAGCAATTCTGAAATCCCTCTCATCAAAACAGATGCTCCTAAAATCACTTCTCATATTTTATAATGTTGGTCAGACCTCTGCCCTGACAGTTTTGCAGTGGAATACAAGTTTATGATCCGTACTCTATAGCCTCTAGTTGCTGCAATTTAATGCGTGCTTAAGACCCAGGCAATTGCAGAGATCATGCACAGAATTCTCTTCCCACTTATACTGCATGTGTTTTACATTGCTTAGTTTTTATTGCATATTCCATGCTATTAATGCCTTGTGTTTCTACAGCATCTCTCAGGTGAAGTGCTCAATTCACTTTAGAAATGTAAATGAAGCTGAAGAATATCACCGAGATTGGCAGAACCCCCTGTTCTGTAACTACTCTGACAACTTTAAGTTGTCTTTTAACTACCGAGTGGTGCCTTTCTGCTCTCGCATGAAGCCCGTGTTCTGCAAAGGTTGCCAGGCTGGTGCAGGACCAGACTCGTTTATCCCCGTGGTTCCTCTGGCAGGCGCTGGGTAACCGACTCCGAGGTTTCCACCCTTTTCATAGCATAGAGCCAGGGCCTGCACGTACCGATTTCCTTGGGAAGCTCTGGAAAGGGGCAGAGATGAAAAATCCGCTGCTGTGCAGCCAGCCCTGGCCAGCTCTTCTTCCCCTGCAAGTCCAGGGGGCTTAACCAGCGAGCCAGAGAACCAGTCAGTGCCAGAGAAAAAGGAAATTCTCCTGAAGGTGCTGTGAAAAAGTGAGAGTCTGGCAGCCAGGACCGAGTGTGCTGACAACAATATTTTCTTTGCACAGAGCTGCCATGTGTTCAGGTTTTCCTGGATACTTTTTTTTTCCCTTGTATAAATTATGCCTGGCAGAAGCAGAGGACTTCATACATTTGCCTAGGATTCCCGAATATCCAGCAGCCAGGTTGGGAGTAGCAACTGCTGGACTTCTGGCAATCCTTGATTGGTCACATACATCGGGATCAACTCTACAACACACATGGCCTTGGAGATTTGAGCTGCTCGGTGCTTCTACAATACACCCAGTGTCTGAGATCACCGTGCATGTGTGGATCAACCGCACAGAACACGCACACCGGATGCTTCCTGCAAATGCTGTATGCACTGCACCAATAAACAGATTTCTGCAAGACTAATTACCTCAACTTGACTTTTAGCAAGTCTTCCTGCACCTCAGTGTGTCAGCGGGATGCTGTCATAAATCTACAAAGTTCTGCAAATGCCTAGGACAGATTTCATTTCAGCTGAATTAAAAAGGTCACCCAAGAGCAGCACAATCACACAACCAACTCAATCACACAAGGTGTCTGTCAGATCTCAGTCCTGTGTGCTGTTCTCAAATACGACTCTCTGGATTCTCATTGGGCCCTCGCACGTCTCACTGTGCCCCCGGTACCCTGACATATGTTCAGCTTCGGTTAAATCTGACTTCTTGTTGTGTTACACAACTCAGCTTTACTCAGTGTTATCTTTTGATTGACTCCTGCACTATTCCCCTCCCAACGTGTTTATCTGAGGCCAATGACAGCCAGCAAATACTTACTAGAACTCTTGTCTCTGGCAGCGCATTCTGGCAGTAAGTGTTTTCAGGCAGTTTGAGAAGTGGGTGTCACTTACATTAGCTCGCTCTCAAATCTTGACTCACCCTTCACGCATATAATCCCTCCTGCGAATTCTAGGCCATGGATTTTAAGAGAGTTTCCAAAGTAGGTGTGAGGGCCGCTGGCTGTGCTAATTTAGTTCCTATTGATTTATCTTGTCTCCTTTCGCGGCAGCAAATTGTAAACGCTTCCTTTGCTTCGCTCGGTGTTCGCTCCCTGCATGACAAGTCTCTAGCATTGATGGAATGTGTTAGTGAAAAGTGCCTTGATGTCTGTTTTCAGTATCGCGGAGACAAAGCCATCGTGCAGTGACAGTCCCACGCCGGGAGAGCCGCCTCATTCAACCTCTGCCTGTTTACTCAGGGAGGAAAGCTGGGCCCTGTGACGTGAAGGCTCCACAGTAAAGGACACAAACCAATCTCCACAAGAGATAAAATAAACCCGGTTTCCGGACTGGAGGTAAAACTAAACTACCGACCCATCGCAGCCTTTTCCATGCCGCGTGGCAGAGGTTAAGGTGGTTACAACCATGGATTTCTTTCTTCAAAGTCCAATCAGTTGTCGCGGGCTCCTTTTGGTCAGCGGCAGAACGCACCCTCCAGCGAGAAGTTAGAAGTCACTAAAACCTCTAGATCTTGTTTTGTCCCTAGCTGAGCTCCTATTTCTACAACCAGAAAGCGTGGTGAAAGGAGAGGCGGACACTCAGGTTCACCCTGAGCCACGACCTTCCTCCGAGGCTTAGATGGAGACCTTCCAGGTAACACTCCTGGTTAGCTGGCACCGAGTACCCGTGTATTTATTCCCTGCAGACCTCTGTGTGGCAGCTGGAGGCAACTCTGGCCCGTGCAGAAAGGGAGAAGTGGCGCTCGGGAAAGCGTGTCCTGCGTTGTGTCCAGCAGCCCACGTGTCCCTGCAGAAGCTGAGGACGTCACATCAGGCCCCTGTGGCCCATCCACTGGTTTGAGTGACAGAGCTCGACTGGCAGGAACGTGGCCAGAAGCTGGCAAGCACATGGAAGAACAGCATCTCCCTCTTCCAGCAGCAGCAAACCACAATGTGGCTCAAACCACATCAAGAAATCACGCTTGAATTCTTGTTCTCACAAGTCGTTTAGGCAGCAACCTCCAAACCTGCTCAGGGCTGGAGAGGACCCCGCATGTCAAACCTGCTCTCAGCACAGGGGCAAAGCCGTGGAAGTCCGTGGTACAGCAATGTGATTCACAAAACTGACACTTCATTAGTGTGAGAAAAGGCATCTCAATCTCGCCTTTCAGATGCTCGTTTAATTAGGTCTTGATCCAGTCCTGAGCTGGCTCTGTCTCACAGGAGAAAGTTGCTTTTAGTTCTCGGTTCCAGTTGCTTTTAGTTCTCACTCACGACTTGGGTACTAACCACACATTTTTTGCAAATATAGCATGAAGTATCCCCCCTAGGGAAGGGGACATTTAGATGAAGCCTACAAAGATCATACATTTTCTTTTGGGTTATAATTATGTATTACATTAGTGTTGGTTTTAATGAACAAAACTAGTGACTTAATCTTTGTAATTACACATTAAAAAAACAGAAAAAAAGAAAAAAAGAAATTGTTATAGATGCCTTTTGCAATATGGTTCCTCTGCCTCCTTCACGGGAATCCCAGCATGTGCCCCTGAAACAGATACGCTGGGACTGGCATTTGCCAGACTCAAATCCACAAACTCTGTTTGTGCCCGTTTGTGAATTACAGACCTGCTGTCTGAAATGACTGGCTCTCGCAGTGAAGCAGCCATCATTGGAAAGGCTGAGAAACCAATATATCATAAATCGGCATATGTGGATTTTATTTATAAAGATCTAATCAAATTTTGTTCTGTAATTTCAATATTCAGTATACGCACACAGTGTATATTTTTTCTTTCTCTTTGGCCATAAATACAAGCGATATACCTTATAATTCTCTTCCTCCATAACGTGCCTGGTTTTTGTGCTGGTAAAGTAACATCTTGGCCTTTTGTAGACTGTTACAGTGCACTATAGAATTTTTATGGTATGTTACAGTCTGGTTTGGAGATCATCCAACAAAGCGATCTGCTTCCTTTTAAAAAATAACATAAAATACTGTATTTTTCATAACGTGTATAAGGCTACGCAGAAATCCAAGCACGGAAAATAAACACAGCACTGCCAACACCAAGCACTTAGCAGTCATGTCCTAGGCCACAAAATCACGAGTTTGCCTTACAAATCTTGAGATTTCAAAGAAACATAATTTTGGGTTTCCTCTATTTGCCCTTCTTCCTTTTAATACTCTTTGGTTGTTTTCAAGCTATTCTGTACTATCCCCAAAGTTGTCAATTTACCTTCAGCTTTAAGAATGCTGAAACTTTCACGTAATTACAGGACACGGGGAACCAGAGCTTTGAAAAACAACTGTAACAAAATCTGTGGTAAAATAGCAAAAGCTGGTGCCGCTGCAGGCTGAAATCCACTACCTGGCATGGGGCTGCCGCATCCCCGGCCCCGTCAGCTCTCACCGCTGCCAGGGCCAATGCAAAGGAAAGGGACGGGGAGACCCAAACCTGCAGCCCTTGCACCCTTCAGTGCTGGGGTCATGGGAAGGCTTTCTGGAAAGAGACTGTACGTTTATTCTAATTCAGATAAAAGGGCCAACTCTGAACCAATTTCAGGCCTCTGTGTCCCTTTCACTTCACTGCTGGTTTTGGTTTTCCTTCTGTGCACAGGGCCGCAGCCACAGACGGAACCTTCGCGTGTCCTGGCGCATCCCTCCTGGCACCCGCCCGCCGGCGTGTGCCTGTCACACACGTCCCCAGCCGCGTGTCCCACACCAGAGCGGGCCAGATCTCACCCAAGCGCAGCTCGTGTCACTCTGCAGCTCGTTTCCGCTCGGAAGCGGCCTCGGTGAGCGAGGCGGTGGCGCCTTCACCAAAGCATCCACTATAATCAAAGACCGGGCACCTGGAAGCCAGTTTTACCATCCAGTGTCAAGTGCTCAAGAGCCAGTCGTGCAAACGCTGCGCAGGAGGAGCCCTTCCTCTCACAGGTAGCCCCACGGCACATGCAGGAGCACCTGGCTCCAAGCACGGGTCCATTTTCAGATGCCTTGTTACGAAATACGTTAATTAAAGGGCATCTTTCGCTGTGGCATTCATTGCCAGTAGACGGGCTGCATGCAGCAGAGATACGCTCTCAGTGTCGACATGTAAGGGTAGCATCATTTCAGCAGTGATAGGAAGGTGTTGATGGGATAACGCTCACCCTCCCAGCAGCTCCGCCTCTGCAATCCTAGCAGGCCACGAGCCAGCCGGGTGGTTGTCTCCTCTGTTCTGCAGTCCCAGCATTAACACTAAGCAAGTGCATGAAGGCATCAGCGGGATTGCAAAGACCTCGCGCTGTGCTGGGTGCTGTTCGTAAGGCAAAAGGCAGACCTCATGTTCAAGCTAACCGGCAAAACACAGCTGGGGAAAGAGAGGTGCAGGGTCGGATCCATTTTAGATGCCCAGTTCCTACTGACAAATCACCTGGAGTTTGAAGGAGGCACATCCACCTGCAAACGCGAGGCCTCGGTGCCGCTGTGGTGTGGTTCACGCTGACCTCCCTGAGATCACACAGCGGGGTGCAGCAGATCAGGGAACACCAGGAGGATCCCTCATCCTCTTCAGCAAATTACGCTGGTGTGAACCGGACAGGATCACCTTGGCGAGGCAGAGGTGGGGTGTAGCACTGCGGCACCCAACGGCACAGCTCCGTGGCCATCACGAGGGACCCCGCAGGACACTGTGCCCTGTTCCCATCAGCTGACAAGGGCCTTTTGCTCCAGGGGAAAAAGAAAAAAGTAGCATGGTTCTCTGTGAATTCCAGTTGTTCCTTAAATATCTCCTTAAATCTACATCAGGTCACGCTGTGAGTCAGTCTGACACATAAAAGGGCCGTTTCGCAAAGCAGCGTTATGTGCCATACAGATGTGATCAATCACTCAAAGCAAATAACCAGCTCCAACAACCACCCAGTTCCAGCAAGGGCAAACGTCACCCCTGTGCCAGCAGCACCCACATGGTGCAGGGGTTTTAAAGCAGATCACACGATCTTGTGAGAGACGGGCCTTGTGAATGTGATGCTAATGCCACGTCCCCAAACAGTGAGTGTCCTACGCAAGAATGATTTCCGTCCTAAAAAATCAAAGCGAGTTTTGCCCAACTTTCAGGCCAAAGCAGCTCCCATGTTCACAGGGAGGCTGCACGGCTCCAGAAGCCTTCCTAATATTTACCTGCGCTCACGGGGCGCTCACAAAGTCGTGACATTCATTTGTACGTGGTGGCTAAAGAGCCTGAGAAGGCTGCGGGTCCACTGGCATCGTCCAAGCTCTCATGCCATAGCATGCAGAGTGGATAAGGCAGCAGATTGGGGCCGACAGGAAGAGCTGTTCAGGAATGCCTTGCTGAAACAGCCCCTGAACTCTATGAAGATTTTGTAAGCAGCACTGTAAACAGTTTTCTACTAGGTTTTAGCCCCCAGCTTGTCCGGCCAAACCCACAAGTAAAACAGACTGTAAAAACAGAGAAAATAGCAACACAAAGTGCCACAAACCCCCTGAGAGGAGAAATTCTTCATCCTGTGTCCAGGCAAAGCCTGAATGCAGATGTGATGGCAGAGGCTCCTGCAGCCTGTTCGGCCAGTCCCCGCGGATTCCGTCCTGCGCGGCCGGGGCGCAGCGGTGGCCGGGCAGGCTGGGGACAGCCTCCGACCCGCCCTGCGGACAGGCAGGGAGGCGCCTTCAGATCAAGGCTTGTTTCTGCAAACTCCTCCTGTGCTGCGTGGACCGTGTCCAGGTCCCAGTTGTGGGTGGGTGCCTTAGGCCGGGGCTCAGATCTGATCGGGGTGGGTGGGACACAAACCTCCGAAGGTATTTCTAGCGTTACACCAGCTGGCATTCGCCTTTTTCTCCCAACATGTGAGAGGTTCGACTTGTATCCTCATAACCTCTGCTCCGAACGAAGCGGCAAAATCATTAAGTAAGACAAAAGCAAATACAAAAATCTGGATGGTGCAAGAGCCCATGTGTGGGGAAAACACACTATTGACCCAATAGGGCAGGGAGCAAAAATTGCAGCTAAAATCGTAGCTTGGGAGAGCATGGATCAGCCTGGCCCATGGCAAGACATTTAGACCTCTATGCGATAAAGGTCCTTTTCTGCAAGGCACGGCACAGCAGCACACACAGTAAGACATCCAGCAATACCCGGTGTGACGATAGCAGGGATAAACCCTCGCTGGGGAGCAGCCAAATGCTCCAGAAGCACTCAGCCATGGTAGAGATAGAGCCATGGTGCCCTCCACAAAGAGCTCTCTTGCTAATTGAGCAAGCAAAGGCTTTTTTGGAAGAAAAACAAATATATTTGCAGATAGGCTAAAACAATAAAGGAAAATTTAAAAGGCTGAACAAAGGGACCGGAAGGTCAATGACAGAAATTAAAATCTCGGAGGCAGTTGCCTGCAAGTGGACACAGAGGCTGCGCAGCCAGGGGAACTCGCTGCCGAGGTCCTTCACCTGCCGTGCCGGGGAAGGGGGGCACAGCACGAGGACGCAGAAATACGTTTCAAATGGCAATAAATTATCAAAGCCGGAAACTGCATCGAGGATTTAAAAAAAAGAGAAGTGTTGAAACGATGTGGTCTCCTCGGGGAGGAGCCAAACGGCAGGGAAAGCTGAAGCTGATGGGGTATGCGTTGTGACGAGAAGCACGGGAGGGACCGGGGGACACGAGGTGGCTACGAAGGGACCCACGAGCGCGGCAGGGAGCGGAGCCCCTGCCTGTCCCTGCCTTTGGGAGCAGGAAAGGTTACGGAGCTCCATCGCAGATCTTTTCCAGACAGAGGGATGCAGACACTATTCTTTCTATGGTTCAGCCACCTCAACCAGCTGTAAGTCTGTGGAGCTACAGAGTAGGGATGTAAAATCCTGAACCTCTCATGAGATCTTGTGTTGCCGCAAGGCGATGGCTGGTGACGGGAACACTGAAGATGGTCGCTTGGCAGGAAAGGTCCCAGTGCTCCGTTATGCATTGACACCCAAACTTGCAGAATGTAGGAAATAGTCACCAAGAATGTGGCAAAGCAAATCACATTTCTCCAGAAGAGACCTGCCTAGAAGTTGGCCGTTTTCTCCAACACAAACCACAAGCCTTTGACAGATTTTTAAAGAGGATTACACTGAGAACCTCATCTTCAAGAAAAATTAAGAGGTTCCTAAAGCCATTTACAGCGCCTACATTTAAGAAAGGTACCTTGCCCACCACTGGAAGCAATTACTTAATGCCGGAACGCACCTAGATCCTGGTCTGACTGCTAAATTAGATGCTAATTATTCCCTTGATGTTCTGTTCTTCCTGATGCCGCCGCAGTGAGAACCGCTGCCTGCTGCATTACTGCAGTGCTGCTGAACACGCTCCAGTCGAGGGAGCGGTTTGGTCTGATTAACTCAGACGGTCTCTTCTCACACACTGTGGGCCAGATTTGTGTGGTAAAATCCAGAGCAATTCCTTTGGAACGACACATTTCACAGGTATGGCTGAAAACTACTGGCTTATTTCAGCAGGGGTATTCTGGATTTACAGCAATGAAACTAAAAGGAAAATTAGAATTTGCCTAACCTTGATTATTAATTAGGAGTAATATAGAATGTGAATTTAAAGCACTGAATTGGTCCCCAGAATACAGCTGAATTAGAAGAAAAGACGCTTTTTGTTTTGGAATAAAATGGTAGGATTTAGGAATAGGTACTCCCAAGTAGTGTCGTCTTGTTATTTCATAACTCTGGCGTAACAAGTATAGCAATGAAGATTTAGCAAGATGGCCATTTTACTTTTTACCTTCTGGGCATCAGAGAAACTATCTTCCACCTTATTTTTTTTCCAAACCCAGCTGACTCTCCTGAAGAGTTTCTGTTCATGAATAGTGTGAAATTCTACGGGGCTCACCTGCACCACTTCCTTTCAGCATCAGCTTTTATTGCCAAACTCCTGATTTATTTAAAATGGAAAAAAGAATCACACAGAAAAGAAAAGAAAACCAAGCATCTGTAGGAGTAGGGCAATGTTTCCCAAACATGCTTTCCCCATGCGTCAGGGTCCGTCCTGTGCACTGACACATCCTGCAGACTTGCACCAACTTGTGGGGCAGAGCCGTAGGTGTGCACAGCCCGTCACGTGGAAACACCCGGAGAAACCAGGGAGAAAACCACACACCCCAGCAACTACCATACGGGAGACACGTCCCCAGCAATTTTTTTCCCAGGATATCAGCATGCTGCTCATTTTACTCCATATTATGAAAACTGCGTATGTCCTGGAAAGCAGCTCCTTGGTGTTGGACTCGGGACATTCTGGAGGAGCTCTGATGTCTCTGCAGAGGCTGCAATTATAAGAACCATAATCAACGCTGCCCTGCGCATCTTGCAGCACTTCTGCTGAGGCTGGGAAACGTGGGCTTGTCTAAGCCTGAGAAGTGATTCAAACTAAGAGGCTGCACATTGAAACCACAATGGCTATTCCTGCAAAATGCCGCAGCCTGGACACAAATATTCTGGAATGAAATGTGACTCGATACTATCCGCTTTATCCCTTTGGACAGTTTAGTTGCTTTGGCTTTAAAAGCCAATTATGCTAACATAGAACAATGTTCTATTTATTTCACAATGAGTTATGCAGGAATATAGATGATGGAATGAGCCCATCCCTAAAATTAAACCCAGAAAAGCAGACATTGAATTGCATATATTAATAACCAGTATATATAATTTCTGTGCTAAGACCAAAGGTCCTTCCTGATTAGGACAACTTGGGTGACTGTCAGCAAGATTTCCAGCCCCCAAATATCGTTAGCTAATCTGAAAGCTAGGCAGTTATTTTTCAGTGGCTTGGACTGTGATTTATAGGATGGTGTATCAGCCCAAACCTCCTGAATGATCTTAATTAAACTCTGAAGGTGAAAAATTAATCACTATGCTTATTTTATTATGCATGACCAGTAAAAAAAAAATACTTCAAATTTATAGAATGTCTAACCGAAAATTATTTAGTAGTCACATTGAGACTTGGATTATTATCATCGGGGAGGAGCAGGTGATGTTTCGCCACCAAGTTTCTGTACATGGAAAGGGCAGGGGCTGCTTTGGTGTATTTCTGCTCTGGTACACTGCGATAACGCCAAATGTCTGCTCCTCTCCCCAAAACCAGCTCTTTATCAGTACTCCGTCTCCAAAAATACTATTACCGGTAATATATAACATACACTGTGTGCCATTAATTAATCTTCAAGCCAGCCCTGTGTGGAAACAACTAGTCCCGGTGCTGAGCAGGATTATACTCAGGTTTCTCAAACAGGCAAGAGAACATGATGGGACAGGAGCTTCCCTGCAGATACCTGCCTGCAGGTGCTCCTGGAGGAGCCCCACGTTGTGTCACCGCCACGTGCACAGGACCAGCTTTACCATCACCATCTGCTCGCTTCGGGATGCTCCGACGCCTGCCCTGTCCCTGCAGGGGACACGAGCCCCGCGCGGGGCTGCTGGGGTGAAGCCGTTTCCACCCCTCGGGTCCCTTCAAGGCACCCGAGTGACAAACTGGTCCTCGAAGCAGCAGGTTGGTGCCGGCCAAACCCCTAATCACTGCCAGGGTGAATTAACCCCTCTCCACTCTCTGTGTGTTGTCTTGACTTGTCCTCGAGGGAAACTTACCCAGGACACCCCCATGGACCTCTGTGACCTCCTCAATCCATTGCAGCACCTGACTTACCAAAGAAACAAGCTCTCCTCCCCGAGTTCCCGTCAGCGCCTAAGAGGAGTCAGGGAGAGCCACGGCCATGGAGGGTCTTCTCAGAAACCTCCCCAGCCTTTTCCCATGGCCCATCCCCAGCTTTTTCCCAGCACATACCCCGGACGCCTCTGCCAAGCGCACGGTGCTGGGGCTGGCGGCTGCGCAAGGTGGGGACCGTGAATCACAGCGCGGGATGTGCCGCAGCGCTGGCCGGGAACAAACAGCAGCACACCGACAGGTCTGTCCATAGTATCCATACATCAACCCAGAAGAGATCCCCCAAGGTAAAGACAACAACCCGCTTTATCAAATTATCATCTTAATGAGCCAAGATTGCAAATAAGAGACAATCGTGTGGGCTAATGCCTTAGTATGAAACAGATAAAACAGAAAACGGACCGGCGTGATCTCTGCAAAACACAAGAGACTATTTATACTGATTTTCCTTAAAAATACCAATAAGAAATGTTGAAATTAACAAAGTATCCCAAAATTAGCCTCATAAGGAAGTGAAGGAGCGCCTGGTAAACTATTACCTGCTGCATTGCATTTGAAAGCTAATACGGAAAATTATTACACCATGAGAGTCCTTACTACTAGTTTAACTATCTGCAAGAAATCACCGGCCGATTTTGATATCAGCTGTAGATCAGCCTGGATGCTCCTTTCTAGCTCTACCGAAATGGCTTCCAGCCGTACACCCCATGGTGTAACATTGCTCTTCGGTTCTAGTGACACCGCACCGAGGAGCCACAGCGGTGGACTCTGAGCTACTGTGGGCTCCACAGACACAAGGCACTCCAGCCCTCGAGAAGTGATTATTTAAAGAGCATGAGGGGTTTAACACCAAAAAGTAACTTCCACACAATTAAATCCCCACATCTGATGGTCCCAAAAGCCAAGCCCCACCTCGTCACATGCAACGCACCTATGCTGAAGTGCTACCGGACCAAGGCTCAAATGGCAAAATAAAGATCGGGAGACTATGACTTCATTGGACCCAAAACAGGGAAGAGATGTTAGTCAGTCCAGTATATATTTATATATCGGTCTTCAGAGAACAGCAATGCTCACTTGTCCTCATATGTTTGTGTGCCTGGGGAGAGGTTTCCAGTTACAAAAATTTATTGCAGGGTGACACTCACAGATCCGATTTCTTGAGAGAAATAATGAAGTCCAGGACTTTCTGGCAAGGAGCAGAAATGTCAGTATGACAAGCTGATCGCTTACTATACCATAACTTAATACATCCTGTGCGTGTTTGGGAGGATGTTTTTGATGAACTAGCAACCCAAATTAGCAAGGAATTTTTAGCATGTGCCTGGTCTTCTCATACATCAGGTATCAGGATTCACCTTGAACAGGGAGATCATTCCCTAGGCATGACTCCATTTGCTCTAGCATTGCGATTTATGACTCCGAGGTGCTTGGAGGGATGAGTGGAGAGGTGGGAATGTCCACAATTATTCAGGGAAAGCAGATGCTATCAGACAAGACTGCACCATCAGTTTCCAGATCACGCAGCTCTCTTAACCAGGACAGCGGGAACAGCTGCCAGCACTGTCTGTCTCTTGATGACCAGGATTAAAAAAATGGACAGTAATATTCTATTCTCCAAAATGCAGAGGACAGTTGCGGAGTGATCTGGAGTGCTGCCTGATCCCAGGCACTTAACCAAGTCCTTCCTTTGTAAATCCCTGCAAGAGCAGGAAGCGAGGTTGGTGATTTTTTGCTTCCAGCAAAGCAAAGGACCCTGCAGGGGCAAGTTAAACATCATTGCAATGGTGGAATTCAACATTGCAATGGTGGATCGTACAGAGATGAAACAGAATGGCTGACACGGGTGTTGGCAGTTGGTAACTCAAACTGCCAAGGAAGAGGATAGGTTTAGGCCCACGGTTTTGTTATCATACTGTAGTCAGATCCTGTTTACAAGACTGATGAACACAACAGCTAGAGAAGTGAAACTGTTTACTTGTAGTAAACTGCTGATGCTCACAGTTTTGCTCCATGTGCCTCTCATGTTGCCTTCCCATCCTTCCAAATATAGTCTTCTGTGACAGCCAGGATCTGGAAGGCTTTTAAGCAGGAGTCTCTTCCCAAAGGGCACCGTGCAGCGCAGTCTGGCCTTTGCGTATCGCCGGCACTCAGGATATACAAAGAAATTATCTTTCTGGAGATTAGACAGGAATCCGTCCAAACTCAGAAACAGGAAGATTAATGGCTGGAAATAATATTACCAAACCTGTGTGCCATGTGAAGTGCATGCTTGTGCAGGGTGTTTATGTGTGTATCTTTACACAGTAGGCTTGGTGGGTGTATGTACACACAATCTGCCCAGAATTTCACAACTTAAGTTAACTGGGTGGAGGGTAAAAAAGGCTGTGGGGAGGGAGCAGAAGGATTCATCTATTTCTTGTGTGAACCAGATGATTTATTAATCTAGGGAATTCTCACTGACTCCTGATATTCTTTTGTAGCCATGGGAAAGTTCACGAACATCCTCTCCGCTTCCTCTTCCCTATGTTACATGGATTCAGATCTAGAGCCACTATAAAGAAGGACATCAAATAATTTCCAAGAGCCAGAGAGAAACAGCAGTGATCTGAAGACAGAGAAGAAAGTGACAGATGTGACAGGAAGACCAACCTGCAATTTGTCATCACAGAAAATGTACCTCAGGTACTGCCAGGGCCCATGAGGCTGCCCACGGACTGAAGGTGCTTTGAGAAAAGCAGCTGAACAAGCAGACATCAAGGTGACAACAAAATACGTGCTCCTCACATACGGTACTTAGTGAAATGCTGCTCCACTGAAGTCCACTGCTATTGATGTTACTGGGACCAGAGTTCCACCTTGTCCTTTATTTCTCCTGTTGACAACACTGCAAAGAGCCTCAGTGGAAATCTGCCCAAGGCCCTGCTAGTGATGAGCTACGTTGCTGTAGGTAGTAACTAAACTGTAAATAAAGCTGTAACGCTTTGGACTTTGCCCACAACAACGTTTTTTTCCTGACTGGAAATTTAGGCTTGACACAGAGCAGGGAGAACACACTGACTTTTAAAACCTCCTTTAAAACCTCAGGGCAGACTGACATGGAAGACCAAGCTGATGCCAGGAACACAAGTAACCGAACCTCTCCATCTTAGAAAATGTTATTTGTGCTCTGCAAAGCTCCAGTGCATAAAATGTATACAAGCAGATCTGAAAAAAATACAAATAAAATCTGTGACGTCGGCTGAAAAAAGAACATGTCAGATAACAGCCCCCTGGGCCCAGGGCTTTTCATTCCTCTCCACACAGATCTTGCTGGAGATGAGCTGACTTGGTTTTGGAGTTGGCTCCTGAGCCCACACCTCAATTGCTGGACTCTCCAGGAACCTTCCAAACACCCAACACCTTCACACAGAAGGCACCAAACCTCCTATTTTGCCAGGGAGAGCTGGGAATAATCAGACCGATAATTGTACAGTTGGATCTACCTTCCTGCTCTTGCTCGCAATCTGGGCTTTCTTGTGACAAATTCTTCTCATTTTATTTCCCAAAGCGGGAGTGTCGGAGCAGGTGACGCCAAGCCTGGGTGCTGACCTGGGGAAGGAAGCGTGGAAGTCATGGCTGGACTCACGAGTCAGCTCACAGAAAGGGAGAGGAACGGGTCCAGCATATCTGTTTAGGATGGAACTTGCTTTCACGGTTTAAACAACAGAAGCGTAAGGACGTTGTTTTCACATTTCTAAAAGCTAGCAGAAAACCCTGCAAAATAACGAGGTTTGACATGGTCCTCCCCGAAACGAGCCTTTCTTCTCTGGTCCATACTGCAAAGCCATTCATTTCTAGTCTGTGTCGCTCTGAAGAGCAGAACGGTTTCAAGACACGTGTTTACCAGACATCACGCTGACCGCGAACACTCCTCGAGCTCTGCGAGCGAACCCCGCAGCACAACGCCAGCAGTACACAAACCTTCACCTGACAGACATACAGGTGTGTAGATCTCCTAATCTGAGCTCCAGATCTCACTCAGAGCCATCTTGGGTTCCTCATGCATCTCTTGATCTAATCCTTGTCCTGACTTGTATTGGTGATATTGCCACTGGCAACAGGCAAAGTCAGGAATGTAAGAACAAAGAAATGTAGAACAGAGAAAGACCATCCAGGCCATAAAGCCCAACTTCAGGAAAACTCATGACCCTGGAAACTTATCTGTTTCTTCTATCTGCTTCTTCTGCCTTGTCAAATTAAAGTTTTCACATCACCCTGTAAACAGACTGGTACAGATATTTTCAGTTTGATCAATGCAAGTCTGCTTTTTTTGTTTGGTTTTTCAGCCAAAAAAATTCATACCAATGAGACGAAAATTGATTTGAGTATTTTCATCTTTCAGATTAACAGAAAACTAAGTTATTGTTAAAAAATTAATTTCTAGGTTGACACTGGCTTAAGTCGGCAAGTTCCAGAGTAGCTGGCATCTCAAAGCCAAGCTTGAAACGATCTGTTACGCCCACAAGAGCTCCACTGATTTCCCTGGCCTGGCACAACCACCTGGCTCCTGCGTATCAGCCACACACTGGACATCAGCGGAGAGAGGACACTCGACTGTCCTGCACACGTCCGCTCGTCAAGGCAGCAAACAATGGAAATATTACTGAAATAATACTAACACTGTCTAAAGGAAGATGAAATAAGAAAGGATGTACTCTCTCAATACTGCGAGACTCAAGATATTATAGAAACAGACACCAGTAATGCAGACAGAAAAAGCAACATCTATTACTATCCCCTGGGAACACTACGTTTTCAGTAGCATCACACATGAAACACTTGCTCCTGTTCCCATCAAAGTTAAGGGCAGGATTCTCACTGACTGGTCTAAGGATCAGGCCCACTATATATTTTAGAAAGTTAAATCAGCAGCTTTCGAAGTCTCTAGAGAGTTTTTATGATGCTGCCTAATTAATTCAGAAGCAAATAGATTATTTCTCAGGAGGTGAAAAGCAGGAATTATTTAAAAGCTGCCTTTAGGCAAACTACTAGGAAATAAGAAAAATGTAACTACTGGTTGTGTCAGATTTCATTTTCCAGATCAAAATTCATTGTGTCAGCTCCTTTTCTTTCCTGTGATTCTTTAAAGATGTAACAAGAACCCTGCATGTGTGGGAAAAGAAGGCGCTCCTTCACAGAGCAATGCTGCTCCAGATACTCAAGATTTACACTTTTCTGTACTTTTCCCCACCTAATAAATACCTTCTAACTGGGACTATGTGGGGAGGGCAAGGCAGCCAAGGAAACAGAAGACAGAGCTGCTTTCCCCACATCTCCAGGCTGCCTCTACGTGGGACAGGAAAGCTTTTCACACATTGAATTGTGCAATGCAAATTATATCATGGGTCAGTTATTTAAGTGGCACATGACTGTAACCCCTTAGACTAACTCCTGCAATAAAGAATAATAAAGGAATCCTTATCCAGAGGTCTTGTCTTCTAAATACAAGAAGATAGGGCTGAGGGGATAGCAGAGCTGCAGATAACATCCCATAATAGGTCAGCAACAGAGCCAGAATTAGCCAAGGTGCTCTGTTTTTACCTGCCAATGCAGCCCACCTCCAGACTTACAGTAGCTGTAGTTTGGAACAGATTTGCTGAAGCAACTGAAACTACATCTGGCTACACCAGTTCTGGTTTTGTCCTGGGAATGTGGCAAATGCTTTTAGAAGTTATGGCTGGAACATCAGAAGACCAAAAAAGGCATTAAAAACCCAAGTCCTAGTGGAAGGCAATAAACCCAGTTTCCATTATATCCCTTGAAACAACCCAGCTGAGGTGGAGAGTGATAGGAAAGCTCTCATCTTAATACATCATGTATTGGTAATTTAGAAAAGCTTACTTAGCATTAGCGCTGTGTGTAAGAGGTTTGTGCTTCTTAATCCCATCTAAGCCTTCTAAGACACTGCTTTTTAATTCAAGGTTTTACAAGGGAGAGTGTTGAACCCTGCCCTGCACAAAGAAGCAAATGGTGCGGGGCTGGAGAGCGAAAGGCCCCATGAAAAGCACAGCAAGCCCAGCATCCTGCAAACCCAGCTTTGTGGCAGCCCCCAGGGCCAAGAGCTGCAAGAACAAATACACCATTTCAGGCATCTAAAGAGCCTGATCACCAACCAAAAAAAAAAAAAAAATAGCATCAGACCAAAAGTCTTCTATACTTTGCAATATCTTTTCTAATTTGCTGCAGTACTGGTGCAGAGACTCTTCAAAACTGATTCGCTCTGCTTTGCCTGAAGGACGTGGGAACCATTCCTACGCAAAGGCCTCTGCATTATTCAGTCCCACTCCACTGTCAGCCTTGTTGGTTCTCTCCATGCACAGTACGAATTTCACCCACAGCAATAAAAGCCCGGCTTCTGGAAACCACTAGGCTGGAATAATAGTGTGTCTGCCCCCGTCATGGGCTGGGTTTACAGGGGAGCGCCGCTGCTCAGCTGGTTTTTCTTTTGGGGTGGGGGGTGTTGCTTGGGAATTTTGAAGACCTTTAAATATTCAAACTTGGGTTTAGGCAGTCAGCACTTAGAGAACACCAGCGTTTGAGAGGGTTGGCTCAACCTCATGTTTTTCTGGGATGCCCTCCAGGTACCTGAGGACTGTAGAGCAGAGAAAAGGAGAGAGTCAATAATTCACGCTTTTACAGGACAAAATTCAGATAAGCCTGAGCAAACCAAGCCAGCCACGCACTCTGCTGGGGTTTTGCTGCTTCAGTCCTCAAATATTTTTGGCTGATGGCTCCTCTGAATTCTAAAGCAAAATTAAGAAGCTTGCTGTTTCAAGAGGTTTTGCAAATCTCCTTCCTTTAATTCTCCTCATGTACCCTGTCTGGGTGTGTTCTCATTACAACTAGGAAAGACCTGAAGATCTTGTTTCCAGGATTTTCAGTGTGGGGGATTGCAATTCAAGTCATAAGAACGTAGAAACAAAAGAGCTAACGTTGAAGAATTTCTCTACTCACCAGCTTTTCTTAGTCTTGATTTAGATCTTGGTGACTCTACTACTTTCTGCATCTTTACATAATTAAAGAGCCAAAATTGTAGTTGATGTGAAAGTGCTGAAGACAACATATTTACATTTCTTCATAGAGTTGTCTGTATTTTACCATATTTGCTGCCTGGGCCTTAGATGGCCTTGAAGAAATAAAAGGGCTGACCTAACACCTGTGGAATCACGTTTGACTATGGTGGGGTTTAGATCTTAAGTCTGTACTGCAAAGCAGGCACCGCGGCAGAAAAAGTGAGAGTTATGAATTCAGAGATGGCCAGGGACAAAGGACTAAACCCCTTTGTGAAATACACTGACCTTTCAAGAATATCTAAGAGACCCCAAACTCCTTTGCGAATATCACAGAGGTGAAGTGCTGTGCAGAACACGGAGTTGGGCACAGTCACTTTTCATGTGTCCTCCCAGGCAGTCTGGGGTGGGATAGGGAACATCACCGGGCCAGGCAGCTCCAGGTCTCCTCTTTTCAAACAAGAAGAAAAAACCTGCCTGCTGAGAGGAGACCCTCATTTAGTCATTATTGTGGAAACCCCGGAGTACCTTAAAGGAGATTCAGATGTGGCCACCTACTTACGATTATTTTCTAGCCTTTATAATGTTCACAGCAAACTAATGCAAGCAAGGACTCATTTCTGTTACATTCGAGAAAGTGTTTACGTTGGCAGAAAATGTATCTCTTCAAAGTCAATTAATGCAGCATTACAAAAGCCAGAACAGTAAGTTACTCGAAGTGGAGAACAAACCTGTTTACTTTGATGAAAGAAATGGTTAAGGGCAACCAGGGGTGCAGCAACATCTGACAGGCCAATACAGTGAGCCCAAACCCACAAACGCTTCCTCTTCTGACGAGGCCAAAAATCCACATAACACAGATGATACTAATATGCACTGCAACTCTGTTATTTCTAGCTGTAGTTAAGAATAAAACCAACCAGACCATTTGTCAAGGTGCAGCCATGCACAAAACAATGGCTTTATCTTAAATGACACGTAAATAAATAACATTTCCATTAAAGTTTTTTTTGGTTGCTTTAGCCACATCTTGGCAGTCACACTTGCTAAGCAGAAAATGGTTGGTTTTTAATAGGCTCTTCTGGGAGCGCTGGACAGCAGGGACGCTCCAAGACAGTTTATTACTATTTTCTCACTCTCGGTCTCCCTTGGGTGGCTTCTGGATGAGCTGTGCCAGGACAGAGACACTTGGGCTGCCTCCAGGCAGGACAGCTTGCTTCAGCAGAGCCTCTTGGTTTGTGTGAATGCGACCGTGCTGCTCTCAGCAGGCAGCCTGAGCGTCTCCGTCCCACATTCCTGACACCGGGACACCGCTCCCATGTCGGGATGTGCAGGTCGCAGACATCCAGGCACGTTGCGTGGAGCCAGCCTGAATAGGAATTGCCGGCGCTGAGCCAGAGCAATAAGGCTGGCGAGACCTGAGCTGACTCCGGCAGTCGTGGGAGCAGGAGCCAGGTCAGGTCCAGCGCTGCTCTGAGGTTTTACCCGTGCCCGGAGCCAGCGGCGCTGGGAAACACGGCACCGGGACTCGTGCCGAGCCGGCAGCGTTCATCAGCGCGAGCTGGGCTTCTATCACATAGACCTGCCTGGGTGTTTTATGCTCCTCTTCCCAGTGCTCTTATTATCTAGTTTCTTTCCTTACCTGAACTACTCTGGCCTCTAACATGTAATGGTGAGCTATGTTTGACATTAATTTATAATGAAATTAAAATACTAAAATCCACAGTAAAAGTTTTTGGCCGGATGGTCAGGCTATCACAATCACCTAGTCTGTCTCCTGATTAACACGGGTCACAGAATTTCCTACAGCCGGTTGGTAGGATTAGCCCTGAGAGCTGTTAGTCAACACAGCCCTGGACCAGCGTGGTTCTCCATCACCATCATGGTGGCCTGAACAGCGCAGCCAAATGGGTCCTTTTGCCGAGGAGACGGCATCACCGTCACACAGGATCCAGAGAGGTGCAGAGGGTTTTGGGGCATGGGAGCACACGGGGAGCTGTGGAAGGGCATCGGCTCCGGCAGCCTGCTCTCAGGGGGCTAAATCACAAAGTCCTGCCTCTGTTTGTAAGGAAATCAAGTGGAGTTTTGCTTAAGTAAGGGCTGAGTCAGTCATGAGTCAGGATTCATGGACTTGGCCCAAAACACACACACGTTTAAAAATAATTGCCTTGAGTGCTTGGATAAGTTTTCAGCAACACTGGGGAGATGTGAATAATTTGGGTCCAGTAGGAAGATCAAAGAATGCTGAAAACATGCATGTTACCCAGCCTCACGGGCCCTGTCCAGCCCAAGCACAGGAGCTGTTTGCTTCCCAGGGTGAGAACCTCAACCCATGGGTGTCAAAGAGTGAAATCACAGCTACTCTTTGATGTATTTATACGGGTGGAGATTCCAGGTCATGCAATGAAATGGAATTACTCACACCCTTTTGTTCCCAAGGATTAAAGCCTTTATCTTTATATTCTCAGCAGGAACATCATAATGTTTTGCGAAAGAAACCCTAAGATCTATACCAGTTACATGCTACTGTTCTTTTAAATATATATGATATGTGGTTAGCCTTCAGGATAGAATACAGCAGCATAAGAGCAAACGAATTAACAGTAAAGGATGGTGTATGACTGTGAACAGCTGAGTACAGTCTATCAGTATGGGCCCAATCTTCTTTTTTCCATGCTCCCACGGAGCGCTCATCACTTGTAATCATATGGGAAAACTGCACCAGCAAAGTAAAGTATTGTTAATATTCCTATGTTGATTCTTTTCTGCCTGTGATATCTTGCCCCAGCTTGAACAGCCCCAGGCACATCTACTACACTCATCCAACGGAGACGGCTCCTTATGGTTTGAAGGTAATGAGGAGATCCATGAAAGCGTTCGCCTGCTCGGTACCAGGTTTGTGTCCTAACTGATGAGCATGACCCCAACATACAAAGTAACTTCAGGAACAAGGACAGTAACTCAAGTTAACAGGTACTAGCTGTTCTGTAATAACTACCTTTGTGCTTGCTCTCCCCGCTTGGCAAATACAAAGTAAGCCAAGGTAGTTTTCCCCTTCCACAAGAAAGGGGATCGCTGCATCGCCTTCATGGGGTAAGAGCATGAACAAGGCAATTGTGGTGAAGAACTTGACATGCAGGAGCTTGTTGAGCTGTAGGAGCTCGCCTGTGTGTCAGAGCCCTCACGAGCAAGACTCAGAACCAGCGCAGGTTGTAAGCTGGGAACGGAAATATATAATATTGGGCAGGCAAAGGTACAGAACCTCAACACTTCTGTCTTGGATCACACAGGCAAATCCTCCTGCTCTGTGCTGAAATCGTGCTAAGCTGTTTGGCATTATGGTAATTGCTTCAGTGACATCTCCTGCTGATCTGTCTTGGCTAGCTAGAAGAGGTGTGAAACACAGCAGCTATTAGGACTAATTATCATTATTTGCCTTCAGCAGGTGCTGAGAACCACACCACAGAGTGCTAGGTGTACAGGACACGGCAAGGAGCAGCCACGCCACAAAGAATACGCAACCAAAGTGAGCGGTACGTGCCAATTCACAGTTTTAAAACACATCTTATGGAATCTATGTGCTTCTCAGTCATTTAGCAAATCAGACCTTAACCACAGTTTCTGTAGGACTTTACTACATAGCAATAATAGAGTATATAATTCTATTTTCATTCCTCAAGTCAAGCCATTAGGTGAGCATCCTGCATCCACTGCAAAAGAACACGATATCTAGCGCTCATGGTTCCAAGGCAAAATGTATCTTGAGCACACCTTGAAGCAGAGACAGTAAATCCCAATTGAAGACTTACATTTAAAAACCTATCTCAAGACTTTACGATGCTACCCTTGCTAGTAGTTTTGTGGTTGTTTGGGGTTTTTTTGTTTTGTTTTTGTTTTGGGGGGGGGGGGGTTTGGTTTGTTTTTTGTTTGTTTGTTTGTTTTTTAACATTGGAGCAAGATGGAAACTTGGTAAGGCCCAGAATAAGACAGAGAAAACAGCAAACGAGAGACAGACAAGTAACTGCGAGTGATGAGACCAGCACAACATGCAGCAGCCACGGGCGCTTTACTCGCTATTCAGGGTTTTGCAGACATATCTAAGAGGACCTTAGTAGGGGACTTCATGTTCTGTTCCTTCTTTGGACAACCACAAATTGCACTCATGTGCCATCAGAGCAGACCGCTGAGCATAGGCTCAGAAAAACGCTTTCACGGAGATCTCAAGGAGAGCCCCGTCCTGCCACTACTCGGGTAATCAGTGTGACCCAGTTGTGGCTGCGAGAAGGCCAAGGACTTGCGAAAGATCTAAGCACACGCTTAAGACTGAGCACAAGAACAGCTTTAGTGAGGACAGGCGCATTATGAGTGATTTCATAGAGCTGGGCTGAACTCTGCAACTGCTCGGCATTTTTGCCGATTGCATTTGTATCAATAAAAAGATTGTTTCAAGAACGAGTATCAGCTGGGTGTTACATGGAAGGGAAAGGTGAAGAGAAGAGAAATCAAGGAGGAAAGTTGGTTGCTAATGGAAAATCAGGGTCTGAAGAAAGACTTTTTGGCTCTTTCAGCAATTACAAAATGTCCAAAGCTCCCAGAAGGGACAGCTCAAGTGAGCTGCCTATCGCAGTTGTGACTCCAGTGTTCATAAAGGTCAGCCTGGCCACAGGAAAACACAGGCACAGCCAAACGCCAGGCATTTGTTTGGCTTCGAGAGTCACTTACTGCTTTAAAAACTGCAAATGAAGCTCAGCCAGAAGCTGGAGCACAGCAGGATTTGAGCTTCCTCCAGGGGTTCACCATGGTGGAGGACCGAGGACAGGCCGACTTACTGACCTGAGATGTGGCACTGGGACCTGATGAGCAGGGCCAGGACTCACAGGACCTCGATTTTATTCCTGGCTTACTGGATAACCATGGATAAATGCTTGATTCCTCAGTTTTCCCCTCTGTAAAACAGGTTTAATGGTATTGGCCTTTGTAAAGCCCTATCAGGCAGAGATATTCTCATATTTCTGAAGAGAGGTAACACTGCTATGCCTGGCATTTATTTACACGCTTTAGGGCACGAATGGCTTTCTCTGTGTGTGTGGCACACAGTATCATGGGGTTGCTGCCTCCTCTTGGGCTCCACAGAGCACCACTGTCACAGAAACCACCACTTAAATGAACAAACACTGTGTGTGTTAGGATCTGAACTACTGCATTTGGTCCGTTATTGGAAGGATGACCAGACTGCAAGAGAAATTTCTTCTTCCTTGAGGGCAGGCAGCCAAAAGATCAGCATTTACACTCAGACAGGGCATCCCAAGCACTCCCCACGGGATGCGTGAGCCTCTGAGCCTCTGCTCCGGCACCACGCAGGGTGCAGATGGGCCAGGACGGGCCCACGCGGGTCACCCAGAGACACGGAGTCGAATCGCTGAGCCCAGGACTTGGCCCCGTTCCCCGTGAGGGTGTCCAGGGCATCTGCTGGGACCCTTGAGTCCTTTCAGCCTCTCCTCTAATTTTGTAAGTCTCAGGGGCCGGGTTCCACAAGCCCACGAAGCTGGACCATATGCCTTCTCTGGAAGCCCAAGTGACAAAAGTGCTAACGGCAGGATGGGAAAACGCAGGCAAACCTCTCTGCCCCGTGGGGATCCCGGCAGCGGGAAGGAGACGAGTCCCCTGCTTTCTCCAGCAACGCAGCTATTCCTGACAGCTCCAGCCTCAGCGACGTGCAAGAACGGGGGTTAAAACGATCACGATCTGTGGAAAAGCTTGAGATGACCAGCTATATTTAAACTCAGCAGGCAGAGACATTGCCACAGTTGATGCAGGATGGGACCCACAGCCCTGGGCCAGCCCCTTCCCATGTCCTCCCTCTCTGACCACTTCCACAGACACTTGCTGGGTGGGATAAGCCACCCCCTTCTTGGGGACAGACCCAACGGGGGCTCCGGTTTGCCACAAGAGGGAGCAAAGTGGCCGGCAGGGAGAGCTCGGCCCCTGGCTGGGGACCCCCCACTTGGGGATCTCCCGACTGGGACCCCCCGCCTGTCCCCGGCTTCTCGTCACACCTCGAGAAGGTCAACACGTGGCACTTCCAGCAAGCAACACAATTTCTACCAAAAAAAGTCGCAGAAACATAGCACGAGCACAGGAATGAGCCATGAAAACCAATCAAGCAGTGAAAGCTGATCAGCATCTCCATATTTCACAGTAGGCATGTATGTGTAAGTATAAATATATATATAAACATATACACATCTATATAAAATCTTCCATTATCCCTTTAGGCATTTTATTGTTTTGTTAATTCCCAGGATGTAATCTGTTTTGCATTAAGTGGGATGTTAAGCATCTAATTGTCAAGTGCTGATAAGCCATGGGAAATTCTATTATGAGATAGGCATCAGCTGAACGGAGGTAAAACACATCAGATGTTAAGGAACGATTTCCAGGTGAGATCAGTGGATGTACTTGTGAGTACCAGAAGCCGGGGCATGCCAGGGAGGAGCTGCAGAAGTACTACAGGTAGAAAAGGACAAATTGAGGCGTTATAGATCAAAATCTGCTATTATCAACTGCTCCACGCTCCCAGCTGCGCACGGCTCTGGCAGTTTGCACCTGGGCTGATGTCATTATTTGGAAAAGGCCCCAAACTTCACACATTTCATGTAAAACCTGTCATTTACACCTACAAGTACCACAGCATCTAAAAATACCGTCAAGTACCTATAAGTACCAGAGCAGAGACTGTAAACATGTTTTTCTGCCCCCTTTTATCTCTCCAAATGAGACAGAATTTGCAGCTCAGCCCCAGCTTCCCGGCTGCCGTCTGGGAGTCAGTCCCTGGGCTGGCCAGCCCTGCCGTGCACGTAGTTCATGCCCTTGTAACTGAAGAGCAAACATATTTTTGCAATTCAAACCGAGCTTATTGTCAGTCCATGTAACTGCTTGATCTTGCGATTGCCAGCACTACCTTCCACTTTCCCCTGCCTGCGTACCTCGTACCCCGCACCATCTCTTGCGCTGGGCAGCGAGGTCTCTGAGCAGAGACTCTTCTCACGTCTGCCGTAGTGTCCCATCCATCTAGGATCAACATCTGCTACTTGGGTGTCACAGGCTACTCCGAGTCCTGGTCCACTGGTTTTACTATGAAAATTCTTTAATTGTCAGTAGCAGCAGAAACAGAAGGGAAAGGAAAGCGTGTCCCCTTGGTGCTGGGCTGACGGCTCCTCCACCAGACATGGCATTGCGTCAGCTGGGTCTGACTTATCTCCATGACCTCCTGATGCTTGCTGCTCTCTCTCTGGATTTTGGAACAGCAGAAGCAGATGCAGAGATCGGGTTTTGTGATACTAACACACTTTGAGCTTTTTAACCTCAAGTACTATTTGTTTTGCTTGGCACTTCCTCCACAACCGACCGCGCCAAGGCTGGTGCTCCGGAACAGCCCTGCGGTTGGGAGCTTCCCACCAGCGCCTGGAAGGGACTGCCAGCCTGTCCCCAGCCCGCCCCACCACCAGATCTCCGGCTCCTGTCTGGTGAAGCTCAGCAGGTAAAGGCCTTAGAAATGCTATGAACATTGTGCATTTACTGGGAGGTAGAGAAGAAGAGAAATAATGCTCTGTCTGCCTCCGGCACCCAGCTGGGGCTGCCTGCTTTAGCTGCCAGCGGAGCTCGGCGGGGACAAATCACCAGCTTGTACCTGTGATGTTTGCACAGGAGTGGGACATAAGGACCATCACAGAAGTCTCGCCAGCTCCTCTGAGCTTCAGCGAGCAGCGGCAGGGGAGGCAGGGCAGGTTGAGGGGAGAGGGAAGGAGGCTGTGAGAGCTCCCCTGGCTCCCTCCACCTCTGAGAACCCACTGGCACCCTCCTCGCAGCACCTGAGCCAGCAACTCAGGGGGCAGGAGGAAACACGGCCAAACCCTGACTTACGGAAGAGTCAGGAGCTTTTAATTCATCAAAACAAAACCACATACATCGCTCTGCGCTGCTGCTCACCTCGTGCTATCACCCAACCCCGGCTAAAACGATTCTGATTTCTTAATGTTTCACACCTTGGAAGGTGGAGGTTTCGGGCCCCTGGTTATTTTGATGCCACCAGCATTAACCTCTCCAGAGGCAGCAACAGCTGTTGACAGACTCACGAACAGCCCTTCCAGGGCATCCAGCTACTCCAAACAAGCCCTTAGCACCTCCCACCGCTGGTCTGAGTTGTGCCAGCACAGAGGAGAGATTCCCGGCCCAGTCTGGTGTGCTCCTGCGCTGCTGGAACCGAGATCTGCTCAGGAGCTCCTGCCCTCTAGAGAAGTTCTGCAACAGAGTCCCCACGCAGTGAACAGCTCAGCTGAAATCACCATTTCCTCCTCTCTGGCTGCCCTGACAGTTTTCTCACATTCTCTAGGGACTGGATGGAATGTGTTTCCAACGCACAATTATTTTCTTTTTATTTTATTACATGTAAAAGATGACCATTTTCAGGTTCCTGAAATGTCCTGATTATACACTGTTAGAAAGCAACTGACAATAAGTCCCCTTCTAGTCTTTAAGAAGCTGCTTTTTTACCTTTACTTTCTTTTCCCATTTTTGCCACAGGAGGTAGGAGAGAAAGCCAAGGAGGAAACATTGTAAAATTCCTACATATTTTAGAGACAAAAAGCAGTTGTCATTTCAGAAGGTATTTTTAAGAAACGTTCACTTCATCTGTTGTCAGGCGACTCTGTTATACACCGTGCTGCTGCAGGCAAGGTAACGACACACACCAGGATGGTGTTGTACATAGAAATAAGGTTATATTCCCCGCTGAATCAGAGCTGCCTTCAACAGGGCTCTGACAGCTCTGACTGGCACTCGGGGCTGGTGACTCAGCAGCTGCTGGTGACTCAGCACCCACGGAAATCGATGGAAGCGCCTCCAACATTTTTTATAAGAGCTGAATCAGGCCCTAATTGCATTTTAGCCTGGTAAGTGAAACGCGCTTCTGACAACTTCGCTTTGTAGCTTCGAGTAATTTTTTCTATCTGTTCTAAACCAGCTTCAACTGTCTTTTAACAAAAGCAGCATTTCCCCACTGACTTCTTGACCCAAAACGGGTTGAATTTCAACACTTGGAGCTATTTGAGCTCAGATCTTGTATGTGTTGCTTGCAATTACTGTAGGGATAACAAGAGACTTTCAACATGAAATCTTTTGGCTTCAAAGTAGAATTTACGAACACAAAACTTTTTTTTTCTTTTCCTCTCTTCTTTCTATCTCTTTTTTTTTTTTTTTTGCCTCAAGGTGGAATGTACATTCTTTGGGTCAGAAAAAGCCATCTACGGCTATCAGGATTCCTAGTTATTAAATCATTTAACATACAATCAGGCACTGCCACAGTGAGTTTAGCACAGCGTGTTTACTGATTCGAAGCAGACTGCACAGGCTGACGGATCACCCCACGGGTTCCCTGGCCAACAATCCCCTTTCTCTCCATTTACACACAAGCCCTCTGCCTAGGTGAACTTTTACTGGCAAATGATACATCTCAGAAATACCTAAATGCCTGCCAAGACGTAGCTATTGAAAAGTGCCGTTGCTGCATTAACTAATAGGTTAGAAAGACTTAATTCAGATGACAAGGCAATTTCTCGCTGGCCTTCCTTTCAGAGCGAGCCCTCTCGCAGCTCCTTCCCCGGCGTGGTGAGATGTACATCTGCCTCTCAGACATTTGCCAGTTTTCTCTAGGATTAAATTCTTAGCGGTAAAATAAGCTTGTTAAAAAATGTGAGGGGGAGGGAGGAAAAATATTCAGTTGCTTTGTAACTGATTTTGCTCTGCTCTATTGCTCCTGATGTTTCTGGGTGCCCGACTGCAGCTCAGCTCTCTTTTTCACACATGATGCCCACAGGAACCCCACGAGCAACGGCTCAAGGCTGAGTTACCCCGAACCACTTATGGTGACCCCACAGCTCCAGGGCAAAGTCCTGCCACAGCGGTGGTGGGCACCTGAAAGCCACATGTGGTAACTGAAGCCACCCTGAAGAAACATCCTCCCGAGCTACTGACCACCTTTGGGTCTGAATGGAGTTTTTGCACTGCCAGGGAGGGCTGGCAGCAGCTGGAGGCGGGGATGCCGCCTCTTCTGGCATTTCAACCAGCCCGAGCGCACCGGGCAGCCCCTGGGGCAGACGCCAGCCCTGCCACCCCGTGCCAGCGCCAGCCACTCGGCATGCGTGTGGGAAAAACACCGCACACCCACGCTCCCAGTCGCAGGCTCCAGCGCCAGCTGAGTCAACTCAGCCCCTCACTTTCGCAGAGAAGATATGCAGAATCTGATGGAGCTTATCATGTGGGTATGGGCAGGGAGCGGCTCCTTGGCTTCAAAGAGCAGATAAGGCCATCAAAGTGATTGCCATCTTCAAACACTGCCTACTTACTCACTAGACCTAATCACCGCATGAATTCCAACTCGAAGCCTCTCACTTCAGCAACCAGGTGGATGTGTTCACTGCTTGCCCCTCCTGTTAGCCCATGGAGCCAGCACGGCCCTGGGGAGAACAGAGTCATTGCTGCTTTCTGCTTACACACCAGCAACACCTCTGTTAGAAGCTTTGCCCCGAGATGCAACTGTTTGTTGTACCTACATGATGCAGAACATCGAGCCTGGGGAGGGCTGTGAGCAGGGGCTGCCTCCCCCTCTTCTGTTCCCTGAGAACATCACATAGGTTTGGAAAGTAAAGGAGTTGTGCTAGGACACACCGTGGGTCTAAGCTGTGAAGATGGTCACGGGGGAAGGAGAGGAGTCCTGCTTAATCCCAGGGGCCCGTTCCAACAGCACAAGTGGAAAAAAGCAGGCAGGCAAGATGATACGCTCCCCACTCTGGTGAGAACGGGAGGCGGAGGCACCATCCTCGGAGGCAGACGGGATGCCAGAGGGGAGGCAGAAGCAGATGAAAACAAAGCGAACCTTCTCGGTTGACTCCGGGGCAGGAGCGGGGACAAGACAACCTTCTGCCAAGGGCTGCGCTTCACCCAGCACCACCTCACGAGGACTCAGATGGAAAGAATTTCACTTGCGGGCAGGAGGGCAAGTCAGATACAGTATCTCAGCAGACTACCCCGCCCTTCCCTAGGCTTGTCCTGGGTGTTGATACGCAGTGTGCAAATCTGGAATGCAGTCATAAATAAATGTCAAATTCTCAGATGTATTGTCAGCCTTAAAGAAAACGAGCTGACTTAATTAAAAATCCCACTGTTTCTTTGACTCATGACCTGAGTCACCTCTCCAGCCTTGCTGCTTTTTATATATTTAACACACACACACAGAGAAATACAATCAATACTTATTAACTTCAAGAGCCGGCAAGATGATACTCCAGTGTTTGAGCAAGTCATCTGTAAGCTGTGTCAACAAGAAGTTCAAGATCTCTGAGGAATCCCTGTGCAATACGCTTATGTGACAATGATACACAGATCGCAATTTATTGAAATCACAAGATGCCATGGATCCTCTCCCATGCTTCCTATCCAGTGATTATGTGTTTTGCTGCATTTCAAATATTTTGCTGCATCAGGTGACAGAACAGACCCCTTGGGATCCAGATGCCTATTACCAAAAATATCCTCATAGTGGGCTGACACATTCAGTCCTTAAAAAATAAAAGTCCATTTGTTCCAGATTTGTTCCTCTATCTCTGACCCACGGGAGCACAAGGCTCCCGCCTGGCACTCGTGGTTGGGAGGAAGCCCGTTCTGACCACCGGCACCACAAGCCATCCCCATGGTCGACGATGTCCCGTTTCTTTTTGGCTTCCAAGCAGGGGCCGAGGGCAAGACGCGGTTTGGCTGGGCAGGTTGGGCGGCTCTGTCCCCGGCACGCAGCTCCTCTGCCTCCAGCAGCACCCCAGTTGTTGGTGCATCTCCAGCCAGGATCCCAGCCCTGACCACAACTGACGGGAGACGACAAAACCCACAGAAGGCACCTGGCCCCGCACACCGAGGACATCCTTGCCAGTGTTAGCCTGCGAGAAGGCTTCATCCAAACCACAACAAAGTCCACGATTTCCATGGGTTTTGTCTGAGGTCTGTTTTAAAACCCTTCCTTTTCCAGGACAGCCTCATTTCAGACCTTGCTACAAAGCCAGTGGCAAACGTCCAATGATTTCAGTAGTAGATGTGTTTTAGCAAAGCTTATCGCAAACAGGGTTAACTCCCTGCTAAGGAAGACCACAGACAGCACCTTCCCTTCGAGCACACGAAATAACCTCTGGCTGGTGCGTTCTGCTGGTCAGTCAGCAGCAATCTCCCAGGGGTTCGGCAGCAACGGCCCAGGAGTTTGGCCCCAATCACCTCCCCGTTCAGCCCCAGCCTCTCCCACCGGCCCAGCCTGCTCCGGGCAGCACTGTGCCCAGCACACAGGGCAGACACACAGACAGGGTGACCTACCAGAATCTCTTTTAGACACATTTTTCTATTATGAGAGAGTTCCACCATTTTGCTGTATCTTATTTGCTGCTAGCAAGGTTTAGCGTTAAGGCTTGTCACCAGAGAACGGGCACTTAGACCTGAAGGCACATACAGAGAACGAGGACGACAGGCCAGCAGCTCTGCTGGTGATACCTGTCGTTTTTCAACAATGGCAGCGGGCAGGTAAGAGCAAGCAGAATACACCTTGGCAATTTTGCAAACTAGGCTGTCTTTGCAACCTACCTGTTGCAAAATGCAATCTGAACATCACATCGTTGTAACATCTGCACTGCCTACTCATGACTGTGTTCAATAAAAAGTCGCCATCTCCTTTTGCAGTAAAGCAACGTGGTCTGTAGTTAGGCCTGTGTGAGGAGTTCAGCATCTCCCCTAAACCACCTTTTTCCAAGAGATTAGAACCTGGCCATAAAAATTTTATTCTAGAGTAGTATTTAGCAGAGACACTGTCTTGGCTCAAACACAAACACCTTTTGGTAGTAAACTGAAAAAACCTCCATTCAAGCACTGAAGTGGCCCGACTGTGATACCAGTGTAACCATTTTCCCAGAGCGGTTATTTGCCTTCTCATCTGTTCCACCAGACTCAGGCCCACGCAGTAATGAGAGCCTCATTTAAGGCTCACCGAAGGGCAGGGGGAATCTTCCCATCACCTTCCAAGGCCCTATTAAAACACAACTCACTACCCAACTGTCATTCGTTTGCTTTTTTTTGCTAAGCATGATTTTACCTAAATCAAACAGGCCAGCTCTGCTCAGTCCAGCCCATTAGTATGAGCATTAGTCCCAGGATTGAAGAATGTGTTTAAAAGCTTGGCCGGTACCAGAATGGAACATCCATTTTGTTCATTATTCATGGCCCTAATGTTGCTGGAGCTGCCTTCCGAGATCGTCTGCTCCGCAATACTGCTTTTGACATGCAGAATTACCAGCCCTTGTTGGCAACCGCAGCAAATCCCCTCCACTCCGGGAACGCACCATTAATTGTGGAATTTGGATATGAGTGGATGTCCTTACAGTTTCCAGACTCTCACTGTTGAGAAAGCAGAGCCCACAAAAGGACTCACTGGGGCTATTTCCTGCTTAGAAAATACAGAAAAGAAAAATCCAGCGAAATGTAGCCCACTTCGGACCTATTGAAGAGTGAAGGTCAAGCTCTAACCTCAGCTACTCCACTGCTTGTCCAGAACACATGCTGAAAAGTTAACGGAATTGCTTCAGACGTTCCCCAGCTCGGCGGGGACCAGACACTGGCCCGTGCTGTCTGGGGCTGGAGATATTCTGAGCCAGACTCTTCACCCTCAGCCTTGGGAACGTTTTCATAATGGAACACGATGTTTGCAAAAACTAGTCCAAAGGTGGCTTCTCCGTCTGTAAATATGTCAAGAGCGAATTGGCTAGGCGACTTCTCCATCCCTGGAATGCGCAGGAAATAGCTGCGACTATACTTATCCATAAAACAAATAGCTTAATTCCCACCACCAAAACGCTCGCTGGCATGTCGTGCTCACAGCGGCGCTGAGGAAAGGCCATGATACACTGTATGCCCCATAAATGGCTTTTCAATCTCAGCTCCAGCACTTCGTTAGGAGCTCATTAAAAGATGGCTGTTCCCTCAGCCTGGCCGTGGGCACACAGAACAGGAGGTGACTGGAATGGAACCGCTTCCCCAGCCCCATGTAAATGTGTAACGTGGCAGGCGACGCAAAAACCTCCGCTTGGGTTGCCAGTGTTGCCATACAAATCAGCACAACGAGACTTGGCAGGAGTGCAGCCAAATCTGGCACAAGCTCCGAGCCAGTTTGTTTCACAGTTGTTAAGAAAAACAAATCTGCATCACGAACGTGCTTCAGAGCACTCACATCTCTGGTTTGTTTTTGCAAAAGAGAAAAAAAAAAAAAAAAAGGCCAGATTCTGCTCTGATTAACTTCGGTGCAAATTCGGAGTAACTCTACCGGCTTCGATTCTTCCAGATTTGTGCTGGTCTATATTCGATCACAACGTGGCTCTCAATCTGACATAAAGGATGATTACATTAAGCGAGATAAGTTTGGTTTCGACCATGTAATTACCATCGAAATCTAATTCACACAAATTAACAACATCTTTTGCAGGGTTATTGATTTTGCTCAACTCCATGTCAGAACTTTTATTTTCGCAATCTTATTTAAAAAGTTCATTAACTGCCAGCAGCACTCCACTCTGGATTAAGAAAATACAAGCAAGAAAGAACATAATTTGTTTTTAACTTTGAAATAATTTCCTAATTTACATCCACTGAGGACAAGTGTTATTTTTTGACATGTGGTTTGTTGTGGGGTTTTTTTTTAATGTTACTAATTATCTGTGAAAAGCTATCACTGTCTCAATTTTGGGCTTTTTTCGTAAGGAGATACTGGAAATTCACTAGTTATATATTTTGTAATGTCAGACAAAAGAAAATAAGTTAAATATGACAGTACAAAGTAATTTTGTTTTGTAAGGGATTTTAAGAGAAATCAAAACTGGATCAAAGCTCTGTTCAGTACTACAGCATGTGTACAGTGAGCAATTGATCATCCTCCCATTAAAGTGGGCTAAGTTAAATAGCCAATAAAGTAGGTTTAACTTAATTCAGAGTCTGATTAATTTCAGTAGTGAGGACTTGATGCTATTTGAAATCACATATATTTTACTTAATATAATGTTAATTAAAGGCCCAACAGTACACTTTTTACACTAGCCAGCCAGTGACGGCACTACACAGCGGCAGGGAACTCGGAGCAGAGAACAGCTACAGCCTCCTGGTAACATCCAGCAATACGCCCCTCCTTAAAATACCTAATTATGCGTTTCCTACTAACTGCACTAACATTTAGGAAATGGATTTTCTATACTTTGGATGCTTACAAATAACACACTGGCTGTAAACTGTGCCCACTTCAGATGCCGCAGCTGAGCATCCCTCTTTGCAAGGACGGAGACCGAGGGTTTGCCAGCCCGGCGAGCGCGGGGTGCCGTGCAGAGCCTGCAGCAAACCCTCCTCCAGCTCCATGGTCATACACAGACATGCCCCTGCTTTAAAAAACAATGTACAACAGAGCCAAGAAGCAGAAACTTTGAGGAAGAAAACGGCAATCTGGGAATGCAGCGAGGATGCCAGCCCAACCACATCAAAGCCATTAAACAAGGCAGAGTCACAAAATCTGAGAAACCCCAAACATCGAAGTTCAACCATCAGAAACTCATGTCACTGTGGCTTTCAGGAACTCGTAAGACCATGTGTTGGGAAGGGAATAAGGGCTCGGCTAAAACACAAGAGGCTTAAGAAAGATATTTTAAACATGTGCTCTGTAACAAAAAGAGTAGCATGACTGGAAATCATATGTCATCAGTACGATAAAAAGAAAGCCATGTTAGATGAAATTCCAGACAGCGTGGCGTTTGTGCGGAATCTGTCAGCAGCATTTGTCACAAAATAGCCCCCAATACTCAATAATTTGGGCGTATATCACGTCCTTGAAATGAAGTTATGCCGGAAGTACAAAATAGCAGTTGCCTAAAATAGGGTTTTCTGCAGAGCAGCTACGGGAGAAGCAGGAATGTGCCACAGCAGGGCCCTGCGGCCTGGCCTGCGCGGGGCTGCTGGCTGCGGAGGGACCAGAGAGCTCTCCTCTGCCATCGCACACCCAGCGCATTACGTAGCCTCCTTTTTAGCTCAATCAAGCTCCAACTTAATAATTATTAAGACATTTCTGCCACTCCTCCTTTTCCCAAAGATGGGTCCAGAACCTCCCTGTTCCATACTTGGAGACCAACCTTGAGTTTCCGACTTAAATTCATCCACGGCCAGCTTATGTACACTTGTCCTCTGGACAGAACCGGGGTTCAAACGGATTCAAACCCATTGAAATTAATGAGCTTTTTTTCCCCGTTGACTTCAACAAGCCTTGAATTAAGGCCCTGTGTGTATGGACAAAAAGGTTTAGGGCAGCTTTTTTGTAAAAGGAGAGCTTTATCCTGTTGATCTTGGCCTCCCTCCTCGGCCTGCTGTGAACTGTCTGCCTTATTTTAATGCTGTATTCTCATCCTGCTCTAGTGCAAAACTCCTATTGAAATCCAGGACACTCTCGCCAAGTTGTTATTAATTACTGTGGTTCTCGAGGCTCAGTCCTGCAAATTGATCTGCCTGAGCTCAGAGGTCTGCGTTCAAGGATCTCCTTTCAGGATCTGGGCTCTGGGGCTGCAAAACCCAGCACCAAAGGGACTGATCCGATCTCATTGAGCTCTGTGTGCTGGCCCGTGCCACCGCGACCCGAGGGAGCACACAAGTTTGGGTTGGGAGGCAGGGGGCCGGCAGGGAAACAGTCCTGTACGGGCAGCATTGCCTTGAAACGGAGCTTTCCAGGCCAAAATAACCAGCCTTTTTGCTTGGTGGAGTTTAAGCACAGTTCGGCTCGGCAAAGCTGAGCTCCGCTTCCAGACGCGATGGGAAGAAAGCTGCGTTACGCTGCAGGAGCTGCCGGCTGGGCAAGGGAACAACTGCTGGTGAATTTGACTTTTGTGGCTGGAGCACAGAATATTTCTTATCCTAAGAAACGGCAACATGTCGCACAGGATGCACGTGAGGTCAGAAGTATATCAATACGTGGGCAATTTATTGTATTTCCAGCACTGGGAAATCCTTCTTTTATTATAAAATGGGATCTGGATGAGTTCGCCCTGCCTTCATTACTGAACCTAGTACTCGGCTGTGCCAGGACCACATTAAAAGCAAGTTTTGGATACATTTGTGTTGTTCATTTTAGCTGGATGGTGAAAAAAACTGGAAAAAGCTGCTTTGCAGTGGAAACAGAAAAATCTCAACTAGTTATTTAAAATAGTTATGAGCTCTTCAATTAGACCGCAGGCATTTTATAAGGCAGGCAGATCAGGATGTACTTTACTCCCTGAACCTGAAATGTTAAAAGAATCAGGTATTTGCATAGAATTATGTAGGATGAGTTTAGATCTCACTAATCTAGCTAGTCAGATGCCTGTAAAAATAAGTAAGAACCTAAAAAAGAATGACATCAGCCATAACTACTTATTCTGCTCCGGATTTGGCAGGTAAAAATCAGCAAGAAACCAACTGCATTATGCTGCCTGGGCTCTGCGCCTATTTCCCATCATGTAGGGAGCCAGGCCAACTCCTTGACACAATAGCAATTTTTGCCCAATGCCAACTATTCCTAGCCTGGCAGTGTTAATGCAGAGCCGTCTCCTGAGGTCATGGAACTGTAATGGCATCCAAACGGCAGCGAACGTCCCAGCTTTAGGAGGTGAAATGGCTGTTGCAAGTGAGACCATTTCCACCAAGTCACTGGATTCAGACACGAGCTGTCAGAAGACAAGTTACAGTGACAGGAGATGAGGGCTCCCTTAACCGAGTCACAGTTTGTGCCAAGTAGCGGGTAACACAGGGACCAGTGGCCTCCAGAAAGTCTGGAAAACAACTGGATTGGAAGAATTGCCAAACACTCCAATAGCAGGTATCTGTGCGAGCCATGACATAGCAACTGTCAGTCACGTTAAGTGACAAGTGACTTCTATTTAGGTGTGTGCCACTCAGTGCCATGATAACAAAAGCGCTTTACTGCACTGCATCCTGCCATAGGGACAGGGACATCTGACAATGGCATGGTACAGAGTTTAGCTGCTGGACTGCTATTCACTGCAAGCACAGAGGGCTTTTCCTCACCTTTGTGATTGATCATCACATCCTCTGTATTGAACTGGGGGTGGAATAACACTTGCTTAATAATATAAACCTACTGAGATGGAGAAGCTACATAAATAAAACTATGGTTTTATCTGCCACTAACCAGCATGCCCTGCACATGTTCTGTCTGTAAAGGGAGACCCTTGTCTTCATGCTAAAGTCACAGAAATAGAGATGAAACTGCTCAGCTGGGAAGACGCCAAGCCCTCCGCACAGGAGTTCTTTCCAAAGATTAAGCAAGAGTATTACACTTCATGGCAAAACCACCTCCCGTTGACTGAGTAGAACACTCCAGCGTGCAAACTAGGCAACTGAGTTGCAGATGCTGGCCTGGGCAGGCGTACACGAGGCTGGACCACGCTGAGAGACCGTAACCTGCCCGTGTGGCAGAAAGGAGCAGCTGAGCCGCTCACACCCCTCATTGCCAGGGCACGGCACCCCTGGGGCACAGCACCCCTGGGTGCTCCTCTGCCCCGGTTTGGGAGCTCCCGTCCTGCTCAGCTGAGTTCGACGGGAGACAATTCCCAACGCCCCAGAAGCCTTAGGCAGGCAGCCAGGTCTCCAAGCCCCGTGCCGAAGGGGAGACCGTGCTCCTGCTTCGCTAAGTGCTCTGTGATCTCGCGCTTGCAAGGCTTCTAGAGGCTTTTTCCTCCCACTGCACATTAGCAATTCATTGAGAGGTTTCTACAGGTCTGAAAGGGAACAGACGGACAAACTTTTGACATATGGAAAGATGGGGTGGAACAGTTGCAGAAATTTCCCCAAGGGACCATCATTAAGCCCAGAGCAAAGGGTCAATAGCTGCTGCACTCTGACGAAGATGGCCCGGAGCGGGGTGAGGTGGTGACAGGTAAAACGCTGGCAGAGCACCTTCCAAAGCTCCCCAGGCATCCCCGGTGACCTCAGGTAAGTCCCTTCTCTTTCCTAGTTTCCCTCTCCATAAAGTGGTGATACAACTTCACAGGAGGCTCAGGTCATTAATTCTGGAAACATTCAAATAAAACAGCAAAGATTCTCTGTAATTATGCAAATCCAGAGATAAAAGAGCATTTGTACAGGAGGAGAAATCACGGGTGGGGCTAAGAACATCCAGAATTTGAAGTGTCCTCCAGCCACCTCCTCCTCAGCAGTTTCCTGGAAAAAGGCTGTTCTGATACACACATTGCTCTTGTAATGTGAATTTATTCCACAGCCTAGTATTATCATTTCTAAATTTACTAATACTGGATAAAAAACCAGCTGTATTCATGAAAACCTGCAAGTTGACAAGCTCTCGCACATACAAACAGAAGCTGTTCCAAATACTGTCCTGTATTTAGAAGGCTGCTTTGAAAATCTGGCTCTTAGCATCACCTTTGGTTGCTAAATAAACTTGTCTGGAGATTAACCACAGCCTGCACAAAAATAGTTACAAAACAGTTTTATGACTCTGAGTAGAAATGGGTGTTGGTAAAGAAGCACGCTCCATTTTTTTTCACTGAAGTTGAAATGTAAAAAAAATACAATAAAAGCTCTGTAAGCAGATTCTTCATGGTAAATAAATATGCAGAGATGCAGAGAATGCTAAGTGATCATTTTTAGAACATTTATTTTTGGCAGGATAAACACTTTCAGACCCCAAGCAACTTCTCTGTGTGTACAGAATCCCCAACTGCGAAAAGAAAACAAATAGCAGAGTTTCATTTGTTGTAATCAGGACTTTTTTCACAACTGTTTAGAATAAAGCTGGATCACATTTGAAGTGCCTTGGAAATTCATTGTTTAGGCATTAGTCTCCAGTGGTAAACATCCTACAATATGTGTATAATAGAGCAACTATTTTTGTACTTCAAAGTCTTCCCCCGTAATTTGGGAAGGTGCAGGACACAAACGTCCTCTTCTTTTCCCTTCTAGGGAACAGCAGCTTCGTTGCCTGTCTTTACCTAGCAGAGATCCCTCGTCATCTTGCACCCGTCTCCATCTACTCACGTAGAAATAAATTAGACACAAACACCAAGCCACAAATTGCACTTGAGAAATACAACTATCTTGAGAAACAGGCACATAACGGGGGAACTGTACAGTCCAGGAGCCGCCTTATTCCCCCATTCTTCTGGACACAGGCTTTTTTTAAATACAGGAACTCACTGTTGACGCTTCAGGACTGAATATCCTGCAGATGAGGAAATCTGGGACAAGGACAGATGCTCAGCTGGTATGAAAAATCACAGCTCCAGGGCCAGTGCCCGACGGCAGCCCCAGCCACCACCGCACCTCCCAGAGGAGCGACTTTCATCACTTCAGGCAGAGGAACGGAAAGCTCAGAAGCGGAGCTGACAATCCATCTTATTTTGAGCAACCTAGTGGAACTCTGACTGCTCAACACTTCTGGAAACACCCACCCGAACTGTCCCACGCTGAGTGTCCAAGGAACGACCAGCCAATATTAGTCAACAATGTGGGAAATGTTGCCTTGCCAAGGTCACGTAAGTTTGTGGCAGGAGAAGTAACAGGATCATCTGGCTCTTCTCCTGTTTCTCGGCCACAAAACTTTCTTCCTCCCCTAACAATTACATATGTGGGTTTCCTTAACGGTTTCTTTTTACATTCCTGTTTAAACAGCACAGGGAAAGGATGAGGAGACTTGATGTAGAAAATTAGCTTTGGAAATGTTGAGCAGTGTGGATTTGCCAACTTCTATTCCTCCAGTCAAGTCACTGTAGACGCTCTCAGCTCTCACCGAAACGCTATTTTTAGGCTGTATGTCAAATTCCACAACTGAGACTGACAGGATTTTTTCTAAAGGCTTTCCCTGAGAATTAAAAAAGAAAAACAACGTGGAAATTCTGCTTCCCCCTTTGTGCTGCTGGGGCTCCACCTCAGCTGCCCCAGGGCAGAGCCCCAAAGGGACCCGGCCCCACAGGAGGGTCCGGAGGTTCCCAGCACGAGGGAGATGCTCAGGTCTTACACATCTAATGAGGCACGTGGAGCCTGAAAACGTTCTGCAGCAAAACAAAGCAGGTGCAGAGTGGGTCTTCGAAAACACAGCTTTCTAATAGAATCCTTCAGCTGTTGCCTGAGCTGTAGCCTTTAAAAATGAGAAGGCCAGAAATGCAGAGGTGGCACCTTTCATTACAGTGAAATACCAGCAGAGCCTCCAGCAGCAACAGCCGTCGCCGTTGCATTGTTTGTTGAGCACTTGTCATGCTGTTGGACATGCACATTAAGGAATTATAGTTTTTGCATGGCTATTTCCTGAAGCTAACAGGTGTCCAAAGCCAGCTTCCAGCTCTGCCTGCCATCCAAATGTAAGGAACTTGAAGCAGGTTTAACTTTGGGGTCTTTTTTAGAGGGACACTCTGCACTTAAGATCTTTGCTCTGGCTATTTTGACCAGGCCGTGTAGATCCCGGCAGCCCTTGCTGACAGAACAGGGCTGCAATGAGGGTATCTCATCCGCACATAAACCAACGGCTCAACAAAAAAAAAATACTGCTGTGAAAGACTTGCTATTGCAGTGTTGCTAAGCATTTTTATTCAATATCCACATGGATATTTGAGACTGCCTGATGATAATGTAGATTGTTTCAAGTATTTCAGGGCTATTTATCCGTAAAAGGCTTTGGACACGTAATCCAGCTAGATTTCAGCTTGCAGATCAATGTGTCTAGATATTTGATTGCACGGTTCTACGGAGAAAATGTAGCGTCACTGTGCTGGCCCAGGGCGGTGAGTTCACACAGGTGTAACTGAGCGCAGAATCCGCCTCCCAAGGGTTTTCTGGTGCTTCCTGAAGCTGACAAGATTAATTTAGCGATTTGAAAATCTGTTGCCAAGCCTAAGTCCCCAGAAGACTGCATAGCAATAGGAAGATTAAAAGCAGATGGTCCAGCAACCAAGGTTTTATGGTTAAACTTTTAACAGACTTAAAATTCTTGGGCTTCATATCAGCATCTTCATTCTTTCCTTCAATTCACTATGTATTAGCATCTTTTGAGCACTTCCGTAGGACATGAAGCCAAGCACATCATGCCAACAATATGACCTCAAAAAATATATAGACCTTTCTGATGGGCTTAATAAGAGGTTAAAGAAATGTTGATTCTTGCTCAACCCAAGTTCTATGCGATTAGACCATCTCCACATCAATAATTTCCACAAAAGGATGCTGGAATTTAAAATACGAAGAGAGAACATTTTTGGGAGGGGTTTTAGCAGCCGAGCCTGTTAAACACCATTTACAGTTGCAGTTGACAAGGAGCCTCCTCCATTAAGGTGAGGCATTTGAAAAGGGTTGAGGGTGGCTCCTGGGAGCCATGGCCACACGCTGCTCCCGAGTCCCCGCTCCTGTCGGACCCGCCGGACCCTCTGTTGGCCCCTGGGGATCTGCCAGAAGCAACGACAGCTCTGGAAGTTACTTGACAAACTGAACAACGTCTCTGTCTGGCCTGGGCTCTCTCCTCTCCCGCTGCACTGAATACCAATCAAATACACACAAAAAAATCTCCACTTGTCATTTCTTCTTCACCAGTGCCTTAGAGAACATCTTCTAACACCAGCCCAGGATCACAACTGACTTTGTGGCCACCCTGTGCAGAAGCTGAATGCCAGTCCAGAGCGAGCAAGGACACAACGGCCCTTACTTCACATCATCTGCACTGAACAGCCTCCAGATTCTCTTTCTAGAGGTCACTTCAGCGAGCCCTCGCAAAGGCACACTTGGGGGACCAAGCAGCAACTCAGTCTCTCCATGAATGGTAAAAAAGAGCTCTGCACTAACAGCCTTTCTTGCCCAGAGTACCTTGTGATACCAAGGCAGCCTCGCACACCACCGGCCCCGCGCACTGCAGAGACAGATGCCCATGTCAGCACACAGAATACAGCAAGAGAAGTAACCGCAACGCTTGATACTGAAAGCCTTCACCCAGAGAACACAGCTGGTCTGATCCTATCCATCCCTGCAGACAGAATTGCAGGACGGTTTCAAACTCACCCCACATTTCTGGCTGCCCACCGCACCGCGCTGTTCCGCATGCCGAGGCGAGCGCTGCTTCACCCGCTCCAAATGCCGCTTTGAAGGCAAAAGTAGTTGCAAGGACAAAAAACTGCACCTGCAAAAGCTGAGGAGGTCTGCTTTGAAAAAACAAACCCCAAAATACATGTGGACACATGAAAACAGCAGCCAAACCTCAACTTAAATCTTCCATATGAAGTGTAGGGAATCAAATAACCATCCAGAAAAGATGTCTGCAAAATAACTTGGCTCATAGTACTTTCATTTGGGTTAAATTAAAATAATTGTAAATCTTCGGCACACAGCACGAGAGCTTCATTCTGTGTAAAACTGTACATATCCCATTAAGCTTTACACTCAGTTCTACAAAAATGCTTTGAAAACCAGACCGAGTTGCCTTTCCTTGAGCAACCAATCGCAAAACTGCAAGAAAGCAGAATAAGCTCCGTGAGTGAACTTTCTCCATTGCGGTTCACCAGAGCTAAAAGAGGCAGGTGAACAGGAGGGGCACAAGAAACATTCTTTGGAATGAAGTGGAAAAGCATCATTACACACTGATCTCTTGGAGCAGTGTTAAGCCTCAGCTGTGCAAGGATGAGAAGACAGTGCCAAGTTGACTATCTCACACATAAACACGGTTTATCTAATGATCCATTCCTAATGATTTCCAAGTTGTGACTTCCTAGGCATCCTGGAGGTTTAAGGAAAGAAGGTGTCCAGCCACAAAGGCTCCTCACACACAAAGGACGGAGCCTTCCTGGCTGCAACTCAGCTCGGTGGGGAGAAAGACACTTTAGACATCATTTGCCAGGATTTTTGCTAAATCCAGAGGATCAAGAAAAGCAAAGGAGGTGAAAAATCACCTCCATTTACAACTATGTTAAATCTTTGCTCATCACTACATCTCACACAGTTCTCGTTTGCTTCCACCACACGGGGAGCCCGGATTTTGTAGGAACTCAGGCCTGGCCATGTGGGTAGAGCAGAGTTCTCACTCGTGCCTGGGTCTTATTGAAGCTCTCATTGACTTTGTGAGGCTTGGAACGAATCACTCAATTTCTCCAGTCCAGCTGGAAACAGTATTGAAATTCCCACCTCACAGCCGTATTGGCACCAAGTGCCAACCTTAAAGAGGGTTTAGGAATCTTTGCTAAAGGTGGCATGGGTTAATGATTAATTGGCACGGTTCTGCTCATTAGTTCTCGTAGAGGAAGAGTTCAGAGTAAGTTAAACCCCAACACATGAATTCATTTCCAGAGCTCTTTCTGAAATTGCTCCTTATTTTGGTTCCAATAAATCTTACATTCCAGCCATGCTTCCCTAATAGATACAGGCATAAATTCTTATTTCTAGTTGGCCAGATCCGTGACAAAGAAAAAGGGAAGAACAAAGCAAAAGCTGCAGCTAGCATTTACCTATCTCTATCCTGCAGCTTTCTTTCTCATTACTCCTGCAGCTCTCACATTTAGAGGCAGCCAAGCTCCCACATGCAGCTTTAATGGAACACCTATCCCCCAGCATCCAACCGCAGGGCTCAGCTGGGACCACAGCTGCAAATAAAAACCACTGTACACTTCCCAAACAAACACAGCAACGACAGAGTAGACAGTACCTTGTAGAGCTGAAACAAGAGCTATCCAAAGATTTCAAAGTGCTTTACAGACATTCGTAATTTAAGACAATCCACGTCCTCCTAAAGGTGATACCGGGTCCTTGTTTTGCAGCTGAAGAATAGAGGCATTAGAAGATGAAGGGACTGAGGAGCACAGAAGAGTGAGGCAGCACTGAACAGGGTCCTGCTCACAGCAACTGGACTTGGTGATGGTTTCTGCAGGCACTGTAACCATTGCTGCATGCTTCCGAAGCTTGCTTTATCAATTCCTCTGTTTTATTTCCTAAATTACACTCTTGGATATTGTTATCCCATCCTTATTACCCTCATCCTCTTCTCTGATCTGAAGCCTGTTGTTTCAGTCCATGTTACGCTGTCTGTCAGTCAGTGGTGACACTGGAAACCAAGGGCATCTGCTATTTTCACATCACTCAGGCCTGGACTGCTTTGGTGAGACAGCTACAGTGTTTTAGCTCTCTTCTATACATTAGATATGACTAATAACTTATTAAGCATACTCTATTTCTACTGACTCTCCTGCCCAGGCTGTAGACTTTCTGACACTGGACAAGCTATGGCTTTAATAAGATGAGCTATTTTTTCCAGGAGGAAACTGGGGTACCAGCCTTTTCAAGCAGGGTCTGTTCTAGCGTAGGGTTTTTGTTCAGAATGGGTTCTGTTCACTGAATAACTCTCTAAGTTGCACACCCCAGGTTACAAATTTCAATTGATGTACACAAAAAAAAGTGAGACGAGGTGCTCTCTCTCTGGACAGACCTCTCCCTGCAGGCTGTGAGACCCAGGAGTTTAAAAGCAAAGATTTTGCTCTTCCACTTCACCGCCATAAAAAGTTACCTTCTCACTCTATAATTAATCCCAGTGAAATGAAACAAAGCAGCCTAACGGATTCACCTGTAGTGGTGCAAAGTGCAAAACGGCTGATTGAAAATACAACTTCAGAAGTGCTGTTCTTTGGCTTTTCTAGTGTTCCTCTGTAACGAGCACCTTGTACATGAGCATCACAGAGGACAGGACAGAGAGATGACGACAACAAAAGGCTTCTACAGCACTAGGCAGAGGTGAAGCAGCACTGTGCTATCCTGAATTATAAATGAGAAAAACAAATGTAAAGGCAGTCTGTCTCATAAAAAGTCAAAACCAAATACAAGGCTTACTCCAGCCAAAGTACAAGCTGAAAATAGGGAATCCAGTTTGCTGCTGAGCTGTGCTGAAACAAAAGGCTAAACTCACAGCTAAGGAAGAACACTAGAAGAGAAACCAAACCTAGAAAAAGCCGCGGGAATGCAGCGATATTCCTGTAATTCCTCACTCCGCTCATAGGTGTAACCAGGTGTAGTTATGCCAAGAGGAGGGGACACGCTCCTGTCGCAGTGTCTCATCTGACATGTTACCTCCTCTTATCCAAAATATATCCCTTCAGATTACAATTTCTTCAAGAGGGAGCAGTACCTGAGACCAAATAGAGATTAGTTTGAAGCTCATGGAGCTTGTGAGCAGGAAGATCCTGAAAGACACAACTTTCCCCACCGAAAATCAAGAACACCTTCCTCAAGGTTAAACTAGCACTGTCCTGAGAACACATTTGCCAGGTAAGCCGCGGCTGGCAGCTCAAATTCACTTGCAATACTTAAGACTCAGTTCTTGAAAAATACGCACAAAAAATGATACTATAGATGCTGGTAAATAATTGTGCAATAAGATTGAAAAGACACAAATGTAAACAATATTACGGAGCTGAAATAATGATATTTTATACTTCAAAAGAAAAAAATATAAAGCTGAGATTTTACTGATGGACTTTAGTTCAGGAATTAGCCATCATTATACAACAGCAATCTGAATATCCCAGCACAGGACATGTCACAAGAAAAAATCATTCAAATCTTCACTGTATTTTGGCTGTATCAATTAAAGTTGTACAACACAGTATGGCATCAGATAGAAAACTTATTTCAAGCAAATATTTATATAGAGCTATTAAATGACAAGGATTTGGTTTAACTGGTGAGTAAATGGAGCTGGAGGTTGCTGAAGTAGTCTCTAGCAACCAAGAAGATCACTGGGGCAGAACAAATGGTTTTACTCTGTTTCGTGTGTCTGCATTTTAAGCCTTTGAGACACTATAGTAAATGTAATAAGAACATTGTATAATGAAGATGGGTTGAAATAATGAGTTTGGGGTGAGAGGGTGAAGCAGTGACTTGCGTAGCAGCATTTCACCAGGGAAGCAGAGGGAAGCTGACAGGGTTTCTGCCTGGAAAGGGATGAGGAAAAGTGGATCACTGCAATAAACTGATGGAAATCCTCCAGAAACCAAGGCGGCAGTTTAGATATGGAGTCCAGTTTTACCCAGCCTCAGTGAATTGCTGCAGTACCAAGAAAGCTTAGGGGTACTGCAGGCAAGAGTCAAAGCTCTAGGAAATGGTGAAAAAGGTTTGGAGAGCAGAGACAGACAAATGGAGATGTTTCACAAACTTTGATGCAGCGCTCACTTGAATGGACAAGGCACAATCCTTTCCAACAGAGCTGACCCAGAGACAAGATCAAGACACTGCTCTGGCAACGGGAACATGTCTTCACGAGCACTGAACGCTTCCCTCAGCATCTCTGTTAGCAAAGCTCTACTCCTCCACATCTCCAAAAGAAGCTGCAGACACCATCTGAACAGATCTATGGGCCAGGATAATCTACACCAGCTGGAAATCTGACCCACCTATTTAATGCAAGGGAACAGTCATGACTTCTTTCCTGCTGCATTGACTAAGATCTCCCCAACCCTCATCTGAGAACTCTCCAGGCATTGGGATATCAACCACAGAAAACAGAGTGGAAATCCCCAGCCAGGAATAAAACATATGTTTAATAAATGGTTCTTCAGAAAAAAAATGAAAAATAAAAAAAAAGTGGGGGAGGAGGAAGAAAGGAAAAGGTTTGTAGTTGTGAGATCATAAGAGTCCAACCTTATAAGTGATGACTAAGTGTAATCTTGTGTTTCAACAAGATGAAGAAAAACATGTTTTTGCAACTTGAATCTGGTGTGTTCCCAGCCAACATATATTCTTTTATTGGCCTGCAAGTGACCCTTTCAACTTGGGCTTTCCTCCAGCCTGTGGGTCCACAGCAATGATTAGAGAGCAGAAAATCCCTGCTACTGGCCAGCTGTGCTCCAATTCACCTTCCTCGACTGTGCCTATAAATGTAATTGCTTGTTTCCATGGAATTGCATCAGAATGACCTGCTCACCCCTCACATAATTCATATATCTGCGATCTCTGTCTCTGTAGATAAAAATCTCTTTCTTCTGCACATGTATGAAAGCACTGAGAAGACAGTCAATTCTTCATTAACCAGGGAAATGGAAGGAGCAGATAACCCAGAAACAGCAAAACTGTGAAGAGTGCAAAGCGTAGGTAAATTATGTCCTAAAATGTACAATAAGAATGCGGAAGTAGGGCAGAGTTTAGTGCTGCTGCTGACTATAGACCACGTATCACCATCACCTGGCAGGTCTACACCCGGCAGCGCAGCACATGTGGATACGGCACGTTGAGCCCAGCTCAGCATCTCCAGTACCACCATGGGCACAGTCTGTCTAGGGACAGCTACAGTTCCACTGGTGCTGTACAAATGGTGTGGACAAACACTGGAAAACACCCAGGCTGCCGTTCAGGTGAGAGCAGGAACGTCTCTTGCTAACCCAGAGGAATCGCCTTCCTAACTGAGGAACTGAGCACGTTCTCCTGCCTCCGCTCAGCCTCTCCTTTGGCAAGAGCCTGGATGATCCAGGTAGAAAATTTTGGATCCAAGACAATGAAAACCCATGATTCAGTTTCAAGATGGGTCAGGTCATCCATGAAGAGAGATATAGACAGAGAGGAGAGGTGAGAATTCACCTCCTTTGCTTATAAAAGAAAAGCCAGAGAAGAGGAAAATCAACTAAATCTAACAGACAGTGAAATGAGTAAAATGTCTGGGAGGCTATCTTCTTGATAACAAGTCATGTAAGCAGACTTTTGTACTAGGGCATACGTGTGAATTCCACAAAGACATAAGTGAACTTCCTTTGTCCAAAGGCTGCCGTAGGATGGACGTTCCCACCGCGCTCCCTCCCGGCCCCACCACCGCTTCCTGCCAGGCCCTTCACACGCGGGCAGCCCCGCTCCTGACAATGGCTGAGCCTCAGCACTATTGTAACCAAAAAAATAAAATATGTTCCCATTAAAAAATGTGGATGATAGCAATTAATTCCACATTTTTTGTGAATAAATATCATGCGTTTTGTGCCAAAGCAATTTGGCTTGTTTGCGGAAGCTAACAGTGACACATAAATCTATTTTCCCTCTTGCTCAACCATCTCACTCTGCCGACCAGATTTTGCAGTGGAAGAGTTTTCTTCTTTCTGTCTTTCAGTCAACACCTTGAATGGTACTTGCTACACACCTTCATGTCAACCTCTGGGTTACAAACTTACTCAAAGCTACTGAAGTCAAGGGAGTCCTGTGACTGCTTGGGGTTTTCACCAGCCACTGACACCGATTATTTTATTTCCAAGAGCTGCCCCACCATCTCCCAGGAGCGATATCATTCCACTGGAGTCAATGCCCAGGATCAATCCCCTGTTCATCTTTACAGATGTTCGCTGGCCTTCCATGGGAGAAGCATCACCATTTTATTGACCAAGCTCTTTTTCATTTTAATATGGAAAATCTCAGTGGCGCTTCACTCCATTTATCTTTTTTTCTTATATAGTCATATGATAATGTACACTTATAACCAGTGAATCATCCCCCCGAAAAGTCATAAAGAGAAAAATAGCTCGTATGTATGCCTCAGCGGTCAATGAATCATTGATGACAGGTATAACGGGAATAATTATATACTGCTGAGAAACTTTCCCCCAAGCCCAGCGCAGAAGGCCAGTTTCAAAACTTCTGAGTTGTGCAGTGGGATCCAAGGTTGCGAGTGCCAGGTTAAGAAACAGCCAGGAGAATTTCAGATTTGCGTTACTACAAGGAAATATCCTCTCCAAGTGTCTGTTATGTGTTGACAAATTGTTTATACTTAACCAAGCAATAATAATGAACAGTCTAAATAGACATTGATTTTTATATTTTTAATTCACTTTTAGTGGGAAAATATCCTGGCAACAGAAATATGGATGTCAGGTTTGGATGCCAGCCACTGCTTTATAACTGTGCTATTTTAAGCAGTAATATGTATTATTTGGTATAACAACATATATTTTTAGGGTCTAATCCTGGAAGTTCCTACTCCAATGAGCTCCAGTCTTTCAATCAAAGTTTCTGGGATTACACATATGAATGTGGATTTGTAGCAGACAGCGTCCAGACAAAAAAAAGGTTTCGGTTTCAATGCAGTTTGCCTGCTGCCTCCTAGAAATAGTCAAAATATGAATGTGAGGACACTGCTCAAGTGCTAAACCCTTCCCTAAGCCAGCTCAAAGAAACAAAGCAACTACCAGAAGACATGTCCACTGCATCAAGTCGGCTATAGAAGGTGGCTTTGACATCCCAGTGCAGTGACACCACCTGTTTCGAGCGGCGTGTATCACGCCGAGCAGCCTGCGTGGGCTGCGGACGCCTCTTTGCAGCTGGGTTTGTGTCCTGGGCTGAGCTCAGCCCCGGTGCCAGCTCTGGCAGCCCCCAAGCTTTTGCACGTCTTTAACCAGAGTGGAGCCGGGTCCCACAATCGCCCTCGCGGAAAAGACAGGAGCTATTTTGTTCTCAGATCTGCTGAAGCCTATTCGAGAGAAGAGACGCGCAGTTGTGCCCTCTCACAGTAACATACCTGTGTCCGCTCCTGTCAGTGTATGATTTGAATTCTCTTAAAGTGCAGAATTCCTCAACGCAACGAAAACTAACAAAACAGACTATGGATGAACCAGATCCACCGTGTGCCACCTAAGCCCTGCCATCTGCCAACGGCAAACAGAAGTCTGTAAGCACCAAATATGCTCTTCCTCTCAAATATCCCAATGGTGCAAGGAAAGGGTGATCAGCACCATCCTGCTCCAGCCACAGCAGTACGGAGCTGCACACCAGCCTTTAATAATGTCAGTGAAGCGATAATCACCCACACCTGGGAGAGAAAGTGGTTACAGAACTCCTTCAGTGGAGACAAACAGGAACATTCTGAGAGCAATTAACTCATCTGATCCATCTTAGATGTCTGTCTTAGCTGAATCACCCTCTGGAGGTTCCCATTGCTTCTTGTCACTGCGAAGGGAATGCGGCTCCAGCTGTGTCCAGCTCAAACCTAAATGTCTGATTTCTGGATGCCTTGAGTTAGAGCAGAAATATCTCACCCTTAGCTGGGAAAGCAGTTGAAAAGAGATGAGTGGCTGCTGTTGCATTTCTGGGAATTGTGAGATATTATATGACCTGTTAATTTATTCCAGAGTTTCCCTTTATGCTTTAACAATACTGTTCAGTATTCAATTCAAGTCATAATGCTTAATGGCTTGTGGTCAGCTAAGCTTATCCTGCATGTCTGTGCCAGCTTAAAAAATAAACAAAGCTGTGTCTACTGAATGGCACAATTAGAGGGACTTATCCTGCTCCTGCCCCAAAACCCACACCAGAACATACAAATACTATTTCAGTTCAATTCAGAGAAGATGGGAAAGTCCTTTACATCCTGCTGTAGGAGACAGAGAGTTGAACGGTTTGTTCAGATGAGAACATCACTCTTCGGGGGACCTGAACACTGGGCACAGCTTCAAATTAACACTGTTTTCACTTCAGAAATGTCTAGTGGCCTCAGAAAAGATCGGAGATACAATTTCTTATGGGCTGCACAGTTACTTAGGGCTTGTTTCCACCACTGAGTTAACTCAGCTAATGGTGTGGGTCTTGTCCGCACTCAAAGCATCATTCACACAGAAGAGCTTTGACTTTGGAGGGTGCTTTTAATGGGCACTAGTTACCCTTCTGCACCTTTCCCACCAGCTGCTGAACATCCTCTGCCATCCTCCTCCTCCCGCATTCCGCATTCAACGGGCTCCTCTGCACTCAAAAGCTTTCTCCTACCTAGCGGTGCCTTTGCGAAGACAAACAATTTGTTTGTTACATTCAAACGGGAATTGCTTGGCACTGCCTTTAAAAATGTACAGCATATTTACAAAGCCTATCTACCTTTTTACCCCTTGCCTGGAAATCTGTATAATTACAATCTTGGGATGAAAGTGCATTTTTGAGTAGATCATGCAACAAGACAGACCATTTTATCATAAGTGTCTATATGGAAACTGGAGTGGTTTCTTAAGTCTATCATAACAAAAGCACAGAATCAAACTATAAGGCCACCTTCAAAAATTCAAGCTCTTTCCCAATCTAAAAACTCCCTTGTTTCTGCTAAACATAATGCAGTCGGCTGATTTAAGGGCAAGCGGGTGACAAAGATAGTGAATATCTTAAAGTATATTTTCTACATACTCTTTCCTATACTAAGCTATGCAGTTCGGGCTTTACTTAAATGGAGACACATCCCATTGCACAGTAACATCTCCTTCCCTCCTGAAAAGCAGTAGTTAACTACTGAGCCCTTTGTTTCCTCCTTGAAATGAAGCATCTACAGTTCCTGCAGTTACATCCTTGTAACCGACAAATTCATATCTGATAATACTGAAGTTCTTCCGTAGCATCTTCTGAAGCAGGATTTCCAAACTGTGCAGTGAATATACGTTAATTTACAAATCAAAGCTACCCCTGCCATTACATCAAAAATCAACTTGGTCAATATTATACAACACAGATTCAGCACAACCTTCGCATCCAGCCCTATGAAAATCATCCGGCGAGTATCTTCATTTCATAGAGAGGGATGTTCAACTCCTCAATGACTCTTGCCAACCTACCAGCATGGCTCCCTAGTTATGGGGACTGGGTGACAAACTGTGGTTCTCTCCCATGACCAGTATGTCCCATGCTCCTGCTGCTGGGACCACAGAGGTGAGTAGATGAGCAGCCTGAACAATCTGTTTCACAACAGCTACTGCTCTAAAATGGATTTAAGGGAAGGGGTGAAATAGGTAGGGAGGACATAATTAAATTCCAGTGACAGGAACAGAGGCAGCAAAGTGAGAGAGATTCATTACTGGGAGTCAAAGGATTTACTCTGAAATCCTGGCCCTACACACGAGGTCGGTGGAACTCCTCAGCTTGCCATTGACTGCGGCGTGGCTACAGGGCAGGTGAACCTCCATGCCTCAGTTTCCAAACTTGCAAAGGTAGCAATATGAGCAGGGCTTGTTGGGGCTTGGAGGTTTGCAGTGTGCTGCAAGATCAAAGGATCAGAATAACATTACATACTCTGTACAGTTCCATGCACTGTTTGCAACATCTAGAGGTGTGGCAGGTTGCTTAGCTTGCAGGAAAACAGAGATTTCACAAGCCTTATATTGCAATTTCTTGGGCTTGAACTGGTTCTCTGTGAGATGGGCATGCAAGGCTGTTATCTCCCAAAACCCACCTACTTCAGAGGAACCAAAGTTTCAAGATTTGCCCTAGCAGGGAAGACATTGAGCTGGTTCTTCCCTTTGGGAAAAAAGAGGTTTTTCTTAATTCTGTGAGTTCCTTCACGACCATTTGAGCATGTTATCAGAAAATATGATCAAACTGTGGAAACCTATGGAGGGAACCTGAGATGGTGGAAATGACTAAAACTTTTACAAGCGTATTACAATAATATGAAGCCTTAAATGAAAGATAAAAAGCAAGGAAGAATGTCTTGCAAAACCTTGGAAAAGTAGTCAAAAGAAAGTCCCTATCAATGCCGGCATTGCCCGAGATCCTCATTACAGAAACGATGCTCATGAGCAGACAACAGTGATCCTGGCCTTAACTCAACAGCAAGGACAGCCAAGATTCTATAAAACAGTCTCCCAGCTGATGCAGACAGCAAATAAGCTTTTTGGGAACGATGCCAAATGCAAGAGGAAGGACGAAGAAACCAGATCTGAAAGAACCAGGTAAGAAGTTCACGTGGACACTGCCTGCAAGTTAGACAACAGGACCAAAAAGCAACACCCGCCAGCCCTCACACACACAAAACCACACGGGTAGCTCCACATCCCACGACCCGAACTGGTCATCTCCTGGCTGGAATGATGCTGGAATGATGCTGGAAGGCTTTCCCATCGAGGGGCCCGAAATTCAACACATCACGTGGTGTCTTAATCTGTTACCTCAGTCAAATAGAAACAGGCATTAGTGACTACAAACTGAATAAAAAATTATTGAGACAGGAAATAATGCAGAAACTCTTCACACTAATTAACAATTGTATATGCATGCAGTGGGACATGGTAGCTGCTCCCTCACCTGAAGTCCTCCAAGAGTCCTGTGCATATCTGGAATATTAGAAATTTACGTTCTTCTAACTCTATGAGGTCCTTTTTGATAAAAGAAGCTTAAATTGAAGCTGGATGTTGTTCTCAGAGATATGCTCTGTTTCAGGCACATGTTAATGGCTGTAATGCAGAAAACACCAGACGAAATGCCACAGGCTGTAATGTGCAGGTGTTCAGGCAAAACAATCGCAGGGGTCCCTATGGGCCCCGAAATCAGTGAACTGTGCGGAGAGCAATTAAACACTCTCGCAATTGGAGATGACTTGGGTTTCCTTTGCTGAAAGCCTCAGTGTGCAGCTGGTCACCTCTTACTCTGAAATTTTGCTCGGCAACCCTGAGCATGTATAGAAATCCAATTCTGATATGTATTCACGTACATACATACATATGCCTCATTTGTGTGAAGCCATGGAACAAAGCAAGAGAAAAAGGAGCAGAGAGATAAAGGAGACGATCTCATGGAGCATCTGCAGCTGCTCAGATCCTGAGTACCTCGGTGCAATGACCGACCAGCGCTGTGCTCTGTGATGATGCTCGAGTCAGAGTTTTGGCTTCACAGCCACGTAACGGCTCAAGAGAAACTACCCTGCAAGTAAATTGAGATCGGGGCTCGAGGAGCACTCTGCATCCCTTCTGCCAGGCAGTATTGTTCTGATTTGAGAAAATATCTCTATTCACAAAAGAACCCAGAAATGTCCTAAAAAAATTACACCCTGTTTACATGCCATCCTGAATAATGAAGGTCTTAAGCATATACTTAAGAGCTTTCTTATATTGGGTATTTGGAAGCATGCTGGGGAGCCAAGGAGAAAAGGAGTATGCTTGTCCTCCTGTCAGGTCTTTCAAGGAAGACAAAAAACCCCAAACAAATGGTCATCATTAAACAGTAATATGCTGTGAAAATAAACTAAAAAAAAAAAAAAAGCACTGATAAAAGACTATGGAGTGTGGAGATGGACAAAAAGGATATTGGATAGTCTAACAAGTACAAAGGAATGTAACGCTGCATCTGTACAGCGTTTCTCACCCTAATATTTTAATATGATTCTGATATAATAAGCTGGTATCCTCATGTCCCAGAGAGTGAAACTGAGGCAAGAAATGGTTATGTGACTTGCAAAATGCCATATCAGAGCTGGGAAGGTGCTCTGCACGGCTGCCTCCCTGATCTCTGCACCAGCACACCAGCAAGAGGAGTTGTTTCTGAGCCAACACCCGGGTCATTGAAGCCGATAAGAACCCAAGGCCAGGGACGTCAGTTTGCCATGATGGCTATCATGTGTCCAAGTCGTGCAGATACCTGTTTTAGTACAGAGGGTGACTATTTCTGATAAAAAGTTTACAGTACAGCAAGCCCACACATCTCAGAGATCCAAAAGTCTCATCTGGAATGAATCAGTATCGATTCAGACTTTATTTAAACATATTGTTTAAATACAGTTTATCCCGCTTGATGCTGGGTTGAGAAGTTCAGGCTTTCAAGTATGCTCTTTCTTACACTGAAATTTTCTTCCATTTAGGACCAACTTGAAAACACATGAGCACAGAATTAAGTGCTCAGATACCTTAATCCTATTATTGATAGGATTTCGCAGGACATTGGACCGACGTGCCTGTGGGACTGTACGGACCATGGCACAGCAGTACCGGGGAACAGCTGCAGCGGGGACCACACGAGCTCAGAGCATCCTGTGCCACACGCGGAATACACGCAGCTTCAGCACCTGCAGACAAAGCTCCCAAATTTCCCAAGCCAAGAGAATTTAAAGCGAAGTGTATAGCTCATCTATATATCTTCATTTTTATAACGTTCTGTTTCTCTGTGACAAACAACATCTTCCTCGAAATTCACAGTTCAACTTCATATAAGTTTGCCCTCTGAACAATGTTATTTGCTGTTTCTCCTCAATATCATCTCCCATTGTTCCCTACATTAACTTCTTCTTGGTGAAATACCTAGTATGGTCAAATGAACAATGGATGGCAAACTTTCTAATTTTGAGCATAAACTTGTCCAGGAATAAACCTTTTAAGGACACTTTAAGGAGACAGAAGCCTAAATCCCATTTTCAATAGGAATCCAGGGTTGGATTGTAAGGCTGCAAGGCTGCACTGGCATCTGAAGATTTAGAGCAGATCCTATTTTTATCCTAGGTGGCTATATACCCTTCAAAAATCCAGCTGCTACAAACCAAAGACTGTGTTTACACTGACAGAGAGAGGAGGGCACAGAGATCTCAGAAATAGATATACTGTCCAATGACTGGGAGGCCTGTGAACGCTACCAGTTTCAGTGCTGTGAAAGGTCTCAGAGGGGAAACAATGCACACGGGGCTCTGCTGTACCGGGGCGTCCTCTGCAGAAACCAGTATCTGAGGATGCAGGCGATGCTGTGCACATCGGCACTCACTGCTCCTGCAGCTCCCTTGAGTGACAGCGTAAAAATGGTGGTTGTACTGATGGCACAAGATGATCCACCTGAGACAAAAAACCCTTTCATCAAATGCACTTATGGCTTATCCAGAGAAGGCATCATGAATAAAGGACCTGCTCCTCCAGCTCTGAGTCAGGAGTTCATGCACTTCAGTTTGTCCCCACTTAGCAAAGCAAACACACAGATACTGAACAGCAATAAGATGAATAAGCGCATGCCTCAAATTAACCATGTGCTTGTGTTTTCCTGATTGAATCTGGACTGTGGCCCCAGGATCAATAGAGCACCTTCTGCCACTTCCCAGCAGAGAACCTGGCTCTGCAGAGCAAGTGCCTCTACTGATTGCCACAGCCCTTTTCCTCTTGGGTAAGCACTGGCAAAATCCAGCTCGAGAGTACCACCTAGCCTTCCTACAACATTTTACAAACACTAACCAGTGAGCTCAGCATCACCAAATTCAGTAGTTACCAACTCTCGCACGTGTCCTACAAAAGACAGATTTCAAAGACGGATTGATGACTCGGGTAGGTCTAGCGCTGCCACAGTGCTAAGGATTGCAAGAAATACAGCCCTTCCACCTGGGTCCCACAAAGCCAGTGCTGACAAGGCAAACTCCCCTCTCCAGCCTCCCCTGTTCTCCGCAGGAGCTTTGCTACACGTGCTCCCTCTGAACGGCCGGGCTGGGGCTGAGCCGCTGCCAGTGACTGACTTGGCCAGGGATGCTCAAGCCTTTGCTGGGTGTGAGACCCACCAGTGTCAGTCCCGTGGCAGCGGTGCCTTGGAAAGGGGATGGCTTGCTACAACCCTTTTTCCCCGTAACGATGGACTGGAGAAGGTTTGCGTGTTTCAAGAATACTCACAGTATAATGTAAAAGCCTACGCTTAGTCTTTTATAATCTCCAAACCCCTTTGACTCATACACACTCAAAGTGATTCTCAGCCTCTGCAAAGGTGCACTGTGCCCAGCAGCAACTGCAGTCACTTCTGAGCTGAAGCAGAACACCACGTAACATCAAACAGCAGCATCTTCTTATAGTTTAGCCTGGGAAACAGAGGATATGATCCCACTCCAGGAAATACAGGGCATGTCTCACACTGGTGGCTACTGCAGCCTAAAGGAGAGTCTTCCCACATGGTCTGGTGTGGGAAGGGTGATATAAAAGCAGGTCCGTGTAGTGCTGCAATCGCTGCACCGTGCTGGCCAGAGAGGAGCCAAACTGAGCCTGGAGCGGCTGCATTACCCTTGTACCAGCGCGGCCGCAAAGCCACGGCAGCCGGACGGCTCCTGGGCAGCAGTCAGGAGCCCTGAGCAACGCTGGTTTGTGCCCTCTGGACTTACCGATCGCCCAGGAAACCCAGCTCCAATGCGCAGTGTAAACATACCCACAGTTATCCAACCTGGAACCACGCCAGGCCTCTGGCATGAAATCCCTTCTACTCAACACACACAAAAAAAAGAAAAAAAATCAAGATGATCTGAGTGAACAAGCAGGGACACGTTACAAAGGCAATGCAAGAGATTTAGGTTTTGTTCTTAGCTCCACCCAACCCCGGTGATGATAATCCTTTGTTTGCTTTTTTTCCCCTATTTAGATTGTAAGTTCTTAAAGACAGAGACAGTCTTTTGGTATTTGTTTATACAGAGTTTATGTATCAGTCCCAAGGATCACTGCAATGATTAGAATAATCTTTAATGACCACAGATCACTGCGACCCCTGTTTTATGAATCCTCGGAGGACGTGCATGTCAAATAGGAGTTCAAAAAGAGGCTCTAAACTAATCACAAGGTATAAGATACAGTACAATATTTCTCCATGCCACTTTCTGGCCAGTATATCCAGCAAGGAATCAAATCCCCGTATTCTTGGCTGTAACCTACTTTCTGGAGTTATGGAGACCGGCAAATGACCCTTGGTGTGACTGGGAACTCTGGGCCTTCCCTCCAGCAGGCTCACACCTGACAGAGAATCAAGAGAAGCCACTTCTCTTTTTACCCTATTAAAAACAAACTAAGAAAAAAGAAACACACACACAACCAGAAACAGACAAATTCAACAACACTTTGGAGGAACTAAGAGATGAACCCGTTGTAATGGGAGCTTTAAAATAAAAGTAGCAAGTCCAAGGCAGGGCTGCTAACTTTAAATGTACGGTTAGACTCGATGATCTTGAGGGTCTCTTCCAACCGGAATGACTCTAGGATTCTATTTTGGTTCCTTGCAGCCACTAGCTGACCCTTCTTCTGTAACTATCCCCTGATTATGGGTGTCAAGTCCTCCAGCATATCCAGCCCGCCACTGCTCATCCAAAGGCCAACGGGGTCACCAAAAAGGCTTTAATTCTCTTTTTGCTGGCTGTCGCTCACGCCACAGAGAAGCAGCTCGTTGCCCTAATGCCCTGTGACACCTATTTCGGGTGCTTTTTGTCCCCCCGCGTGTGACCCTTCCTCTCGCAGGGCACAGTCCTGCTGCGCCGGCTCCTGGGGCAGCAGAATCCGACCCCAACGGCGCTGCTTTGAGGTCAGCCCGGATGGAACAGGGGTTTGCATGTTCCACACCACAAATCCAGGATTTGTTTAGAAAAACGACTCTGGTTTACTTCACAGGCCCATCCCTGTATGCTCCCCTTCCCGTTGGGATAATCAACCTTCTTGAGGAAACACCGACTGGTCCCTAACGCTCATTCAGCCCCATAGAACGATGCTCATTTGGGTTCTGAAATCAGCCCTGTTCAACTAAAGTGTTTGTTTGCATTTAAGATCTTACTGGATGTTAAGATGAATCAAGGTGCTTGGGGCCGTCAAGTTGAAAGCTTAATATCTTCAAATTGCTGCCCAGGTTACTTTGAAATATTTATGTAATGTACCTTTCTTTTCTGGCAAATTACCATTAATGGGAAAGAGCTTAGAATTACCTAACTGAAGCACCTAAGTCCCTTTAATGGAAACAATTATTCATCCTAACCTTTATATATATATATTTTTTTTTTTTATATATATATATATTTATATATATAATTTTTCTTCCCATGGTATCTTAAAAATATGTGCAATTCTAGCAAAATGTTTTTTGAATCTAAACTCTGATTCCATCTTACTAATTTTTCTCAAAGCTGCTGCCTTGAGGAACAAGGCAAAACAATAGATAAGCACTGATTTCACTCTTCTGACTACGTGTTTGATGTGACAAATCCTTCTGCTAATGCTGGTTTTATAAAGGCTGAAACCACTTCAGTTAGAAACTGGACTATCTGAACCCAAGACTGTCGAAGCCAAATGGAAACATTCCAAAAACTGCTCCTCAAAAGGGTTAATAAGTCAACAGCAGATATTTTCAAAAGGAGTTACTCAATTCTAAACAATTATCATAAAGTTCAACAGGCTTTCTCTTAGCTATTTAAAATACTCAATAACATGTTTATCCAAAGTTCTTTTTTTTTAAAAAAAAAGAGCATCCATTTGAAGAAAATAGTGAGTTTTCGGTGAAATAATGAAGAACAAAATATTTCTATTGTGAAATGCCTACACAATGCCTTGTCAGAATAACAGAATAAAGTTGTTGGGGAAAACACCAAGCACTGCACCTTTTAGAGGCACATTGTAAATAACCAGGCAAACGGCCAGCTCGGAACACGCTTCACTGTCTTCCTTAAGCTGATTGCCATGAATAGTAGGATGCTAAGATGATATTTTCCTATGAGAACAAACCAAAATAAAGCCAACAAAAAAATTGCACCCCTCCCAGGAACTGCTGCCTGTTTATAAAAACAAATCCATTAAGGCTCTTGGGGAAATGGAATATTCCGGTCCTGTCAATAGCGAACAGGTAAGTAGGAGCGAGATGTAAAAGCCGTGTGGGACTCACGCAGCAGAGCTGCAGCTCGTTCCGAGTCGAGTGCACGTACTTACCTTCCCAGTTATTGGTTTCAAATCAATCTCATCTGTCCTGTATTTACGCATCTGCACTTGTGCTCTAGCCTCTCTCAGACTGCAGGATACAGAGAGACATTTTTTCTTTTTAAAAATAGATGTCTAGACAGTTGTCTTCCCATCAGACAAAGTGATCGCACAGGAAATTCAAAGGAAAATTGACGTGGGTCGCTACAAAATAGAGGTATTCAGGATGAGGATGGTAACTCTGCCAAGGCTCCCAATGTGGGGTGGGTGGCCCAGCTGCAAACTCAACCACCTCCCACCACCCCAGCTTTGTCCACAGGATGAAGAAAGTCAAAGGAATCCTTCAATTCTCATCTGAGCTCCGCTGAGAGATGCAGCAATTTACATTAAACCACTGCTGTGCCAGTGGGTGTGACGCTCAAGGTCAAAATCACCCACACGGGTCTCAAGTCAGCACTAGAAAAAGAGAATCAAGTGGAAGTGTAATTCCCATCAACTGGGAGTGAGTGGAAAACAGACGTTACATGGAGCTTCTGCTCCTTCACTCTTTTAAACATAGTGCCTAGTAACAAAATAGATCTTTGTGTCTTCTTAGGATTCATCATAGCACAATATGAAGTATTAAATTACCCGTCAGGTTACATGGACAGATGACACACGATCAGAACAAAGTTTTAAGACCAAAAGAAAATCTGGCTATGTAAATAAAGCCCGCTTGAGCTCCAGTCATTTATTTTCATAGTAACCAGGCCTCTGTATGAACTAATCAAAAATAAGAATTTAGAAGTATTTCAGATCTTTTTGGAGCTACGCTAACAGAGCTCTGCTACATATTTTATGTTCTGAGTTTTTCCTTTTGTGCCTCAGGATGTATTACAGTCAGGATGGGCAAAAACCTAAGGCTACTTCATCAAAAATTGTCAGTTGTAAGCATACAAAATGGATCATTTTTCAGTTATTCTTTGCTCCTTTTTCAATTTCTATATTATGTAAAAACGTTAATGATATTTCTCTATAATGGGAAGTATCCATAAACTATGATGACATTTTAAATGAAAAATTAAACTAGTCGCAAAATACAAAACATCCGGTTTTGAAGAAAAACGCATTTTAGTGAATTTTTTATTTTAGTAAAGGACCATTTCTCAATGAAAATATTTAACAATGAAAAATGTCTTAGTTTTTTGTGTGTTATGCTTTCAAAATTCTGAAAACTGCATAGGAAACAAGGGGAAGGAATGAAGGAGGAAGAGGTCTGGATGGGAAATGGACCCTCTCCCCTTTAAAAACTTTACCAATTTATCTCAAATTCTCAAGCCAATCTAATTTGTAGTGGTGATCTTAAAGACAAAGTCATCTTTAAACATAATCTCAGCTAACTATGGAGCACTCGCAAGCAATAATTAAGCATCTAAATCCCCTAAGAAAGTCCTATTGTTTTAATACGAGCACCAAATTTATACGACCATTTTAAGGCACAGATGATTACTCAACTGCTGCTGTCACCCCAATGACAATATTTTAAGAGACTTTAGGAAAAACTCTTCCAGAAGCAGTTGCTTCATCTTCTATAAAAAGTGGCGCAAGGCATTCGGTAAGACAGTATTCACATCGGAGCAGCTCAAACTCCCAAAGCAAACATGAAATGAGGATTCCTTGTGGACCTTTTAATAGTCCCATAACATTTTTTTCTTGCCTTTTTTAGTTTTCAAATCACATACATCATTTTTTACTGCCAATAAAGTTTACTGGTATTTTCATGGCTAACGGTCACTCGTGGTGGAAATCGGAGCCAGGGATTAAGGAGGATGCAATTCTTTTACAGTTCTTTGGGCAGAAATTGCTTGTCCTCTAGCCGAGGAAGCGACTGGGGCTGGCACGCAACAGGTACGGCCTGAGTGCAGGGGTCAAAACCAGAAACCTTGGAGGGGTAGCCTGGGTTTGGGGGTGTGTTTTATTAACCACAGCGTGCCACACAGGGTGAAATCCATCCTTTTAACAAGAACCGGGCAAAAAAATTAGGTCCACGTCATGTATGCCTTGTTTAGAGAGCTTAAAGGGGAGATGAGTGGCAGGGCAGCTTCAATTGCATCTGACTTGAGTCAAATCCAATTAATGAAAGAATTGCAAAATCAGAGTAGGGGGCAGAAAATCCTCGTTTCCTTGCAATAACTCCGAGAGTGCTGCTGCCAGTCACCCGGGTGCTCCGCGTCAGGGCCGCCAGTTACTTATTCATTCCAAAAATAAAGTAAAAAAGATTTCTGTTGGAAATGACCATGCTTGGAAGTCTCTAAGTAAGCAGTGATGCGATCACACCTGCGCTCCCCTGTAGCTTTAGCATTTTCCTTTGTCATATATTTGCTAAACTTTCTCAGTCTTTTGCAGCTGTGGCTGTTTCCAGTTCCTCAGCCAGCAGAGTCCTTGTCTATGGCACTGCCCTGTGGCAACAACAACAAAAAATAATAATAAAAAAATCCAGTTTTCTCAGAAGTATTAAATGATCTGGTGTTTAACGAATTTGAAATATAAAGATTTGAAATACCAAACATATGGTATTAATATAGTGCGCAAACCAAGGAATGATGACCCAGCACGAGGGTTGTACCCCAGCCCCCAGCTCTGCTCCGCCAGGCCAAGCCCCTTCTCCCCCCGTGCCTCAGTTTCCCCGGCGGGATCTGCCGCCCACCATGCGCCTGGCACAGGGGGAGTCTCCGGCAACGCTGGGAGCCAGAGCGGAGCTGGGGTAGGAAATAGGTGGAATTCCTGAGCCTGTCGGAAAGGCCGGCAGCAGCAATCCCACAGACTGCGTGGAAACAGGCGCGTTGCTTTGTTTACCTCAGGCTTTATTTTTTAAAGCGCCGTGACAGCTCTGAGACTCGCTGGGTCTCAGGCTAATCCGTTTTCCCCTCGACACCTTGCAGCAAGCCGTCTGCCGGCTTCCCGTGCGAGCGGGGGTCGGAGCCTCCGCAGGGACGGACGCGCGGAGCAGCGGGAGCAGCGCGGTCCGACCCTCCCGCAGCCGCTCGCCGTGCTCAGGAGCTCCCCAGACCTCGGGCTTCACAGGATCACAGAATGTCAGGGGTCGGAAGGGACCTCGCAAGCTCATCCAGTGCAATCCCCCCGCCGGAGCAGGAACACCCAGATGAGGTTGCACAGGAAGGTGTCCAGGCGGGTTGGAATGTCTGCAGAGAAGGAGACTCCACAACCTCCCTGGGCAGCCTGGGCCAGTGTTCTGTCACCGTGACTGAGAAGAAGTTTCTTCTCAAATTTAAGTGGAACCTCTTGTGTTCCAGCTTGAACCCATTACCCCTTGTCTTACTGTTGGTTGTCACCAAGATGAGCCTGGCTCCATCCTCATGACACCCACCCTTTCCATATTGATCCCCATGAATGAGGTCACCCCTCAGTCTCCTCCTCTCCAGCTCCAGAGCCCCAGCTCCTCAGCCTTTCCTCACACGGGAGATGCTCCGCTCCCTCCAGCATCTTCGTGGCTGCGCTGGACTCTCTCCAGCAGTTCCCTGTTCTGCTGGAACTGAGGGGCCCAGCACTAGACACAACATTCCAGATGAGGAATGACTTGGCACTCGGCACCTTCCAAAACTCAACACGTGCACCGCCGAGAGACACGGCGGCAAAGCTTCGGGAAAGCAAAGCGGCTGAAATGAAATACTGCTTTGTTTGCTGGCGCTTCACTTTTGTCCAGGTTAGAAATGGGAGGCTCCCATTTCTGCGTGACTCTGTGCAAAATAAACTCTAGGGCAGAACAATGAAAATCCTATTATGCAACAAGGATTCATGAGCCTTGTGTTAGGCTGGATTTATCTCATGAGTATTTTACCAATATTTCTAACTCTAGACATTTAAAAAGTCATGAGTCAGCTTTTTAAAATTCACAAATAGGGAGGTTTTTTCCAACATCTCAGTCGTGTTTTCAAGCTTCTTTGAAAACCACAAAGACAAGAAACTTGCTGGGGTTTTTTATATCAGAGTTGAGTCTTAAGCACCATCCTAACTCTAGGTGCTGGGACTTTCCAAATAACACTAATTAACGCAGCACTTATGATAAGATCCTGAGAACAGACCCCATAACTTTTGTAGGATAAACAATAACGAAATTAATCATTACTGTAATTATAACTAGATGTGGGGCTTCAGACACCGTAAAAAAAAAAATAAATCGCTCATAAATGGGAATCCTTAACTTCTTCCAGGTTTTGCTTAATCCCAGCTTGTTTTCTGTTTAGATTGTAAACTTGCTTGGGCTGAATCTTTCCTTCATATTGTTTATACAGCATCTGGCACATGGGGATAGTGAACCTGTTTGGAGCTTCTGAACATTGACATAAACCAAAAAATACCAGTGGGGGGGAATTTTATTTTGGATCTCAACACATGGGCGGAAGTTTCCGGATGAGAACTATCGAGAAGTTATTGTGTGCATTCCATTTTTCTTTTAATTACAGAAGCTTTCTTTTTCTGGAGATTTTGGATTTATCATAACAGAGCTAAGAAAAATTCTTTTACTGCAAACAAATAGATGGAAATACACACAGTTAATGGCTCAAGTTAATAGTTTAACTTGAAAAATCCTAATGTTTCCCAGGGATGGCTACAATGCGGACAGCAGGGTTTGCTAATTAGGTCATTCTTTACTAGACATATTTGAGTGGTGTTTTGGGTTCTCTTAAATCTGCTGCCTAATAAAGTAATTCATAATTAGTATACTCTCGTCACTTAGAAAATCCTTATTTCATATACAGGATTAACAAAATGTAAATTTACGTCCAATATTTTTCTTTAACAGCCAAGCAGTCTCAATGCAGCAAAGCTCACAGACCAGCTCCCTGCTCAAATTCCAAGTTATATACCAGTGTAACAAGTAGAAAAACAGGGTTGGCAGCTCACATCATCAACATCCTCTCTGCTACCACAGCCCAAGAGGGATCAGAGTCGGGAGGAAAAGAAATCGGTACCGTTTAGGGGGCAGAAAAACCTAAGAATGAAGTAAGGAGCACGCCAGGTGCTCCTGCGAACGTTCTCAAGTCTTGATGTAGGAGGCTGGCAGCCCCCCGGCTCACAGCACCCACGGGCCCTCCCCGGCTCCTCGCCGAGCCTGCATCTCAGCTGCGAGAATTCAGAGCATTTCCATCCCTCTCCAATATACATCTGTGTTTATTTTTTTTTTTTTTCCCCCGCAAGACTGACAATGAGCAACCCTGTTCGTATATTTTCCAAAAGAGAGCACAGTTTGTTTATCCGTCAGCTATAGGTGCCAGTGCTTAATATGTCTGGGGTGACAAGAAAATAAATGGACTTACTGTGCCACATTTTAATCCCCTTCCCATCCCTCAATGTGTTCATCTCCTTTTTGCTCTCCCAGCAGACCTGCAGCACACACAGATCTGTGCCCTTGCCTGGATTTGCTCTGATGCTCAGAGGGCATTTTTTAAAGTACGGGATATTTTTTCAAGGACTTGACCATTTATCATCCCAAAGGAAAAAGTTCTCAGTAATTTTATGAAGATTGGCCTTTCATCAACAACTGAAACAGCTTTTACAGACTGACCAGATTCTGTCACTTCAACCACTTACACAGAAGCAGTGGAATAATTTAATCAGCTTTAAGGCCTGCAGAGATTTTTCTTCCTGTTATAGGAACCGGCCTGAAGGAAGGTAAAGGTCCCCGAGATGTATTTATGGAATGGCTCGGACTTTTTCCTGAGCATTTGATTCTTAGACCTGCAGCATGACAGGGGTGGATTTTTCAAATGAATTTTTACACATAAAATACGAAGAACTCTAAAAATGAATATTCATTGTCAGAAATCGTTGTGTCAAAAAACTGGCGCTGGCTGCGAATTTGCACTGCGAACGCCTCACGCATTTGGGATCCTCTGCTTTGGTATTTTATAAAGACTGGCCCTCCCGACACCCTGCAGCACTGTCAGAAACACCTGCTGCGAGGACGTTCAGCTAAAGGAGAATTAAATGTGTCAGAGATTCAATTTTCCCATCCTTAAGGGAGTGTTATAAAGGCCTGTCAGTCACATCCCTCTAGATTAAATTAGATAAAGCATTTTGATGTCCACTCTTCCTTTGTACTAATATAGGCAATAACTCCAGTGTCACCCTACAGGCTAACACCGAAACAAACACGATGAAGGAAAATTGCTCTGAATCAGTTTTTGAAAGTTTCTTACAAGAGCCAGGGTTCAGGGGGGATGGAAATTCAGCAAGCAAAGTTAATAAAAGCATTCATGTCAGCTTAATTAGCTTCAGCACAGTATTTAATGTGGTCGAACAGCATGGGATGGTTTGGGAAACTTCACATGAACTGCAGCAGGCATGCGGTCCCTCGGCGAGAAATGGAAGAAATCTCTTTCTGGTACACAGCAAACTTTCTGGGAAATGTTTTGTTTGCTGGGAAACCATATCTGGCTGCAGGACGAACGTGCTGCCCGGCTGCGGCCAGGGGAGGGGACCGGGGACACCGCTCATCCTTGGCTGGTCCCTACGCGGGACGGCAGAGTCCCTCCTCTTCGTGTCCCAGCGTGTTATGCAAAGCAGAGTCTGGGGAGAACCTCAGTGAGTCCCCCACCTCGAGAGGGCTTCCAGTCTGGCTGGGTGAGATTTGGACATCTTTTAAACAGAGGGGGATCAAACCTGGACCCCCCCAGTTGGAGCTGAGCCTCTTACCCACTCAGTCACAGTACAGAGCAAGCGCCAGTTGGGTGCTTTGCAAATTTACGTCCAATATTTTTCTTTAACAGCCAAGCAGTCTCAATGCAGCAAAGCTCACAGCCCAGCTCCCTGCTCAAATTCCAAGTTATATACCAGTATAACAGGTAGAAAAACAGGGCGTGCTTTGCAAATCTTGCTTTTTAACCCACCCCCCCGCCCCGCTTAAGTGCAACAGCCTCAAAATGACACATCTTCCGTGGGGTGGAGTGGTAAACGGAACGTCTTGTTGGACACAAAAGGAATTCAGTGGGTTTTTTTCCTTTCGCTTTCTGGTTGTCAAGCCAAAGAGTCATGCGTGTATACAGGGCATTAGTGAAACATACAGATTATTAAAAAACTTGAGGATTCAGCCTAACAAACTGGCACTATTACCTCCACTCTTGCAAACAGTACCAAAAGGCCTTTAAAGGGTGAAAAACCTGTTTTTGTAAAGGTAAGAACATAATGTCATCAAACCAAGAGTCCAACCCCAAATTGCTCCCGTCTACACACATTTCTAGGGAGGCTTATGAGGGCTCATCTTTAAAGCTCACTGCAAGACCAAAACCTTTATCTCTTAAACTGGCCCCATTTCCTGAAGACATCCAGATACTCTAAGCTCAAGCAATTTGTCATCTCTACAGTAATTTGAAAAATATGCAAAGAGAACCATTATATGAAAACCAAGATTAAAATGGCTGAAAACTTCTGCCACAAGCATCTTCTGGTGGGGGGAGGGAAACCATGGTTGAACAGAAACGCTAAATCCCCGTGGAAGTAAATCCGCAGCTACATTTATGCTTCTGCACCATCTGAGGATCCTGGCCCCATAGTTGTTTCAAAGGAGGTCAAAGAACAAGTCTGAGAAGCTATGTACCAGTTTCCTAATAAGATTGCCTTGTCTCACATTTCTGCTGATTTCTTTCATACCTTCAAAGTTGTTACAGCAGCTCATAAAGAGAAAATAAAGATTAGACTCAAGCCTTTGCCCTTGAGACCATCCCTGACCTCTGGTTCGCCATTTACATTTATTACAAAAGAGCCTGAAATGTTTTTGAGTCACGGAAAAGCATCTGATGGTTACAGAGGGTTTTGCACCAATAATGCTCTGCTCGCCGGGTTTCCTCAGACAGAACTTTGCAAGGATATTGAAACTCCCTCAGTCACAGGCAATAAACACAACTATGCCAAAGTTGGGAGGAGGGGAAGGAGGGGGATGGTTCCTTGCACACCACTCTTCTCTTATCCATCTGGAATTAGGAAAGCACGCCTGGAAAGAAGAGAGCCAACAGCTTTGGATAAGCCAGCCCAATTCCTCGGCTATGACGTATTCATTGTATGCACGCGCGCGAGAGAATGCAAGTAACTCATTTGTCTGTATTCAGCCATTATTTAAGATAGAATAAATTACGAGATTGACCATGGCAGCAGCGAAAGGCTTCCTTAAAGGATGTGCTAGCCAGCCTGATCTCAGCTGAGCCCCCTCCTGCAAGAAGCGAAGCGGATCTGAGTTCAAAGTCGGATTTGAGAGCGTTTGCGTCTGGTAAAATTTGAGCCCAGATCAGCGCTTCTCCACAGGCTTGTGCCAGTGAAGTCAATAGCAATGATGCTGGAGCCAGACGCGCGGTTAGCTGGAGTCACACAGCGAGAGGGCCAGCGCCAGCTGCCGGCACTGGTGGGTCCCGAAAAGGAGCATCCTCCCCTGCTTCCCCGATTCCTCGCTTCAGTTTTCTTCATTAAACTAGCTCGAATTTGCCCTCGCAGAATACCTACGGCTTCCTTTATATCTGCCACTCACCAGCTGCCCATTGCTACCACATGCTGCACTATAGCCTGGAGGAGAAAGACAAACTGTTTCTCATGAGTGTTCGTATATTCATTTCAATTCAATTTAAATGTGAGCTTCATTATGACCTTGTTAGCACCCCCTCTCCTGTTTACTTTCCATTAACATTCAGGCTGTCAAACTTCATTAGCACAAATGACCATAGAAATTGTGAACCGCTTAAATTCTCGCAGTTTGAAACGCATTTAGTGGGCGAAATTCAATCTGTCCAGTGGGCCGGGGGAGCTCGCTGCCGTGCCCCTGCCTTCTGCTGACTTGCAAATTTTAGAAGTGTTCACAAGCAAAATGTGATGACGAGAATAAGTCTCTGTGAGTTCGAGAAAACAGAAGTGACAGACGTGACTCCCGGGCAGCCACAGGTACAGTCGGTCTGGGTTGTCACAGACCCAAGAAAACGCAAGGGGGAAGAAACCGATTTCCACCCCCCACCCCAGATTAGGAAAAAAAAAAAAAAGGGAAAAAACCCCTTAAAACCCAAACTTATTCTACTAAAAGGTAAAACGTGGAGGAAAAATAGTCAACTAAATTATATGATTCACAGAGCTATGCAAAGCACACAAGTGTTTCGTATGCAGCCCACACCGTCACCTCTGTCTCAAGAGAAGACGCCTCCTTTACCGAGCTCACCCGGCCCTTTAGTCTCAGCGAGATTTCTTGTCCCCAGAAGAATATTATAACATATGGTTGACTTTTTCACATAATACCTAGTTCACAATCTCACACAAAAACTTCCACAATATATGTCATTTTGACACGGGCTTAACCATGATAAACAGCGTAATACAATCTCCAGCTGTTTGAACAATTCTGGTCATAAACTGCCTCTCTGCACTGTCATCGTGCTCGTTTCTGCATCGAGCCTTTGTTCTCTTTTATTCCCTACATTGTTTCCCTTCCACTCTGAGATGCTTTGAAAGAAAAATGCATAAATGCAACATTAAAACCAACATCCCCTTGGATCTTCTATCTCTATGCAAATGTGAACCTCAATTTTATTTTTAATTAAAATCAGAGATGGCAAAAAAAAAAAACCAACATGGCTTTAAAGAAAAAAAAGTCTGGTCAGGCCATTCTGAAATATAATGCGTAACTTGTCCACAAATGCTTGTATAAAGCTTTTCAAGAGTGGGAGAAAGTATATGAAAAGAAAAACCAGAAAAATGAAACCATTCCAATTTTTCAGTTCGAAATATCCAGGTCAATAGTTAGTTTACGTCTATGGAAGAAAAAAAAAAAAAAAATCACAAAGCTTGTAGACAAAAGATTTTGTCTATTTATTTATTTGTCATAGAAAAAAAACTTTGTTTTTAATCAATTGCAATGATTTATTTTTTCTTTTTCTTTTTTCTTTTTTTTTTTTTTTTTTAGTGTAGCCTAGAAGATCAGAAAAAACAAACTTCCCTTTTTCTGTGCAGTTCTAGTCAAACTTCACATCTACCAGTGAAGCAGATGTTGATTAGAAGAGGTTAATACCCACTGGCATGTTGTTTCTGGAGGTTCCTGTGCAGGTGGGTTATGAAACCCTATCTGCCTCTGCGCTAACAACTCACAGCACTGGCAGAAAACTCCTCTGCTCTGAATGCTCTTCTGACATTTGAAAATTATGGAAAATATGTATTTTCCAACTGCTGTTGTGTCACGGCAGAGGATGCACTGAAGGGTGAGGGGAAAGGACACAGCAAAGACAGACCCTACAGAGACGAGCCCGTATCTGAGCGTACAACTGGCTGCAGTTCAGGAGGTTTATTACAAACTCTTTCCCATCCAGTTTCGCGTTTCTTCAGTGCTCCAGCATGGCCGCAGAACGGATTTCAACCTCTCCTGCCAACCCAGGTGTGGAAGAATATATTTTAATATCATAAGAAACACAGAGAGAAGGGAAAGGAGTATTTCACTTCATTAGTGTGATTTAAAAAGGGAAGATCTAAGATAATGACGAAGGGAAATTTAGGGTAGGCTAAAGGAATGAGTTCCCCAGGGAAACCATAGAAGCCCCATCAACTGAGATGTTTAAAATTAAACTCAATAGAGCTTGAGAAAGTACACAGTGCAAAACAACCCTGGATCAGCAGAAGGACCAGCCACATAAAGTGTCTTTTTTTCACTCCTGGTTTCTCTTGTCTCTTCTCACTCGTCCCCACGTGTCCTAGTGTCGGCTCCCACACAACATCGCTGCCGCTCCTCAAGCAGCCGGGGCAGCTCGAGCTATTTTAATTGGTTTAGCTTCATCTGAAATTCCTATCTCTAAATGCAGATGGACACATTATTATAGGTTTACTTGTGCTAAGTAATAACTTACTCTGGGCCACCCCGTAACTTTACACTTTGCTCCGAATAAGGATGGTCACTGTCCCACTGCACAGCAGGGAAGGAGCTGGGACCTCCCTCTAGTTCTGGCCCTTTGGATTTGCCCCTGGCCGTGAGACATCATCTCAGGGACAGCCAGGAGGTCCCCGGGACGAGGCTTTCGGAGCTCAGGCTGCTCTAAGCCAGCCAAGACTTGGTGGCGGTCCCTGACGACAGGCCAGCAGCAATGGGACGACGGGCAGGTGCCTGTGCTGGTAACTCCTTCTCTTCACTGTGCAAACCTGGTGCAAAACTGGGGTAAAACCGGGGTGCCGATACGATGGGGTTATTCCCAGTGTAAGCGAAAGAACTACCAAAATCGAGTAGATTAAAAGCCATGTTGGCTCATGCCAGGAAAGCCATTAATATAACTAAATACTGTTGACAGGGAAAAAGATAAAAATCACATGTCAAAGCCGGGGAGGGGAGGATTTGATTAAAGATGGCCTCACTGATTCAGCAGCAATTAAGGTTGCTCTTCAAGTGGTGCAGCTCATTCCTGCCAGGAAGGAGCAGCGGGTCCGACTCTCCCCACTTGCACCAGCGTTGTGCTGGTGAAAGGCAGCACCTCTGCTCAGGCGGCTGCTGACGGAGCTCAGCGCTGAGCGGAGCAGAATCCGGCCCCGAGAGGCCTGCGGCAATTGTACAGGATCAGATAAGACACCTCAGGAATGCAGCACTGAGTGGAGCACTTTGGTAATGCTTTAATTGCCATCCTTGGCTTACTCAGTCCCAGCTTTCATTAAGAGACTACACAGTGGTTGGAGGAAAAGTTTTTACATGAATTAGCTTAAAGGGCAGGAATTACATTCGCGTTTTAATGGTGTGGAAATGAATAACCTGAATAGGGAGCAACAAACGTGGGAAGGGCTGCTCCATGTTTTCCATTCACCAAATGAAAATAACACTTGATTTTCTTACCCAGCTACCTCTCCAGTTAGCTGGCAGCAGCCTGGGAGACACTGAGGCTCCAGCCCTGCAGAGCACACAGATCCTGATGCAGCACAGGGGATCGTTTCAGCATTTGTACTGGGGGAGCAACTGGGGGCTCCGGTTGCACTCAGAGCTGGCTGAGCTGCACTTTGCCCCACCACACAATGCCACGCACGGCTGAGGGGTCTGGTCTGACACAGCGGGTGACGAAGCTCCAGGAGAAACGGGTGGCACCCTGTGACGCGGGAAGCAAAGCAAAGCCACCTGCCCACCTTCACGCTGCAGCTCCATCAACAGCCCCTTCCCCAGTGCAGAACGCAGGCTGGATTTTAGGGAAACGCATCAGAGGACCAGAATGAATCGCAACACTTTCCAGGATAACCCGTCTCAAACCTATGAGTCTCAAAGTGCTTTACAACTAGTTATTAATTCCAAATGCACGTGCTAGGGAGTTAATACTTTTATCTCCCTTTTATCAATATATAAATGGACGTCCAATGCATTAAGATGTTGCAATGATCAATGGGAGAGTCAGAAACAGAAGCCAGGGCCCTGCTCCACTGGGAGTTTGTTCACAGAATACATGTCTGCATGTTTATTTTATATCTGCATTAACTAAGGGAGACAACTTGCCTGAAGTTTCACAATGAGTCAACTGCAGAAGCCTGGAAAAGCCCCCAAGAACTCCTTTTTTTTTTAAAAAAAAAAAAAAAAAAAGCTTTGCCCTAACGCGTTTTTTCTCCGTGTGCCTTATTGTACAGACGAGTCAGGTACTGCCACTTGCGGTGCAGCATCCATCAGAAGGAGGAACTGTAATGAGGCTCTGCCTTGGACACAATCAAGGCTTGTTATTTTTACAAGGAGAATCCCCCAGACTAAGAGGCCATGATTACATGTCATTTAACCTGGCAGAAGAACACGCTGTTGCTAAAAGGCGGGGCACACACGGACGCTGACTTTCCTAAAGTACAATAGCTGGCAAGAATGAGCAACCAAAGGGAGGGGAGATCCCAGACACAGGGCAGTGGAGCCTCCGTCCTCGTGCTAACCAAGGCAGGCAGGTTCTCCTGGTAGTTTGCCCCTCCCAGCCTGGAATCAAGCCCCTCACCAGCCCCAGGAAGCCAAACTGAGCTCCAGGACCAGCCCCAGGGCTCTCCCAGTTGCTGCACAGTTAGAGCACAGTTGACGTGTTATCATCTGCTTCTGCAACACAGCAATAAGCCTGTTTGAAACATCCAACCTTTGTGTTTCTGGAGGGAAATATCCTGGGTGGAGCTGGTCTGTTACTTCTTTATGTTGCTGTTAAAGTTCTGTACGGCTCGACTGCTAAAATTGCACCACATAAGCTCAGGACAGGAGGCTGTAGACAGCTGTTTTATCTTATTTGTGCCTTATTTCTAATCAGGCTCCTGCCTGAAACCTCAAAACCACAACATCAGCCACTTGGAAATATGCAATAGCGACCAACAGGGCAGTGCTGCTGGTTTAAGACCAATAAAACATGAAGTTGGAGGGATGCCAGCCAAAGAGTTGATTCCTTCAACATTTTCTACCCAAAAACCTATCTACTGACTTCAGCAGGACTTGTATAACATGCATGGTTGCAAACTCTGAATTATAGTTCCTGGAAATTAGAAATAAAAATTTCTGTTCAGCATCAGAAATAGTTAGGTGGTTGCGCAGGTAACCGACCTGCATGTACACAACATCTGTATGAGTGAGTGGACAAACCAGCTCCTCCTCTCACCCGCTGATCCCCAGATTAGTTTCCCTTTAGAAAAGAAAGTGGTGCCATTGTGTCTGGGGGCGGTTCGTTGGTTGGGTTTTTAGTATAGCTTGATTTTGGTTACGCTACAACTTTTAAAGAGAAGTGATCACGAAGAGCATGCAATAACCCTCAGGCACCACTGCCCGCTCCCCGGGGAGCTCTCTGTCACAACATCTGAGTCTACTTGGAGAAGTGAAGGGAACGGCAAGTCTTCTGCTGTTTGCTGGCTCTCCCAAAAGAGCATCCCACGCCACAGCAGCACCAGGGCCGGAGGAACGGTGTGTATGTAACAGTGCCATCTGGTGATGGCAGCCTGAGCCACAGCCGTGTGTACTTACATGACAAATTCAGTACGTATTTATCGTGATAGCTTCTACCGCAACCGGTATTTTAATTTCTTCCTAGCTGTGGCAGTGGTCTTAAAGTAGGCCACAGGTAAGGACATCAGCTAATTCTACCACTAGTTTGTTGCTGAGAGATGCTTCATGCCCCAAGTGCTGGTTTGACTTGTCTCAGGGGTGCTGATTCCCTTTATAATCAGTGTTCCTTTGAGGGATAAGGCTTCACTTGCTGAACAGTCTCCTGATGAAAAGAACACAGGCATGGCCCCTACCTGGGAAAGACCCAAGGACACAAGAGGAAAGGAACAGGTACAGCTTTGTTCACTTACTAAAGTTGCTCTCTGTAAAGAAAGCAACAAACACGAGCTCTAAAACCAGAAGCTGTAAAGGAAACAAAGAGGCTTGCAGAGAACAGCAGAGTGATCTGGAACAGACAAAGGGAATTTGGTGTTTACAAAGGCCAAAGACAGGAACAGCAACTATGTGAGCTGGGAGAGCGTTCTAGGATGGCACAGAATGTATAACCGATGCTCATTAATCTCTGCAAGAGAAGGAGCTCTTCTTTAGGGCCATCTGTTTCTAATTACTGCTCCACTCAGCTCTACGTCTAAATTGTGCGATTCAAACTCAATTCCAAACCACCCAGGGTGCTAAAGAGTTCGAAAGGCATAGGAATGGGAGTATTGGGGGGCATAAATTGCAGGGTTTATGGTATTTACACAAGAACACACAATTAGCTCATGCATGAGTGCCAAAACAATACGCACGAGTACTGCATCAGGTCACACACAAGTGCCAAATTAGTTCACCCATGCACACCCAATTAGTTTTTGCAGGAATGCTCCAGTAGTTCATGCATGAGCACCCAATAAATTAATGCATGAGTGCCCAATTAGTACACACACGAGTGTCTAATCAGTCTGTGCATGAGCAGCCAATTGATTTATTCATGGGTACGCAATTAATTCACGCATGAGCACGATTAGTTTATGCATGGATGCTCAACTGGTACATGCATGAGCACCCAATTATAGTTCAGACACGAGTACCTAATCAGTATACGCCTGAATGCTTCGTGCATGAAAGCCCAAATAATTCATGCTTGAGGAATGGATTTTATGCATGAGCATCCAATCAGTACATGCATGAATGCCCAAGGAATTTATGTTTGAGGACCCAAATATTCCACGCATGAGCACCTCATTAACTCACCCCGAATGCTGCAGCGGGCACGTGTGCAGGGTTTGGTAGCTGGGGCTGCACTGGTGCCTCTGCCAGGTGCTGGTCACAGCCAGTGCCCAGCCAGCTGCAAAACTCGTGGAAACGCCCAAAATGCCCCAGAGCATCAGCCCCTCAGAAGAGCCCCCAGTACCTCAGTTTAGACATATTTAAGAAAGAGAAGCAGCTGCAAGCAGTGGAGACACATGGAAGGAGAGCAGACAGCCGAGGAGATGTGGGGCTGGAGATGTGCTCCGGGAAGGAGGCGCTCCATGTGCAAGGAGCGCACACCAAGGGATGGGCTTCAGGACAGTTCAGAGGTGGTTTTAACTTCTTCTGCCTGTTTTTTGCAGAAGTGTCAGAAACATCACATCTGGAGCCAGGAATAGTTCTACAGACAATCTTTACATAACTGATTCACAAATCACTGGCATTAATTCTTCGATTTGAGTGTTGTCTAGAAACGCTGACACGGGCCAGCTGCTTGTCATTCTGCAGCATGCCCACAAGAACTCAAACCCAAAGAGTAATGACTGGTAGTCCCTAGAGAGAAGTCTCACTCTAACAAAATGTGTTGGCTTAAGAAGGATAAAGGATGAAGCTCTACAGCCTGTGCTACACAGGAGCTCAGATAAGATGATATAATGACACATAGCAGTCGTAAAATCTATGGTCTTATCAGTCCAGCTTGCTTAGGTCTCTTAATCACTGCTAAGTCCAACTTGTACAACTTTCCCTGTTCAGGCACAGAGAAAACAAGGTGGTATGTATTAAGCCTCACTCATGCCAATAAAAATGTACTACAGGAATGAATGTATTTATTGACTCTCAGCAGTGATGCCAATGGTTTTGGCTCAACTACCGTTTCCTGACTTTGGACACAGGGTCACAAATCTCAAAGACTGTTGAATCTTGCCCTGGAGTAAGAAAACTTTAAAGTCCGAGCTGGAGCTGCCTGCTACACGAGACAGAAAGCAAAGCTTAGGTGCCCTTGAAACAGAAATTTCCAATAATAGTAATTTTCTGAATCTTTTGGATTCTGATTTTATTGATACCTCTCTGTCAGCACAAAATCAGGGACCTTTTCCCCAGTCTGAACATACTCTGGCCACAGAAGCAACAAGCTTTACATTTCTCCAAGAAGCATAAAAGCTTTTTCAATTCTTAAGCAAAATTCATTTCTTCATATGTTGAAATCTCTGCTGTTAGTGCTGAAATTTAACCTATCAGAGTTTGCATTTAAGGAGACCATCAACAGTCTGTGGTTAAATCCTCGAGGGGAGATAAGGCACCTGAACACCTGTGAATGCCTGAATTTATAGGATTTCAGCAGAATCTCTTTCTGCCCCCAGTACTTAACACAACCATGCGCTGTATGGAAAGCCACTGCACAGCCACCCCCACCTTTTTCAAGAAACGTCTCTCCCTTTTTGTCCTCCCTACCTACATAGGAGCTTCTCGGGGGAACCCAGCCAATAACCCTGTGCACTATTAACAACATATTTTGGACAAAGAGCAATGTTAGCTACCAGAAAACCAAACCAAACAACAACAACCCCCCACGCACACATAATTAGGCTAGGATGTGATGTCATCAGCGATACGAAGCATCATTAAATATATCAGCCCAGCTAATGAATTGCAAGCTATAGTTCTACAGACAATCTTTACATAACTGATTCACAAATCACTGGCATTAATTCTTCAATTCGAGTGTCATTGAGCCTCCAGATGTAACAGAGAAGAAAAGGATGTTGCAAGGAAATCAGCAGGATGATTTAGCAGCCTGCTGTCTCAATTGTTTTTTCAGCAGGGTTTTGCAATTAGGTGAGAGGATGCCCTGTTACACGTAGACTTAGTGTGCAGGCTCGGTGGTTGAGAAATAATACGTCCTAGAAACAGAGGTTCAACCTACTGCACAGAGATGGGAGAGAGCCCACACTCCTGCTCCCTCTGGAGACAGAACGGCAAAATTCAGACCCGCACACGGGGAGCTCCTGAAGTATTCGCCTGACCCCGATTGCCGCGGCATCTAATTGTTATTTTGCAGTGCAATATACTCTAGGTGCATCGATCCCCACAATATTGCCGTAAGGTGGAAAATACTTTCATAGCAGTTTTACAGATCAAGAGATTAATTAACTTGCCAAAAGTCACAGAAGAAACCTGCGGGATAGCAGAGACCTGAACACAGGTTTTTCACGCTTCAGATCGATGTCATGAGCTTGTACTTCTCTTCAGAGCTGCTTCGTGAAAGCTGCTTCTTTGCTGTGGCTATTAAATCCTCTCCTTATCAAACAATTTGTTTGTGGAAAGATGATGCAAGCGTGCAAGATGTGCCCATAAACCATTACGAGGTTATTTCATTTTCAATCACGAACTCCAAACATTCCAGAGTTAAAAATAAAAGCAGCATTTTTTAGCTCTACAGTGCATGGGGTTTGTTCCAGAAAAGGTTAGTTCTGCCCTTGTTTTAAGAAACTAATAATTTTGTTCTTATCATTCACACACGAGGTGTTTCTACGGGTGTGTCTGGCCCCAGAACTGCTCTGGACCAGGCAGCGGCTCAACGCATCCTCACTGGGAAATGAATCTCTGCACGTTTGGGAGCTACAAGCTTGAATGAAACATAAATCTCCTCCAGTGCGAGTGCCTGGACTCTTTTCAGGTCTGTTACAAAGCAGATAACAAGAGGGGTCACTGAACAGTCCAGAAGAAAACTTTGTATGAGGCTGGAATACATCAAGCTTTACAGTGAGACATAAGCTTTGGGATTTGTACTTCCAGTGCACTTGGGCTCTTGTAGAAGCATCAACCAAGGGACAAAGACAGTGAGGAAAAGATTCAGCAACTGCTTCCAGGCTGCTAAAGCCGCAGGGCTGGGTGGGCAGAGGTACACACGTCGTTCTGCGTCACGGCCACACACGCACAACCTGCCGGACGATCAGGCCGGGGCTGAGCAGCTGCACGGGCCCCCTCCTCCTCGCTCCTTTGCTCTTCTCGGGGAAGGATCCACACAAGCATGAAAGAATGCAAATAAAGCTCAAAAAGGAAACGCGGGAGTGAAACTCTGGTGATTCCCAGCTCTACCATCACACTCTGTTTCAGACCATTCCTGAATAAGGATCCCGAGAAGAAAATACAGCTGTTGTTAACACAGGCAGTATTTTAAAACATCATTGCAGTCTGTGAAAAATTCTAAAAAAAGATATATCTGCTTTACACTGACACACCTTTTTATTAAAGCTAGTTGAAGCAAATTGAATGTGGTTCCTCATATTTCTCAACAGAATTATCTGACCAATGTCCCAGGACTATTTATTGCTTTTCAAGGAATGTAGTGGGTATTATAACAAATGTCTCCATTAGGCATTGTGAAGGGCTCTTTTTCCACATCTGAAATTCCCTGTACAGGGCAGATCTTTGGAAAAGAAAACATCAGTGAGAAGCTAAATACTTGTCAGAGGGAAGAGAATCACACACTCGCACTTCACTAAACCTGCTTGTATCCCAGCAAACTTTCTTGTACAAAGAAATATTCGCGGCTCTGAGAAAGGAAACGCACTTATCAGACCACTGCTATTTTCAAAGGAAATGAAAAATGGTGAATGTTTATAACTTGAAGTGTTTTTAATGAGCTTAACTGCTGTCTTTTAGTCTTGGAGAAAGAGTGAAAGTACTTAGAAAAACAAGCAGTATAACAGAGATGGTGAGATCTATGGATTCCCCTTGAACCACTCTGCACTAGTACATATTCTTTCACCATCTTTGCCAGTCCTGTTTTATGGCATGTGGGATAATTGCAGTCTGGCATTGAAGGAACACGCTTTTTGCCAAATACAAAAGAGAGCGGCTAGTATTATACCCGTGTCACCTTCCTGTAGATTCAGCAAAACACAAGCCACTTGCCGCCAGCCTGCTCACTCCGTTTAACTTTCCTGGGGATTATTCTTGCATGACAATCTCTGATGACTGCAAAGCATGTTCCCGTTTTTCTGCTTCTGTGGCTAAAACACAAGGGCCGTGTTGCAGTCAACAATGCAGACGAATCCAAGTTTGCAACAGCGAGTTAGAACAAGAATCTGGGAGTGTAACAATTTCATTAATCATCTTCATTATCTTGGCATACATCAGGAACTTATTAGCAAAACTTAGGAGCTAAGCACAGGAGTATGAATACTCAAAAAACTGCAATTAAAAGAGGACAACACACACCCAAGGGAAGATCAAATAAACACTAATCTGTTAAAAAAGAAAGAAGAATACAGAATATTGGAGAATAGGTTCTTATCGCCTGTATGTACCAGACAGGCAGATCCTTCTGCCTCCACCACACCCAAACAAGTTTCACTGCTCCCCCGTAGCCTTAAACACGGGACGGGGCTTGAGTGCTTTGAGAATCTCGTAGGTGAACAGGCAGAGACTGTCCATCGGGTAGGGCGGGCTGAAATAAATAGTAAAAGAGACAGGGAGCAGCTGGGCCAAGCTCCGGTGGGTTTACTACCCAGAGCAGGAGCTCAGCGTACCTCCAGGTTGCCAATACGTCCTTCAACACCTACTGGCCTCTACAACAAACGCACTTACAGACTGAAAAGTCCAGCCCCTGCTGTCACTCAGTATGAATTTCTGTAAAATCTTGCAAATTCGGACTAGGTAGAAAGCCAACTGCTTGGGGATTTTTGTTTGGTTTTAATGATTTTTGTGTGTGTTGGTTGGTTGGTTGGTTGTTGTTTGGTTTGGGGTTGGTGGTGGTGGTGGTGTTTTGTTTGTTTTTTCAAGACATAGTTTAAAACAGTGTTCTTCCTTAAATTTCGCTAATGGAGAAAGTTGGTATTTCACAGTACCAAGGCGGTTTTAGCACCGCGAAACCAAGGCCTGTCTGGGTTTACATGGAAAAACTGAGACGTGAAGGGACACTGAGCCATCAGTAGTCCCGAGGTGTTGGGAGGGCAGACGCTGAACTCTGCACAGGCCATTTTGTTGTGGAAACACCAGCAACAACTTTGGCTGAGCTACATTGGCACATGCTACAGTCTGACATTCCTAAACATTGCAAAAATTGCCTTTGGATGCCAAGTGACTGGTGCTGCAAGGATTTTTGAAAGCCCATAGCGGAAGGTCCTCTATTACCTTCAACATAACAGCACAACTAGAATAGGGGTGCCTCCCTGTGACACACTGAAGTAGAGATGAAAGGGGATATTCCCAGCAACACAAGAAGGCAGACTCGTGTCCTGGGATTTCAAGTGCAGGACAACATCTGTCTTTCAGGAAATAACATGCAGGGTTCCCATTAACTTCAAAATGGGGAGAGCAGCCACCCCTCAGAATATGGTCCTTAACCACCACTACTGAAAACTGCACTTCCTAGGAAAAGCTTGAGAGAACCTGTTGGGCTATTTCTGATTAAGATGAAGTCAGACCTCCAAAGAGAAAATAAAATAGCAGAGGACATCTAAGTAGCTGGTACATAAAGACAATTCAAAAGAAAGAAAACTCCCATTCTGCCTCCTCCTCTAAGTACCCAACAAGTGAAATGCTTAAATGTTTCACATCTAACCTCTTATTTAAGCTCGTAGCAGTTCACACCACCTTGGGGGTATATAAAATGGCCTAAATATAAGTATAAATAATTATGTGTAATCAAGAATCCAGGCTCCCTTTGCCCGAGGTGGAAAAAAACCACATTCATTCCAAATCCAAATTCATTTTGGAAATGAATTTTCATGACTGATCAGCGTATCTGCTAATCAACATATCTACAGTCTAGCCCTGTAGCACGAATGCCAAGAACAGACGGTACTGATGACAAAAGGTGATACAATCTCCATGTTCATTGAATTTATCAGAGTTTGACAGATACCCTGTGCCCTGGGCAGATAATTAAATGTGATTAATTGGGGTTGGAATGCACCACGCTGAAATCCGTTTCAAAAATCTGGGTTTTCTCCAAAGCAATAGCTGAGAGCAGTGACCAAGTCCCCAGCACACCACCTTTCCATGCACTGCACAATGTCATGGTTGCTCTGCTCAGCCAGAGCCCCAGCGGAGCTGCTGAGCCTGCAAACAGCAGGTCCTGGCAGCGGCCGGGAGCTTGGATGGCACCGAGATGGCAGGGGTGACAACAGAGCCTCTCACCACCAACTCTGACCTCCGATAGTTCTCATGTAGACACTGTCGATGGCTAACTTGGATTTAGAATCTGGCTTCCCAGTTCAATTAACCTGCTCATTAAAAAGGGCTGGTTCACAACTGGAAGCTTCTTGTTAGCTCATCCTTGAGAAATCCCACTTTGGAGTCTACCATTCTCCAGACACTGCTGAGGAAGAGTTGAAGAGAGAATATAGATATTAACTCTTGTTTTGCTGCCACTTGCCCAGCCCTCGCTTCCTGTAGCCTCGCCAAAGGAAAAAAAGCAAAAGCCTAAAGACACGACAACATTTCCAGAGTGACGCAGTCAGTTAGTACAGGTTTGGATCCTTTGCATTCTTGGCACCCAGCTTTTGCAACTCCATTTATTAATACAAAAACCAGCACACAGAGACAAGGATTATTTTTCCTGTGGCACTTCAAAATATGGTAAAGGCTGAAGAGTGCCTGGAAATTCACACTGAATGAACCCATCTGACTGGTCTTCAGGCTGTAAGCAGCAGTGCTGCTGGCAAACTGGAAAGTTGTTATTTATAGGGAAGAAATAGCCCAAGTGTGGTGATTTGCTGCATCATGCCTGTGTTTTCATCCAGTACTAGAAGACTGCAGAAGCAAACGAACCTCTATTAATTATTTAAATCTAGAAATGGGAAGGCAACATCTACTGGCCTCATTCCCGTGTCTGTCTACTCCCTGAAAATATTTTACTGTGAACACCAGTAACTCTCACACCAAACTGAGCGCTAAGGTACATGATCCATAACGGGTGCTCAAATTTGGCTCTCGCTACTTGGTTTGTTATGTCAAGTATTGAGACGTGACAAACCTCCTTTCGGGCTCTTCATTCCCATCCACTGACCTCGGCTCTTGTAACATATTTGCTGTGTAAAGTCACCCATGATTCAGTAGCAAGGATTAGATGCTGCAGCTCAAAACTGTGGGTCCTGACGTCAGACCTGAGTGCAGAGCCATTGAACTGGGAAACTGACGTTAGTACTTCAATTTACAATAGAGATAATTTAAAGAATCGCTCTGGCTGTGAAAATCCTAAGTAGATGGGAGGAACAGGCTCAGTACGTCCACCTCTTCCCATACTGCTGGCCGGTGTCACATCTCTACTGGTGCATCAAGGCAGCTGCACGGTCACCCTTTCAACAGGCACTTCTAGGAAAGAAAAGCTCTGCCGCAGACAATCCTGGCTCTGCACAGAACCCCCCGCTAGCTTTTCTAGCTCAGCACGCTGCTGCATATCCACTTGGCACAGCCAAAGGAAAGTGCACTTTATCCTGCATCCGTCAGCATCACTGACAAGCAGATTCCACATAAGGGCATGAAATAGCACATATCAGGGGCAAGGTACGCGCAAGAAACGTGTGAGATTTAAACAAGAACTTCCATCTTTGCACTGGGAGGATGGACTTGAGATGTTGCTCAGGAAGGGGAAAGATTTTTCCAGAACTGCCAAAGCAGCTTCTACAGAGCGAGAGCAAATTTTCCTCTCTCCGCACAGTTTGTAACACACAAGTGCCATGAACAGTGCTGAGCCTTCTGCAGCTCGTCTGAGCTCTCATTCGCATCAGACATCTCTGCAAAGAAATGCAAGCTCCCTGTTTCCCAAAGGAAAAATAAATCAAATAAAACAGCAGCACCTCAAGCTGAAGTGGAACTTCTTGGAGGCCAAGGTCACGTACGGGCAGAGGGAACCGGTCGGCAAGTGCCTGGGCTCTGGGACGGTGCTCGGGTTGTGCCCCTGAGCTTTGCTGCCAAACACCCGCCGTGCCTGGAGCTGCCCCTTGAGCTGGGCTGTGCCCGAGCCCGCCCAACAGCTCTCACAACACCGCGCTGAGAATCAAATCCATGTTTGCTGTAAAGTCCTTCGTACTGCCATACAGAAATCTATCTAAAAATACCCCAAACCAAAACACAACACCCACACCAGTACTGCTGCTGAAATAGTACAAAAGCCAACAGTTACTCTTCTGGGGGTCATTTCTCCCTTTATACACGAGAGGCAGAAAAATTTAAAATACCTTACTGACTAAATTCATGTATTTGCAAAGGCACGCATTTAAATGCGCACACATGTATGTGTGGACGCTGCTGCTTGCCTTTCGTTTCAATTCCCAGGCAATTCCACAAGTTCTTAAAGCCCCTTTGGCTAATCAGTTCAGACTATATATGGGCCCATTTCTGGAGTAACAGATGCTTCCAATTTATCCTTCAACATCACGCCTAGAAATTGTCACAACTGGATGCCTGTCGGAAGAGGGATGGGCACGGAACAAGCTTCAGAGCTGCTCCGCCACTCAAAACAACGCCAACTATTTAAAAAGAGAAATAAAAATCAAGAGAGAAATCACTGCTCACTAACACGCTGCAGGGAGAGGGCAAAGCTGCAACAGCTTCACAGGAGCTGAAATTCAAGCAGAGGAGAAGAACTAAAACCAGTTTATTAGTGAATCAGAGACACAGAAGGAGAGACAGTGAGCAATGGAACAGCACGTGGGGGAGCCCTATTGGAAAATAAATGCACACATTATCATGTACAGAAAATACAAGAAGCGACACTGAAATAGAGCTACTCCAAACCAGATATTTCTGCAAATAAAAACATTTTAAAATCATTTCCTTTGTATGGAGTCCTCGTGGTTGTTTTTGTGTTTGCTATATGTGACTATTCCAGCAAATAAGTTTGTAAGTGGGAATGTTGCAAACAAGAACATTTTAATCATATGTTGACATATACTCAAAGAATTCACATGCGAAAGCATTTTCACTGAAATCCTGAGAGTTATGTTCATCCAATCCAAGAAGAGAAACAAAATCAAACGTGTAAAGTGAAACAGCATTTATCTGAATTTAAACTACATTATTGCCAACTCCAGCCATCCAAATGTCATCAATGAAAACCTCTGCTTTCTATTTTTCTCATGGAAGCTGATATTAATGACCTGAAACAACACACTCATCAAATAGTTAGGCACAGGCAAATATGGCAGTGGCCAAAAACTTGTGTGTCTTTTCCCAGCAATTTTATCAGTTCATCTAATAAAAGGTATTACCTCTCCCAACAAAACTTTCTAGCACCCTAGCGAGGCAGGTGGAGAAAGGAAGAAGGAATTAGCCTGAAAGATGTGCTAGAAAGATCATCATTTACAAAAGGCAGACAAGTTCAGCAACAGCTGGAGCCCAGTTACTGGAAAATAAATGAAGATCTTGGATGAGATATTCCTTGAGACTGTCAGAGTTACTTTCCCGGTAGCTGATCCCAGCAGTCTGCAGAGTATGTGGCAATGAAAACATTGATTTGCTTTAGGAGGAATCACTGAATTATGCACTAGTCTCAGGATATCAAGGTGCAGTAATTAAACAATGAATTCTAGACCTGCAGCAGTTCCGTCTTGGAAAGGTTTCTGTTAAATTAACTGACAGCAGGTGCACTTCTCAGCTGATTCTCAAAAAAAAAAAAATCACAACACACAAAACACCATACAACCTGATACAAAGGAATGGAAAACACAGGCCCTTTTGTGGGATAAAGTCTGATTAACAAAGCCATGAGAAAGAGCAAAGTTCGGTCTAAGTCTTTTTCCAGATCTGGCTCCTTTTGGAGCATCTCGGTCCCTCAGGTCACCCCACACTCCAGCTGAGGCTCTATGGGGAGCCGCTCTCGCCTCTTTGGGCACATTAACCAAGAGGAGCTGAATACAGCCCCATCCTCTGCACATCGCCAGTGGAATCCCTTGGAAAGGAGCAGAGTTTGTTTTAATTTTCTCAGATTATTTGGTTCCACATTTAACAGAAGTAGTGGAGACATCAAAATATGAAGTGAGTCATATACCGCAGGTTTTATTTGCTTCTGCATTTTTCTATATAAATAGTAAAAAAAGCAATTTTTAGTATTTATTTCTCAACACAGATAGGGGAGTTGCCATGGCTACCAGTCTCCAGTACCATGGTTTAAAAGGACAAAAAAAGGAAACCAGACTGAAGCTTGAAATAGGCTGCTCTGCCCAATGCTCACACCACGTGTGTTACAATAGGAACAGGGGACTGAAATCAGTCAGACTGGAAAAATACAACACTGAAAACAAAAACAAGGAAAAGCAGTCAAAAAGGTACGTGAGCCATGCACACAACTTCAGGTTCAATATATTTCCAAGTACGCAGAACATCTCAGTTGATGCTCCATACACTTTATTTTCTGATATATTGAAGGCCTTTAGAGAGATGCTTAAACTAGTTTGTCGATACAGTACGAAGGACTCTGTATACCAGAATTTCCACTAAGAATAGGCAAATATATATTCTTGTATTTCAGAAGCTGAGCAAAGGAGGTGTTAAATAAAGGCCTGAGAAGAACGTGTGAGCGTGATTCATTTTCTGTTGATATACACATTGTTCACAAAAACATAGCCTCATTTAAACAGTGTAATATATTTGGAGGAGGAAAAAATTACCCGGCTGCACAGGATGACGCGCTTTCCGATTCATTGTCATATGTGTGAGCTGAGTGTAGTGAGAATTTATTGAGAAAAAGAGATTCTTTGTGCTTATACAATTGGGACTTGAGTATTTAAATCATAAATATAACTGTGAACCTCCACAGCTCCTCTAATAGCAACCTTATATTCCCTTGGTACTGATATCAAGTATTTAGAACGCATTTGCCCACTGGGCGACAGGCCCCATTGTGTACATGTCTGAATACGGCTCGGCAGCGATGGGGAAGGCTTGGTCCCTTCGTACGATCTGCCTCCTAATTTGTCTCATTCCGAATTTTCTCATTACTGTAAATCATATGAGCAAAGAACAACAAGATGCCCCCTTGGCAGTGCCAGCAGCATCAGCAAATTTTAACAATAGTGTGTTTGTGTGCTTTTCAACCTCATGATGGTCTCTGTGTGTTTGACTCAAGAGCCTGATATTTGTTGGAAATTCTGTATTGCCAGAAGCACAATCTTTGTGGAAGAATTAGAAGTATGAATTGTTTCCAGAAGCATCACAAAAACATCTCTCTGAAATACGAGGGGACAAACAGGTTTTGTATATATTTAAATTTTAAACAGCCCTAATTATACAAGCAAAAATTATCTTTCTGTCCCTCACTAATTTATCCCCACATGCCACTCAGCTGCAGACCAATGAATTGCACAAGTATTGCATCCTGGGCAGTGAAGCAATTTTTCCTCCAGCTACTGAAGCATCGCCTTCTGCAGAAGTGCGACAGTTTAAAGTGTGCGTGTTATTTTAACGAAATACCACGATAGCTCGTTAAAGAAAGATGGCAGCGGAGCTGTGGGTTCTCTCCGGTCCCCATGTTATGTATACAAATGAACGCTCACTTTCTTCCAAAGGGTACAAGCAGAGTTCAGCTGAGACAGATGTTTGCTGCATCGATTGTTCTAACAACCCTCCCTGACAGCCACCAGTACAGGCTCTGATTACCACAGCTAGACCCAGCTTACGGGTCACTTGGGAATTAAGATTAGACCATATATATTTCTCTTAGAAGGCAGAAAACTGGGATAGGATGAGTAAATTTTGGCTCGCTAGAAGCTTTTTTTTTTCCTCGGGATGGAGATGCTCCAGTTCCTAATGAATAATACTCTGTAGATGGCTGAACGTGGATGGGAGAAGGCAGGAGGGCCAAAAACCAGCAAACAAGAAAAGCAAGTACTGCACACTTGAAGGCTGCATTCTGCAGTGCTTGCTGGAAAACACCAGAGACTGACTTCAGCAGAATGAGACACACAGGAGAAGCACCTGAGCAAGCCGCGGTTCAATGGGAAAGGACACGGAGGAGCTGTGCAAACACTCCACCTACAATTTTGAGAACACCACTCCTGACAGTTGGCAGCCTCCTTCTCCCAGTTCCCCACGGTGCTCTGGAAGCTCCTCCAGGAAGGGCACTTGTAGGAACGAGATCCAAGATTGTCAGGGCTGAAAGATTGTGGAGTTCAATTATCATCCTGTGAGCATCGCAGGAGGCTGGACAGGACAAACACACACGTGGGTTTTATTCCTTGCTATATTACCAGCTTCGTGTGTGACCTTAGCGACTCATCAGTCTCTCGTTGGCCTCATTTCCCAATTCACCTTTTAAAAGTCTGTGGTTTCTACAGAGACAGGTACAATCAAATTATCCAGATCTTTGCCATTACAAAGTTCCCCGACTCTGTTTTATATCAGCAAGGAATTTGGCTCAGCGTTTCTGCTGGAATAGTTCATTGCTGTTGCAAACAAAATAGTGGAAAATGAAGAGAGAAGCTGAGAGATTAAGGCCCTTAAATAATAGATGTTTAAATGCTAAAAGCATGGCATGAGTGGCACAGTTAAACACTTTGGCCAAGGAGATGCCCAGGAAAAGCCTCCAGAACAATAAGAAAATGGCTTGACAGGAAGAAATATCAGCAGAAGTGCCTGAGGTAAGTGGCACCTTCCAGTCCCTCGGTTGTCTGTGTTTCCACCCTGAACAAAGTAAAAGGTTGAAGGGGAAATAAGATCATAATTATTCACCAGATTTACCCTGAGAGGTGTAACTGAATGGAAGAGAACCCGTCATTGTCACCCAGATGGAGAAAAGCACCTGAGAGGCTGAAGCGCCCGCCAGGCCAAGGGGAATCGCCAACATCCTCCGAGCTTCCCATCGAGATGCAGCAGGTGCAGCTCCACAAAGAGAAGGTGGAGCAATTGGGCAAGGTTTTGCTTCACTGAATTCTTAAAAGTTATCAACATTTTGCTCAGAAATTACATGCTTAAAAGTGCCACTAATTATTTTTCTAGACATTAAAAAAAAAAAAAAAGGACTTTGCTAAAACAAAACACGTCCGGGATTTGTTTGTGTCACTAGAAAAAATACGAAGGGGAGTTGAATCCCAGCAGGTTTCTTTGCTTGCTTGTTAGAACACTCAAGTGACAAATAAAAAAACACACACCGAAAAAACCGAACCTCTCCACAGGGCTCGGGATGCTGAGTCGGGACACAGACCAGGCTCCACCGGCACGTTACCGCACTGCTTGAACGAAGGCGCCCTCAGCATGAGTCTCGACAAACGCTCCAACTCACCACTCTGCCAAAACACTTTAAATTACTCATCGCTGCACCTGTGACTTCCCAGTTTTCTTAGCTTTTTCTCACCACGCAGCTATAAAAATGAGATGTCTTGACCCTGTGTCACAAACGTGAGGCACGGAAAGGTGAAGCGAGTGGCCAACAGTCCCACAAGCTGTGGCGCCCGATCAGAAACCAAACCCAGGTTCCCAGTGTCAACGTGGTACTTGGCAAAAGGTTCGTACCTAGAACGGGGTTGAGCTCCAGCATCACCAGGCACTTATTGAAATACAGAAAGCGTTCCTGAGAGGAGTGCCTTGCAGATAAAACGGTACTGTTGATATTGCCTGAGACTCACATACACTTTTATATATGCTCAAGTGATCCAATTAACAGTGCTGCCTAATTTCCAGTGTGCAGCATTTCTAATGTATCTCACCTTATGAGCAGAATTTAAGATTGAAAATAAATGGATCTTTTTGAATATCCCTAATAAAGATCCGGCAGTTGCTTCCACAATAGGATCTTTCTAAATTAAATATGAATAACAATGTGAATACTCAACTGACAGAAAAAAGAAAAAAGCCACTAAAAAGAATTCTTATGATTAGGATTTATGACACAGTTTCTATCCTAATTACTGTAGAATCTTCTCTTCCCATTCTTTTTTTTAATTACAAAATTTTATCAAATTCAAGAATGTATTCACTATTGAAATCTGTACTTTGATACAGCCCCACAAAAAGCCACCAGCATAACGAGAAGGGACACGGAGAATCCCGACAGCGTCCTCCTCCAGGTCATTCATTTCCACCGCCACAACGAGGAATTCCTGAGAGCATCCTTCTGGGTTATGGTATATAGTTCATTGATTTATATATAAACTTATTTACAATAAACTGAATCTACCTACATGAAGGTTATAAAATACCAATTCCAGAAAGACTTTTTATTCTGTTAATCCAATAATGCGTTTTCCTTTTATTTTTTTTGCCTTACTGGATATTTTTTCCACCCATATTTTAAGACAATTTCATGACAAATCCAGGCAATAAATATTTTCGTTGAGCCTGATCTGTGAATTATCAAATCTAATGACACACCGACACAGCGCGTTCCTCCTGCCATGCAAAATTTATCACATGCAACTCGAGCACCTCTGAGCAGGAAGACCCTACCATCTTTGATTTATGTGGAAACGGACACGTTTTAAAGCTGCAAAGCTGCGATTCCATTTTGTCTTCTGCTGGGCGTGTTTGATCAAATCACAGCCTGCAAACCGAGCTCTCTGCTGCAGTCTGCGCTCGAGAGGGGAGAGAGTTGTTTTTGTGGGAATGATCTAGCTCGGGAAAAATGCCGAGGTTAGCACACCCTCGTGTAAAACACATTGCCGGCATTACTTGGCGCTGCTGCCTGCAGGTCAGGCTGCTGCTCGTGTCAGCAATCTTGGCTCTTTTGGAGAAAGCTCAGCAGGATGATGGAAAAAACTGTACATCCCTCCTCAGTGAATCCTCTTCTCCTCGCCCTCTGGACACTGGCAGCAGCACCACTATAGTTGGACGGTTCTGTTCACCTGGGCTAGAGCATCATCTAACACTATTTTTAATAATGGTTTTCCTCTCAGGGAAATAAAAGATTTATTCAAAGTTTCCTTGGCACGTTCCAAAAACTCGTGAGGCATGGGAGAAGAGAAGTAAAAAAATAAAGTACTAGTACTCAGAGGAAAAGCAAGGGCACATGGAGACATGTTACAATGACTTGGTTAAGTGGCTTCTTAGAATTGAAAATAAATCACGTTAATATGCTGTGACCAGAAGCAAGCATGCTTTGATAGGCTGCTACATATACTTCAAATTCAGTGCAGCTAAACCGTGACGCACATCCACGTGTTGCAACATCACCTCTTCCAAAGGGCGCGGAGTATCCCAGGGAGCGCGGCAGAGGCTCCGAGAAACCGCGACACAGCGGGTGAGGCTGAGCTGGGAGAGCAGGGACCACGTCCTGCTCCAGTAAACCACGATACAGCAGGTGAGGCTGAGCTGGGAGAGCAGGGACCGCGTCCTGCTCCAATAAACCACGACACAGCAGGTGAGGCTGAGCTGGGAGAGCAGGGACCGCGTCCTGCTCCAATAAACCACGACACAGCAGGTGAGGCTGAGCTGGGAGAGCAGGGACCACGTCCTGCTCCAATAAACCACGACACAGCAGGTGAGGCTGAGCTGGGAGAGCAGGGACCGCGTCCTGCTCCAGTAAACCACGATACAGCAGGTGAGGCTGAGCTGGGAGAGCAGGGACCACGTCCTGTGCTGAGCAGGTGGGAAGGGACAAGAAAATATACACGAAATAAAAACAGGACCAAGATTCAAGAAAGGAAGCTGCTCTAGCAAACCACAAGGTTGTCTTGATGCTTCTTGCTCCAGTGAAGAACTGTTGAACACCAGAAAAAAGCAGGATTCAGAGTCTCCTGCCCCAAAGACCAGACTCTCGCCTAAAAACATCATTTCTGATGCATCGGCAGCGCTGGGACCGGGCACACAGCCGAGTTCTGCTTCTATCCACGGGAGGGCAGAGCCGCTCACACACGTTACACATGACACAAGCACGTTTTTACATAATATTAAGAAGTCTGTAACTTAAGTACCAAATATCTCTTGCACAGTTTCAAACAGCTTTGGTTAGAGGAAGCAAAACTCTTGTCTTTTTAAATAGGTGGCAGACAGGGGAACAAACACACAACTTGGTTCTTAGAGAATTAAACTGAATTCTGTAAACTGCAGCTGCAGCCCCATAGCCAGGATTAGGAAATTCCACGAACCGGTGACTGAGGTGGCAATGAGATGGCAAGAACAGTCTTTACCCAGGAGAAGAAGAAAGGACTATTTACACCATGGAATTAGGGTTCTTCCTAAGCATAATCATAAGGCCTTCATAAAAAGAAAAGGCAAGTACAAAACTTCCCCAGTTAAAATAACACACAAGGATTGCAGAAAATGTAATTTAATTTCACTATATTAGGAATGAAGTTACTGAGATCTGTTTGCATAGAGATTGAACAATCAGCCCTTCCATATACAAATCTTCAAAATAACGATCTAACAAAGCTAAACTATTTTTATTTTAATTCTTCACTAGGTGCGCGTGTTTGCATGTTGTTATTTTAAAGAAGTAACAGGCTAAATGCTGTTCTCAGTAACCACGGTGATTCCAGCTCATCCTATTCCTGTCACTGATGGAACAGAGAAAACTCAGACTACAAACCATATGTACACTTCTGCTTCTCAGATTTAAAAATAACACCTCAGATCTATTTTGACTTACAAAGATTTTAAGCTTTTTACTCCATATGGAGTAAAAATGCTAATCTGTTTATTCACATTATCAGGTCCATCAGATCCAACTCAGACAAGAAAATAAAATGAAAGACACCATGCAGACCAGTGCACTAATACAGAGCATGAATTCCTCTAGTAAAAATAGAATAATGTCTTTTTTACAGGGCAGTTGCATTAGTTTATATTATTTTCATAAAGCATATCCAAGTTCTGCATTTGGCACACATTATTCAGCAGCCAACAGAAGAATTAAATAAATCAATATAGCTGGCAGTGTGGAAGCCCAAACAGCTGCCCTTAGTAGCTCTGTGTGCAAACATGCAGCTGCCTGCGTTGCTAATCTGTGCAAACATGCAAATGTGCATATAGCAGGGAGGTTTAAATTAAGCCAGGTCAGGTTAAAATACCGCAGGTATCAGAACTGAAACAAATAGTCTATTGTGGAGCACTTCAAGGAGGCCAAACTTTTCTTCGGCAGCTCCAGTTTTTCTCTTTGGGACTCTTCACCTGCCAGGCCGTAAGGTTCCTTGTGCATTTTAGCTGAACGCGGATTTCTCTTCTGCTGGAAAGTCCAAGGAAAGTGCACAGGAGCCAGGGCTGTTAGCTGGGGTGAGGTAACCCCTCCCCTACTTTACTACAGAGGAAGCAGAAGTGAAATACAGCACAGGAAAGAAGCTCCAGACATCCTGAAGGTCTCTGCCCTGTGTCATGCAAGGCCGGGTGGAGGAAGACTCCTCCTTTGCCCACACGCTCCCCTGCAGGGCCAGTCCCCACCGAGCTGCCAAAGCCTCTTTGCCTTTCTTCAACACATTCACTTACTGGTTATTTCATTGGGCCCTTCTGTGTTCTGCCTTCAGGACTGAGACCATCTTAAAGTTTATCTTCCAAGATGATTTAGACCTTTAGTTTTGGGGAAATGCGGTTTGAGAAGGCGGCGGTCACTGCTAACTTCAGGTGAAGAGGGATGGACGGCATCTTGTTTCCTCCATATCAACTGTTAGATAAAAAGCTCTGCCCTGTCAGCATGACGGTTCAAGACATCGTAAAAAAGTACTACTAATATTTAAGCGAGCTCCTCTCCCCTCCAATGGACAAGACAACACACAGAGACAGATGAAGTTCGCGCTAGGCGATGCTAAACCACTCCTGAAGAAACCTGAGCTTGAGCCAAGATCCACAGAAGTCACTGCACATTGTTCTGCACTAGGTGTTGGATGGGAACTATGCAGTTCATCACTCATTACTACATTAAATGGAGAGGGATAATAATTCCAAAACTACGAGCCTTGGAGATACGATTCTTTACATGGAGACGGAAGATTTAACGTTACAGGCATGATTTAACACTACTTTTACAGACAGGTGTTAACCGGGAGCAAACCTATTGAAGTCAGTGGACTTACGCCAGAGTAAAATCTGCACAGCTTAGAGAAGAGACAGGATCAACATTAAATGAAGATAGCAGAGGCAAGGATTTTGAGAACCGCTGTGGAAAAATGTTCACACATACTTTGCACACATCATTGCTATGATTCATTTCTTGTGCATGCATGAAGTACTCAAAATGTGGGCTTGAACTTGCTAACTCCAGCAGTATGAGAATAGACTCACAGCAGATCCTCAGCTGGAGTAAATCAACATAACCCTAGTGAAGTCAAAGGAGCTACATCAATTTATAGCACCAAAGATCTGGGCTGGAGGCATTCGAAAACCACATGAGGAAAACAAACCCACCAAAAAACAAAAACAAGGGGAAAAACATTAAACGGAATTTGCTTTTCTATCCTAAAAGGAAACTTCGGTTTTCTTTCCCTAAAGATGTACTTATTCATCCTGCTCCTCTGGGAGTTGCTCACAAAGCTTTCTTACATTGCTGTCCATTTAGTGTCAGATTTCACTCCCACCAGCCACTCAGTTTAGGGGCTCCCTTGCTGATTAAGAGACTTACAGTAATTCGGTAACAGTCCAGATGCTAGACACTGCCTCTCTAGGTAGCTATTTGAGGCCTGGTAATTTAAAACCTTTTATTTAAACCCCCGTCATCTTCCAAAATACAACTTTTGAGACCTAACTTACTGTGCTTTCAAATTACTGAAAGCAGCAGGTGGGTTATAAGGAAGCAATTTGTTATAAACATGATGCTGCCTACATAATGGTAGCTGTTTAATCCCCGCGGTGGTTAATGGCCAGCATGCTGAAGAAGAGAGCAGAACCATTTATGAACTCCAAATATGTTTTTTGTAACAGAATTCTGGCATCCAAGAAGAGTAATGTGATATATGGAGCCAACTACTCTGATGATGCCTCAACCCTTCTCGTAGAGCCTGAAGGAAAGATTTTAGGCTAATCGTGACGGAGGGTTGTACAGCAGCCTAATCTTCAGATTGGAAACACCTTGAATCCCTGGGGTCAATTTAGCTTTCCATCCTCTCAGCGTACAACGGGAGCATTGAGATTGGGAGGCATTTCTGAGGATGACAGCCCCGCAAACTGTGCTGGAAAGACATCTTGGATTAGACCACACAAATACAAATCAACAGGCTCCATGTTGCTTACAGACACCCCCAGCTTGGTGGCACACACGGGTGCTTCCCAAAACCCTGACCTCCCTCCCCAACAATTCCAAGAACTATTTTCTGCTAATGTATTTGAATCTTCAGCATCTTTCCTGCAGAGTCTCTACACGTGCTTCTGGGCAGCAACATATTCTCCTCTCCTCTTTGAGAAGATGTTTCAGATATAACCAGTGATTCTGAATGCTCTCATCCCAGTAAACGTACCAGGGGCCAACCATCAGTCACTAAAAGGAAGAACTGTGAAACACTTGTGAAGTTTCAGGCCACAATGAACATCTTTAAATGCCTTCTTACATCATTATAATAATGATGATAAATGCTTGCAACATGCAATGGTCAAAAGCTCACAAATGCTTCCATCCCTAACACTTTGGACAGGTATGAAAAGAAAACAGATCATATCGTTGAGACTCTCTGTGCTGCAATTGAAGATGGAAATGTAACAAAACCAACAGCAACGTTGGTTCATATAGCAAACTCAGTAGAAAAATAGCATTAATAGCCGACACTGGAAAGTTCGTTCTGTTTTGGCAGGGGGTTCAGTAAACAGCCGAGCAACGATTTCGAGCTGTACTGAAAATGCATCACTGAAGAGCAGCACTGAACAGAAGACAGCAGAGGATTTATGGATCCTGGATTCGGGGCTGAACCAGTACTTTCTAGTGTGCATGGCAAAAAATCCAAATGTACGGAAGAGGAAACGACCCCACAAAGAGAACAAGGGAAAGCTCGAAAGTGATGTCCCTTCTAAATGAACTGGAAAGAAAATGCACTTACGCTTTGACAGCAAATCACAAGGTAATTGTTTCTTCCCACAGACATTATTGTAACATAGACAAAAATTGTTCACCATTAAACAAAGTTTACTCAGTGGCATTTTTACTGTTCTGCTGATGGTCCAGATAAGAAAACACTGAATAAATTATGAAACAATAGAAAGAAGATGGCTCTTTATAAGCAGTGTTCGATATAACAATTTTAAAAGGCTATAACACAAGTTTATTGAATTTGGCAGGGCTTATAAATCCTAACTCCCATTACTGCACTGCAACTTAAAAAGAAATATTCTTCAATTTATCATTGGAAATTTCAAGTTTAAGTGGTCCCAGTGCAAAAGGACAACTCGCTCACATGCTCAAGCGTTTCCATGCACACAGCACAGGTCAAAGCTCTGGCTGAAGGCAGCAGCCCGTCCTGGGCATGCAAGCGTGTGTGAGACACTGGTCTGCACACAGCCAGCCGACCAAATAGTTCTCATTGCAGATCTCACTGGCAGTGTTAGTGTGCTTGGGTTTCGTTTTTTTGTTTGTTCGTGGTTTGTTTTTAAGAATTCAGACCCTCTTGAACCAAAGACCAACAGGAGCTGCTGAATAAAAATCGGCAGATCTTTAGCAGTTTCTGAATCAAGACAATGAAAGCTTCATTGCTCCTAATTTTATATATAGAGCGAGAGAGAGCTTTATATATATCTGCAGGAAAGATAAACTGCATTTTCACGGTGACGGACCAACTGGTAAGTGAAGAGTTTTACAGGGACTAGGCTGTGACATCTGTTTTTAAATCTAAAAAATGCTTTCCAGAGTTACGTACTCTAAAACTACCTTGAACAAAATGCAGCACCATTTAAAAAGATGGATGAGAATATCCATAAAACAGTGACAAATCTGTTCCCCTAGAGACATAAATAGTTAAATTAGAAGCTTGAAATTCACCACTGGTGTTTGTGTGAACACACAAAGTCAACTGGCAAGCTCCACGGTTCTAGCAGAAGATCAGTGATGTCGTGAGCACTCTCGGGCTGTACTGGCGTCTGAGCACCAGCCCTCGTTTAAGAGCTTTCTTTCGATACGAGCAATAATATTTGGACAGCTCCAATAGAGCAGGATTTACTGCTCTGCTTCCACAGCCCTCCTCTCTAGAACGAGTGCTTTCGAAATACTAATGGTTTTTTAAGCCTCCTTTTCTTGGTGAGGCACAGTAACAGCTTTGCCCCAGCTCAAGTGAAGCGAGGGGAAGGTGCCGTTCCTGCGGGTCACACCGAGGACCCAAGGCAGACCAAGAGCTGCATTCCCACCGCGATTCCCAGCTCTGATCTGCTCGACTCACTGCAAGTCTCTCTGCCGACTGTCACGGGCAACAGACCAGGACCCTTTGGCCTTAAACCACGGCTTAATCCTTGGCACAAGCCCAAAGGTAAGTAACTGCAGAGAAGCTACGCTTCTTACAAAGCAGCACGTCGCAACTGCCAAATTGGCTTCATGTGGATCGGGAACGCGCAGTGCACTAAAAAGCATAATTCCCATTGTTATGACATTGTTGAAACCCTCAGAAATTTGAAAGTGCAGTCTGCTGCTTTGAAAAACATCTGAAAACAACCTCCCCATGCACATTTCATGTCACATCTCCTTGTTATTATAGGGTCATTTATTGTCCAGGATCCATAAGCTCTGTTGTTGCTTAGGTTTTCTAGACAAGACCAAACGAAGGACACTGGGTCCCTGCCGTTTTCTCACCTAAAAGTACTGTTTTGGTTTTTTTTTTTTTGATTCATGTAGACTGACAAGGACTTCAAGTTTTTGTGTGAAAACAGATGAAATTACGTTGAACTATGAAGATGGAGATTTTGCTCTAAACTTCTGTTTTATTTATTCCAAAACAAATATTCCCTATAAAAAGCACTGAACTCCTATACATCTGAGAGTCCTGCTGTATTTTGATTCAAGGTAATCACATTAGCCCAGACACTGGCTGCACGCTTACATCTCTTTTGAAATGTGCTCTAAATAACACACTGAGACATCGTTAGGCTACATGCAAACAGAATACGAGCCTTGAATGCGCTCTACATGTTAAAAAAAGGATTCCTAGAAGTTGCACTTTATGGGACGTATCACACGCTGCTGACATCCTTGGATGCTCTGCCAGAGCCAAGATTAATAGCCCATTTTAAAGCCTGAAAATGTTTAGGAACTGAAATGCTTGTGCTGATGGCCGAGCTCCCTCATGTTCCACTGAGATCAATGAATTTGAAAGCACTTGGCATCTTACATGATGGGTGAGCTTTCCTCTAGCTACCAAATCTTGACTAGTCCAAAATAGAAGAACTTCAAACACAGGCTTGGAAGAACATAGAGGAAAATGTGAGCTGTCATGGAAGAGGAATGAATCTCCCTGCCGGCCACGGTAAATCTCTTCTCTGTCTCTCTCACCAGCTTCCCCTTGTCCCCATGACCCCAAAGGGAAAAGAAAAAAAAAAAAATTGATCTTAATGGACAAGACCAGACCACCTGATAGTATATTTCTGACCAGCTATGTACAACCTCCTGGGAATTTCAACAAACATCATAAACAAAACCAGGTGGGAAACTGGTTTCATTTATTTTCATTTTACAGAGAAGTTCAGACTGAAATTGAGTTGTTTACAAAACTACAGGACCTTGAGGGGCCAGGAGAGAAACCTGTGTCAATCTGAAATCCACAGTCCACATCTCACTAAAAGTAACAGTATATTTATGTTATGTGCCCAGAATTAGCAATAAAGAAACTCTGTTAAAATGCAGAGGCAAAAATCCTAGTTTACACAGCTGCACCAACCCAAAGCATTTTACAAAACCGTGCAGTACCTGAAAAATGCTCAGTTGCAGCCTCCTGAAAGGGAGTTTCACAGCAGTTTACAACGGGATGTGAGGCTCATAATACAGTTATAACCGCAAATTAGTATTTAAAAAGATAGAAGAAGCTGGAGGAGTTCAGCCCAAACAGAGGGATAACTTGCAGCATGAGTTCTTCAAAGCTGACAAGCCATTCGAGATTAATGTTTCATCTCATTGAGATGGATAGTACCCATTTGCACAGTGTGAAGGAGGAGCGTCAGCTACCTGGTCATCCTGCTTGGGGAACGTGCTCAAGCACGAGCAAAACTTCAGAAAGAAGCACGTGAGGCTCCACAGCCTCCCCGAGTTTCTTGCGTATGAATGAGTGAATCTGAACTGCAGAGCACGACGAGGAGCCTCGACCGCAGGGCAGAGACACCGGTGCTTTTCCACTCTTCTTGACGTGACACTGAGTGCAAGTCAAAAAGAAAACGGCAACACTTCCCTCATCAAAGCAAGGAGCAAGTTTTCACCAGCCAAAAACATAGATTAAGACTTAACTGTGACGAAGCTGCTGTCAGAGCAGTATGATTGAAAAAAGATTCACACCCTCGCAGAAGTAGGCTAGAGAATGTCATTTAAAAGAAAAAAAAAAAAAGAGTTTGCCAGCACGAGCTGATCTGTGTGCAGCCCCTCTGCCATTTTTCATGCAGATTCAAAAAATGCAATTTCACGAGAAAAAGAAAAATTGCAACTTTGTGAGAGCTGGAAATTCAAAAGGCCAGATCCCTTTCTATGTAAAACAGTCCCTTTTCATCATTTAGCTGAGCAAAGGAGCTTAAAAATACATTAAATTTAAATTTACTTTAATATCCTATTAGACTGCTGGGGTGGCACAGGCAGGGTTCCACGTAATTCAGAATCAAATCACACTGCAAGTTACAGAGAATCCTAAAACTCCTATTTCATTAGCACACAGAAAAGCAACTCTCAATGCCAAATAGCTTTACACTGAGGTCTTCACAAGATAACCAGTGCCTTTTTTTTGCTTATTCATTTTGGTATTAGGATTATGCACCTACTGCCATAAGAAAAATATCCCACAAGCCTGACGATATTCAAGCAGCAATTGGACAATGGCCTCAGACACCTGGTGTGAATTTTGGGGTTGTCCTGTGCAGGGAGAGGAGTTGGACTCAATGATCCTCGTGGGTCCCTTCCAACCCAGGACATTCTGTGATTCTATACGGAGCCACATAGATCACAGGCCAAAAATGCTGTGAAGACTCACTAAAATGATAAACATCTCCAAAAAGCTTCATGAGTCACTCTTACAGAAAGAAGAAGAAATTTGACCTTTCCTAAAGGAAGCACACTCCATTTGCAAAAGAAATATTTCAGATCTCAGAAATGAGGATTTTCTTTTTTAAAAACAGATAAATCTTTTGGCAGAAAGCCCATTTTTTCACCCCCAAACCGATGATGATTGCGACAAAATATAATTTTATTCGCCTAAGAGTTTTGTTTTGACCAACATTACTTCTGAGCATTTAAACTGATGCTTGGGAACTAAAATGGAAGCTCTACAACTTAAAAAAGCTATCGTTTTTACGTAATATAGAGGAAAACATAGTCCACTACTTTTCTGATCAACTCTTTTTTTTTTCTGCCCCCAGCCCTTCCAGTACCCTGGATCTTTTGCCTATTGTGTCCACATCCTACGCTCCGTTTCGTATCTAAACTAAACCCCAGGAACAACGACTGCACAGTGAAGCGCTGATCAAGTGCCCTGAGCTCTACTGTAAATACATCAGATAGGACGAGATCTTCCCATTTGCCCTCTATAAGCTTTGGATCGAGTCCAGGACAAAGAGAAGTTTATTAATGCACACACATTCCTACTGGCCTTTGAGCTCTTTGGCAAAAATTGTTTTGAACAGGCCCCTCTAGAGACTGAATGAGCAGTACTCAAATATTTACATCGAACAACAGAGTTAATTACACTTCAAGACATGAGTAAGATTCACTTTGCTGCAGCCTCAGCAACATAATACAGCAAACCAGCAACATAAACCATTTTCCACAATCTGAGGCGGGCAGCTTTCCATCTGGGTTTCAGCTAAGGCAGGAATGTTTCTGTCTACAATAGAACCTCACTAATCAGCACTTCACTAATCCACACATTTTATTAACTTCGCCAAAAAACTCACAGCCTCTCCCCGCCCCTCAGCAAAGATTTAATAGCAGAGACCTCAAGCAAGGGCTTTCATTACCAAAACACATTTTTTAGGCAAATGTTACGTGCATTCGAGTCAGACATTACAAAGCAGTTCGATAAATAATTTGAGCAAAACTAGAGTTGTGAAAGACAGAGCCAAATCTTTGCATATCTGGAGAAGAAAACCCAAGGCAACCTTCTACGAAAGAACGTTTTATCAAAAAACACTTAATCCTCAGTATCTCTCAGGATTTGACCATTCGTGAACAAAATAAATCACACCAATGAAATTTACTTCCTTCTAAGTTAGCACTACATTTGCCCACTTACTTACTGGCTCACAAATTCAGTAACTTTCAAAGAAGTCTCCCTTCCAGCCACTTTGACACTTCATTCTTCCTTTCCTGAGTAGTCTGCATCCTTTAAATGTAAGCCAACAGAAAGAGCAAAGCCAACAAAAACATTTAACTATATGCGGGGATGCAAAGCTCTGTCCATCCCAGTCTCTGAGCCCTGTGTTTACCAACCCTTCGTACCCCTCTGCCCCAACCATTAGCGCTTCAGGTTCGCAGCTCTGGCAGCTTCATTTGTCAAACCTACCAGATATTATCCACATGCCACACTTAAAAATGAAACTAAATGACAGCACATCATTCATTATCCTTCCACTTCCAAGGGCATTTTTAAACAAGTGAGAAGATAACCAAATATACTATAATATCTCCCTGTTTTTTTTCTTCCTCATCGATTATGCTTGCTATTGATATAGAATAGGAATAATACAATGTATAAATTATGTACATGCATTTATAGAGGAACATAAGGGAAATTCATACACAGAAAACCAATAGACTGGATGGCATTTATATTGATCTATTTCTACATTTTTGTATGAAATATTCAACAACACATAGAAAAGAATGCCATTTAAAGTCTACAAATGTTATTTTGTTATATCTGTTGGTTTTTTGGCTTTTTAGTTGCAATTTTCATTACGACTCAAGCAATTAATTTTAGAAGCATGGATAAGTACATGCAAAGAACATAGTTTCCATTATTTCCTTCATTCCAGAAAGCTTATTGTAAAAGCTACCATCATCTGTAAGGAACAGGGGGGGAAAAAAAAAGCCAACAACAACAAAAAAAGTAACAAACCAATAATAATAAAACCACACACACAACACACCCCACACAACACAGAACTTAAGAAGTTCTTAACTTGTATTATTATGCTTGGAAGTGGAGGGAGAAATTAATTGGGTTCACTTTACGTATTTTAAGCAGGATATTGCTGACAGTATCTCCACTGGGTTTAGTTCAGCCCCCTCCCAGCACTGACACCCTGGTGTTCCCCACGGGCAATGACCAGCACACAAACACCGATGGCTCCAGCCCTCCCCGGTGGGCCAGACCACAGTTCCAGGCACGGACATGATATAGACCCTTATATTGTCTTTGAGAGCCAAGGAAAAAGAGAAGAGAAGCCTCAGCAGGCAGATGGAGCTGTGGTCTCACATGTTCGATCCAAAAGCTACAAACATCGCTGCTCCCCATTGCATCCTCTGCACGACCACAGCCCAGAAAAGCACAGAGTCTGGGCGCTTCGACGCAACCTCATTTAGAGAGCACATCTTTCAACCAGCGTCTGCTGGTCAAAGAGCAGATGCAGGTAGATCCGGCCAGAGAACGGGCCGTCAGTTTGACCATCCCCATTTGGCTCTGGGCTGTTCAAAATGCTATTTTCTCAGCCTAGCAAAGGTCAGACGGGTCCATCAAAAGCCGGGTTCCTGCGGAGCTCTCAGCCCTGGCAGCGTGCCTGGTTACATTGTGCTGGATTTACAGCAAGTAGTGCCACAAGCCTCAGGAACATAATAGTTTATGTCTGTTAATGATCTAACTCAGTTTATTACACAGATCTTGACATTTTAAATTAAATTACACTCTTAAAGTAAAGAAGCATACAAGAAACCATAACTTTGACAAACCATAACTTTAACTGAGGCCAATAAAAGTAATCCTTGTACCAAGCAGTAACGCTGTCGCATGACTGCATGTTCACTGACTATCATCATTTGTTCTCCAAGTCAGGATTTCCGTTCAATCCTTGCAATTAGCTCAGTAGGTCAAAATTGGAAAATACCACATTGCATTTGAAGAGCTGAATACTGCTGCCGTCCTTGAGAGTTAAAGCAACGTTGAGATGTTCAGACTTTCCGATCCAACATTCCCCTTTCCCTCTATTTGAATGACAGGCTCCATGCATCAGTAGTGGCAAGATCCATCCCACCCACTGGTGTGTCATTCTCAGCTTCCCACTAATGTTTGCTGGAGGATATTTTGATTTATTCAAATAGGTGCCCTGCAAAACACCCATCTCACCAGAACAGACATGACGCTGCGGGAGGCTTTGACTTTGCACATCTTCATCAGTTATCCCCAAAGCCTGTGTTGTCTTATTTTTGGAGAATGACTGTGCTCATTCCCTCTTCATTTGAACTGTATTTAATAATAACATGCATCTTGACCTTCTATAGCATATACTGCCCACCAGTGAAAATCAGGTCTCATACAACTCTCCGCATGAGATGGAGATTTCGTCAGGATTCCAGTGGAAGGAGCCCAGAGAAATTAAGAAATAGGTCCTACATGCACAAAGCTATGTGGCATAATGAGGAACTGGTCAGAGAACAACTCATTTTCTTGCTTTAAACTTAACCCTAAGTATATCTCTCTTAAGAAGGCGAACGTTCTGTTCTCACAGGTGGACAAGGAACAGAAGGTGTTTGATAGCAATCCTCAAGCTTTGAAGCAGCCCATGGAGCTGCAAACGAGGCAAGAAATCTCTTCTTAAAGGGTTTGTTTCAATGGCTTCTGAGATCAAGTGATCTGATCTACCCTGACACATGGGCTCCTCTCCTCTCCGCTCCCTCCCGCTGGGTTAAACTCCGCTTTGCGTCCTTCCATCTGCGCTGTCACACACACACTTCGCTGGCTAAACTCTGCACTTCTTAAGCACAGAAACATTTAACAGACCAGTCTGAGATCAATGAACGAGGAAATCCTTCCACGATGTGCTGAAATCACAGAGGTTAATGTCAAATTGTAACCTTAGCTGAGAATGAGGCCAAGATATGGCAAAGCCTTCTCTCCTGAGGCAACCTGCTTTGCATCCAACAGAACAGGAGAAACGTACCCTGCACTGCAAAGCTTTTTCCTTTTCAAAAGCTAATAAACCCATCTCTCCTCCTTTACAGATTGCACCCCATTTGTTCTCACTACTCCAAATTACACGGTAAGGTTTCAGTTAAGTTTAGGCAGAGGCGTGATGCCAATGCCATCTTCTGTGTGCTGCCAAACATGCTGTAAGCACACAAACACCTACCTGTGAACATGCAGATGATTTATATAAACATATGCACACATACAAATTTACTTTATAAGCAGAGGCAGACCACACCTCGATCTTCCAGTCTGCACAGAGACCCAACTCCTACACCACTGGGAATTTCTAGATACGTTCAAACTTGAAGTCAATCCTGGGCGTGCTTTGACCTCTGAATTTTTGGGCCTAAGGCAGATCCAAACTCGCACAGAAAGGTCTCACAGATATCTGCTCAATCTCCAAATCAGACCTTATATTTGGAAGAAACGATTTAGCCATGGTAGTCAGCAAAAGTATCACAGCACTTCATGTAAAAATGAATTAGCAGCCTTTGGAACAAAATTGTTTGATATTTGTTATTTTTATAAAGGAATTTAACAATAACCCAAATCAGGAGAGACCTAGCATAGCTAATAAAATCCATCTGAGGAGACATTATAAAATTCATTAGGTCTTTGTCTCCACCTACTGTATGGAGGAATAATACTCATAACTCCCTGAAGGATACAGAGAAAGATACTGAATACCTTTCTCCTTATAAAAACCCATCATCTATTTCATGTAGATGACAGTACTCCAACCTCTACCAGTTGTTAAAACAACTGCTGTTAAAAACCTAACACTGAGAGACAATCACAATGGCTTCTTTTACTAAGAACAGATCATTAGCCCATAATTATTGCAAAGTGGCGAGTGTTATGGTTTTAGGGTACAGTCTTCATTTATAATAAAAAGGTTTTGAAATACAAAGAAACTGTTGAAAATACCTTACGTAAGTGTAAGAGGTGATTTGGAAACTTCCTGAACAAGAATGAAAATGAAAAGGCTTCATAATATTTGATTCAATTTCTTTAATGACCAACAATTATATTCCAAAAAAAAAAAAAACCAAACCACTGCAGGATTGCAGTCTAAACCTGCACAGGCCTGTGAGCACTCTCAGCTGTAAAGGTAAAAGGAATTAAATAGAACACTCTTAATTAAAACTGCCAGTCTGTCAAAATCTGGAAGATATTCCAGAGAAGTCTGATCTATGGTTGCTCTATATAATACTTTGCACTTTCCTAATTTGACAAAACAAAATGCAAGTCATGAATCTTCCGTAAAGATGGTCCTTTCCTGCTATTGTCGCACTCGTCCAACAGCCTATTTCTTTCCTACCTGTCACTAAATTTCTGTACAATCAGAAGCTAAAATAAAGCTTTTCGTTGCTATGAAATTGGGAAGACTGGTGCCAGACTCTGCTTGAACAGAAACTGGGGAAGCCCCAGGAGTCCATTAAAAACTTGATTGAAACGGTCGGGCTGATGACAGAGAAACGGCCAACCCGCGCAGCCAGGGGCACGGACGCACCCCAGGCAATTCGGTGCTTTTATTCATTCAAACCACATGATGCTTCCAATCCTCAGAATGTGTTCAGGCAGCAGGTTCTAAAAATGCCAGAAAACTGAGCTTTGAAGCACACTGGTACTGGTGAACAAGCTCTCTCAGAAATGCCCTGGATATACCCAAGTATGTCCTTGTAAAGGTACATATGGGAATAATTTTGTTTTCACGAAGAACTATCTTGCCTGCATGTTGCAGATCTGTGAGGGCTTTCAGCTAGCTTCAAAACTTTCTAGGATTTAAATAACCAGTTCCCTGTTTATTTAATATGAAAAAGAGGATATGGATACTGTGGCAATATCAAGTTTTAATCCCTTTCTCCTCTCTGTACAAAATTATATCGATTGTTTTTACTTGGACTCAAGAGCCTGCAAAGAGGATAAATGCTCTTACAGAGCAGATAGACCTAAAGGTAGCAAAGGCTTAAAAGAAACATCCATTAGTTATTTACATATACACAAATGTACGTGTTAAAATAGTTTTAAACCATAAGCAGAAGCTCCACATGGGATAAAAAAGGTTTGACAATATGCAGAAAACGTATGGCCAAAACAAGAGTCATCTTTGCATAATAACGCTAGAGGACACGACAGGAAACGCCTAAACACGGACTCTTTTGTGCTCAATACAAAGCGAACAACCCCTGACAAAAGGGAGCAGTGTCAGAAGCACTTGATCCTTGACCTTTGCTGGGCAGATGTGCTGCTGGTGCGGCCAGATGCCAGAGCAAAATAATCTGATTTTATTTCCTCTGTTTCACTTTGTATTGTTTTTATAACCTCGCTCATCTTATCATTTATTGAGCTCAGTGAGGAAAGCGGCATAGAATTGTCTAACGGGATCTCACCAGGGGCTTATGTCCACCCCTTCACATCACAAATAACAGGTTGTATTTTCCAACAGATTCATGAACATTCTGCAGCAATCGGCCACCATGAGAACGGTGGCAGGACCTGCACTTGAGAGGAAACGCGCCCTAACGGAACAATAATGGCATATCTTGGCCATAAAGGTCATTCCTGCTTAAGCTTTGCATTTACTAGCCAAGGTATATTTTACAGCAGAAATGTTCAGAAGTGCAAGACCAGTTTCAAGAACAAGTGGGCATAAGCCACTCATATAAACACAGATAGTGGCTCTAAGGACCACTTGAAGGACAAGTTAAATCACATGCAGTCTTGCTCAACAGAAAAAAAAAAATATGTATGTACCATTTAACAGTGGTGCAGATACCATATTTTGCCAGATACTATCAGAGAGAGATCTCCTGTAAAATTAGACGATTGCTACAGTGTCAGTTTTGTGATAGTAAACAGGCAACAAAAAGGATGAGACAAAATATATAGAAAAAAAACCCCACAAAATAAGAATCTGTAAACAGGAGCATTAAAACACAGTCAATAGAAGTGTTAATAAAAACAGAAATTAGTGTAATTAAATAATCCGTACAGCATCTGACAGCAAAGCACATTGGTATACTTGTCATTTTACCAAAGGAACAAGGAGATAGTTAAAACTACTGAGCTGTTCAAAAAATTAGCCCTAAATGTCATCCTAGATGTAATGATAGAATCAAGACAAAATTAATGCTGAATCCTCAATCATACTTATTTTTAAAGCAAATAATCTATCTAGCCACAAGTCCCTATTCCTAGATTGCAGTCCCCATGAAGAGATGCAATGAGATCCCTCGGGTGGAAATTTGTAATAGGCAAGAATAAAGAAACTTATTTGTTATTATTAGAACATGGAGGATATTTGATAAGACATGGAGAAAACAGCTGTTGCCTACATCATTAAAATAGCATTGAATGGTCAAACAGAACCTGCATGGATTAATCATGGGAAGAAGTGCTAAAAATAAATATCCCTCTCACATCAGTGTCATGTCTAAGGTACCATAGCAAGTACAGCAAAACAGGATGCCAGGCACACTAAACTAGAGAAGGGAGAGCTCTCAGCTCCGTTAGGTTACGCTTCAATTAATCAAAGAGGAAGTAATCAAGTCAAATCCTCAAGCTTTTACATGAGGTGGCCACGGCCGTAATAGTCAAAGAACGCATTTCTTCTTTTCCTTAGCTAGCATCCATTGCTGGGGCTTAGTACTTCAGGTAGAAACAAAACCTAAATTTAACCCCAGGCAGAAGCAGCCACTAGGTACGAAAAAGACAAAGGAGGAAAAGAAACCTTCCAAAATGGAAAATTCAAGCAGATAGTGGAACACAAACCATAGACGTAAGCCCTGAAACCAGTAAAAACCCTACTGGCAAGCCCTGAGGACTGAACTGTGGTGGAAGCCAGTGCTGAAGCCTTCGCAATATCCAGCACCAAGGTAAGCTGAATGGGAAGAACTAAGCCGAACTTGAAAGGATATGTAACAAAAGGAGGTTGTTTCCCAAGTACCTGCAGTCTCAATTATGGACCAGTTAAGTCCATTAGCAGGACACTGAACTCAGCCCTTTTGTTCAGGGGCAGTCAGGAGCACAAAGGATGGGTGTTACCAGTTTCCCCAGTCCTATAAAACCAACAGCCACGCTGCTACGTGCTGGCAAAACATCCACATCTGCCCCCTCTTCAGATGGAACTTCATGAAATGACAGTTACCTAACCTGTAAGTGCCGAAGTTGTGGCTGATTTAAGAAGCCAATAGATACATCCTTTAACGAGTTACGTGCTGTGGAGGGATGGAAGGTGCCCTGCGCAGCCCGTACCCGGGAAGGGCTTCCCCTCGCTGCCAGCGGTAGGTCCCAGTTTTAGGCTGTCACTTCTCCGCAGCACAGAAACCCTCTTGCACTTAATGGGACAGATGATGAAACTCCCTGTTTGTTGGTCTGGGAATTTAACCTGCGTACATAATTAGAAGCACCATCGATAAAGCTAGCACTCAAAATTGCAGGCAGGACTCAGACACACAAAGTATTCCTATAGGGCTGCAATGCACTTTATAGACCACATAATAAAGCCTGTCCTTAAAACAAACCCCAGATCTGTCTGCCTGAAGAACACTTCTCTCTAAAAGACCAAATGAAATCTAGTCCACCAACACAAGTGCAGATAATAGAATTAAATGTAGTTCTTATCTAGTAGACAGGCAGCCCCCCCTCGGAAACACTGAAGTGGCTTTATCTATAATAGAATGTCTGACCAATCCCACTGAAAAGATCAGACTTCTGGCAAACTACAAGTGGCAGAGTTAGAGGCTGAATCAAACAAATCAAGTACAAATGATGCAGAAAAGCTAGAATTAAAACAGAAGAGGTGTTTCAGACCAGGAAAACAACGGCCTGTTTGAAGAATACGGAACTGAAGGTACTGATAAATGTAACACTGAGAACAAGGTGGGTCTCGTATTCCAGAAAATCCAGTAGTGACAGCAGACAAGAAAACAACGACAGCTTCTGAATTAGCCCTGTGGCTATTTACAGGCTCCACCTTTGTGCATTCATTTCAGATTACCACTTGTCCCACTTCAGTCTGTGATATAATGAGCTGACTGCAGCCGAAACAAAATTTGCAAACTTTTCTTCTCCTGTGCTAAGGACAACGCAGCAACTGGGATTCCTGTTCCAGACCTGTTCCCTCCTGGCCTACCTCAGGTTTGCACATAGCGACAAGGGCTTGTTCCAGCAGATCAGCACTCCAGGTGCTATTTTGTACAACATCTCACGTGTTCATACTTAATTATGAAACCTGTATTTATAGCTTTATTTTGCCTGTGAAGTAAGAGCTTACGAGATGGGTTAAACCAATACGGAAGAAGCATTTCTTCTTCCACAAGAATCCCTTGGCCGTACTTGGCTTAAAGGAAGCTGTTTCCATCACTAAAACCAATTATTAGGGTTGTGTGCTTTGCAGCTTTTTTTAGTAGGTTACAGTTTCTTCTGCCAAGCTGGGAAGCTCTGCTGTGAGCAGCTGGTACTCCCAGGATTAACAACCCCACCACAAATTTATTCTCTAATACTTGAGCCTCCGATGTCTACGTTTGCAATACAGAACCACAGAGGGTCAGTATCACACGTTCCATCCCTGTGCCTACAGAGACTTACCGAGCTTCCCAAAATGACCTTTGTTACAATGGGATTTAAACTGGTGTTCTTGGAAGCAGCAGATGGTCAGGACGAGCTGCTGCCATCAGCAGTTTTCCTTTAGTCTGTGAAATTATTCACAGTCCCCTCAACGGTGGAGGCATTTTCTCAGCTCAAGAGCTAAAGTACACTAGTTAAAAAGATGGGACAAAACAAGTCAAGCAGTAGTGTCTTTAAAAGACACTAAAATGGGCTGGATTTTGCAGTTATATAAGGGCAAGAAGCCACTATCTCAATCTGATGTATGAATCAAATGCTGTACCGTATCAACAGGAAATATGAACACATTTCCTTCAATTATTTCCTCTTGAAAATCATTCCCTGTAGGCCTCAAAGGAAACAACAGATGCGCCCAAAGCAAGTTCTAGTTTCTTTGCTGGCCTGTTCAAAGAAAATGAAAACACTCTGGTTTGGTTTGGTTTTTTAACACCTCGCTATTTAGACAAAATTTCTCACACAGAGAATACTTTACAAACAGGCCAGCAGCATTATCGCTACCTGCAAAATGGCATAATGAGAAGAAAAGCAAGGACAGCATTAGTTGTACCCAGGTCTCCTTCTGAGTCACCATATTACGCGACACTACTAAGCCTCCCCCACAATACAAACCCAGCAAGAATATCGACCTGCAGTAGAACCTGCTGCCCTTTGAACGGTATCTTGTACTGTACGTATAAAAGGAGGATCTTGTTAAAGATTATGTATTTTTAACCAAGAGATCTTCGACACTTGTGCTAAATTCTCACACTTATTTATGTACTGCCAATGTGTTTCTTGCGTGTGTAAAATATTTACAGTCTTGGTCCTGCAATGGGACTCTTCTTCCTCCAATAATTTGAGCAGGCTGAAATGCTGATGCTCTGGGCTTGAATTGCTGTTTTATGTGTTACCTTATGTTGGTTTTAATTGCCTAGAGTGACACGCTTGTGTCAACACAGAACAGGCTCAGTGCAAGACTCACAATGGAATTTGAAACACTGTAGTGCAGGAACACTGGAATCCAGGAGCTTGGTTTCAAATCCTTCCAGGAAGATGCTTTCTGAGAAGTCTGCATCTGGTTTTCTAATCCCAGGGAAGTTTGAGAGTATTCAGACCAAGCTTTACATTAAGCCCCTTCCCTAACAAGCAGGGCCAAGACAATCCAAGTTACATTTGCCAACATATCCCTAGAGAGTGCAATGCATCTCTGCTGTAAAATCCTCGTGCCATGTTTTACAACTGTGGCATCAGTTTTAACCTTAAAAGGAAACTTAAAACAAATCTTTTAAGTTTACAATGATTTAAAATACAACAAGCTTGTCAAGGCAGCCATTCAAGGCAATTTCTCCTGAAATAACACCACAGTCAAGATAGATAAGGCTGATTGTAATTAAAGGTACAGGCTGAAAAAACAAACTTGATTTATAGAGTGTGTAGAAAATGGCTTCTAAAAAAGGCAGGTTTGCTTCCACAGAATTCTGTTAGTTTCATCTTTATTAAATACGGTGGGACATCTCCCACAAGCATAGTGAAAAAATATATTAAGACTGAAGTGGTGTTCTTTTCTCAGCCATGGGAGAAATTTTTAAGTCCAGTAAGTATAACTTCAGAGTGAAATAAAAAAAATTAGAAACTAATCAGGGCCATGAATCAGTCTCACTGGGGAGCAACAGGGCTATGCAGAACACAGCTCTGAATTGCTACCAGCGTTAGAAATCCAGCCTGGGGATCTGTCACTTGCTGATGAAACTTGGTGCCAGATGAAAATACGCTGAGCAGGGTGGACAATTTTTTGCTGCCCTCTGCAGGGAAGCGTTCAGGATTGCCATCTACCGCTGAAACCTGGGAAGCAATAAATAGGCTCACAAAATAATCTGTGCTTTTTCAGAGGAACTTTTAAAATTTACTGGTGCACCGTTATTTCAACAGTAATCTGTACTCAATTTATACTTATTAAAATTGCATTTATAAACAACAATTTTATTTGATGAGTCAGTTACAGTCATACTTATAGTTTAATTTCTGTTTCTCACTGAATACAATGAAGCCACTATATATCCAAACCTGACAAACTGGGCATAGTCAATTCCCACTGCCATTCCGCAGAGTCAAGTGCGTGTTCTAACTAAGGCAAGGCTCACAAAGCAGCACCTTCCCTCTCTTTCTCTGATACACAGCAGTGCACAGAATGAAAAAACACACCCAAGGCCTCAGAGAGCACAGCTTCGGCTTTTGTGTAGCGAGAAGAGTCTGTTACCTGGTGCTTTCTGCTGGATGCATGTGTTCTGGAGGCATGCCCAAACCCGTTTTGATGGAAATACTACTCCATCATATAAGAATAAAGGAACAGACCCTCTTTCTTGCAACCTCAATACCAGGCTTCCATTCTTTACTTCGATTGCTTGCTAGGTACCAAGATGTAACCAGGAACTGCAAGGTACCAGAAGAAAAGACTCAAGCTCTTATCCTCCTCTGCTCTCAAGGAAAAGATTAAGCAACTATCACCGTGTCATTCACTTCCTCCTTCCAAACTGATGTGTAAATTATTTCAGTCTCATACATTGGATTAAAAAAATAAAAAAAGTCTTCCAGTGGTAACTGTTAACTCCTCACCTGAGAATAAACCAACATAGGTATGGTGCTTCAGCAGTGTCAAAACACAAAGCCATCAAGAAGTTGTTGAGATAAGTGATTAATTAAACACGAGCATTACTAAATTATTGTTATTCAAACGACCAGCCATTCAATCCACTTATATACTTCATTTGAGAACGTTTCCTTTAACACCAAAGCAAAGGCAAGAAGGATATGCTTCTAGTTCCAGCTGCCCTCTTAGAGGCTTTATGGAGGTATTTTGTGTCCACATCTCATTTGCCAAAGCACAATCAAAAACAAAGCAAGCATATCGGCAGTATCATGAACCTTAACTCTCTACTGTTTGCAGGACACAGAGATTATATACTGCATGACACTACATAAGAACAGGTATTTTCCTTGTTATTGCATGTCTGATGTCACATAAGAACGTTATACAGACAACGGTGAGACTGGAGGATAATACGGCCACATACAAGAAGGTCTGATGTGGGGAAGTCTTTGGGAGGCAGTCTTCAGCACCCAGCATTCCTACTGGATGCAGCAAGCCCTGCTGTATGGCCACATGTGTATTTGCAAAATGTGTTTCACATATTTGTAATTCCTTTATACTGAAATACACGAAAAATAAAACCAAACCAACTCATTCTGTATTTGTCATGGCTAACTTTGTTAAACACCAGTATTAGATATGGAATCACAAACTGCAACGTAGTAATACAACAGAGAAGCTGGAAGGAGTAAGAGTTTTTAAAGCTACCCAAAGCAATTTGGCAGCATCGAATGAAAAAGAAAGAAAACTACAAGTTACACAGATACACAGGGAACAGCATGTCAAAACTTGCAAAGTTTGGCAAACAAGTTTAGAAATTAAATACTTCCTCCCCAGCTATTCATCAGCAACAACACAGATCTATATAACACAAACAAAAAGTCAAGAAATGCATTGACTCCTTACAGCTAGAACCTGCGCTCTCATTTCCAGAGGTCAAACACGGTCAATTTATAAACAGCTCAGAAACAGTCTAAGCCAAACTTTGGCGACGGTGGAGCATTTCTGGCCTTATGCAGAACTCTGCAAGCAAACCAAAGGACTTGACATGACTCAACTGGTGAAGAACATCATCCAACTCAGAAGCCCAACTTAGTTCTGACCAGGGTCAACCTCATTCCTCAGCATCATCAAACTGGCCAATCTCAGTCACTCTAACTGGTGGTGTAAAAGTAAGGGAAGCTGCATGATGACAGCCTGGGTTGTAAAACGAATCCTCTCGCCATGAGTATGAGGCCAAAAGATTATTTTCCTGAAAGCTTCCACAGCAGAGATCGCCAGCATCTAAAGAAGATCAAAGAAAAGATTTAAACCACGGGAGATACTTGGAAAACCATTGGTATAGAACAGCAGATTATTTTGCAGGTCTACAGCATCTTCCAGTTAAACATTTCAATTTGATGTGCCAGCACTCATGAGTTAGACCTACAAACAGCAAACAGCTGAATTTGTCGATGTCTTCGTTTTAATGAGGGTTCTTGCCACAGAGATAAAACAGTTTTCCAAAAAGCTCAATGGTACACCTGGATTCAGAACATCCAACACCAGCTCTTAGAACAGTTCTGTTTTCTCCAGGCATAAAAGGCTCAAAAAACATTACTTTTGCTTCCCCTCCCCACTCCTGCTGTCTCCATAACCACATCCCAATTAGGAGCCCTCCAAACCTATTAAGAACTGGGTCACTGGATGGAAGGGTGGGGTCGTATAAAATTGAGCTCTAAACAACATTTCTACTAGGCTAGAATTAAGCCTAATAAGCCTGTTATTTAACCAACACAGCACGAAGTACTTTTACAGAAGCGAAAGATTTCTTGGCAGCAGATGCTGAAAGGACTAAGCAAACGAAAAGCCCAGAGCAGGGGGCAGCAGAGCACCCAGCACAGTACATCCGATACCTGTCAGCTTTCCAGTCACACTGCCAAACGAGCCATCAAAGCAAGTGTTCTAAAAAAGTTTCTGAAAAGCCATAAAATGACAGACCGAGCATGGGTTTTACGTGAAGGAATTAAAAACTCACACACACTTGTATTCAGTATCCTTCACAAGTACCTGAATCCCACAATCACAACTTCCTTCAGCTGAGTTTGTGAGGGTTTAAAGAGCGTAAGCTGCAGGTAGGGATGAGTTAGTTAAACAAATCAAAACATTCCATAAATCTGAGCAAATGAGAGATTAACAGGAAAGCCCAGAATGAAAGGGAGGGAAACATCTGAAAAGATATGTGAAAAACCAATACTGTATTTCCTTTTAAAAATCAGCACTATTTTATAGGAAGGCTGCAAAAACTTTCCCACTTCCTTCTGTTATCAAACAATGGAATTTGAATAAAACATTAATGAGAAGAAAATGGAAATGGTACTATTCTGCAGCAAAGACACAGCAGGTCACCGCTGCTAGCTAAACTCCATCCACCCGTTCCATCCTCACGCACAACCTGGCAAATGGAAACCTGAGACTCTCAGATCAACACGAGTCAATGGTAAAACAGTTTACAAACCAGAGAATTAATATGACTCTAAAGACGTGAATGAAACTGGATCTATCCCTTGCTACCTTTGTCCATGGGACTGATAACATGCACAACCACTTAAGAGGATAAAGCTTCAAAACAAAAAAAAAGAAATCAAACAAACACCGAAAAAAACTTACCAAAAGAAGCCCCAAAACCAAACCACACACCAAGCAACCCACAGCAAAAGCAACAGCAATCATACTCAGAGACTGAGTGCTTGTACTGCTCCCCTCCAAAGAACTCCATTACAGCGTACAGTCTGGATGAGTTTTCTTGGAAAAATAAAAGCGTTCACAGTAAAAAGTTACATTCCTGCATTCCATGTACGTTTCTCTTCTTCAAAATAACAAAGATATACTACTGAGACCTTGCTTCTCCAGAGAAACCTGATACACACATACAATTCTTCTTACCGTTCCACTCCCTAAGCATTCAATTGCTCAAGCAAGAGTTTCATACGAACTTCGCAACACTGCCTTTAAATTCTGTATTTGACAACAAAGTTATGCATTACAAATCGACGAGGTCAACAACAACAAAAAAATGCTTCCCAAAATAGAACATGTAGTTATTTAAACACATTCTCCGGCAAAGCACCTACCTCCAATCGCACACTAACCGAAATGCAAGTAAATTTGTACTCACCATAAGGACTACATTCAGAGTCCTCCAATTCTTTATCCCAGTCCTCCACCTCGTACACAGAAGCAGTTTGCAGCTCTGGAAAAGTTACAGCCTCAAGCATACGGGAGACTTCACCATCCAGGTCTTCTAGGTCAGGATGTACATGAGCACAGTCAGCAGGAGAGTCACTGACATCACTTTCATTGTGAGAAACAGAGGATTCACTTTCTTCAGATTCACTATCAGGAACATTTGGAATTTTCTTCAGCAAATATTCTAAAAACAATAGAAAGACCCAACAGAGATACTTTGGAATTAAACAGGAACAATTAAATTCTTAACATGCAATAATTCAGCCAGGCAGATGAATGCACTTGGTCATTACTAATCTAATTATCATATATGAAATTACTTATATATGTAGTATCACTACAATGCTGCTTCAGATGCTTGGGAACATCAGACAGAGGCTTGCATCAAAACATTAGCCCAAGTCAGGATTTTCCACAGACTCTTGTTGGAAAAGAACTGTTTAAACTAGGGCATATGACCCACCAATCATGTTTCACCACATTCACCTGTTGGCATTTTAAAAAAATTGGTATGTTCAAAACCCACAGGTTTAATTTACAAAAAAAAAAAAAATTTTTTTTATAGTATTAATTAATTACTCTTGCACCTCAGCATACACAAATATCTACATGGAAATAATTCAGCGCAGTAACTGAAGAGGCGCTTCCCATGCCTCACCAAAGAATTTTAAGTGTATTTCCTCAAGCAGAGTGTAAGTTTCATTACTCGCCACCTGCTTTGTTTTGCCGTAACATTTCAGGCTTACCTTTTCTGGGCTTCCAGATCATAGTTTCTCTGTTATTAGGAAGCTGTTCCTCCTCAAAGCTTGTGGGCTCAGCTGCAGCAGCCATCACCTACGAGACAGTTTTAAATAATCCAGTAGCACCTTTAATTGATCCCTCCAGTGAGGCTCACGCAACTTCCACTGCATTTGGGTGCTTCTGAGCCCTTGAGCGTGACCCGTGTGTTTGTTCCCTTGGTGAACAGAGGTTTTAAAGCAGAGAGGCTTTCACTTCAGAAAGCAAATCTCTTCGGGGATGGCTCATCAGTCACCCCGGGCAGCGGCCGACACAGGCCTGCCAGCCCCCCCACAACCCCGCTGCCACCCTGGGTTTTGGGAACAGGTCCCAAAATGTGCCTGGGTAGGAGCTGCATCAGACCGTGAAGGCTGCAGAGACGCGAGGAGCGGGACAAGTACAAGCACTAAAGATTGTGAACCAGCCGCCACGGGGACGGGAGAGGGCCAGAGCGTCCCGCAGGCCTGCGGAGCTCGAGGAAGATGGTGGATGCGCACCTGGGGAATGGAAGGGAACACCTCCAGTGGGTTTCACGGTCCCCAGAAGGAGAGGAAGGGAAGGGTGAGTTACTGCCACTCCAGCAAGGATGAACCCAGTGAAGGAAACTCCTCCCGGTGCGGGCAGCCGGGCTCCCGGGTGCTCCAAGGGCCGAGCCCGGCTCGCCCGAGGCCGCGTCTGCCGCTCACAGGGGCCGCGGCCAACGAACAAGGGCAAAGCGCCGCATCCTTCGAGCAGCCCCGCACCGGCGGGCCCCGCCGCCCCGCTCCCCGCCCCGCCGGACCCCACCGCACCTGCCGAGGCGGCGCTGCCGCCAGCCGCCCCGCGCCGGCCGCGCTGAGCGGCGCTCCGAGCGCGCAGCCGTGAGCCGCCGCTCCGGCCGTTCCCGCCCCGCCGGGGCCGCTCGTCCCCTCAGCGCCGGCAGCAGCGCCTGCGCCGCAGGCAGCCGGCGGCCGCGGGCACCGTCAGGCGGGCGGTCCCCGAGGCGGGGCGGCCGCAGCTGCAGCCGGTGAGCGCAACGGCCGCGGCTCGGCCCCCGCTGGCCGGGAGCGCGGGGGGACCGCGGCCGGAGGGGCGGGAGCTGGATGAGGCGCCTCAGCGTCCGCCGGGCCCGCGCTCGGCTCAGCCGCACTTGTTCACATCCAACGCTTAACTTCTCATTGCTATTGGACGTTTTGTGTAGAGAGGACAACGGTCTGACTCGAGGGGAGAAAAAAAAGCAATTAACCGGAGGAAAAACGGTGGAGAAATACATAAGAGCTGTAAGAAAACACCTTTACACTCATAAAGTTGTAAATAAAATATCAGTGCCCCTCCAGGCTCTGCGGCTCCTTCATCTTGCCAAAGGTAACAATATCCTGTAGGCCTCGCGCTAGCAGCACGCTGACAGGGAGCACCTGTGCAGGCCTGGAAGGCGCGTCATGCACAGGTGGAGCTCAGGGTTCTATTAGGAGACGTGTCACTGGCAGGTGCTGCAGCTCCTGAAGGAGTGCAAGCTCATTCACACCTGTAGTGAACCAGAACAGGTGACACAAATGGCCAACTTTCAGAAAGGGAGGGGTCAGCAGCTTTGCTGGACTTCAAAACACAAAAGAGGATTACAGATGACTTCAAGGTTAGGAAATAAATACCATCATTTTACAGAAGTGTTCCTCTTCTCATTCTTCAACTCAATGAGATATGAAGACCTCCCACAGCTATAGTTTCCATGTTTGTGGGGTTTTTTTGCATTTATGTGCTATAACATTAGCTTTCCAGAGTGTAAAAGCCGATGCCTTATGACTATTCCATCTGAATGTTTAGGCAGGGGGAAGAGTTTGCCCTCAGAAGTTTCAATGAAAAAGACCCTCAGAGAGGCCTTTGCTTTCTCATCAAACTGTGCACTTTAACTTGCCCCTGGCAGGATCAACACTAGAAACAACTCCCAACTGGGCAGATGATTTTTTTTTAATCCACATATGCAAGAATATAAAGAAGGTACACTTTAATATGATCCAGGCACATATTTACCTTTGTACAAAGAAGTTAAAAAAAAAATTCCACATTGTCATGTTGTTACTATTTATAGTTTTTCATAAATGTCCAGTTTGCAATAAAGTGTATTTAGAAACAAAGTCTTCCACCAGGTCTCCCTGCAACATCTTCATAGCTCGCCAGTGAATGCTCCCACAGTTCTCTGGTTTGCCTTGGGGATGACTTAGCTCCTCTTTGATATAATCCAGCCAGAGATCTTTCAAAGAAAAACAGAAGTTCTGGTTAGATTTTGACTGGATATTATTTAACAAACATATCAAGCCTAACCTAGAAACCCACTTTTTGCAAGCGTCCTTGATGTTAATGCAGTGAGGTTTACTTTGGGAGACTACAACCCCCTGCCCCTTGAGGACCAAAGGCCTGGTTTCTATTCTTAGCTGGAACAGCGAGGTCCTAAGAAAAATGCAGCAGTAATCGAGCTGTTTACTTTCTTAAAAAGAATACTGCAGAAATCTTGATTATAAAAACATAGCTCCATACTGTTCGCAAAACCAAATCAAAGGTGATGCAAATCCCTTACACCAGCATCAAAACCTTATTTGCTGTAGTTCTGCTGGAGCCATCCCACTGTAATGACGACCCTGGGCTGAAAGCGAGGGGTCGCTGCAGTGTCGTGCACTTAATGGCACAGAAGCAGCTCGCCCCACGCTGCATGACAGCAACAAGGGCAGAACAAACAGCTGCTTTTTGAAAAGGATGGAAACAAAAGAGGCGGCGCTGAAGGAATAAATAAATAAATAAAATCTCCTTACCGGAATCCATTGAACCAAACTCTCTCAAGGCACGTTCATAGTATTCTCTCAGATGAATCATTTTGCAGGATTCCTAACAAAGGAAGGTATTAAAAGGCCATTTATTTTGTACAGAAGTGAATCTGCAGCTTGATTAGATTCTTACAAAGAAGGAGAGTCACGGTAATTACACGCGCACACGCACACTGCCAAAGATTAGTCACCATGGAACTTGGTTTTGTATTGTGTGCTATGAATCAGCTTTAGAAGACAAATATGAACTGATCACAAGCTAATGACACTGCTCACGAGCCCTCTGTTTCCTATTTAAACCCAAAGTTAGAAGTGTCTTTTACAAATACAAGGCATTAATTGGATATTCAACAACTTACTTGCTCCTTTTCTATCTGGATCATCTTCCTGAAGAAGTCAAGTGAAAATGGACGGTTTTCACACATGCTGAAGTAAAAACATAAGTAACTTTAGACTTCAAGCCTTTTAACATATACTCCAGAATAATGAGGTTTGAGGTTTGTCACCTGGTAAAGACTTTCTTAACTTTCTTATAACCACGATTTCTGTAAGTCCAGTCAAGATACTTTTCTTTCATAGTCACAGATTCGGCAGGAGTTGTGGCATGTAAGGATCTCTGCAAGTTTAAAAGGAAAAAAGCAAAGAAAAACAAACCAATCACATAAGCTACAATTAAAAGGCAACAAGGGAGAAGAAACCAACCTGGTCTAGTTGAAGATGTCCCTGCTCATTGCAGGGGGGGTTGGACTAGATGACCTTTAAAAGTCCCTTCCAACCCAAACTATTCTATGAAATAGCACCTTCTCCCTAATCAGGCATCTGACATAAAGCAGATTTCGTGAGACAAAATACTGAACAAAAGCATCCCAAATGATGCCTGAAGACATTTGTTACATGTCCATCCACACACATTGTTCCCGTTTATTTACATATTGTCATAAAAAGCAGATTTTGATTAGCTAAGTACCTGGTAGAGAGTTTCTGTGTCTTCCTTGCTCTTGGTTCCTTCACTCCATTCCAGCCAGAGGGTCCATAATGGCAAAGAGCCCTACAAGGCAAGCAGATAAATCAAATTATTGAAATACAGTGACTCTGATTTACAGAAACAGACAGCAACACATCCACAAGGTTCTGTATTACAGCTGCCGTAAAAAAAGTCTAAGAGCCATGTCTAAAGGACAACTTTGGACTGCACACTAAAATCACTTCTCATTTCCTTCCTCACTTCCAGGACAACTACTGCTTAGCTGGAGAACTGCAAGATGTTGCCAGGGATGAGAGACAAGTTCTTCTGCATCACCGAACCCTGCAGTACAAGGGTAACTTCTGAGAACAAGGAGGAAAGAAAACATCACCTCCTGGTCTCCTCTCCTCACTCCTTGTGTCCAGGGTTTGAAATGGAACTGTAAGAGAGCACGAAGCTGATTCAAGGCTTGAAGTATCACATGTGCAAACAGTGTACCAGGACAGTGAAGAAAAGGACACACATTTTTCAAGACACAAAGAATACCAGCTGACTGCTAGAAGGTTATGCAAAACGTCACTTGTGAGCATTCAGACTTTAAAACTGTGAATATGAAGCAAATTTGCAATTCGCTAATTCTCCTGAATGCCTTGTCCATATGACACATCAAGTTCTTATTTTTGACCTAAAAAATGGTAAAATTGTTAGGAACTCTGAATGCATCGTAAGTCCATAAAACCAGCACAGACCTTAGATTTTACGTGCTTAATGGCTTCTTCAAAACACTGGGTCACGCAGTCACTCTTCAGTTGGATCAGCACCTGCAGCCTCGTGTGCCACATTTCCACGGACTGGCTGAAGCGCTCAGTTGCAGCAGCTGCCGCCTCCGTAGCCTTCTCAAAGAGGTTGGACTCCAGTAACAGCTGAAGCTACAACCCAGCAGACACGGCTCATCAGCGCAAGACATTTGTAATACTTTCTTAAAGGCAAGGCCTTGATCAAAATGTTGCCCACCTTTCTATCTACTCAAAATGGTACAGACAGGCACACAAGTAATGCAGGACAGTATCACAATCTATTTTTCTGTGTCAGCTCTTACCCACTGCTTATAGAGAGCTTCTGGCAGCAAACTGGACTCATGGGCTTTGTTGAATACACTCAGGGTCCTCTCCAGCCTCTAGAACCAACAGAAAAGAAAAAGCAAAGAAAATAAGTATTATTCCTGCATATACCAGACCCCAGCATCACAAGAAGCCGAGTAGATCAGTGTACCCACATGTCACTGAATACGAGTTACATATCTAATGCTTTAGGTATCTACGTACATTCCAAGATAAAGGGGAAATTTGAACATTTGAATTACACTCCCTCCTTAAGGAATAAACGAACAACATGCCAATGTTTTTTTACGGTATTAAAAGTCAACCAAACTGCACAGGATGATTAGTTAATTCATTGAGTCACACTCCAGCACAGATACATAATTAAGGCACCTATGTGCCAGCACCCAACTTAGACTTCTTTGCAGGAGTCATTTTAATTCATGCTTTTCTTTGAACAAGCACAGGTTTGCAGGACAGTCAGTGAACATTAAGAAGTTTGCACTCTTAACTTCCACCCAAAGAGGTCACTGCCCCTTACTGACAAGGCTGGTTTATGCCCGTGTTATTCATGTTCAGGCCACTTGTGAGCCTGACGGTAAAAGCGATCCCCTCAGAGACTAGATGATTTTTAATGATGGCCGCAGGTAAGTATTTCTGATAAAATGTCAAAATATATTTGCTCCTTGTCTGATAGGTTACAAAACTCGGTAAAAATAGGGATGATTTCTTACTATGACTTCCTAATAAGCTTTTACCTTTTGCTTTAATTCTTCACTGTTGGTTTTCCTGTTGTATCTCTCTAAGCAAAAAGTGATGAAGCATTTCCACATGTCCTCTGTAGAAACAAAGGCATAATATCACACTTCATAGAATCACAAGAGTAAGCGCAAATATTTGTCTTTAAGGAATATAGAGAATCCAAGCACTAAGCGTTCGTGCCAACTTTGGTTTAAAATGTATTATAAAAGAGACCCTACATTTATAACATTAACATCTAAAACCAGTTTCCCAGCATAAGCTGCAGCCAGTAACGCTTTCTGAAGAGCATCAAACTTTTAGTTCAGCTCAGCCTCCAGCACAGTCACAACTGATGTTCCGTACACCCTTTGCCTGTTGTTTTCAACGGGCCTGCAAGAGTGAGGACACTCGCGGACAGTCGAGAAAATCCCTGTCTTCAAAGGCCACGTAAGCAGCAAGTTTGAGTCCACTCCACAGGCGGTCCCTTTGTGAGCAAGGACAATGCCAGGTGTTGAAGTTGGATACCCACTCCATTGACAACTCAAAAACATCGCTTACTTACAGCTAACCATCAATATACTTGAGTTCTACAGGTTGCCATTATTTATTCTCTATTTATAACTCCCAAACCTCTATTCATCTGTGGGCTTCTATTCTCCTCATTGGTTACATCACGTTAATAAAAGCAAAAAAACCAACAAAAAGCACTTTCAGTTAAGCAGCTCCTTCAAGAGCATAAATGCATTGGAAAATAACTCAAATAAGCCATAAAATAAATCCCCAAAAAGGTACCATCTAAAAATTGCTTGCCTTCTCTTCAGTGTGGTGGAACCTGCCAACACTTCTTTCAAGACTTTCACAGTGCACAGTACGCTAAGGTACCAGGAAAATATAATGTTTAAATGCAGGCAGAACTTTTCACCTGTTGGGACTGCTCTCACAGCCTCTTCAAAAACGGCACAGCATCGCTGCTCTCTCTGGGCCATTTCAGATACTTTCGTCTGTTTTGTGGCACGTTCTGCAGCCGGCAGGGAGCCCAGCTCCAGCTCACGGCGGGCCATGTAGTCCCATGTAAGAGGATCATCAGCGTACTTGGTCTGCAAACTAAACAGACCACGTCTTTAACACCCCTGAACTGCCATTCTGCTTTCACAAGTATATTTAGAAGGGTTCTTATATTGGCATATAAATGTACTGAATTTCTAAGTAGTCAAATGCCAGAGAAGAAACATTTTACCATTCCACAAGAGAGAAAAAATATTAGTCTATTTTGGTGGGTTTTGGTTTTGGTTTTTTTTGTTTTTCAGTATGGTCATTCTCCATTAAGAGCATGAAGTAGACAGGCAGCTCTTGAGAGAGATCTTCTGAGCAGAGAAAGACAGATCTTCTCTTAGCAGCTTCTCAAAGCCTTTTCCAAAGTTAGATACAAGTATCCTTTTCTAAAGAGCATGCTTGCCTCATGTTTTCTTTTTCTTAAGGGATTTCCCATAGGCCTTAACATTCTATTTCCCTAGAGAAAAAGCTTTTAGTTGTCAACCTGTCAACTCACTACAGAGAAGTTATTAAAAAAAAAAACAACCTCCCGCCCTCCACACACACCCTCCACATCCATACAACCCAAAACCACACCTTACCTTTCAAGAATTTCTTTTTGCAAATCTTGGGTGAAATCAAAGAGCTTTGCAATAGAAAGCACAGCCAGATGGAACTCAACACCTACATCTCAAGAGAAAAAAAAAAGCTATCAAGTGGAGTATTGGATCCATTGCACTCCGCATTTCTGGGTCTTTGCAGGCTTTTGTCAAGGCACAGAGAACATTTAAGTGCCTAGATAGACACCTTTTTCTACTAATCTCAGTGTGCCACCCATATGATAAGCCGTATGTTCGGATGTTAATTGCCTGACTATATTCTTCACCACCACGTTGCCCAGTTACAAAAAAAAAAAAGCCGTGAGAGGCAGGACATTCCAGACTCCAAAGTGATAAACTAGTCCTGCCGTGCTTATAGATCCTTCCAGCTTGGTTCCACTTGCAACCTTCATCGGCACCTCCTCTACTCCTTCATTTGATTCTAGCTGATTAGTTGTGATCTGATGTTCAGTAAACAACAAAGCAAAAAGATGTGTAATTCTGAACTGTCCTCCCTTTGGTTTTTTTAAGCAAACAAACAAATTTTGAGACTGTAAGCCCAGCACCTACGCCGCTTCAGCCCAAAAGCTACTGTACTGGAAGAGGTGTCAGCCTGCAGAACAGCTATGAAATCAGAATTATCAGCACTATTAATTCATACCTTAGTATTATCTAGGTTCTACTGAAAAAATGGTATAGTTGAAAATATCTTAGTGTGTGCACTAGAGCTAAGTCTATCAGTGTTACCTACTGGACAGCTGAGTTAAAGTTCACAATTTTCCTGTTGAATAAATACAAGACATGTTAAATCACCTTTAATTTTCTGAGCAGCCTCCCTGTAGATTATGCGAGCCATCTCCCCATTGAGAATTTGTTCAGAATAATTGAATTCCCCCTGCAATATCAAGCATGAAGTAATTGAAAATATAGTTCCTTTCTCTGCTACCATTTTTGCAAACAAGGAAAAAACATCGGATAAAGATATTAACACTTTTCTTCTCTAAATCTATTTTTATCCAATTTGCACAAGTTAACTAGATAGTAAATGTAACTATTCTTTTCCAGAAGTTACCATTAACCTTCAAACTGAGGGATGTAACTTTACAAATGTAAATAAAAATCCATGTGTGAAGTACTTAAGCTGAGCAACAGCCAACACTTGAAAAGCTTAACAGGGGCACAGGACACGAACAAAACCTTTCACTAAGCTGCTCTCAAACAAACCAGATCACTTGAAACTCTGCATTCAAATGTGTGATCCATAACATCTCTTAACTAAGTTTAGCTGACCTACCAAATCCATCTTTGCTTGTTCAAATGCTTTCTTTTCCTTCCTCTGTTTTTCAGCATGCATCAGCTCCATTCTGAAATACTGTAAGAGCGAGAGAATAAAATTATTGCAGGGTGGGGATAAATCATAAAACATCTAAGTCCCGGAGCCGTGGTTTTTAAAGGTTTGTGCATACAGCTATCTGCCCTACATATTTACTCTGAAATTTCCCACGTGTCGAAATTACCACTTTCCAGTCATTCTTTACACCTTAACTTGCCCTCGAAGAAAGGCCAGGTCTAATCCAGAGGGCCACGTCCTAGCAGAGCTCACAGTACTTTAGAAAAGAATTTGGACACATTTATCTATACACAGTATAAAAACCTCACTTCGCATACATAAATACAGGATTTCCTAAAGAACTGAAAAATGCTACTAGTACAAACTACTTTTTTTCCTTTTTTTAATAAAATCTTTTTGACATTTCCCCACTGATGAGGAGAAAAGTTTTTTCTAGTTTTCTCAGACTGATCTGAGAAATATGCTGGAGTGATTTGCTCTGATTGATCAAATAACTGGTCACGGAAGAAAACCAGGAACTCACTTCTTGATAAAGTTTTGGGCACTCTGGGTGGAAGCGCAAAGCACGAAGGAACAAGTGCCTGGCGCTTTCTGACGAGAGTTGTGTCTCCATTTCCCATTTTGCTGCCATAATCCACAGTGCTGCAACAGACAATACAAATAAATTCTTTTTAAGGCAAAGCAAGCAGCTGGTCATAAGAACCCATTCTGAGGTTGCATGGGTTGGTTTTGTTCGATGTACCCTCTCCAACACAACCTATGAGCTCAGAATAGAATAAGGCTGATTATCTCCCATGTCAAACCAAGTTAAAGGACTAAAGGCAAAGCAGATCCAGGAAGTTTAATCTGGTATAACTACAGATCCAATGATGTATAATGATGTCTTCAAAAGCCAAAAAGCAGCTATGAGTATTCAACATCTCCTGCCTCCGAAACATTCACCTAGTCCCCAGTCTGCCTGGGAAATGGGCCTTCAGACCACGGGGGCTCCTGCTTCCCACTCTTTGATCACTCAGCACAACCCAGCCAGAGCCCTTCTCTCTGAAGCAGCAGCAATGCAATGAAATGAGAGTAGGAACTTTCATCCCAATAGCTTGAACAGAGATCTACAAGAACTTAAACCAACACTAAACAATCTATACTCAGTCATTTATGCAGCACTCGCCACTGTTTTATTTACCTGGTTTATTGGGATGAATGGCCAACATGGAAGAAAATACCTTGCTAAGCTGATGTTTTGCATTCTGTAAAGGAAGAAATTTTGGTTTACCCACTCTAGTACCAAACTGAATCACCAGCACCAAAGTTTAATTATGAAAGGTTACAAGTTGTAATGTAATTGCACTGGAAAAGACATTTCTCTGCTACCTCACTTTCAGCTGAAAGTTTCTCATATTTGTTCAATACTGACCAGCTTTCAATTGTTACCAGACTAGATTAAAATAGTTAACTCAAACCTTCTGAGCTACACAACTAACACAAATGACCACTTCGGAGGTACAGACTGCATTTTCCTTGGCCACTTGCATTATTATGACAAGGTCACCTTGTTCAGTGCAGGAAGGACAATGACTGAATGTTAATAATAATGTGAAAACTCGCACAAGTAAGCTTACAGAGTACAGAATTGCCAGCATGGTCACCATCAGAAATGTTTGGAACAAAATCACATTTCACAGAGAGGTGATGCATGCATTCCAGAGAAGGTACAACCAATATTATGGTTCCCCCAAAATCTGGAACTCCAGATTCAAGGCAATTAACCTCACCTTTGCCACCTGCAGGCATAACATTTCATACCAATTCATTCCGAGTCAAATTCTACACTTAAATACACCAGTGACAATCCCAGGCAGCTCCAATAATACTATTAAAATTATTTCAGTAATACAGCATGTGGCAATAAAGTTTTTACTGATCTTGTAACTCAAGTTCCAGATGCCTGATTAAACACCAATCCAGTACCTCAAATAAGATTATCATTTTGAAAACTCACCCACTGCTTGCAAAATGCAACATGCGAAAGCCAAAGCTGGACATCGTCCTGTTGGAAATGCAATGGGGAAAGAATCAACCTTACAATAGGTGAGCACAAAAATCACTCACACATTGACAAGTAAACAATGTGCCCTTGGTACCATGAGTTGGGATGCAGAGAGAAGGGATTCTGAATATCAGTTTTTCTATTACACTCTTCTGTATTATTGCAAATATCTGGTGGCAGTGAGATCTCAATAATTTTTACATTCTGAAAGGGCATTTTTCAACTTATCAGTACAAATAAACATACTTTCCATTTTCCTATAGCACGGTTGAAAAGGCAATGGACTCTATGCAGAATAGAGTTCTCGATTTCATCCTTCTTAAATGAATATCCAATGCGCTAGGAGGAAAAAAAAAGTATTAATTTTATTGCAATACAAAATTTGGCATAAAGTATTTTGCACTCTAATTGACAAACTTACTGCTCTTCTTTTCTTGATCAGTTCCAGCAGATTAATTTCATACTGGAATGAGAAGAAAAAAACCCACATTTAAAAGCAAATGAGAAGACACATAACATTAAGGAAAAAAAATACAGATCCAAGTTCTTGATAGCTAACCAGATGGACAATAAAAATTACACGCAGGAAAACATTATTTTGGCCAGATTGCCACATTTTTAAGGCTGACTGAAAGTTAAGCTTGAGTACTTGTATTGCACGTGATATTTCAGACTTGAACTGTTAGCACCCCACATATTCTTAGAATAGTAACACACAAGCCTAACTTCTAACACCACAAAAAATTAGTTACGCTTAACTACAATTTGCACAGCACATCAGGGAACTGGAGTCTCTGCACCCCTGGAGAGACAAGAAACTATAGGAAAAGGTCACAACGAGGAAGAAGATTCTCATCCCAGACTCAGACACCAACTCCTGGCTACACTTCATGCTCTGGCATGTCTTAATAAACCACGCAGGAGAGGCCTCAAGAAGCAGCTTGTTTCCTACGTAATTACAGAATCAATTAATTTCTAACCGAGCTGGATCTATAGCGGCAGTCAGCACTCTCTGCTAATCAGCAATGCCCACCTGGATATAATTAATGAAATCCTCCTTCCGCAGCGCTCTCCGCTGTATCTTGTACTCCAGCGCCGAGGCCTTCCTCAGGACGGCCCTGCGGGGAGCTGGGATCAGCACCGCGGGGATCGCTGCCCCTCGCCGGCCACCCGGTCCCGCCGGCGCGGCCCCCGCCCCGCTCACCTGACCTCCCTACGCGTGAACAGCCCGACCCGCTCCAGCTGCTCCAGCTCGGGGACTCGGTCCTCCAGGCGCTGCTCGGTGCGCTCCGCCATGGCTGCGGCGGCCCCGGCGCATCACGCGGCCGCTTGGCCCCGCGCCGCTTCCGGCCGCGCCGCGCCGCTCTGCCGCCCCCTACCGGCCCGGCGGGGAAGCGGCAAAAGCCCGCCGAGGAAATGTCTAAAAAAACGGTCATGGGAGATCACAGAATCACAGAGTGTTCGGTATTGGAAGGGACCGCGAAAGCTCATCCAGTGCAATCCCCCCGCCGGAGCAGGAACACCCAGATGAGGTTACACAGGAAGGTGTCCAGGCGGGTTGGAATGTCTGCAGAGAAGGAGACTCCACAACCTCCCTGGGCAGCCTGGGCCAGGCTCTGGCACCCTCACCAGGAAGAAGTTTCTTCTCATCTTTCAGTGGAACCTCCTGTGTTCCAGTTTGCACCCATTGCCCCTTGTCCTGTCATTGGTTGTCACCCAGAAGAGCCTGGCTCCATCCTCCTGACACTCCCCCTTTCCATATTGATCCCCATGAATGAGGTCGCCCCTCAGTCTCCTCTTCTCCAGCTCCAGAGCCCCAGCTCCTCAGCCTTTCCTCACACGGGAGATGCTCCACTCCCTTCAGCATCTTTGTTGCCCTGTGCTGGACTCTCTCCAGCAGTTCCCTGTCCTTCTGGAACTGAGGGGCCCAGCACTGGACACAATATTCCAGATGTGGTCTCACCAGGGCAAAGTAGAGGGGCAGGAGAACCTCTCTGACCTACTGACCACCCCCTTCTAATCCCCCCCAGGTCCCATCGGCCTTCTTGGCCGCAAGGGCGCAGTGCTGGCTCATGGTCATCCTGCTGTCCCCAGGACCCCCAGCTCCCTTTCCGCTACACTGCGAACAGGTCATTCCCCAACTTATACTGGAACCTGGGGTAATTTAAGAACGTTGCTTTAAATGCGTATTATTCACAGAGGTGTCTTGTGCTTGCGGTTTGAGTTGTCGCTGCCATCGCTGAGCTGGAAACACCTTCAAACTCTCCCTGCCCCGCTGCAGGAGCTGGGTCACTGGAGAAGAGGCAGCGGAACGCGGGCAAGAGCACCCCTGGCACAGCAGTTTTCATACCTAACAGCCAAAAAAAAAAAGCTGTGGGTGATGTTTCCCTTGTATTAATAGTAGAACAGCTTAAGAAGTGTTGCCAAGCATGGAGCGAGAACCTGACTCCTGCTAAAAACATACATACAGCAAAACACAAGAACTATCAAGAAGAGCAGTAATTTTTTTTACCCGGTATGACTTGGATTTACAGTGGTTTTTCTCAAACTTGGGTGCCAATTAAAGAAAAAACCTGATTCTTAGTGGGAGAGGTTTAGCGACTTCTCACTCTGACAGGAAATAGTGACACTGTTTTCCAAGAAGTGATCAAACCAGAAAGCTACCAGGAAATTTCAGAGTTCACCTCCCATTGAGTTCAGGTTTGTAAAGCAGCACAACAGGTAGTTCTCCTCAAAGTGGTGCATAAGAGTATTATTCATCACCATCAGTAACATTTATTAATTATATTTGGTTTGATTTTTTTTTTCAGATGCACCAGCTCAAACTGATTCTTGTGTAAGCGCACAGACTTCACTACATCGGTGCTTAAGGAGGACGACACCGGGTATGGGAGGCAGCATTAATTTACTGAATCACTAAGACAGAATGTGGTTGAAACTACTATACTTATTTTGATATTTCTGCACCTGATCGCATGATTTTATACTATGAAAACATTCTGTATGTAGAGCTTATATGCCAGGGTGCACTTAGATCACAACAGGTAAACGCGAACACCATATGCAGAGTAGGAGTTCAAAGTTTAAAAGGCAGATATCGGTCATTACCTGGAAACCTCAGGGAAACTGTATTTGTCTTCTTGTTCTCCTCATTCTTCAGACACTAAGCTCTCCTTTGGCTGAAAAACAGCAGTAGAGACAAAAACATAAACAACAGAGTCTTCTCCTGAAACTTTATGGCTGATCATTCTATCAGTCTGAAAATCCTGGGTTTGATCAACCTACTGCTGGCACCTGCAGTCAGTTTGGAGCTTGGAAACTCAAAACCCACCACCAAACAACTCATGACTCGTTTTAATGTCAGTGATGGAGAAGTGTGTGGACCCTGAGGGGCAACAGCAACCTCCACCTTGAATCGTGCCTCCAGGAGAATTCAGCCATATGCACATGTCTACAACAGGTCTTCGCCATGCGAGAATTATTCACACACTCTCCACAGCCCCAGAACAATGTGTGTCCAACAACGCCTCTCTGGGCATTAAACCCCTTGTTAGCACTTGTCAAAGCACCACAATATCACCCGCTAGAAGCACACAGGCACAGCACAAACCACTCGGCAGGACTCATCACCACGCGGCTCAAAGGAAGAAAGAATGGTGCGCGTCAAAACAATAGACTCCCTGAGATTCTAGTTTAAGGGCCCAGTATTTCCCACCCAAAAACACAGCACAGAGTGAGTAACAATAAGATTTAAAATACTGAACTTGTTGATGACCTCACAGGATGATTTACAAATTAAGTAGATCAAAACGCAATTGAAAACATTTTCTGCTCCCTCAGATATCCCTCCTCTCCTGTAAATGGAAAGCGTACAAAAATAAAAATGCCTTTCCTTTTCTTCGCCCAGCAAAACAATCCTTAGTACAATTAACATAACGGACTGTCAAAAGTGTTCAAACCAAAGTGACAAATGCCGTGAGTGGCAGGCAAGCCCAGCCCGACCCACCAGAACACTGCACGCTGGATTTGTCATGCAAATCAAAATGGAACCTGACATGCTCTTTGTTCATTTTCCTTTCAAAAAATCTACTTTAAATGCCTCCCATGTGCCTTGTTTTGGAAGCTGACATTCCAAATGCATCACCGCAAATTAAGGGAGGGATCCATTACCGATAAAGACGTTGCGATGCAGAGAGTTTCACCAAATCTTATTGGGAAGGCTGGAGGGACAACAGCTGAGCTGGCACCTGTGGGGTCACTGCTGCCGCTGCTCCCCTTCTGAAGCCTCCTCACAAAAACTCCATCAGCAGGTCCTTGCAGCAGAAGTTCTGAGAAGCTTTCACTGCTTCATATTTATAGATCATAGTCTGCAAGCAATGGATATGTCGGGAATTAAGAGTAATAACAGCAGTTTTGCTTTAAGTCTTGTCTCTGTTAAAATGCATGATGGTTAATGTGCATAAGGCAAATATTTAAACTGTAAATTGATTTAGATATATCTTATTTATTTCTGCAATTTTGCTACCTGAGTGCATAAATTACAGCTTTTTATAAGATGCCACCAGATGTACAGTATTTTACAGTTAACTTATACGATATAAAGATGCCTTTTAAACAATTGAGAGTGACGTTCTGACCTCATGAAAATATTTGGGAAACTTCCGCTGCCTTCAGCTGAGCCAGTGGTTCATCCTTAGGGACACATTTTTAACAAAGCCCTCAAAGCATTTACTGAGCATGTGGGGCTTTGCTTTAAAAATATACGAACACATCTGTTAATAAAGCAGCTTGGAATTTACTCTCAAAAATAGACTAACCCAAACTTTGGACTACATTAACTTCCCTAGTTTTGTAATTAAAACAATTTACATGATGGTTTGGTTTTGCCTCTGCCAAAACCAGCAGTCAATCTGCATAAACGGCGGTTTCACCACTGCGGTTCCACTCTGAGCCTCCAAAAAATTGTATTTAATACTATGCAGTCAGCTGGACTGCTCCACACCTACACTAATACTGGCACATGTACCTGTCCTATCCAGTTGTTGTTTTTTCCATTCTGATAGACAAATGCTTGTTTTTTCTATTCTGATAGACAAATGCTTGTTTTTGTCAATGCACTGCAGCTTGTTGGCCTTACCCTGCAGCATTTGGTCTGAATGCTTCCTAGAATTTCATTCACTTATTTATCTCTTCTTCAGCTATTATTAGTAAAAAGAAATTACATAAATGTTTTCATTCAATGCCTTAACAGAACTATTATCTGACAATTTACTCTCACATATAGTCTCTTAAAATAAAAGGCAAGAACTTTACTTTCTCCTCTGCATTGGCTGTGAACTTGAATTTTTACGAATGAGATTTTCCCTCCTACTCAACTCATTTTGAGGCATTCTGGTTCTTCTCACTTGCCCCAAGATCTGAACATCTACACGCAGGGAATTTTCAGTGAAGGGGAGTGATGCCTCTGGAATGGCTTCCCTGCCAATTCACATCTGGTACTCAGTACAAGATCCATCTGCTCATTCAGGGTCTCCAGGGGCTTGTACAGTAGTGGCTGTAAGTACGGCTTTTAATTCGATTTTGTCGTTTCGCTGGTTAGTGAGTAGTTGACAGTCTGTCTAAAGGCAGCAGGGCAGTTGTAATGAGTCAGTCATCATATTCTAGTTGCCAATTCAAAATCCAGCAAATGACAGTCATATTTCAACAATTTAAAACTGTATCAGTCATCTCCTACATACTCCCAAATTGCCAACACCACGACATCTATTGCTTAATTACGTTTAATTTAGTATTATTTCTTGCACGTACATTTGTACTTAGGAGTGTTGCCAGAGCTCTGTAGAACAGAGTTGTGCTCATCTTACTTTACCTCACTAACCTGTCTGGGTTTAAAGAGAGGTGAAATTGTGACATGGCCTCGGGTGCCCTAGTTCTACCATAAGTAACAAGGCAGGAAAAGATAGAGCTTCCTAGGGGCAAAGCCTTGCATCTTTTAAATGCAAAGATGTTAGCATCAGCACCAATTAAACTGCCATGCCAAAGGGCATTAATTATGCCACATACAGGTTTATTTCTCCTTCCAAAAAGTGGGATTAGGATTGGTCACCGTTTGCCTTCTGCTATGTTTCTCACCTCCTTCTGTGGAGATGGTAAAAGTACTTTGACCACACTCATGGCAAAAACTGATCAAATTATTAATACTTCCGGAGTATGGATAATTCAGATTATGGTGTGCAGAATCATACATCACAAGCAGCATCCTGAAAACAAGATAAACTCTTGTAAAAGCCTTCTGAAGCAACATCTAGTATATAAACCCACAGAGAACATGTTAACTTTGGTATGAAACAGTTAGATAAGCTCTCCCATGTGTGAATTACTAACTAGAAAACTTTCGGAAAACAGTTTCTGCCCTGATCTTATCATTAAGTAATTCCTGATGATAAAATGCATAATTCTTATCTTATTAACCTGTACTCAGTTTAGCCACAAAAGAAAGAATTGATCTCTGTTAAAACTTATCCCTTACTTAAAGCTGAAATTAATTTGTTTCATTTTACTACCTATTGGCATATTTGTTGGTCCTCCTATATTTTTCTTTTGGTTGGTTGAAGCTTTCATTCTCGCGCTGTCAACAGACTTTTTGGTTAGAATCTTCTGTTTACATTTGTAACTGACTTAACTCTCACATCTTCCCAGCAGTTTCTCTTTGATCTCTGCATTTCAGTTTAATCATTACGATTACATCAGAAGTTTTTTAGTTGCCATATCTTTCGCAGTTTCCAGGACTCAATTAAGAGAACACAAATCTCGAAAGTTCACTTAGAATTATTTTTTGATAGCTTTGCTGGATCTCTGAAATTACAGTATGAACTAGCATGATTCCTATTCCATTTCCATGTATTAAGCATTAGATGTCAAGATGTGGCTTTTTTTCCCTCTGTGGATTTTGTTTGGAATCATACATTAAACATATTGTAGTGTGGGTGGGGATTTTTCTTTTTTATTTATCATATACAGGATGTCTACAGATTTTCTGTAAAAAGACAGACAACTCTGGATTAAAATATTAAAAGTCTACAATTTTCTTTTCTGAAGCTCAAGTTTAAAAAGGGGGCTTATGACAAAGATCCACAGTTTCTCTGAGGACAAAAGGGACAATAACTTTCATACAGCTCATGTCAAGCACCTTCATTTTTTTGAACGATTCCAAATTTGATGAAGACATTCAAAATGAAGGGCACAGACCAACAAGTGAGCCAGATAAGGTCTGTCCTGAGTGCTGTGTGAGCTCAACTGAGCAACGAGTCCTTCTGCATGGACACTCCGAGTCCTTTTCCTGCCTATGGAGACTTCAGTGATAACGGGAATTTATTCAGGTTTTAACAAAGGTGAATAACGCTACCTTGCTTCCTTTCAGCAGACATTTCCTTTTGATTTTGATCCAAGCTAATATGAGTAAAGATCTTGTTTTAGACTTTGTCTTTAAAACTAAGTGGATGATATCCTGAATTTACAGGTTTTACATTCTAACCCTTTTTTTTTTAGTTCATTGTAGGAGAGGTATTTTTCTGCAATGCTTTTACTGTTAGTACATTTCTGGACTTACAGTTAAATCATCTTAAGAGATCTCCTACCTTTCTAGAGCAAATTAGTATATTGGGCCGAGGCTTTTTATAATGCTTTGAAACAATTCTGGTATTTTTAGTCCACTATCTAAAGACAAACACTATCGCTAAAAAGCCACCAAGCCAGAAAATAATCACTGTAGAAGAGTAATGAAGAATAATGACAATTATAAAAAAGTAGTATAAAATGAAAAATATATTAAAACATCACTAAGAGAACTCCAAGAAACAACTCCTGAGCACACATTTCTACTAAGTAACTAATAATTACCACTTGTTGTTCACCACACGAATGCAGAAGACAGGTGACTCAGTGGTGCAAAACATCCCGCGCATTCACTTTTCACTCTCTGCAGTAACTCCAGACATGTAAGCGACCTGCTCGCTGAAAGCCGTGCATTGCGGGTGCATCAAGATTCCCTAAGGGCCAAGTTCCTTGAGTACCGTGCCCTGGAATACATTTGAACAACTCTGTACAAAAGCAGTTCCCAGCCAAACTGATGAATGAGAATCACAAGTGGCTGCTCTGTCAATCTTCCACACACGCTGCATTCAGGGCTGCACATCAGGACACTCGGGTTGCCATGTAAGATCTCAGCTCCTCTCTTTGCCATGCTTCAGGGCAGTTGTTCCCTTACAGTAAAGTTTATTTTCTCTTTTCTCAGTTCCCTGCTTATAAAAACAGGGCAGCACTAGACACTGATGTGCAGAAAAGCAAAGTGAAACTGAGAGCTACCAGCCCAACGGCAATCTGATCCTGCCACCATAAAAATATCCAGCACTCGCCTGCTCGCTCTTGCGACGTTAGCCAGAAAGCTGGAGCTACTCCCTTTCTCCAGTTGCAATATTATGTAGCCTCTGTTTACAAGAGACTGGGAAAACACAAAGTGGGAGCTGACTTCTGCTTTCCAAGTACGTAGGGAAGAGCTTATCTCATGATTTCCACAGCCTGTTACTGCTGATCAACATCAAATCAGGCTGAAAATAAATATGAACTGAAAAAATGAATCAATAACTACTGCAGATGAAATTAACTCAGCATCTAGTTAAGTTTATTTGTGTAAAGGAAAGACAGGGAAGCCCCTGAAATGGATCTGTATTTGGAGTACAGCGATACAGCCGTGGGACATGTACCTTCCCGTCTGTGTACAAAGTATTTTTGTCTCAGTCCTACAGCATTTGTGCGTTCTCACCTTTCACGGAAAGCCTGGGTTTGGTGGGCTGGACAGGGAGAGGGAACATGAAAACAGAAAGAATTTCGGATGTCACCACGGAAGGGGAGTGTGTCAGGTCTCTTCCATGCTGGATGCCCTTGAATCCCACTCAATGTGCTCATTAGCTCGAGGCCAAAATAAAGAAATGCAGCTACCCAGAACACTTGCTGTGGATTTGTTATTCTCAGCAATGCCCCGAATAGCAAACTTCAGTTCCTTACGGACGTGACAGCACAGCACTCCCTAATCAATACTGACACTGGCTTTCATGATAGCCTGAGTCGGTAAGTTTATATTCAGCTAGTAAGCACTATTATTACAAAGTTATATTTCAAATTAAGTTCCCAGAAATTAAGCTAGATCCATAGTATTATTTCTTTAGTTACTTACAATCTATATAGGCAGATTCATGTTTAAAGATGTGAGAACAGTATAATCGTACCTACAGAACTTTTGTTTAGACCGAGCTCCACATACGAAGGTATTTATTTCCCCTTTAAAAAAGGATTTACTTTGTAAATATTCCTGTGCTGAGATATAGTAATTTGGAGGACTGGAAGCTAGAAAGTTAAGTAGTGTGGCTATAGGAGCACTACAGGTAACCAAGAAAAGCACGCAGCTATGAAATAAAGAAGAAATTCAGAAGTGGTATAAAATCTACATGCACTTTTCCATACATATCTCAAGAGGTAATAATCGCTGCAGTTTAGCCTTTCAAGATGACAGGAATGCTGGGTACGTACGGGTTGCAAAAAGGCTTCGGAAAAAGAGATTTAGCATATGCTTTCAATCTGCAGGAAACAAATCTGATCCTTTGGATATCAAATGCAAATCCCACAAACAGAAGGTGAAAACGAGGATGGACTGGCCATCTCAAGACATAAAATCTGGTATATCATGAAAGCACTTGTGCCAACTACTTCTGCTTTCGCTACCAGGAATTTGTTGCAACAGCAACCTTGGTTTGCAAATTATTGTTTCTTCCATTTGTGACATTAAACTTATGAAATTGCCCTTTTTTGCACTGTTATTTTCTATATTTTAGCAAAAAAATACACTACTTGTCGTCTTCTTTTACTTTTAAAATTTTATGAGTTGGTATCAACTTCAGTAACGTGCGCTATATTTCACTGCTTGCCTTTTTTTAGCCTACTTTATTAGAAAACACATTTTCACTGGCTTTGCAGATACCCTGTCATTTGCTAAATATGGTCTACTTCCTTCTGTTACCTGCTATACATATAAGCGGTTTTTTTAATATTTATTTTTTAATAAATGCATCTGTAAAATCTATAGAAGTCTATATTACCAGACAGGTCAAGGACACAACAGTCTCATGCCACAGCTCGTTTATTTTGAAGAAATCATAATGATTTCCATTTTTCTAAAAAGGAATATTTATTTTCTTGCTTCTAACTGTGCTAAATAAAGAAAAGTTACTTGCTATTTTATGCCCTGTGCTCTTTCTAGCCATCCACGCTATGAAGCCCCAAATACAACATTTCAGAGGGGCTGCGGCTCTTTCAGTTGAATGTATCTCAACAGTTCTCTGCGCTCTTTAAGTTCAGGTGAACAGCCCAGGGCAGCAGATCCAAACAGCTTCAAAAATGAAGTCTCTCTACAAACTAAGGAAAACAGGCTCAAGCTATTGAAGCACAACTATTTGGCAGTCAGTCCTGCTTCCAGAGGACTCCCATGGACACATTTGTGTTGCACTGTCCAGTCCCACTCAAGGCTGGAGTCTCATCCTTAGTTCCTCTGCTCACAAGCTGATCTGATTCCAAAGCCAGAGATTAATTGCCTATCTTTCTTACTCCTGCTTGGAAAGTTGCCCTCTGGCTCCTCCTCCTGGTTTTGAAATTTAGAAGGATGAGGCACCAGAAGCAGCACAGGCTTGTAAACAGTAGGGAGGAAACAGCAAGAGATTTTAAGTAATAAACAGCTTTTGAGGACAAAATTGCAGCTATACAACATTTAGGAGCCTTTCTCACACCTGCTGCAATATTTGTCACCTTTTCTCACTTTGCACGAGGTGTCACTGACCCCAAGATCAACCTCTGATCGCCTGAAGATGCTCTTCGTTTGGTGTACGCTGCTACCGAGTCTACAAGTTCAGAAGACTGGCAGATACCCAGTGCACCAGAAGGGTCACTGGGAGGTCCCCTCCTATCAGGAGTGAAGAAGGTCCTCAGAAATGTACAGAGCATCAAACTTTGCTGGTGCCAGGAAGATACACTCAGCAACAAGAGTGGCTGTAGAGAAATTGAGTAGGACATAAAAGATAACTGGAATATTAAGGAGACACGATGATAAGCAGGATAAAATGTGTAACAGAATGTTTCAGAAATATCACTTTTCATTTGGAGGAAAGAAAACTAGAATGTAGGTAAAATGGTGACAAAGATGAATTTCTAAAAACGTATTAAGGTTGAAACAAATTACAGTAAGGACTGCGTGGAAAAGATCGATGTCTGATAAAAATGTAAGGAAAGAAACAAGAGTGATTGAAATAAAAAAGCATCAGGGAAGAAAAGATCTTTCCAAAACAAACATGAAAGGTAAATGGTGCAGCAGAAAAAGAAAAAAAAGGGGAAGTAATTGAAAAATAAAATGAACATTTCAGATATAAGAATAAATATTAAGGAACTGTAAAGTAATGTAGAGGAAATAGTAGCCAATAAAGACTTACTTATCCAAATGTGTGTAGGGTGTGTACACTTACATTTTCTTAAAATTACAATTGAGACATCACTTAGAATCCCTCTCTGTTGATAACGTAAGGTACATTAACAGCACAGCTGACTTTGATGTAAGGTTTTTGTCTTAATACTTATCACTAAGTTCATTTTCCTTCACACTAGGAATTAGAAGATAAAGAAGATGGTGTGGTGCCAGCATCACAGTTGTGTCTGGCATCAAAATTCTAGGCTGCGTTTCACACATAGACCATTTTTACCCTACCTTGTACAATCACTCTTGAAAAAAGTTTCGCAAAAGAAAAGGCAAATAGAACGGGACGGGTGTCGAAGCCTTTTACGTATTGAGCTTTCCGCACCAGTGATAAGGACTTGTTTGATTAAGCGAAGCCAGTGCTGGATTTCCCATTGCACAGTCGGACCCTATTACATTTTATCGCGCACGTGAGGTGTCCAAGGGCCTGTCCCGAAGGGCTGATCCCAAACGTGTCCCCGGCCGCACGGGGCTGCTGCCCGGGCTCCGGAACTCGTGTTTGCCCCGGTACTCCCTGGGTCCTCATTTGGCAAAAAAAGGTGGGAATAAAATCAGAGAGACACATTTAACATCAGACTTGAAGTCCCCCTGCACCTACGGGCGATTTCTTGTGCCACCCCCTGAGGAAACCTCACGGTTAATTACGGTTAAAGCTACGGGTACCAGCAGGACCTCGTGTCCGACCCAGTATAACCGCTTTTACCACAAAAACGATACCGATTTATACGCAAGCGTCTATTTCGACTAATCTGCCCCTTTGAACGATCGAGCTCCCGCGGGCAGCGGAGCGGCCCCTCAGCGGCGCCGCCGGGCAGGGGGCACCTTCCCCCAGGCGAGAGAGCACCTGTGCGGCCGTGGAGGCGCCGGGACGCGCCGCGGGAAGGCGCACTGAAAGCGTGGAGCTCCGGGCAGCCCGGCGGGGGCGGGCACCGCGGCGGAGCAGCGGTGCGAGGGGAGCAGCGGGGGCGGCCGGCGCCGGGGCAGCGGCGCCCCCGGGGCGGTGAGGGGCGGCCCGCTCTACCCAGCATGCCCCGCGCCGCAGGGCGAGCGGCCCTTTCCCGCGAATTCAGTTCAAAGGCGGGGGAGGGGAGAAGCGCCAAGCGGCGGAGCGCACCGACCAACCAAACTCTTCCAGAACCATCCGTGCGTCACGCGGGGGTGGGCCCGGCGCGGGCCAATCAGGCTGTGCGGCGCCATCTTCGGAGCCAATGGGCGAGTGGGGGAGGCGGGCGCGTCGTGGTCGTCGGGTTCGGCTGGTCGTAGTGCTGAGGAGAGCGGAGCGGAGGAGACTTAGAGGAGTTGGAGCTCGGCGCTTCCCCTCCCCCCTCCTCACCCCACCCGCCCCAGCCGCCCCCTCCCTCCCCGCTCGGTCTCCGTCCTGCCGGGGCCCTCTCGGGGGCCAGGCCTATGGCTCCTCAGAAGCACGGTGGAGGCGCGGGGCCCAGCTCGGGCTCCGCTGGCGGCGCCGCCGGAGGAGGAGGAGGAGGAGGAGGTGGTGGTGGCGGCGGCGGCGGCGGCGGGGGGTTCGGGGGCTCCGCCGCGGCGGCGACTCCGGGCGGCAAATCCGGTGGTGCCGCAGGCGGCGGCGGCGGCGGAGGAGGAAGCGGTTACTCGGGCGGTTCCTCGGCCTCCTCGGCGGCGGCGGCAGCGGCGGCGGCGCTGCCCCCCGTGAAGAAGCCGAAGATGGAGCAGATCCAGGCCGACCACGAGCTCTTTCTTCAGGCCTTCGAGAGTGAGTACCGGGCCGGGGGAGGAAGTGGGGGCCCGAGCCGGCGGGACCGGCCGGGGCCGCCGCAGAAAGGGCGGGAGGAGGAGGAGGGGAGGGCTGTGGAGAGTAGGGGCTTCCGGGGGTAAACACGGCCGGGGGAGGGAAGGAGCTGTGACCGAAGGGGAGCGGGGCTGGGGGGGCCCGGCGGGGCTCGAGCGGAAGCGCGGGGCTCGGGGCCGGTGGGAGCGGCGGCCGGGGCCCGGCGGGCGGGGGTGTGTGGCTGAGCCCAGCCGATGAACTTGGTTTCTCAGTCACAGTTCCCATCAGGCTTTCGGGGTGGCTGGTTCCCTTCCCTCCTCTGAGCCCTTGGAGGCACCGGGGAGTTGAGGACGAGGCGGCTCTCTCCTCTTTGGAGGCTGCCTTTCCAGCCCCTTCCAGGGGCAGGATGGGATTAAGACTTCACTGTATTTGGGTTTTCTTTGTCTGGCAATAATTGTCCCTTAGTTGAGATTTCATATTGGAAATCGACCTTTGCGACCCCCGCGTCACCCTGTGGCAGTTCCAGATAGGAGGAGGGACCCTTGGATGCGCCAGAAAAAAGTTTATGGAAATTTGATTAAAAGGCAGAGTGTAGCAATAAACTTGCATTGTAGGGAAAAAAAAAATTCTGTGCAATTGCTAGGATTTAAAGGAAATTTTTGATGCCCTACTAAATACACGGCGTGGTTCTGGGATTGGTGCTGTCACTGGTCGGTCTCAGTGTAGGTAGTGACAGTGTTTGAGAAAGTGTTGGAGTTTTTGGTGGCATCTCAAATGCTTGGTAATGCGGAGTCCTTTGAACCTTAGCCCTGTTAACAAAGCTCTATGTTCAATAAATACTATGCTGCAAACGGGTCAAGTGGCAAATGAGTTTTAAGAGTTTTGTTCAGCGTCGGTGTCTGAGATGGGGAAAAAAAATTCTCTTGCCCACGTCTCAGTCTGTTAGACAAGGGACGGACACATCAGGGCTGCGCAGGTGGGGATCAGGACTCAGTCACAGCACAAATGTGTCATAGTGCGTTAACTTTCTAGTGTGAATATTATGGGAAAACTGCAATAAGTAAATACTGGATTAAAAAAATCTAACACATGTAGGATTGAATCACGTTCTTCCTGAATGTTTTTGTCCCTTTTCAAGGTCATATGCTAGAAAAAGATAAAACTTTATTTTGAGCTTTTGCTGAGTAATATGGACTTGTGAAACGTGTGTCTGTCTGCAGGTTGAGAAGTGTGTTTCAGAAATTTTTTACTTGGGAAAATTGATGTTGAAGCAGCAGTGCACTGTCTTTAAATTACATCCTTGTGAATGTCATTTAATGTTTTCGTACGTATCTAAATTATAATCTTGTCTCTCTTTTTGAGACTCTGAAACTCTGATTTTCTTAAAAGCTGTGACTACTCTGTATTTTCAATTTCTAGCAAAGGGCATGTTTCTTCATTTCTTTCTTTGTTATCTTTTATCTTGATTTGAAAAATACAAATTTTATTATGATAATTTGCGTTAAGCAGAATTTTACTGGTTTTCGTCAGGCTTGTAAAAGGAAATCCTGGGATCATTTTAAGATTTCCTTCTCTAATAATAATGCATCTCTCCAATAACAGATTCTTTGGGGTCTTACATTTGTAAGTGTAGAAGTAAGGCTGAATCATATCTTTAAAAAGAGATACGGGATATAAAATGCTGTCCAGTTTTGCCTCTAATCACAGAGTTTCCTAAATTTCAATAAGGTGTCTAGCTATTTGAAATAAATTTTTTGCAACCATATGAAAATAAAGTTTTATTTCTTTAAATAGTTGTTTGTTTCTCTATGTGGGATATGGAGGCAGCATTAGCAGCCTTAGCGTGGGTATCAAGGCATTCTCTATTCTCTTTTTCTCTCCACTTAATATGTTTTATCAAGTAGCTTCCAAGTTTCTTGCTGATGTTACCTAGTGAAATGGCTTTTATTTCTGTTTTAAAAGGGTGTATTTATTTCAGTTTAGACTGGAATTCTTGTTAGATATAACCTGATCCAGACAAAAGCCTTTTTTGTCTCAATTTAACTGAGTTGGTTAAAACTGAAGGTCATCTTTTCTGTAGGTGAGCCTTGCTCTTTTTGAACTTGGGTTTTTACTCTTATTTCAAATGATGCCACCCATTCACGTCGGTATTGCACATGGCTGTGTTATCCTCCCTCCGTTTGTGCTTTGAAACAGTAGTTGCTTTATCAGAATCAACATTTTTCTGATCCTATGGATGTAAAAGGCTTTGAACGTGAATTCCCAAGCTTAGAATGATCTGTAATGTGTCATAGTCAACTGACAGTCCCTGTTCTTGTTTTGGTACCTTGTGAGAGTGACCTTGGTACTTTCCAGAAGGATAAAACAATCAGATACCAAATTGTCCAACTATGTAAATTTAGTATAATATTTTGGTGTCTTACCAGATATGGTCATTAACTTCATGAAGAAAACTTACCTGTTCGATAATAGGTTGTAATATGTTGATTTTTTTTTCCTGCCCTTTTATGGTATAAAGTTTGTAAGAAACATATTTTGCGGAAAGCAAGAGCAGTCATAGTTGAGTTGTGACTGCTGATTTATGGTAGGTTAAACAAGAAGTTACTTTGTGTTATACAGTAAGTGGAGTAACCTTTGACTCGTTAATTTGGAGTTATAGGGGCATTGCGATGCTTCACGTAGTCAATGACTTTTGTGATAATTGTCAAAAAATTAAAATGCTAAATTAGATATTTTTTTAATCATTATAAGGTTGTCTTTCTAAAGGTATATTGGATAACATATGTTTCTTTTTCTTAGAACCAACACAGATATACAGATTTCTACGTACCCGGAATCTAATAGCAGTGAGTAATTGGTCTTTAATGCTCCTTTACTTCAGACTTGTAGGAAATTTTAATTAAAGCATAACCTTTTTTTTTTCTTTTTTTTCCTGCAGCCAATATTTTTGCACAGAACTCTAACTTACATGTCCCACAGAAACTCCCGAACAAATATCAAAAGGTAAAATTGTTTTTTGCAACGTAATCCTAGAATGTTAAGCAATAAGCAGCAGTCCAGAAAATAGTGAAGGGTGACATCCTCTTTTCATGAAGTGTGTAAAAGGTGACCTTGTCTTTTTGAAGAGCTTAAAAACCACATACATCACTTTACAGTTGATTTCTGAGACCGAGCAACTTATCTGCAATGTTAAAGTTGTGTGTGACTCTGTGGTAGTGACTTCTGTTGATACTGGGGGTACTCAAATGTGGATAATTATGTGCAGAATCTGAACTAATTCTCCATGTTTGTTTTCAGTTGGGGGGACAATGTCTTAAACAAAACTGTATAACATCTGAACTTTTGTAATCAATGGTGCTTGATCATAATCATATGAAACATTTTATTTTAAACTGTAACCCAACTGTTTATTAAAAAAAAAAAGAGGCAAGCCCCGCCCCAACGAACACTAAATATTGGTTTTGTTATTTAGTCTTGGAAGGATCCAGTAATTATTTCTGTAACTATTGTAAAAGATGAAAAAATAAGGAGATTAGTTAATAATATTTTACAAAAAATCCAGCAAACACTTTTAAAAGGTTGCTTTGAACTAGATACATCTGAGAAATGGGCTTCAGTTTTGACACTGCAAAATACTCATTTCCATCATTTGAGGTGCTACAGCTGCATGTCAATAGACTTAAAAACATATAAATACTGCAGAGTGAAAAGTGCAGTGTACATTATTTATTAGCAGAGTCGCAAAGTCCTGTCAGTTACTTCCTCCCTCACTGAAAATAATTTCTTACATGTTGAATTTTTTTTTGTAGCCTGGACACTTATTATTTTAACATAATATTTTAACACTAAAGTTCTTATTGCTTGGAAACAGTTGCTGTGGGACTGAAATACTTAATCATGAATGCATAAGGAATACCAATAAAATCTGATTCTACAGATAATTCTAATGTAAACTGTACTTGTATCTAAGGAAGGTAATATTTGAATGACTTGTTGAGCAACAAAATTGCATGTTTTTATTTAAATTAAAAAGCTACATTGGGCATTCTTGGATGTCTTGGATGTTGTTTAATGTTCTTGCCTATAGCTTTAACATTACATCAAAACTTTTTCTTAAAATTGAATCTGTAACATACAACTTCAGGTACTTAGGACAGGTAATGATCAGATTTTTTTTTTAAACTTGAATTTGCTGCTTACTTTTCCTTACAAAAGTTACCAAAGTGCATTGTTCACTTATTTTAAAATAAGGCAGAGCCAGATTTTAAGAAACAATGTTCAGTGTTGTTTGTTTTGTATTGGTTTTTTCAACTAGAATTGTCGCAGCAGGAAATTCTTGTTTATAACTTAACTTATAGCTGATTGAATGTGCATGTTCTTTTACCTGAATCTGTTGCTTTGGATATCTGCTGTAGTTGCTGGGAAACAAGAAATGGTACTTTGCATGTACATTGTGTTGTCCACTGTTCCAAATTCCAGTTCAAATTGAGCTGCACAAGTGATGCTTAGTTTCTCTTTGAAACTCCGAATTTTTTTTTTCTTTTACTAGTTCATTTAACACTTCGTTTTAAAACCGTGATTTTAGGTAGTGTTCTAATAACAGATTAATAGCCATTTCACTGACTAGTTTTCTGACAGTACTGACTTATTGAAATCATGCTGTTAATTAGGTCTAGGAAGATTAAGTAAAACCTGCAGGTGTATTTTCTTTATAAAAACACAATAATGCAACAGAAGTGAGCTGGCATAGTTGAGTGGGGGGGGAATACAAAACAAAACCGCCCAGAAAATAACTGCAAAGAAGTGTATTCTCCCCTGGGCCCCTCCTCCCACCTTTCCATGCCCTGCCGATATTCTGGTCCTTCTCTTTCAGCCTGCATAAGCCCATAAAATTTGTAGTTTAAAGGTAGTTTGGACTATTTAGATATAGTGGCAAAACTGAGAGACTGAGGCAAAACAGTCTCACCTGCGCTTGTTTGCTGATCTGTGCTGCTAAACACTTGCAAACGTGCACAAGACCTTAATTGCCATTCTTCATTCAGTTGAAATGGTTAAGGTATGTGATCCTGCTTTTCTGGTGAAAAAGAGACTTTAAAAGCAGAAAAAATATCTTAACTAGAATAGGAGGTTTTCCTGAAGCTTACATTAGGAAAAATTTACATACCTAGCTCCAGTATAGTAAAAGTGTTAGTATAGTTCTCTGTGTCTTTTGGAACTGCATCATTATTAGCCTGCTTATGTGGACCATGACTGTACATGTATGTTTGTTTATTTATTCAGATGGAACTTCCTAATTCTGCCATTTTTAAACGGATGATGATTGCCACTTCAGTAAACAGTATCATATGTAAAATATAAAGAAGTTATCTCCAAACCTTATAGAACTTACCTATCACAAGAGTAATTATAGCTCCACATGTTTTATCTCTAGCTCTACGGTAGTCTCAGAAAAATGCCAGACAAATTTATCACTTGGAGGTAGGAAAGTAAAACTGCATTTTTACCAAAAAAATTTCCATTGTTGTTGGTCTGTATGTTTAATAGTGAGAAAGTGTTTATAAAGACTAGGATGCTTAGAGTATAGAGAATGTTTATAGGGAATAAGTTAATGGGCATGTGTCAGCTTGGGCTAAAAAATATTGATGTTGCCGCTTCTCTTTGGAGAGGTGATGTGCTTGGGTCTGGTGATCCGTGATGGAGAACTGAAATGGGATTTCTGCCTGTGGGTTTGTCTTCAGGTCTTAGTAGATGGTTAGACTAAATGATGGCATTGGAAAGAAGTTACTAACTATTAATAAAAGTGGCTTCCCATATAGTATTTGGATAAAGAATTTAAAAAAAAAATATTTATTGGCAGAGTAATGGCATGCTATGATATGTCTTTTAATATGTTGTTAATTATTACTGTGCTTGACTGGAATAAGAGTGGCTGGAGAAAGGAATGTGCAAGATGCACATACTTGTAGCACAAGTAGATGCTGTCTTGAAAATCCTGGGTGTTACAGATGGTTATTACAAAACTTAGGTTTGTCTGTTATGTATGAGGATGTGGTAACATAAAAATACTCATTCAGTTTAAAGGAATTTCTGTATTTTTTTAATGTTCTTACAAGTTAGCTTCAAAGGCAACAATTCTGATTTAACGGGGGTTTTTGGTACCTATTCTTAGTTTTTCTGCAAGATTTTAGGAGGACTCTTCTTGTTGTAGCTAACCTCAGTGTGACAGTAGGAAAGGTGGTGTCGTTGTCTTTCTGGATCAGTAATGCTCACAAATATTAAATACAAGCTGTGGCAGGTAGTAGTGTATTTTATGAAAGATTGTTAAACTTTCCCCCATTCCTGAAACATGTTCGTCTCACCTGGTTTCTGGCTCATATTCCGATCATGTCATAGCTTTTCTGTAGAGCTGTTTCAGGCAATTCTTTAGTCTGAAGAAAGCCGCCTAAAGATATGTGTGCTACTTGCTGTTCTGCAGAACAGTGGCTGATTTGGATGAGCTTGGGGACTCTTTCACCTTAGAATCTGAAACTTTCAACAAATTCCTCTCCTCTTAACACCTCTTACTTTAAAGCCGAGTGCTGTTGTGTTCGTTTTAATAATACCACATTTTAGTGCAGGTGAGTCAGTTCTTGAATCTGTCATCTGTGTGAACCTTAGGCTGAGTAGAGTTTTGAATCAGTGATTGCTTACTGCAAAAATGGATGAGAAATTCTCTTTCTCCTTGTTATCTGTCAGCTGCCCTGTATTTGCGTGGTGGTTCTTGTCCGGTGTTACTGTTGAACCCCCGTGTGATTTGTAATGGAATCATTCAGATGCATCACATCCCGAATGTAGACAACGTATGGCATCAGTGTTTCTTCAGTCGGGATATTTCTGTAGACAATGCTTCCCACATCCCTAGAACATGTTGTCATTGTTCCCCCCGCAAGAAATCCAGTATTTGGCAACAGCCTATATTCTTATTTCATTTTTCTAAGGAAGGACACCCGTGCTCATCTTGCATTGTCACTTGAATCTAGTGCAGTTTCGTTGACATCTAGATCCAGGCATGAATTTTCCTTTAAAGAATGACTATTATGGACACTGTTGAATAACTTCTATTCAAGTGAACTTTATTTAGCAATGAACATTAAATTGTATGTATGGTAGAGCAGACTGAACATATGAGCACGAACAGACTGATGTCATAATTACGCAGAGAAGTGATTTGAAATGATTATTCTCCATGACATTGTTGTCATTGCTCGTTGTCATCCCCATGTTTCCTGGGAGTGTGCTCTAGAAGAAGCAGAATTCATTGTTCTTTATGTCTATTTAATATAACTTTGTGGAGAAAGTAGGAGGTTATGCAATGATGTTTTTAACTGTTTTGTCAGATAAGGTTTTAAGTGTTTTTCATTATTATGATGAGGATTAATATAGTAATGACTGAAAAGTTTGCTTGTAAGTTTGTAATAGGTGTGTCGTTAAAGTGGGAATGTTTTCTTTGACCCAAGTTCAACATGTTCATTGCAAGGTTTGAATGAGGTGCTGTTAAATGACACTACTTAGGAGCAATAAGATTATTTTTGAAAGCTCTGGTTTTAATTCTTTGTGTTATTTTGATGCTGCTTGAGAAGCTGTGTTACTGTTGTGTCTACAACATGGGAGTGCTACTAGTTCTAAAATGGGATAAAAATGGTGCTTTCTGGATGGAAGGGTAAAATTGTATATATAGACAGGTTTAGATTAAAAACCAACTCAAAGTTTAGACTGAATAAATTTTCTTGTTATGTATTATGGGAATAGTGGCTATGTGAACCTGTTCTTTCTGCTTTTTCTTCACAGGAAAACATTCAAAGTAGATGACATGTTATCAAAAGTAGAGAAAATGAAGGGAGAACAAGAATCTCACAGGTATTGTTCTGCATATATATTTGTGTGTGTGTATGCATGAATTAGCACACTTGTGGCAGTAACTAATCTGTGCGCGCTGGAATTTAAAAAAAAAAGGCAAATTTGGGAGAATACCATGAAGTTATACTATTTGGGGTTTATATGGTCATATACTTGCTATTTTTAACCTTATATTAATAGCGTTTGAAAGATTTTCCCCATCTCAAGCCATGATAGGGTAACTAGTTATAAAATGTTTTCATTAATGGCTATAAAACTTAACGGTTTTCCCTTCTAATTTTCTTATGAGAAATATTGCTTGGTCTGACCACACATATACCTCATGATGAACCTTTGCATAGTTCTGTCTGAAAATCAGTGCTCTCTAAAAAATAGATAATTTCAAGTCTTAATTCCATATGAAATTGTCATTTGGAGGGCAGCTTACTCTGTGAATTCTAATTATGAGAAAGTAATTACCTTTATACTGGTGTACCTATTGGTTTTATCATGTTGGTTTTTTCTTTTTCCACAAGAGTTTACCTTATTTATGAACGCAGTTAAGTGTTGGATAAATCTCATATTTTATCAGGTCTTACTACTCTCCTCAGAAAAAAATACTAAACTCTTGCTGAATTTGCCATATTGTATTTGGCAAAAGTCAAAGTTCAGCAGAGATGTGAAACTTGGGGGTGATGCGTTTCAGTTCATTTTCATCCTAGCCTGTCTTTGTAATGATGGCAAAAAGAAGGAACAGTGAATATGCCTGGTCTGGTGTTTCTTGACGTCACTCCTAGTGTTGAAATGGAATTATATGGAAAGCTTATTCACAGAGAAGTGATGTAACATACAATGTGTTTACGATTACTTGAATATGATACGTGATGACCATAATGATTTTATTTAAAAAATTAGATTCATTCTGTATGAATTAGTTAAACACATACACTTTTAATGAAAGTATATATGATGGAAATTAACTGATCCACTGTAAGAGTCCAGAATAATTTTCTTCTCACCTACACAATTCAGTCAGAGATCCATTTGCGTCCTGCATGTTGGCTTCATGGTGTTTTTTGATAGAAAGACAGTAAATAATTTGCCCAAACCCTTGTATTTAATGTACTGAATAGATAATGAAATGCAAAGCATTCTGGAAATTTTAAAACAGAACTGGACATTTTAAAGACTAACCTAAGTTACTGGAATGTGTGAAGACTCATTGAGATGGTTTTTTGTGGTGTTTGCTTGGTTTTTAATCAGCTGGTCCTTTTCCATAGCATTTGCAAATAATTAGACTACTTCAGAGGCAACCATGCTAGAGACAATTTAGTCTGAAACAAATTTATAAATTCTGGGTTCTATGAGGTTTTATAGGTTTACTCTATGTTGTTTTTCTTCATTATCTTCTACTCCATATATTGTGGATACTTGCTAGGTAAATATTATCTTTTTAAGGATGAGGATCGTGTTGAAGAAAAAAAATAGTCAGAATATTGATTTGTGTGTTAGGTTTTGTGCTTTCAATATAAAAAAAATGTACTTTAGAATTGGTCTGGAAAAGCAACATGAATGAATGATGCAAGGTGGTGTAGATGAAGTCTTTTGAATGCTCGAGCTGTTGGGCACTTTCCCTCATCAGCTCAGTGCTCTTGGGAATGTTTGTGTTTAAAAATAGGTGTCCAATGTCAGGTTGTATCTTTGTGAGAAGTCAGTGAAGGTGCTCAAAATTGTATCTGCTGTTCTAGTGTAACAGATGGCATTTTGTTCAATACTACGTACTTCAGAAATACTAAGTGGTTTTGAGGCGCATTTTAATCGAGGTTTATGAATACTTGCTTTAAGCCAAAATGTATTCTGAATTTAACAATTTGAAATAAAATGGGTCTGCAGTCAGCAGAATAGGCTGTGAGCTGCAGTGCTGTGAAGCAACAGAGATGCACTTATTATTTTGATTGCCCGTGTTTTGTGTGATATGGGCTTGATGTGATTCATAATCTTTATTTCTAAGGCTGCACCTTCCCCATTGTAAAGGGTCTGCTTATCAAACTTAAAATACTTATTTAAAAAAAAAAAAAAGGTACCAAGTGCATGGTTCAAGGTGAAGTTCTAGAAAATTTCCACCACAACCCATCTCTGCTGGTGATTGTTGGGAAATGTTTGCCTGTGAAGGCAAGATCTCATGTCTTCAGAGAATGCTGTGCTACCGGAGTGTTTAAACCACTACTTTTTTTTTTTTTTCTTTTTAATGTATCGAGTCATAGAACAGAGAGAGAATCAGTCTGTAAAGAGCAAATGAAAACTGTCTTGAATGTCAGTGAATGGAGTGGAGTGGCTGCTGTGAGAAGAAAATATTTAGTTGGTCTAACATTTCCTTCTTTTTCTGTTTAGCTTGTCTGCTCATTTGCAGCTTACGTTTACTGGGTTCTTCCATAAAAATGGTATGTTTGCTAATTCATTCATTATACTGTTAATTTGTATAGCACCTTTTGAAATTAATATAGATCTGTGAGGGGAATATTTGAGTATTTTGAATCTCTGCTGTTTGAATGCAGTTTTTAACTTATTTAAGCTCAGACTGTCCCATTAGTTACAAGGCTTTCCATAGTGCTTTAAATATGTTGTAGCATAAGTGTAATATTTAGCAGATAAGCCTTCCAGGGTTATAGTCAAAATGGTGATTTTTTTTTTTTTTTTGAGAAATACTTCAAGTCATGATCCATTCAAGCTGAAATAGACCTTGAGGAGTTACTGAAGAAAGTGGTTTCATGGGAGTATGTCTTTAAATTATTTGAAGTAGCTTTAAAAAAGAAACCTCAGCCTTCAAATAGTTAGAGGTTTCAGTATTTTTTAATTTAAATTTTATCAAGTAGAGCCTAGAAATGAGGCAGAAGTGACATGTTTTGTGTTGTACAGCCATGGATAAATTCAGTGTCTTTTTACTTTATGAAAAAAAATTATTCGTTTATCCATTAAAATAAAGTAGTGTTTCTAATTTTTTGTTTAAAAATATTCTGAATGGCATCTTAGTCTTTGGATGTAAAAGCTAATGCAATTCACGTAACTAATGGCCATTTGTACCATAGAAAATAATATCACTAGCATAGATAATGAATGCTACAGTGAATATTAAATATAGAAAATATTTAAATTAATGAAGCTGGCACAACTAATATGCTTATTTATCTGGATAGAAATTGTTAGAAACTCTTGTAACTGAGAGTGTGGTGGAGTTTTGGTTGGGTCCACATCCCTGAGTTTCTGTGTTTGCTAAGAAAATGTCTAAGATGACTCATGTTTACAATTTAAAAAATCCATTTGTTTCATAAAACTGCTGGTGTCTCTAGAGGAGTTACCAGAGCTGGCTCAACTGAAGTGTGTTAAGCACATTGAGTGTGGATCCAGTGCCAGGAGGAAAGCAAGTGAAGATACATGGGTTGTGTTGTCTTTACATCTGATGAGCATAACAAAGTATTTCAATGAATATCAGATTCTTTTTGACATGGACTGAGGTGAAGCCGTTGTGCTTTTTAACTTAAGCCCGTAATGATATTTGTAAGATCTTAAACCAACAAAAATAACTTCCTATAGATTCATTCCATTTGGGCTTGTCATTCTTTTTCAGAATTTCTTCGACAAGCTTTTTTTAACCAGATATATAATCAAGTTTTTCTATTGTTTTTCCATATAAGGACACATTTCCAGTTTAATATAAATTCACATGATTAAAGGTTCTCTTACTACGCAGTAAACTTTATCTGAGAGCATCTGCATCTGAAGCTTTGATGCAAGCTGAATTCTCGTTTCTCAAGCTATAAAGGAGGAAAGATACAGGAAATAATTAGACTCTTCTGTTATTAGCGTATTCTGACTTTCCTTAAATCTACCTGCATCCCTTCTCTCTGCTATAAAAAGGTTTTGGCAATGTCAAGGGTAGCAAGTTTACTCTTTTAAACATTGGAGATCAACTCTGCTTTTTAATCTGCTAGTATTAGAATAGGTGGGATGTGCTCTCAAGTGGGAACCTGCAGTAAGTTTGGGGAAGATTGAAACTTAGAATTTGACTTGAGGTCTTTGTGCTGTGGTTAAACAGTGATTACAGGTGGATTTACACCACTGAATAGATCTTCACTTTTTCAGAATTTAAAATATTTTTCTGTTTAGATAAGCCATCACAAAACTCAGAGAATGAACAAAATTCTGTAACCCTGGAAGTCCTGCTTGTGAAAGTTTGCCACAAGAAACGAAAGGTAAAAATTATTTGACAAACTATTAGTATATATTAAGGCAAAATGTTTACCTGCACCTGGAACATCTATTTAACATTGCCATACAAGTTAATGGTGAAATGATGCTTCTGTTGAGATTTCGTCTTTAAATTTAATCTATTGAAGTTGTTTTCTTTTGACTGGGTAAGGGTTTATTCAGAAGCATATATATGTGTGTAAACAAATAAATAAATGTATATATATTTATATGAATTTTGCTCTGCTTTTTGAGAACTGAAAGTCTTTTAAAAAAACATTCAGCTTTATGTGTGGAATTTAGCTTGCTTTTAAGTCGGATTCACTCGCTGTGAATTTCAGTCACCTCTATTTTTACTTCCATTCTTTGTATCATGTCATTAAACTATTAATTCTGTTGTGGTGTCCAGAGGCTTAAGTAAACCAGGCAATCACAAAATCATAGTCTATCTCTTTTAGAGCTTAGAAATGAAAAGGAACAAGTCGTGATTGTTTCAAAATCCCCAGTCATCTGCCAAGTCTTGTCTCTTTCCTTGGTTTTTCTGTCCCTATATTTTTTACATTAACCATCTTGATTATTGCAGATTTTAGTTGCTATGAATCATAAACAATTTTGGTCTCTTTCTTTTTTGAAGCATCTTTGAATTTGCTTGCTGTGTTAGCGGTGCTTGTTTCACACTGCTTGGCAAGTGATCTTCACAGCCATGGGAATATGGGAGGCTCAGTAACACATGCTGTAATTTTTAACCAAAAAGGCAAAGATTTGCCGTCAAGATTTTCCTTGAGAATGTTAAGTTGTTTTGACTTCTTTTTAAGAGTTAATATTGTTTCTAGCCAATTTTGTTATTTGCTATAGTATGGATAAGTGTGGTAAAGGCAGGAGGTGCTGATGGTTATTCAAAATAGTTTGCTGCAAGTTTCATACTTAGGCCATCTTGCCTTGTTTTTCCAATAGTGCACAGTGTTCAATGATCTGTTTGAGAGATAGTGAATAGAATAAATCATAGGTAAGTGGTTCTTTATCTCCCAGATAGGGCAAAGTGCACTTTGTAATATTGGAAGGAGGAGATAGGAAGCCCTCAAAATATATACATAAACAAAATATTGAATTTCTTTAGGTAAACAGAATTAAATTAGCGTTAATGACTGCTGTATAATCTTTCTGAGTGCCTCATGTTAGTGTTGATTTAATCGCTTAGAGAAAGATGGCTGCTGGCAGAAGTGGTTATAAAATGCCAGTTTTATTTACACTTTCAAATATTTGTTTTTACGTTTAAAACCTGGGATTGTTATTCCGGATTTTCTTATTTATATCTGTTACAAGGCTTATTTTCAAAAAGAAGGCAGGACAAGTACACTTTATAAATTATATAAGTTTTAGCCCTGAACATCTTTGCTTTGCATTCTAAAAACCTAAACTTCTTGTTTTCCTGCAGGATGTCAGTTGTCCGATAAGACAGGTTCCTACCGGTAAAAAGCAGGTGCCTTTAAACCCCGACCTCAGCCAAATCAAACCAGGCAACTTCCCATCGCTTGCAGTTTCCAGCAATGAGTTTGAACCAAGCAACAGCCACATGGTGAAGTCTTACTCGTTGTTATTCAGAGTAACTCGCCCAGGAAGAAGAGAGTTTAATGGACTGATCAATGGTGAAACTAATGAAAACATTGGTAACTTGAGTTTTTAAATACGCTTTACGAGGTTTATCTTGTGGGGTCATATGTAGATGTCTTGGTCTGCGGCATAGATCGTGTTCTGAGAAGGGCCAGTAGTAGATGAGTGACTGAATTGCCTTCTATTTGTTTTCAGTCGTCTTCAAAATGGAGCCAGAAGCTGTGCTTCTATTTTTTGTGTAAATTTAATTCCAGTTTTTACTGATGTGTGAGGCAACGCTGTTGAGGAGTGAGTAACGTGGTTGCTGTGACTCTCATTAAACCTCAAGCAGCAGTGGTCCCTGCTGACTCAGCTGTAGGTGCTCTCATCAAAATGACGTGACTAGTCAATAAAGAAAATACCTTCAGAACAATTTTTCTAAAAGCTATTTTCTTAATCTTGTCAGGACATTATATGGTACGTGACAAATGTTACAACCTTGAAGACTTACTTTCTCACTATTTTGTAGCTACCAGAGGAGGAAGGTCAAATCCCAAAGTCTTTATGCTGACAGAGTAATGTGACTAAACTATAGCTATATGTGAACATCTCTAAAATATGATTACTGTTAAGCTAAGTGCTTTTTCCATTGCTCTTGAGCTGTTCATTAAATACTGTGTCCTTTTCTGCTGTATGACACATCTGACATAATCAACAGCCAGTTATATTTTACGATTGCATAGAAACTGTTTGATCTTTTTAATTTGTGCTTATATTATGATTGAATGCCATATTTCTTATTTACAGATGTCAATGAGGAGCTTCCAGCTAGAAGAAAAAGAAACGCTTCAAACCGTGAAGATGGAGAAAAGACATTTGTAGCGCAGATGACTGTATTTGATAAAAACAGGTAATATTATGCAAAACAAATATTTTTTTCTGTTAATCATTAGGATTTGTTTAATATTAGAGTTAAGTCTCTATTTTCAGTTTAAGCTGTATTTGGCTGCATTTTTATTTGGTAGTTACAATAAGAGCTTAGGCTTGTTGCCTTCAAAAAAAAGTCTGCAGGTTTCATAATGCACATTTTGTACTGAGACCTGTCCAGTGACATTGTAAATAATTCCTTTTTAAGAACTTTAGTACTATTGTCCTGTTAATATGCATCAATTTGTCTGTTCCTTGTTATTTTTTTCACAGATGCAATTTCTGTGCTTCTGTTAAAGATCAGTAGCAACATAATTAAAAAGTAAAACATCAGTGGCAGCATAATTAAAAAGTAAAACAAACAAAGTCTCTGAAATCTGCTTACTGCTTGCATTCTATTGACACTTAGTTGCCAAATAAATTTGCCTGCAAATCTGCCTTTAGCTTCATGGAAAGTTAATTACTGTGAAATATATTTTACATTTTAATAGACAAACAATAAACATGAGCTTCTTTACTCATAGTGTGTATTTTGTGTGGGCAGGCGCTTGCAGCTTCTGGATGGGGAATACGAAGTGGCCATGCAGGAAATGGAAGAGTGTCCCATTAGCAAGAAAAGAGCAACGTGGGAAACAATACTTGATGGGAAGGTATGGATTGTTTCAGTAGCTGAAAGACCTCTCTTCACTTAAAATAATCTGGATTAAGGTGGGGCACAATTCAAAGTTGAGTTGGTGGCTCTTCCTCTGAAAACAGATTAAATTGAACAGTGAAGAGTACTTCTCTTTCAGGATGCGTGAACATGAGTTTTGACTTAGCGCTCAATTTAGGAAAGCTTTGGCCACACTAGATCATTAATACGAGCAGATGTTAACTACTGTAGGTATGGCAACCGTCTCTTTCAATGATGTCTCAATTTCTGTCCTATCAAATCAGGCAAGTTAAATGTTGTTGTAATAAATTCAAGTTGAACAAATCAAAAGGAACAAGCTGCAGAAGCAGAATACTTTGGATAAGGAAAGAGGAGCTCAGAGCTTCCACAGGTGTGATCTTACACATAAACATCAGGAGAATGCTGAAATTCAGTGATGAAAGGAGGAGGGTGTGTCAGTGTAGGACAGTGTCATGCAAAGAGAAATCGTTATCAGTTGTGACCAAGGAGAAGAATACAAAAATTCTAGATGGTTACAGGGTAGTTGTGAATCAACATGATTATATAATTATGAAAAAAACAGAGATGATCCAAAGTATATAGCAGAAAGATAGTTATAAGCTTTATTATCCTGTTCAGCCTTTACCTGGAATACCGCTTGTGATTCTGTTGAACTATGGTATAGAAATTGAAATTGAAAAAGCTAGGAACAGCGTTTAGGAAGGTCATAGGATGAGATCCTCCACATGTAAATGTGCTTAAATTTATATATAGATATCTATGTAATTTGCTAAACTTTGTTAAACTGAGACAGGGATATGGTTGCTTTCTGTTGGTGGGAGAATGTGAGGGAGGTTTTTCGTACTGGAGGCTCTACCCCAAAGAAAAAACAGTCATGACCAATGTGTTTATCACCCAGATCTGATATGTGCATTGTCACTGGATTTCTGGTTTCGCAATAGCATTTCTGTAAACTAATGAGGCCTGAATATAATAAAAAGCTTTTAAGATGGTTTTCTGTAATTTCATTGATAAATTTAGGTTATCATACTTAATAATAGGGGTTTGGACTTGGGTCTCTTCTATTTCTTTATTGCTATTTTCTCGATAAGTGAGTTCAATATAAGAACATAGCCACAGGAGATTATTCCAGCAGACAGTGGTGCAGTTTTTAGAGCTTGTGTATTAATATACAGTACTGGACTGCAGAGTTATGAGTAGGTGTGAACAGAAAGAGAAGAGCACTGGCAGCAGGCTGGTGGGTAGGTGCTGTTTGGTGTTTCACAAAGATCAGTGTGTGTCACAGTGGTTGCTCAGTAATGTGCATGAAACTGCATAGTCATCTTTTCAGCTTTTTTTTAGTATATCTAAACGCATATGCTCATGTTGAAAGCAGAAGGACTTCAGATGACTAAAAAAAATAACATCTGTCCCCATTTTGTGAATATTTTCTCATGATCATTTTTGTACATGGGAAGACACTAATTTTGCTGTTTTATTTTTTATTCCTTCCCCAGAGATTGCCTCCATTTGAAACATTTTCTCAGGGACCTACACTTCAGTTTACTCTTCGCTGGACAGGAGACACAAATGACAAGTCTACAGCTCCTATAGCTAAGCCTCTTGCAACGCGGAATTCTGAAAGCCTCCCGCAAGAAAACAAGCCCAATTCTGTTAAACCGACTCAGACTATAGGTGAGAAAACTTTGGTTTTGCTGCTGAATAATTATCTGCTCAGCACTTCTGTGCTTCAGGGTTCCTGGCTCACTGGTACAACTGCTTCAGGTCATCTTAAGCATGAAAAAGCAAAAACGAATAGGCTTTGTATCCCGCATTTCGTACAATTTTTTTTTTTAGGGTAAGTTTAAAAGCTAAAAATACTGAGGTCTTTGAAGTCATGACAACACAGAAGTGATTATATACAATGCTCATAAATCCTGATGTGAAATAAATCGGGAAATCTGTGGCTAGGACTTCCAGGACTGTATGTTTCACTGTACTCATTTTAATTACTGTTCTGTAAGTATTGGGATTTATAGTATTAGTAAGTTCCTTTTTTTATGCTTTGTGGTAAATATAGTTTTTAAATTTGTCTGTCAGATGATATATTTAGCTCTTGGAAAACGTAACTGCTATTTTGAAATGTGACCAGAATTATAGCGTTTATATTTTTAAATACAAAATCGTGATTTAGTTCAGTTGCTTAATTGCAATTTTGTTAATATGTTTCTAAGGATGTGTTTCTTCCTTGCTGTCCAAGAGCTTAGCTCAAAGAAGCTACTAATAAAATACTGTGACACTAGATAGAAAAGGCACCTTCGAATCAACGTTTTGTATTTTTCTAATTTTCTTTTGTAATAGCCGTTTCCTGTCTCGGAGTCCCATTTAAGCTGAAATTCCCCTTTGACTCCCAAGTGGCAGTGGGGGCTGGCCTAGATATTCTCTTTCTTTTGTCTCACTGACAGTCGTTTGTAACTTTGGCTTGGAATATTGCGTTGTCAGGTGGGGCCCAGGAACAGCTGGAAAACTTCAGTGGTACAGAAGACAACAGGCTGCTCCTGTTGGGTAGACCCCTCTGGACATACCTTGACTCCTGACTGGTGCCCAGTTCACATCAGAGTGATCAGTATTTCCAAGCTTGGAACTGGGTTGGGACTTTGTAGATAAGGAAACTTCTATGTCCCTATTATAGAAATAATTTCAGGAGTGCAGGTGTTCTGTCTCCAGGCTCCGTCTCTGGGCTGTGTCGCCAGGCAGGGGTTGTGAAGCGTTGCCTTGTTTGGAGTTTGGGGTTCACCTGTGGCAGCGCATTGGAGAATTTGTGCAGAATGGTTATTTCAAGCTGATTTAGTGTTGGGTACATAATGGTGAGGTTTTGGAGCTATAGTGGTGCTAGCAACGGAATGATTATTATGAAAAAAATAGAGCTTTTCCAAATGTGCAGTTGTATTGCAGTACCTGTTGGGAGGCTTGATGGGTCGACAATAGGTCATCTCTGGTGAGACTTTCTAAGAGTGGCAACGTTTTTTGCTGCTTTTAGAACTTTCATGGGTAGTAACAGGAAAGTTAGAGCAAGAATTTCACCCTTACCTGTGCGGAAGCCACTGTCTAGAGTGGATCCCTAGTATCCCCAGCCAACCCACTGACATCTTTATCTTCAGAAAGAGTGCAAGAATATTTAAATAAGACTGATTCCTGTCTTCTGAATTTAATATTTTACCTGAGCTAGGCATTACAGGCACTTAGGTTTCTTAAAACAGGATGAATGGCTGACAACGCACACAAACATGAAGTAATTTCCAGCTGAACTTTTGCTGTAAGAGTTGTTCTGCTTTCTCTTGGCTTCCTCATCCCAGGTCTCCTTGTATATTAGAGTTTCTTGGAGACCTATATTGTAATTTGTTAGGCAAGTTTTATGCTTAGGCTTGAAAAAAAATGACAGTATGTTGACTAACACTAGAAGGTGTGTCCTGTTTTGCTACATAATAAATACAGAGGCAGTAAGGACATGGCAAGGCTGCATTGCTAATGTACTGATGGACCCATTTTTTTTCTTGCATCAGAGAAGTATTCCAGTAAATTGGTAAAGTTACAGCAAGAGGCCCCTTCCTTTAAAATAGTCCAGCAGACTGTTCACACAGGAATATATCGTAGGGCAATGTGCTGCATTGTAGGGTATTTATGATGGTTATGCCGTTTTCAGTCTCTGAACACCAAGAAAGGACGAGAGTGCAAATAGTGGGAAACTTCTACGAGTTAGTGGTTCTGATAGTAAAAGATCTGATGCATCTTTCCCAGGGGTGTATGAATTTAGTGTTGTCATTTTACTTTGGCTTGTTTCCAAAGGCAGACCAATGGAATAAAGGCATCAAAGACTTTCTAAATGTGGCGGCTTAAGCTTTGCTGTAATTACAAAGTGCTCAACGTAACTGAGCCATGGAATTCTCATTTCTCTGATGTGGTGCAGGCTGAAGTGTCAGGCCTTCTTGCTTTTTCCTATGGAAAAAGGACGAAATTTCCCTTGTTCTCCAAAATATTAAATATAAGTGCTTCTTCTGAAAGATCTCCATATGTCGGTAGAGCTGAGACTTGTTTTCCCTTTTTCCCCCCCCCCCCCCCCCCCCCAACATTAAGAAGCAAGTAGGTGTCATTATTTGTTTTCTCCTGAAGATAGTTTTATAAACCCGCTTAGATATGTGGGTTTCTTGTTAGTTGTGTGAAATCAAATCGTCTTACTGAGAACTTCCAGGCTGGGGAGGGAAACAGTGTCTTTTTTGTTTTTTAGCTCTTCACCAAAGAAATTTGTCTATGCATGTTTTTTTCAGCTGTGAAAGAATCTTTGCCGACAGACCTTCAGACAAGAAAAGAGAGAGATGTTTTAAATGAACCGCGACAAAAATTGCGAATATTTTACCAGGTATTGAAAATAAACATTAGAGGGGAAGAAAAAAAAAGAATATAGATGTTGCATGGCATTAAAATGTTCGCTTCTGCACTGAGTTGGGTTGAAATATGCATTTGCCTCTTCAGTGGGTGCCATAAGGGATCTCAGATTCACAGACTAAGAGCTGTTCTACATATTTCTTCTTACAGGAAGCATTTTAGAAAACTAGTCTTCCTGGGGACATGTCTAATATTCAAAATACAAAGGACATCTCTTGTTAGGCATCTGGAATGGGACAGGTGGTCTCCCGATGGGGTGGAAAAAATTCTTGAAATCCCAGTGTTTCAGTATGCTGAGCTAATGCGACGTTCCCGAGAACTTACTGTGGAGGTTTCCTGAAATAACGCCCAACTTCGGTTTGGGCTTGGGGGATAGCGAACAAGTCCCATTTGATGCTAATGCTGCTGTTCTTTGTTCGCCTCAGTTCCTGTACAACAACAACACGAGGCAGCAGACCGAAGCCCGAGACGACTTGCATTGCCCGTGGTGCACGCTCAACTGTCGGAAACTCTATAGTTTACTCAAACACCTGAAACTTTGCCACAGCAGATTTATCTTTAATTATGTTGTAAGTAGTATTTTTTCAGTTTGGCGCTATGAAACACTGTACAGTCTGTTACAGATATTACATATGTATTGGTTCTGATGCTGGCCTGCTCAGTTGTAGGACCGTATCTACAGGTTAAATGCAGCTTCCTTTGAATATTAGGTGAATGTTACATGGGGAAAAAAAAAAATTGCAGGTTTTTTTTATTTTAGGTGCTGCTTTTGCATTAATCTATTCTTTTTATGTGACGTATAAAGCAATATAATCTACATTTGGTTGGAAGTTGCTTGAAGCTTTAGAAAGGTGGTAAATATTTAAAGACAGTGTTATATTATGCTGATAATGACCTGTTCCTACCAATCTGACCTTAACGAGGAGTTCTGTCCTATTTGTTTGAAGATAATGTAGTTCCCTATACCCGCTACCCTGCTCAGATTATTATTCCAAAACTTCACACCTTAGATGGCTAGAAATGTTTTAATTTCTAGGGTGCTTGTTAGCAATCTTGTACTGATATTTTCCTTAATTTTATAATTCGTTCTGTTCTGAGTGATTTTGTGTGAAATAGTTTAGAGCAAGGAAACTTTAGTATAGTTTGTTTCTAGAAGTTAAAAATCATTTGGGTGTTATAAAAGGCACTAGAGCTACATCAGGTTATTGACAGGGTAATACTTAAGGTATTCAGAATTGAAAAGATTACTGGTTTAAACCTCCTGATGTATTGTCATTACTGTTTGCTAAGTATATTTGCAATTATCTGTTTCAGTATCATCCAAAAGGTGCTAGGATAGATGTATCTATCAACGAATGCTACGATGGCTCCTACGCAGGAAATCCCCAGGATATCCACCGCCAGCCGGGATTCGCCTTCAGTCGCAACGGACCCGTCAAAAGAACTCCCATCACACACATACTTGTTTGCAGGTAGGGAGATGGAAGACTAACTCTGGCTTTATTTGTGTAATAAAGCATATAGACCAAATTTGGGAAACAGGAATTTGTAAATCTGTAGGTGCACTTAGTACTAAATTCCACTATCATTAAAGTACAGCGGTTTATCACTAAATAAAATGTTATTGAAGGATGATAGTTTCACCTGTGATTTTTCTACATCTGTTGTTTTTAACTGCTGCATCCTAAAACTTTTCTTCCCCACAAGGTGGAGCGGGGTGTTTATTTCACTGCTGGTGATTCAACTCCACCAACATTTTGGCAAGCTAGAGCTTAAAAGAATATATTTTTAAAAATCAGTTACAGTTCCTAGTATTTGCATATTTGACATGATGGTTGAAAGCACTCTTTTTTTTTTTTAAACCTTCTGCTAGGCCGAAGCGTACGAAAGCAAGTATGTCAGAATTTCTGGAATCTGAGGATGGAGAGGTAGAACAGCAGCGAACATACAGCAGCGGGCACAATCGGCTCTATTTCCACAGCGACACGTGTTTACCTCTCCGTCCACAAGAAATGGAAGTAGATAGTGAGGATGAAAAGGACCCTGAATGGCTACGGGAGAAAACCATTACTGTAATTATTCCATTTATACGAAATTATTTTAAATGGATTGTGGTTTTTGAAAGGAGGTCTGCAGCTGTAGGGAATAAACAGGGCATATATTGTGAAAATGATGTGTTTACTTCAAGTAGGAAATTTTGTGATGCTGAGCCACTAATGACAGAAGCTCATGGCATCAGAGTTTGTATTTTCAAGTGTGTCTTCTGTTTCAAAGGCAGCTCAGTCCATGTGTGTCCAAACAAGATTTCATTGTTTGCAGCTGGTTTTCTCCTTCAAAGAGGAGGTGCAGCTATCACAGGAGTACATAGTGATGTGTATATGTAATATCGGAGTAATTTATCATCACAGGTCTCTACACGATAGGACTGTTTTCTGACCTTCTTGACTGCAGTGCCTGAATTTTTGGCTGTAATTATTTCTGTGATGTGTAGGTTGCATAAGTTTAATTTTAGGTGTGCTTTCCCTGCCTGACAGCAGACACGCAGTTCTCATGTGTGTGTTTGTTTCTTCTCCTGCCCCTTCTCCCAATCCTTTATGTCTCCAGCAAATTGAAGAATTCTCTGATGTTAACGAAGGGGAGAAAGAAGTGATGAAATTATGGAATCTTCATGTTATGAAGCACGGGTATGTTACTACGCTTAGCTTTGATACAGATAAATTCTGGTATAGATTGAGTTGACCACTTTGCATTGCAATTCATTACATACTTTAAAATTCAGTTAGCTCAGTTGTTTAAGAAAGGATCGTTCACACATAATTTGGTAACGAGCTTTTGACAGCTTATTTTTAAAAAATGTACCTAGTAGCCCTATGGCTTTGAAAAGAAAAAACATTGCAATGTTGAGACTATGTAATAGTTGGTCTGTGCAGTTACATCTCTAAACTGTGTTGCAGAGTCTCTTTTTGTTTCTGAAGACGTTCTACTTGCATAATGATGGCTTTCTAATTTGACAGGTTTATTGCTGACAATCAAATGAATCATGCCTGTATGCTGTTTGTTGAAAATTACGGACAAAAAATAATTAAGAAGAACTTGTGTCGAAACTTTATGCTCCATCTGGTCAGCATGCATGACTTTAACCTCATCAGCATCATGTCCATAGACAAAGCTGTTGCCAGACTCCGAGAGATGCAGCAGAAGTTGGAGAAAGGAGAATCGGCCTCCCCGGCAGATGAGGAATCTTCCGAGGAACAAAGCGGGACAGCAAATGGTTACAGTGAAAATAATACGAGAGAGAGGATCTCGGAAATGGAGAGCATCTCAGGTGTCACAAAACAGAGCAAGAAACAAAAGCTCTGAACTCAAAAGTCAATTGCCATTCAACGGACAAGCATTGAAATGATGTTCTAGGGTGCATGAGCTCTATAAAGAATTACACACAAAAATACAGAGATTCCAAACAGGCACTGCTGGATGGAAATAAATGATTTCAACAAGGATATTGTTTTAACAGGGTTTCTCTTCAGTTAATTATGCAAGTACTACATGTATATCGGTTTTGGTGATGTAATGACAATATTCTAAGAGTTTTGAGCATGAAGAGCAATATGAAAATCTTTTTGTAATTTTAGTAATTAGTGTTTTAAGAACTTTATGGAATTTACATAATTTAAGTATATGTAAAACCGTTTTTATATTAAGATTTTTGCATCTGTATCTGGCTGTTTTTCCTACCACGAAGTTGTGAAACATTGGGGAAAGGGGACTGGGATACAGTTTCTGCTTTTCTTACTTAGAAATTCTCGGGTTAGCTTTTTGTGAAAATAACGTCTCACTATTTAAAGTTTAACCTTGATCCTTGTATTTGAAATCATTTATCAACTGATCATAAATTACAATTTATTTTTTAATTTTTTACACTAAAATTATGAAAGTTGGCGAACTTAGCACTTCCTTTGTCTTGTGCCTGTTTGGAAAGATCTTGGCTTTTCACGTTACAGACACAGTGAAGTTACCACCTTGGCTCTTTGAGGTTACCAGCAGTTTGGTTTGTCGTGGATAATTCTGATGTATCGATCACCCAGTGTACCATTTTAAACTTGAACATTAGCTCCTTTAATCTTTTTTCTTACACATTTTACACAGCTACACAAACAATTTGATGTAAACCCCCTTTGGACGGGGGTTCCGCATCGCTGTGCCGCGCTAAAGCCGAGGGGCTCTGGTCAGGACGCGGGCATCGTGTTGCTGAACTTCTCGGGAAGTTTCCGCCTGAGTCCGGACTGCGATCCAGGCCCTGGGTTTAGCTTTGGCTTTCGAGATGCCACTCTTGAGGGAAAAATGCACTGTAAAATTGGACCAGAAAATGTGTTGCACTTCTTATGCAAGTATTCTGCGATGTATTGTATTCAATACAGATACTAAGATGCTGACTAAAGTATATTTGAGCAGTTTTGCACTGCTGTTAACACATTTTATGCATACGTTTACAGATTTTTTCCAATGGAAAGTGGTTTCACTACTGGTACAGTATCAGCACCGAAGGGTTTATTCCAGCAAGCACTGTGGTTGAGTGACATCACCTCAATTTTTTATTATCCTTAAAATATTGCATTTTTCATATTCTTTATTTATAAAGGAACAATGCTGCTGTAAATACAGGTATTTTTAATTTTTTATTTCATTCCATCACCATGAGATGCAGTTCCCTATTTGTTTAAGGGGTATATAAGCTTTCTGATGGTGTCTTCAGAAATTTATAAAATGTAAATACTGATTTTGATGGTCCTTAAGATGTGTTTAACTGTGAGACTATTTAACTAATGGTGTGGATGTGATTTGTCATCCAGTATTAAGTTCTTAGTCACTGATTTTGTGTACAAAATAGGAAAGAGGGAAACTGCAGTTTTCATGACGAACTTCTTGAATTTGCCAGCTCTCTTGAGTTTTAGCAAACTGTAATTACGCCTCTGGATAGTACATCGAGCATTTCTCTCTGGCTTTAATTTGCTAAAGCTCTGCACATATGTAAAAAAATAGATTATTTTAGGGGAGATGTAGTTCTAGAATTATTGCTTATGTCATTTCTTAAGCAGTTATGCTCTTAATGCTTAAAAGAAGGCTAGCATTGTTTGCACAAAAAGTTGGTGATCCCCCCAAAAATAGTAATGAAATTACTTCTGTCCAGTAAACTTTGTATGTCATGTCAATTTATAATAAAAGCTGAAAAAATCCCTTTGTTTTCTATTTATAAAGATGCCTTTTCTATATGTACCTTTGATAGATTTTGAAGATAATCCTGTAAGCCAGTTAAAAATAATTGGAATGGTACAGTAGATGTAAAAACAAAACCCCAAACAAAAACACCGAGCCAAATTCAGTTGTTGGAATGAACCGTTGTTTTTACATGAAATGTTTTATTTGAAATCTGCTTTTGTACATAAAGTTCAGTAATATAAAATCTGCCATGATGGTTTGTCCCGTCGTTTGTGCACATGCAGAAAGGCCACAAGCACCACCTGCTGGGAACCTGCTCTTCTGCATGGCCCTTAAAACCTGAACACAAATTCTTCCTTTGCCAGATTGTTACAAAGGTGGTTAAATTCCTGTCCGCTCCTTTTATTGCATTTAAGGTGTTTCTGTGAGTTCCCAGGTTTTTAGCTGGATTATAAAAGCTTTCTTCGGGGTAGAACTGAATACCTGAGGTATCTGTTGAGAACTGTAACTTATAGAACTAAAAATGAAACATGTCGCTCTGTGTCGGTTGTCAAAATAAGACCTATGAGGTTTTAACATGCAAGTGGTTCATGTTTCGAACAGATTTTACAAGATACTTTTGTTTATTTGGAATGAAGTTTTAAAATGGTGCTTCTCTGGAGTGCAAAGGATGGAAACTCCTGGTAGTACAGAGCAAAACAAGGAATTGCAGGTGACTGTTGAACAGCAGACACTGAAAACCTTTTTCCGCATTAATACAGATATTAAAATAGAGGATATAGCAGCTGGATTCTGTAAATGTGAGTTCAGGCTGCAGTTGTCCGTGGTGCTTTGTCTGTAAAACGGGCAAGGTTCTGCTCATCCAGCCCGGAACGTGCTCATGGCAGATTTTTATGATGTTTTGTATTTGGTGACGATCTTAACACGGTGGGTCTGTGAACCCCAAGTTGGAACCGAACATATGACTTGAATATTTAATTCAGTGCATTAAATGCTATATTCAAAATGGTTAGACGAGTTTAAATTGTTAACCTTAAGTGGATGTTGCGTTGTGTCTTGAATGCGCTCCTTGGGTTTTCGAGGGGTGGGGTGGAGAGTCACTGCCTGGAATGATGCAGTTGCAAATAATTCGCACTGTTCTGATTATATCACTAATCGCCAAAACAAAACAAGCCCCCCAACCATACAGCCTACCCCAAACCGGCCATTTGATTTTACCTTTGCGAACGCAGGAGCTGTTCTGTGAGGAGGATTTTGACAATATTGTTCAAAGTTGAGTATTTCTTAATTCACAGAACAGTTTGGTGCCATCACTGCCCGGCGCTGGAATGAGGCTGTTCCTGCTGGACCAGGTCCGGGTTGTACTGCGATAGTGTTTCAGTGGGTAAGTCTGTCTGTCTGTCTTCCGTCAGTCTGGGATCTGCTGTTGGAGCTGCTGGATTTGGAACCGAGATGTGCTCCTTGGGAGAAAAACTTGGTGTCTCCTCAGGAAAAAGGTTCTTGATGCGAATGGTGTGTTTCTGAAAGCTCCTGTGCCAGCAGCCTTGGTTACTGGTGTCACGAGGTTTCTTTAAAAGAGACCAAGGGACTGGGACGGGCTGCAGGTAAAGCAGAACCAAGGGAACAAAGTAAAACTCTTTGTTCACCACAGACTTTATTAGAAGGGGATTTGCTTTGGCTGCTTGCTTGGTCATGGAGGCCAAAAACTCTGATACGAGTTGCACCATTTAATGCAACTGTAAGGAGATGGGAACAGTAAAATGGAGACAAATGAGCTGTGATGGAATATTGAGGAAGGTAGTTTGCTGGTGCTTGAACTACTTTTGAAAAAAAGAAGGAAAACTCATTTCTGCAAGAGATGTGGGTTAAGATCTGAACTTAAGCTGCAAATGAAAGTGTGTAAGTGAGAAACTGGGGGAAAAAAAAGTATGGGAGTTCTGAGGGACAGAAAGTAATAATCATCAAAAAAAGGGGGGAGGGAGAAGCTCTTAAAGATGGCTCTAGTGGTATAGGAAACATTCTTAATGTTCTTTTTAGAAGAATGCAGTGATGCTCACCTTTATACCCCAATAAATAATGTACTAGACCATACACTGTTGAGGGATAAAACTTTATTTAAAAAAAATTCAAATTTCACTTGACACATAAGTCTGAGTTGAGGTAAGTGAATCCACTAGCTTCAGAAAACACGTTCAGGACACATTCTCGGTTGTGAGGCTCCAACAGCCAGAGGTGAAAAATTTGAAGTGTTAAGTTCTCTCTGCTGTGGAAGAACCGAATTTCAACCTTTTTAATTCAAGCCTCTTGTGATTCTTTGCATACCTTGTTCCTTTATTACTCTGGTCTCTTGCCCTGAGACTCATCCCTGTTCCCAGGTTTAAGAGGCGGCTGACAGTACCTAATCTGTGATGGGGACAGCTGGGCTTAGGCTGAGTTTAAAAAGACAAAAAGCAACCGCAACAAAACACCACCAAAAACCCACCCCACCATTGGCAAACTGCCCTTGTTCAATGAGCTAAAGGCTGAAGTCAGAACAAGCTCTTTGTATTTTCCGAACAATGTTGAGGCATCACTGTGCAAGTACCTGAATTCAAGGCTTAAGCTTTGTTTTCTACTATGCAAGTAAATATCCTGTAGAACCAACAGTTGGATGAACAGGTACCTGACTTGTTGGTACCTCAGAAGCGCGGATACTCGCAATTTGAGTTTCCATCTGGCGAAAGTACTGAGTTACAACTAGTACCGGACACCTGGAGTGCGTAAGTAAAACCACCAGCACCACCAGTTTGAGTCGGCTGCTGGTCCCAGCGCCAGCCGGGCCCTCTGGACAGGGCTGAGACTCTTCTTGCCGACAGGAAAAAAACCACGCATTTAAAAAGTATCGAAAATACTCTTAATGTAATAATTCAAAGGAACACAGAACATACAGGATAAGCTCATATTCTCTTACTCCCCACCAGGGACATACTTCAGCTTGAAAAACTGAGAATACTGCAGGGGTTTTGTTGCTAACACTGGATAATCCTCCCCACAGGTGTCCAGTCTTCCTCACCTCGTGTCTTACAGTAAATTCCAACCTCTGCCACACGCAAGTTCTTTGCATCCATGTGAATCTACTCACTTTTTTTTTTTCTTGTAAATGGAATAAAGATCAACCACCATTCTCCCCTCTACTACAGATCCTTGGGGAAAAAAATGCAGGATGGTTAATCTTTTTGTACTGAAAACGTGAGTACGGGGGATATTAATCCAACGTAAATTAAGCTTTTTATGCCAGCATAGAGGGCTAATGTAGCATGTTGACACTGAAGGAAAAAGGGCAGAATGATTGTCTAGGTTTTATAAAAATATTGCTATTCTAACATGCTAAAATATATTTCATTTTAATTGAGGTAAGAAGGTCCCTTTTAAGGCCCTCAGTGAGCGTTACTTTAAAGTATTCTTTAAATCCAGTAGTATTGCAATCCCTTGACCAGGAACAGGCTCTCTTTGATAGGCTCATTCCAAATCTCGGTTGCTCCTTAGGGGAAATATTGGTAACTTTATGTAACTTCCGAATTCAAAGTGAATTAATTCATCATTTCTCATCCCCTCCTCCTCCATGGAGAGCTAAACTGTCATCTCCCCATCTCCCCTGCGCTCCCCTCCGGCGCTGGCAACGCAAAGAAGGTTCTCTGAGGAATCCCGGCTGCCGCCTGCGTATTGTGCCCACGTACTAAATTGCTGAGACCTCCTCTGATATCGGCTACACCGTAAATTGCAATTAGAGCAGACAATCGGAGCAGGTGAGAACTGTCCTACTCCAGGCGTTGCTCTAGTCTGAGGCAAGCGTCTGCGTCACGTTGATGTCGGCGTCGCCACGCAGCTACTCTAGAAAATAGATTCCAAGTGACAACCCAGAAAACGGTTCAAGAAACACCTGGAAATAAGGCACTTGGATAAATGAGACAGTAACCGACTGGCTCCGTGTTCAAACAGACGTTATGGCTCAGACGTCCCTGCAATGGAGGAATGACCAGTACCGTGCGGGGAGGAGCGGCCGGCGCAGGCGGAACCCACGATCCGGTCGCCCTGGGAAGGCAGCGCGAGTACCAGGAAGCGGAGCAGGACGTCACTGCGCTCAACACCTTGTTCTTTCATGAGTGGTATAAATAAGACTTTGGTCCATTACCACTCCTCCACCCCCTAAAACACTTACAGGCTTATTTCACAGAACAGCAGCATTAAGCAATGTTAATTCTACACAACACGTGTACCCTGAGACTAGAGTACAATGAAATACTGACAAAAATCAAGTCTGGAGGAAAAAAGGAAAAGGGCTTATTCACTGTTTAAATTAATTGGCCCATGCAAATGCCTGTTTCTAACTTTTTCCAGAGTAACAAATTCAATGTTTCACCATTATTTTTTGAAATGAATCCAGTAGGAAGTACAATATAGTGGAGTTCAAGTAGTATAAAGACAGGTTTTTGTTAACAGATTGTGGATATCAAACAGCTGGAAATACAAGTTTTGACGTTACACTTTATAGAAAGAACAAAAATCCCTTCACTCGCTGCTAAAACACTAAAACTTTCCAGCCTGGGTATGAAAATGAACATCCAAAATACAAAGAGACGCAGCATTGATCAAGTACCCAGTCGAAGACGACCTCTCTGTTATTGGAGCTGATAGTTACTCTAAGCTTGAAGGTCCCTCCCTCGTTGCTGGAAGGCCCCAAGGGCACAACTTCCATGTCAAACGTCACAGTCGATCCAGAAGTAACGGCCGGCAGTTGGTTTGTCATCTCTTTTCCATTTACAAATACTGCCCCTGAAACAGTCGAGATATCAAACATTATGTCTCACATTCCGTACATACTAACATGCAATACTACGGCTCCCTATTTTTTTGCAGGCAAACAGAACTGGAAAGCGACCCTGCCACGTTCCTTTTTGCCACATCAAACAGGCTGCAATAACTGCAAGCAGGAAAAGGAGACCTGTGATCGCACCAAAGATTTTAACTACACAACCAGTGTGTCCGTAGAAGGTGGATGAAGTTGCTCACATGTGATGCAAAGGTATAGAGAACTGGAGGCTGTGGGTTTTGAGAAAGAAAAAGAAAAATAAAAGAAAAGGCTCGCGTTCTTCGATTCTGCGATTCCGACTCACCGTTTGTGCTGATGCACACAGCTTTATCTCGCTGCAGAGAATCGTAGCCGTTCTGCTGCTCCACACACACTCCCAGGCTGTCTCGTCTGTCTGGCTGTCCCACAGTTTCAATTCTACTGAGCAAAAAGTTAAGTCAAAGCCTGAAGCTTTAAATCAAAACACAGAGCGAAGCGCCGGCAGCACCGTGCCGCAGCGGAGCCGCGCACCGGGCCTCCCAAAGCCACCGAGCTTCGGGGAGATGAGAGACCCCAAGTCACCAGCTCCACTGAGCAACGCTCCAACTTCCAATCTGTACAAAACATCAATCTGCTTCCCGCAAACGTTCATTGCTATTTAATAGAATTCCCCGCTGTCACAACTTGAGAGTCGTCTGAGATTATTTCCAGTTGTCTGAAACAACCGATACGCGCAAAACCACAACCTACAATCATCTATGGCAGATTACAGGTCGACATCACATATTATGGCAAGACAGCTGTAGTTTCAGCAAGCGTTTCATGAGCGGGATTAAAACGGGGTTTTTTGAGCCCTGCTGAATTCTGCTGTAAAGGTGCGGGGGCAGAAGGTGAATATATTTTGGTGGTGGTGTGTTGTTGGGCTTGGGGAACGTGTGCGGTTTTTGTTTGTTTCGGTTTATTTTTTAACAAACCAGCTTGGCGCAAATGGATATTAAAACCAATAACGCCTTGAAGGGCATTTACAAGTCTGGTTTCTGCCTTGCTGCATTCAGGATTTCGGTCCTGGGAAAGAATTGCCGAAGAAAAAGCAAACGAGTTGTGCAAACGACCTGGTTTGCAGTTCCCTTTGTGCCCCGGCACCCGAGCGGGGCTGCACAGTCTGTACCCCAAAGGGCTCTGCTGCATTTGGGTCCTTTCTCTGGTGCTGCCATCTCTCAAAGGTGCTAAATCGTACTTCAGAGAGAGCCCCAGTGACCTGGGAAACACAGACTGCCTTTTAGAGAAAGTAAAACAGTGGTTATTTTCATTACAGCTTCAGAGAAAAAACAGCACTGATAGGTGGTTGTTGCCAAATAGAAAAAACTTCAGCAGAAGCTTTTAAGAGCTGGAAATTAAGCGGGTGGTAGACTGGCACATAAGGGGTTAACTCTTTCAAGACGAACAGGGAAGCTAAAATTGGAACCATGTTTTCCTTTTGCACTCTGTTAGGTTTTTCAGTCTCTTGGGAATGTCATTAAGATAGCAAGAGCCTTGCACTGTAAAGCAAAGCAAACTAAAAAAAATATAAATTAAATATCGAAGAAGCTTTTCACTTGGGAGTGATCCACGATGTTTTCCCAAAACAACTTTAAATGAGATTTCAAATTCATTTTGGCACTCTAGATTTTAAACTCTGCCTGAGTTACTGGTGAAGGTTTGTAAACAGATATTTATCTGTAAACTTCGTGCATAAGGTAACCTTAATTCATTCCATCCCTACCTAAGGGAGCCGTTCTTGAGTTTTGCCTCTGAAAAAAGTGTTTGTACAGTTACAAGGAGGACAAAAAATGCATAATTATAAACCCATTAAAAAGTAGCAATTCTATCATGTCGACCTGTGTCCACACTTGCTCATTTCCACACAGGCCCCTTTTTGCAGCGCACTGACAACGTAACCTGGACCAGGAGCTGCAGGAAGAAAAGGCAGCGGCCCAGCTGCGGTTCTGCTGTGCTTTCCTCCTCCCGCCTGCACCGGGAACACGACTGGGATCTGCTGTAGATCATCACCCCTTTCCTCACCAGGTTTGGATTTTTCAGCAATTAATAACCAGCCCAAGACAAAGAGCCCAAAACGGTTCAGAGCATCACTGCACAATCACCTAAGCTTCGCTTTGCTACACTGATTTTTCCTATCACATTAATAAAGTTATTTCTCTGGCCTCTGTGGTCCCTGTGACTTAAAATTTTTAAAAGCCCACAGACTACATGGTAGGAACAACGCTCAGCAGGACACTGTTCAAATCCCTTCCCAGCACTGCCAAGGCTGCAGAGCCAACCTCCGCCTCTGTCACTGCCGCGTACACCGAACCAGCTCAACCGCCACCAGCTGCTGGCTGTCTCAGAGCAGAAAAGTAAATCTGGGAGCGATCGCATGCGCTTCCCTTGTATCAGCTGCCAGTGGAGTTGCGGTGGGTTCCTGACAAAGTCAGTGTGATCCCCACACCGTGTCTGCTGGGTGACCCCAAATCCCCAGCCTGGCCAGGCTGACCGGGGTCCCCACCGCAAGAAAACGCTGCAGAGCAGCTGCAGAGCCGGTCACTGCGGAGAAACGTTCCCTTTCCTAAGGACAGGTCCCTGAAGGCTGCAAAGAAACGTCTTGACTTGCAGCGATGACGTTTTCCTACAGCTGGTCCAACGCCTCCCCTCAGGGGATGACTGAGGCAGGTACAAAGCGTTGCGTTCGCACAGCTTCACCTGTCACTGCTGAGCTGTGCCCGTGTCCCGAACGCACAAGAACAAAAAAGCTGCTTCACAGACATCTGTAACACCAACCTTGCTTATTTGTTTTGCTCTGCAAGCCACTTATCCCCTTCTGAATACGCTTCTGTTTCAACAGATGGAGAAAGCCAAGCGCCAAGTACTGCATCTCCCTGCTCAGGGAAACCTCACACGCTTTCAAACAAGAAGCTGCTCTTGGGACCTTGGAAGAGGAACACAACCAGTTTTTGAGGATGTCCTCAGTCTTAAGATCAGTGTCATGATAGCTCTGGTGGAAATGTGTTTGTTGGTGCTCTGCCATCCTGAAAAAAATCTTTTCTTGGAGAGAAGTCTACATTACCAAAATGTAAAGCAAAAGATTTGCATGTGTTACCAATAAAAGAAAATAATAGGCATTGGTCTGAAAGAGAACCAACCAAAACCTCCAAGTTCTGCCTCTAATTTCACAGGCATTTCTGAGCCAAGAGATGTTAAATCTAGCAACAAATTTCAAATGAAAGCTTAGATCATTTTATCCCATCTCAGGGCAACTGAATACATCCTCATGCTACAACCATCTAAAGTTCAGGTAATTTGTTATCAGGAAGGCAGAAATGAAACACCATGGAATAAGTTACAAAGATATCAACAACAGCCCCCTTAAATTGCCTTTGGGGGTTGCCTACTGTACAGCAAATAGTTTTATTTAACCAGGGAAAGATGGAATAAAGCTTCAGAGTCTCTGAGGTCTGTAATTACAACTGATGTATCCACAAGGACATTCCTCATATGCCATTAAACAGCATCATCTCAAGGATAGGAGTAAAGGCAGCAAAGCTGCCGAGGTTTTTTATTGCATTGTGTCAAATGAAAAGCTTGAATTGCACAACATACTTGCCCCACTCAAGAGTTTCTAATGGCAGTTCCAAGCAGTAGTCTGACCAGCACTAATTATCTCGGATGTTAACGATATCAGCGCCAGACTGTCATGCTTTCCTGTCCTGTCATCCTTTTCAAGTCCAAGGTCATCAAAGCACACGGATAGTCTGAGAAGGAAAGAACCCGGTGACCTGAAGCTAAACAGAATCAGCTCCACCGGTTCTGCCCAGCCAGGAACAGCTGCTACAGAACTCGAGGAACTTCCACATCCCACAGATTTGCTCAGCATGGGCTGTGTTTTACCATCCCTCAGGAGTTCATGCAGGTCCTACAAAAACACCAGGTGTTTTCCTAAAGAGCCAGGAAGCAGCAGTGAAGAGAAGGAAGTTCAGACTTCACAGACACGCTACCTTGACCGGGGCTGAGCTGATGTAAAACTCCACCAGACAACAGCCATCCAGAAAGCACTTACCTGAACGTTAATGTTTGCCCACAGAAATAAGTAGGAGCTTTGGAGTAGAGCACACCGCACGACTGAGAATCATTCCGAAGCGCGATGTTTCTTCGACTGCTCAAGCTGTAACCCTCCAAACCAGCTGTCCATTCTTCAAAGAAAAAAAACAAACCAAAACAGTGTGAACCTCAACCGGACCAGCTGCTGCCTGTGCAAAATCAAATCAGTCGCGATGTCCACGCAGTTGACCTCATAGAACAGGGGCTGGTTCTGCCTTCTGATGGAGAGGTTTCTTTGTCAAGTCATTTGCAATTACAAAAAACACTTCTCAGATCACAAGGCTCACCATAATTTCGCTCTTTGCTGCAATCCCTGCGAAGTCATATTGTAGGGAAAGGCAAACCTTCAGGACCTGCTGCCTTTAAACATTTGCAAGTGAAAATTTAGGTATTTCTGTCTCCAAGAGCTTGTTATGTGACTTAGGTCAGCAAACAATGTGTAGGTAGGGGTGAGGGACAAGGAAAAAATGCCTCATTTCTGGTTCGCTGATGCTTTCCAAGGCTAAGCAGGGACCTGACTGCTGGAAGGGCTCACGAACTATCACTCAAACTACACAGCAAAGAATAAATTCTAGGCTGAAAGGGCAGTTCATCACGCATTACACACACACATCACAGCTAAGGACACCCCATCATCACACAAAAAGCAGCTCCGTAAGTCATCCGGCTGTCGACCTTGAGGAGCTGGAGATGACGACCAGCGAGTGAACCGTACCGTGGGGGACCAGCGTGGTGCGGCCGGTCTGCGGGACGCTCCACGGGCTCCACTCCTGCCGCCCGTCCCCGCGGGCACAGACTCTGAACTGGTAATCCACGTTGGGATCGATATGCAGCACGATAAACTCTGTCTCCGAGCCGACATAAACATCCTCAAAGTGACTTGCAGAACTCTTACGATATTGCAGCCTGTAATCTTGTGGTATGAAGTCATCGTCCACCTAGAGAAACATTTATTAGGCTAATAAAGGGTCTCGTCTGTGTCACTCTGAAGTGACAGAGATTAGGACAGCACTGCAGGCTTTCAAAGATGATTCAGAGTCAAAAGGTATTGAAGAGCAGAAAACAAGCCTTATAGAAAATAAAATCAGTGTCTGAACCAATTAATTCAAAAAGAAGTATAAGAATGATTTGCTAACAGCTTAAAAGTATCTATAGGAGAAGAAACATTTAACAAAAGGCTTTTCAATCTAGCAGAGATATAAGAAGATCCTTCAGCCAAAAGCTGAAGACAAATTTGCAGAAGAAATTTCGTGCCAGTTTTTAAACAGCAAGGGAAATTCACTATTATTCTTCACAGACTGTTCCAAGGAATGTTTTCCAATTCTTTCATATCTCTAAGTCAAAAGAGGTTCTTCCCCTGCTCTCCCCACAAGCTCCACTGTCCCTCAGGCACAACTGAATTCAGGGAACTCTCCTACAGCACAGACCATCAGACCACGCGTGACAACAGCACCGATGGTTTTATAATCCCAGTCCACATCCTTCAGAGTCAGCACGGCTGACCAACGCTGGGCTGTCGCTACAACACAAGTTTCTTTAATGCTGCCAAGGAGCGTAGAGCTGTCCAACAACAACTAAACCGCAGCAGAGCACAGCAGTGATTTACCTAAAAATAGGTTTTGTGTACTGAACAGAAAGGCTACTCGACTAGCTAACGCAAATATGAAAACGTTTTCTCTTTCCATCCCCTGCATCTCCGTAACAACACAAACGTGTTTAGGTGTAAAAGCGAAACAGAACGGGTTCAGCCTCATCCTGGGGCTGAGAAAGTGTCTTCAAAGGAAACAGAAGCATCGCCCCAGCAATCAAGTTCAGTCTCACTGAGCGTCTCGCTGTTGTTGCCACACAAAGGAACCACTCGGTTCCACAGCAAAATTGGCTACGTGCGGATCAGCTCTGTCAGAAACACACGCATCAGGATTTCTTCATCTTGTTTGTACAACAGCACAACAGGCAGATTACGCTTTGCTATTCATGTGTTTAGTGGGAAGAGCCCATGAAGGAGGTGTTACCTGCCTGGCCGGTACCTGGCACTGTCTGCAGTGTGGGAAGCAGGGGCAGAAGTGATTTCAGCTGCTTTTCCACCCACGGGGAAGGAGATTGTGAGGCAAAGGCGCAGGAGCGTGTCGGCCCTTTCTGCCTGAGAAGGGAGCGGGCGAGTCCAACAGCAAGAGTCTGACACACAAGAGTCACAGACAAAAACCCCAGCGCCAGCCACAACATCACTAGATCACCCTGCCTGTAAATGAGGCCGTTACCATAAAAATCTCTTCTAAAGTTTCACACTGGGGTGGACTACTCCTTGGAAGGCTGCAGAGAATCCAAAATGAAAGTGGCTTTTTCAGTTGATTTCGAGAGAGCAGAAGTCCGAATGATTTTCACCCAGGATATTTTACCTACCTTACACCATCGGACTAAAATGCCTCCGGGCTTCTCAACAAATTCCTCTAGTTGTACAGGTGGGCGAGATGCCACAGTTCCATGTCTGAATATTTGATTTTTCAATATAGTAAGAAGGCAGTCATCCAGCTGGGCAGATAAACAAGGCACGTCAACCAAGGAAGGCACTTCTGGTAAGCTGAGAAAGGAAAGTTTGCTGTAATGAAAGGGGCCAGCTCCTACAAATTCATATTTTGTCCATACACTTGAATCTGTGCAGATTTGCAAAGAGAGAACAGCTGCAGAAATTGGCATGTGCAATTCAAACTTAAAAGACTTGGAAAACATTGTGTTTCAGCCCTAACCAGACTGTCTGTTTCTCAGTAAATACTCTGAAATACAGGCTGTTCCCCAAGGAGTGGTTTCACCGTTCACAAATAAACAGCCTATATTTCTACAGAACATATGGAGGGTGAAAACGACTCCATTCTGTGACTGCCAGCCCCAGCGAAAGTCTATGAAACAAACGGGACAGTAACGCCTCAAATGAGTCTTTTAAGGCACTGGAGCAGAAGACTTTTGTGTCAAAGGAGAAAAGATCCCTTGTACAGGAAAAGAACACGTGCCGCTGCCTCAGATCGCCTCGGCATGTCAGGATCTTACCTATCCAGCTGAATATGTAAAGCTTTGTTTGTAAAGCTGCAAAGTTTCTCATTCTGTTGTCCCACATCTCCGTGGACCGCACTCTCTCCTGGAATCAAACAGTAAAAATATTCCTAATGAGAAAACATCCAAGAAAAGGAATTCTTTGCTTCAAAGAAGAACCAGTTCTGACACGAACAACCAATTAAACATGAAGCATTCTCAGCACTTTTGCTAGACTCTTAGCTAGAAAACACAACTGTAGTTAACAATATAAAGCCCATCGAGCAATTTTGAAGCTTTCAAAGCTTCCTGTCGTCACACCCATAACAGATGTAATAATCCACCATCTCAGACGGCAGCAGAACAGGGGTCAGATGCCAGAAATCAGGATTATCAATCCCTTCCTCCACCTGCTTTAAAGGAAGAAAAAAGCAAAACCCCTTCACTGAGCAGGAAGTAAAAAAGCAAGACCTTAAAAGCAAAAAAAAAAAAAAAAAAAAAAATCAACCACTGTTGTTTGCTACAATCTAAATGATAACTACTGTCATAATGAAGGAAATAATCCATGCATTAAAGCATGGAGATAAATAGAAATCTTTTCATAAGCTTTCCATATAAAGTAGTGTCCCACACTTCACCTTACAGAGACATATGCTCTGTTCTCCTATCTGATGACTTTGTGGTAATTTACAGCACAAGCAAGCTCAGTCCTTTCCCAAATGGAGGATTACAAATGTTACAAATCTCTAAAGAAAAGCACACGTCATAATTGGCAGCAGGAGATTTAATAACCACGGAGGCTTAACTCCTTTCTGACTCAGATGCAGCGTCTGCTCATTTTGACGACACGACTCAGCAACGTTTCCACCGCCGCGGCGACCCGCGGGATCAGAAGCGCGCGGCTGCTCAGGTTCTCATGAGATCTGATAGAAACTCATTGTAAAGCACAAGCAACCTCTGCCACCACCCAGTGATTCACTAACCTGAGACTTAAAATAAAAACAAGGTGACTACCAGCTGTCCCAGAGGTTGTGGTGCTAGAAAAAAAAAAAATTAAAAAATTCTTCAATATTGTCAGTAGTCCTGTGAGCAGAGCCAGCGGGCTCTTCTCTGGGCACAATGCTGAGTGAGGCTGGTCAATCTCCCGCCCGTGGGAGGCTGCTCGATGCACTTTAGTTCACAAAACTGAGCTCGTGGTGAAAGAAAGTTAAAGTTGAGACATGAGAACAATGCGAGGAAACTGCCAACACACTCATGGCTCAGACACACTCCCAGTAGGTTATCCAGCGTGGGGAACACAGGCAGGAGCGACATTCCTTTCTGGCTTGGTATTTAGCATCGGTAGGGCACACACTGGTCCTTACAGTAATATTCCACGTGTCCATTTTTGTCTGCTTCATCCTCAGACTGTTTGGAGAAATTTTTCCCATACGGTGGCCGTTTCGTTCCTCATGTTGCCCACTGCCAGTGAACATAACCACACTTAACAGGAAAGAGAACCTGTTTGATTCAGCTGCTGTTCCATTAAGGCACAAATAACGTTATTCAACCAACAGACATCCTGTTTTTAAGGTACCCAAGATGTATTTTATTTCAAAGTAGCCTGACATAATCCTCATTCTAGGGTGGAGCAGCACAGATATTTCTGCAGTGAGGTATTTCCAAAGTAGGTACTTTGAGGAGAGGCTACCATGACACATGTACAACCTAAGACTGGAGTGAAATATTAAAATACGGATTTGTAGGAGATAATATTGATCAGCTGTTCACTACATCTACCCAACTTTAACCTTTGCTTTGAGAGAAGTCCAAAATGAGCGACATACGCTGACCATAACAGGAATATTTCAGATTTTAGAGCACACGCCGGAAGGTGCTGAGCACCAGGTCCTGCCTTACCTTCCCGGAGCAGATCGTCGGCCGTACTGACCCCGTGCTCGATCAGCTTCTGACATTCATCCAAGGGCTTGATGCTCTCTTGCTCTATAGCATCCACCTCCTGCAGCAGCGACATCAGTCGCTCATCCAACAGCTTCTTGAGGGTCCCTTTTAAATCACTGAAGTGTTGCTCAAGTACATCTCTGGTCAACGTTGCACTTTCTCTGATCTAAATTCAGGTAACAGGAAAGAAGGATTCAGGGTAAAGGCAAAGGCCGTGGACATCTTCCATTTTTCTGAACCGCCTCATCTGCATCTGCTGGTAAAAAGCTGCATGTGATGTCAACTGTAAAAAAAGGACCACTGGCAGTTAATAACTATTGCAGTCATTGTTGATACACGTACAGCAGGGAAGGAGGCAAAGAAACCAGCCTGGGCAAGGGGAAGAGATGTTAATGAAGCAAAACACAAATGGGGTTACGTGTACTTCAATCAAGGAATTTTTCTTGTCAGAAAAGTCTGAATGCTCTGTAGGCCTCCTCCCCATCCCCCAAAAAACTTGCTGCAATCCTGTTCAAAAACCACTCTGCCATCAAATACAGGTAATCCTAACTGGGGAAAAAAAAAAAAGAAGTACCAGGCTTTGGACTATCTAGGAGCACTTTTCCAGGCCCTCTCACTTCACAGGACTTTTAAAATCCTCGTAAAGCTGCTTTCTTTTAATTTTTTTTCACATAGCCACCTTTGATTTGTCCGCGCTCCAGGCTTACAGGGCAGGGCGAACAGCAAGTCTGGTTTGATTCTGGTAGAACTCGACCACAGAAGGTTCTACAAGTGCTTATTAAAACGTCTGCAAACTTGCTGAATATGACTTTTAAGGAAGAAAACACATTTGAACACTCCTGAGCTTAAGGTGTCAGAAGTGAACATCTCCCTACAAACAACTTTTCTAAGTCACACACACAAGGAAACGCTGCAACATGCATGCTGCCTTACACGTAATTTCTAGATCTTTAGAAGTACAGACAACCATCACAGGAAGTTCTCTGGTTAGGTAAAATAAATTTCCTCTTCAAGTAATATTCATGAACGTCTGCAGCTGCTCAGTTTCCCTTCTCTTGTTATTTCAACGCTTGAGAAAAAAAGGAAGTATTTAACTTCATGAAGGGGTGGGGTGGAGGAAGGCAGAGCAGCCACGTCTCTGAGCCCATTACTTCCGTCGCATGCAGATACAAATTCAACAAGTCTCAGAATTACAGACACTAGTAGCTCTGCACAAGAAGAAACACAAGTCTCTGAACATACAGAGCTGCAAGAAGCTTGTTGAAAATCATGTGCTGTTGGTCGAAAGGAAAAGGACGTGACATAATTGATCTCAATTGCTTTTCCTATCCCATCGACCCACCAGACCCCCGATAATAAAGCTTCCGCTCTCCAAACCCCAGCCTGAGACATTCAGCGCTTCTGGACACAGGGAATTCTTGGGCATGTGCTGCACGGCTGATGTGTTATGGACAAAATAGCGTGTGGTCCTGCAGATGGGAAGAGAGAAAACAAACATGCACACAGCAGAGGAATTCCCCCGGAGAGGAAAGGGAAAGCAGAGTGAGCTGACTGACACTCCCGTCACTGCAGAAAGGCAAACTGGCTCCCTCTTAATGCACCTGGAGCTTTCAGGCACCATTTGGAGATGACCAGGTTTGGATTAAAGACAGTCATAACAATTCATTTTCTTAAGTAGCTTGTGGTTTTGAAGGTGACTAACTTAGTGTCCAGTGATCGCCCACATCCACTGCGCGGCAGATCACCAAGCCAGCAGATTTACAGCTGGTTTCTACACTAATGGAATCTGCTTCAGAGACACGATCGGGTCACCACAGAAACATTTTCTGAGTTTGACTTTATTCACTTATTTGCCCCTTGCAGAGCTGAATCAAAGGTAGTAAGACATTGTTTCTAGTCTGCAAGAACTGAGGTGCTCGGAGGACGTCTTGGCAGAGAAGCCAGTCCTGGCTGCTCTCCGCAAGCTCCCTGCCCACACTGCACATCTCGCTGGGCATCTGCAGCGCGGTGGGAGCATCTCTGCTCCCAGTGGAAAGACTCCTTTGGCTTCAGTGCAGAGCTGCAGAAAAACCAGCCGGCCTGGAATGCTGGCAGCACTCATCCGCGACCACGGAGTACGTGATCGTGGAGTTCGGTGCGCGGGGACAGGAGAGCTCAGGAGCAACCAGGGCAGAGAGCGACATGCCGGGGCTGCTCGGTGCGAGGGGCAGTCAGCACCACTCCTGTCAGATAATCACGGGATCACAGAATGTCAGGGGTCGGAAGGGACCTCAAAAGCTCACCCAGTGCAATCCCCCCGCCGGAGCAGGAACACCCAGATGAGGTTACACAGGAAGGTGTCCAGGCGGGTTGGAATGTCTGCAGAGAAGGAGACTCCACAACCTCCCTGGGCAGCCTGGGCCAGGCTCTGCCACCCTCACCGGGAAGAAGTTTTGTCTCATATTCAAGCGGAACCTCCTGTGTTCCAGTTTGCACCCATTGCCCCTTGTCCTGTCACTGGTTGTCACCCAGAAGAGCCTGGCTCCATCCTCCTGACACTGCCCCTTTCCATGTTGATCCCCATGAATGAGGTCGCCCCTCAGCCTCCTCAGGTAACGGAGCGTCCCGGCTGTGCAGAGCACAGACCCTGCGGACACCGGCACTGCCCAGGGGACCTCCCGAGCAGCCCCGGCCCGGGCTCGGCTCAGCCGCCGCCCTCGGCCCGCACCCCCGTTCTCCTCCCGCACCCGCCGGTTCCCGAGAGCTCCGTCCCGGCACCCGCGGAGCCGCGCGGGGCAGCGGGTCCCGCGGCCGCCGCCGCTCCGGTGCAAGCCCCGCCCGCCCCCGCCCAGCCCGGGCCGGGGAGCAGCGCGGACCGAGCGCCGCCACCCCCGGCGCCCGGCGGGGGCTGCGGGGACACCGGGAGCGGCTGTCCCGACCGAGCCGCCCTCGCGACGCCCCGGAGGGAGGTCCGGGCAAACCGCGGAGCCCCGTCCCGCGTCCCCACCTGCTCCCGCGCCTGGTGCAGCCCCCGCAGCCGCTGCTCCAGCTCCCGCCGGTAGCTCCGCGCCGCCTCGATGCTCTCCCGAGCCTCCTGCAAGAGGAGCCGCGCCTGGGCCTCGGCCTCCATGGGCAGCCGCGGCGGCGAGGCGCCCGGCGGGGCGGGGCGGCGGGCGGGCCGAGCCCCCGGAAGGGCCCCACATCCGGGCACCGAGCCCGGCGGGGCGGGGCGGCGGCACCGGCGGCGGGAGCGGCCGCGCGCGGAGGGCGGTGTCAGCGGGGGCGCGCGGGGCACGCGCCGCCAGAGAGCGCACCCCCTCGGGCCGCCTCAGCGCAACCGGAACTCCGCCGAGCCCGGCCAAGTTTGGCCCCTCTCGCGTCCTGTGCCCCGCCCGCGTGACGTCGCGCGCCCCGCCCCTCTCCGCACCGCGGCGCGAAATCCCGCCCGGCAGCGGAGAAGCGAGGGGGGGGGGGGTGGGTGTGGCTCGGCCGGCACGTGACCCGGCCCGCGGGGAAGGGGCGGGGCGACCGGCTGCGGCCCCGCGTCACGTGAAGGCGGAGAGCGGGCGGCCGTTGGCCGCGCGGGTGGGTCACGTGGGGCGCCGTGGCCCCGCCCCCTTCCGCGCGGAGGTTCCGAATCTCGTCCCGCGCGCGCCTTTCTGCCTGCCTGGCTCTCGCGCCTGACAGGCGGCCGGGCCGGGCCGCTCCATGGCCTTAGCGCCCGCCCCCCGCCGCGCCTGAGCGCCCCGCTCCCGCCAGCGCCCGGGGCATGGTGGGCAGGCTCGCCGTGGCCGCGGCGGCCGCTTCGCTCCCCGGGAAAGACGGCGACGCTCAGGTGGGCAGGCGGCGGAGGCGGCGGCGCGGAGAGGGCGGCGGGGGACGCGGTGGGGCCGCTTTGTCCTTCGCGCCAGGTGTGACGGGGCAGGCGGCAAACGTCGCCTGCACGGCGGGGCGGCCGCCCAGCCCGGGGCCCAGCCCGGGGCTTGGTGCCCGGTGCCCAGCCCGGGGCCCGGTGCCCAGCCCGGCCGAGCTGTCACGAAACGCCCGGGGGCTCCTCCGCGGGTCCCCGGCGGCCTTGAGGAGAAGCGTCCTCAGCTCCAGGTTTTGCGATTTCACAAGAGTTCGGTTTTGAATGAACTAGGAGAGTTATACAAGCCTTTGTGAGCCATCTCGGAGTTGTACAAATTAATTCTCTTTTATGGTTTGAATTATGAGATATGAATTCTCTCGCATTAATTTTCTTTAAGTGTTTTGAAAGGTGTAGGTTCTTAAGATACATCAGATGTTTACAGTAGCATCATGCATCTTTAAGTAACATTGGAGCTCTCGGATAAGTGTCCTACAAATGCTCTGGCAAACGTACCAAGTAACTCACAGAACATCAGAACTGACACAGACGTTCAGAACTCCGCTGGTACGAAGTCCCTGCAGAGCCGTTTTGAAGACCTTGTGGTCGCTTTCGGTTCGGACAGTCTCAGATCTACATGGGATTTTAAAGTTTTTGAAATGGCACAGTCTTTATTTCGAGCTTAAATGGCTTTTGCAAACGTGGAGATAAAAGTTGATGTGCACACAGCCTTAGCACATTGACAAGAGGGTTTTATCATCTGAAAAATTACCAGTGTCACTAATACATACTGCAGATACTGCACCGCTTTGTTACCATACTGAGGCATATTAAGCTTTTAAAAACTAAGATTAATGTTGATCTTTTTTTATAGCCATGCAAGAAACGGCGAGAGGAAGATGTTTCTGTAAAAACAATCACAAGATATTTTTCACCGTTAGCAAAACCAGGAGATAAAGTGTTGTCACCACCAAAACCCAACAATATATTGGATTATTTTAAAAAGACGTCTGTAGCTGAGAAAGCTACATTACCAGTCGTAGCTGGAGAAAATAAAACACTGTTGGATGCTGATGACAAAGACTGTAAGTCACTTTTTAAACCACCTCTAAAGCAGAAGAGGAAAGGGAAGAGAGTTAATTTAAATAATAAGCTAAGAGAGAGGAAAGAATCTGAGAATGAACATCAAGTAGAAATTATTAGTGATGACAACAGAGAAACAACAGGGCTGAAACAAGATAGTAATGATTTTATTGCTCCTTGTCCTTTAGTTGAAGAAAAATGTACAAGAGAATTAGCAGAAGATAATGTGCAAAGAGAGAACTTTTCAAATTATGTCATCTACAGAAAAAATGCAAAGAAAGTTGGTTTGAAAGTAAATGGAACAAAAAATAGGACAAGAAAATTAAGGAAAAGAAAGCACAAAGTAAATATTGATTTGTCTGAAAGTTTTTCATCTGAAAACCAGCTGAATGAAAAGTGGGAAAAGGAAACTGAAGATAGGAACAAGATGGTGTCTCCTACAATAGCAGAGTGTGATGCTGCTATTAGCGACTCCAGTTTTGAAGTTAATACAGATGACAAGACATCGCAGGTAAATAATAGTATAATAACGGTGTCATTTGAGGACTTCCTGAAGAGTCAGGGAGAAAATAATGGAGCTGATGTTGAAGAAGACACAAAGCCAACAGCGGACAATTCTGCTACAGCAAACGAAACGGACAAAAGCGACAGTGTGGGTGACCCGGAAAAGGGTGAGGAGTCTCAGCAGCCGCCACTCAGAACAGTAACTGTCCTGGCACAGGTTCATTCCATCCCCCCAAAATTAGCTGCATTACATAAAGAGCAAAGAGGCTCTAGGAAAATAGCTTCCATTTTTTTGAAGCAGAGAAGAAGCGTAGGGGAAAAAGAAAGCAGCCCACCCCCCTTGGACAGCGAACAAACGGAGCTGGTTACTCAGAAAAGAAAATCTAATGTAGTTATTGAGGAAGAAGAACTGGAATTAGCTGTGCTGGAGACTGGAGGGTCAGATTATTTGAAGCCAAAATGTACTCTGGAAGAAAGGCATCAGTTCATGAAGGCGTTTAGACAACCAACAGCAGATGTGGTAAAAAGTGGAGTTAAAAAGGCACCTGGAAAACAAAAGCAAACCACCGGAAAGCCTTCAAAAGAAAAAGGAGGACCCGAAGATGATGTTGTTTCAAATAAAGGATTAGAAAGTGGAGAACCAGAAGATTCTGTGGACAAATGCACACATTCTAGTGCTAGAACTAAAACTAAAAGACCTAAAAAGTTTCAGAAAAAAGGAAACAGAGGGAAGGCTTCAGAAACTAAGGAAACCAATGTCTCGAATACCAGCAGTTACAATGAAGATGAGGATTCAGGATCTAGCGTTCTTACCAAGGAGAACACGGTAGATGTGAGAATTTCATCAAGTCCAAAAGCGAATGAGTTAAGGAGGAGTTTAAGGCAGAAGAACATCAAAACACCAAAAAGTGTTCCACCTAAAAAAATCAGGATTAGAAATACCTTTTCTGAAGATGAATTAAGTGACCGCCCTTTACAGACTTCCACACCAAAAGCGAGCAAGCGATCCCTGAAGAAAAGTAACGTGTATAAAGCCGAGGTGATTACTGTGCCCTTTGATGGAAACAGCCCAATAAGGTAAACATTTTATAAGGTATATTATTCATTTTATTATATTTATTATTATATTATTACCTTATTTTATAAGGTATCTTCTATCTTTTTGCACTTTGTTTTCCTGCAAGTGTTTGAAGAGTAAGACATGATCATAAATTGATTGGAATGCATACCAAAGCCGCATGAATACTGATTGTGTTGGATAATAATACAGAAGAACCAAAGTTGACTCTATAAATGTGCTTGCACTAGACATTAAGAAAAAAACCACAAAGAACAAAAAAAATGAAAAAACACCAACTGAGGAGCAGCTTCTGTTTAAACACTTGAAAATGAGATAGTAAAATTTTCCTTTATTAAAAAGTAATAATTTCATATTTTTTCCTGAATTAGAATGAGGTTTACACGTATCAGTGCAACTACAAAATCAAGTAAAGCTGAAGCCATGAAAAATGAAGAGTTTAACTCCAAAAATATAAAGGTAATTTATGTAACAGTTTCTGTTTCAGTATTTTGTCATTTATTATATGCATATAATTGTGTTAATATTTGGTATTGTGTAATAGTCTAATACAATAGGACAGTTCTCAAGTGCCTGACGGAAAGAGATTATTGCTGTGATTTGAGATAGAATTTGAGATAATTTCTTGTACAGTTATTGTACCTTAGGTTTAAAAATGTGGTTTATTAGTATAAATCTACTCGTGGTCTGCAGGTTCTCAGGATTTTGGGCACAGCAGAGCAGCTTAGTTTGTTCTGTGGGCAAATTGAAGGATCCCCTTGTAGGGCTTGCAATCCCTTTTGAAAAGTGTTGATATCATCTTTATTTGCTCCTCCTTTCCATCTTTTCACTTTCTTTTTGATACGAATAAAATTTCCTAAAAATCATATGCTTTTATGAATGTGAAAAATTATATGAATATATGAAATACCCAATATACGGATATTAATTTCTAGGTATTTTGGTTCTTTTGTACTTTGTTAACAGATAAGCTCTACTTCTAAAAATATATCCAAAGCGAAACAGCTGGTAGAAAAAGCAAAGGCCATACGGCACAACAGATCAAAGGTTAACGAAGAGTCCCCGGCTCCCGTCCGGCGCTCGTCTCGACAGCGAGCACTTGCTGAGAAGAAAAAACTACGAGAAGATGAGGTAAGCCTCTATACTTTGCAGGGAAAATGAATATTTTGTAGCCTTTGATTCATTTAAGCGACAAAAATGTTTCTTATCTTGCAAATATTTATTTTAGGGAATCAAATAAGGTCCATATCTATGCAGTGGTCTGGTAAATGTCACGTAGTAAAGTAACTGCCAGGCATAGACTGAAAAGTTCCTCCTTTATATACTGGAGATCTTATTCTATATGCTTTTTCTGTGGAAGCGGTAATTAAAGTGTAGCGTAGTCTTCAAATTATGCTTGATAACTTCTAAACTCTTTAGCAGTTTCTTCACTTTTCTCAGTACTGATCATTAAATCATATTGTAAACAAAGAAGGAAAAGTTGTTTCCTTTCTTTCTTTGCTTTCCTTCTAGGAATCGGTAATAATTTTAGATTCAAGCCTGAGTGACACCAGTACTACAGTGCTCAATGTGAAACAAAAGAATCTTCGGAGCTTAAATGATGTTTTGGGGAAAAAGTCTAAAAAGTTGAAGGTTGCAAAGAACTCAAATGGTAATTGAGTTTTACTAAATGTGTTTAATTTTTATTACGATTGTTGACTATGTAACTTTATTTTATAAAGCTGCCTTTACAGTACATTAATCTTCTGATTTTTTTTTTTAAATATAATATTCCAATATATACATTTTATTTTGATGTGACGAGTTAATAGTGCAGAGGTTATTTATTTACATGTGCTGCTTTGATTTTTCTTCATTTTGGGAAAACTATATTTTAGAAACTGCCAATAGTATACCATGTTTTGTTGTCGTCTAATTTAAGGGGGTTTTTTAATCTTACAGAAAATAATGTCTGAAGTGATGAAAGAACTAGAAATAAAACTACAATGAATTTTGTTAAAATACTCGGCTTTCCCTTAAAGGAGATTCCCTGGTGTTATTAAATGGAACAGATAGATAGTGAAAAGAGAAACAAGGTTAGAATCTTATATCAGTGCTAATCTAACAATGATTTTTTTTCTTTTTAAAGGAAAACCGGGATATCCCCCTTCCTTCCAAGGCCGAGGAGCTCGAAACTCTGCAGGTGAACCCATCATGATCTTTGATGAAGGCAGGTCAGTTTTCGAGGTTGCAGTTGCTTAAGAATCAAAATATTTTTCAAGGTTATTTTAACATTCTCTCATTTTATAAATGTAAATACACTTATTGGAATGTGATATAAATGTTCATATTTTTTGTACTGATCAAAGTGTGAATCTGCTTGCAAAATTCTGGGGGTTTTTTGGAGAGTTGTTTCCTCAACCATTGTTGAGCCATTTTAAATGGCTGAAAATGTAGTTGATGACTCATTTAAAAGCCTAAATTGCATATAAAAATACAAAACCTGAGAGGATTATTTTTTAATTAAAATCTCTAACAGCATTTAAAAGAAATGTAAATTTATTACACTTCAATTAATTTTATCAATTCTCCTGCACTATTTCTAACTCTTGTAGAAGTGAATGTGGTTAAATTCTGTTGTAAGTCTTATATAGCTAGTAGTTCTAATGATTCTTTTTTTTTTTTCATTTCTATTCTCATTAAAGCCAAGATGCATCTGAAAATTCTCAAGATGACGATCAGTTCAGAGCAAAACGTGAATTCCTGATGAGTGGATTGCCAGAGTTACTGAAGAGGCAGATTGCAAAGAAAGCGGCAGCGATGGAAGCGTATTCCCTTGCGAGTTCGTGCTTTAGGACTGTTGTCCATGTGCAGCAGAAGGATGACTGTAAGCTTTTGTTCAGCCATTGTGCAACTGTATATGATAATTTCTAGTAAACTGGGCAGAAAAGAAACTTGAACAGCAGAATTTACTATTATGACTGGAGTAATTGGTAGTCCCCTCTTGTTTTGTGTTGCAGTAAGAAAACAAAACCTACAAGGTTCCAGTGAGATGGTTTTGAATATACAATTTACAAATTAGATTGGTGCTAAAGTAATTTATGTATTTATGGGTGGGGATGCAAAATTCTTAACATTTAGTCAGAAAAGTTAGTCTTTCAATTTCCAGTTCAGAGAATAAAGATCATGTTGGACTGATCTGGGCAGAAACCATTTCCTTCTGAAGAAGACAAAACATTTATCAGAAGATAAAAGAACAGCCTGTTTCTTTCCACTAAGTGAGGGAGCAAGCTACAGTGTCCTCATGAAAGGTAGAAGGTGTAGAATAGCACTTAATAGAGTTTATATTTGCAAATCAACCAATAAACAAATGAAATCCTTGGTGAGCATCTGTCCTGGTGAGGGCACGGGTTGTTATTTAGAGCAAGCAGAGCCCAGGAGCAACTTACTGGAGAAATGTTGTATGCAAAAATGTGCAAATATCTCTTGCTTGTGGGAGGTGGAATTAATAAAGATAAACAGTTGATGCAGTGTAAGTTAAATAAGCTTGGCTTTGACATGAAAAAGCTGTAGTTAAAAGAGCATTGGGATAGTTTTGTCTGTGACTTTCTCTCTGGCTTGTTAACAAAATTTTCCTCTTGTTTTTGGTGGGGGTTCTTTTGTAGGTTATCCCATGTGGAAACTGAAATCACCATCATGTCCACTATTAACTAAGCTGAGGAAACTGAATACTGAAGTCACTAATGTCACAAAAATCACCCTTTCACTTGGTGAATTCTCCACTGTGAATTCAAAACTAACTGGAAACTGTTCTGCACCTGTGGTTAGTACTTTCAAATGGGGGCTTGTGTTACAAGACGAATGAAAGGAAAATTAAAATTGGTTTGTTACTTGTTAGGACTTCTGTTGTGTTAAAAAAAATCCTGTCGTTTGAATCTGTGTCAGTCCCGTGTTTGTTTCTTTTCTTGTGAGTGATTTACCCATTCTGTATCATAACATTAGACAATTCTCAAGGCTTTTTGTTAATCTCTGGGTTTAACAGGACAGCAACCGATTTAAATTATGCAAAACAGTCATTGTTATTTTGTGTAATATTTTCTAGTAATTATTACTTTTTATGTTTTTGTTACAGCTTTCTGGCCACCGACCAGTTTTTCCTGATACATTCAGGGAAGATTTACTAGATGAGATAATGTCTTCTAATTCTCAATTTCCTGTGAGAAAATACTTCAACAAGTTTCTGAAAAAGCAAGCAGAAGTATCGGGTTTTGAAAACAGTAATAGTGTACAAGGTTAGTAATCTACGTAGGTAAAAATAAGTTTACACTCACACTCCCTCTGGCTTAAAAAGGCAACTTGGAATTTCCAGAAATGCTTCAGTGTTGTTGGAAATAAATTGGTCCTCACGTTTTAGGTCATTTTAAACAAATTCTTAAAATATGGCTTAAACAAACATACGGTTGTAATGGACATAGCTTGAAATTTTAAAAGGATGTAATTCTATTTTTTTTCTTAGAAAGCAGAGGTTGCACTGCAAGTTCTGAGGTAAATCAGAAACATTCTGACAACTGGAAGGAAACTAAGAGGAAAAGGAAAGAAACAGAAGACCACAAATCAAAAAGAAGAAAACAAATTGAAAGTACAGAGACTGAAATAAAATCCAGAGTTTCCAGGAGCCTTATTTCTCCCTTATCTGGACAAAAACAAGTAGAGACAGGACAAGCAACACATTTAGGGAAAAACAAGACCCAGAAACCAGATGTTATGACAGAAGGCACGGAAGATTCATCAGAGCCAAATGCACTTTCAGGTAACTGCTTTTCCTGTCTGATTTTAATTCTCTTTGCATTGAGGGAATTCATATATGATGTATGTCAACTTTCCACTGTGATGCAAAAATCATATCTGGTCTTAATGTTCTACTGGATTGGATCAACTCTTGCATGGAGAACTACTTAAAACCAGGTATTTTTTCTGTAGGTGTTGAAAAGGAAGATGTGCTCTGGACAGAAAAATACCAGCCTCAAGATTCCAGTGAACTTGTAGGGAACAAGAAAGAAATTGAAAGGCTACGCAGGTCAGAAGTGGGAGCTTGGATCCATTCGTAAAATAACTCAAAGCCTCCTATTGCTTCTGCTCAAAGAAGTGAAGTCGGTTACTTTACACTATGCTTGAATAACACAGGGTGTATGTGTGTGGCCTTGGGTTTGGTTTACTTCCAAAAAGTTGCAGAAACAAATTTTTGGTTGGTGTGAAAGATCTTTTGGTCATAGTGTCTTTTACAGTAATACCTCAGTGGCTTGTATGGTATAGTACAATACAAAAACACACACGAAATGCTGCTTTAGCTGAACAAATTTTTTTTTTTTTTTAATCTGAAAAGACTGAGTTTCTGGGAGGGATAACAAGTGGCTAATGTCCCCTAATTTTATGTTCCGTTCCAACTGAACTTGGTTAATTTTATTCAGCAGCATTTTTTATTTTATGTTCTCTTCCTTCCTTTTATAGTTGGTTAAAAGAATGGAAAAAAAGAGCTGATTGGGAAGAAAAAAGAAATCAGAAAGGAGAAAAGGAGGACAAAGGGCATCAAGGTGCGGATAGAATTTAAAATAATGCATGTAGCTTCTCTTTGTTAAAGCTGGCATGAAAATGACATGAATTGATAATAATTTGAACAATCTTTTCTTTTAAATAATTCTACAGATTCTTTGGACAGCCTTGACTTTAAAGATAATAAGTCTGATGTTGAGGAAGAGAGTAGCCTGTGCAATACAGTTCTGATCACTGGCCCGCCAGGAGTGGGGAAAACTGCTGCCGTCTATGCTTGTGCTCAGGAGCTCGGTTTCAAGGTTTGGGGAGTCCTTTCTTCTGTGCCATTTTTCTTATTTGTAATGAGTGATTTGAAAGCATCATAATACAAGATGTCTAGAATTTTTTTTTAATATAAATTAAATGCCATTGCAGATATTTGAAGTCAATGCCTCTTGCCAGCGTAGCGGTAGACAGATACTGTCCCAACTAAAAGAAGCTACTCAGTCTCATCAGGTGGACAAAAAAGGCGTTAATGCACACAAGCCTTGCTTTTTTAACAGCTGTAGCAGTGCCAAGTCACCAAGTAAGTTTCGTGGTTGTATCTGTGGGGTTTTTTTGTCTGGTTGTTGGTATTTTTGGTTTTATTTGGGCGTTTTGTTAGACATCACTTGTTTAAAAAGATAGCAAATTTCATAATAGTAAGAAATGTTCAGTTGCTTAACACAGCTATATGCCAAATGATGACTTTCTCAAAACGACTGACTCTTGATTATCTTATTTCTGTAGTGGTGGAGTAAGTGCTATGGCAGTTGAATAGAACGGTGAAGAGAAAGCATTCCCTGTAACAGCAGAAAAGTAAAATAAGCAGAAATCAGCACAATAAACCTGTCCTGTACTAGATACAAAACTGGGATTTGCTCTAATTTTGCCTGAGAAATGTCAGTTTGAGATTACATTTCCAGCTTAACATAAAACATATCTTGCAGAAAAGATGTATTCTCCCAAGAAAGTTATTTCACCAAGAAAACCTCCATTATCACCGAAAGGAGGAGGATTAAAACGAAGCCTACCCCCTAAAACACTGGCAAACTATTTCAAAATTTCTTCCAAACGTAAAGATAATGATGGAACAGTAACATCTCAAGAAAAAAATAAAGGTAGGTATCACTATTTAACAAGTAAATGGTCATTGTGCTAGGTGCTGTATATATATCAAAATTACTGCTACAGAATTAAGAGGTCTTGTAAAGCCAATAAATGTTTGGTTACAAACTGGGGATTTTAATACACACTGAAATCTTGGAGTCTCTTCACAGCGGAAGATAAATTTCCAAATGTTTCATGGGATCAGGAAGCCTTAAAGACAGGTTTTTAGAAAGGAAACAATATATTTGGACAAGTAGTATTTTTGCTCAAGACAGTACAGGGGAAGGCATAAGCAAAGTACTGAATAGAATTGGTGTGACTGAGTTGAGTCCTTGTCTTTTCAGGCATAATTGCATTGTCTTAAAGGCCTTGCATCGACTCCATGTCCCCGAGACACCACAGGTCACAAACAGGTTAGGTGCAGGATTAATTTTACAAATTGTTAGCCCTTCACCAAACACTCTTGAATTTCCAGCAAATTTCTTGCATTTTTTTTTTTTTTAAACAAGAGACATCAGAAAAGGATGTAGGTCAGATTTCTAAGTTTTTGTGTCAGTGTTGATTTTCTTAAGCAGTTTATACATTAGGTGTTTTTGAAACTGGTGTCTAGAATGCATATTAAATGGTTTCAGTCCTGCTCATTTCCTCATGTATCTGCAGGGAATACTCAAGATTCACGTGAAGAAAAGAAAGATGCTCAAATTAAGTCAATAAGCAAAGAAGTAGAAGGAGGAGAACACAACAGAAAAAGTGCAACATCTCTTATTCTTTTTGAAGAGGTAAAATTCACATGAAATCTATCAATGTCAACAATATGTCCTTTCATTATGTTTAAAGAATAGAACTTTTTTCCCTTCTTCCTTGAGACTTCTAGGTAGATTCAAGTGTGAGGATTATCAACTTCTTAAAAATTAATTCAATGTTTAATGATTTCATCCTTATTAGTACTTTTTTAACCATGGGTCATTATTTTACAAAGTTATTTTAAAAGATAAACTATCATCTATCAACAGTTATTCACTGTTGGAACAGTTTGTAGGATTCTGCTAATTTAATTCCTTTGATTATGTCAAGTGTTGGTTTATAATTTTACACCACTTACGTGCACTGAGACACTTTAAAAACCACCATTAACACCCCAATAATTACAATATTTAAGTCCACATTAAATTCTTCTTTAACCTCTTGCCCAAAAATGTCTTTGAAGTCTTAAGCTAAGTATACAAAATTGTAGCCAGGAATGTAATTTTAAGTAAATAAAGGAGGTATAGCCATGTTGCCAACTATGATGCAATCCTGCAGGTCATTGGTGCAATTCTGTTAAAAAGGAAAAACAAACAAAAAAAAGGTCGCTTCCAACCTCCCCCCGTCAGTGATTTGTGAGCTTCAGCGCAGAACCTGTGCTTAAAGCTGTCGATATTTTGCACTTTGTTTGTTTTCTATAGGTAGATATAATATTCGATGAAGATGCAGGATTCCTAAGTGCAATAAAGACGTTCATGGCAACCGCAAAGAGACCTGTAGTTCTCACTACCAATGGTGAGTGGTGCTTGTTACGGGAATTGGGCTTCACAGACAGAAGAGCCTCTTTTGATGAGATGGTTTAAATGGTGCTGGTTGAATACAGCTCCTAACTGTAAAATTAAATGAATGGAGATTATAAAGTGAGTATTTCAGTATTTGAATAAAGATACAGGCTGCTCTAATGGGTAAAGAAAATAATTCGTTTTGAACATAAACTCATGAGAGTTCACTGGTATCTCTTTATGTAGATCCAACATTCAGCTTAATGTTTGATGGCTATTTTGAAGAGATCAACTTTAAAACCCCTTCTTTGGTAAGTCTGTGTTTGGAAATTTAGGTACGCCCTGAGCAAGTAATCGTCAGCTAATTTAAGTTTGAAATGTAAATGTTGGTGTAGGTTTATATCTATCCAATGCAATATATCTCTTTTATCGGAAGACTATTTTGGGGGAGGTTTATGCAAAGATGTGTGGGATGTTTATCTTTACATGTAGAATTTTTATTACTAGCATGGAAGATTTATTTTTCTTAACCATGTAGTATTTCAAAGAATTACAATAAAAACATCAATTCGTCACATAATCAAGTTTTTAGGCTGTAGTAAATAATTTAATAGATGACATCCTATAGTTTTCATCTGAAGGCTGACTATGCAGTATTGGTTCATTCATTAAAAAGTATAGGAACTATTCTAGAAATATTATGGGTTATTCCTTTAGTGTAACCACGAGGATTCTGTATAGCAAATAGTTTCATTTGCAACTATGCATTATATGAAAGACCAAAATAAACAAGAACGATAAGGAACTAACTTTTGAGAAGGGGAATATTTTAGTGTTCTTCACTGGTGATGAAAAGCAAGGTGCACGTGGTTTCAGGAGCACAGGCAGAATATGTGTGGTTTGTTTGTTTTTAATGAGTTGAATTTCTAAATTTAACTTTATTCTCTGATGTGGACTTAGATTTGGTACAGTATTCTGCTTTTCTCTAAAGGTTTTAATGTGACTGTAATCTAAATAAACTAATCCTCTGTATTAAAAAGGAAAATGTATTGCAAGCGTAAATCGAATAATTTGCTTGTGTGTGACCTATTGCAGTCTGAGTGGTAAGAGTTGTTTTCAGTGGTCTTTGTCTAACTCCTGTTCAGATCCATGCTGCCAGCTTTCTTCAAGCGCTGTGTCTGGCTGAGAATCTACGAACAGATGTGAAAGACTTGGCTGCTCTGTTAACCACAAATAACTGCGATATCAGACAAAGTGTTCTCTACTTGCAATTTTGGGTTAGAAGTGGAGGGGGATTCTTGAAAGACAAACGTTTGGCACATCGTGGTAGGTCGATTTAATTTAAAAAAACCTTTCCATCTTAACATGAATTTGATTAAATCAAACCATTCTTAGACGTGTATGAATATGAATAGCTAGTAACTTTCTGTAAGACTCCTGAACACTTGGGTAGGGTTTTGGGTTGTTGGCGTTTTTTTGATAGAGACACCAGCGGGGCATGAAAGGAAGAAGAGGCTGTTTCAGGTGGTTACTTGCAAAGAAGGGAGAGCGGGCAGATCGGTAATGCTTAAAGAAAGTAAATGGGGATGAGGAGGACAAATTTCAGTTGCTGTATTCATTCAGAACTGCAGGAAGAGGCGACAGTTATAGTATCCTTTATAAAAGGAATTGAGGCTAAGAGGGGAAAAATCAATTTTGTTATGCAGTTGTTCCTTTTTAAGTAAAGCATGTTGTCTTTGTGCAGGAGGAGATGAGACAGATGAAGCGGATCACGTAATTCATTCTGAAAAGACCACTGATTCCAAGATGGATTTTTCTCAAGCTGATGCACGTCTTCAGGAATTTCCCAAATGTGATATGGGCTGTGTAGAGACATTGCTTGGCCTTAAGAATATCCTGTTGCCTTCAGAAGATTTGATTACGTTTCTTCAGGTATTTTTGTAGTTGACTAGCTAATACTTTGAATGCATGCCAGATAATTGAGTGTGATCATCACTATGAATGGCATCTTCTAAGAAGCAAATCTCTTTGAAAATGTTTGTTGTAGAAATTAGGAGATTCTATCATTATTAAGCAAAATCCGAACTGGGGCGGTCTGCAAGCGAAACAGTCTCTCGCCTCATAAACACAAAGCCAGGAGTATGAGATTTTCTATAATAAAATTTTTATTAAAAATATTTTAATGTATTAACAAATTTTTCATTATTATTATTTTACAGCACAAAACCACAACCATGGAGAGATTGAATAAATTAACACAGCTTCTCACAGAATTCCAGATGAAGAAAGTGGATTTTATATATAGTAATCTTGAGCTTGTTCTTCCCTTACCAGTGCGAGTTCTTTCAAACCAGTCTGACTCCTCTAACTCTATACTTGAAAAGACTAACGTAATTTCTTCAAAAAACAGATCTACTGACAGTCATTGCTCTGGAAAAAGCAGCACTGGAATAAAGTCTAAAAAGACAAAGAACCAAAAAAGGCTTGTTACATTGGATGATAGTGACTTATTTGATACTGGACTGAACTATTCAGCTGAATTCATAACTTTGCCATCGGATAGTCCTCCATCATGTGCTGAAGTGAATAAAGAGGAATCAAAATTGCTGATGAATAAAGAAGAAAAAGAAACTAAAACCTCAGCAAAGGAGAAGAGGTCCGCTCCTGTTTTTCAGTGTCTGAACTCACTGACTGAATTTGTGGAGAACATGTCTTTCTTGGATTGCTGTGTAAACACCAACACCAAGGAACCGCTGGAGTTTTCTAAAGATGAAGGATTTAATTGGACAAATGGCAAAATCAAAAATGGTCTTTGTGATGAGTTCAGTATAGAAAATACTGATTGGTGGAGTTCCCAGAGCTGTAGTGAAATAAAGGCAGCTATTGAAGCGCTCAGTTTTAACAAATGTTCTGTTAATATTCTCCAAAACTTGGAATCCTCTTTGAGTAAAACACCTGACAGTGATCAGCTGGAGGGACTTACTTTGCATATTTCTAACACAAGAAACGACGTATCCTTCAGCCAGTCAGCTGATTCAAGGTAAGACTTTGCTAATATTTCTGGACTATAATGCAGTTATTTGTCAAGAAAAGCATTGCTAATATTTCTGGACTATAATGCAGTTATTTGTCAAGAAAAGCATTTCACAGGATGTAGAACTGTTTCAGATAACATGTACACATTCATACCAATACAGGTGTTGTCAGTATGTCTCAAAATGCTGGAATCCATTGTTCACTTTGCTGGCATAAGCTTAAATTAACCACTTGGCAATCTCTGCAAAAAGTGACTTTTCTTGTTTGAGTAGCCTGACTGTAACGTTGTTCAGGAACGGTAGCCTTCATTTAGTCTATTTACTTTGAAAATGAGCAGACAAACACCACCCTACTCCTCCCAAAGCATAACACAAACCTAAAGGAATGGCTTTTTCAAGACGCACAGATGGACTGAAACCGATTCTGCCAGTACTAGACCTGCATATTGTTCATCCAGTGCCCAGTCATACTGAGCCTATATTAAATGCGTAGGTGTTGTTTGACGACCTAACAAAATTCAGAGCAACATTATTGCAGTTTTTTTGTAGTAACTTACACTAATGAAGAATAACCTTTAATATATTAAAGATCAAAGAATACATTGCTGCTAGCAAGTGTGGATATGAAACACTTAACATAAGTCGTTATACGTAGAATTGGCATAACAGGTGAATAAAACCTGTTCAAGTGTCTGAATAGGAAAACAGGTTAGGCTCTTATTTCTGTAAGTCGGTACCCAGAGGAGCAACATCAAAATGGATCTGACCAAGCTTGGCCAATATATTATATCATATCAATATACATTAGATCCAATACTGACATTCTGGCAAATACCAATCGTATGATGCTTTTAATTTTTGAAGACTGCAGATGGTTTCAGTTCTGTTGTCTGACGGATGTACTAAACCTCACATACATAACGAGGTTGTGATGACCTCCCCAGATTAGACCCTGTCCCTCCTGTTTGTGCCAGCGCAGCTTTGCGGTGCCGCGTAAGCAGCGCACGATCAGAAGTTACAGGCGTCTGATCCACTGGAACGCAGCTTTGGATGTCAGGATGTTTAACAGAGTTTTAAACCAGTAGACCTGATCTTAAAGGAGCAAAATAGGGACTGTACATTCTTGAACAAGAAACTATAAAGCTTCATTCTCCGTTTTAGCGTTTACAAAAAAGCACAGAAGCGGCTGGCAGTCATCAGAACTGTATTTTCCAGAAGTCCTTTAAACCTTGGCAATAAGCAGGCCAGCGTACTTGAATACCTCCCCACGCTTCGCAGTATCTGTAGGTCTGAGAAGCTGAAAGAGCAAGGGAAGACTAAAAGAAGGTAAGTTTTGGTTTTGCCAAATCTTATTACATTGCAATATACAAAGTAGTTAAGAATCTTAATAAAATATTTTGTATAATAATTCTAGACAAGAAAGGCCTCTCTAAATAATAAAAGTGTTGCCTTGTATTTGGAAAGAATTTTGTCCTCTTACAGTCACTTTAACTTTTTTTTATAGGTTCTTGCATTATCTTGAAGGGATTCATCTCGAAATACCCAGACAAATGATAAATGGTCTGTGTTTGGACTTCCCTTAAAATCGCTAACACCAGAAATACTTTGTGCCTAATGGTGGTATTCTCACCATATTTTTTTTTAAACACATTATTTTATTGTATATTCAGAGCCATTTGTATATTAAATTTCTATAAGTATTTAAAATAATGTATATATCTATTGTCATGATATTGCTCTCCACAGCTGAAATGTGGGGTTGTTTGGTGCTTGTCCAATAAGTGCGTTTATAATACTAAATGCACAAACTGATCAATGGGGACCACTTCATGCTCTTTTTCTGTAATTTGTGAATCACACAGCAAGAAGTCCTTTTGTAACGAGCAACTTTCACAACTTCCACAGCAAAGTTGCTTTATTCTGAGGAGACTGTTTCATTAAAATAAGCTTGCGGGTTTTTTTCTGAATTTGCAGTTGTGTTAAATAACCCCGGGTGGGAGGGGACATGGAGAGGACATTACAAGTCTTCTAAAATAAAAACATCTAAAACCAGCCCTTCACAAAGACAAGGTCTTTACAGAGCACTGTGCCTCAATGTACATAGATCTGTATCCATTGATTTCATTTCATTGTTTACAACAGTCAGATCTGCATGTTAATCTCCTAAAAAGGTAGAGAAATCATTATTGTAGCTCAAGAGGGACTCGGAGATTAGACAAGATTTTGTAAATAACAATTATTCCAGTGTTTTGGAAATATTTAACTACTTCTAGTCTTGTATATTGTGTTCTATTTTTATACTCCATTTTGTATTTGACAAGACTTCAGCCTGATTTGTGATTGCATCTGGTTTTGTAAGACAATAAATTTGTGAGACTTTGCTACAATTCTGAATATTTCTGTTGTATGAAAATGCTCCTAAAACATAATAGTTTTAGTCCATAAAGATGATCTTTAAGGCTTTTTAAACTGGAAATATTTCAACCATTTACTTTTCCACCGTTCTATTGCAGTTGGACTGCGTTTCTTCCTCAAGCTGAGTCTGATTGGTGCCATGCACTGGTGCTCCACTTACCTCAATGTCTATAATAATAAGGAAGGGCATTTTCTAGTACATTTTGTTCTCATCTAATATTTTTCATGTCTTAAAGATGTTTAGGAATGAGAAATATTCATGAAAACAGTAAATTATTTTAAGCTTCTGCATTGTAGATAATAATCTTTATCATTTCACTCTTTCAGTAGCCCAGAATTATCAAATAAGGATGAAATGAAGTGGTGGCTGTTAAAATCTTAAACGGTTGTATTGCCGTGTCAATGGCCTAAGCAACTCCTGTACATTTTTGTAAAAATAAATAAATAATTTTTTAAAATTTTAAACAACAAAGCGAAAGTATATCTATTCACTGCTTTATAAAGGCAACCTTAGTCTAACTAGATAACAGTGGGCACCTGCATACATTGGAAACAGGCCCTATAAGGTATTATTTTAGGAAATCCATGGGTAACTTAAAAGACATAATGGTAGACAACTTGCCTCCTTTTTAAGTCAGCCCTCTGGTTCTAATAATTGCTTAAGATTTTTTTTTTAACGAGCCCTTCTGAGCAGAAAACACCTTTTCGTCCAAAACATAAAACTCGGCTTCAGGCACCTTGAGAATGGCCGAAGGTACTTGGAAAAAGACAAGACCCCTGTCCACGATCTACCAAAACAAAGAATTCAGTGAAACCAGAAGTAAAAAAACCCTGGAGTTTCACAATGACTACACTCTATTTAAGAAGCAGTTATTACTAGGTGTACAATAACTTAAAAACAAAGAAACAAAAAAACCAACAAACACGTTCTTGTTGAAATCTCAGTCAAGTTTCAAGCTTTTTTCTTTTTACTGTCATTCCAAGATTAATTTCTAGAATGTAAATGAAGTTGACGTTATTCTACAATCCCATGATTAATACAGAAAAAAGCAGTTAAGCCTTAAACGTGTTCTTGCAAGCAACAGCGTATTGACAGTAGCGCCGAGTAGGAGGATGGAAGGATCCCTTTCCAACCAAGACTGTCGCTTTTTATAAAAGCTCTGAAACGGAGCAAGATGCATCCTGACAGCTGGGGCTGGGAGGACACGTCTCTTCCAAGCTGCAGAAAGATGCTGACGCTCAGCTGTCTGGCCGTGACATTGGCTTTATCTTGAAGGAGGGACATTTCCACAGGCTTTGCCAATCCCAAACTGCTCTGTTTTCTGTGGTGAGTTACGCTGACAGGTTTTTTTCCTCGCAGCACTTCGGTGTCACACACTGGGCCGAGCACTCACGGGGGTGTCAACACTTGGTGGACGCCTGGCGAAGAGATGCTGTTAGGTAGAAAGCTCTTAAGACTATTTCCTCAGAGACAAACATGAGGTGGAGTTGAGGCAAACCTGTACGTGCGGGGCTGCGCCCTCCTGCAGGAAGCAGGACCCGTAGTAATTAATTTACAGGGCAGAAAGTCCGTGAGGGAGGCTTGACTGAGGGCTGAGCTACGAGAGAAAGCGGCTCACCTCGTTGCCTCGCCTCAGCCGCAGCACCGGGGGACGGGCGGGCTGGACGGGCGGGCTCTCCCCGCTGGCCCCGCCCCGCGGCCGTTGGCGGGAGCCGGGGCCGCCGCTCCGGGGGAACCGCCGGCAGGAGGCGGCCTGAGGGGCGGCCCAGCAGCGCCCGCCCGGCGCCGCGGGAGGGGACGGGGCGCCCCGCGGCGCCGGGGCCGCGCTCCAGTTCCTCATTCTCCTCCCGGGGCTGAGCGGCCCGCAGGGCTGAGCACCGAGCGGCGCTGATGGACCGCGACCGCAACAAGACGCTGCTGCTGGAGCTGCAGAGAACCGCCGGCACCGGCAACGGCCGCTGCGCCGACTGCGGGCAGCCAGGTAAAGGGGCTCCGCCCGGCAGCTCCGCCCGCCCGCTCCCCTCGGCCCCCCGGGCCCGCCCGGTGCGTTTCTGACAGGAAAGTGAGGGGGGAGTGAGGGGCCGGCCGGGCCCCTCGGGCTGTGCCGCCGTCCCGGCGTCTGTCCGTCCGCGGTCACTCTCCCGGTGTGCCGGTCTCTGCTTCACTCGGTTCCTGAAAGCGCGACCCGTCCTCGCCTTTCACTTCACGAACCGCAGAGGCCGCAGCGGGTGGTTTCCCGGGGCCCGCAGCGCCCCGCGGTCCCGATCTCGGGGGCGGCCGTTCGGGTGGGGGCTGCCGGGCTCTGCCCGGCCGGGACTCTTCGGCTCTGCCCGGCCGGGACTCTCGGCTCTGCCCGGCCGGATCGCGGCTCTGCCCGGCCGGGACTCTCGGCTCTGCCCGGCAAACGGCTCTGCCCGGCAAACGGCTCTGCCCGGCCGGATCACGGCTCTGCTCAGCCTCCCGGGAGCCCCGCGGGCAGGAGGGGACAGTGTGGGGCAGGAAGTGGCCTCTGTGCACCAGCAGCTTCCCCAGAGGTATTTGTAGACAGTGCACAAGGAGGAGGGTGCGTGGGGTGGTTTTCCAGCTCTGTCTCTGCACTGGGGTTGGCGCGGGTAAAGGCACCAAGGAGCCTGCTGAACGCCCGCTCCGGGCTGGCACCCCGCGCTCAACCAGGGCGCCTGTCCCCCTCAGCCAGGTGAGCACCAGGCCGTGGCCTACAGCGGCTGGAGCGTGACGAGTCTGATGTGGTAAGAGGGAGGCGGTGGTGAAAGTGGTGATCTAAGGACACGGCCTTGCCAGAGTGCTCGGGACGCCTCTGAGCATCGGAACAGCTCTGAGCATCGGAACAGCTCTGAGCATCGGAACACCTCTGAGCATCGGAACGCCTCTGAGCATTCAGAATGCCTCTGAGCATCAGCTCCTCAAGGCCACTCAGGGGAAGCAGCGGCCAAGAGCAGGAGCTGCCGTGGGCACCGGACACGAGTCCTGGTTCTGGGTGGCTGTATTCCATTGTACTCTCGATAATGCTCGCTGTCTGCAACATACTTCCATTGTTAATTCAGCAACAGGAGCTTTCCATGTAGAACTAATAATTAGCTGAGCTTTTACATCACTACTCGGCTGCCTGCACACTCACATTGTTTTTTAAACAAATAGATAGTCAAAGAGCTTACAAAGGCAGGGGCCACATTCTTCGCTCAGGAAAGCAGGTGACACCATGGAGGGACAGCTATAAGCAATGGGGTGGGATTTGCTGTGTTATGTGTGGAGCCCAGGCTGTGCATCAGATGCGCTTCTTGCCTTTGCCAGTGGCTGTGCCTTCTCCTACATATCAGTTCATCCTTTGTGTTTGTCTCTAGATCCAGAGTGGGCTTCATACAAACTTGGAATATTCATTTGTTTGAATTGCTCTGGAATCCATCGCAATCTTCCTCAGATCAGCAGAGTTAAATCCCTTCGGCTCGACTTCTGGGAGAACGATCTTATAGAGGTACAGAGGAAAAAGCAGTAATTCATTTACTTTTCTCCACATTTTATCATTGCCTTCTCTGGCTCATAATTCTTACATCACGGACAGAGGAACAAAGCCACACAGAACCAACTTAACTCCATGGGTAACTTCAGGGTTTTGTTTGGTTTTTGTTTTTTTTTTTAATGATCTACTCAATCAAATTACACTGGCAGGTGATCAGGTTTCTAACAGCCTGCAGTGTTTGGGGGTTTTTTTTCATAGCACACAGAAACTCCTCATTGTGGTTTAGAAGCCCACAGATATTTTCAGATAGTATGTTCTACTCATTAATCAACATACCCTTCTTAAATATTGTATCAGCCTCTCACCTTTCAAAGGAACTGTGTTAATAATATAATCACCATTAATATCTAGGAGGAGATGAAGGTATAGGGAAATTGTAAATATCTTTTCTCCACAATCTTATGTTCCTTCCCATCTGGTTCAGTACTGTAACTACTGAAAAAGGCTCAGCCACCTAAAAAGTGCAAATGATGATGCTAAAGGGAATTTATGTGAACAGATGCACTGAGAGTCTGAGAGTTATGGCAAGACTGAGCAAAAACTGCTATGCGCCCTTTGATACAAGTTTCATTTTATGTTCTTGACGTGGTACTGATTTTTTAGTTGCACACCTAATTGTAACTTCTTCTGTATTTCAGTTTATGAAGGAACATGGGAATCTCTGTGCCAAAGCTAAATATGAGGCGACAGTCCCTCCCTACTATTACATCCCTCAGTCCTGTGATTGCTTGTAAGTCAATGGTGTGTTTACTGCTGCAGACCTTTACAGCTGTTGAACTGCTGCTTCCCTCTACAGGTCTCTTTGGGTGGTTGGTAAAAATAGAGGCAGATCAGCTTTATCCATGTTTTTCTCTTTCAGGGTTTTAAGAGAGCAATGGATTAGAGCTAAATATGAGCGTGAGGAATTTATTGCCACTCGAGTCTGCCAAGATCCTTGTTCTGCAGGTAAAAGTCAGGATTGTCAGGGAAAAGGTGTTAGCCTTAAGGCCAACAGCAGAGCGTTCTGTTTGCAACTTCAAAGACCTTTATGGTTGGCTTGTCATATTTGGACTGCTGGATGTGCAGGTTTTGCTTTGAGTCTAACTTTGAGAAGAAGTTCCTAAGAAAAGGCACTTAGACAAGTGCAAGGGTGTATTCAAATCTTACAGTTCTTTAGTTCTCCAGTTATTTTTTTTTCACTTGAGGTGAAAATTCTCAGATGGAGAAGAGACTTGAAACTCTGTGCCACATCACTATTTAGATAAACAGTCCTGCTGTTGTGCTGCCCATCTCTGACACTTACTGTGGTCCGACCTGCAGGGACCCGTGAAGGATTCCTTTGGAAGCGGGGGCGGGAAAGCAGACAGTTCCAGAAGAGGCGATTTCTCCTGTCAGCAAGGGAAGGGGTGATGAAGTACTACACCAAAGAAGTGAGTTCCTCAGCCAGAGTTGGCCATAGGTAGCTGGTCAACCTCCACCCTCAGACCCTGCTCTTCACCAGCAAAAAATACCATAAATAGCTTTGTCTCTAGTTTTGTGGCCAGGCCAGCCTGTGTTTGGAGCAGCCCAGATGTTTCCCCATTAACATATGTGGTATCTTAGGCAATTGCTCTTTTGGATTTAGCCCTTTTCCTCATCCCTTATCTTAACCCTGCAGCCTGCTTTTGCTTAGTGAAGAAAGGAAATGCATACTGGCAGTTGAACAGCAAGCTGAAGAAGAGATCTGTTAGCAGCTGCTACCTCTTATATTAACAAAATATTCTCTCATCAACTGCTGCAGCATCACCCTCAACATGTCTACCTTCTGGGGGAGAGCGTAGCTCATTTTTCTTCAACTATGAGGGTGGAGACAGAACCCATCCCTTAGAATTCAGACACATCCCTCTCAAATAGCACCACAGCATTTCTCAAGGAAAGGGAGTCCCTCTTTGTAAGTAATTTTATGTAGCATGTAATCAAGTCTTTATATTTCAGGTATATCCAATATTCAGATATTTTAGGATGCCTGCTTTCTACTCAGTAGGGATCTAGTTTTCATACAGCTAATCTGTCCTCCACTGTCTTCCCTGAGAGCACTTTACTACAGCGATGCTTTTCATTTCACAGTCCAGAGGTCCAAAAGCCATTATCAGCATTGAGAACCTGAATGCAATGTTCCAGACAGAGAAAATCCAACATGCTCATGGGCTGCAGATTACATACAACACAGATGGTCAAACAAGGAACCTTTTTGTCTATCACGAAAGTGGAAAGGTGAATACCACAGAGATTTTGGAATAAGCAAGATGCTTAGGTGTTTGATCTATATTTTGGAAGAGATACTCTTGTTTCTGCAGGATCTGATTTTATTTGAAGTCCTATGACTTGTAGAATATATAAAGTTGCAGAATTTGACGCTAATAACTACAACATCTTGTTTCTGTTCTGTTGGGGCATACATGCAACTTCACACCCTGAGCAGTCTTAAGGCCTCAGTGGGGCACGTATATAAATCTCTGCAAGGTAACTACTGCCTAACAGTTTTATACAATTCTATGGTTATGTTATTTGAAGCCTTCTTGACACACATTGAAAATATTGTTGTTCTGCATTATTTCCAAGCAAACAATGATAATTTTAAGAAGTATGTCTGTGGGTTTTGTTAGGTTTTTGTTTTTCTCTTGCCATAGTTCTCATGTCTTTCAAGGTACAAAGGTTCTTAAACAAAAATGAATCAACTGAAAAAGCCTGTGTACGCAGACTTGGGTGACTATCCATGCTGAGAATGTCAGGGACCTCCCTGGAGGGGCATTTTTAAATTATTTTGGAGGCTTAATTATTTTCAGGTGTCTGAGACAAGTCACTGACTCTTGCTGCCCCTTGGGGAGAAAGTATATCTTTACAAAGAGGTCACAAGGAAGGAGAAGGGCATTTTGGAGAGGCAGCACTCTTGCTCCTTGTTATTCTTGTCTTTATGTTTGTATTTGCTGTTTTCCTTAGGAGATTGTTGACTGGTTCAATGCCATTCGGGCAGCACGTTACCACTATCTCAGAACAACTTTCCCAACCGTCCCTGAGCCTGAGGTGAGAACTGAACAGGGTTTGAAGCAGTCTATACAAACATAGCATGGGAAAGCATTTTCCCACTTCTGCCAGAGACAGGTGCTCAAACAGCAGCATGTGGGTCTTGGGAATGGGCAGAAGAGGTAAAAGGAAAGGCCACCCTGCATAACATACAAAAATGTAGTCAACATTTAAGGCCTAAAAGTCTCCATGTGGTACTTACAAAGTGTAATCTTTCAAAACCTTATGTTCCTTCTTATTTCAGGCTTCCCCTTACTGAGCAACCAAAAAAATCCCAGGCCCTAAAAGCCAAAATTGATGGCGATTAGCTTTGACAGAAACAGAACAGAAAAGCAAGCTTGAATGAAACAGACTTTTAAAATCTATTTGTATTCTCCTAGCTCATACCCAGGATCACAAGAAATTATGTCAAAGAAGGATATATGGAGAAAACAGGACCAAAAGTAAGTGCATACTTGTGAGTACATAAAAGGGATTATTCCAGAGGGAGAGTATTTGATATTTCTACTATGTTTACTAGCAAACAATTTGTTGAGTGACTATACTTCCTGGCTTGATAAAAGACATTATATTCAAGCCTGTAATGTTCTTTGGGACCATGGGGGTTTTTGTGTAGAAAATAAGAAGGGGAAGAAGAATCCTCCTTGAAGAGAAAGCAAGATGGATTAACTGGCAGCAGCTGTGCCAAGTCCTGTTACGCAACACTAGATGGGCTGTCGTATCTGCTAATTGGGGCTCTAGAACTGCAGCTCCTGCCAGAACAGAACATCACATGCTGACTCCCCTACTTCCCTGTTTCTCTTAAAGTCAGTAGCACATAAGTCGCATCTGCTTATAGCAGCAAAGTATGATTGAGCAAATTCTGCACAGTGAAGCCTATGGTTTCGTTTGTTTTTTATGGGAAAGTATTTGGACCACTACTGCTTGAAACAGGAAAGGGAGATTTCAAGCTCTGCTGAAGAAGGAGATAAAGATCTGAGGTCTTGTTGGAACGTTGCCACTTCTTGCCTTGCTGTCCTCTGAGAGAACCATGAGCTGAAGTCCCATTAAAAAGTTCAGTGGTGAAATGCTGATATTGAATATACCGGGGTTTTGGCCCAGCTCAGTGCTAGTGTTGTAATACATCTTCCTGCAGGTACTTGCACAGAGAATATTCACAGCTACAAGTATGAAAGATTGTGTGTTTTTCTCCTGAGGCCTAAATTCTGCTTAAACTGTAGTGAGCCCCAGAAGAGCTTCAGCAGGGAGCAAGGAATAGCTCAGGGAATGGTTGAATAAGTGTAGTTGATGGAACTAGCACTTGCAAAGAAAAAATACCATTTCTCCCTACTGTTGTGCATCCTGCAATGCTAGGGAAACATCCCCAAACCAAAATGCTGAGATTGGTTGCAGATTCTCATCATTACCACTGGCCCAGGGACCAAACTTCCCTGCATTTACCCAAAGGATTGTCATTGAATGCAAATCTCTAGTTTGAGCCCAGGGAGAAGGGAGCTGAGGACTGCACACAGCAGAGACTCACCCATTACCGGTTATGGGGATGAATGAAACTGAACCCAAGTTCCAAGTCATTTAAGCAGTCCAGGATCTGCCTCGAATAGGGTGAATCCCCTTTGGGACTTGGTCTTTAAAGAACTTCTACCATTTCCTTGCAGCAGAAGGAGGCCTTTAAGCTGCGCTGGTTCTGCCTGGATTCTCAAGAAAGGAACCTGATGTACTTTAAAAATCCACTGGTAAGACAGCTGTTCTTTGCTATTCTACAAGGCGCTTCGTGAAACTGGGTGGGGAAGCAGGGTCTGTTCTCACCCAGCTCTTCACGGCTGCGCAAGACTGCAGCGGGCTCAGTCTCAAGAGCCCATCTCCCTTGTCAAAGGGTCTCTCTGAAGCTGAGCTGTTTGGGAGCTCTGGCCCTTGCACTGGCTGTGAGGAAGATCTGAGTCTTTTAAAAGTAGCTGCTGCTGCTTGTGGCATTTAGAACCCACTCTCTCCCAGCCCTGTCGCCATTGTGCCTGTAACCTTATCATGATGAACAATATCCCAATAACAGAGGCTTGGCAGCCCCAGTGTCATCCTTCCTAGCACTGCTCTAGGCACAAGAATAAATTTCCTTGCTCCTTCTGAACACCCACCAGCCAGCTCTGTAAGGGTCCCCACCTCCTTCTGAGAATGCCTATGGGTGTAAAAAAAACTCCAGTGTGTTTCCTGCTGCCTGTCACCAAATCCGTGTCCCCCATGGACAGAAAGTGCTGGAGCTGCGCTGTCCGCTGGCTAATGGCTGTGTCCTGCTTCCTTCTTTCTAGGATGCCTTTGCACAGGGCCAGGTTTTTATTGGAACAATGGATGAGGGATATGAGGTACGAGCTGGCTTGCCCGAGGGAGTCCGGGTGAAGAAGAGGAAACCAGCAATCACCGTGGTCACGCCAGTGAGAGAGTTTGTGTTTATATGTGAGAACGACCGGGAGCAGAGGGAGTGGATAGACGCTTTAAATGGAGTCATTGCCCAGCCTTTGAGTGGTTAAGACTAGAACAGAGTTCAGTTTAACTGCTTGGGCTCTGTTCAGTGCTGCTCTGTGGCCTCTTTCTGCTGGCAAGGATAGTGCTCAAGGCCTTGCTGTGACTCCAGTATTATACAAAGGGCTTCTTCCTTTAACAGCCTGACCTGGGGATGAGCTTCCAGTGTTGTCTTACGGAGAAAAAAAATGAAGTCCATGGAGAAAGTCTGGCCCCAGAAGGGTTGCCATGCATTTCTGTGAGAGCTCCTGCAGGTTCTGTCATACCAGATCCTCCTTTTCTTGCCCTTGATGTCAGAAGGACTCCTGTTCATCCCGAGGGATGCACTTGACACTCCAGACAGTGGCATAGATCCTGCCAGTGAACGGGTCATCGATTGCATGAGTACATAGGTGACAATTCCTGTGCCTCTCAGTCACTGTTCCTATCAGGTAGACGCAGGGTATCCTGTTGGATAGACTTGAGATACCAGTTCGTGCTGGAGTCACTGGATGTCCTCAGGGAGGAGCGGAGTCAGGCAGCTACACTCCACCTGGTTGCAGCTCCTGTCCACGTAGGGACATGGCTGTTTTCAGCAGAGTGGGTTTAATGTCTTTAATAGTGTTATATTTCTGTAAATATAAAAATAAAAGTCAAGTTTGAACTGTGGAGGATGCTGTAATGGAATCACTCTGATGACAAATACTCCTAGCTCCTTGCTTTCAACAGTTTCTGCTGTTTGACTTTTTTACAAGTGGCAAATCCAACATATGAAGACCAAATTTTTCCAAAGCAACTCCACATAGTGCCCCAGCAAACCCATCATGCATACAGGGTGAACGTACACTGATCTGTATCCTAAAAATCAGCTGAAACTTAATGAGCTTGACTAGTCTGAGCACTGAAAGGCAGAAAGGACTTTTAAAAGTGTTATCTTCAGTGACTTGCTTGAACGAATGAGGACCAGTGCTGGAAGTGGAGGGTGCCTCCTGATCAGGAACCACTTACATCCATTCTGTGCAGGAATCGGTGAAGATTTGCGCTGGCTGATACAGTCCACTGAGTATTTTCTTGCCTCAAGACCAAGTCTGAGACTTGATTCTACCAAGCAGCCAGTCATTCAGATATTTAATTCTTCTTTTCAAATAGCCTTAGTTTGCAAATCGAGAGGAAGTTTTGCAGACAAAGTTTCTGGTGGGGCTTCCACCTTTTTCTGACAATTGCCAGTCAGTCTGATATACCCGGAATAGTTCTCTTCTGCAGAAATAAGGAAGTGTCAATACTTGCAGGGACTAGTGAGATTAGCCCTTTCCCCCCCCGCCCTCCACAATAGTGCAGTAGACTTGTTTGAGGTGGATTGACATTCTGCCTGTCCCAGCCAGCTCATCATCATCCAACTCTGCACAACCTGCTGCAGTTGTTCTTGCCGATGGGCTCCCACAAACTTCCCTGTGTTCCCACTCTCTCTCCCCACACAACCTGATTCATTCTAGCTCACGTGCTGGTTCAGCAAATCTTTTTAACAATCTAATCCAGCAGCCCTTGAAATCCATAGCAAAGCACCTTCTGACTTGTACAAGGAACACTCAGTCTTCGTTTGGTGGCATATGTTAATTGTTATTTTGAGATGAGCTAAGTAACCCAGGATGGCCTCAGAAGAGTTCAGTCCATCCAGTAGCCTGAACTTTACATGGATGGGGCTCTGCGAGTCCCGCTGTACTGTGTTCCTTGCCCGCCCGGATGGGTCAGCAGACCAGCTGTGTCAGCAACTCGGATAGGGCTTGTTACAAAACCGGGAAACTCCCTGTGAAAAATGAAACCGTGCAGATAACAGCAACGTTTTTGGAGAGTCAACACAAGTCAAGGCCAGGTCACAGAGAGCTCTGTGTCACAGTTCATTTCTACAGCCAACCCAAACCCTTGGACCGAGTGACCAGCCGAGGAAGGGCCGGGCGGGTCCCGGCGTTCTGGCTGCCGGGGGAGCTCCCGCATTGCGGCGGGGTGCGGGTGGGCGCTGGGGCTCAGGTGGGCACTGGGCACAGCCCTGTCCCGGTCACGGGATCCCAGCAGAGCCGGGATCCCAGCAGAGCCACCCAGCCCCGCGTCTGCGCCCGTCCCGCCGCTCTGCCCGCTCTCCCCGCTCTGCGGCGGGAGGCGGCGCCCGGGGAAACGAAACTTCAGCCGCTCCGCCCCGCCCGGCAGAGCCATGGCCGCTGCCATCGATCTGGAGCGGCTGCTGGGCGCCCTGGAGCTGAACTGCGCCTGCTGCCTGCAGTACTTCACGGAGCCCGTGCGGCTCCCGGGCTGCGGGCACAGCTTCTGCCGGGGCTGCATCACCCAGCACTGCAGGGGCCGGCAGCGCGCCGGCTGCCCGCTCTGCCGGGAAGGCTTCGAGCTGAAGGACCTGCGGCCCAACCGGGAGCTGGTGGCTTTGGTGAACTTAATCCCGCAGGAGGTAAAGGAAAAGGAGTTGGAAACACAGGGTGAACGGAAACCCTCCGGAGCTGCTGCCTGCAACGACCGGAGCTCACCTGGGGAGAAGGTACGGCCGCAATTCTAAATACTTCACCAGCGTCATGGGGATGTGGCTGGGACTGTGTGAACTTTATTTTTCTTTTCCCTCCCTCCCACTCCCCCAGATTCTTTACATTTCCCATGCTAATATTGGCATTGTCGTAACAGTATCATGTATGTTGGGCAGGTAGGTTTAGGGAAAGCGGTGTTTGGGGTTCATTGGCGGTACGTTGAGGATTGCATAGCTGGATTAGAAAAACTAATAGCTGCATGTATTCAGGTCATGTACAATAGTAATAACTAACTGTTCTTTGTGCTGGTTGTTATTTATTCACCAGTATAGCACTGGGGACTTCTGAAAGGACATGTAACATTATTATACAGTGCTAGAACTCCACTCAGCTGAGTGGCTCAAAATGGGACTGTTTCATTATCTAGCTCTCTGCTTAAAAGAACTCCCAAACTTGAAGGAGATTAGAAAATTCCATTGACCTTCATTATTTTAGCACATATGTATGTAAAATGTCTTCAGTCTCTGCAGTCAAGCAACGGGCTGAAGCTCACAATTGTATTTGAAGATGTAATTTATGACTGTTGCATGTTGACTTTATTGTGACTATTCCCACTCAGAATTAATTGTGTCTTCCAGACCCCTCCTCAACCAGTCCAGCACTTAGCTAACGTCAATGACATGGGGATTTTTGTTATCTTGCTGCTTAACCTAGTCATGATTTCTTTGAGGATTATATAGATAAATGGTCCAATGTGTTGCTTTAAAGGAGGAAGAGACATGGGACATCTCCAAGCAGCCAGAAGTGACCGCAGAGACCACCCACCTCTTGAGAAAAGATCTCAGTGAAGCAAAGGTACACATTGTGCATTCTCTACCTGCAGGTAGCTTCTGTTTCCACTGCCACTCGGAGACGTGACTGACCCCAGGGCAGCCCTCCAGCCCGGAGCAGGAATCTGCCTTTTCATTTCCTTCTGTTGCTGTCGCAACTCTATTTTTATTGATGAGAACGAACTATGGCATCAGCTGTACTAAGTCCTGTCTCAGCTGGCACAAAGGCCACTGGGGTTGTGCATCGTTGCCTTTTTCTGCCTACCCCAGGAGTAGCTCAAATGTTTCTGGAAATCTTAAATGCAAAATGCAAATCATAAAGAGGGAATATTGATCTTTCTAAGTTGCTGAGCAAAGACTGCTGGCTATAAAATAGTCAAGATCCTGAACACGCCCAAAATCTCATTTCAGGCAATGCAGGATGGTGTCAAATATATTTTATTTCTTTGACTAAAGGTAGCTCTCTCTGGTCTGCGGGGGTCAGTCAAAGAGCATGCTAGATGCGGCAGTAGGTTCTCAGGTTCCACACTTCTTTTCTAACAACACAATGAACTCCATGTTTGCTGCCTTTCAGGAATATGCATCTCTGATCAAAAGCCAGATTACTAAAGATTTCTGTTGCATGAAGGAATATGTTGAAAGACAGGAGAAAAACACACTGATGTTCATTGAACGAGAGCAAAAAGCAGCTCAACAGAAAATTGAGGAGACTATTCGCCAGCTCTCTGTTGAAGTGAACAAGCTCACAGACATCAAAGCCCAAACGGTGAGTGACGAAGTGGCAGAATATGAGTAGAAACCCTTAAGCTAAATGTCTTGGATAGCTGAGCATGTACAGAGCACTTTCAGGTCCCCACTGCACTGTGCTCACTAGAGACAATGATACCAAACCATAGACTTTACTGTTACCAGGGGAAGTTTGGAGTGAGAAATTCAGGGGGAAAATGCATTAGAAAAGGCACAGGCTGGGGATGCAATTCAGAACTAGATTTGTTCCAAGGATGCTGGTGAGCTGGAGTGAAGTGGAGACTGCGTTGCTTAAATCCAGTCCTGAGACAAATCTAAGGTTAAGATCAGATCCTTTATTATCTTTTTATTTTCCAGAATATGTATATACACATCTGTATGCAAGTTAAAGATCTCACAAAGTTATTAAGTACTTTCTAACAACTTTCTTGGGGAAAATATGTCAAGGGCTCCAAAAAGAGGCTGTTAAAGCACTTTAAATTCTGCAGAGCCCATTTTGTTGTTGAAAACAACAATTCCGATGATGCAAATTAGCTGGCAGGAATTTGGAGTGAGGCTCACAGGGTGTGACAGTGCCAGGGGACAGAAGTGAATTTCCAGGGCCAAGGCACAGGGGCCTACATTGGAGTTCATCTCATGTAACTTATGTACGTATATTGGATCCAGTCCTGCTATAGGCAATGAAGAGAAATGGGTCCTTGTAGAGTGTGAGTCATCTGGCCTACTTGAGACGCCTACCTGCAAACAAGATTAATCAAGCCTTCAAAATATCTGTTTCTTTCCACAGACTATAAAAGCAGACTAAAAGAACAAGCTCAGATGCAGATTTCCACATATGTATATATATATATAAGAAAAATTTGTCCCATTCTCAGTTTTCTTGGGGAAAACAAAGTATTTTATTTTTCATTAAGAATAAACTATCCCTTCATATTTTGTGTGAAATTTCAGGTTAGTTCTCTTGGATAACTCCCCTATAAAGAAAGCTCTCAATACAAAGAATAAGGTTTTGGAGAGATCATTGCTGTTTTTCCACTCTGGCTTTATAATATAATTTGATATGCTAGATGAAATAACTGCTGTTGTTTACATCTTCCCCTTGATTCTTTCATGTCATTATTAGAGTAATTTACCTGAGAGACATAAGTACAAAGGCTCACCTTCAACAATGACTAAAATTACACTTGATGAGAAGCTTAACATTGTCAAAAGTGCTGTAGAAGATCTTAAGAGAAAGTTGGAATTTTTACTTTTGGAGAAATATGCTCGGCAGTTCCCACCAGGTGAGTTTTCCTTATTTTGAAGTCTCTTTCTTGGAGTGGATCTAGCAGGGTACCTTAGAGAAAACAGTGTGTGTGTTATTATTATAAACCCCTTGCAGTTTTGGAGACAACATGATTACTTTAGACTTCTTTCGTGGCAGCCCAAAAGAAAAGAAGTGACTGACATGCAGATCAGTAGTGGAGAATGAAATATAATCTATTTCAATATTTTTTTAAAGCTGTAGGGCTGAATGTCAAGCTTTTTGGTCAGGAATTAGAGGAGAAAATTACTTTGTACTTATGAATTACACATGCAAGTAACACAAGAAACACATGATACTCAGAAAAAAATTAAGAACACTGTAAAAACTTTTATGACAAAAAAAACCTTTTACGACGAAACTGGCTTATACGCATAGAAAGATCCAACTGCTTTACCCATCTAACTTTTCTGACTGCTGCATTCTGATCACACTTAGGGCAGCAGCATACATTTTTGGATAAAAATATTTGCCTATACATTCTTTGATAATTTATACAATCAAAAAAGCAACTCTTTGTTTTGTACTTTAACCACTAGCTAGGTTTATTTTATGTACATTTTCCTTTAGAAGTATAAATACTTCCTATAAACATTTTTAAGAAGTGCCTTAACACTTTATTTTTTTGGTATTTAGTGCAACTTCCAGACTTACATCAGGAGACAAATGTCTGCTCATCATCTCCAGAAGCTGCAGCTAAAAATCCAGAACCGACAACTTCAAGCCAGTTTTCTCAGTGTAAGTATGCAAGCCAGCGTGACTCTTCAGTAACAATATGCAAGAGACTATGAGACTGTGGATTTGCTGAAGAAAACTGAACCTAGAAACATCAGCAGATCTGCCTGTTTACCTGAAGCATAGAAACACAATGAAGTTACCATGAATTAGTCAGTTATTGCAGCATAACGCAATACTATACCTGACTGCATATGCAAGATTAAAAGGATAAGCAACCTGTTTCATGGAGGTACATGTGCCGTGTTGTAGCTTGTGCTGGCTGCAGAGTCTGAGTTGGTGTGTGGGCACTTACCACACCTTACTGATCTTTACTCTGTTAAGCTGTAATGACTCCATTTGTTGTCTGAATTCTGCATCATTTTCACAGAAATATTTTTCACAGTCAACACAATACTGCAGCTGTAGCTTGAAAAACAAACCAGATATTTTTGCCGATAAAATATCCAAGAACATGTCCCAATGAACAGATGACTGTGTAAGTTTTATTAGGGTAAGCATCCCATTTATTATTGGCAAAAGGGTGAATTATTTATAAGATTGGGGTTAGGAATAAGATCCACCCTGTAAGGTGCCAAGTACTTTCACCTTCCCACTGGAGTACATGAGTCAGTCATGGATGTTTACTCAATTGTGCCTGTTAAATGTTTCAGTATGCACAGGATACTGTTAGGGTTTTGTTGGGGATTCTTGCTGATTTGCAGGGTTGAACTTTGATTAAGGTTTATTTGTATTGGTTTTCATTTCTGCTCTTGAGTAGTGGATGCACACCCACTGTTATTTAGGATGCATGTAAAGACTGAGGTGATCTGTCCTCTTGTTACCTGCAGGTGAGAATATTTTCCTTTCTCTCTTCTAGGGGCAGATGATGTGACTTTTGATCTCACAAGAGTATATGAGCGTTTAGCAATCACAGCCCAGAACAGGCGAGTGATGGTTTCCAGCTACCCAGGTAATTATGAACCATCGCCCAACAGATTCTGCATCAGCCAAGTGATGTGTTCGCAGAGCTTCTCTACTGGGTGCCACTACTGGGAAGTCATTACCAAGGACAGTGATGGATGGGCTGTTGGAGTCGCTCACGAAATGATTGGTAAAAAGGACAAATTAGGAAGAACAGAGCATTCCTGGTGTGTAGAATGGCTAGGTCCCAAAAAGCAGCTGTCAGCATGGCATAGGGATCAAGAAACATTATTACAGAAGGATAAACCATTGAAGGTTGGAGTTTTCCTGGAGCTACAAAAGAAGACCGTGTCGTTTTACTCCATCACTGACAAAGAAATGCTTTTGCATACTTTTGAAATCAATACCTCAAATCCTCTTTACCCTGCTTTCTGGCTATATAGTCTAGAAAGAAATGGATCTTTAACTATATGTCACACAAGCAGGAGGTAAAGTCTGTTCAGAAAAGTGTCAATTTTTCCTACATTGATCAAAAAAATTACAGGAGAAGAGATGATGCCATTACATTCTGTCACGTGAGCTTTCTTTAGAAAGATCTGATTGAGTAAGGAATACTCAGAGGACAATAAAGTTACTGATCTCATGCATGAAAGACTTTATGTACTGAACTACAGGAATACACTTTGTATTTGAGGACCTGGCACTTCAGGGAGGTCTCCCAGAAGAACATCGTCTCACTGGCACCGTATCTTGTTTTGGTCTTGCCTGGGCCAAAAGGTTGTCAGTCCTGGTGGTGGTATGACCACTGGAATGGTTTTGGAAGTGGATGTTTTCAAATGTTTGTACCAGCTAATAAATCATGAGGTCACTTTATTGTTCTTTTAAAGAGCCAGTAAACAGGACCGCATCATGGCAAGGACTGTGTTTTCTTGCCAAGGAGCCTGAGGAAACGGGGTTCTATAAGTTTCCTTGCCAGCGTACAGGCAGTGTTTCTGGCTGTTTGTCCGTCTTTCTGGCTGCAGGGAGGTCCCTGTTGCCTGTGTGGGGTGAAGGGGCCAGAGCTGAGATCCTGCAAAATGCGACAGCTGAATTTCTGAGAGGACCTTCATGCAGGCAAACTGAAAACAGAGCTCCCAGGAAGTGAAAGCTTTTTTCAGGAAGACGGTGGCATTCCAGAATGAACAGAATAAGAAGTTTAATGTGAATAAAGCATGTAGGATTTGACTAGCTTACTTAGAGAAACAGAGCGCTATGGGTTTTAAAGTCATTGACGGAACTGCTGGTAATCGTCAGGGTTACTCTCCTGTCAATGAACACTCTGGAGGCACTTTGGACTGAATGCACGTTTGTGAGATCCCAGAGGTGTGTGTGTCGGCCTGGGGCAGCTCTCAGTGTCACCAGCAGCGTTTCGTGCCGCGTTTGCTGCTGCCTCGCCAGGGCTGGGCGGCCTTCGCTGGTCTAAAGGGAGAAAAGACAGTGACAATGTGACACACTCACCGGGCACCTGTGGTTTACCACATACAAGTTGCACTGTGCTGCCCAGGAGCAGCAATTTGTTCCGGTTTGATAATAAATTACCACACGATTTGAAAGGGAGGGTTCCTGTGAGTGGGACGCGCTCACTTGGCTGGCGCCCCGCTGCAGCCAGCACCGCTTCATTACGGTACAGCAAAATAATGGCTCCTTAATGGCAGAAACCTCCCTCACCGTCCCAGGGAAGCCCAGAGCAGCCCTCCCCTCGGAGGGGACACCCCGGTACCCGCTGTCCCTCCCGACCCCGCAAATCTCCTCAGGGACACGCGCGGCCTGGAGCGCCTCGCGCAGCCGCACGCAGGCGCGACCGAGTGTGTCCCTCGGCAGCCGCCGTAGCGCCCGCTCCGCCGCGGGGAGGAGGCGGCGCGGGGGGACCCCAGGCCGCGGCGGCTCCGCTTCCCCCCTGAGCCCCATGTGAGGCCGCCCCGCGCCGGGGCCAGGGAGCGGGGCCATGAAGAAGGACGTGAGGATCCTGCTGGTGGGAGAACGTGAGTGCGGGAGGGCCCGGGCCGGCCCCGGGGCAGGGCGGGGGCCGCGGCTGCGGGGCAGGGCGGGGGCTGAGGGAGCGCTGCGCCGCCATGCCGCCGGCTGTCAGAGCGCCCGGAGCTGCGGGCCGGGCTCCCTCATCCCCGCGCGGGCTCCTTCGCCCTGGGGCGGTGAGCAGGGCTGCCCCGGCCCTGCAGGGCTCGGGCGCTCCGTGACCGCCCCGGGCTCGGCTCCCGCGGCGGGGCCCGGGCCGGGGGGACCGGGAGCGCGCTGGGCCGGGAGCCGCCGGCTCCTCGCGTCCCTTTGCTGGATCCCCGAATCATGGAAGTCAGTTCGCGGAGTTGCTGTGTTCCTTGGGCGTCCCTGGAAAGGAAACTGGGCTGAAGCTCTTGCCCCGTGTTTGGCCGTGTCCTGTTTAAACTTTGTTTATGGAAACCAAACTGAAATCTTCCTCACTTACTGAGTTTGGAAGTCAGTGGCCAGATGTGCTCCAAGCCCTTATCAGTCAGGTGTTGTGGACTTGTGGCCAGGACAGGGCCAGGGAGCCAGATCCCATTAGCTTACTGTGTGACCTTGAATAAACAGCGCGTATTTAGATGCACGCTAAAGACACAGGGTGTCTGTGCTTTTGCATGTGGACCTAAAATTATATCCTTAAGTACACGCTTAGGTACCTGAATTAGTGGCCGGGCTTTCAAAGATACAGCTGCTTGCTGATGTAAATAGCAGCAAGGATGTTCTGGTTTGTTAGTTTGTAAAGAGCGCCGAAGTTGTTCGCAAGAAAAAGAATACAGAGTCATTACCAAGTGTTATTAGTAAAATTGCTTAATTATACTAAGAATGTAGTACTACTAAGTACAGTTTATGCAGTTGTTTTATAGCGTGGGTTGGCTCTGTCTGTACTGCCTAGAAAGATCCTCCGTGACTTCTTCAGAGAGGAATCCTCAGGGAGCTGGTTCTATGCAGAAAGAGTTAAGTTGTTAAGCTTGTATTTGGCTAGTTCTACAAGACTCAGTTTGTGTAGAAATGTATTAATGCATTTGAATACACAGTTGAATTCCTCTTCAGAATATACGTCTAATGTGCCTTAATTCTCTGGCAATGGTGTGTTCTGAACTGGCTCCGTACAGTGGTGTCAGTACAGGTGTAACAGGAGCTTTGGTTTGGCAACTAAGTTCACAATGTGTCCACCTGAAAATGTCAAAGATGCAGGTCTCTTAAGTATAGCAACATATAGTACCTGGTACACCTCAAGAGATTGTGAGCACCTTTATGCCGTATTTTTATTGGAATTGTAATGAACAGTGGGGAGAAATTTGTTTTACAAATCAATAAAACTTGCCAGTTACACTGTTAGTGCTGTTCGGTAAACATGTTTTTATATATATTTATTAGTCTGAAACCAAAAGTTAGTCTAGACCATGTAATACTTGTTAGACGATAACAGAGCGTCAGGATCACACTCTGAAGTATCAGATAAAGACCTTTTGTTGTTCCAAAACACAGCTTTTGTCATCCCCAGTGGTCTACATTTTAGGCTTAAGGTTGTTTTAGTCCTGGTGTCCAGAGTGCAGACATCAATTTTAATAGTCAACAATTTTCGGAATATGTTCAGCATGTTATTTTGTGCAGCATGACTTAAAAGACTTACACAGGAGGAAAAAGATGAGTTAATTATTACACAGTGCTGTGCTGTTTTCTTCATCCTAGTCAGTTGATATTGTTTAGGCTGTTATTTCAAAGACTATAAACAGAATTGGAAAAGCAAGTGGTTGACCTAGATTCAAGCAAAATAAACCAAATTTTGACACTTGAATCTATGGATTTCCATAAAAAAACAACTCTAGAACACTTGGAAGTGTATCAGAAGCTTATAAATACTGAGCATCTTTACTAACCGGCAGCGCATAATCTTCTATTTTCAGTCATATAATATTAATGAAATGAGTTTCTGTATCTCAAAACCAACATGTTTTGTCACCATTTCAAATTAAAGCTGATTTGGTCAGATGCAAAATATGCTGCACCATTTTCAGTAGTTATCTAATCACTTGCTTATAATGAAAGTACTTACCTATGGAAACAGGAGAGATTGTGAAGCTCTTTTGATTCTGTCAGGATGAAACTTAAGATATAGTTTAAGCAGGGGGACACCTGGCAGTGTAAGTTGTGGGTTTAGCTCAGATGAGTATCTGGTGAAAGCACAATTGTTACAAAACCCGCATCTTACTGTTCCCGAGCTCTTACCGCTGGGGAAAAGTTCACAACTGTTCTCCCTAAGGAAAAGCAAAGTCTTTCTCCCCAGGATAACTTTTTCTTTGCCTTTCATAATGTTGTGATAACTGTTCTTTAACTTACCATGATGAAGAAAAGCTCTTATTTCTGGGTGTCAGAAGGCCCATTGTTACTATACCAAAAATAGACTTGGATAAGTCAAATGTACTTCGACGATCATCAGTTCAGTAACGCCATTTTCTGCACAAAAACAATCAGTCTTTAATCTCTTCTTCCTCCCAAATTCAGAATTATATACAATGGAATAGACAAGTGTAAATGCAGTGATATCAGCAAAACAGTTTCTGTCAATTTATGACATTTTGTATTGCTTTCAGTAGGAACAGGGATGCAGGCACTGACTGCGAGCAATGTCTTGGTTGGTGCACGCTAACGAAGATTCTGTAGGTCCAGGATGAAATAGTTTTTTGCTTGAATTGAGGGCTGTCAGAAGGATATGACCCCAGATAGTGGTTTGGGTTTTAAGAAATGTATTAATATTTATAATACAGAATATTAGTATTCTGTATTAAGATGAAAACCTGCTGATTTTTTATGTAAGACAGAGCAGATTGGATTCCCTTCTGGCTGACATGCGGAAGTGGGAAATGGATCCTAAGGTTTTACAACAAAAGAATTATAGAATTATGAAAGAATTGCTGTCATCCATAGTATGTTTAAACAACAGATAAAAGCCTTTAACATGGTCAGTTGGAAAATGTTTTAAAAATAGTTTCCATTTTAAGATGCAATGCAACTATTCAGTGTAAAAAAAACCCCAAATTATCTAATCTCTGTTTTTAATGCTTTTGCAGCCAGAGTTGGGAAGACGTCACTAATTATGTCTCTTGTCAGTGAAGAATTTCCAGAAGAGGTAGAGCATCCTTATTTGTTTTCTATGTTTTATTTCTATCTTGTTGTATACTTTTTTTTTCTAAGAGTAAGTTAACAGGCTCCGCTTTAAAATAATGTTTCCTATTTAGAAAAAAAATAAAGTCTAGAACTGCAATGATGGCTTCTGGAAGAGTGATGTAGGTTACTTTAAATATACCTCTGTGTGGAGATTAGGAATTTAAATTTTATCTAAGTTCCTTTCTTGTTTTTCACGTGGTTAAATAAACTCATTTTTTGATATCTGAGGATTTTTTTTTTTTTTTTAAGCAGCTGAAACTGGTCATAACTGGCCACGTTTTTCAGCATTAGAGACTCGTAAATGGGAAGGTGCTGAAAGAGGCAAGACCCTCACATTCTTTTGACCATGGTATTTAAAGAGCAAGTAGATTGAAAAATGAATGAGAATGAGAGATTTATAAGTCACATTGTATAACTTAGCCATCTTTTGTAACTAAGCGAGACATTCCTTTGTTTGTTTTTGAAGAATGTTTTCCTGACTCTTTTGAAGTAAAAAATGCTGAAAAATCTTACTGCTTTCTTCCAGAATAAAAGTAAAGCTACTTCTACATTTTATTCCTTTAAAAAAACCAGCACATAGTTCTCTTTATACCATAAAAAGAGCTGCAGCTGCTGCAAATAGTTAAGCTTTTTACATATAAACAGGAATGTTTATTTCTTCCAATCACAAGTCTTAAAATAGACATCATGTGCTGCTCTCTGAATCTATGCTGTGCTGTGTTTAATGCAAATCAGTCAGTTACCACAGTTCGTGAGTCCAGATTAGATTCCCAACATCACGGAATTTAGTTCCCAGCCTTGCAGGTAAAAAGTGGCTCCAGTTTCTGTTTGTTCTCACCCTGCTCAGGGACCTGGTCCTTTCACAGGCTGGTTGTTGATGTGCTCAGTGAACTCTAGGCTTCTTTTCACTTCTAGATGATAGAGCAGGAAGAAGCTGAGAATATTTCTCTAAATTCATGTTGAGAGAAAAAAAAGCATCATTTCTATATAAGACAAAATCTGCCAGAAAGTACAGAAATAACTTCTAAAAAAATGCTGCTGTATAAACTGCTTCAAGAGACACGTACAATTCCTGCAGTCGGTCATGCAGATCGGGGCTGTACGGGTGCGTGTAACGCACATTTCAGACTTTGAAATAGTATTTAAATACTGAGTGTCATCAGCAATCAGTCTTGATGAGGATGTAAGTAGAGCCTGAAGCTTTACAAAGAGCCATTCTTCCCGTGATTGGCTTTTCTTTTTTCCTTTTTTTATTAGAAGACAAAAGCATCATTAAAGTTCAGTGTCAGCAGGTAGAAGGCAATAGGGAGCTGAGCGGGAAGTTTTCATTAAAATAAGTTCAAGTTCCTGAATATGGATTAATGTTCTCTCAAATGGCCAGCAATCATAACTAGTTTATAGTATTTTGCAGAACACACTTTTTATTAGTGTCATGTTTTCTTTGGAGGCTTTTCTGAACTTTAGCACTCTGTCAGAAGCAAAGAACTTGTCAGGTGGCGATTATGTAAAAATTGAGACTTGTATTTTGTCTGTCCTGCTTGTTTACTGTATCTTGAATATTTAAAATTTTTTTAACAAGTCATGCACTGTTCACAGGAGTAGTTCTTGTACTGATTTCAGTGGGAGTAGGATCAGAATATCTTGCACAAAATTTAAAATGTTTAAACATAGATTAAACAGTATTTAATTTGTCAATAATAGCATGCTAAGTCTGATGTTCATCTCCTGCTAAAGAATGTGTAACCCTTTGACGTAATTGATTAAAGCTGATAACCCCCCACATTTTAGAACTTTTCTTTATTAAATGACGTTTTTGTTTAAACTGAATTGCAATTCAGGTTTTGTTTATAGTTTTCACTAGGATAATAGCTCTCTATAGGTGGTCGGGTATAGTGGATTTGAGTTTTATAGAAGCATTGATTGAACCTCTTGGTAGCATTGCTTTCTTACAGAGCATGTGGGAAGGTCCTTATTCAGTAAGTAGAATAATAAAGAATGAGACAGTAGCGGTGATTTTCAGTACCCTGGGGAAAAAAAAAAAAGAAAACAAACAAAAAACCCCAAACCAAAACAAAGTACTTGCACTACTAAGAAGTTGTTCTATTTAAAGCTGACTAATTGACAAGTGTATACAATTTTTTTTGACCATCTGGATTTTCTGGATTAAGTTTAAAGGCTCTTTCTTGGTGTTTCTTTACAACCCAAGGTTCCACCCCGAGCTGAAGAAATCACCATTCCAGCCGATGTCACCCCTGAAAGAGTGCCAACCCACATAGTGGATTATTCAGGTAAGGACGAGCCAATACCGTTCCTGTGTGACTGATTTGGTGTGGAATTGTTTATTTAACTCAGGAGCCTCTTGAACAGTCACATTGTACGGGACCAGAGTGACATGTAGGAAAAGACTAGATTAAAGTAGAAACTTGTGGGATAAAACTGAATCAAGTGGTGATGGCTGGTCCTACAAATTCAAAGCCCAACATTAACTGCTGTTGGTACTTCCATGGAAGGCAGTTGTAGGCACCTTCCAGTGAATTCCTGTTCTTTGTGTGACAGACATGTTTACAGGTGGGTACTTTTGTGGAATTCAAAACTATTTTTACTTCTTTCAGTGAAGAGTTTACTAAGATGCAGGAGACTTTACCTACCTTATGTTCTATGTCGTTCTACATTTCTAAGTTTGGACACCTTATCCTTTTGTGTCAGTTTCATATTTTGTAATTTTGGTTTTTGATATATTCTAATCTCCTTGACCTGACTGAATAGATATATAGGCTCAGTGTTAAGGAGGAGCACCCTTTAGTGCCTTTTATAAAAAGATGTTCAAATAACAAGAGCTTTCGTAGGGCTGAGTGTTGTGAAATACCCTAGTTCAGTTTCTTAAATTTTTCGGTTTTGTTCTCGAAAACGTTCCGTATTAATGAATGGCTTATTCTCTTGAATGCAGAAGCAGAGCAGAATGATGAGCAGCTTTACCATGAAATATCACAAGTAAGTGTACTTTAGTGTTTACTGGAAAATAGTTTGCAAATAGCATGGGATTCTTGGTAATTTTATAATTCCTTCTGTTTCCTATTTTAAACTCTTTCTGAGCACCTTTGGACATTTTCTGTACAGTCTGTCATGGTGTTGTGTTTCATTTCTGGCATGTAGTTTGGTGCTTGAGTGGAGGCTGCAAATTACGATTCTTCGGTTGAGATTTCTGGGTAGCATAGGTCTCTGCAGGCATAAGCTGTGAATGTCACACCGCGAGATGCTTTTTGGCACATCTCGACTTATAAATTATTTGGTGTAAGCTGTTCTTCAGGCTGCAAATAGCTTAAGCAAAGTCAGGGACATAGTTTTTGACTCATGGTGGAATTGTTACTTTGGTGTTGTTACATGTGGTTCTTAACTGTCTCTTGCTCTGGAGCCCCTGAGCAGTGGAATTCACGGCCTTTCCTTTCTTTTCATTTTAGGCAAATGTTATTTGTATAGTGTATGCTGTTAACAATAAGAATTCTATTGATAAGGTACGGTAACACATGTTATTCAATTATTGCTTGAGATGTAACTTGTGCGCTGTTAATTGTTGGCAAGCTGAAAACTGTATTAGACGTTTAAAATGCATAAGGTGGCGTTTGAGATCAAGTTGTTAAGAGAACTTACAGATGTATTGTTGCTTCTGGTCCATTTCAGTATCTGAACTTTCAGTCACTTGTTTCCTCCTTTGTGGGTAAATATGTGACTTCTTGGGAAAGAAGCAGTAGCAGCTGTAGTTGAACTTGTGCACAGTTCAGTCGTACTACATTTGAAAATGTGTTTTTCATGTTTGTTTTTAACCCCACTCTAGGTGACAAGTCGGTGGATTCCTCTCATCAATGAAAGGACAGACAAAGATAGCAGGTGCATAAGTAAAGATGAGAAGTGTGAATTAGGCTGCACATTGCTGGGTGTCGATGGACAGTGTTGAGGATGTTAATTGTTTAAGAAAATCACATTCTAAACTTAAAGTTTATATAAGAAGTCCAAGCAACAAGAGATTTAAAGTATGTAGGTCTGTTACATATGCCAGCAATGCTCTTTATTTTGAATTTCATGGTCAGCTTTTACCAGGTGTGTTTATATTTGTTACAGTATAACTAGTTTTGGCTACATAGTCTGTATAGGTTTTCTATTGATACTAGTTTTGTATAATAATAATAATAATAATATGATTAGTTACTTCTGTGTTTAACAGTGTGGTTTTTGTAGTATCAAGAAAAAATACATTTCTGTCTAAGTATATATCAAAACAATTTACTTAAAACTGCCATCTCTTAGTTTTGCCTGTTGGCTGCCAGTGATACTTAATTAAATCATGAAAATAATATAATGGCTTCTGGTGAGAGGCAGAATGCTAAATTAAGATAGATCTTTTTATCTCACTGTCTTTAAAGCTCTTAACCTTTGTTTTGTTTTCAGGCTGCCTCTTATATTAGTTGGAAACAAATCTGATCTAGTGGAATATAGCAGTATGGAAACTATCCTTCCCATTATGAATCAATACACAGAGATAGAAACATGTGTAGAGGTATGCGAGACTTTCTGAAGTTAGAATGAGTAACAAGAGCACATTCTTGCCGAGCATGTATGGCAACTTTTTAATAGAAAAGGTGATTTTTTTGTTGTTGTTCAAAATAAAATATTCAAATGTAAGTCATTATCATCCTGAGTTTTTATGTTATTTTTCTTCAGAGTAGATTACACTATTGTGTAATCAAATGTTACTGTCAAATTCTCATAATATTTAGACCCTCCTCACATCCTTGCCTTTAGCACATGTATTAAAATCAATATTAAGCCAGACAGGTGTCTGCAAAGTATTAAAAATTGATTTAATATGTGTGGATGTGCCTTTTTTTTTTTTTTTTTTCAAAGTAGATACAACTGTTTGATTTCTCTGTTATTGGTATGACAGCAAATTGTAACGAGACCTCCCTTATTAATTACTGAACAGATACAGGGGCTCGATGTCGTTTTTCCAAAACAGCACTGTACCCACAAGAGGGGGCTAGATCTTTAAAAAGTTCGATGCTTACTTAAATTTCAGAAGAAATCACCAGTCAAGAAACTAACTAATTAGTATAAGGATTTCTCTTTCAGTGTTCAGCCAAAAACTTGAAGAATATATCTGAGCTGTTTTATTATGCCCAGAAAGCTGTTCTGCATCCTACAGGTCCTCTGTATTGCCCAGAGGAGAAAGAGGTATTTACACATAGATTCTAAGAACAAATAATATGGTAGGGGAGTTAATCAGTTCCCTGTTCTTTTCAGTGGATTTTGCATTTCTTAGTGTGTTCTGTTGCCACCACCCTACCCCCAAATATCAAGCATTATATTCCAGAGCTGTGGTGATTGTTTTGTGTTGTATTAATCTGATCTGTCTTTCCTCTTCATTCAAAGCAATGAAAAGTTTTTTGTTGTCCATGTGAACTGCTAAGTAAAATGAGAAGCTTTGGTAATGACTTTAAGCCAAATGTAATGTGAACAAAATCATGTGTTCAATTCAGTTCTCATTTCAATATACATTTAACAGTAACTCAATTTATATAAAGGAAAATATTCCAGCCTTGGCCTGATTTAATGGAAAGAACTTCTCTGAGCATCTTCTGAGACTTTGGCAAAAGGGATAAAAACCAAGTGATGTGTCTGGTTTTTAAGTATCACAGGTAGTTAGCTGAGTGTATTACGGAGGAGTATGTTTTTAAAAACATTAATTTATTGGGCAAATACAAATAAAATCTTTTTAATGTAACCCCCATGTAGTACTGGGCAGTCGCTTCAATCATAAATACTTTGTTGAGTAGAGAACTAGAGAATAACCCTGTTTTGGTTTCTTCCATCAGAATCATCTTTATGAGTTAGTAGTGTTGTGATAAAATTGTTGCGCTGAAATCTTTTTGGTTTTCCAAAACCAATCTCTGTGCAATCTGTGTGACCTCTGTGAAGAGAAGAGTCCGTCATCACTGTAGTTGTTGGGAGAGAATTACCGGTGTCTGTTTTCCTTCACCCGGAGGTATCCCAGCAGTTCTTTTGTCCTAGAGATAGTCCCTGATCAGTGCTTTGCCTGGTAGATGAATGAGCCCTGTGAAGAGTTTCGGTGTTTGATGTTTGAAGCCTTCTGGGCCGTAGCTGAAATGGTGAATAGAGTCAGTGTGCTTGCCTAGAAAGAGTTACTGTAGTTCTAGAGCTGGTTATTTTTACAAGGCACTGGGATTGCCAGGTCTTTTTTTTTCCCCTCCAAAAATGCTTCAGGGGAAAAAAAAAAGTCATTCTGTTGGTTTTTAAAGCTTCTGTAGCAATAAGACTGAATTTTGAGAACTGATTTTTTTTTTTTTAATAACAAACTAGTGCCACCTTCAGCTTGTCAAGAGCTTGAGGCTCTTGTAATAATTGAATAGAAAGATATTTCTGTGGAATAATTACTTTAAATGTATGGATATAAATTTACTAGATCAGGATTTTGTTTCCTCTTGCTTTTTATTTTTGTGTATCTGTATATGAATGTCTCCATTCGAAAAATGTAAAATGAAGGCTACTGTTTGTTTTAATGTGATTGAGCTGCCTGATGTCATTCAGTGTAATCTTTTCATATTCAAGTCTAGATACTGAACTTTCCTTTATTCCTTAGATGAAACCTGCCTGTATTAAGGCCCTCACTCGCATTTTTAGAATTTCTGACCAGGATAATGACGGTACTCTCAATGATGCAGAGCTCAACTTCTTTCAGGTAACTCTCTTGCTTATCTTTTCTCCATACTTAATAGTTGAACTATACAATTCTAGAAAAACAAGTGATTGGTTTTGAAGAAATAGTAGTAAGGTGAATTGTAAGGGAATCAGGTCTAAATATTAAAAGTCTCAAGTGCAGCATAAAAGAATGAGTCTGTAAAAATGGAAATGGTATTAATTGTATTTCTAACCGTTGTTCAAGTTTTAGTTCAGGAACAAAATAAAATATAAAAAAAACTATTAAAAGAAAATAAAGTTTGTACACCTTAATTTCCACTAAGAAATTGGATTGTCCTGTGTTAGCTTATCAGAACATTTAGAGCTGTATTTCATACAGGACGTGCTGTTTGTCCAGCTTAGCAGCCAGTGGTTTTAACAAGCTCTTTTTGGTTTTTGTTAGAGAATTTGTTTTAATACACCGCTGGCACCTCAAGCTTTAGAAGATGTGAAGAATGTAGTCAGGAAAAACCTAAGTGATGGAGTTGCAGATAATGGATTAACATTAAAAGGTGAGCCTTATTTAACTCTTACAAAATGTCTTTATACAGTTGATAATCATTCTTACATAAAAAAGCTAGTCTTTTGGAATATGATCTCTATCTTGATTCTTTTAGACTACAAGAGCTGGGTGTAGTGGCAGTATGATATCAAAGGATGATTAAACTGGGCAATAACAAGGTGAATAAAATAAGGTCTGTCTTTCTTCTGGTTACAGAGCTTGTAATCCAGATAAGTATACTGATTCGAAAGAGATTGTCTCCTAGATAAATCTATATCTTGTCTTTAGGCTCCCTGGCTGCAAGACTTGTCAGCAAGGTATGGGGTCTGTTAGCATTTTAACAGCTATGTTGTACAGATTTGCTCGGAGCATATGGCAAAAATGAAACAAAAAGTGTTTTGTTTCTGAGCATCAGTGTAACTGCTTTGCAAGTGGAGCTTACATATGTAATAGGACTCATGAGAAATTGTAGAGTGGGAATCTCAAGGCGTAGCCTTACTAAACAGTGAAATCTCAGTGTTCATTTAGCCCTGGAAAGTGCTAAACAAAAATCCTACCCAGCTATTTTGGTACAGGAAAACTAAAGGCAATCTTCCATGAGACTACTCGCCAGGTTTTTTGCAAAGGCTTTATGTTTTAAGTTGTTGAAAATATTGTTGTATTTATTTTCATACAGCTAAGTTCTTCTAAAATTCTAGTACTGAAAGAAGCAAACAACAACAGAAAACCAAATAGGTTGTTTTAAGGGAACAGTTCTTTGAAGGACACTTTTATGAATAACATGACTTCTGAACCTTCAGTCTGTGTAGATGATGCTGTAATGTCACCCAGGAGGTTTAAAATCTGAATGCGTTATGTCAAGCTTTTTTGGTTTTAGTCTGATACTGATTCTATTAAAAATACTTGTAGCAGATAAAACACTTCAGGGCCTTAATATTTCACCGTTTGATTTTTAGGTTTTCTTTTTCTACACACACTTTTCATTCAGCGAGGAAGGCATGAAACAACTTGGACTGTTTTACGACGCTTTGGATATGACGATGACTTAGAGCTTACACCAGAGTACTTGTTTCCTCCGTATGTGTCACTTATTTTAGCTTGACATTCATCTAATTTATGCTGCCTCCTGCTTTGGCAGGAGGAAAGGGTTATTGTGGTGTGTTTATTTAATACATGGTTACGTCAAGTATCTCCTTTACTTATGACCTACCAGCCAAAATCTTCACGTGACTGAAAATTACAAAGGAAGAACTCTTGTCTCTTATGCCGAATCATGTGCTACTATTTCTCTTCATAAGAAAGATGGCAAAAGAGACTCTTAATACAAAACTGGAATATAAATCTCAGCAGTTGCTTATTTTATGTGGCAACAAAGTAGAAAAGGCGTCTCAGTATTTTCATAGTACTTGAGATCCTTTGAAAATCCCCAAATTAAATAATTGAGATCAACCAACTCTGTGGCTTCTTTAAAAAAATGTAACTACATAATTTTAAATTTAAAAAACCACCACCAAACAAAGAAACCAATGACAACTGATTACCATATATATCTATATATCATGTAACATAAAGACACTCATAATTTTAGAATTCCTAATAAAAGGTATGTGCTTTGACCTCTTTGAAGATAAGCTATTAAAGCTAAATGCAAAGATCAAATACCAAATGTTGTAATTCAAAAAGTCTGTGTTTTGATTTTTAATATTCTATATTTCATAAGCGCGCTTAACACTTCTTGTATTTGTTTTTGTTTTCAATAAACAGGCTAAAAATTCCTCCAGACTGCACAACAGAATTAAATCATCATGCATACTTGTTTCTTCAAAGTATTTTTGATAAACATGATTTGGTAAGATTTTAATTTGAGTGTATGTGTGTCCTGATACTGAAGAGCCTTAGTTTGCTAGCACTTTCACTAGAAAAAAGTTTGGTTTTGTCATTATGTCATTTCATTCAGAAATTGGCTCTGACTTAAGCTAAGCAGTCAAAACTAGTCTGCTGTTTATGCCTACAAGGAGAATTGACAGTTATAGTTGTGCCAGCAAGTATTTTTTTAACTGGCTCATATATTTAGTCTTATAACAAGAACAATGATTAAAAATAAAGCAGCTCAGTTTCTTATAGCCAGTTTCTTGAATCTTGCAAGCGCACAGCAAGAAAATGTGTTTAGAATAGGCATGAATTAAGTGATTTATGTCTGCTATCGTGTGCTTGTTTCCAGGACAGAGATTGTGCTTTGTCTCCCAATGAACTGAAAGATTTGTTCAAAGTCTTCCCTTACATGCCATGGGGGCCTGATGTCAACAACACTGTGTGTACAAACGAGAGGGGCTGGATTACCTACCAAGGGTTTCTCTCTCAGTGGACGTGAGTGCGATACGTTACATTTTAGTAGCTGAGAGCTTTGGATATGATAATGCGTTGGTAGATTCCTCTTAAAAATCTAGTAGAAAGAGAGGACGTTTAGTAGTTGAAAATGGACCCAAGCAAGCAAGTTTTTATAGCCATCCAGTGGCCTAATCTTCAGACAGTTGTAACCACCTGTTCAGGATTTGACCAGTATTTAGTGCTAACTATGAAGAAGTGTCTACAAAATGTTGAACTCTCCTAAAACTTCTTGAAATACTTATTTCTATTCTACTTGTTAGAGACTGTATGAATAAGGACATTCAATGATGAGGTTTTTTTCTTATTGAAAATATGGAAAATGAGGAAAACGGTATTTGTCAAGGGAAAAAAAAATATGGGGTAGGTTGATAGGCCTGAGCAAGTACTGGCTTCATAGTGTTTTGCTGATTATTTAGATTGGTAAAATTGCCACCATTTACCCTCAGAGTGCTTTAGTCCCTCAGTACTACATAGTGCCAGGAATACATCTATTATGTCAGTCTGGAGATAGGAGGAAAAAATTGTTTCAGTACTGTAAAGAATTGGTATCACATATGCTAACAACTTAGAAACTTATTTTTGTCCCCTCTGCTAGACTCACCACATACTTAGATGTACAGCGTTGCCTGGAGTACCTGGGTTATTTAGGCTACTCGATACTTGCAGAACAAGAATCTCAAGCATCAGCAATTACAGGTAATAAAAATTTTTTAAAAAATTGTATAACTTAGGGAATTTAGAAATTTAAATTTAGAAAAAATAATTTTAATTTATTAAAATAAATTTTAAAATATACTTAAGAGAAAATTGTTTAGACAAATGGTCTTTTTTCACTTATATTCTTTTTTACTTTCTGTTCATGTCAAACCTTCGATTTAATATTTTTGATTGGTTTGTGTACATTTTAATGTAAGTGGAGTATTACTTCATGTTTTCACATAAATACGTGCACATACATCTTGTGAGAAATATTTGTGTTTTTTCAAAAGTAACACGAGATAAAAAGATAGACCTCCAGAAAAAACAGACTCAGAGAAACGTTTTCCGCTGTAATGTTGTTGGGATGAAAGGCTGTGGGAAAAGTGGAGTTCTTCAGGCTCTTCTTGGAAGAAATCTAATAGTAAGAAACCTTTTCCTTATATTCATATATATATATTCATATGCTTTTGAGTTAACGTTGAACAGCAAAACCAATTGATCTTAGAGTTTTACTGGTTATTATTGTGTTTGGAGAGTTCTATGAGGGAATAGAGAATTATTCCGGAGAAGGTCGTGAGTTTGGGTTTTTTTTAGCAAAGAGACAAACAGCTATTGCATGTGATAGTTATTTGTACATCACAGATTATAGCTATGCATTTACCTGCAAAATAAGCTACAGATTACTGTAATTTTCATTCATTAATAAATGGAGTAAAACAGCTGTTGAAATGTAACTTAAAGGGGCAAGTTGCTGTGGTCTAACTTGGAATTCTGCATTTTCAGAGGCAGAGGCAAATACGTGCAGAACACAAATCTTACTACGCCATTAATACAGTCTATGTATACGGGCAGGAAAAATACTTGCTGGTAAGGTTGCCTCCTTATTGTTACCGTATGACTGGCTAATCTTAAAATTCTGCAAACAAATTTCTGTTTTAATCGTACCTTCTTCATAGATGTGGATTCTCCCCCACACCCTTTCTGTTTCAAATAACTTCTGGTTTTAAATGTTGCTAGTACTTTAAACTGAACCTGTTCAGAACATGTTATTTTTGAAACCTTGACCTAAATTGTACAGAACCTGCTCCCTTATGTTTATGCTGCAGGGTGTCAAATTATAACATGATAAATTATCAGCAAGCAGTCTATATATTCAGTGGAGAAGAATCTGTCACATACGGTGATTAGCATGGCTTAAGTTAATCTTCACTGGGTGAAATACTTTCTTTAAAGCTGCCTCCAGTGTAGTTTTCCTTTCTAATAACATTATATCTTCCTTTGTGTTCCAAGATCTAGTCTTCTGCTCTCTGGTTTTCCTCGGTAGGATGAATGCCAGTTTCTGTGGGAATCTAAGACTTTGCGTTAAAGTAAATGTAACTTTTTACGCTGAGGTTGTGATTACCTGCAGATGTGATGTTAACAGCTCACATATGTTGGCTGTATGGTAAATTCCTACTATTTCTTTTTCATTAATTCTGCCTGTTGTCAGTCCATTAGTTCTAAGCATACATAAAAATGAGCCATAAAAATTATGAGAAAAATAATGTTATAAAATTCCTTTTCTACATAATGACAAAGCTTTTCTCCCTCTCTGACCATCTTTTTTTCTAGCTACATGATGTCAGCGACTCTGAGTTTTTAACTGACGATGAGACCATATGCGATGCTGTGTGCCTGGTATATGATGTCAGTAACCCTAAGTCCTTTGAGTACTGTGCCAGGATTTTTAAGGTTTGTATAGTTATATAGACAGCCTTTACTTTTATATATCTTTTTACTGGCAAAATATTAAGTGTCAGTTACTGGTCCTATATACAAGTTCTAGTGTTTAAAATAAATTTTATTTGCGAGTGCTGGTTATATACAGCAGATGCATTAAAAATGCAGTTTTCTTATTAATACAAAGCTAATATCTACTTGTCTATATAAAATATTCTGCTTCTAGAAATGCCTGAAGTCAGTGCAATGAATATATCTCAACACTCCTGCAACCAGTTCAGCTCAGGCTGTTCCAGGTTGAATGTATCGCATACTGTTTCTTTCACTTTCTTTTTTTCTTTAAATTTGCAGCAGCACTTCATGGATAGCAGAATACCATGCTTAGTGGTAGCTGCAAAGTCTGACTTGCATGAAGTTAGACAGGAATATAGTATTTCTCCTGCTGAATTCTGCAAAAAACACAAAATGCCTCCACCTCAGGCCTTTACTTGTAATACGGTTGATGTGCCAAGTAAGGATATCTTTGTTAAACTGACGACTATGGCAATGTATCCGTAAGTACTTGAACCGTTATATTTTTCACGTTGCATGGGTCATGCACAATACCACTGCATGTCATTGTTAGCCACGAGGATGGAACTGCCTCACCGAGGTTTAGCAACAGAGAGACTTCAGTGGCTTTAGTAGAATCTTCAAATTATTTCAAACTGAGAAAGCTGGTATGTGTCCAGCATTTAAATCAGCGTCAGCTGACACTCAGCGTTGCAAAGCCCAGTGAATATGTTGGGTTCTGCTCTGTCCTTTCTGTGGATGCACAACTCAATATGTCAGTATTAATAATCTTGATGTTTTTGAGATACTTGTGGAAAAGTTGTACTCTAATCCTTGTTAATAGCTCAACTTGACAGCTGATTACAGGTAAAAACACTCTTTAGTGAACAGCAGTTCCCCCAATGCACTGCTTGAACGTTTTTTTGATTTTTAGGATGTTTATTATTACATGCTTCAGTTCGTTAATCTAATAGATCTCATATTTTTTTAATAGAATTTCTTTATAAACACCTTCTGGGCTTCAGATAGAAGATACTTAAACTCACATTCTTCACTACACATCTCACTGTTGCTAAGCTCACTTTGCATCTCTTTTTTTGGTGGACAGAGCTTTTAATATGGTGTTGAACTACATAAATATTACAGCAGATGGAGTCTAGTATGACAGCTGACATTTGCTTTACATTAAATAGAACTAATGTCACTTTCACCCAGAATAGTAAAATTTAAAAAAATATTTGAAACTTTATTTATTGAATTAGATTAGTAAAGCTTTTTTGTGTTTTCGTTCTCTTGTTTTATTTTGTAGCGCTGTAATACTGGGAATACCACTAAAGTATAGCACTGACCAAATGTCTTGTCATATCAATATTCCTGCTTTTTCCCTTAATTTTCAAGCATGTGTGTTTGTTAGGGTGGCAAGAGTAGAGGAAACTGTCACTTTGTAAAGTGTGCATTCAAAGTGGTAGAAAATGTGGCTGACTTTCCTTTGAAAAAGGGGTGTTACCTATTGCTGTGCAGACATACTCAGAAGCATTTAGATGGTTTCCTTACAAACTTAAATAAACTCAGCAAACATTTTCATTCATGTTTGTGCTTTGCTATAAAGATCAGTGTATGGCGGTAATGCCAAAGTGTCCAAGATATAGAACATCTAACCCTGAAACTCTGCACAGCTGTAGTTGTACCCTTGCTTCCCCAGTGTATTTTTTTTTCCTCCTCTCCTTACTCATTCAAATGTACCTTTTATTCCTGAATCTCTCTTGGTTGTGGCACAGTCCTAATGTGCACCCGATTTGATGAGTGCGATTTCAACTCCTGTCCTTCTGTGTGTTTTCGCAGCCATGCCCGGTTACGCTGTATGTGCGCCTGCAACAGGTGTACATTTTGCATCTGTCAGAACTTCCTCAACTCAGACTTGCTGCAATCTGTAAAGAACAAACTCTTCACTGCAGTTCTTAACAGGTCCTTAACTTTATTTACTAGGTACCAGGTGTGCTTTTAAAATGAAGGGTTTTTGGAAAAGCAATTGGTAACCTTATGTACTGCAGGTTTTTCACTCCATATCCACTAAATAGGCAGATACTTACTTTAATAATTGTCATAGAATTGTCAAACTTTGTTTAACTTGAAGGTATTTTTGAGCTTAGTCCAGTGATTTCTTTGAAACACTACCAGTTTGGTAGTCGATTCAGGCACTTAGAGATTGAAAAAATACCGTGGAGGAATTAGGACTGTGTTTTTAGGGAACTGGTAATGGACATTAAACAGTAGCTATAAATCTCTGTAATACGTCTCACTTGAGACATTATAGGTTTGTTTAGTATTGATCAGAGGTAGTACCTCTTAGATACAAGTTACACAAATGTTTTTGTATATAGCAGCATCATATAACATATTACATGTTTGTAATTGCTAGTTTGATATTTGGGAATTCACAGAATTTCTGTGTATGTGTGTGTAATGCTTGGTTTACACAAAAGGTGGATATTTGTGTAAAAAACCTAGAGCTTTTAACATCCAATTCCTCTCTGAACAGAAGGCAACATGTAAGAATTGGTAAATGGTTAAACATTTGCATTTGCAGATACTTTGGAAAAAACAATTGGTAAAGAGAGAGAACTGGTTTTCAGCATTGAAAACAGCGCTTTACCTTGTCGTGTGTGCGCTGCGGGCGGGTTGTGACACTCATGATTTACTAACACCTCAGCACTTGCCATCGCACCCCAGCGAGTGGGAGTTCAAACCAAACAATTTTTGTAGTGCAGCGGTTCCATCGTTTACAGCCTTCTTGGAGGCTTATATGAAAAACGTGGTTCTTGGAGGCAACTGTGATCAGTGTTTTTATTTGAAGGCCACGTTTAGAATATCTTGACATGCTGGCAGTGTATGGATGTTACTGCTTTTTACTGTTTTCAGCTGGAGCTGCTCCAAATAAGAGTGGCTCTCTCCTTTAAATGCAAATTCCATGCACAGAGGAGTTCTACTGATATACCCACCCACAGGAGTGAGCAGCTTTGTGAAATACAACTTTAATCCGAGATAAAAATGTTAACCGCTGAGTGCGAGTTCAGAGAAGGGTGAAAAACTCATTAGCTTAGGAAAAGACTGTGAATATGAATGAGACTGTTCATGCTCCATCTCTACTACAGCAGTCGTGCCTTAGACAAAAACGCCTTGAAACAGTGATCTCTTTGCCGTCACTACTAGAAAATCCCAGCTTTTCATTACTGAGGCTGAAATCACTTCTATAACGCGTCCTCATTTTTTTGGAAGGGTTATGTGTCACTACATTAGCTGTCATGGCTTGTTTCCCTCTTGTATGGGCCCATGGGGTTTTTTTGAGTCCTGCATTAGACATTGCGCTTTGTTCCTCTGAAACGTAGTCAAGGGCTCAGGGTATTGAAATGTTTTTTTGGGAAGTCTCAGGAATGCTGTCCATCCACACCTTGTCACTGGATGGTGTGGAATAAGCATAGGAACCTACTACTGCTTAAAAAAGTCCATAATTCAAGGTAAGGAGAGTTCCTCATAGACTTTTCCACTGACCCACAGAAAGGAAAAGTTAATGCGCTATAAATTCTTTGTCTATAATCACTCAGTCAGTCACTAGGGTTTTGTTGCAGGTTTCCAGCATGTTCACTTCATCTCACCAGGTTACTCACTGTTCACTACATCGACCTCTGTATAACTTAATGTATAGTAGAGCTGAGATCTGTAAACAAGAGGCAGCAGCTCCTAATTGCAGACTTCAGAAGGTAGAGGTGGTTTTCTTGTTTAAAAATTGTAGCTCCTTAGACGTGGTTTTAATCTGATGATTTGCGATTAGATCAGAGAAAGCATTTGAATCAAGAAGGATTTTCCGATGTAGTTAGTTTATATAACTTTTCTTATTTTGCCTTTACAAGTGCTTACCATTAGGTCAGGTAGTTGGGCAAAAATTAGATAACTGAGGGGTAAAGAAGGTTTCTCAAAAGTGCTTATTCTCCTGGTCCTTTCCTGTTCTGAAGCTCTAGACAGTAGAAGCAGGTAAAGTAAAATTTTTCACATTGGACCCCTCCCTGTATTATTTGTTGCTAAGTAATGCTTAGACACTGTTACCAAGGCAAAACATAATATCACATTTAAATATTCCCACTGTAGTAATTAAAGGAAGAACATTGCCTCTGCGCAACTGAAAAATGCTATCCATGCCCACCTTCGGTTTCACTGCTACTGGCAAATTTCACAGACTCTCCGAGGGTTTGTGGGTATCAGAAAGGCAAATTCAGCAAACGTGGAAGTTCAGCTTAGAGAGATTGACTGTGCAGGAACAGGATTGTTGGTTTGAACTCCCTGGGATCGCTCTTCATCGGCTCTGTGAGGAGGAGGACCCTGCATTCAAAGCACCGCACATGCATGTGTGAGACTTGGTCCTGTCTTGCGGCTTTTTTATATTTTTAATTTATTCTTTCCTTTAGGTGTTTGTTTGTATTTGTCTGGCTGGCCCTTAATCTCTTTTTACTACATTGTTTTACCTCTTTTTAAAAGCAAGGTTTCTGCTTCTGTCATTCTAACCCTTTTTTTAATGATGAGCTTGGATTTTGTGCATTTTCTTAAAGCACCGATTTTAAGCGTGTGTTTCTGCTTTCTTGGTTTAAAATCATTCATTTGTTGCCTTTTGCTTGTATAGTAGTGGCATTTTTCTGTCAGCTAAGTTAATTTCAAAATAAAATAATTCTAATGCATGAGAATTGTGTTGTTCAGTGAGGAAGACTTCTCAGAGCATGGTTTTCTTCTAAAGTTTTTAAATATTATGGAATAGAAGTGGAGTTCTACTTGCATATAAACACAGTTGTCTCAGAAATTATTTGTAAGATTTTTTTTCCCCTGTGAAAACCTTCCTTCCGTGAAATTAAAGACAATCGTTTAATTTTCCTGTAGTGATGGGAAAGTTTTAAGAGTATAACCCAGGATTTCTTTTTCAACTCTGTGTAGTACACACAGATTATTTTTCAAAACTATAGTATATTGCCATTAGATGTTATTGGAGAAATCTATCCCTATGCTTAGGACAGTATCACAATATTTTACTTACCTATCTTCCTCCTTCTCTAAACGGTTTAACGCCCCGTACTGAGAAGTTTGCAAAGCTGCGTCCCCTGATTTCTTTCCAAACAGAATATAATTCATTAGCATTTTGCATTATTTTTAGGTTTTGTAGATAGTGAGATGCACTTGGAGCTTTTCACATTTCAGATGTCTAATGCATGGGGAGGAATTCTAACTGCTGGAGTTGGTTTGCATCCTAGGAGAATGTGTGCCTGAAGGGATGCGGCGGCAGCTCGTGCATGTTACGCGATGTTTTTGGAATTCAGCTGCTTATATTTAATTGTTGGAAGCTGTTGCCTGTCAGCGCAGGCGGCTGCTGCTCGCTGGCTGCATTCATGTGTTTAGAATCCTGGGGCGAGTGGCCTGTTGGCCTCGCTGCTGTGCTTTTAAAATGCTTTTGAGGTTAATACAGGAATGTTCTTTGACTTTTGTAGCTAAGGTTAAACCTTCCCAGACTTGGGATTCTTCTGCTGCTGACATGGGGAAAAGCGTCAGGACTGGCCCGTAACTCAGCGATTTTCTGTGTGTGACCGTGACAGGCATGCTCAGTTAACCGCCTGGTACCTGCATGTCGCAAACTTCTTGTGAGTTGTGAAAGCCTCTGAAAAGAAAGACATGACAGATCACAAAGGTCTTATTCAACAAGTCACAAGTTACTTGACTCACTTTTAGGGGTAGGTTGAATAAAAATCTGGCCTTTTTTTCCAAAACATGCATTAAAATCTGAATTTTATGCCAAAGGCAAAATTTGTAGACTTTCTTATATATGTAGAACTAATGATACGATTAAATACACACACCAATCTATTTGGGAAGTTTGAAAGCTAGTTATTACTACTTGTAAGCAAGAGTTTCAAATACAGCTTCATTTATGGAGTCCTAACTGCTACTCTGTGTGTGTGTATGTGCACATCCAGATAGAAGTTTTACCCTTGGAGAGAACTTTTCTAGTTCAGAGTTACTCTTACCAGCAAGGTGGTAATTTCTACCACTGGTGAAAATCAGTTTCATAAACACAACTGCACTGAAATAAAATTCAAACATTCTTTATTCAAGAAGTAGAAGAACCTGTGCTGGAAATATTGATCCTTTTTATTATTTCAGACAGATTGTCTTTCTTTCTTTTTTTTTTTTTTTTCCTTTTTTTAAACTTTAATGGCAGCTGAACAACATTAGGGATCAAAGTTACAAAAATGGAATTTATGACACCATAAGGAACATTTAAGGAAGAAAAATCAGAACTTTTTTCAAAGGTGCAAAGCAATTAGACATCCATAGTGTTCTGAATTCCAGTAAGTATTTTTGGACTTTAGATTTTTGGCCTGAGATATTCAGAGGGCCCTAATGATTTCTTACTGAAGTCAGTAGATTTCCTTGAGGTTATTAGACAAATCCCTGCCTTTGATTTAGTTCCTTTTATTTAAATGAGTCTCTTTCTGTTAGGCTTAGAAAAGGGATCAGAGTCAATTTACTCTCCCTTTAGACATGAAAAGAGGATTTTATCGTGACTGAGAATAAATTAATTGTTTTTAAAAGGATGAAGCATGCTCAGCCAGTTTCTTGCATACTGTTAAATATGGACATGTGCAAAAGTCAAAAAAAGGTAAATTATAGATAGGACTCAGAAAATCTAGATTTGAGAGAGAGTGCTTTATGAAGCAATGCAAAAAAATTAATTTGCAATTTAAACAGTGATTTGCACATTTAAAGGGATGTTTTTTAAATTACACAAAGAGTTGGGCAATCGAATTAACCAAATTAAACTTGAGTGTCGTTAGTTATACAAATACTCACCCAACAGAACTTGTCACATCATCTATTAAAATCATGTCACATACAAGGGATTTATTTTACATACCCAAGTAAGTTTTGTCATTTACAGATCTAAAGACAAGGGCTTTATAGTCTTCTACTAAAAAAACCACCACATGTAGTGATAAAATACAGTCTTTAATTGAATTATCAACAGTAATGAGATCTTGTCAGTTTAGAGCCGATGTCCTGGAGTCATTCGGGGTGTTCAGCAGTCTCTCGAGTTCGTGCGTGTCCTGTGGACACGCGAACGTTGAGGCTTTGGGGATGGAGTGGGAAGAGGTACCGTTTCTTACGCAGTTTTCTTAGCTCTTAAAGTAATGGCATTTAGCTACGTAAAATCATAGATTTTACTTAGCTCATCAAAAGTACAAACTCCACATATTTCTGTTTTTCCCCAAGCACTAAGTATTTAACAACTGAACAAGAATCGAGGGCTAGATGGCTAAAATTTATCAGTTCTCTGGGCTTTGCCATTTGAGCGTATTTGAGCCAGTCGCTGTTGTTGAGCCGTGCTATGAACTGCAAACTGTACATGTGTGTATGAAAAGGTTAAGAGCCTACCTAGATGAGTTGGGGGCCATGCTGTTAGCAGACCAGGAGAGCAGGATTATGCAGCAGGTGCACGCCGTCAACTCTATAGAAGATTCCATCTTCATGGAGTCATCTCTTGGTCCGCGTTTGCTTGAAGCCAGGTAACAGCAGCCAAACTAAGGCGACCTTGCCATTGCCTCTTCCCTTTCTTCCCCTCGGCAAACCACTTGACATCTAGTTTGCAGAGAGTTTTGTCAAAACTAGCTGTAGAGGAACTAATGCTTGCAGGAGTTCATGAGTTTGATCTGTTCCGTAACCCAGCAAGATATTCTTGAATGAGATTAGGAATTTTTAGCGACCAGCTGTTTGTGCACCAAAGAGCCTGTTCTTCAGCATGTGGCGTGACCGTACGCTGATTATCTGGACGGCTTACATTTCACCTGCAAATGTCTACTAAAGAACATCCTAAACTGGTTTTGTGTATTTTGATGCAAGTAACAATTCCTGCTTTATTAAACAGCTTGTATGCGATAGCTCTGCAGCTCACGCTGCATGAACTCTCTTGTGCACCATGTGTGCTGACGATCTCTGTTCGCTCCCGTCTTTAATATTTATACTCCTGCAGCTTTCACTGAGTAACCCGCGATGATTAATACAGGCTAAAATATGGAGGCTAGTGAAGTTGTGCTGTAAATTCGGTCTTAAATGAAAGTAAATAAACATAAAAACCCCAACTTTACTATTGTTTAGGAACTTTTTGTGCTTTGAATTATGGCATTTATGATAACTTGTTTTAAACGGTAGCTCCTGCTTTCTGGTAAGCTGTCATACTTGAGACTACTGTTGAGGCCGGCTAGCTGTGTTTAACTGAGCATGCTCACAGAATTCGGGCGATGTTTGGGAGAGTTGGGTCATGCTGTCCCTAATGTCACGCAAGATGTGGCTTTTTATGTCATACAGTCACTTCATACTGTTGTTACATCTTGTCCTTTTCTGTTGGTGCCATTGTCACTGCTTGTTTCACTAGCACTTTCAGCTTTCAGCTTGGTATTGGATGACTTTCTGTTGCTGTTCTTGTGACTGTACTGGCAAGAAAGGGATTTACAAATGGTCTTGCTTTTGATTCTAGCTTTTGGAAAAATATTACTTGCTACTTGTCAGTAGACTTTTTGGGGAGGAAGAAGTATAAATAGATATTCAACAGGACTGGAAAGTTTTTCATGGAAAAGCAGAAATATGCAAACTCAACATTACAAAAAAAAGGATTTTGCTGGACAGAGTTGTTGTCACTATGGCTTATTAATTATTTGCTAGCTATTTTTGTTTCCCTTTTCTGAATGCTTGCTGGTACTCAAAGACACGCCACCCTCCCCACATTCATAACTAATGATCTGCTCCTGCCTTTCTCTTCAGCTGTGTGAGCTCTCTGACTTTATTGAGATCTACTAATGTGATCAGGGCTGCAGGTCAAATCCTGAGCTTTTAAGAAAAATAAAACAACAGTATAAATACTCATAAGGCTGAAACGTAAGCTGCTTGCCTGTGACAAGTGTAGTGATGAATTTCCAAAAGCAGAGTAGTTTTAGCACAAGTTGTCTGATATTCCTGGCATGGAATTAACCTGGTTTTGTATGTGTGTTAAATTGTAGGCATGTGAGACAAGCCGACCTCAAGAGCTCCACGTTTTGGCTCCGAGCAAGTTTTGGTGCTACTGTCTTTGCAGTTTTGGGTTTTGCTATGTACAAAGCATTACTGAAGCAACGATGATCTGAGAAGAACCACATCTGGCCCTACCAAATCAATAGTAGAAAAAAACATTTTATGTACATTCTGAATGCTTTAAATTCTGCTAGAAATATTTATATATGCAGAGTTACTTTATTAATATTTGTAATTCATGCATAAGATTATTTTAAATTATAGCTCTAACTACAGTATTGCATAATGTGTGGGAAAAAAAAAAATTGCATCTTAACAGCCAGCTAAAATGGCTTAACTTGTGAGGCCAAAAGGGAATTTGTTGTAAATAACCTGTACATATTAAAGCAGTAAGACATTGCTTCCCAAAAAGCTATTCAAAATACTGTTCAGAGATGTTTCACCATGATGACATACTAGTGTATAGTTGAAATTCATTTTTGGTTGAGTAGGTTCAACTCGAGGATCGTACTTCCTCAAGGATTGCTTATTTATTTCACATGGATCTGAAGTGACTTCATCTTTTTGGACTATAAGCTGTACCAGATGGAATTTGTGATTTTTCATCCTTATCTGTTCTTTTTAACTGGCGAACAAATTTCCCCACTAACTATGTATTTGAAAGAAAAAGTCACTGTTGCTGTCCTGGCCTGTGATTTTTTATGTTACATGACCAGTGACATAATTATCAGTCTGGTTTTTCTTTTAAAAGGAAAAATGTAAACTTCAAAAACTATCAGATCAATTCATATGCTGTGTGTAATTCCTGTTTTTCATTTTCCACTATGTTGTGTTTTATAACCCTTATGAATCAGGTGAGCAAATTTGTACATTATAAATGTTTATAATTCAAAAGTGTTGCTGTTTAATTTCTCACATCTGTCAGTCATACCTGTTGAAAGCTGTGTATAAGATACAACTAAAATAATACACAGTGCCTATTCTACTGTAGTATGTTAGGTGCATGGGTCACAGTGCATTCTGTAACTGGCTAGAATTACCTATAGACACAGCTTTTTTAATGATCAAGTAAATCAAACATTAATTCCTCATGACAAACCTATTTTTCCATTGCTGGCCTTTTCAGGTATTTCAATAAAATGACTGTGTACTGTGTTTGTGTTTATCTTTTTCTTTTTTGTTTCTTTCCCCTTCCCCTGCTCTGAAAGGTGGTCCTTATAAAACCTTGTCCTTTGTCTGAGAAAATACTGTCAGCGCCTTCAGTTATGGACCTTAAACCTCTTGGCTATGTAGTTTCTTTGATTTGTCTTATAGACCACGCCGCCGCCATTAGAGGTTTATTTCTGATTTTTATCAGAAGACAAAAGTGGCTTCTGTGATATTTCGAAGTAGAAACACAAATGCGTAGCCAAGCGTGGATTTTGTGTTTACTGTCAAGGATGAAATAGAGCGGGAGGAGAAAGTGAATAGTTCGGTGGGTGGTTTGAGAAGGCTCATGCCTGTCTGCGATGCTGACCTGCCAGAAAAGTGAGGCCAGAAGTGGTAAATGAGAAAGTTTTATCAACGGACAATCAGAAAGCTCCCAATCTGGAAACTACTACACTCTCTATAGAAAATTACTATTTTTTTTTTTAAGAAAACAGAGCTAATACTTTTTTGGGGAGGTGTGTATGCTGTTATACAAAATCTTATCATTTTCCCTGGGAAACTGATCATTAGAGATCACCTCTGTATCCTCCTCCCACCAGGTAACTGGACACCACAGAAATTAGATTCCTGTAAGATGGAACAAGGCACCAGTTCTCAGCCTGTTCCAGCTCCACCAGGTTTGTCAGGGAGTTGAACAGTATCTCTTGTTCTTTTTCTGTGAGATGTCTTCTGACTTCCACGACGCAGAAAATAAACGCGTCGGTGCTTTTGAACTGACGACCTGGGCGAGCGAATGTTTCCCTACCCTGAATTTTCACTTCTCATGGGCTCGCGGTGCTGTGCAGCAACGGCACGTGGCAACGGGGAAGTGCAGGATGTGTTCTCCGGAGCTCAGAGATCACTTGTTTTGTGGTTGTTTTTTCTTCTGTTTAGGTACAACCTGCCTGCCTTGGTAGAGGGAGACCAGATTGTGATAGGAAATCAGAAAGAAGAACACGGTGATGGTGTAAATCTGCAGGGACCCTTGACTGCTCCTCTGGGCCTGTTGACCTTTTAACATCAAAGCAAGCAGGGATGACTACATGTGCACATGCCTTGAGACTTTTTTCTTTGTTTTCCTAATGGGAAATTCTAAAAATTCTAATTTAGTAGATCTTGATGCAGCTGATTAATCTCCCACTCTCCCCACGCACTTTCTGAAAGGGTATTTCAGGACTTCATTTCTCCCAAATTTATCTCAGACTGCCCATGTACTGATGCTAAAGGGCCTTTTGGGAGACTGATGGCCCTGCGGCGCTGCCTGGACTGTTTCTGTAATGATTCCCACTCGTCGTCCGTCCGTACGCGCTCATAGAAATCTCTGGAGTGTGATATTAATGACACGATACGTGGTGCGCAGCTCTGGACCTGCTGCATGTCACCCGCCCAGTGTTCTTCGGGATCGGTGGGTAGAACTGGTGGGTATTTTCACGCTAATTAAACACGCTTTATACCCGGCACCCAAGGGGCATCGGATGAAGCGCGTTTCTATGGGAACGCGAAGTCGCGCCGCTTCGGGGGGACCCGCGGGCCCGGGCTGAGGGGCGGGCGCCGGGAGCGGCCGGCAGGGGGCGCGCCGCCGCCGGGCTGAGCGGCGGGGCCGGAGCGGCGGGGCCGGAGCGGCGGGGCCGGAGCGGCGGGGCCGGAGCGGCGGGGCCGGAGCGGCGGGGCCCGGAGCGGCGGGGCCCGGTGGGCACCGCTGCGGGCACCGGTTTTGCCGTGTGAAACGGCTCCGTCAGCTCCCTCAGCCCGGGCAGGCCGGCGGGGGACAGCCGCGGTGCCTCCCGGGCCGCCCCTGAGGTAAACGCCGGTGGAGGCGGCAGCGCTGAGGCGGTTCGGGCGGGGGAGAGGAACGGGTGAGGGACAGAATCGATCCCTACGAGCTGCTGTGAAAGGGCCTCTCCATTGCCTTAGGGAGTGGATCTAAGCAAATCTAATTTGCTTAGATTGAAACCTGGGAAGATAAATCCTGTCATCCAACTCCTGCAGCTCTGGGCAGGGGGCCGGTGTTCTATAGGAAACCTCTGTAGGTGCTTCAGCTCAAAGAGTGACAATGTTCACTGCGTCATGGCCGAGACCCGGATCCTGTGAGGGTTATAGCCACTGTGAGGGAAAGTATTCTACTTTTCACATGAAGAAAGTCCAAAAGTTGAGCTCTGGCTGTTGGGTGCTGGTTGGTGAGGAGAAGGAGCAGCAGCCCGCTCAGCTCTTTGCTACCTCACGCTCAACAGTGATTTGTTTCTTTCCTCTGATCTGCTCAGTTTCCCAACAACTTCTTTCATTGTATTTTCCAAAACCAGACTCCATCTCCTCTTCGTGTTCAGTCTGATGTGGGAACTGCCTGGCCATGGTGGAAAGTCGCTGAGAGGAGAAAGATCTTGGTTCATCTTCCTTGGAGACGCATCCTTCACCCCTCAGCTTTGACCTGTCTCAAGGCTTGTCAGTTCGGGATTCATTGTAAGCATGATTTGATTTTATGTCAGAAATTAACCTTGAGTTACTAACTGTTCTCAAATTCAAACAATTCTTTCGACCGGGATTGAATACCGTATGGTTGACCTGACAGGAGAGCTCTCTCTTAAGACAATCACCCAAAAAAAGGGCTAATATCAAACTTCATTATTTCCCCAGCTATAACCAAAAAGACAATTAGAACCAGCTGCATCTAATAACAGATACTGGGGCAGAAGAGAGCAGCAGGTGGAAAGACTAGAGTCTACATTTTCAGTGCTGGACTCGACAAAGTTCTAAGTACAACATGGGGAATAGGAAGGGTCAGGAGCACAGTCTTTCAACACAGGTTAGAAATCAGAGAAGAGATTAGACCTTATTTTTTCCCACTATTCCTTCTCTTTAGGAGGGAAAGTATCCATGAGTCACGGAGAAGTCAAAAGGCAGCACATATCGTCTAATTCATATTGATCCTAAAAAGTGAACGCGTATTGTTCCAGCCACAAGGAGTACCACTGATAGTAAAAAAGCCGTTTGCCACTGTTACCTTTCGGACACAGTTTAAATCCCAATCTCATACCATCTGTGGTCCTTAGAAATTTTTTGCCATTTTCATGAGTCTGAAGGGGTTAATCTGATTGGTCTGATCCAGTCCTAACTTTGTACGTGGTATCAAACTTCTTGCTAGGGTTGTGTTTGAATAGGTTTTTTTGGCTTCTGATCCAAAATACTGCATTTTGCTTCACAAGTTTCCTTCCAGAGCTGGCTGGCTGGGTAGGTTGCTCCATTTAGTTCCAATTGTGAGAGCTGGGCAGTTTTGTAAAAGCTCTTTGGGGCTACTTTGGGTGGAAAAAGGGTCCATGAACGAACTGTTTTGATTTGCTCCAGGAGGCTTAGCGAACAGATGTTGGCTGGGTCCCTACTTTGAGGGCTTTTTACTGCATATTCATGAGCTGACCTTTTTAGCCACTTCCAATGCAGGAAGGATGTATATCTACATTTTGTTTGCAGTATTAGGAACACAAAAGATTGCCTGCATGACTGAATGTGAAAATGAATTGGGGTTTATCATCTGAAGTTCTTTCTAAGTTTCTTCTGAAGCCCTTCTGTGTTCTGGCTGCATCTGCTCCGTGGTGACCCACAGTTCCCTAGTTTCTGTAGCAATTACTGTTTTCCAAGGTAGTCACCAGGGTATGCAATGGGGAGAAGTGACAGTCTAAATTAAGAGACTCTCATGGACCTGGAAGATGATAATTTGTCTGTAACAAAACTCCTCATTAGAATACTGTTAATTTCCTTTCTGTGACAATTATAGCACAGCACTAGCTCATATGTGCAATGTGCAGAGATATTTCCCTGAAAAAAACCTATCATTACCACCAGTGAAAAACATTCCTTAGAGAAGAAAAAAATGAGCTCATAATTTTGCAGTGGTTTTCCAGTTTAGTGGGAGCTTGGTGGTAAGGTAAGGTTTTGGGGGTTCTCCCTGTTGTTTATTGCATTAACGTTAGATTTCATGGTTAGCATTTTCCCACTAGCATCTGGAATCAGAGGCCATACAGAGCTTTAGACACAGCAGTCCCCAACTGTGTGAAACCTGTTATCCCTGAAATTCAGCTCATTTATTCTCTCTTTAAAAACTCACTTCCCTTCCTACAGACATCTCTAAGTGATTGCTGTTTCTTTCTGTTGGCATAGCATATTTTTTTTATCCATCTGTTTTGAAGTTTTGATGAGATTTAGTTTTTTAATCAAAAGGAGATTGTTTTTATAATAGCTGTTTAGTGCCTGGAATATTTTGGCAGGAGTGGTGTCATATGAGTAAAGTGGGTTAGTGCTTCTCAAAAGTGCTGGATTGGGTAGCCTGTTCTTACGCTTTGGGGAGCAGGCTGGACAGGCTCTAGATGAGCAAGAAGTGGATGTTGTGCTCAAGGAATCACCTTTAAATCTGAAGAAGGTCTGCTCTGTTTAGCTGATGATGACGGTTTTGCTCATTGAGAGGAGAGAATCCCTGTTGTTCATCAGTTGCACTGGAGAGCCCTGAAAACCTTTTACTTTGTTATAATTTTCCCATCTGAATCCTGAAGTAGAACAGTTCTGCTCTTCATGGCCAAACGTCCTGGCTTTTCTTCTTGCACTTGCTTTAAACATTTAGCTAAAATCTTCAAAATACCAGAAGGGATATTTCTTCAAAAAATATCTTTTGGCTAGGATTGTGATCAGCTGGGCTCAGAACCATCAACGGAGGGAAGTTTTTTGCTGTAGCACTCCTTGAAGAAGATAATTCCTTTCTAGTGTTTGTTCACCATGGGGCATCTGGGCAGTACTACAGGATAAGGTTATCAACTTAACTCTTTCATTCGTTCCCAAAGTATGGATCATTTGCAGGACTGAGGTCTCCTGCTGGTTTTGCCAAGGGATCAGATCAGGTGACAGAGGAGATCATTCCCTTTACTTGACCTTGCCCAGCTGTGTGGGATGATATTTTAACCCTCGGCCCTGACCTTAGATTAGTACCAGCCATGCAGGATTCTGAGATGTGGAAGCTTGCTGTTCTCTGGTGGCTGTAGCTCATGTGGGTACATGGAAAGAACTTGGCACTGTTCCCCTTTTCCTACAGAAAAATCTTTTAGTAACTAAGGAGCTAGGACCCAGTGGCTAAGAGCATGGGCTGTGTGGTTTCCCATCACTGCGTGGGAGAAATTTGATCCAGATCAAAAATAATATGCAGTATGGAGTTCATGACAGCTGCGGATGAGAGAGAGGGTGCATGCTCTGCTACTGATGGATGGAAGATCCCATTCCTGTTCCAGAGGCATTGTCTGGTTTTATTTGGCTTTTTCTGGTTGGTTGTTTTTCTAAAATTTGTAGGGAAAAGAGGGACTTCTACTTTGGCTCTGCCCTTGTGGCTGAGGGTTGTCTGATCTGGTACTGGAGCTCTTGGATCAAGAAGACGTGGCCCGCGGCACTGGCCCGTCTCTGCTCTGACTCTGGGCTCCGTCTGGCTCTGGCTGTTGGTGAAGCAGAGACAGTGGCACGGTGTGGATCAGCCTGGCTCTGCCTGCCCTTCCCCCTTGCCAACCTGCTATTTCTGTACTTGATTGGAAGAAGCTAAAACTGTTGGATTTTTGCCTTCAGTCAAGGCATTCCTCAAGTTCCTAATCCATGCTCCAGATGGTTAAGATACCCATCTTGACACAGAGGAACAAATAATTATGGTAAAGAATTTAAAACCTCACACTGGCCCTGAATTGTGAGACTCCCCAGGACGGAGAAGTTGGCTTCAGAAAGCCCAAATCCCCTGGCACGTCTTGCCACCTGCCCGCGCTTGCTCAGCGGGAGCGAGAGCGGCGGGACCCCGATGGCCGGTACCTGCGGGCAGGCTCGGTGAGGCCAGAAAGAACGGGCTGAGACCTGCCCCAGGGGCTGCCCGGTGCTGACCGCACCTCGGCGGGTCGCTCCGGGGGCAGGCGGTGCCCGGGCAGGCCGCGCCGCCTCCCCCGGCCGCGGGCAGGGGCGACCCGGGGCTCCCCCGCCTCCCCCGTCGCCGCCCAGCCCGCATCCTCGGCCGTGCTGCAGCTCCGGGCTCTGCCTCCGAGGACGTGCAGCTCCCCCGCACCGGGAAGGGAAGGGAAGGGCAGGCCGCCCCCCCTCCCGGGCCGGAATGGCTCGGGGGAGGCGCCGGCCGTGCCCCGGGCTGGGGGCTGCGGGGGCGGGAGGAGGGAGCTGGCCGGGCCGGGGAGGGGTCACCTGCCCCGGCCGGAGCCGGCCGCCGGGATGCCGCCCGCCAGCGCTGCCCGCGCTAATTGGATGTTCCCTGGATGGAGGATTCCCTCCCCTCCCGGCTGCGGGAGTCATGAAGGCAGGCTCGGCTGCGCTTGAAAGTTTGCCAAGCAGCAGCTAGGTTTAATTTCTTCAAGGATCTGGGGGAAAAAAAGGGGGGGGGGGGGGGCGGGGGTTGGAGGGGGACCGTTTCCAAGCATGGGAGACAGGCTGCCGGAGCCTCACGCCAGCTCTTCCCCTGCTGTGGCTGCCAGCTCAGAGGCGGAAGAAATCGAGGTGCTGGACTCCGAGGATGTCCTACCTATGGCCGCAGAGGATGTAAGTTTCCTTTGCTCCGTGTCTTCCCCCCGTTTCCCCCGGACCGGGTTAATCAGCTCAAGCTATTTATAGATAAAGTCCGGGCTGGGGGGAGGAATGGGGCTGGTGACCCTCTGGGGCGAGGGAAAGCCGCCGTCCCCGCCGCTCTGCGCGCCCCTCACTGTCTGCGGGCTCCGGCCGCCGCCGGGCCGTGTCTCCCCGGAGCCGCAGCTCCCTTCTCCCCCCCGCCCCAGCCCGGGCAGGCTGCCGGTCCGCTCGGTGCCCGCAGCCGCGCCGCCGGGGAGATGCCGGCTCAGAGCAGGCTGCGGCTGGCGGGGCAGGGGCGGCTCCAGAGGCTGCAGAGGGACTGACGCCTTGGATTGAGGGGCTTCCTGGGGGCAGAGAGCTTTTCCAGAGTTCCAGCCGCTCTGGGGGCGACAGATGTAGTCCCGCTCTCGGGAACACGTTCCCTCTTCCAGCCCCCGAGAAGCAAACAGCCGAGGAAGTTTTTTCCCCGGCTCGGCAGGGCTGATAGTTTCTCTCCACCCTCTGAGCTCTGACTGCACCTGAGGGTGGGATAACTTGGCACCGGGTTTCTGCCACTGCTCATCCAGCCTAGGAGGACACTAGTGGTCCTGCGTGTTTGAGCCTGGTCCTGCCAGGCTGAGCAGCAAAGCCTGCAGAGCTGAGGCGGTCGTTCTGCAGCTGCTGGCCCCGGAGGCAGGAGCTCGCTGTGCACCTGTTTGGGAGGGAGCGAACGTGAGCAGATCCTGCGTTCCTGGTGCATCACAGGTTTGCTCACAGCTCTGCTTCCCAGCAAACTCTGCTGGGATGAGGGCTGTGCAAAGCACTCAGTCTGCAGAGGTAAGTGCAAGGTCTGTTCCTGCCTAAGGGAGGATGAAGCAGTCATACTAAATGTCCTTCTGAAGTGTGCTCTGTCTTGGGTCATGAACCGGCATGAAAGGGACACTTGTGAATTAAGCCTCCAGCAATGGCACATCGCTTTTCCGTCTACTTTTATGACACTGCTGGAGGAGCCCGTCTGGGGTTCTTTAGGGGCAGTGCTGTTCCTCATCCCCCAGCCCTTCCTTTTGAATCCACCAGAATTCGGCTGTTGGCGGAGTTTTCCCCCAGAGGGAAGCTGAGGAAGCGCAGTCGCCCGGTAGAACTGCCTTCCCCGGGTGGTATCCCTGAGCACCGCACAGTCAGGAGGGAACGTGTGATGCAGTTTGACCTCGGTTATAACGCTGCCGCGCAGTCCTGCGGCGAGCGTGCCTGACCCAGGGGCATATGCGGCTTTCACTTGGGAAGGGTGGCGCTCCAGGAGCTTTCACAGGTTCCCAAATCCTAGTGCTTGCTTGCCTCGGACTATGACCTTTTCTTCCCTGACAAATTGTGCTTGTCTGGATGGTCTATGAGAAAGATTTCCTGTTGTGATACACATTGGTCCCCCGGAGTTACTCCAGCCTCTACACAAATGCAGCCATTAGCAATTAAATCCTGCCAGGGATCCTCCCAGGAGATGCTGAAGTGCTGAGTGCCTGGCAGGATTGGGCTCCTGAGACAGGAGAGAGACCGTGAACCTTCCTTGGTGAAATCTAGATTCTCATCCTAGTTCTGCTGCTGACTTGCTGCTTGACCTTGAGGTAGGACAGTGTGGGTCTGATCCAGCTTGCAGTGTCTTGCCTTTACTTATGCTGGGATCTGCATTGTTATTTGACTCTGGTACCTTGTTTTCTGCAATCAACAAAACAGAGCTAGAGCCCACAGTTGCGTTGGTTATGGGAAGCTACTGAGACCTGGCAATAGATGATGCGACAGAAGCCTGAGGTATCATGTATCATTTGCAAGTCAGAAGAGCAGGAAGCGGTGTAAATGCCCTCCTCCCCACCAAGATTTCCTGCTGAAACAAGCAGGCTACAGAGCATCATCTCTGAAAATTCAAACTGCTCTGCACTAGGAGCATGCCCCCCGAGACCTAACTGGGGGTTGATTTTCTGTTGTTATTATGTTTGAAAGCTTGATGTAAGCTCTCTGGCTTGGTGAGCAAGCACTGACACAGGGGCAGTTCTTTATGTGTTATTAACCACAAAAATATTACGTAGTGAAGGTCTGGCTGTCACAGGCTTGACAGTGTATAACAGCTCAGCTGTGATGTCATTGCAGCCCTTGGAGCAGCGTTCCACAAAGCCAGGATTCAGGCAGTCCCAGAATGTTCTGTTCAAAGTGCTGGGTTGATTTATGATGATAAATGGGAGTTTATAAATGGATAGAGACATGGGGAGGAGGGGAGCAACAACTTAACTGATTAAATGGAATTCAGTGGCCTGATAATCCCACTGTCTCTCCAGTCAATTCTGCTTTGGATCTGCCTACCGTATGAAAGCAAATGTTTTTCCATGACTAGATAAGACTCACCAGAGCTCTGCATGTAACAGTGTGGAGATTTGCTTGTATGAGTCTGATATTTGTTATTTTTCTCATTTTATGTTTCTGGGAAGATGAATGAGGCAGAAAAAAAGTGTTGTGCTGAACAGCACTTCAGATAGGAGAGCTGGAAATCTGCAGGTTTTTTCTGGAGATGCCAAGCCAGTGGTTACCCCACTGTTGCCCCATGGAAGTTGCTCTCTTCTCAGCTGGTCCCTAAATCCAGGAGATATGAGAGACTGAAACACTTCATTAGGAATTTCCTCTGCTCTGTGGGGCAGGGAGGTGACTTGATATTGGTCTTTCTACAAATCATAAGCTGGAGCCAGTCACCAGCCTGTTTTTTCTGTTCCCCAGTGACAAGAACTTGTGTTCACATGGTCTCTGTGTTGAAGTGGAGCTTCCTCCTATACGGAGCTTTTAAGGCAGATCTGCAGGAACAAAAGTTGTGGGGCAAATCCTTGTAATGGGCTCTCTCCAGCCTTTCACCCTCCCACCTGTGCAAGAGGAATTACCTGTTTTTCAAATGTGGACATGTGAGGCTCGAAGAACTGATGGGTTATCACAGACCCTGCCAGAGTTAGGACCAGGCAGCAGACAAGGTTCTGAGAACCCGACACAATGTTCTGTGGGTCAGTGTTGGGCCACAAGACCTCAGAAAGTGATCTGAGAAACCATTGCTAACTCCTCCCTCCTCTCAATACACACCAAGCTTTCTTGATCCCTGTGAGTAAAAAAGCCTTTTATTCCTTGCTTGCCTGCAAGTAGACAAAGCAGGAGAAAACAGAATTAACACATGAATGTTCTGAATTCATCCTAATTTGGATTTGTAAATGAAAACTGTCCTCCCTGTGGTTGGTAGATTCTCCCTGCCTCCTCCCCCGGAAGGGTAGGTGATTCTGGGATGAAGAAGGATATTGGAAATGGCACTAAATCATTTGGTTATTTCTCTGTTAGAATATACTTCTACAGTTTATGTTAATGTCGTTGCTCTTATACCTTCTTTTTCTTCTTTTTCTTCCCTTATGCATTGCCTCTCAGCACTGGAAAGTCCTATTTGATCAGGTATGTGAACAACTGATATATTGTGTCTGTCTTGTGAGCAAAGAGTCTAACCTCCAATTAATTTCCTCTGTACTACGCTTTTCCTTTCATTTAAAATACAGCCTAGGACTAATGCGCTCCGTGCTCCCAGTTTGCAGGATGCTGGCATGCAAGTCACAATTATCCCTACTGCTTTGGGCCTTTCTCTCAGTTCCTCTTCAGAGCAGCCAGGGACAGAAGTGGGCCCAGCCTGGCCATCCCTCCCAGCACAGCGGCTGAGCCAAGGTGCTGCACCAGGTGCTCTGTTTGCTGCCAGTTGCACTGTCCTTGCTTTGTGGATTAAAGGATCTTCTGCTCTGTGAGGCAGGCGAACTAGGACCTGTGAAACCAGTGCTGTATTCTTTGAAATGGCTCCCCAGCTGCTCAACTGACTTCTGCAGGGTTACATCCTCCAGGGGAGGACCTGCTGATTTAAACTTGCACAGAATTAGCGAAGTATCTGCTTCTGTACCAAAGACTGTGGTTTTATCAGGTAAATGCCCTGGGTCAGATCTGTAGCTGGCTGAAGTCAGCACGGCTCTGCAGAGCTCTGAGTTATAGCTACTGAGAATTTGGGTTGTGGATTCTAGTTTGTAAATTATGCTTTTAGCTGCTTTAACTGACATGTTTGCTTTGTGGTATTCCTTCCATCTGCCAGGTTGAAATGTGAAGCAGCTAGAAACTGAAGGATTTTCCTAGGGTTGACTTGCTTCTGAACTGTAGCACTCTCTTGCTGTCATAAACTTTTGTGCTGCTGTGTGTGCGTGTAAATGTCACCTTCTGTAAGGGAGCTTACTGTGATGCTGGCATCGTCCTGGCAATACTAAAGTTCAGATGGGATTTCATCCCTGCTTTATGAGGCGATAATCTTGCTTCTGCGTCTGGCTGAACTGCAAAGCCAAAAGCTGTAGTGCAGTCTCTGTGAAAGGATGTCCTTGGTACCCTGGGGGTCCCGTTATCATTCAGCTACTAACAGGGCTGTCTGTTCTGATGAGTGCTCCTTTATACCCACTTAGCCGTGACTGAGTGCTGATCCATGTGTCTGGACCACAGTACGTTTGTTGTACAGTCAAACAAGCTGGCAGTTGGGAATTAGATTACTGTAATTGTTGATCACACCTAAATTGTGTGGTGTACTTGCATTTGCTGGGGCTCGTAGGGTATGCTGCCTCACAAAAGGTGGATGCAAGATAAATTGCTTGTGATCTGGGCCGAATGTTGGTTTCGGCCACTTTGAATTCTCTCCCGTCTCAAATGTTGGCCTTAATTTGGTGCCTGATTCTACAAGCATCCTTTGAAGTCATTGAGTCCTTGCGGGATGGGGCTCTTGGCTGGTAGCTGCCTCGGGCTCAATGAGAGGAATCTGTAATTTCCCACTGGACTTGCTTGAATAGTAGATGGAGTTTTTTTCCTTCTTTTTTTCTTTTTAAGGGAGGGGAGGGTTTGACTGTTGGATTTACAGAACATTACCCCAGTAACAAGGGAATGGGCTGTAAAAGCAGACCTTCAATAATTAGCTATGTTTCAATTAGGGCTGCAGCTGAAATTTAAGCCTTGTCTGTAGGGCTTTATTATCAAAAAGAATGCGACCTGTGACAACTAGTTGTAAGTCCTGAATAAATCAATAACGTCCTTGTTGCCTGTGGGCGAAGCCGAGGAGTTGACGTCTTCCTCGTGCGTTATATCAGCCATGCGATGCAATTAGCCCTGCAGTGAATTGCAAGATTCTGTTTGTCATGGAACAAGGTTGCTATTCCCAGCGGCTCTGTGCTGGTAGGAGAAGGGAGCATTTTGTTTAGCTCTGATTGACATCCATGTGAAACATGAGGACAGTCTTAATAACTAGTGAAAGCCTGTGTGTTGAAACTCCGAACAGTTGCAGCTCTCCCTGGGAGATACAACCTGGCCTTGTGGGTGCTTAGAGTGGAAATGGGTGGCCAAAGATTTGCATCCCCTGTGCCTCTGTGGTGCGTGGGCTGCGACTGCAGTTCGATAGCCACCTTCTCAGCCAGGACACGTGGGTCTCTGCGCTCACCGTCCCAGGAGAGCAGCAGAGCAAGAGGAGGCTCTCGAGAAAGTGTTGGAGCAGTTGGGAATTCACAGGCGGGGAGTCTGCAAGTCTGTTGTTTCTGGAGTGGTGGACTATGGCAGCAAACAGGGTAGGGAGGGGTCAGCACTTCCCCCTCTTGCCTTTGGGGAAGGAAATAAATTATTATTAATGCCTTTTTTTTTTTTTCTTTCCTGTGGGGAGTTAATTTTAAAAATACTTTTATTTAGGTTTACTGACAAAGAAGCAGGTTTCTATTTAGGCATACAAAATTAACGGGTTTGGTTTTTTTATGACTTCCCAAACATCTTAAATTAAAAATTCAAAACTTCTGATGAAAATTGCTGCTCAGCTATAAAGCAGTGCTTTTTTCCTTGTTTATTTTGAGGGAAAGGAGCGACAGACAATGCTTTCTGGAGGAATTTTTTTATTTTATTTGAACCAGCTCTAATCATTCACACTGAGAACTGTAAGTAACTCAAGCCAGTATCTCCAGCCAGTTGCAGATCACCTATTTTTAAGAAGTAAAAGAACTGAAATTTGGCAAAAAGGCCGATCCAGATCTGCTTGGTAGGCTTTGAGGATCAAAGAAGCCCTTCCCAGGGCAAAATCCAGAGTACACTGAAGCAAGTACCAAGATTCCTCCTGCATTTAGTGTGGTCAGCACTTCACCCAAGAGTCTGGGAGCAGGCAGACACGTGGCTGTTCAGTGCTGCAGCTACAGTACAGCTGCTGCTTCATACTGTGCTTACGAGATGCGGTTTTTATTACGAGACCCTAGCCCTCGGGCAGCTCTAACTCACTTTTATATGGGAACTTTTATAGGGATTCATACATTTATTTATTGTGCTCATAAACACCCTCCACCCACACACACATTAGCTCTGCATCTGCTGCCTTCTGCAGAGCCTGTGCCGCCACTGAACACTCCATGCTCTCCGTGTGGAATCCAAGCTCTGAGCAGAGCGAGGCATTGCCTTTTTCCAGCCCTCTGCAATCACTTGGGGTTTTCTTCATTTGTTCTTCACCGGCCCAAAAAAAGGGGTTTTTTGTTAATCTTCTGATAAAGGTAAAAATGCAGCAATCCCAGGAGCAGGTCCTGAGAGTTATACACTTCACTGTGCTAATAAGATCCCTTGTTAATTGCCTTGCACACAGACATGAGAACATCTCCCTGTCCTTGTTGAACCCAAGTTGTCTGATGGTCAGACAGTGAGTTTGCAGATGAGTCTCCTGAGGGGCTGTTCCTGCTTTGCTGTGTCCTTTCTAGGGCCTTGGGTGCCCTTCTTTGCCTCCGTGTCCCCAGTGCCCCTGCTTTAGAGATTACTGCAGCTAATTGGTATTATCCAGCCCTTGGCTGTGCTGGTGAAAGAGGCTGTCTAGGAGGATGATGTTTGTTGACACACCTGCCTTCTGAAGGTGGCTTTTAGCTTTGTTAGATGCCAAAAGCTCCTCTCATCTCTGTTTCCCCATCCCCATGGCTGTTGAGATTTCATGGGTGAATTAACATTATCAGCTCTCATCTCAGAGTTCTCACTTCTTCTCACCCGTACCCTGGTTTGTAGTCATGACAACAAACTTGTTTTAAATAGACACACATAAAACTCTCCAAAAAGACCCCCCTTACTAGCTCAGCACCTTGATCCTATTGCTTGTCAATCCAGGCTGTGTTTTTGTTGCAGCTGCTTCAGAAATCCTGAATTCCTTCCTGAGACTTGTACGTGGGCGTGATGGTAACAGATGAACAGAGTTTATGGGGAATGCAGAGAGATGCCAAGGTCTGTGTAGGCAGCTAATGGAAAACTTGAGCTCAGAAAAAAGGCTGTAGAGATATCCTGGACCAGACGTGCACTTGCCAGCAAGAGTTCAGTTGCTGACACTACCAGCAGTGGGTGCAGCTGAACCTGCTCTGCCATGGTCTCATAAAACATAAAAAAATACTGACTTTGCAGCCTTCTTCAATCCAAGGCTGGTTCCTGCATGATTGAAATTGCAAAGCAACCCATACAATGAAGCCAGCTATGGCCACGGTTGGTGGTAGCTGAGAAAGGGAATTATTCTGAACTCAATGATGTCTTATGTTAACTGTGTCCCTTTTCTCTGGAAAGCCTTTAACACAGACAGGTTGAGCTATTTCCCACACTGTAAAAGAAATTCCAGTTTGTTTACTGGGGTACTGTTGAACTAAATGTCATACTTGGCATTGAAAAGTTTCCCTGACTGTTGCTGCTGGCGAATGCCTGCTGGCCGTGGCTAAAAAACCTTGCCAGGCAGGTCTCTCTGAACTCCAGGCAGTGGTTTGTGCCTGGAGATTTTCCCACTTTCTCTGACAAATTGCTTGTGTTTTACTGCTGGTTTGCATGGGTCACTGGGAGCAGGAAGAGCAGAAACTGCAAAATGAGGAATAGGAAATGATGGCAGTGAGAGCAGTAATATAGGCAGGGGTTGACCACAGGGTTGTATGTGACCTTCAAGTCCTTGCCTGATATTTGGGCTATCGCTGCCATTTTAGATCAGGTTTGTCAGGACGTATGTCTGCATTGGAGTGATGCTGCGAAGAGGAGGTTGCAGGAACTGGAATCAGGAAATAGCCATAGACTTGTTATTTCATCTCCTAATGTGAACTAGAGAATTGGAGGTGCTGGTGGGGAGACTGTCCATGGTGGTAGCAGATTAGCATCCAGCCCTAAACCGGGGTCTGTATTGTCTGCTATATTAGACACTTCTGTGAGCATGACAAGAAATTGCCCCCTTCTCCCCTTCCACCAAGCTGCCCATTGTAAAGGGGAAAGACACTTTAAAATCTACAAGGGTCTCTTGGCAATGCACAGAGGGGATTCTGCATCTGCCCCACGCCTTGAAGTCTAATCTCATTTACAGTTGTCAGCTTGGGCTGCTGCAGGAGATGAAAGGCAGAGGACAAGGAGGGAGAATAGATTAGTCTCGAGCAGAGGGCACTGGGAGTGCACCTGCCTCTGCCCCGCTACCTTGAGGAGGGGCGGCAATGGCAGCTGGGCTTGTGTCATCTGCTGCTCTTTGAGGCACACTGCCATGGAGCACACGATTAATGACTCAAGGGGCTGGGCTTTTGTGAATGATAAAGCCCTGGGATTTAGGCAGGGCTCTTTTTTTCTGAGCAACGCCATCACTTTACATTTCTCAAGTGGTGGTTGTGGTGGAAGGGAGCTGCTGGCTGTGGTCACAATGCTTCCCTTTCTCCTCCCTCCCCAAACTGTGCTGACCTTTGTCATGCAGCATTACCCTTTGACTCTTCCACTTTGGGTTATGGGGTGGGGAAAAAAAACCCAGAGTCCCTTCAAATTCATTGCCCTGGGGACCGACTTGAAGGGAAGAATGGGTTGGTAAGACAGGATCTGTTTTTGCTGAAGGAGATTGGTTTGCTGATTCTGTCTGGATTATCAACCCTTTGCTGCCTTCTGCCAGAGGCTTTTTGGAACACAGCAGCCTCCAGGAAAGAGGGGAGGGGAATTTATCCTTCCTTTAGTCAAGGGGGGAAACTGAGGCATTAAGCAACAAATAGATACCTGAGAGATTATTCCTTCTGCAGGGTAATGTCTTTTACCATGCCTGGATTAGCCTGTGTCTGTCCCCAGTGCTGTTACAGTGGATGGCAATCTCCCAGCACTTCAAGGCTTATACCCGGATTTGGCTTTTAGCCATGATACCCTGGAGCGATGGCTCAGCATGAAAAAGCTACCTGGAGGTCATTAATGATCTTCCTGCTTCTTGCAGGATGAACAGCAAAAAGTCTCCAATTTCCTCCTTAATCTTCTAATACCTCTGTAAACCAAACACCAGCCAGACTCAGGGCATGTCTCTCTGGGATTGTATTTACACCTTCTCTGCAGTGTGAAAGGTTTGTGACCCGCTACCCCATTTCCCCTTTCCCCGGCTATTTGGATACTCCTCTCTACAAACCCACCAGCCTGTACAAAGACTGTTTGCTTTGCCTCCTGCAAAAAGTTGGGAGTAGAAGCCATCAACAGCAACCAGACATCAGCAGTGTAGCAAACACAGCACTGTTAAGCTTGTGCTGCTGGAAGGAGGCATCTCCTGAAATGTTTCAAGGATTCATAACAAACACACTGAAAAGCACATGGAGGCTGAGTCAGTCTTACACAGCTCGTGAGTTACTGGCAGCTTGATGTCTCTAGATTTGTAAACGCCTCAGGAGGCTTCCTACTCGTTACACATTTGTGTACCTTCCGTGGTTGAGCTGCCTGGAAACCTGCAAGTTAGAGCACAGAGTCCGAGCAGGACAGCAAGCTATGTTCAGGCTGTCTCTGCTGCAGTGAGAGCCTTTGGTAGCGTCCGCTCTGCCAGTTCAGCTGAATGTGCAGGATGGTTTTTAGGCACATAGGTCCTTGCTAATTTATTGTTCTCAAATCCTGTTTTGCACATAGAAAGTCACTGAAGCAATAAGAACGTTTAAGCCTGCATGTTTAAAAAGAAAGGAGGAAAAAAGCCGTAAACAGAGCAGATTGATGCTGTTCTGCAAATCCGCTGGTGCATTGCGCTCTGTGGCTGTGTGCTCTGTTACGACAGAGAAGGGGAAGAGATCATCCTGTCTCCAGAGGAACAAACCAGCTGCTTAGTGAGTGTAAGCAGTTTGGAGGTGCTTTTCTACACCATCATCACTTATGTCTGTAATATTTACAGGGCTTTTGAAGTTACTCTTCACCACACCTGGAAAGCAAGTGTTTCTCCTCTGTGGTAGGAAGCATGCCGTTCCTGTTGTCTTCCGTTATTTGCCATCAGTGCAAATGTACTGGGGCACGTTTGCAAATTAAATGCAGCAGTGGGTGTGTTTGAGTTTGACAGCAGCCAAGGAAGCTGTGATCTCTTTCTGCCTCCTCAGTAGGCATTGTACAATGTGTTGGTCTGAAATTAGCTTGGTATTAACACACCGTGAGATAAAATCGATGGGGTTCAGGTGGTGGGCTGTTTTCCTGCACTGTTGTACACACAGACAGCTAAGGAAAGCTCATCTCTGAATGCTCTGGATTTTTACGTGATTCAAACCTTGCAGTGTTTGCCTCTTCAAGTTGTAGCACTTAGGGCAGTCACTTCTTCCCCTCTTCTCTCATAATCTCCTGAGTGGTGGCATCCCCTTGATTCAGCTGCTTGTGGTGACACTGGGGGTATTCTGTCACCAGAGATGATATGTCTTGGTGAAACGTGTAGTGAAAGTCCTGAATGTTTGTGATCACACTTGTCCTGACACTTGTTTTTGAGACCAGTCATGATCATCTCTGCCCTGGACAGATTCCAGCTGGCTAACTGTACTTCTCTGACAGTAATTTCAGCTGCAAAAGTTGGCTTTTACTCTCTGTTGCATGGGGCAAAGACCATCCAAAGGACTTCATGAGATCTGACCATCCAACTTGTTGTAAGCCTGTAAAGCGTTTCTTTCAGATGCTGTGTTGGAGCAGAGGAACCTGGAGATTCACTTCTGCCTTGGGCTGTCCCAGTGTTATGTTGGGCATCTTGTGCAAGGGCTGCTGTTGTGCTCTCATCAACTGTTTTGGGACCAACCCAGAACTTCCCAGTAGGAACTTCTCTTCCTTCTTTAAAAGGCACAAGGCAGTAAAGAATTCTAGATCCTCTGGAAGTGACCTCAATTAGCAGTGACTAATTATCAGTGCACATAGTGTGGGGTTGTTCTCTGTGCTAGAGAATCACGAAGAGAATGCACAGAAGTCTTACCTGGACCTGGAATTCTTTCAACTCTAAAACTAAACCCCCAGCACTAGCAAGACACAGAGAATGTATGTATTCTTAGTATATGTTCCTGTCGCTTAGAAATAGCTGTCTGCAGTGACCCCGTGTTGCTGGTGAGAAGAGTAATGATGTATGAAAATGATGTTAAACAAGCAAGATCCATCTTGCCCCTTGGAACTGTTCTTTGCGCTCTTTGATACCTGATGTACTCAGTAAGTAGCCTGTACTCTGGCATTTCCTGAGTTGCATGAGGAAAACATAAGTGAGGCTGCTGAAGGCAAAACTGCTTGTGACTATTGTCAAACCTCTGGTCTCATCCACTTCTTCAGGGCAGTGTTCCCTGAGGAAGCATCTGTTTGCCTCTGAGATCCTTCACGATTGAGTACCAGAGATGATGGAGACCCTACTTTGTGTAACATAGTTGTTTGTGATGTACAATTGTAGCAGAAGTGCTTGTTGATGACAGCCTACAGCCAACAAGACGTAGCCATGCTTACCTCTTGGCAGGGAAAGGATAAATATTATAAAAGGTGCTGATTTATGGCCCTAGTAAACAGTCCTGGAAAGCACAGTGAGAATTTTCTGGACCTTATGTGGTTCCAGCTGACTGGAAGCTCCAGGCTGTTATTTGACCATGTGGAGTAATAAAACTGTGAAAACTAATTAAATTTTGGGCCTGGTGCAAAACAAACCAGTTCATGCAAAAAATTACTCCACACTTGCAAGCAGCAAGCTTCTAAGCCTGTATTTAATGACCAAGCACGCAGTATGATGCATGAAGTATGTTCCTTTTGCTGATTTCTGAGGCCAAACAGAATATAACAAGCTTTACTGATCACTGAGGATCTGAATACCAGCTCAGGATAATGTTCTCTTTCATCCTTATTAATTATGTAGCTGGTGTGTGGGTGAAGGTTTGACATAAAGCTGCATTGGATGGTTTCTTGTAGACTAAACCAGCCTGAATTACACACACCCAACCTCAGCCAAAGAAGTTCGTTCAATGAAATGCTGTAGTCTTTCTGAGGTCACTCTCTGCTCACTGATCACTGAATGAGCTCTTTCCCGGTGGAAACACCAAGGTGTTTTTCTGATATTAGCACACAAAGAGAGTCAGCCCTGCTCAGGACCTGCCTCCTGCGGTGACCGTGCTCTGCATGTGTCGGCTGTGATGGTGACATCAGAGAAGGGATGTCTCTGAGTGCCCTGGTATTGTGTCCATTGCCAATGACAAGACACTTACTGACACTGTACAGATGATCCAGCCTCTGTCATCCTACACCGACTTGGAGGGAGGGAATGACTGGCCGTTCTTCCTGCTTAATCAGATTACTAAAGTAACCCTTCCTGTCCCATTGTTCCTGCGTTTCTCAGTAACCCTTAATACTGGATGTCCAACTGCCCGTATTGTTAGAGTCAAGGCTGTGTCTGCTGATTCCTGTTCCCCTTTGCTAAGGTCTCTCAGTTTAGCAGGTGGCAGAGCTTTGCATAGAGCCTTTGCTCACTGGGACACATGATGCTGCTTTGCTGTTCTTTTCTGATCGATAACTCATCACCCTAAAGAGCAGAGCTGGCCCTTTTGCAGAGGGTGCTCTGCAGTAACTGTGCAATTATTTGCTATGTTTGAGTTGCACAGGCTTGAGCTACAGTCCCTCAGAAAGCTGCAGGCAGTGCGTGGCCCATCTTCTCCCCCGTTGAGAAGGGAGAGGAGGGAGGCTGAATATTGTACCAGGTCCCTTTGCTGCCCCGCTACGTGGCTGTGGAATGAGGGAGCCTGATCTGGAGCTACCTGTTGTGGGGGGAAGGTTTTGTCACAGTCAGGTCTGTGCCCACACCTGGGTCACAAGACAGAGTCTCCTATCTTGGTAGGATACTTGTCATGATTGCTGATACAGGAGCAGGTATTTGGAATCTGAAAGAGAAACGATCTCAAAGGCAGAAAAACAGTGATGTGACTAGCTTTTTAAAAATTATTTATGTATTTATCTATAATTTTTGACCGCTCTGTTTCTGATGGATGCGCTTGAATTGTTGGGGTACTCAGTACCAGACTACCAGCTAGCAAGGGTCTATCCCGAACTTTGGTTTTCTCTGCTGAGCTGCGTATTATTGCAGAGCTATTATTTGACCTAAAATAAGTGTCTGCATACTCACTGCTATAGAATTCTGCCTTTTCACGCATTGAATCAAGTCCCTGTGGATTTTCACCTTCCTCCCAGATCTGGCAGACAGTGAAAAAGGGAGCTATTTTTAATCTGAAATGTTCTGTGTTACAAGTCCAAACTATAAAATGTAGTTTTTCTCCTGACAAATTTCATGGCTGATTGCTATAAAACTCCTTGTCCTTAAAGGAAGGATAAAACTTCCAACAGGAAGGGCAAAAGTTCTCATTTTTGGGCTTATGGATCTTACTTCCTTTGATAAAACTGAAAAACAACATCAAGCACCATCTTTGGATTGAAGAATTTACCAAGAAGGAGGAACAATTTAACAGAGGAGTCTAGCAAAGTCCAGTGTGATGCTGTGGTATAAAGGGACCCGCAGTCCTGCCCTGCAGGGTGCTGCTCTCTTTTCTGCCTGATGCAGCAGAGGAGCAGCGCTCGACTCCTGGCGACAGATAGATCTTTGGAGTTTCTGCCTGGCCTTTGTCTCCCTGGTGTTGCTCACCAGATATGTCACTAAGTAGCAGCAGAGAGAGACCCAGTGGCTCAGATCTGATTAACCTCTACAACTTTATCCCAAGTCTTAATTAGATTAGCTGCAGGGGGGATGGTTTTGCTGTTGTTACTGGTTTTTTTCTTGAACAGGTACTTATCACTGTGACATCTGATGCAAGCAACAAGTTGGAGTAGCAAGACCTGTGAATAAACAAGAGGTGCTTGCTGCTTCTCCACTGGTCAACTAAGAGCTCCTGCTCTTCATTTCTGAAAAGTTGCTGTACCTGATGCCTGTGAGATGGGTCTGAGTAAGCCCTACAGCCTGATCTTTTGGGAGGTGTAGGTCTTGCCTAACAGCCTGGATGCCAGACCAGAACCCGCTGACTGCTAACTGCACTTCTGTCACTTTTCAGAAGGATTTCTGCTCAGTAAATGTTCAAAGCAGTATTAACTTTCCATCTTCAGTTTCTTTCATCTTTTCTAAGAGCTTTTTAGTTTCCTTCAGGGCCTGATTTTTCTGCACCTTGGGGTTTTTGCTTGTATCACTGCAGTGGCTGTGGGCTGTAGGGAACTGGCCTCATTCAGCACTGCAATAGCCCTTCCTCTTCAAGGGCTTCAAAGCTTGTTCTCCATTATCTGTTCATTTAGTTTTGCAGGTGGGAACAAGGAATGAAGAGATCAGTGATCATATCCTGTTACAGTGGTGGAGAGGCTGCTACAGACCTAAAAAAGGAATGGAATCCGTTTCATCGTGGGATTGCCCCTCATTCCTCAAACTTCTGTCTACCTGCATGGTGCCCAGTTGAGGAAAAGGAGAACCAGTTTACAGAAGACTTTCCTCCATGTTCATCCTTCTGCCTGCAGCACCCAGTTACCTCTTAAACAAGCTTAAAATAGAAGCTTTTCTTCTTGCTGTAGCTGTAATTGGCATTGGATTGTGCACTGGAGAGAATCATTCACCTCCCTGAGATATAGAAGGGGTACATATGCTGCTGAGAAGCTCTCTCTTACATCTCTTTCTAGATATTCGTGCACAATGAGAGTGAATTGTAGGTGTGATATCAACACGGCTCTGTTCCAGGAGGAATAATAGATGTACCAGCACCATTCTAGCTGTTACACGATCAAAAGTGCTGTTACATTAAAGATGGTATTACTGCCTGGCTTGGCAAAAGGGCTGAGAAATTGTTCCAGGGTTTTAACATACATTCACATAAACTGTCTTCCATAGTGAGGATCAGGCCTTTGAATTTAGTACACTAGGATTGGTTTTAGTGACTTGGTAAAAATGTACCTCCAAGGAATTCCCTCTTTGCCCAGGGCCTGAATGCGATTCAGTTGTGAACACGGTGATATAGTTACAGCCTTTAAGTAGAGGGTTCAGTGCTTCACTGCATCTGGGGTGCCTTTGCGGGCTGCGTGGTTGTCAGCCATGGACTCTGCTGCTGCTTGTAAAGAGAATGTGATCATTAAGTTGAATTATGACAGATATCAGTTTCCTTTTTCAGTTTTAATGTATTCATGTATTTTGTGTCTGCTGGCTGCCCAGCAGCTTGCAGGCTGGATATGTAAATGGGAAGCTGCAGAGGATGACTGATCCATTAATAGCTGGAATTTGATGCTCATAGAAATGAATGCATTTAATGTTGCATGGCAATGGTTAGCTTGAATTTTTAAGTTGCCTGAGGATCTCTTACTTGGAATTCTGTGGCTCGGGCTATATTTGTTACAAAAGCAATACAAATGGAGAGGCCCTGTGGTTTCAGAGGGTTGGCTATTCTTTTGTCTGTGAGTATTGCTTACACTTTTTCTGTATCAAATGTTGTTCCAAGGAAGCTGTGAAAATGTGAAATGCAATGATATCTGAAAATGAAGCATTGCAGGCCAAATTCACTGCGTCCACAAATATATGTCTTTGGAGATCTGTCCAGATACTATTTTTCAGGAAAAGCCAAGTTTTAGTAGATAATCCTTCATTATTAGGCTTTCATGGAGGGATGTAGAGGACTAAAAGGATTTGGTGGGTCATAAAAATAAGTACAGATATGCCACTGTGGGGTTTTAAACACAGGATGAAATCCTGGCCCCTCTGAAGGGGCCTCATTTGCTTCCTTTGGGCCCCACACTACTTTCATTACTGATTTCAGATTTTCGTTTTACAGTGTTTCTTTAAGCATGCAGACATAGAAATATCCCATTTCTTCTGCTGAGGGTTTTAGTAAAGGTAGCTCGCACAATATGCACCCTTTCCATGGTAGGGCATTTGTGTGATAAACTTTGTTTTTCAGGCACAGGAGGTTGTGATGATTCCTCAGATATTGAGAGGCACTTCTTGCTTTTCCCCTTAGCACTGTGAGACAAATACTTCAGCTCCTCAGCCCGAGCCTGCACAAGTGATGAAGGGGCAGTAGCAAATATACAGAGAGAAGTTGTGCCAAGGAGAAAGGAATAGCCAGGCTCAAATGATCTTTTCCCCTGAGGCTCCTATGGTTTGTCTCAATTTTTTCTAAGGTGAAGTGCTGGATCCAAGCCTTGCTAACAGCCAGCATCTTTCATGTCAGGGAAAAAATTACTTGCCAGCATCTTCCTTGGCCACAGACTCTCTAACTGCTGGTGATTTCAATGCAGCAGAGTTTGGCCGCGGAAAGCCTATCGTTACTGTAATAATGTCCAGCTCTGCGGGTACGGCATCCATCTCTGATGGATCTGATCTCGTAGGAGTGTATGTCAGGGTCAGACTGGACAGTATCTCTGTTCTGCAGCCTGAGGGAATGACTGCACTTTGGTACGTTTCTGAGAGGGGATCAAAAGAACCAGATTTGCTGGATGGGCAGCAGGAATAGAACCAGGGTGAAGTACCATTGTGGGGTGGCTGGGGGTGTGGGTGATACCTCCTGCTGAAATCTTTGTCTGTGGAATGAACCGAGTCAAAACTCTAGTTTCCCTTTCACGCTGGGGAAGCACTCAGGGTGAGAATCCTCAGACCAGCAGCAGCTTGGTGCCAGTCCTGCGTGGGACAGAAATACTGCTGAGCCCAAAGCACTTTCACAGCTGGGCCACAGCTTTTTCGTTTCTAGAGAGAACAAGCAGCGAGACTGACTCTGGCACTGGCCTCCCTCTGTCTCTGGGAGTGCAACAGGTTTGCTCTCCCATGCATGCTCATGTGCAGTACTTTACTGCAGGGCCGAGCAAGGCTAAAAATCTTGCCTGTGTATCTCCTGTCCAGCTCCTCAGAGTCACTCAGTGTGATGAGCAGAGCCTGGTTATATCTGTTCTCCATCTGTCCCTTCCTCCCTCATCTTCACTATTGTTAATTGCTAGCGTCTGTCTTGAAAGATTGCCTCTTAGCACAGTGCTGATGGGATCTTTCCACGGAGGATTAAGGCTGGAGTGGATTGACAGGAGACAGTATCCTTGCTGTGGAAAGTTTGCCAATTGTGTGTGGGCTCAGCGCTGCTGCTCTTCCGGTTAGTCCAGTTCACGTCAGGACATAGGCAAGGGTCCGTCGCAGCTCCGTGCCCCCTCAGCGGGGCCAGCTGGCCAGATGTGGCCTGATGCACCGTGTGCTGGTTTGGGAGAGGCCTCCTGCACCCAGCTGCTGCACACAGCCTTTGTCAAGACTTTTTGCATCAGCTGCACCATCCCACGGAGATAATTTCATACCTGGCTCGTCAGGTGGCTTCCACTGTGCGATCGCGGTACTTTAATCCAGGATGTGGATAATGATAACAGCATCGTGGGGAGTGTTGGCAGTAGGAGTTGAGATGTCATTTCTTACTGTGTCATGCTCCCTAGGTGGCTAATGTGTCTGTAAATCACACAAGTGCTTTCCTGTAGCTTTGGTTTCTGCTGCTGCCTCGGCTGCCAGGATTTTCGTGGGACACAGATCTTAGCTTTTGGCGAAAGCATGGCCTTCTTTCCTTGTAAAGGTACTTAGTATGTATTTCCAGTGCCCTGACGCATAGCCAAGGGCCCTGCTAAGTTCACTGGATCCGGGCTCTGAGAGATTATATATGGTTTTTGTTTGGTTGTGGTTTGGTTTTTTTTCTTTCATATGGAGTCTGTTTTTTTCCTTATGTGCACAGGGAGCAGGGAAGAATCCCTTGGCATTTCAGAAGGTAGGATTTCCCTTTTACCTCTTTTGGTGTCCTGATCTACTCCTAACAAGTCCTTGGACACCCTGTTGCTCTTTCCCAAAGGTGATATATGTCCTGCAGAAACCAAAGAGTACCTGTTACCTTACGAGCACAATCCGGGGCCTTGCTTTCAGTAGCGCAGGTGAAGACTCTTTTTCCATAGTTAGGACAGACTGACAGAAGCTTTCTGTGGTTTGAAGCTATCACACCAGGGAGGGTTTCTGTGTGTATTAATGCTGTCTACAGCTATAGCTGTTGTCAAAAAAAAAAAGAAAAGTCTTCTCTCTTCTCCCAGTCTAAAGGAAAACCTTTGTATCTAATCTGTCTCAGACTTTAAATCTCTAAGATAGCCAAGTAAAACCAGCAAAGCACACACCAAAGGGCTCAATATTGTGAGCTTCTTGGAGGGGATGTTAAAAGATGTTCACAGGGTTTAGAATTATTGTTGGATTTTCTTTTTTTTTCATATGAAAATCCCACTGGCTGCTATTCCCATGTCACTTTAAGCCATTTGATATAACATTTCTTCTGTTTCTTTCATTAAAACTGTTTTTATCCTGGCTCATGGGACTGTGCAAGTAGAAATTAAAACGCTGCTTGGAGTTTCCTTGCCCATCCTGTCTGTTCTTCATCCCCAAATCCTTTCAGCTCTCCCCAGCTCTCCCCCCTCCCCTCCCCAGCTTGCCTTGAAGGGCTGGGAAAGCCGGCACTGGCGCATTATGTTGCCTGTTTGATTGTTGTGGGCTTGTGTTTGTGTGGGGAAGGTCAGGAGACAAAAAGACCACCAAGCAGGGGTGGGCGGGGGGTGTTCAGTCCCTCTCCATTCAGTCCTTGTGGCGATGGGTGGGAAGAGTCTTGTTTGCATGACAGGATTTCAGGGGGCGATTGCTTTTTGTTTAGGTTTCTTCCATGGCTGCTGTATGGGCCCTGGAGGGCTACAACAAAGGTAGAGCATATATATGAGATTCATGGGGCTGAAGCGTGCTGAGATAACCAAGAGGCAAAGCCGTCAGCGCGGGAGTCACCGAGCCGGAGCCAGTCACTGTGCACTTGCAGCCTGGGACCGGCTGCAACTGCTCTGGGTGGGTGTTTGTGCTGTGTCCAGTCTTGGCTCTGGTGGGAGCTCTGCTTGCGTGTCTGAATCCCGTGGGCTGAGATCCTTAGCCAGACGAATGCTGTGGAAGTTTTCTGTCTGTGGAATGAAGTTCGTAATGTGGGGCACAGCTCCATGGACCTGCCACAGTGGCTGTGCTTCCCTGAATATTTCTGAGACTTCCAGCCAGCAACTTTTATTTGTAGCATCTGTCTCCTTCCTTGCCCATCAGCTCCACACTTCTGAGAGCATCCTTGGGTTTAAACAGTGCTTGCTTCCTTATCGTCCCTCTAAGAAGCTGAGCTGCTGTCCCTCAGTGCAGCTGTCCCCTCACCCCCTATCCTTAGAAAGCAGCTCAGTCTATATTTACCAGTGGTGTGCACAAAGGCAAACATTGTCAGGGATTCATTGTAACTGTCCCAATTACCCTGAGTTAATTTGCATAAGAAGATTGACCAGCCTGCGGTAGTAGCTTTGCCTCGGCTGTCTGATGTGGGACACTTAGATTTAGGGAGCAGAAAAGAACCAGAGTTCCTAGGCTGGCTGCGGGATGGGGAGGGAGTGACAGTTGGGTCCCTAACAGCACGGGTGCTACTGCCACCTTTCCTGGAAGGAGGACGGCTTGTCAGCTCCCAGCCGCTGGCAGCACAACTCTGTCTGATTCAGCTGTAAGAGCTGCCAGTTTCCCAGAGACGCGGATTCAAGGAACTCCAAGCATGCCTGAGCTCCTGGCTGTCCCATCTGAGGAAATCCTTCTCCTGTACAGGGGGTGTGTATTTATGTATTTATTTTTAGTAGGTGTTGACCCTGCTTGAATGCTTTTAGACTAAGCAGTGACCTGCCTTGTGTTGTCATCTCCCTCAGGCACATATAACCTCTCCTCCTGGTGTTTGGATTTCTTCCAGAGAGCTAGCTGTTCCTGCAGGCAGGCACTAAAGGGAGAGGAAAGCAGCCAGGATGAAGCACCAGTCAGGAAGCAGGCTGAAACGGTATGATCTCTTGACCCAAAGCAATAGCTAGTGCTGTTAGGGCTTGCTCGCACTGCAGCAGCTGCACAGCTCAGACTTCTTTCACTGAATCGAGAATTATTCATATTCTCTTTCCCTTCCCCCTGCTGCCATATGTAACATGGTCTGCCTGTGCCCAGGCTGGCAGATGGAAAAGCAAGACACTTGTCTATTTGCAGTAATGGTTCTTCAGGGGCTCTACTGGCCTGTGAAGCTGCAGTGCTCGAGCTTGTCAGCTTTGGCAGAGCAGCCTTTCTGGAGACCCTTCCAGGCCTTGTGCCGCTGCTGTGAGCTTGCCTATGCCTGCACAAACACATTGATCTCTTCATCTCCCTGCTGCTTCCACAGCTTGGATTGGCTCGGCAAGGCTCAGCTCAGCAAGGCTGGGCTTGGCTCGGCAAGGCTCGCAGGGCTCGGCAAGGCTCGGTTTGGTTTATATCGGTGTAACCCCGCTGGCACAGGGATGGACGTGTCTCGTTGCCAGCGCAGTTTCCCCGTGCTTCCTCCAGTTCACGATAGGGACTCATTTTCTTGGTGGTACATGCGGGAGGCGGCCGTTAAATGTGTGTGTCATTGGTCTAGTGCCAGAGCAGGGCACAATGACCTTGGTGTGTGTCTCAGAACCTTTCTTTTGGGTGTTCTCCAGGGACAGAGATTGAATAGTCTCTATGGGCACATGTATTTGTGTGTATATATATATATATATATATTCACATTTTAATAAAGCACAGTTCGGCAAGGCTCGGTTCAGCAGTGCTTGGCTCTGCTCGGCAAGGCTCTGCTCGGGAAGGCATGGCTCGGCAAGGCTCGGCAAGGCTCTGCTCGGCAAGGCTCATCTCGGCCTCTGCCAAAGATCCCCCAACCTGCTGCACACCTGATCCCCGTGCCGGCTGTGTGCAGATATCCACCCAGTCCTAGTGAAGGAGAAGGTCTCTTTCCTGCAGTGTGGCAGGAAAACTAAGTGGGAGGTCTGCTTGCCTGTTGGTGGCCATGGGGGCTTCAGCTTTGAACGGTTAAACTGCATTCAAACCAGCCTGTTCAAGTGAAAGGGGAATATTGGAGCTTGGGAAGAGAGCACAGGCTTGTCAGGGGAAGCAGGTGCTCTTTAAAGCATGCGTGAGCCCTGTCCACATGAGAAATCTTGATTAGCTCAGTAAAGGCGGCAGAAATGAGGCAGAGGAAGGGAAAGGGCTCTGTGAGAGTGCAAGTGTGAGTGACGGGACGAGCGCAACGTTGCGTTGGAGACTGTGAAGGGATTATCGGCTGCTGGCTCCTGTGGCAGTGAGGAGCCCTTAACACGGCTCAGGCAGGGCCAGGCTCTGTCAGTGCTGTGAGAAGGAGCCTTTCCTCTGATAACTGTCTACAAGAGGCATTTCAAACCATGCCCACACCTCGCAGGGCACAGCCAGCCCCAGGCCAGCCCGGTTTTGTCACCTGCAGGGAGAACTGCTCTGTTCTAGCCGTCAGGCTTGGGCTAGGCACCTGCATGGGTGGCACTTCTTCCTATGAAGTTACCTGCATTCCTGTTGTGGAGTCTTTATTGAGTCATTATTTGCTTTAAAATTTCTAACAAGTTTTGTGTGCATTTGAAAACTGTGCAAAGAGAACTCTAGAAACCCTGTGCCTTGGCTTGCATTTGTCCCTTGTATCCAGTAAGGACCTATAAGAAGCCAAAAATGTGGCTTGATTTTTCTGATTTGTAGTTGTGCACCTTTGGCACTTGGAAAAATCTCTTCTACCCTTAAACCAAAGTATATTTGACACAGCAAACACTGCGAAAGTGCAAACACTGCAGACCTTACCCTTGCAGTCCTCCGTCTAGGAAACCTGCAGTCTGGGTGCCATCCAGGGCTGATTTGGGCATATCTCCTAAGAAACAACGTGCACCACCACAGCTTGCAGCAGTCTGGCTCCTTACTGCAGACGTAACCCCTGGGATCACCCTGGAAAGATGCAAGGATGGCTTGCTCTCAAGTGTTTAAATGGTTAGAGTAATAATTAATACTCCCAGCTCCATGCTGTATTTGGAACCAGTCTGTCTGGAGTGCTTTTGAGATGGTTGTGTCATTGCAGCGTAGCACCTGTGCCTACAAGGCATTGCAGGGAATCCCACAATACCTCTGTCTCCTCTTCACAAGGCTGACATTATCTTCTGCTCCTGTTTAGCTTGGAAAGTAGAGGAGTTTCTTTGGTAGCTTCTAGTCCCCATGACTGAGCAAAGCCAGATGTAAAATCAGTATGAGTAAAATGTGTTTCCCGGTCTGTTTAGTGGCAGTTTTGCTCTGTGATTGTTTTTCTAACCAGAAACGTGGTTTGAATTCCCATATAGGTGGGTCATTCTGGCTATACATGTCTTATGGTAGTTGTTAGTTGAGGCTTTAAATGCATCTGTTTGACTTAAGTTTTTCTGAGCCCTAAGAATATGCAGTCAGGTCACAAGGGAACCATTGGGATTGTCTAGTCTCTGCAAATGAAGGCCAGAAGGTTTTCTGAGTGGACTTCTGCTTGACCTCAGCCTCACCTCATCTCCTAGGAAAACTTGCAGTTCAATTGTAAAACTTCTCGTGAAGTTAGTGAGACGTTTCACTTGTTAATGGTAAAAATAATCAACTTATTCTCATCTAAAGCTGCCCTTCTTTGACCTCTAGCCCCTAGATGGGATTATACCTTTGTCACAGTGGAGAATCCTCTGCTGCCAAATTTCTGTTCCCTTTGTGGTTCTTTTGGACAGTGATCAAGTCATTGCTTAACCTTCCCTTTCATAAGCTAACAAAATGAGCCTGTCAGTGGAGCCAGTCAGACTATACCAGTAAGAAAGTGCCAAACCCAGAGGTAATGTCACCTCATCTACAAACCTGCAGGTCATTTCCTTTTTTGAAGGCAGCGTTACTTTTAGAACACTTGGTATAACAAACAAGGCTTTATTTTTTTTCCCCAGAGTGGCTGCTTGTGCAGACAGCATTCCCCATCCTGTGAGCTGGCTGGCATTGTTGGCTCCTGGCCAGATGGATTTCTATTTGTTTTTACTGTAATATGTATTGTTTGCAAGCACCCAGCTTTACCAAAAGACCCAGCTCATGCTTAGTAACCTGCTGCTTAACTCATCCGTGAGCATGATGCAGACTTATGCTTTCTCCAAAGTCACTAATGATAATTCTGTAGGGGCAAGATCGAATTCTCATGGGACCCCATTAGTGGCATCTGGAGGTGATGGTAGCTCTCTAGCTTAGTTTTATTTTTGAGACCTGTCAAACAGCCAGACATCAGCATGTTGAATGTGTGACAGCCTGAGTTTGTGTCACAAGCGCTCAAGCATATGGTTGCACGTGAAGTCAAATGCCCTGCAGAAATCAGTTAATACCACCAAGTTTGTATTCTCATCCACATAATATCAACTGAACATAATCTGTTTTCTGTAGCCTATTCTGACCGATATTAGACCAGTCCTCCTTCAATTATGCATTACTCAATATCAGTCATCTGTTCATTTGCTGTGGTTTGCTATTAGGCTAGCAGACCCACTTTGTCCCGTTAAATTCTTGTCACAGACCTGCAGTTTTGGTAGTGGTGTGGATGCCTGTCACCATGTTTGGGCTGGAGTTTTGGAGCCGTGGTTGGAAGGGCTGCATTGCTGATTCAAAGCTGGAAGAAAGGTAAAAGGCAGATCTTGATGTTCCTCCAGTGTTCCCAGACTTGCAGAAAATCAGTATTAGCACTGGCTTGTTAAAATCTTTCAGATGTAAGTTACCTTGACCTGCTGATTTAAAACCATTTAACTTTAGCAGCTGCTATGTAACATTCTCCAGTTACTGCTGGGACAGAAAATGTATCATCATCGTATGACAGAGATAATTCATTGGGCTTTTGTCCATATACCGAACAGAAACATTTCAACTACTCCTGACTATTTAGTGCTGGCATCACCTATGCTATTTTTGCCAGATAATATCAGACCAAAACCTTGTTTTGATTGAGAAGACTCGTCTGCCTCATCTGTACCAGCAGAGAAGCTGCTGTGACAGGAGACATAGTAGCAGTGAATTTTACAGGAATGATTGTGTACGTTTAGTTAACCTGGGGGTAAGCAGGGATCTGACTGAAGAAACTTGGCCTGAAATACAGCCCCAGCTGAACAACTATTCTGACTGTTGTGTGTTTGTTTGTCTTAATTTCCTTGTAGCAACAGTGATCAGAGCCTGTCTGTCTCCAGGCTGCGAGGCTGACTGTGCATGCTATGCCTTCCATTGGGTTTTGTAGTCCAGATAAATGCAGCATCCCACCCACAGTGTATTGCATTTCAGCTCTGAAAAAAGTGGCTTATGCATTATATTCTCTCTCAATGTAGAAGCCCTGAGAGATATAATTAATATTGATACAAGATTTTGAGATTCTCCAATAAGACCTGACTGAAAAGACATAAACAATAATTATGTGGTGGTAAATGAGAATATCGTGTGTCCTGGTTGTATGGATATTGCTGTTTTCAGCTTTTGATATTTAATGCCTTACACCATCCGGATGAAAAGTGGGTCTTATTTTAATTAGACTGCAGAGCTCGTTGCCTCAGGAGATTGTGGAGCCCTGAAAACTAGGGGAATTCAGAAGGGAGAGCAAGAGATTGGGTACTTGTACATATAACACTGTCTGGGCCAGTGCTGACAAGCAGATCTGGAGAGAGTGTTAAACCTCTTGCCTAAGGATTTAAGAAAAGGTTTTAACTGTTAGGGTTTGGTTATGGCAGTCAGTAGGTGATCTCTTGCAGGCTTCATCTTGTCCACAATCTCAGAAATGTGTGGATGGTCAGCACCAGAGCTGGGCTGTTGATAGAAGAGATGTGACTTGTAACCTGCCCAGCCTGTTGCTACAGCTAAGGACTTCTATCCTGTGAAACGTGTGAGGTTCCCAGGGTTGGATCAAGATCGAAAATTGTATTTCCACCTAAAAAAAGCCCCACTGCTTTTTAGAGTGCCTCAGCATCTTTCAGTTAGTCTTAAAGCACTTACATAAATAATATAAGAGGAAGAAGTGGACCTGGAGAAGGCTTGGTCTATAAACACGTCTCTTTGCATTAAGCCTTGTGGCATAATGGAGGGCATCTCCTGCCATCCATGCTGTCTCGTTAATCATGTAATTATCTCCTCACTTTCAGTACTGCATCTCCTTCCTTGTCAGTGCTGCTGATAATGGAGCTTCTATTTACTCTGGCTTCTTTCTGGGGAGTGCCTGTGGTTTCAAAGCCAGCACAGTGGCATATTTTGAATAATTTAGTTCCGGGTGGCTTGAACACTGTGTGCAATTCCCCAGCTGAGACTGGAGGCTGATTCCTGTGAGTGTTCTGCCAGAAGGCTGATTGGAGAGAGGCAGTGGCATCACTCAGAGTTGTGGGTTGTCAAGATGGCAGGGGACTGAAAGCCAGCTCAACAAGTCCTGTGAATGCATCTCAGCTTTATCCTCCATTAGTGTCTTAGGAAGGATTTGCAGCAAGAAACCCATGGGCAGAGGAAGGATCGGGGAGAGAGTCGCATTAAAAATGTGTATGGAGACAGAAATATGGATTTGGGTACCTAGCTGAACATGACAGGCTTCCCCAGCAAGCTGTGGGTCAGAAATTCCTGGGGTCTCTGGATTCAGGATTTGCTTGGTTCATGGTGGCTTGGACCAGGGGTCTGAACCTCTATGGAGTCCAGGAGTCCAGTGTGGTGTCCAGCCATCATTGGCTCTGGAAAGTCCGATATGTTTTTATATATGAAACCTTGGCAGAGAGCAAGTTCTGTTCATATTCCCCCTGTGCTGCTTGGTGTTGTGGCTCACTAGTTGCCCTTTGCCATTGCAGCCATCATCTAGTTGTGCTCTGTGAGCTCTCCACAGCCGTCACTGTGCTGGATCACGCAGGCGCAGGTACGTTGCTTGTGCCTTGTATGTGGGGACATTGAGGCACTACAAGAGGCACCTGGGCTCACTCCAGAAATCTTGGTAATACCAAGAATTAAACCTGGTCTCAAAGCCCACTTTCCTGTCTGCTTGGCTGAGCAGTGGTGCACTCCTGAATCTTCTTACTCTCCCATTCATGTTGAATCTGTGCTTCCCTTGTCTGTCTAGATTAAGTGCTTTTGCAGAAGATAACAACAGATGGTAGCAGTGTAGGTGCTTTCCTTGTCTTTGCACCTTAACATAGCAGGAGAAATAAATTAGAGCAGAAATGCCTCTACAGATTAGCCAGCTAGCTGATGGACGTGGTCCTCCAGACTGCTCTGCTCTTTGAGGAAAAGGGAATCTTATACCATCTCCACTTTGCCATGAGCTGCATGCAGAGAGGCACTTACCTGAATCCAGGTAATGGGCCATCTGTGCTGTGAACGCCTCCCTGCCCAGGTGAAAGTGAAGCTGGGTAGCTCTGTGCTCTGACTGCAGCTTTCTGGGGGCCCTGCTTGGTGAGTTAGTGAAGGTATATCATCCATGTTGAAATGCAATATGGCTTTTGAGAGCTGGGTGATGTTTCCAGCCCTTGGGTTCACCTCAGGTCAAAGCAATCTAACATGCACTAAAAGTACTGCTGGACAGCCCTTAACCACTTCATATTGTCTGGGCAGTGGTGAGTAAATTCGTTATTTACAGAGGAAGAGAGTGTGGGTCACTGGAGCCAACACTAATGTTTTACCACATATGTTCAGGCAACTTGTTTTAGGTGACTTTTAATGGTGAGAAGCTGGATTTTGAGCTGGAAGGATATGCACTTATCTTAGACTGGCTTAGACTCACAGCGTGATCTCAGAGACTCCAGAAAGGTAGAGAATGGGCTCTGGTAAGATGTATGACTGTCCTGAGGAGAGTTTCACAATGCCTGTCTTAAGCATCTTTTCACAGCTTCAACTTGGAGTCTGTCGATTCCATGTGTCGACTTGGAGACTCTTAATTTAACTATAGCATGGCCCTTGAGGCTGGAGGTGGTCTGGTTGTTTCCAAAGCTTGTTAGCATCCCTCAGTTGCGGAGACCGTGCCATCTAATGGTCTGAGTTCAAAGCCAGCAAAGCTCAGAGTGGTTTCTGAGACCCTTGGAGATGAACAGATTTTGCATGTGACTGACTCCCCATTTGTAGTGTCAGTCACAAAGGACCTGCATGTGAACAAGAAGCAGGCCTACTATTGACAGCTCCTTTCTGGTGTCATTTTCATGTAACAGGAGGGAAAGCTAAAGCTCAAGGCAATTTATTTCCAGAATCTACCTCCTAGCCTGCAGCAGTGCTGGAGTCAGTGCCAAGAGGCCCGACTGCCAGGCCAGTCTCTCCCAGAAGTGGAGATACCACCAGGCCGTAGAATGATTCACATCTGAAGGGTCTGACCCAACTCAAAGTCAACTTACAAATTAGATGAAGTTGCTTGGAGCCTTGCCTATGCCTTAGGGCTTGGGTGATATCTCCTCTTCATGGCAGTACAGAGTCCCTGAATGGGGAAACCATGGGTGGTAGCAAATTCTCTGTTCCTGCGACATATCTGCAATCCCAAAGCCAGCCAAGGATCATCATGTTGTGCCCAGTTCAGCATTTGACCCTCCAGCTGCTCTGGTGCCCCAGAGGGCTGTTTGCCATGGAGGAGAGGAGCAGCTGCCTGCGCTTTGTGAAATGTCTGCGTTTTCCCAAGACACCCATTGTCTGTCTGCAGCACCAGCCTCCACCCTACTTGCTCACTCAGCCGTGGCTGATGTGTCTTTAACTAAAGAGGAAGAATAATTTGAGATTTAATTTTATCAACCTTATTTCCTGTTTCCATCAGAGTTTGTGGGGCCCCCTCCTCTTATTTTCATCTTGTGGTTTTGCTGCGGTGCCTTCAGTTTATGGAGTGTCTGCTCAAAAATAATGAAGAAATAGGAAAAAACAGCTTGTTTTGGGCCAGGGAATTAAGATCCTGGGTCAGATGGCTGCTATGGTGATTAACATATTTACAATTTTGCTTAAGAGCCTGGTTTGAGGATCAAGGGAGTTAAGGGTGATTGTCATTGAAATGCAGAGGAAACCTTGCATGAAATTGCCGTTAGTGTCCTATTGTTTGTGGGGGTGAGGGGGGGCAAATCGCCTTCCTCATCCCCGCGCCGGGTGTGTTGCACTCGTCTGCCCCAGTAGACGGGCAGAGGCAGAAGTGAGGGAGCTGAAGGAAGCGACTGAGCTGCAGGGAGGCTGTACCTGGGGACCTGTCCCCGTGGGGCAGCACCTGGGGCTCCAGAACCTGGGGCTCAGCACAGCCGTGCTGCTGGCGACCAGTCATCGTCTGTCCTCACCGTGAGACAATGGTGCTCAGCTGGGCTGGTGGGACAACTGGCCCTTAACGAGATCATCATGGATAAATACATGAAACGCCTAGCAAAGGTCAGTTGCCTCTTTTATAATTGATGGACCCAAGTGTTTCGCGTGTGCCATCACATGTTGTTTGTGCCCTGTGTGGGGACACATGTTCTGCAGGACCAGCTCAACGCCGTGATTTTTGTGGCTAGTTGTGGTATCAGAAACAGGGTTTGAGGCAGTTTGAAGTGTTGGGGTGGATTTTGAGTGCTGTGTTGACAGACAAGGTCTTTATATGCTGAAAAAAACCCTGTTTAAACATAAATAAGAGAACTCCCTTACAGCTGAGGTTTACAGTACAACATTCTGCTCTAGGTTGTGGAAGCAGTGGTCTAGTCCTGCTCTGGGACAGGCCTTTTTAGTTCAGACGCCAATTGTTCATTGTTCACTTCTTTCTCTTTCGTGCTGTTCAGAGCCACTGCTTTAATTCAAACCTATTTCTAATTAGTATAATTAACTTAGTACCAAAAATAAAATTATACATAGTAACAGGAAAGAGGGAGAACAGGCTTCCTGGCGTGTTTACACTACTGAAAATACTATCTACCTTCTGCCACTGGTTTGGTTTCGGTGGGACAAGCAGCAAGACAGCTGAAGGAGGAATGTGAGAAAGAAGCATGCCTGGAGCAGAGGCTCTTCTGCAGCCACCACACAGGCTTCAGCTGTCTGTCCGTTCGGAAAGCCTGCAGCCAGCAGCAGGTACAGACAGTGCTGTCTTGAGTGATGGGATCCTATCTGCTGTAGCACTAGTGAATCTGGAGTCTTTGGTGTGTCCTTGTGGGCTGGTTTGAAGCTCTGAAGTGGTTGGGTAATTTCTGTTCTCGGTAACAAAATGTTTCTTTTTGGAATGCTTTAAATCAGGACAAAGTCTTCTAAAAGTGGTTTGTGATCTGAGCAGCTCTCTTGTGCTTTGGGAGCCTGGGTGCTTCAAGTCTGTATCTCTTCTGCCCTTTGAAGGAATAGCCATGTTCCCCACTGCTGTGACCATTGGTCTGTCCTACGAAGTCAAACAGTGAGCACACAGCGCGGAGGGAGAGTTCCACACTTCAGTTGCTGACCCCGGCCCTCAAAATAGGGGGGCATTTAAGCTTCCAAAGATCAAATGGTTTTGTCCTAGACAAGATAGGTTCTGATATCTTAAATGTCAAGAGATAGTTAAATTGGTGCAGTTAAGTAAGTTGTTGGTTAGGTCAAATGTTTTCAGGAAACAAGGATGAACACAGCAGTATCTATGGGATTGCAGGTGTTAAATCCATTCACTGAATGACTCATCTCCTAGCTTCTGCAAATTCCCCTTGAGAAAGGTTATCTCAGGTATTGTGCTAATAATACTTTATTTCCTGGGTATCTGTGCCTCTGGGATCGGGCACTGCACACCTGGGCTGGTTTGGGAGTCCCAGCAAGAGCCAAAATGCATCAGAGCTGAGCCTGAGTGGAGAAGCCCTGATTTGGGGGTTGGTTTTAGAATTTTATCTGTTAACTCAAAGCATCAGAGTGGGCTGACTGGAGTAGAGCAGCTAAACTTCTCCAGGGATTAATATTAAGCCCTAGTTTAACAGTCAACAGCTGAAGAAATCCACCTTTGGCTCTGGGTGCCAGCTGCCAGGAAGGTGCATCCAGGCCACCTTGCAAGGACAGAACAGCCCTTGGCAAAGGGTGGGGGAAAGTGCCCAGCTCTGATTGTCCACAGGTCACTTGGTTTGTCTCGTTTTCTGTAATCCTCTTGCCCCAGCAGCTTCCTCACAGAGGGGCTGCTGCTTTGACAAAACAGCAGAGCAGCCCCGTTCCAGCAAAGGGCTGTGATCTCGGGTTAGACAGCTCCTCCTCGACAAAGCAGTGATCGCAGCGTCCCCAGGAGCAGCAGGACAAAGGCGCCTGGGCTGGGAGGGGATGGAGCCAGATCCTCGCACGTGGGCACTGCGTCCTCTAAACGAGCTGCCTGTGCCTGGAGCGGGTCTGGTTTACAGCTGCTCTGCTCGCCGCAGAGCGGTGCCAGCCCTGCCGCTGGCAGGCTGCGTCCTCTCCCACATCCCCTTCTCACCTCCTCCCTTGCCAAGGCAGCCTTTACTGCGCTGTGTCAGATCGAAGGCTCGGCGCCTGTTCAGCTTTTGTTCTCTGTTAGGAAAGAGCGAGGACTGTCAGGACTTTTTTGGCTCTGCCAAGGCCTTTTATGTCCCAAGCGTTTCCATGAAAAGACGCCCTCCTGACCACCCTGCCCCCTGACAGCCATTCAGCCCAGCCAACAAGCTTGATATCATTATCTACAAAAGGAGGCCAGTGAGTACCAGGGTCCTCACAGCCAAGTTTGAGAAATCAAAGGCAAATCTCCCAGCAACGGAGAGCTGGCGGAGATGGGGCTGCAGCACAGCGAGCGCAGGCTGGTCTGGCAGCTTGTGTCCCCTGGTTTTCAAAGCACAAAAGGAACGCGCTCGGCATGGTGCCAGTGCTGGCTTTGTCGGGGCCGGGGGTGATCCCACCTGTGGGCTGGCGGCCCCGTGCAGAGCGCCCTGGGGAGCTCGGTGTGGGATAGAGGCTGCTGGAAGCACTCCTAAGTTTGAACAGTCATGCAAAGCCATCTCTTTTCAGTCAGTGGCATTTTTAGGAGATGAACTGCTTAGTTTGAGGGAAAATCATGATGCTTTTGGTCAGAGTGGGGATTCACTCCAAATTTCACCTGTGGCTTTCCTTTAAAGACTCTGGTTTATGTTCTGAAAATGCCGTCTCGTTGCCTTGTCACTTTTAGTTTGACATGAGGTTAATCTGCTTGGCTCCCTACCGAAAGACTTTCTTGCCGATCCATGTTAAAATAGAGAGCTCTTAGGCAGTGGAAGCACCATTTTGAAGGCATTTGTGGAGGTGATCATCAAAAGTTTGGTGTCACCAAAGCCTAGAGCAGCCCCTGAGGTCCCTGTGGGTCTGCAGCAGGTGATGAATGCATAGGAGGGCAGAGCTGTGTGTAACATGGAATGGTTAATTCTAGCACTTTCCCCTCCTATCCCAGTTCGATCCCGACAACACCGGCTACATCAGCACCGAGAAGTTTCGCTCCCTTCTCCAGAGACATGGCTCGGAGCTGGACCCCCACAAGCTGGAGGTCCTGCTGGCCCTGGCAGACAGCAACTCCGAGGGGAGGATCTGCTACCAGGACTTCGTGAACCTGGTGAGTGCTCTGGTTGGCAGGGCCCATGAGTCTTCGGCTCTGCTTAAAACACTGGTTCTGCTTAAAACGCTGACTCCTTCCCTCCCTCTATCAACACCAATGTTTTCTGTGTCCCTGCATCACAGACACTCTGCATGGGCTTGCTGAAGCATTCAGTGGGGACTGAACTTTTAAGCCAAGAGCCAAGTTGCTGCTGATTTTTTTTTTTTTTTTTTTCCAGGGAAACAAGTTTGCATTGGAAGAAACTCTGGGGGCTGTTTTAAGAGGAGCATGAAGCAGTGGTGGCTGCTGGTTTAGAGGCTTTTGCTCTCGGTATCAGTTGGTAGCTGTCACAAAGAGCCATTTGTTTGCAAGCAGAGGTCTGTCAGTCTGGATGTCTCCTATTTTATCTAGAGATTTCACCACTTCCAGGCAAAATATATAGATAATGTGTTGACTTGCTGGGTGGAGTCATATTACACTGGTGTAGGCATCAACAGCAACAGGCATAAAGTGTTCCTAGGTCATATTTGTTAATCCCAGGTGAGATGTCTCAGACTGCATGAGTCATAATCTGGATGCCTCTCTATCTCTGTTAATGAGTTAATTAGTGAAGGGATCTCCCTGTTTCTCATCAAGGCATTTTGGTGAGCCAACACGGATGTATACATGTGTTCTTAAATGCCCAGGATGGCCTAGAAATATTGTTTGCAAGATAGGTATCTTGAACAGTGGCTATTCCTAGGGCTTTGCACCGTTTTTGCTCTGTCATTCCCCACCTGAATCCCAGCAGATTTACTGCAGCAGCAAGAGAAACGTGGGTGACAAAGTCAATGGGCAATGAAAGTTAGTGACCTCTCAAAGGTTTGGCTGAAAAGCTGGATGTGTTCTTGATGCAGAGTATAATGATTTGCATCTCTGTGTGTTCCTGTGGTCAACATGGGGATTTGGTCCTTCCATTTGTCCTGGTCACTTATGCATGTGTTCTTGGTTTAGAAAGAGTCTTCTGTGTGTCCTGTCTTTCCATGAATGAGAAAAGCATGATAACAGGGCACAGCTGTCAAGGATCCAGGTCACAACCTCAGTCAGGCCATGGGCAATGTGAAGGTGAAATTACTGTGATGCAATGACATTGATTTGCTGTATCTGATCAAGCTGCCTTGTTAGTCCCTTGCATGTATTTCAGTACACAGTAAAATAAATGTAGCAACTATTAAATAGATCACAGTGAGTGTGAGGTTTTCCTCAGCTCCAGGTTGATAAATTGTCGATGGTACTTGGTGATCAGTGGTGTATTTATAGTAACAGCTGCTTGTTCTACAGTTGGGTGTATTCAAAGTACCATGCAAGCATTCACTAACTGAGCTGCACAACACTTAGGTAGCAGGAAGAGGTATCATGTAATTTCTTTTACAGAAGTGATGGCCTAGGGCCAGCCAACACGCTGGCATCAGGCTCAGGAATAGAACTGGGCTATTTCCTCTCTCCTCACTGCACTGAGTCCTGGAGCAGCACAAGCTAATGAGCAGCAGGTGGGAGGTGAAAGGTTTGGACATCCTCCTCCTCTGGGGAATGGGAGATTGTGCCAGCTCACACCCACCTGATGTGATTTCTGCAAAATGGCAAATTGTCTTCACTACTATTGAATAACTCCTGTAAAGAAGCCATTGATTTTTATGTCATCAGTCCTTCAATCCTCACCTGCATTTTTTGCATTTTCTAATCAGTAGGCAACGCTAATGCCAGAATGTTAAACTACTTAAAAACAGCATCTCTCTTCTCACTCCTCTAGTTGCTATTGATTTCTAACATCCAAACTTTTTAGGGCTCCTTCTCTTTTCCCTAGTTTCCTGCTCCCAAACCTGCCTTGTGAACTTCCTGAGGGAAAGAAGCAGCATAGCTGACACAGAATCACTGTGAAATTAGTGATTTCCTTCATTTTATAGCTGTCAGTCCTGGAAACTACATGTGGTGGTGTTTAAGTACATGCTTGTGCTTGGTCACAGCACCGGGAGGGCTCTATTATCCTTGTGGAGGTCAGCTTCTAGGAAGTTACGTACTGTATTCTTGGGGGAAGGAGAAGTCCTTTAAACCATGGTTTGCTTTGGGTTTTTTTTAAAAGTACTTAGAAGTGCTTCATAGCACAGTCATGAAGTAGCTATAAATTCCACTTCCAGTGTCTTTGCATGTCCTTTACTGAACCAGCTGACAGCCTGCATAGAAGGCTTCGGTGAACAAGGCTTTGCAGGAACCATATATAATTATTTATTACCTGAGCCACTGGGAAGATAAGCAATAAAGCCTAAATCTCCAGTTCTCAGGGGAATCCCCAAGCAAGACAAAAGTTTGGCCAAATGAATATCTCCTCTTCCTGCTAAATCCTTGTTCACTTTCTACTGAGTGTTTTAAGCTTAAAGGCTATTGCAGAATAACCCAGGACCTCAGTTCCAGTGTTTTTGTCCGGTGTTTGTCTCTGTCGCTAACCTGGAAAGGTTTGCTGCAGGAAAAGCTGCAGGTTTTGTAGCTCCATTTCTTCCCCTCTGTGCTTCTAGTTGCCGGACTGTTGAACCAGGGCAGATCCTCTGCCAAACATCAGGGAGTCCCATCTGGAGTCCTCTGGGACATCCTTCAGCTTCCAGTTGGACACCCCTTTAAGTGTTCCCTCTGTCCTTGATTCATGGTCTTGGCTGAAAGTATAGGATTCCTGAGCTCTCTTCCTGGCCTTTATTCAAAGTATAATAATAAATATTTAATTTTAAAAGGTTTGAGAATCTCTCCACTTCAGTATTTGATCTAGTATTATGCTATTATGAGTAAGGAGGAGGTTTTCTCAGAGATAGATGAGAGCAGTCGTTTGATTGTGTCCTTATCCAACACTTACCTCTCAATACATTAAAGCCATTATAGAGGTGCAAAGTTCTTACTCCAGGGAGCACTTCCAGGAGCTGGATACCTCTCCTGACAGATGTGCCTCACACTGCCTTCATGTTGTTTTCCTTCCCATTTTGGAGAAAACTGATAATTTTTGATGTTCCAAGAGCCACATGCATGTTCTGAGCAGGGAAAAAAGCTGCAGAGGGCCAGGTGAGTATCTTGAAACTTAATAACTGGCATGCAAAAGCTGCTTTTGGAGTGTGTTCAGACTGGACATTGATCTGAGTTCATTAGGTACTGGCTACACATCGCAGCAGCAGAGCACTTTCTTCCAAGTGAGCTACTCTGGCAAATCATTATTATGCCAGTTAAAGTGCAACTTAGCACAGAGATTTCCATCCTTAACCATGACTCCTCAGCTGTTTCCAATCATATATAGTTGGAATTTGAAAGTACAATGTCAACTTAAATGGTCATTTTAATTGTGTATATATCTAAAATATACACTTGAATGGGAAATGTTATGAAGATATTTTTTAAAAAATTGCTTTGGAAAACTGAATCTGGATTCATTTGAGTTGTGGAACCATTCCCAGCACCAATGGAAAATGGAACTGGTGTTGGGGGGGTTTGAAGTTTCAAACTTGCTCTGTTTTGACACAATATTATTTAACCACAGTGTTAGCCTTGTCTTGCAAGCGGCGTTCTTGCAATTAACCTTGAAATCTGAATGTGGTTTACCTTTTCTAATGGAAGTGCTGGAAGGTCTAACTGTGACACATTTAACAGGAGCCCAGAGAAAACCTTGAGCAGGGAATACCCCTGCAATGACCAGGGTAATTTATTTGGTCTCTCCTGCCTCTAACTTTTCTTCAGTCCCCAGAGGAAACCACTGCTTTGTCAGAGCAAATCAGGATGTTGATATTTGCTTTTTTTTCCCATTTGATACTGTTTGGGAAAGTGCTCCCAGGTTGGCTCAGAGGATGTGAACATCTGTGACAGATGAACTTGATGCTGAGATATGCGTTTTGGGAGAAGGAGTCTTTACCCACATTAGCATTTTGTAGAACCGCGCAGTGAGGGAAGGAAATAAATGTGAATCTTGAAAGCAAAATTGATTGGAAAGGCTGCATTTGTAAGTAAAGTGGGTTATAAAACCGGAGCTGACAGAGGCCTTTAAAAAGCTTTCGCTAACTTCTGATTTAATGTTCTGTGTCTTGGAGTATCAGGGCTGGAGAGCTGAATGCATTACCTATCACAGTGTTGTACATGTTTTAAAAAAGCTGTAGCCTAGCCTCAAAGATGCCAATACATGATGGGCAGAAATCCATATTTTTCAAAACCTCCTGAGTGAGGCTGAATAAAATCCATGGAAAGTGTACTGTGCCCCACACAACCATGAAAATGGAGAAATGCTACATGGCTTGGCTATTGTTTATCTGGGGCAGCAACAGTAGTGCAGATAGCCAAGAAACCCAGAAAAATTGGTCTGTAATGGGAACGGACATTTTCCATTGTGAGTTACAGATTATTTGAGACTAGTTCTGGATTGGCGTGTGTTGTGAACAAAAGTGGGGCTTTGTATTTTGCCAGAGTTTGGCACTCTCCCACACTAGACGATAAGGACTCTTATCCTAAATTTTGACATTTTCAATGTTGAAGACAGGTTCAGATCTAAGTAGGAAAAAATTTTCCCTTCTGGCAGATGTACCAAACCCATCCTTTGAGCAGAGCTGTAGCATAAGCCTTGTTTTGTTTTGGTCTGGGAATACCAAAGGGCAGAGGTGGCAGTGCCTTTCTACCAGTCATGTCAGCTTGGCCGTTTTGCAAGGGAAATTTATTTCTCTCTGCATAATAACCTTTTGCAGGCATGAAGGACTAAGGGAATATGTCGTCCCCACTGCCACCTTCATTCCCCACATACTGCTTGCTGTACCCATCTGCCTGCAGCTTTAATATCATGCTCATTAAAGAAGTCTCAGATCAATTGCGTGAAGAGAAGTGGGGTGGGCTGCCTTGAGCTTCCTGGAGCTGTAATGATGTGCAGGCCAACAATGGGACCAATGTTCTTTCAGCTGATGATTAAATACTAGGCTCATAAATACCAATATTATGTAGTTCCAAAATCGAGTCAGAAAATTATGACCATATGGGGGAGACTCTGGGAAAATTTGAGTCTTCCAAAATAGGCTTCTCATCAAGAGATGGTGAGAGCAGCGATAGTGAATTAATGGTCTGTCTCTCCTCATGCCTATCACCTCCTAGTCTGAGATTAAGAGCATCACCCAAAGGCCTGTGGGGTTATGTGTGTGTTTGAGCCCCGGCAGTCACCTGTGCTGCTCCTTTGGCTCTCGTTTCCCCTTTGGTGTGATGGGCAATAATTTCAGGTAGGGGACCAGGATGTCTTCTCACTGAGATGCCTCATTTTAACAGGTGCTCAGTATGTCCAGTCATCCACATTTTACTGGATTGTGGGGCTTTTCTGTGTGCATAGTAGCTCCTGACACTGTGACCCTGCCTCATCTGGGTGTAAAACCATGCCAAGGCTATGGCATTTAGAGGGAACCTGGACCTTCTTTCCATATCCTCTGCTCTAAAGGGGGCCTGACAAATATTTTTATGTTCCTGCTTGAGTTGGCGGGAGGTTTCGCTAGTGCTAAGAGCTCTGAAGAGATAGAGTTGTAAGGCTTTCAATTTTGGGGTGAAGTTTGGCTCCCACTGATACAGCACAGGCTGCAAATGGAAGGCTAAGGAGGGCTGGGCAGCTGCTGGGAGAATGGGCCGCAGTGCCATCACCTCAGATGGCCCCTTCGCCTTCCTGCAGTGATTAACAGGAGGTGGCTCCCTGCAGTGATTACTGTGTTTTAAGCAGCTTGGTCCAGCTTGGAACAATTACCCAGCTGCCTGGGCACTGAGAGTACAAGCCTTGGGTTTTGCTGTCTTTGGGATATTAAGCAAAACCAGTGTGATCCAAGACAACTGGAAGCCAATGCTGTTGAATGTCATCTCTTATTTGGTTCTGTGAGACTACTGGTGTTCCTGAGATCAGTCAGCAGTTCTTTCAGGAAAAGGACCAGGTTGTTGCATTCACTCTGCTGTCTTTGCCTGTAAAGGGTCCCCCTGCAGTGGTCTTGATGTGCAGTTATCCTTTTGAGCCTTCCTGCCAAAGATTCAGCCGCTACAGACAGTGACTCTAATGCAGCAGGTTTGTTTGACATCAGGGCTAATTAGCAATTACCCAAATCTTGGAGCAAGCTCTTTCAGACCTGATTTTCTTTTTCCCTCCTAAGCAGGCTAGGCATGAAATTCCATCTGCCTAATTTGCAAATGCAATTGCTTTAATTATGCATCCAAATTGGGAGTGTGTATGCTCAAAAGATAGATAGCTAATTCTATGGTGATAATGCATATACAAATTAGCTGCATCCTCCAAAGCCTGTGCCATCTCAAAACCTGCCCCCTGTCACTATAACTGTTTTAAAAGAAGAAATCCTTTCCTCTTGCAAGTTTACAGCAACTAAGACAGCCTGTCCACTGGTTTAGTTCGTTGTTTTGCTGCTGTTGCTCATGCAGTTTTGTTTTACAGAAAGGGATAACCTTCTTTGCTCAGAGCTGACTCGTGCCAACAAGGACCAGAACACAAGGGTTAGATGTTGTGAATGTACCTTCTGCTACATTCAAGAAATTTTCTGCCCCAAGAGACGGCAGGTGCAGGGAAGTGTGACAGAGCAGGGAGAGCTGAGGGAAGGAGAACACAGGAATGGGGATCATGATAACTGATGATGAACACAGTGGATGGAAGACTGAGAATGGGCCAGAGAGCTCAGCCTGGTGCTTCAGCAGCCTCTGCTCTGCTTTGCCAGTGTTTTGCCCTGACCTTGTTTATTTGCACCGTAACAGCAAACCCTAGTACTGGTTTTCCTCACACCACATGTAGATTACCCCGTGATCATGCTGAGACTTGGTTCCTACAGCTCCAACCTGGTGCTGCCAAACTGGCACTGATCTCCCCGAATGGTTGAACCAGGCCTTGCTTTGTCCTCAGCATTTCTTCCTTTTCTTTATATCCAGATGAGCAACAAAAGGTCAAATAGTTTCCGCCAAGCCATCCTTCAGGGGAACAGGAGGCTGTGCAGCAAGGCACTGCTGGAGGAAACGGGGCTGAGCCTTTCACAGAGGCTGATCCGGCATGTTGCGTACGAGACCTTGCCACGAGAGATAGACCGCAAGTGGTACTACGACAGCTACACCTGCTGCCCTCCACCCTGGTTCATGATCACCATCACTATTGTAGAGGCAAGTACCTTAATGTCTTCTGTCTGGGAATTCAGCCCACACTGCCAGAGGCTTTGCTGGGACATGAACAAGGGCTAGAGTGGGACTCAGACTGAGACAAGGACAAGCACAGAGCTGATAGGCATTTTGGCTCACCGTATGTGTGTGTTTAACTGGAGACTGTGATCCTATATGTCTCCAGGCATGGTTATTAGTCATTGAAACAATTTGTATATGAAACTACAGAATTTGGGAAACTATAGCAAAACTTTGAGGAGAAAAAATCTCAACATTTCTAGGGAAAGTGGTAAGTCAAATAATGGAATTAGAAGAAAAATTCCTATGTGGCTATTTCTGTTCTGTGAATGGAGAGAAGAAGGAGGGAATAGAAACTGGATTAAATATTCTGACCTGCTCATCTGCTGCCCGAATGAGATGTTTGCACAGTTGCTGAGTGGTGCACTGGAATAAGCACGCAGAAGGATATAACGTGGCACTGATCAGTAGGGTGCTGAGTTCCTCTGACTCAGTGGCTGGTGTGTTATGGAAAGCCACATATTGAATTATACCAATGTGTTGCAGGTTCCTCAACGCAAGGAACTTTCATGTTGTGTGAAGCTGTCAAATGGGAGAAAAATTATTGTACATTTGACTTTCTTCTCCATGATTTTGAGCTACCAAGTGCTTTTCAGCCAGAGAAGGCATTTGCTAACCAAGAAATCTCCCTGCTCTTCTAGGTTGCCTTTTTTCTTTACAATGGAGTGGTATTAGACAGATTTGTGCTGCAAGTCACCCATCCCTTATACCTGAAGAACACATTACTTTACCATCCTCAGCTCCGTGCTCAGGCTTGGAGGTACCTAACCTACATATTCATGCATGCAGGGTGAGTACTTACAAACTGCAGAGATTCTCCTCAGTTCAGGTTCCCCAGAGAGAGGCAGGAAGTGCAGAATCAGCTCAGAAATCAATTTTTAAAAATCAATTTAAAGCTCATCTAAAAATCTGAAGTTGTTGTGGAGTGTTGGCAATGTGAGGCAAACCTTCGCAGCTGTCTGAAGGGAGGAGGCAAAATAAAGAACTTAACAGATGCTGCTCTTCTTCCCAGCAGCGTTGGGGGACCACACCTCCCTCTTACTGTGCACTTCCCAGTGTGTGCTTCCTAAAACTCACCAGACTGTAGCCCAGTGTCCCTCTCGAGGAGCCGTGCAAGTGCCAGAACAAGCCTGCAAAAGTGTTGGACTGGCGTTTAAAAACTACGTGGTGCATTCTTGCTAGACTTCCTGGTTGAGGTTGGAAAAGTCAATGAAATTCCCTGTGCCTATGGTATGTCATCACTTAGTAATGTCGTCCCTTCTGTAGGGACTGAGATAATGTCTACAAGCCTGAGTCAAGATTGAACTCCCATTTTGTACACACTGTACAGACACCAGTATTCCTGAAGAGCTGACAATCTCGACTGACCAGATAAACAGAGAATGGTCCATCTAACGCAAAATGAAGGTGCACAGTAAAATGAATCCTCCTTCATCCTGTGGGAGGTATGTAGCAGACCTGGGAAGAGAATAAAAGGCGTGGGGATTCTTACTCTGTGCTTCTCGACTGTGCTAGTCCTCCCAAGATTCAAAGAGACTTAGTTGTGTGATGTTTGTGATGCCATGGTGATGAGTGAGTGTCACAGGAAAGTTCATCCCTGTACAAAACACTCTACCCCCTCTGGGTAGTTTCTCAGATCATTATCTTCACACATTCCTGGCGGATAATTGCAATTTTCTTTAATTCTGTCATCAAAAAATCACAACAAGGTTTTTAGCAGTAGTTTATAGTTTGAAAGTGAATAAAGACCATTTGTTCTTAAACAGAAAGCCTATATTCCCATCAGTTAGTATTCTTCTATGAAAGGCCAGAAAGATGAAGCTGATCTTTTCCTTTGTCTATGTCTCTGATGGAAGACATGCTGATGTCTCTTCTCTGCCATGAAATAACTGCCTCCATGTATAATTGCCCTTAAGCACAAGGTGTGCCCCAGATCTCTGGATAAAAATCACAGAACAGATTCGACCCAATGGGATAGTAGGAAAAAATTTATAGATGCAACTTTTGTACGAGGCAACATCTGTTCTTTGCATGCTAAATCCCTTCAAAAAGTCCATTGTGTACAAGTTTCAGACTGCAAGTGGAGACTATTGGGCTTAGATGTGAGGCTGGTTATGTAAAATGAGAATTGGAAATTTCCATTGCTGAGGATGTGGGTAAAACTAGGCTTGTAAAAAGGAAGAAACACTTGGTTCTTAACTAACGTTAGCTAATTCGTATCTGGGTTTTCTTCTGGTGGTGTTGTACTATCTCACTCATGTAACCGCAGATTGCTTTGGGATATACTTGAAGAGAAGCACCTGCACAGGAACAATTTTTGCAGCATTTAAATTTCTTCCTGTATCACCTGTGCCAAGCTTTCCTAACCTGTGCAAAGTGACTCTTTCCTGTAGCAGGCAGAACTCTGGCATTTCTTCACACTTACTGGCTGAAAAATATGTCAGGTTTATTTCACATTTGTGGCTGGCTCGAAGATGAACAGTGAGGAAGGTGGTTTGCAGGAGACTCATTGTTTTTGTGATGGATTCAAAGTTCTTTAGCTACGTAGCCTTCGAAACAATGGAGAGTCCCAATGGGACAATAAACCCCATGATTTATCTGCAGTATCTGAAGTTAGGCTAAACGTTCATTTATTGGTAACTTCTGTGCGTTAAACTCCTTTGATATCAAGAGAACAGATAAATCTTGGAAAGGTAATAACATTTGTTAGTGGAAGCCCATCATTCTCCTCTCATTTTCAAATGAGAAGCTAACACAATGCCATGGGGTCTATTGTTATCCTGCTTCCAGCTGAGACTTTAAAATGGTAATGTGGCCTCCTCCTTAATTTAGTACACTCAGTCTGTTTTTTTGAAGAGCAAGTGACAGCCAGAAGGTGTCCAGGAAGACAGCAGTTGCTAAGGCTTGGCTGGCTGTGCCTCTAGAAAGATTCCAAAAATGCACGTTGGTCCTGATGGAGGGAGCTTTGTCAAGGGCTGAAAAGGCAGGCAAAGTTGTAAATTCTGCCCTTCTGCTTTCATGGAAAGCAGACGTTGATTATCTGGGGCCCACGCATTTGTAACACTGCCATAACTAATGACTTGCATTGATGCTCAGTCTCATTTGTTTGGTCCTGGGGAAGGAGAAAGTCTTTAATAAATCAATGAAATTGTCATTTCAAGAATGATGCATTCAACACTGGCAAAGGCTAATTATATTTTATGGGTGCTTATTGACTGTGGAGCCTTCAAAGCTCTTAGCATGATGGGGAGAAGTGAATGGGATTGCTCCTGGAAAGTCTTTTAAGAACAGCTGTGAATCAGGGCAGTCAGTTTAGAGTCTAGGATAAACTTTGCCGAGCTCTTACAAAGGCTTCCTTTGAAAAATAAGACCCAGTGCTTTGTGTGGAAATGTCAGGTGCTGCCTCATGACGTTGACTGTGTGCCAGCCAAAGCTGCCTCCCTCCCCTCTGGAAAAGGGCACTTGGATGGTTTGACTCTTTTCTGTGATCTCAGTTTGACCTTTGCTGGTTGCTCCTAATTTAGTTCCTAAGTTCTGTGAACACGCAGGATCAGAATGGGTGCCAGAACGTGCCTATACCCAGTGGCTTCAAAAGCCTTGAGCAAGGTAATAAAAACACTCCATTACATACAGCAGTTTCCCGTGATGACAAATGGCAGTGCTGTGTGTCTCGTGCAGGAGATAAATTTATCCTTGGAGAGAAATTCGGCGGAAACAAACCTACTAAGATATCCAGAGAGGACTGTTTCCAGCAGTATCATTTCTAGCAGGTTTTTCTGGTCCAACTTTAAACTCTTTTTTATGAGACTGTTCTGTCATTACTGCATCTCACCATCAGTATTTTTCTCTGATGTATATTGGAAATTGCTATGGTAACATGAAGAAAGACCCAAACAGCGAAAATGCATATACCTTAAACCAAAGATTCCTAGTGGCTGTCTGAGCAATCCTTTTCTTGTATAAAACAGGACATAGATTTTCAGTGCAGTAGCTATTTTGCACTCTTTCTCCCAAAAGATGCTGGCCTTTTGTGTTAAAGGTACCGTTGTGTCATTTAGGCCCACCTGCTTTGTAAGCAGACTCGGGCACTCTCCAAACAGAATGCATGAGACCACTGGTCCAGAGTGGTGTGGCCCTTTGCCGAGGTCCCAGCCCTGGGTAAATCTTGGACACCAGCACCATGTTGAGAAGGACCCTGTGCAGGGGCTTGGGGCTGTTGTCACCTATGCAAAGGCATGGGTAAATATTTGTACAGAGCTTTGAAAAGTAGCAAGGCAGTTTCGTTAAATACTATTGATTAGGACAACAAAGGGCTTGCTTTGAAACTATTGATTCAGCACAGGAGAAATCTGCTGCACTGGAGTCTACCAAATAAGCCCATCTTAGCTGTCACACTCTCTACCTCTAGGCTGCAGTGGTCCTGCACATCTTGATGTGCACAGCAGGGTTTATCTACAAGACTAGTCTCAGCCCAACTTTTCCCCGTGTTCAGCAGGAATTTCGCTGTTGGCTATAATGAGAGCAAGGGCAGGTGAGCAGCAGCCTTCAGTGAATACACCTTGTGCCTCACTGGGCACCTAACCAGAGGTAAAAATGCCCTGTGCTTCCCATTCTGACCATGATCACATTGAAGCTGGCACAGCGGAAACGAGGGTCAGACAGCACAAACAGTAAAGTGGCGGATGTGTCACAAGGCAACAGAAACTGTCTTGGGACTGCTAGGCTTACCTTGCTCTGGACTTAATATCTGCTCCCATCATGGCAGTGTCATACATGCAGGGAAAGGCTGTATCATTAAGAGGGGAGAAGAGAGGAGCAGGTCAAGTTTCTGGCTTCTGTTCCAGGCTCTGCTACCATCTTACTGCTTTTTTGGACAAGTCATTTAACTTCTTCAAACCCCCTATTTAAAAAAAACCCGGAACAATAACAACAAGAAAAAACAACAACAACAAAACCAAACAAACCCCCAAGAAAAAAAAGTCTCACTAAGAACCGAACATACTAATGAGATCTTTGGCTGGAAGGACCTGGGCGGATATGAAAAACATAATGAGCAGTAGGGAGGGAAGAAACATCGCAGCTCTGTCTGAGTTTAAATTTCTTTTCAGGAACCACTTTTTTCCCCAGTGTTACAATCTACTTTCATGAAGGAGGTGCTATTTGATTTGCTTTCCAAGACATCTCTGTCTCAAGGGTAGAGAAGGGAGACAAAGACGTAGAAAAGAGGACAAATGTTGTTTTTCCTTGCCGCAGGATAGAACACCTTGGACTCAATGTTGTCCTTCAGCTCTTGGTTGGGGTTCCCCTGGAAATGGTGCATGGAGCTGCGAGGATCAGTTTTGTGTATGTTGCTGGAGTTGTGGCAGGTAGGTGACACCTCTGGATGCCCCAGATGGAGAAACATTTGAAAATGGTCTGTGCTGACTTTTGTGTAGGAGAAATGTTTTGTGACATTTGGGTGTAGGAGAAGAGCAGTTGCTGATCTTCTGTGTGTTGAAATTCTTTTGAAGGCTGGAAGTGGGAAATATGCTACAACTTGACATCTGTTTCTAACTAGCCACAGGCTCTGTGTCTAGGAGATCTGCTAAAAAGGCACCAACAACCTGTTAGTTTAAAATAGCCTTACTTTAGATCGTCTTTCTGAATGTGGAGGTCTTGCTGTCTTGTGTCTCATAAAGGCCCGGAAGAAAGGTGGCATCGCAGGCATCCCTGCATGAAGAGTCATTTTTTTCCCCAGGTCCTGTGCCAGTTCTTCCTCCATTTGTCCTGTGCTGTCTGCTTTCTACAGCATGAGTAAGCAAGAAGTGTTTGGAGGTTGTGAGCAGTGCAGAGGAATCTGGAAATTCATTTAATCGTGAAGCCATGGGGTTTGATTGATTTTTAGTTTGTGCTTTATGGCTTTTATTTGTTTGGCATTTCTAGCAGTTTGGAGGTGATGGAAGTTAGCTGACAATAGATCAACATCTAATCAAAACAGGAGGAGGGTGTGAAAACAACCAAGGGCTTCACAGTGGAACTTGGACAATGATTGACTGCCTTAGTTCAAGCTTTATGGTGAATTTTTGTTTCCAGGCATTTAGTTTTATTTTTTCCATAATGAGCAGATAAAGCCTTTGTAAAATGGGCTGCATTGGATACTAGTAAATTCTATATTCCAGTAGGGAGGCTGTGCAAAGAATAATTGGACTAGGACACAGGACTAGGCACGGTACGAACACCACGTTATTTACTGCAGAGAAAGGAGTTAGCAGACCAGCTCCACTGTCTCTTGCCTGTTACTTCAATAAGCACTAAAGTGGTCCCCAATCTACAACTTTCCAGACATTAGCTTTTCTATATAGATCCATCTACCACACCCCAGGGCTTCATTTATATATTTGTAAATACACATCGCACATCCGTGCCAGGTAAGCAAAGGAAGCAAGCGTTGAGTCTGCTGCAGTTGAGCCCAGACAAGTGCTCCGATTGCCGCTGCCTCTCGGATTCCTGTGGCCGTGGACTTGCTGACAGGGTCTGCAGGGCCAGGGGCAGGTTTTACTGGGCGTTGGGCCGGGCTTAGCACCCAGAGCTCTGGAGGCTGTAGTCACAGCCTGAGTGAAGCTCACTAGCCCACCCAGCACTATTGGTTCATTTCTGTTACACAAATGATCCCTTTTTTTTTTTTTTTCCTCAGGCAAGCTGCCACTTCCTCACAGGTTTACCTTTCACACCTTATGACCTATAAATTGTCAAAGTGCCAAATGGAAAGGGAAAACTTCCCTTCTTAGTGCAGGACTGAATTAAAAATATGACCAGACAGTCCCACACAGAAAGGCATTCCATTTTGCTGAAGTTGTTAGTCAATTATTAAACATGCTTTATTCTTTAACGTGTGCCAGGAGAGAGGCACACTTATGCTGAGGATCTGGCAATATAAAGATAACACAGCTCCTAACAACCAGGAATAAACAGTAAAATGTAGACGTGAGCCACAATGGCCACTCCCTACTTTTATGGGTTTATTTTTCATCATTAGTCTGACTGTACTAAGAAGACATGTTGAGACTGAGATCAAGAGACTGAAGGTATATGCTCAGTGCAATATCTGAGGACTTAACTGCAAGTTCTTATTACTCCTTTCTTAACTTCTCATTAACTTTTTCCTTAATGGCAGTGTTTAAGAGCTGGGAAGTCTCAGGGCCATACAGTGAAGGAGGGGGAGGTATCAGCAGAGTTGGCTGGTGGAACCTCAGCACTTTCTTGACCCTGAATCAGCTGAGCAATTAGCGAATAAGTTTGTTAGATTCTATACCACTGAGGACTCTCTTGAGATTTGCCATTGCGTCTTTTTCCCATTCCTGCTCATCGCAAAGATCTTCATTATCCCTGCCTTGTAGCACCAAGTCTGCCTTTGTCTCTTAAATTTCTGTTAAGGTTTGCAATGAAAGGAGCTTTGAGCAGATCCAAGCCTCCAACTGGGATAAGGAGAAGCAGTGTCTATGTTTGGATCCATTGTTATTAGTGGTGCCTTTATGTGCTTGACCTGTCATTTTGCTGTCTTGTGTTTACTGCCTCCAACCAGGTTATTTTTAGCTAGTTTTACTCTGAAGTTTTATAAGTAACAGGCTGTGCTTTGATCAGACACCTGTGCTAAGTTACAAATCCACAGTTCCTTCTTATTGTGCAAATATTTGTCTTGCCGGCATGGGAGCTACTTCTATTTTATCTTCAGGTAAGGAACAAGACACAGACATTTTTCTATCTCCTGTTTCCTTGTTATTTTAGTCAGTAAGTGTCTTTTTGCAGCACAGGTTTGACGATATGTTGCTGCCTTGCTTGGCCACTTTTAAAGTAGGTGCAAAAGAATCAATCGGTTGCTGCCTTGGCAGTACCACAGGACTGAGTTGGCTGCACAAGTCAATTGATTCCACCCTCCCTTCTCTTTATTTCTGTATTACCGACCTGCAGCAATTAGCACAAAACAGGCAGTGGCAGGGATGTAGGGTGGGAGAGAGTGTGTTTATTTGGCTGGCAATTGTCAAAACCCCTTGTTCTTTCTCCCAGGGTCCCTGGCAGTGTCAGTAGCCGATATGACAGCGCCTGTGGTGGGCTCCTCTGGAGGTGTGTATGCTCTTGTCTCCGCTCACTTGGCCAATATAGTCATGGTGAGTACCAGAATGACGGTCTAACCGCTTCGGAAGTGAGCCAGGTCTGGTGGGACTGGAAATAGTGCCTGACCCAGCTGTTGGTCATTCAGAGCTTGCCCCAGTTAAGTCTGCTCTCAGTGGAGTGGTCCTGGGATGGAAATGTTAGACTGCAATTGGTGGCTTGGTGCCCTGATGACTGGCGGCTTGCCAGGAGAAGCCAAAGAAGCTGGTAATCCAAGACTTACCAGTGTACTCCCGGCTATCAGCTCTCCTTGCGAGGGCTGGCAAATGCTTGGAAAAGAATGAGCTGATGGGCTCTGCAGAAGTTGCAGGCCTGCTGCTGTCTGCAGGTGTCATGTAATGTCGGTAGGTACTTAAGGAAATTTAGGATTTGGTGGATTTGCGTGCAGAACATCCCTTATCTCCACTCGTAAACCCCAGACTGAAGCTGAAGCCTGGACATATTAGTGATGCATCTTTTTGCCATTTCACCTAACGTAATACTTTGCAAAGGTCAGGAAGTACCAGCATCGTCATTCCTCTGAGACCTGGAAGCAGGAGCTCTTCCAAGGTCCTCAGCTAGGTGGTGGTAAAGCCCAGCCTGCCAGCCTGTGTGACTCCTACACTGACTGCTGGGAAAACGTGGCTTTGCTGAGGGAGGATTAGTGTGTGATGGTGCAGGGTTGCGTGTCTGCCCTGTGCCAGCAACGTCAGAGCAGAATAACCATGAAAATGATGGTAATGTGTCCTCTCCGGGGTTTGAGTGGGAAGATAATGCCCATCGGCTGGAGTAGAGACAGAAGGTCTGTTATATGGGTGCTGGAAAATGTGCACGTACGGTGGTATTTGTGTCAAGCCTAAAAGAAAACCTTCTATTTAATGCTTGTGTGCAGTGAAGGCAGCAGTCTCATATTTTCAGCGTGATTTGCATTCCCTGCCACCGGGCCAACAGAAGCAGGAGGAAGTTTCCTCTGTCTCACAGGGTGGTAGCGCAGACGCGGGATTTCTTCACACCGAGATTTGCAGGCTCAGAGGGGGACAATTTTGGTTTGCTTTAGAGGAAGAGGCTCTGCCAGAGGTGTGTGGAGACTCTTCTGCTGCCTCTTTTCTCATCTGAAATTACTTTTACTTCTTTTCCCATTCTGGTGTGGTGTGCTTGGTTTGTTTGTGCGGGTTTGTTTGTTTGGGTTTTTTTCCACCTTCTCTCTCTCTGCTCAGTATCTAGCTGAGATGGCCCCCCCTGCTGACAGACATGCTGGCTGGTTCCTGGTAAAGCAGAGTCTTGCACAGGTGCTTTGAGAGGAGGGACAGTTGCAGGGAGGGTCTCTTGAATCTTCTGTTCCCTTGTGCCTCCTGGTAACCAGCGGAAATGAGAACATTCCTGCTTGTAAAAATAAATATTCTTCGAATTAAATACATAAAATAACCAATGTGGGGAAGCAATAAAGCGTGTCACCCTAAGGAAAAGAGTGGGGAGAGGAATTCAAAACAGGTACATGGAAATGAAAACAAAAGGAAGCAGCACAGTATTTAATCAGCGTGAGTTCAGAGCCTTCCAACTGGATAAGGTGTCTCTGTGGAGAGAGAAATTAGTTCCTTATTTTGTAAAGATTGCATTTTTGCAGTCACAGAAGTGATTTACAGACAGATCCCACATAAAACTTGAATATATGTTAAATCTATTGCAGAATATTTCTTCAGCAAGCTGAAAAGTCACTGGGTGCCATTACAGTTAGGCTGAAGAGCTTACAAGCATTTTTTTTTTAAATTCCATCAGTGTGATGGGTAGAGAGTTTGTCACAAGAAGCCTGGCTAGCTTGGTATCTGATACTACTTTCAACAGGCAAAAACCCCTCTGAGTTCCCCAGAATGTGATCTCTTTATCTGCTTTGAAATTCTGTGCAAGTGGAAAAGGAGGGATTTAAACATTTCTCCCAGGATTTCTGACTATCATTCAGAGATTCTTATTCCACTATATTGATTAATGACCAAGCCTGAAGACAGAGGAGGCCAAATCCAGGCTTGCTTATGGCGCTGTTTCCTCAGTAAGCTTTTATTGAGGTCTTTATTAGTTGTGTGCGCTCTGGAAAAGATCTAAGTTACAGAATTTCAGGGAGCCTGAGGTACAGGCAGTAGCTCTGGAAAAGCGCCATAGGGCTTGAACACACTGAGAAAACTCCCTGACAGGTGACAGTGTTGGGCCTCCAAGTGAATCGTGACGTTAACCAGAGTGACGCTTGTGTTGAATGCTAGGTACTACTTAACATAATTTTACTTGATGTGGTCTAATACAACAAGGTTTTGCAGGGTAGGTAAATTCAAATATTTTAGAAGTCAGAATTTAAGGTGAAACATCATACTAACACATTAAAAATTAGTCTACCTGAAGAATGGAAAATGGTAAGGCCAGCCAAGGACCACGCCACACCAGCTGCATCTCAGGCAAGGAAAGTCAGACCACCAGGCAAAGAAGTCATGGACTGTCTATAATTTGGACATTTCTGCAATATATCCTTTGTGGTTATGTCCTCTGGGTTTGACAGAACTGTGTTTGGTGTGGTGACTAGAAACTTCACAGCCAGGTGGTAAAGGCAACGAAAGAGGTTTGTTGTTTCAAGGGATGGTTGTCCTTGATGCTCTTCCAGTGTAGATCTGAATGTAAAATCTCTCCAGATTTGTGTGCAGCATCACTTTGTTTTCCTTGTCTCTTTTCCAGAACTGGTCAGGAATGAAGTGCCAATTCAAACTGCTGCGGATGGCTGTGGCCTTGATCTGTAGTAAGTATTGTACAATACCTGGCACACATGCAATCCTGGTTTGTCCTTGTCATAAGAGTTCATGCTGATTCAGAGAGTTTTGACTTTGCAGCAGTTTTGGTAGGAGCTCGCAGCTGGACCTTCTGGCAACAGAAACCACATCACTCTCAAATGCAGATTTTGGCTTTCAGCAGAAGCGCTTTTAAGTGAGGATTTGTTGTTAGCCAGTGTCTGTAGCTTGTGGCATTTGTGAAGATCTGGGACTCAAACACCTCGTCTTTGAATTCACAAACAAACAATGGTTTCATAATGATAATACTTAGGTTTCCTAGAGCAATTCCTGTCTGGGACGGCAACAGTGTTATACACACACTGATAAATTATCTTTAGCCACATTCCTAAGGTGACATGCTAAGGGAAACTAGGCCATGTATTCATCACAGACAGTTGTCTTCAAAGTCTGTTTCTTTTTTTTTTTTAAATGGTTTTGTATGAATTTTGGAAGGTGAATATTCCCCCACCTATCTACATTCCCACGAACCCAGACCCCTTACCAGCCACTGGGGAGACCTCATGTCTGTGCTGCAACCCTTACATGGCCATGGCTTCCCTGTGCTCCCCATACGAGGCAGTTTCTCCCTCTCCATCTCTTCAGGCATGCAGCACTGCCTGCAAGATGGAGTTAAGAAGAGATAGACCTAGGCAATTAATTTCTTTTTCCTTCTTTGTTCCAGTGAGCTTTGAATTTGGAAGAGCCGTGTGGCTGCGATTCCACCCCTCCGCTTACCCACCATGCCCACATCCCAGCTTCATGGCTCACCTGGGAGGGGTGATGGTTGGAATCACCCTCGGTGTCATCATCCTGAGGAACTATGAGCAGAGACTCCAAGATCAGACTTTATGGTGGATCTTCCTTTCTATTTATGTCATTTTTGTCTTGTTTGCCATCTTCTGGAACATTTTTGCCTACAGCCTGTTGGATCTAAAGCTACCTCCCCCTCCTTGAAAACGTGGGACAGAAAACTCAAGAGCGGAAGTCATCTGCCAGCTATGTTAAATGAACGAAGATGGAGGATCTATTTTTATATTTTACTTAAGGGAGGATGATTCTTTTGAACACCAGTGTGTGCTGGAGGAGATGCTTAAAGATCTCATGAAAGAATGGGCTGATCAGTTTGTCCACAGAATTAGCAGGTACTGTAATACTGGCTGGCCTGGACCCTGTGGTTTCTCCACTGCCAGGGCTCCCCTGGGGCAGCTTGTACCTGGGCACTTATCACTTGGTTTGTTAGCACACGTAAATATTTTGTATGAGAAGTTCGTATTTTCCAGGTCAGTGCTGGAGTTATGGCCACTTGTTGAATGAATCTCCTCAATGTTACTGAACACTAAAAGGGAAGAAGAGCAGACGTTTACTAATTAGAGACTCACATGGTATTCACAAGACAGCTTGGGCTTGGTTTCTACAGACACATCTGACTGTTCAGCCATACCAGTGCCACAGTCTAATTACTTGAATGGTTCCTGAGATATTTTAGCCTACAGTGACACCTGTCTTGCACACCTTTCAAAGGAATCGGCAGAACTTGATCACCCAAGGCGATGGAGACTGGTCTTCAACTACAGGTCAAATGAAATTGCACTATAAACCTTGGGAACTCTTAGAGTGTTATGGGCACCCAGCCAGAGGTGACTTTTACTGTGCATGTTTCACTTGATTTTATTTTTTTTCCCCAGTCTGCTGTGACTAGAGGATGTGGCTGGGGTTTCTTTTGGGGGGGATGGAGAAAAGGAGGGCAGATGTTCAGTTGTGCTTTTATCAGCTGACAATCAGGTGCTGTTTCTCACTTTGTTTCTGGCCACGTTGATCTAACACCTGATCTGTAGCAAGCTCCTAGCAAGGATCTCAACTCTTCCAGCAGGTTCTTACTAGAAAAGGGGGACTAGGATCACCCATAGCAGCACAGGGTGGACACTATCTCGTCTTTACAGCCATACAGTCCATTCAAGGCCAAATCTGTCCACTGAAATACGTGGAGTTAAATCAGGTTGTATGTAGCACTGGTTTCCCACTGGGGCAGAAAGGGTCTCACAGTCTTACAGTGACCATTGTGAAACTGATAAAACTGGTTTTAAAGTGACTGCTGAATTTTGAGGATGCTTCTTCCTGAGGCAATGGACATTCAGGGGCTCCAAGCAACAGTAAGTTGCAATGATGCCTTTTTCTTTAACATGGGTCAAGCCCAGGTTTTAGCAATCTGTAACTGGTCTGTAGCACGGACCTGGGGACCAGACTGGAACACCTGTAGCACAAACAGTGCTCATAGGGACACTTTTCTGTAAGGTGCTTATGTTATTTTGCTTCTCGCTTGAGAGAGCTGTCAAACTATAGTCCAGGAACACGGATGCCCTCCTTTTCTCCCCCTTTTACACACCTTATTTGATGGCCTGGATAAAGCAGCTGTAGGAGTCTCTCTAGACTAGCTCCTTTCTTCCTTTTTTCTGTTTGCATACAGGTGCCCAGGCACCAGCCACCAGAGCCTTCCACAGCACATCTCATGGGCACCGTAGCAGTTTTGTTTGCTCTGTAGCAAAATGTCTCTGTATTGTGGGCTTTATTCTCTCAGCTGTGTAATCAGTGCTGCCAGATGATGCCACAGATTACTAGTAGGAGTCTGTCTTTCTGGAGTGGACATTCATAAGTGCTTATGAGCTGCCCCCTTCTTTGCCTCTTATGGGAAAAACCTCTCTGATCTGGAAGAGTGAAGTTCTGTTCCCACAGAATGCACTAGTAGAACTCCTGTTGCCTCGGGGAAAGGGAGTGGGGACAAAATAAGTGTTTCTACAGTCTGGAATAAGCCTCACCTGCAAAATAAACAATTTTTGCCACCTTTGTATACAGGAATGGGACCTCTAAGGGCAACTGCTGTTCTGTGTGGCTGGTACATTGCTCGTGCACCCTCAGATCAAGGGACAAGAGGAAGAGACCAGAGTCAGAGCTCTGTTCATTTTGGAGAAGGGGATTGGATCCCTGTGCCATTTTACCTCTGTGGTTTGGGTCCAGATCTAAGCAGTCATGAGAGTTTACACACATCGTTTCAGGTGCCAGCCCAGTGAGTTTCGTAGCAGTGGAGATCGTCTCCCTGGGGAGCAGCAGGAGAGCAGGGAGCTAGGAGGACACTGACAGACGCATGGTTAGCGTGTAAGGAAGACATTCCTTTCCTCACGTATTTCTAAGCCTTTCTGATTACAGATGCCTTTAATTAGAGGTGAGCAGAAATGGGAGTTCCCCTAGAAGTTTTAGGAAAACTTTAAAATTTAAATCGCAGCAAAACACAGATTACTTTGCCTATAATCTACCAGAGTACATTATGCACTGATCAATTTTAACTTTTGGTTTCTCAACTGAAAGCTACTTAATGCCCACCAGTTTCTCCCCAGGAAAGGTTTCTGTGCCTGCCAGTGATGTGCTCCGGGGTGAAGCAGCACGCTACAAGTTCAAGAGCCACCAGTTTCTTTGTCAGTCTGACCCTGGCCAACATATTTTTGCCTCTGCTCAGGTGTGGGAGGGAGCTGATCAGAGTAAGCCAGGCACCCTTCGGTCCTGTATCCATAGGTGAACATAGTTTACGTGAACTGATTGGAAACAGGTCTGAGGCTGAGCTTATGACTTGTTCTTTTAAACTGTTGTTCATCTCTCCATCTTCTATTCTGTCTCCCCATACTGCATCTGAACAAGTCTACAAGCAACCCTGGGGATCAGAAAGGCCAGATTTTAAAGCAGTACGAAATTTGTTGTGGGTGACTAAATTAAACCCTCTCACATTCCTGCTCATCAGAGCTGAAATCTCTCCCCATACATAGAGTGGGTTGTACATGGAGCCTGTTGTCTTCTAAGAATATATCAGCTCATGGAGTCAGGAGCAGCACAAAGTGCTTAAACTTTTGTAGCTATTTTTTTTTAATCACTAAAATTACACTGTGAAACTTATGTTTTTACAGAGTATTAGGAAATCTAGTTATGTTGTTTTCTAACACACCCAGGAATGCCACAATGCTGCAGCACCAGAGAGCTAATAGCAACCAGACTTTCCTTTTACCTCCAGATGTCCTTGAAGCTGCTGGCTTGTGTCAGAGTTGTAATATTTTCCATCCTGCTCATTTGTGGTTCCAGCTTGTCACAGCAGCATATTCCTGAAGTAGCCATCCACTGAGGGACCGGTTTTGGTGACTGTTCTGGTTTTATTTCAGCTGCTGCCAGGATGTCCCGTCAGTCGGATAAAATGTGAATGTATTGAACCTTACGGATGTGCAGCGCTAGAGCAAAAGGCAAGGACTGTTCCCAATGTACAGGTTTGAACAGTGCATGTTAGAGGGAGTTATTTTCGGCTTTTGTCCTCAAGTGAGGACACAACACCAGGACTTCCCATTTAGTATGTATATTGTAGCACTGGTCCAGAGAGGATGGGTGTAGGGAGCAGTGCCGCAGACTGGAGAGCCCGGGGTGCTGGTTGCGGAGCTCCTTCAGGGACACCTGCTGGCAGCAGCCGCTGACAGCGAGAGCTGGTTATAAAGGAAAACAGTGCATTGTGCAGCTCTCTAAAGAAAGAATCACACATAAGACAAACCCCAAGATTGTTTAAAGGTAAATGTGTTTTTAATGTTGCCATTAATCATTGGCTTTTAATTGGAAAAAGCTTCCTAATGAGGTATTTCTGAAATGCCAGTAGTAGTGCAGAAAACTTGTGTTTCAGAGTACTTTACAATGCAGAGCACAAAATATTCCCCAGGCCTAATTTAAGTAGCAAAAGTACCTTAATTTCCAGTGAGCTTAATAGATATGTTAGTCACCGTCTCCTGACTCCCCCACAGTGTCTGTCTAGTTTGCAAATAAGCTAGATTTATGCAGCTTTTCCTTTGCTTACACTGCTAATGCTAACAACACATCCAAGTGTTAAATACAAAGCACTAAACAATGTAATTTTCTGCCTTAAAATACTGAACAAATGATACTTTCCCGTTAAGGGCTAGTAAAACAGAATTATATTTGCAAGGTAAGACGCTATGGTGTATTTCCAAATATTTTTGTATCGTGTACATTCTGTATATTTTTGTTGTAACAATATTATTTGAGCACAGAATCCATTAATTTTTTTTTCTTTTTAAATAAAATTGAGCAGGTCTGCATCATGTTTTTTTGAGTGGCACTGCTTTACTCAAGAATAAAAGTCTGAAGGAAAACATTGTTACTTTGCAGAGCTCCTGCAAATGAGAGAATAAAGGGTTTGTTTTCTTTCAAACTACTTTTCTTTTCTGACCTGTCCATGTTACCTCTGCTGTCTGCATGATGCTTGCAGACTCCTGCATGTTACACTAGCAGCAGCGAATAAAGGGTTTTCAACAGGACAACACTAATTTGTAATTTAATGTAACACACTATTAATGTGTTTTATTGTAAACCTTATTACAGGCTCAACACAGGAAAGCATTCAGCTTTTGTCATCGCGGGGTACAGCACTGGCAGAACAAACAAACCAAACCGTGTTAGTAAGACTGTCAGTGTTTCAGGAAAAGCTGTTCTGTGCCCTGTCAGGCACTCAAACATCCTCTGCTACTGCTCCAAAAATAAAAAGCAACAGGGAGCTCTGCTTGTATGGGGTTTGCAGAACAGTCCTCGTTTATGTGGTCACTCAGAGGCCTCAGGAGTTTTGACTTCAGCTGTAGCCAAAGATTTTCTTCAAGTATTCTGCTGCCTAAATGTCCTATGATGTGGGTAAGAATTCATGTTTTCAAGTCTGGATAATTAACTTGTGAACTTAGTTTACTTCAATTTATGAAGAAGTTTCTATTAATTTAAAGGTAATATTTAATCTGTAAAATTTCAGGTTTATTTCACTATGATCGAAAAACATACGATTATTTACAGTTACGCAAAATGGGTTTAAGAACATACAAAGGTGGTCTTGATCACAATGCAAATACAAACTCATTCCTAAAACTCTGTTCAGTTTTAAGGTAGTTGTTTCATACTAATTAACAGGCTTTTTATCTAGTACCAGAAGAACAAACTGAAAGGAGACTGTGAAAACTAGCTACAGACTTGTTACCTATGTTCTCTTAAATATTATTAATTCATTTGCTATGATTTATCCATGTTTGTGCTTTTTTTATACATTAAAACAAAAGTAACCATATCTTAGTGATTAGACATGATAATTTTAAAGATATTTAAAATATTTAAAACACTGAAATGCTTGCCAGGTAAGAGTTGGTTTTGGTTGGGTTTTTTTGTGCAATGACTGTAAAACCCAAATGTCAATACTTCCTCAGAAAAGGAGCGAGTCATTCGGAGAATCTGGTAAGCACTGACAACTACGCAGAAGTTTGTATGATCTGATGTTCACATATTAAAAAAAGTCATACTGCTTTCTCCAAAAAAAGAAAAAAGTCAGATGAAACTGCAACTTAGTTTTAACTTAGGTAATACTTTTTAAATTAAAATGCCTGCAATAGTGTAACCAAGCTGCACAGAAGAAATTAATGATTTATACAATACCCTCAAACAAGTACAGAATAATTAAGATAATTTTAAGCCACTGATGTTTCTCTCATGAATTCCTCAAGGACGGTCACTACGTTTCTGGCTTCTGGCATTTCTGCATGTTCTACTTTAACAATCTTCAGAAGGATGTCTCCACTGCCGCAGTTCTTCAGAAACATGTAACACTTGAACAAGGCGTAGTGGTTCATTTCAGCCTGGCGGATAAACCTCTTCAGGTTGTTAATGTCCTGTATAGCCTGGGAAAAGAGTAAGAGAGTTTTCTCATCCTTCTACATGGAAAGAAAATATCTTATCACGTGGAAAAGCGAAGGAAGAATAGCAAAGAAGCAAAAGCATTTCCAATAGGAATTTTATGTTACTAGTCAAGAGTAACTAAGAATTGAGAACTGTCTTTGATGCGTGTTACCACTGTTATTGTAATGATGCAGAATATGGGGACAGCACAACCTGATAATGCCCAAACTTCTATCAAGAGTTCTCCTCATCTATTATGAGAGATCACCTAAGAAGTGCTAAGTACTGAATCCATGTTACCCAGTTACATGATATTGTGTGTGCACAGCTCAAATTAACAGTATTTTAAGGAAAAAAAAAAAAAGTGGGTTTTATTTTCAATGTGAGAAAATGCCTTTGGAGTACTCACTGAAGAAACTTTCACACTACTTTACATTCTGGTCTTGTCAACTACAGTAAGGCGCTCCTCAAATTAAACTTCAGAGTTTATCAGTTAATGAGGCACAGACACTGTAAGTAACCTAAAACTTTGCTGCAAAAAAAGTATTTGCTCCCAACTGAGGGTGATGTCATCTCTAAGTCTTTAATGTATATGAACAGGTACCTTCAATTTAAAGTTTTCCAAAATTTGCCGGAAGAGAAACGGATTTCCACCTTCAGCACCGTTCACAAAAGCATGCATCCAGTCCTCGCAGAATCTGTTGCTTCCTGTTACGTGTTCAGGAACACAAAGAGATAAAGTAAATGAGCTTAACATAAACATACAGCTGCATTCACCTGGTTTAATCACTCTCACATAACAACTGAAAATAATACACCTATCCCAAACTATCTCTAATGTCCACAACTCTCGGCAGCGAAGGGAGACAAGTGGGTAACATGAAGAAGAATTCCCAGCTGTAATCTCACCTGCGTTATGCAACTGAGGCTGAGGTCCAGCGCAGTCTATAGCGATTGACTTGTGCTGCTCCTCGGTCATGGCGATACACAAGGACGTCATTGTTCCCTCCTGAACAAGCCCTTGGAGGCTGGCGGCTGCCAGAAACCTGAGACAAAAGCTCTTGTGAAGGCTTTGCTCCTTCACAGCTCCCGAGCAGCAAGAACAGGAGGGTACCATACACAAAAGCCAACTTACAGGTTCCTCGGACTCAAAGTATCTTTACCTGCTAATGTCTTTTTCTGTTCTTTCATCTGCATTTTTTACTTCCACAGGAGTGTAACTCAAAGCCTTAAAGCAAACAAACAAACAAAGAAAAAATTTAGATACAACTTGGATAGTACTTCTGTTTCTATATGGCAGTTACTAGCAATAAATACATGATGTGGTACTTTTAAAATTGTTCTTTTCAGAGAAAGAGTAGAGCTAAGGGAATACTGCATATTCTAGTCGTTGCAGCTGGTTTTGCATTCAGAAGAAATACAGCAGTTACACTCTATTAGCTATTCCATCCAAATTCTCCTCAAAATCAGGGACTAGAGCAAGGATTAATTCCTGTTTCCAGTGAATTACATGAGGCATATACACAATACAACATCCCTTTTGGTTCAGGGGAATTATAGCAGGGACAGCTTCCTCATGCTGTTTCTCATTTTCTCAACTTGGACACTACAAGGTAATTGAAAATGAGTTAACTCTGAAAATTGATAGAAGAAATTGCTATGTGCTTCCTTAGCAATAAAGCACGGGAAAAGTACTTGCCCTGAATTAAAAAAAGAAGGAAAAAGGTGTTCCTTATTTGTTCCTGTCTGGGAAAGCAAATGCAAGAAACATTTATAAACATGCTGCAGTCACTGAGATTCCTTCTGAACCGTTTTTAGTTATCCAGTTTGAAGTACACTTACAGCATGTAACAAAAAGGCGAGTTTCTCCTGGAAGAGCTGTACTACCCTCTGAATAGGGCAGATGGCATTCTCAAACCAGCTGCTCAAGTGGGGCTTCACAGACATCTCCAAGGTTTTTTGCTGTAACAAGTTGAAACATCAAAACTCCAACTACAAATTAGATTTCTACACAAATAGAAGCCTATTAATAATCTATTCAACCTAAGACGTCAGAACATTCTTAATTTCAAACCACAGTACACTAAAATAATTAGTTTGACATTTAAAGCCACACTATCAGCAATGAAGGCCTTTGCATTTTAAGAAATAGACAAAACTGTAATATTATGGTATATACTGAGCAAAGACCATTTTCACCACTTAAAAAAAAAAAAAACCTTAGGCCTTACCTCCAAATCAAGGTTTATCTTCAGACTTTGAATGTATTTGTCCAACTCAAGTCTGAACGTATCTTCTTAAGGAAAATAAGATGCATCAGTTAAGACCTGCATTTTTCCCTTTCAGTATACAGCTGTTATTGACATTTTCATTACTGGAAGGTGTGTACAAACGTGCTAATTTCAAGTAGGAAACAGACAACATGAAAACCTAACTTTTACATCATCTCCTTCTCCACAAAGAAAAGAAGGTTAAAGGTAAGGATATAGTTCCAGACCTTTCTCTGAGCCACCTAAGAAACAAACCACATATTCTGGAGCATTGATGTCTGATTCCAGTGTTGCCATTTCTAGAAGATTTTCTTGTTGGAAACGACAGTAATAACAACCAACTTTATGTTCTGGTATGCTATGCAGAAAAAAAAACATCATTACATATATATCACAATAAATAAGTGCAAAAAGCCGACATGCATTATTTCCATAAAAGAATTTCACCCGCTAGCACTGGTGCCTCCTCTGTGGTCACATATAGAGCTCTTTTTCCTCTGTGGTGCAACCAGAGTAGTTTAAAAGGAAATAGTCACAAATACATGTAGTATTTAAGTATTGAAACAGTAAATAATTCACTACAATATTTTTCTCAACTCTACCTAGAAAAAGAGGAAAGTGCCTTTGCATAAAGCTGTTATTAACAGCAGCGATGGACTCAGAACATGGAATCAGGATTAAACCTAAGTGCAGTACCAGTAGATGGCAAGATATGCAATGCTGCCAATGTTTCTTACAGTTTCTCATTCACAAAAAATTTTTAAAATTTACCTTAGCCCCACTGACACTACATTCCCCATTCCTTCAAACAGGGCTCCTTTAGTAAGACGCTTAGCGAGAAAACTGCGCAATTCAGTCTCTGCTTCAACTGGTAAGTTAGTGTCCAGCAAGGAGAGGCTTTGAAAAACAAGAAGAAATTGTTAGCAAAAGCAAATGTTATTGATTTGTTTCTCTGAACAAGTGCAGAACCTCCTGCTTCTAGAAGGGGGACCACTCACCTCTCTGCTTTACAGCCACCCTGCTCTGGGACTTCTGACCCATCGGAAACACATTCAGTGGTTTGCCCACTAGCCCAGAGCTCTGGAGTTGTGGTGTCAGCTGATGCTGAACTCAGTGTCGATGAACAAGTCAGTGCCCCTCTTTGTTCTGTGTTTCCCTAGTTGTAATACCGAGCAACAGCTCCGTTACAGAGCTTGTGGAGAGATGTGAGGTCCACTTAAAATCTTTTAATAAATTTTTATTATCTACATAGAATCATTTCGGTTGGAAGAGACCCTCAGGATCACCGAGTCCAACCATAACCTAACTCTAGCAGTAACCCATGTCCCTGAGAACCTCATCTAAACACCTTTTAAACCCGTCCAGGGATGGTGACTCCACCACTGCCCTGGGCAGCCTGTTCCAACGCCTGAGAACCCTTTCTGAGAAGAATTTTTTCCCCTGGTGCAACTTGAGGCCATTTCCTCTCATCCTGTCACTTGCTACTTGGGAGAGGAGACCAAGCCCCTCCACGCTCCAACCTCCTTGCAGGTAGCTACAGACAGCGACAAGGTCTCCCCTCAGCCTCCCTTTTCTCCAGGCTAAACAGCCCTAGGTCAATACAGAAATACTGAGTCTTAGATAGCAAAGAAAATGGGATTCAAACTCCAAGATGACACTTTAATACACTATCTGAGCTCTGTAGTTGCGTCCATTCTGTAGGTACTCCAAAAAAGCACCCAGGGGATTTCAGCATGCTTCCACAGAGCTTTCTGCTTTGGGGAATACCTGCTTACCATCCACCTAACAGCAACACCGCACAGACTTCAAAGTGGGCTGTCGCAGGCGGTTTTCCTGTTCTGTGCGCGGTTTTACCTGAAGTCCTCGCCGGCCGGGGTCTCCGCCGCGCTGCCATCGCCGGGGGCCGCTCCGTGCCCGGAGGGTCTGCAAACCAACCCGCCCTTAGCTGATCGTACAGCGCTCACACGCAGCACGGGGACAAGCGGCTGCAGCGGGGAAAGGTACGGCCTGAGCGGGGTTTAAAGCAGGAGCGGGGAATCGAGACATTATGGGAGAAAAACAAAACCTATTCGGGCGGGGAGGGGGGGAAATAAAGCGAATTCAAGCAGCCGGGAACTGACAAGGCCTGGAAAAGCGCCGCCCTCACCTGCAGTAGCCGTACAGGCTGTGGTAGGTGCTGCCGTGCCGCTCCGGCCGCCGCTCCTCGCCCGCAGCGCCGCCCTCCTCGCTGCTCTCCGGCTCCCGCTCCTCGCCGTCCGGCAGCATCGCGGCCCCGCCGCTGCGCTCGCTGCTCCCGCCCCGCGGGCCGGGCCGGGCCGGGCCGGGCAGGGCGGCGGGAGGGCGGGCACAGCGCGGGCTGCGCTCCGCGCGTCCCCCGGCGCAGGGCTGTGACCGCGGCCGGTGCCGGTGCCCGCGCAGCACGGGGCGGCGGGCGGGGGCTCAGTGCGAGGCGGCCGTGCCGGGCGTGACCCGCTCCAGGGGCAGCGGGCCGTGCGTTCGGCCGGCGGGAGCTGCACCGGGCAGCGCCGCCGCGGCTCCGCCTGCAGCCCTGCTGATTTACTGATGCAGGCGCTGCAGCGCCGCTGTCGGCACAGATAACCCTCCGGAGGCTGCTCGCGGGTGGCGGGACCTGCTCAGATCACATTCGACAGGATTAGCCGTGCGTTTTTGAAAAGCTTACTGTGATTCTGGTTTTTTTTTTTATTATTAGAACAGCGCATTTGTCAGCCCAGCCCCGCGGCTGTGCCAGCCCCCGCGGGCCGCGCAGCAGCTTCTCACAGGAAAACGCTCAACACATTCCTGTCAGTTTTAGTGTTCCCAGCCAGCGCCAGCTGCACGGACACAGGGAACCACCACCAAGCCACCGCGTAGGGCAGCCTGTATCAGAGCTACCGGCTTCTTGCCCAGCCTGATTTCGTAGGGAGAAAAACAGTTTCTCCACATCACACGAAAAAACAACCACGTCCCTCAACAGCCCCACGACGCCGACCGGCACAAAATGGCGGCCGGGCGCCGCCGCGGGGCAGGACGGGACAGCCCCAGAGCCCGTCACGTGGGCAGCCCTGTCCCTTCCCGCCGCGCCGCGGTGCAGGCTGGGAGCTGGGAGGCGGCAGCGCCAGGAGGGCCCGTGGCGGCCATTTTGTGTCGCTCGCCTCTGTGGGGCTGGTGCGGGGGTTGCGGTTCAGGGGGGAAGAGCTCGGCCGTCTCCTTTCTGCGTAGGTCGGGGGCGCCGCCGCCGCCGCCGCCATGGGCCGTAAGAAGAAGAAGCAGCTGAAGCCTTGGTGCTGGTATCCTTCTGTGTGGGACGGCGCGGGTACGGGGAGCTGGGTGGGGGAGGGCAGCGGCCTGGCCCGGTCGTGTCTGTGCCCCGTCCTGTCGCATTCTCCGCCCAGCTCCTTTCTCCCGGGACGGGGCTCTTCCCTTCTCGCCACCCCCGTTACAGCTGGGCTCCGTGCTTGGCGCGGCCCCGTTTTTGTGCTCCTCAGCGCGGGGATGGGGCCTGGCGCCTGCCCTTCCCAGCTTCTCCTTCCCGCCCCCCCGCCGCGGCCTGGTCCGCCCGCTCCCTCGGCCTCGGCCTCGCTCCGCGCCGGGAGCTTCCCCGGCTGGTCCCAGCGCACCCGTGGGCAGGCCCGGCGGGATTGCCGGGGTCGTGGGGAGCATGGAGCACGGTTTTTATCCCACAGGGAAGGATGTTAACGGAAGAAAATCCCTCTGATGAATACAGTTATTCAAGAGGAAGTGAGGTGGATGTGATTAAAACAGACTTCACAAACTTTTTTTTTTTTCCTCTTGGCTGGGCGTGGGGGGGCGCCTTCAAATTTGTAATTACTACCTCAAAGTCACGTATAATTTCGCAGTATCCGGAAATAACGGTGGCTTTTTTTACGATCACTTCTTTACAATATGCTTTTTGTTGGGAGATGATTACAGATTTACCTTTTTGCTCTCTAAGATGTTTCTGCCCGATATAAAATTGTTTAAGAAAGGATTTTATAAGCTTCTCTGAGATATTTTACCGCTTTCCGTTGGAAGGCATCTGTGCTTCTGTTTTAAGTATTAATATATTTCAAGTTATGGTGGACGTGAGGGACACGTATTAAAAAGGAACAGCGAATAAATAACGTGTATGTCTCGCTTAAGAAGATACATGTGGAGCGGTTGCTGAAATACTAATGCTGACCTGCAGCAAGGAGATTGCAGTTTGTCTTTTCTGTCACATAGATGTCCAGAAAGTTCTTTGCTTAAAGTGCTTCTGTTGAAAACCAGCATTCTTTACTGACTGCAGTGAATTATGCAGTGTCATAAGAATTGATAGCTGGATAACTGAAGAAGGAAAGGAATTTTTTACTAAAACCTTTCTCTTTCATAGATGTTAGCTCCGGATACTTGTTAAATAGGCACTTCTAAGTGTTCAGCATCACTTCCCTTTTGTGGATTTCAAGTCTGTTTCTCCTTTAATGTGTCAGCAACATTACTTTAATCTAAATATCTGCAGAGAAGGAATGAGTGCACTTAGAAAAAAGTGGACTTGAAACACGTGTGTAAAAGAATACGGAATCAAATGATGATTCTGATTGCGGACGCACATCGTGCTGGTTTTGTACCTGTCTGAAGAGGGAACTGCTGGGTGGTCTGAGGGGGAGGAGGTTTGGGTTCAGACACCCATGAAGTATTTGTCATGATTTGAATGCTCAGAGATGATGCTTGTGTTTTTGTTTGTTTCAGGGAAAATCACGATGCTAATTGTGTTATATAGAGGGTCGCTTTGGGGTTTAAATGTTTCCTTAACAGTCTTCAATAGGTATTGTAACAGGGATTTTGATGATGAAAAAATCCTTATACAGCATCAAAAAGCAAAGCACTTTAAATGCCATATATGTCATAAGAAACTGTATACAGGACCTGGCTTAGCTATACATTGCATGCAGGTAAGAAGTTTTAGACTTATATAAGCTTTTCTTAACAGTATCTAAAATTGGAATTAATAGTGAATTTTAAAAGGTGGGGGGTTCGGTGCTGCTTAAAAACCGATGAGAAAAAGCAATGATGTGTTTCTGTAACAGGAGTCCTGCTGTGTCGGTAGTCTTGTGCAAAGTATGTAGTAGAGATCTCTGCCAGTCAGTTTGGGGTGTGGGAGGAGTGAGGGACTTGTTTTGGTACTCAGAAGGCAAGTTTATTTAAACTGATTTTAGATGCTCATAGTAGTTAACAGTGATTAGGGAGTACATATCAAGAAAATGCTTGGCCAGAGAAATTCTTCCCATTAAGGATGTTCATTTTCTATCTTGAAACTGGCTGAAGAACATGCAGAATCTAACTTGAATTGTATGCAGGAGGATTTTTTTTTTTTCTCTTTAGGTACATAAAGAAACAATAGATGCTGTTCCAAATGCTATTCCTGGAAGAACAGACATTGAACTGGAAATCTATGGCATGGAGGGCATTCCGGAAAAAGACATGGAGGAGCGGAGGAGGTTACTTGAACAAAAAACTCAGGGTAAAGTGTGATCTAGCTGGTTATCAGTTATTTCCCAAGCCTGTTTCTTACTGATACTCAGAAGAGGGAGGGTTGGGTTTGATGCATTCTCTAACTGCAGCGCTACACATCTGCCAGTCCTGTAGAAGGTTGAGAGAGATTTTTCTTTTCCTGTTCAGAGGTAGCTGTGTGCCGGTGCAGCTATAACAGTTACCCGGTGAATATGGGGATGGTGATTTTATTTTTGAGGGTGAGGGGGAGAAAGACCAGGGGTGATACAAGCCTGATGGTGCCCGAATACTAGATTTCTATGCTGTTTAAGTGTACCTTTGTTTGAACTGCTTGGGTTTATTTTGGATAGCATGAGACTGACATGAAGGGAGCCCCCCATTTATGTTGCGGGTCATTACAACGCGAGTCACTTTCCTTCCCTTTATTGTTTGTATATATAGGTGGGCTCAGGTAGTTTTTATTCTTTGTAATTCTATGAATTTTTGAACACACTGATAAGATTTTAATGTTGTTCTTTGTTCTAGCTAGAGTACCCCAGATAAAATGAATTTCATAGAATATAATTTGTCTTCAGTGTGACTATATACATTGTATTCCCCAGCAGAGAGCCAGAAAAAGAAACAACAAGATGATTCTGATGAGTATGAAGATGATGAATCTGCAGCTTCAACTTCATTTCAGCCCCAGCAGGTTCAGCCCCAGCAGGGGTACATTCCCCCCATGGCACAGCCGGGTTTGCCTCCCGTGCCAGGTGCACCAGGGATGCCTCCAGGTAAGAAACGCAAGTTGCTGCTTGTGTGCTGGAATAATCATCTGCCCTGTCTAACACTGGGTGTTAGAGGTCACAAAATAGTTTTGTGAGGCGCACATAACCAGTTTCTTCATTTTCTTCCCCCATTCTGTATGTGTGCGCACGCGTCTTCCTTTGTGAAGTAGATTAAGGTAGTTAATGCTTGAACCTAGGTTTAACAAACATGTTAGGACAGATTAGTGCTTTAAACATAAGTCTACCAATTATATTTTTGGTGGTATTTTGTAACTGGATTTTGAAAACAGGAAAGAAAGGCTGCCGTGTATCTAGAGACTACTAGCATAGAGCAGGCAGTTTATACACAGGCCGCAAGTGTATTGAGGAGAGAATTTTGATCAGTGACAGCAAAAACTGGTCTCATTATATTTTCTGTAATGATAATGTTCTTTGGAGACTGTTGAGAAAATATACAGAGTCTTGCAGGACCGAGAACAATGGATATAAGATTTGCAAATAATATTTGATATTGCATTGTTTGTAAGCAGTGTTATTTCAAAAAACAATCTTTCAGAGCTTCCTGTAAAGCAGTCATCCAGTCTGAATTTATTAGATGAGATTTGTTAGCGACTGTATGTTGTTGGAGTTGTTTAAAGTTTATTTTTCTTTTAAGGTATACCACCATTAATGGCAGGTGTTCCGCCTATGATGCCTGGAATGCCTCCAGTTATGCCTGGAATGCCACCTGGGTGAGTAGCAAGAAAGATTTAATACTACATGTTCATACTGTGCACTTTAAACTGTCACAGAAAAAGAAAAACTAATTAGAAAAATGTATGTTGGAACCTGTGAACTTTGTTACCTTGATTTTAAGACTAACCGAATAACTGGATGGCTGTAAACCAACATTAAAAATATGGCCAAACTGTCAGCTCATGTATAAATTATGTTGCCTTTCTCTTTATTGAGTAGTATAATAATTTAAAGTTCTGTGTTGGTTTAGAGCCTTCTGTGAACCACTGTTCCTTTGTGTATTGCACATACATTGTGCACCTGGTTATCAGTCACCAAACCAACAGGAAAAAAAATACTGGATGGTTTACTTTTTTGTTGTATTTTGGGCAAAAGTAAAATGTTGGTTTTTAGGCTTGGTTGGGGTTGACACCGTATCTACCTTTTCACAGTGTGTTTGGAAAATCACAGTTAGATTTTTGATTTTGTCATAAATTTTCACAGATTACATCAACAGAGAAAATACATGCAGTCATTTTGTGGTGGAAACATGTAAGCATCTCGTTAATGTAATTCTAGGTACATTCATTGTCATTTTATGTCATGTTTTTGATAAGCTTGAAATTGTCTTACTGAAAACCTCTGAATATTGCCTAAGAATGTGGGGGAAGTGTCTAGTTAGGTTTTGTTATTGTGTAATATCTGAAGTTTTTATGCTTTCTCTAAATGAATACTACAAAACTATGTTATGAGAAATGCATTCTACGAAATATTAACAAAATAGACCCTTAGGGACTTAAAACCTCTCTTGAACCAGCAATCCTTTACACTCCAGGAACTTTGCTCCTCAATTTTAAACTTCACTGAGGTGAAAGTGTGGGGGTTTGTTTGTTTGTTTCTGAGACATAAATGTTGTTTCAAAATCATGTCATAGTTGAATATCTTGTGGGTGTTCATCATGACTGTACTTTTTCTGGGTGGAAACTGAACAGTATTTTATCAGACTTGATGGTGCTTAGTCCTCCTTAAATGCTTTGTTAACTTCAGCTGAATGTAGTGTCATCTAGGAAAAGACACAAGTTTAATCTAAAATTCTGCTTACTTAACCTGATGATATTTTGTTTAAAAAAAGAGCAAAGAAGAATTAGGACCTAGGAAGCAACTTTTGTTTTAATGTGACACTAGTTCTAGGACTATCCCTGCAGTTTCTCAGAAAGTCATCTTTCTGGTGGCAGCAGGCAGTGAGCATCAGCACTTTTTTTGGGTCTAACAGTTATCAGAATGGGTGGCAAGACTGACTTTTGCCTTCTCCAACCATTAACTCAAAAAGCGGGCGATGGTACTGTGTTCCCAGTCATTACTGGTTCTGCATTGGTTGGTCTTTTTGAAGCAGTGGTAGACAAGTCAGGAAGAAAAACAAGAGTAGCAGTTTGCTTTGCAGAATGAGTGCTTGCCTGTTCATGATGATTTGGTTTAACTGTGAAACAGCAATGGCGAAGGTGTCTTGACTTTGTCATACGAATAGAAACTGCTTCTTCGTGGGGGTTTGGAGTGTACTTGTTTGCTACATATCTCTTTATCTTGCTAAGTAAAGCATTTCTTTGTTTTGCTTCCCTAATCCAGCTTCGAGAATCTGGGGAGCGGGGGGGAAAGGAAACTTAAGCTACACTTGGTTTGTTCTCTGTAAAAGACTTGTGTATATTAATCTCAGATAATACAGATAATTTTTTTATGGAGTTGCAGCCCTGCTCAGGAGGAATTTGCTTATATTAAGGATTGTATGTATGGTTTAGATGGGGAACATGTATTAATTTGTAATGTGGTTTAGGAGATAAGGATAAGTCATTTAGATGCCACCTTTCTGTTAGGAAATACAGACCATTTTTTTTTCTTCAGTTATCAGTTGCAGGAAAACAAAAACACCAACAAACCAAAAACCCTGTTTTTACTACGAAGCAAAAGTGTGCCCTAATTAGGACTTCTAATTTAAAAAAATATATATATAATCCCCTTTTCTATCCTTAGTGTAGGGAATATTTAATGTAATTGAAACTCCAGAAGCTCTCTTATCCTGTGGTCTCAACTCTGCTTTTATCAGTTTTTTGTGGATAGTTTTACAGATTTGTATTGTCAGCCATTCATTAGAGTAAGGAGAATATGTTAAAATAATATGAGGGTGCTATAACCACAAATAGACTCGTGGTGTCAGGAAGGAGTAATAGCAGATGTACAGCGATTTTAATGTGATGGGAGTTAGCTGTTTTTCCTACGTCCAAATTTTCTGAGTGTACTAAGATCAAGTTCTTGGAACACTGCTGAAACTAGTAGGCTGAAACAGATTTCAAGGGAGACACCAGTTCTGGAAATCTGCTAATAGTGGAAGAGGAAGTTTGAGGAATTATGGAGAAACATTTCTAACTGTGGAGTCAGCTGGTTTTGAGTTGCCTCTGAGAGCTTCTTGAAATTACTTACCATAATATTTTATCTAATACAGGTATGTGCCAGTTGTTTTAACAGTTTCTCATGAGTGTTCATACCAGTGCTCGTTTTCTGTTTAATAGGATGATGCCGATGGGTGGAATGATGCCTCCTGGGCCAGGAATACCGCCTCTTATGCCTGGCATGCCACCAGGTAGGTCAGGGTTGTCAAACTCATATATAGTGAGAGCTGCATTATGTTTCTTTCCACTTAGAGTTAGGATTTATATAAAGAATATACAGACTTATGCCACCACCTTGGTGTGGATTGATTGCTACAGAAGCCACTCTTGTGCACAGGTGAAGGGGTTGATTTATGGCTTTTCATTGTAAATAATGGTGTTTGATACCATTGTGAAGGTAAAAAGTAGGATATAGTTTTCTCATTGTACTTTTGCTGGCTTTGTGTTGCCTAGTCTTTCTTCAATCCTTTTTTAATATCTGTGGCTGCAGCTGGAAAATCATAACAATTGAAAATGTTGTGCAAAGTGAAAAATAATGTTGGTGATACACCCAAGTAATAAATCTGTTGTATGAAGAACAACAGTAGTTGCATTGATTTATTGAGGGCATAAACTTCTTCACTGAAGCTCTAGTAGAAGACACAACTTAGTTCGGTATTGCTCTGAAGTGTCTGAGGTTACTGCCTATGCCTGGACATTTTTACTGACTGTTTGTATTACCTTTTGTGATGTTTTATTTTGCTGTTACCTTGAAATTACATCTTCCTTGGAGGAGACCTTGTTCTTGGGAACACTGTGAACTGAATCCTCTAAAGGAGTAGAGGATTCTTACTTCCTTCAGCCTAACTGGTTACTGGTTCTCTGGTTTGTAGGTATGCCACCACCTGTTGGTCCTCGTCCTGGGATGCCTCCGATGACCCAAGCACAGCCTGTTACAGCTCCAGGCATTCTCAACAGACCTCCAGCTCCTGCTGCGGCGGCACCTACCCCCCAGCCTCCGGTTACGAAACCACTCTTCCCGAGTGCGGGGCAGGTAAGGTATCATGGCCTGGAATCTATTGTTCTTCAAATTGCCACTATCTCAACAGTGTCTATTCTTTATGATTGAGGAGGCCGGAGAAATGATTGGTTAAGTTTCTTGCTTTGGTTGATTCTTAAGTTTTAATTCAGTGTAGTGCTGGAACAAATTTTAAAAGGTTCTTTTGTTTGTCTTATAATAGCCATGAAACCAGGCAGAAGTTCTGTAAGCACATGCGGAAGAAAGGAGTGTGCAAAACACTTCTTTGTTTAATCCATTTAGTTTGTCATTTTTAAGGGTTCTTTGGGTGGGTGAAGGGCTGTGTTAGTCAGCTACAGGAATCTGATTGCGCAGAGCTTTACTTAAAATTTCCAAAGCATAAGTCTTGACGTGACTTGTTCTTTTCATAATGGGCTCTCAACCCGTAGATGGACCAATTTATTCTATAGTCTTTTGAAACTAGTTAAACATTGACTGAATTAGGAGATTTTTTTACTTTAAAAAGTTGAGGAGTAAGTAAAGGTAGTAAAAGCTTTGTTTTAATGTTTTGGGGAGGGAAGTGGGGAATTGATAGTGGCTTGTGACCTCTATCTACCCTTTGATTACACTTGTTCTGTGTAAGTTTTGAAGCTTTTGCTTGCTTTCAAGTATGTTGCGGAGACCTTGGTAGTGTACTCTTTGCATTTTGGACTTCTGCAGGGAAAATACTCGTTTACAAAAACACAGTCCTTTCATAAGAAATGACTTAGCATAAGAAATCCTTTCATCTGGATACTGTCCACCCATTTGTTTGGAGACTTTTCACTGTTTCCTTTCTTTTATGCTACAGATGGGGACACCTGTCACAAGCTCAAGTACAGCTTCCTCCAATTCAGAAAGTCTGTCAGCATCTTCTAACGCTCTGTTTCCTAGCACAGCACAAGTACGCAGGAAGTCACAGTTAAAAAAAAAAAAATTGTTTTGCAACTTAACCCTTTGGACCGTTCTGTAAAATCTAAAATTGACTAAACATCTTCAGATAATTTCTGTTATATTCCTGGTTATGTTTAGCTGGTAAAACTGCAGAGTCCTTGATTGTCACTTGCGTCTTACTAGAAGTAAGCATGTCAAAGCGCCTAATTTTTCCTAGTGTGAAAACGAAATGTTACATCCTGGTTCTAAAGGGTTAAAAAAGCATGAAAGCAGTTAAATGCATTTTAGTGGGCAGTGGTTAGCTTGATGCATGGTGAAGGCTTTTTAGTTTATGTTGTTTAATATTGTACATCACAACGCAGGGAATTTTGTAGTTTGCATTATGTGCAAAAGAGTGAAATATTTTTGTTTTGATTGGAAAGTTCAGATAATTCCAAATGTACTAGATAATTCCAAATGACTAGAAAGAGAAGCATTCTCTCATAACTAAAGCTTGCTTTGGAGATTGCTGTGTCTTCAGAGGAAGCCAAGTAAAGCGAACTTGTCTCACAGTTTTAATTTAAGAAAGAAGTAGGAAAGTGAGATGCTGGAATCTGTAGTGGACCTTGTATCTGTCTTCAGTCGATTCTTCATTTTACAAGTGAGATTAAAGATCTATAGAGAGACATAATACTTTATGAAAATATTGCAGTGTTTTTATAGAGAGAGCGCTTAAAACAAAAACCCTGACGCAATAGAGCTTTCTTAAATATTTCATTAAAGCACTTCTTAAATACCTAATTTTAATGAATACTAACACTTGGAGCTGTACTCTAATGGTTGCTAAAGTATGCTAATAATTTAGTAAGAGAATGATGAATTTATACTTCTAGGCTCTTAATAGAACAGTGATCCAGGAAAGATTTAAACATTTACCAAACTCAATATTTAAGATAAAAATTTTGATAGTGGGGGGCTTTTTGTTGTTCTTTTTTTTCTAGTTGTGGCTTTTGACCTGCAAATTTTAGACTTTCCAGTGTGTGTTTGTGTATATCTGTGTAAATACTGGGGTTTATTTTATCTTGTTTTCAGTTGCTCTAGTATGCGATAAGGCTGAACTTTAGTCAAGCTTGTTTTAATTATGTATCTCACTGGAAGGTTTCAGAGGTCTAACAGACATCATTTAATTTCTTATGTGTTGAGAAATAAATATTGATCTGTCTCTGTGTTTCACAGGCTGCAGCAGCTGTTCCAGGTCCGGTTGGTACTGATTTTAAACCTTTGAATTCTACACCTGCAACAACAACAGAACCCCCCAAACCTACATTCCCTGCTTACACACAGTCTACAGCCTCAACCACTAGCACGACAAACAGTACTGCAGCTAAACCAGCTACATCTATAACAAGTAAGCCTGCTACCCTCACAACCACCAGTGCAACCAGTAAGTTGATCCATCCAGATGAGGATATATCACTGGTAAGTGAAAATATTTTAATTGTCTTACTGAAAAATGCAGTTCATGCTGATATTTCTTCTGTGGTCTGCGTTATGCGTATTTTGATAACAGTGAGAGTGCAAACTGCACAGTATTAATGTAACAGAATCATGCATTGATAAAACTTGGGTTCCAAGGTGATGACTGGCATATTGCAATGCTCCTGCTGCAGATTTAAGCTTTATTTTTGTTGGTGATGCTAATGAGGGCAGGACAAAAGACAACAGTTGGAAGTGGTCTTGATGCTATTACAAGTCAGAAATATGGAATTCATGGATAAAACAAATGAACCTTAATTTCAGTTCAGATATCTTTAGATTTGTGTTTGGCTTTTTTGTCCCAGCTTGTTATGAGGAAAGGCTTTCTTCAGCTGAGAGAGGAGGAGAATGTGTGTTGAGTGCAAAATGCTAGATTAGGCAGTATTGATATAGTAACTTTGAAGGAAGGGGGAAAAATCCAGATGCTACTGTGTAACATTACCAGTTCGTTGAAATAGTGTAGTACCTGTAATCTACTTTGTTACACTTCTCATTTACTTGCTTTTGATGAGTTTGAGTCTTACAATGCGTTACTCTTGCCTGTTCCTGGTTTTAGGAAGAGAGAAGGGCACAGTTGCCTAAATATCAGCGCAATCTTCCTCGAGCTGGACAAGCTGCCTTGGGTAATCCACCAGTTGGACCAATTGGAGGTATGATGCCACCACAGCCAGGAATTCCTCCGCAACAACAAGGAATGAGACCTCCCATGCCACCTCATGGTAATCATACGTTTTGCAGTTCTCTTTTCTTGAAAAGATTTGTCTTTATACTCTAAACTTTTTTAAAACGTGAAGGGGCATATACTGGCAGTGGGGGTGGTGAAGCTTTTCACAAAATGCAATTTCTGCCCATTATTTTAAAAAAAATATTCTTTGCATCTTAAATGTTCTGTTTATAGGTCAATATGGTGCTCATCACCAGGGCATGCCAGGATATCTTCCTGGAGCGATGCCTCCCTATGGTCAGGGACCTCCAATGGTGCCCCCTTACCAAAGTGGACCTCCTCGACCTCCAATGGGAATGAGACCTCCTGTCATGTCGCAAGGTGGCCGCTACTGATGCTACTACACACGCTCTAATAGGTTTGGAGATTAAACCTTTTCTCATCTTGTGCTGTTAATATAGCCGAGCTTCCGTCAATTAAGGCTGCATTGTGACTTTAAAAAAATAAGTATCTTCCCACATGCAAGGAGCTATTGGACATTCTTATTTTACATGGGAAAATTATTTGGAATAATAACAGGAACTTTTCCTGATGTTGCAATTTATACTGTATGGCTTCTTTTTCATGTTTCATCTAGGTTTTTAGAAGTGAAGTATAGTAAATATGGTTCGTTAAATTGTGAAGGCGCTGGAATTACATGAACATACCACCTTAAAGGCAAGTTCTGTAACATTATGTTGCTATTTGTGAAATTATGCCTTCACAGCACTTCAAGTGCTGTTGGACTTCATGTCCCCAACATAGTTTGGTGAGGGCTGTAACTGTTCCCAACTACTTGTACATTTAAGTCTGAACTTGTAACAATATTTAATGTATTTAGAGTTCCTCCTGTTTCAGGGTTTAAGTAAACTGACCCACTAAGGTCTTGTGACTTTTCTGTACCGTTATAAACTTCATTGTAATAAAAGAAGATAAAAATTTATATGCCTTTTTATTCATGACCAGCTGTGGACAACTGCCTGAAAGGTTTGTACAGATGCATGCCGTGGTAGCTGTTGGTGTAATGAACACAGTTATTGGTGCTGTTTTGATAAAATCTGAATTGTTCTAAAATTAAGTCACTCCTTAGCTGCACATCTGTGTAGACAAAGACCTGTACACTTATTAACTGACTCCTCAAAAATGAGGCTGCAGGAGGCACGTCTTAGCTCTTAAGTTGTAACTTGTCTTAATGCATATGTTTCTTTATTTGTGCTTTCTTGTCCTCAATAGATTTTAAAATGATTTCTAGTCCTGGCACCTACTTGTGGGATGTAAAAGTGATTGCTCTAAGATGCATCCTAGTGCCAGATGTGTCCTGTTAGTTCATTCTTCAAGGGACTCTTTTTAATGTGCAAACGGATATGAATTTCAGGAGCCTTTTAGATTAAGATTTCTAGAAGCTTAGGTGCATGTCACATGGGTGAGTGACTTCCAGTTGATGTCGTATTGAAGTTGACCTGCAAAAGAGAAAAAATAACTTGAATTTCTTCTCAGTGTATAAAAGAGACAAGAGGGGCAAGAGTAATATGTTATAGTGTATTTTTATTTTAAAAGTTCAGAATTTCAGATCTCAACAGAGTCTAAAAGATGAACAATCCCTAGTGTGCTATCATGTTGGCTGGGTTTCTTGAGCCATTTAATGGAAGTGTCTGGAGTCTAGAACCTAAGAGACCTTTTTATCAGTTCTCCTTATTACAGTTATCAGAGAGGTCTTCCCCATATGAATTAGTCATTTATCTATTTATAAGAGTAGAGTGATGAATTACTGTCAAGGTTGTCATTTTCTGAATGTCTAACATCCGTGTGTTAGTGTGCTGTATTTCTGATGCAAATGACAATGTAGAGGGAGACTTTTTGGAGAGAAGGGAAGTGAGAGCTTCCCTGGTCTCTTCACAACAGGAGGAAAAAGGAGTGGTGAATTTTTCGTTTGCAGGTCAACTTTAAATACACGTTCCAGCCTCAAGCCTTATCTGTGCAGTTTAATTTCTGGACATACCTCATCTTTTAGGGTAGGTTAGAAAGACTATCAGCATTTCTCTGTCAGTTTTTGTTCCATAAGTGTTTTTGTTGATGGTGGAGTTTTTTCAGTTTTTCACAATAATTTATATAATACTGAGTGTTTTGGCTCTTTTGTGAAAGTCTTGGGGATTTTTAGCTACACTTAAGTACTTAATGTGGCTTTATTCTGTACTGTCTCTTAATAGTCCAGAAATACAGTACAGCTAAAATACTATATTGTCTCTCGCTTTCAAACTTGAGGTCACAGAATGGTTTTTAAAAGCGCCCAGAGCATCCAAAACAGGCTAAATGCAGCTGAACAGCCTTAGTTTAACCATTAAGAATGATCAGACACTTTTTCTGACATGTTTGGCAGTTTGAAGACCATAACTCCAAGCCTCTGTTGAGAAGCAGTTCTCTCTGATCACTGCTATCTGCTGATCACCTGTCAGATGTGCAGTATTTGGCTTGCAAATGTGCTGTGTGGGCCTTGATGTCAGGTCTTTAGTTAGCTCTTCATCTTGTTTTGTACATCAGTCTAACAGATAAAACTGTTTTGCTTAGACAATGCTTTTGTACCCTGGTTTTCTGTTTTTCTTTATCTAATAAGGACAATTACAAAACACTGGAGAGATTTTTACCCTGTCTTACGTTCATCCTTTTGTAATGCTACACATAAAATTCATACGTTATAAATTGATCTTAACTTGTGCTTTTAAAACTATAGAACTTCTGGGTTTTTTTCTGAAGATAGTATTACTGCTGTGAGGATGCTTTCCCCTCCTGCCCCTAGTAAAGTAAATACCTTCTGCCTTCGGTGTCTTTCTGTAACTTACTGGTATGTTTTCAGGCCTCAGCTTTTCCTGGGGTAAATACTTGAAAACTTTACTGCATGTACTGTTAACTCAGCATATCCTGCAAGTTGTATTAACTAAGAGTTTCCCTCTCCTAAATAGTGAATGTCTCGTTGTTCCGATGATAGTACCATTTTGTAGCTAATACTACATAGACTTACAGCTTTGATGCTATTTAAGATGGAACTTTCCTTAGTAGTAATGTTATGATAATCCCTCAGCCAAGTACTGCCACACATTATTCATACGGTACTCTAATAATCTACAGCAAGCAGGTAAACAATTTTTCCATGATTTTTCACGTGGATACTTAATTTCCTGCTCCTGTCATTTCTGTACTCTAAGAGCTGTGATGTGGCTATCTTTAATTACTCTTTAATTTCTCTTGTGTCTCCTGCGTATACTCCCTAAAGAGGCGGGTGTTTCAGTGCATATGTTGTCTGTTGGTCCCTGCCTTCATTTCTTTGGACACTGCTTCTTAATGTTCAGAGAGTTGGATTTATGGTGCATTTTCCCAAAAAGAGGAAGACAACTTTGAATGTGGTAATTGCTTGTATAAAGACTAAGGCCTGGTTTACAGTGCAAAGTTTAATAAACATAGTTGTACCAACAAAATCCCTAATGTAATGTAGCTCTGCAGACAGTTTTTTGCTCTCCCTGGAAAGAGATTGCAGAAGCTTTTATTATTACAGAAAAGCGTATCTCTTTTGTATCCGTTGCAGGATTTTAGTGATATAATTACATACTTTGTTTTTCAGTCGTTGTCTAAATTTGCCATGGCGGATCTTGTAGTAAACTTAAAACTTGAAAGTGGTTTTTGATCAATCTTTAAATTGGAATGTAATGCAAATGTTGAATACAAAAAACAGGCTGCAAGAAAATGTTTATACACAGGTGGGAAAATATGTTTAGCAACATACTTAGAATTTATGGCATCTAGGACTTGTTTAAAAGGTTCTAAATTATTTTATGCATGGTCTCTCAATATCATTATGAGGGGCTGGTCTCATATCTGCTGATTTTTAGAGCCAAAGGGGTGAGACTGGCATGAAAGAACCTTGGAAAAGCCCAGGCTAGTTTTTTGGAAGTCTTGATATGACTGTTTCGTACTGCCTCTAGAATACCTTTCTGCCTTTGGCAAAGGTTGCTTTAAATAAAATCTCGAAAATTTAGCTGGCTTATGTGGACTAAAAAACTCTTTTTTTTTTCACATATGAGATTTTTAGGTGCTGATAATAAATTTGAGGCTGGGATGTATATGTAATAATTTCAGTGAATAACTGTTCCTCGCTCTGTGCATGCATGGGAGAACATAAACAAGCTTCTAGAAACACATTCAACTGCATCTGCCTTCTATGGTTTCCACAATTATTTGAGTGTGTGGAGCTCTTAAACAGTACTTACATAGAACTGTATAACTTAACTTTCTTAAAACCTGGATAAAATTGAATGGAATATGTAACCTGCAGTTATTTTATGGAAATCAAAGAATTTTGCATACAAGAGAGAAAATAAAATATCAAGATTACTTCAGTTTTACAAACAGCAAGAAGGGCATTATGACTCTTCAGTTAAATTGAAAATCTAATACACCAGTCCATGAGTTGGGGCTGCAATTTAAAATGGTAACTAATGACACTTAAAAAATAATAGTAGATGGCTTAATAATTGTACTGGTCTAGTTTCTACATAAATACTAAGGTGAGGGTGAACATTTTCAGTGGCTGATGGAATCTTTTTGTGAACTGGTGCAGTAAATACTATCAGTTATGGGAAGAATGCCCCAAGACAACTGACTTGGGTTCCATTGATCAAGATACAAAGCAAAACAAACTGTCCAATTCAGAAAGAGCTACCGACTGTAAAGAGTTTCCTTTGGGCCTAAATAGGTGCTGTAGCAGTCATTTTCTTTTGTTTGCTTGATCACTGGAATTTTGTTAACTTTGAATGCATGTCTTTTACTTAATTGGGTCATGTTTTTTCTAAAATTTAAATTTTTCTTCTTCCTATAGCCCTGCCATAGGACAGGCTGAGGCAGAGTCTCAGTGTTGCCCTGTTCAGTCTGAGGCAAGTGGGATTTATTTTATTCATTCTGGGGGCTTTCACAGCTTTATGGCTGTTGGATATTTATGTCCCCAAACTTGCAGCAAGTTTGGTGAAGGCCCCTAAATTTATTTTAACTTAGGGTTTTTTTATTCTCTTTTGGTAGATGGGCTCTATATTAATATTTATCTTTTTATTATTGTGTTTTTAAGAGTCTTAGGGGGAGGGAACATGTTTAAAGATGTTTGGGTACCTTTTCTCTTAACGGAAGGTGTTTCCTTCGAGGGCTGCTCGCGTAGTCCTTCAGCCACACCGCCCCCTCCCTCTCTTCCCCTGCATTGCATTTGTGCTGTATTTGGTTTTGGTTTTGCTAATGTGACTTTTGTGTGGTCTGTGAACTAGTCGCATGTAACTACCAATTAATAATGTTTCTTCTTCTGGGGAGATGCATCTAATGAAGTGCTTAAAATATGTAGGTTTAAACTAGTTAGTGACATTTACGGTCACAAAATCGCGTAGCCTAAATTACAGAATACAGTTTCTTTGGAGGAGGTTAAGATGTTAATACTGCTGCATTTGTGAGCTGCACCACAACAAATATTAATGTAGAGCCCTGTGAAGAAATAGAGATTCAATTTGGTGAAGCAGAAGAATGAGAAATCAAAGCTGCACATTTTTCAGTTTGTCAGTTTCAGCGAAAATCTTTTCCTCAATCTCTCAAATACACTAAACTTGACAATATTTTGTCTGTTGCAGCTATACTCAAAGTCATAGCACTTTTTTGAAACCTTGTGGAATTCTGTTGTATATTGAAAATTTGCTTAGGTATATGGTTATCTAAGTTCCCTCTTTCACACAATGACTAGCAAAAAATTCTACTCTTTGTGAAGAAAAAGGAGCTTTAGTGTTGCTGCTCACACTATTGCAGAGATATTCCTTTGGAATGCTTGAAGTTGCTTAAAGACAACTTCAGCTTCTGAAGAACAGGTTTTGTCCAAGGAGGTCTTGCACCCTGTCAGCAGTGAAATAGAAAATCAACAGAAGTTTGAGTCCGATCTTATAACTGTAAAATTCTCATCTAGTGCAAATGGTTCATATTTTGCTCTTTTCCTGAATTTCTGTTGGTGACATTTTCCTCCCTGCCTCCTCGTGTGGATCTAAGGGGCATAGTTCCAAGAAAAAATTACACTGTAAACGAGATCTCTTTGAGGAACAGCAGTGTGCTTTTACAGACACTCCAGTATTGCAGCAGTCTGTGTATCACAAGGTTGTGCATCTTGTTCATGGAATTTCTTTTCTAATGATGATAGTATTCTAGTGACTTGACTTTTATAGATATTAATGGAAGTAAGTGTTGGGGACTACTGTGCATTTTTTTTAAGCTTAAGTAGAGGTACATGATCTTTTTTAAAGGGCAAGAGTTAACTGATACTCTACTAAACTGGGTGAATTTGCACCCACTGTTTTTAACAGAGAAGTGAATGGGAGATGTGCCAAATAAAGTACATACGCGCATGAAATTTTGGCTTGCTTTACAGTTGTGTGATGGGTTCATAATACGTTCTGTGCCTTGCCTAATAAAGATTGTAGCCCTTAAATACCCTAAGGAATAGACTGCCTCCAGAATAATTTTTTTAAAATGTGTGTATACTTGCAACCAAACTAATCAGACCTGTGAAATGATGGTAGTGACTGGATTCTATAAAAATGGAGCTATTGGTGACTACCATATTTTCCTGTAGTTGTTGGGGTAGGTAGATACTAGTTTAGAATAAAAAAAGCTTTGAGGAAGCCTTTGAAAAGATCAAGATAGAATTGAAGTGATTTTGAAGTGTAATGTTTATAATGTTCTTTTTGAAGTTCTGGAAAAAAAATGTGACTTTTCTTACGCTGTAAACATCAGCTTTATGCAGTCTTTGGTTGTCAGAGCGCAGATTCTCGTTAAGACTCTGCTAGAAGAAAATACGGTTCGAGTACAGTATTTGTAGATTCTGCTGTACAGTGAATGCATTTTTACTGCTGTGAAGGAGCCAGACACGTCACTTTGCTGCTTCTGCAGACAGCCAGATCCTGCCGTGAGCCACAGGATCCTGGATGTTACCGTCATCCTGACAAGTCAGTATTGAGTGTCCATGGTATGAACTGAGGATTCCTATTTACACATCTGATCACACTTTCGAGTAGTGAGGCACTTCCACCTGAGCAAGATCATAAGGTTTTTATTTCTCGGGGATTTAAAGAGGTTGAAAAGTTTTCAGAAAATAGTAGAATTATAATGCCGGTATCATCTTGACTGAAAACAAACAAACATGCAATGTGGAGAGCTTGAAGCTTCCTTAAAAACTTCTCTTGCTAGCAGTTAAAGTATATCTCTTTTTAGCTAACTGCCTTATACCAGATTCAAGCATCTGATACCTCAAATTTTATTTCTTAGATTTTGTCGAAATCTTAGCTGTATTCCCAGGTGCTACTCAGAAAGGGGATGTGTGTAGAATTTCAACTTCTGCTGCCCTTAGTAGCCAATATGTATAAAAGATTTTCCCTAACAGCAGTTTTGAATTACCAGAAATCAATGCCATACAACCAAAGGAACCTATTTCACTGTCTCCCAATTTAGGAAATGAGGTAATGCTTTGAGATAAAGAGGTCATGCAGAGCTTTTTTCTTTCTCTCCTTTTTTTTTTTTTTTTTTTGGTTGAGTTACTTGCATATATGTTACTTGCACTGAATTCTTCAGCTTCTTTCCCATAAATTTCAGTGGAAGAAAAGACATTTTGCTCTTTCATTTGTAAAGTCTAGAATAAGAAAACACTTTGAGTCTGTTTAATGAAGGAACCTGGCAATGTAAGTATTGTAATTTCCTTTATGTTTGTGGTAGGCAACAGGGTTACCTTGTTAAACTTGGGGCTTATGTATGAAAAACAGCAGAAAAGTAAGGGCAAATTAAAAATAGCCTATAGTTGCCTTTACTTCATATGCTTTTCTTAAACAACAAATTGCAGTAATTGAAGTTTGGCAGCTTTTTTAATGAAAATCTAAATCATGGGTTAAACTCCTTGGTTTAATACAATTTGTGTTTCTGTTAACTAGCAGCAGAATTTCAGCATTTGCTACTTACTGGTAGAGAAGAAAAATTCCACAGCACTGCCAGTACAGGTTAGTTTAATCTGTAAGTACCTGATGTTCCTATTTGAAATAACTTGTTCAAATGATACCACTTAAATACATGAGGGGAATTTTGGTCTCTGAAATGTGAATGTATCTGTTATCTACTACTGTTTTCAGTAGTGAGTGAACATCTAGATTTTGAAGATCTGTAATGGATTTAACTACACTTACGGGTAGGTAATATCTGCAAGCACTTTTAAGGAAAATCTAATACGGCACGTTAACAAATAGCCATTGGTGTTACTGAAAAGTGTGAATATCTAAAGTTGAAGTTGCTTCTTCAGTAACTTGCCTATTATAAGAGAGGCTGTTTTATCAGTGAACCAATTATAGGATACTATATTTGTCGTGTTGGGGAATAAATAAGCATTTCCGTTTGTAAGAATCCATAGCAGTAATGTAATCTTTCTTTCAGTTTTCTTTGGCTATTGCTAATTACTGTCTCCTACCAACTCATTTTTACTTTGTTAGGTCTCTAGGTCGGGAGCTTGTTCTTTCTCTTCCCTACCCCCCCATTTCAGCACTTCATAGGCTACCAATAAAAGTGGGTTTGCCCAGCTGTTTTATCTTACTCCAGAGTTACTGCTCTGCCCCTCTTCTTTCCTTCTGCCCTGTTCCATATTCCTGACATTTTGGCCTTTTATTTTATAGATATTCTACACCTTAAAATAGGAGAGAGACTTTGTGATTGGATAAAAGATGCAACCTCCTTCAGAATAGCTGCGTATTTTTATTAAAGCTTTGTGTACCTCATCTCTACGTAGCAACATGGGAGATGAAAACTTTTCTGTGCTGTAGCACAGAGCATAGTTTCACAGCTGGGTGAGCTGTAAAACTCCCGTGCTTTAATGCACTTCTCAAGGGCATGTTATCACATGGTGAATTTGAGGGGCTTTTGACCTAATTGGTGTATAATTATATAGAAACTAGGTATTGGGAAGATCACACTAATGTGGTAGCTGAACAGACACTTCAGTTTTGTCAGCTTATCTGTATGGTCTAGGGTAGATTGATGAGTGACTTGATGCTTCTAGTAGTAGTGCTTATTTTAGAATTTTGGAATCTTATGTGACACTGCAGAATTCATCATACTAACATTAGAAGTTTCAAGGGGATTATATCTTCCCAGGTTTTAGAATAGTTGCCCTTGAAGCTCGTCTCCTGGCGTCTTCTCTGCATCAGTTCTCAGTCATTCACACTAAATTGCTTTGTCTGCAGAGCTAGCTACATGCACATTTTTGAATAATGTTGTGTAGGTGTTTCTCCCTAGAAGAAAAAAAAAAAGGCAAAGTTGTATAATTTATAACTTATCTTTGCCTGTATTTCCTAAATCTTAATGGCAGATGTGCATGAATAATAGGGATACCTTGCTGTGAGACCATTATCCTTATTAACAGAATGTGTGCATCTTTTAACTTCTGTGGCCCTAGCTGATGCTTAATGCAATGCTCAGTAATAAGTCGGAATGAGTAACTGCTTTTGGCTGCGGAATTACTTTGTGAAGTGTTAGTTTTGACAGTGGCTGGATGCTGACCTGCACTACCTGTACACCAGCTTGGCAATGGGTGGGGATAGCTGAAGGGTAGTGGTGTTCTCTAGTGTGTTTATCAACAAAAAGTGTATTTGTCCAGAGTAGATCTTAATACAAACTCTGGTGGAACATCATCTCTTTGTGAAACTTATGGCAATTAGTTACGGTGCTTTTTGGTAGAATTAAGTTTATTTTTCTTTGATGCTGCACTAAAACAATACTAGGAATCTGAGCTTTCATAACCAGGTGAGCAGCCTTAAGTTATAGCTCAATTTCTGATGCACCACTACAGCAGCTGTCCAGTCTGATGTGGTTCAGAAGTCTTCCTTCTCTGTTCTGATATGGTATATATGGACAGCAACTCGGTTCACCCGATTTCCTTCAGGCTTCTGCTTCATGACTCTGAATCATCATTTCAGAGATTATGGCCACTGTGCAGTGAACCCAGACTCCAAACTTTAGTACTTTCTTAAAGTACCTAAAAGCACATGGTTGAATTCTGTCCCCTCTCAGGAGCAGTACGGCCACAGGAGCTAGTGTGTCGTGAAGGTTTTTTCTGTAACTTGATGCTGGTTTTGTGTAAGTAGTATGAAAGGGATGGAATTGTTGATCTTTTTCAAAAGACAGGTGGCAAAATATTCATGTTGAATTTAATTCAAGAAAGTGAGAGACTGGTAAGTACATGCATCGCTTTAATGCATGCAAGTAATGGTAACAGTAACTAGCTTAATTTTGTAGCATTCAGTTTACAAAGAAGAATATGGATCTGACATCATTTGCATCCATTGGAACCGTCTATGAACTGTATGCTTCAGGAGTGGATCATTGCACATACACATCTGTAAAGTATCTCTACCACTTTGTAACAGTCTCTGATTAAACAGAAGTGAACCACTGTTTCTGTGTATTTTTTTTTTCTCCTCTTGAGGACCTATTTTTATTATTACTGCAACAAATGTTAGCTGTTCCAAAGTGTATAAGTTGAAAATCCACTTTTACTCATGTTATGGTTTGAGTAACTTTGTACTAGCTCTCTGCTTGTCTATAAACTACCAAAATTCATTCACGTGAACCCTATCTTTAAATAGAGTTTTAGACCTGGAGACAAGCAAATGAATCCTGACTTCATGTGCAAGGTCCTGCATGTGGGTCGGGGCAATCCCAAGCACAAACACAGGCTGGGCGGGTAATGTATTGAGAGCGGTCTTGAGGAGAAGGACTTGGGAGTGTTGGTTGATGGGGAGCTCCGTGTGACCCAGCGATGTGCACTTGCAGCCCACACAGCCAACTGGATCCTGGGCTGCATCCGAAGCAGCGTGACCAGCGGGTTGAGGGAGGCGATTCTCCCCCTCTACTCCACTCTGCTGAGACCCCACCCAGAGCGCTGCGTTCAGCTCTGGGGCCCCCAGCATGAGAAGGACGTGGAGCTGTTGGAGCAAGTCTGGAGGAGGCCACAAAGATGATCAGAGGGCTGGAGCACTTCTGTGATGTCAGACTGAGAGTTGAGGATGTTCAGCCTGGAGAAGAGAAGGCTCCAGGGAGACCCCGTAGCAGACTTCCTGAAAGGGACCTGCAGGAGAGCTGGAGAGGTACTTTATACGGGGGCATGTAGTGATCAGACAAGGGCTGGTGGCTTTAAACTGAAAGAGGGGAGATTTAAATTAGATAAAAGGAAGAAATTCTTTCCCATGAGGGTGGTGAGGTGCTGGAACAGGCTGCCCAGAGAAGTGAACACCCCATCCCTGGAAGTTCACGTTCCAAACTCCTCTTGGGAAAAGCTGCCTTGGATGTGCTTATCCCCATAAGGTAAAGCTTAACCCTTAAGCATTTGCTGAGCCCTGGTGAAATCTGCCAGCCTGGATTTCCCAAGGCAAAAGTGCAGCCCTCCACGAGTGCTGTGCTGCTGGGTCTCCCAGGCGGAAGGCAAGGGAAGGAGAGAAATATTACCTGGGCAGCAGTCACAAGCTTTGTTTCTGCTTCCTGAAGCCAGAAGGTAAAGGCTTGGAGTAGATAGAATAATTGTTTTCATCCTGTTTGAGATATCATTATGAATTTGTAATGGCTTGCTATTCCCTTTACAGTGTTTGCTTGTGCCCACATCTTGACCAAAGTTGGAAAAGCAAATTGTACCTTGCTGCTATTAGAACTACATCTCCAGGTAGGGTTATTAAGCTTGCGTAGAGGTTGTAATTCTTCCTAAAGGCTGATGATTAGTTTAAAACTTAAGCTACATAATAGGTTTTCTGGAAATTTTAGTGACAATATCAGGATCAAATTATGTGAAACTCCAAGAATAATAGACAGCTTTATTAACAGAAGTTTAATGTGACAGGATGGTTGCACACACAGTGCTAACAAACTCCTTTGCATTTTTCAGTTAGTAGATCAGGCTAGACAAAGTATGTTTTCAAGCATGGATATATAAAATGGACAAATTTGAATCATGTACAGTGTGGAGATTTCTTGGATAAAGCTGCAAAAACATTTTGCCAAATGCAGGAATTGTTTGGACTATGAAATTATAACAGTGCTTACAAATAATCTTTTACGTCATCAGTATCAAACTGGTCACGTGTCTCTGCACCCTTCTCCAGATACAGAGATATCTAGTTTGGTTTGTAATATTTACATGCAGAAGCAATGTAAGAACGATGGAAAATTTGAGACCTGTTTTTTATCAGTCCTGATGTTTGAAAAGTCAACTTAAACATTGCTTGCTTTCCCTCTGTGCTTCTACACTGTGTGTTGGCTTGCAGTTGATGGGTGGATGTATTTCGCACATGGTAGCGTGTGAAGTTTGTTCCAGCCAGTGTAGTATACATGTTGCGAGTTCGCTTAAAATTTTTGTTGCCGAGTCAGGAAAAATAAAAAACCACATGGTTACAGTGGATAAATTCTATTATTGATCAGGAGCACCCAGAAATTAATTTTAAATCCTAATCTGTGAGATAAGAAGAAAGGAATCCTTACTGTACCTATTTATTCCAGAGCTCGGTTTGCCAAACATTTGGAGTTGGGGAGGAGAAATAGTGGGTCTTTTGTCCCCCCTCCACAGTCCTCAAGCACTTATTGCAATTAGCGCAGTCTTAAGTTTGAAACCTTGCTTTTGGTGTCTCTGAAAATTTCAGACTTCTGTTTCAAGGTATATTTTACTGGTAGGTTTCAAATTTTTTAAGATATTGAGTAGTATTGTAGTAGTTAATTGTGATTATCTTGCTACCTGGTTGTCAGGCAGTGCAGTATCTTCTAACAGCACAGTAGGTGGTGTTACTGTACTAAATACCTCATATTCTGCTGACAGTTGGATTGTTTTCAACCTCAATATTGAAAGCAACAAGACCATTAAATGAAAAGCCCAAGTAAAAGGTCACATTTTCATTTCCAGGGGGCACTGAATCACGATGGAGTGGCAAGATAGGAAACTCCTTCACATGACCACGTATAAATAAATTTCTGTCCTTGGTCCAACCAGAAACTCTTTTGAGAATGTCGCGAATCTTGGCAATATTCCATACGGTTCCATGTAGCCATTTCATCCTCCTCTCATCTAAGGACCCAGAAATTAACTTATCAATTTTAGTTTTGTGCACAATCTTACCCAAGCCATAACCCTTTCCCAGAAAAAAGTGGGTGTAGATTCTTTTCTTTCTGGTAGGAACATCTTTCATCTTGATGTCATACAAACGTTTCAGGGTTTGAAGGGCTGAGTTTAGAATCTCGTCTTTGTCAGGATTAGGCTCTTTGTCTAATGCCTCATCTGGCCAGTACAGCAAGGTGAGCAAAAAATGGGCACTTGCTGGAAATGGTCTTTTTCCTTTAAAGAATCTTGTACTGAGGTCACGAAGAGTTTGTGCTGGAAGAAGTTTGGCTGACCCTGGTGATAGGCATGCTAATGTGATGTGGCACAAAATATAATTGATCAGGTCATTGTCCTCTAGCCTTAGTGGGTTTTCTGTGTAGAAACTAAGGATGTTTTCTAGCTTATCAGCTGACCTGCTCTCTTTCTTATCTGTTAAGAACGACAAAATATTAGTGACGCTACCTCCACCATTCTTATAAATATTCATGCGTCTCATCAGCTGGCTCTCGGGGCTGCTGTTGCTTTCCTCAATAAGTGATGCTGAGATGAAGAACTTTGCATATACCTCAGACTGTCTTTTTAGCCATTTTCTGGGATTATAAATTTGTTCTTCCTTGTCATCTTTTTCATCTTCCTCTTCCCTCTCGTGGTGTTTATCTGTTTGGAAATAACTTAGGTCTTCTGAAATCCATTCCAGAGCATTGTACAGGTTCTGGCGTAAGCCTTTTAAACGGGAGTGGAGGCGTCCCCATGTTTTTTCAATGTCTTTAGGAACGTAATCTGTGATCAGGTATTTCACAAGCTCAGAATGTTCCCCCTCTGGACTCCTGTGAAATACGTGGACTGTGGTCAAAAATCTAAGAAGACGACATCCTACTTCTACTTCTCCAAAATAGCCAGCGTTGTTCATGCTGTCACGTTCCGCTTTTGCAGCCTGTTGTGCAGCCCTGAAGCATTTCATAGCTTTAAGAGCCATCTCTATCCTTTGAATGATGTGTTCAGGACTGTCCTCCTGTGTCCTTTTATCCACCATGAAACTAAACCATTTTCTGTAGACTTGACCTTCTGTATCTAAAATATAAGAATCATTTGGCAAATAAAATTTTGCAATCCCTGCCCAGTGTTCAGCATCTTCGAATTTTTCATTGCTGTAATGCAGTCTGGCAAGCTGCTGCGCAAAAAAAGGATCTTTTCCAAGGAGTTCATACGCAGCTTTTAAAACACCTATAGCTTTTTCACAGTCTTCAACTTTACAGATGTGTTCAATGAATGGGGAGAAAAGAGTGTCAGTATTGTCACCCCTGCTTCTTTTATCCCGTCGAATAAATAGATCTCTGATGAACTTTATGAATTCCTCTCGTCCAAATCTGTTTTCAAAGAGCGTCTTTTCCTGAAGAAGAGTCATTGCAAGTTGACTTTGAGGTTCATCCCCTGAAAGCTGATGCAGAATTTCTTTTGCAACCAGGCAGTGTATTATCCGAACAGATGAAATATAGGTGGTACTGTCCCTTAGCTCAATAAAAATCATTCTTGCTTGTTCACTCAAGTGACTCTTGAAATCATATGCTCTTGATTTCCTTTCTGCATATACCCCCAGTCCCAGAAAAGCCTCGCAGTGTGACAGTGAAACATATGAATTAGGTACATAAAAACTAAGCAAAGCCACATAACGCATCAAAAGGGTATCACGAGAAGAACGGTCTATGCCTTGCAGTATGTGTCCTACAAAGTCTCTCACGTATGTTTCATTGAACTCCTCACACATCAGGACAAACGTAAGTATGAATTCTGGCTTGACGTCTTTCTGCTTCAGTTTTTCAAGTTTAGTTTTGAACAGATTTTTTTCTGAGTCTGTCAGCTTGTGAGTGACAGCAACTGTGTCCAGTGGAGAAGCCTTGCAAAGCCTTTCGGGGTCATTGGATCGTCGGCAGCACATAAGGATGAAGTAAGGTCTGGGGGAATTAATTTTCCTAGTTGCTACAGCATCCATTAACTCATTCCTTAGTTCTTCTAAATAGTCTTCATCATAATCCTCAATCAGGAGGAGCACAGGAAGACAATGACTGAATTCTTTTTCTTCATAATCTCTAAATGCAAGTGCATGCTCACAGACAGTTGCAGGAGGATATGAGGCTTTGATAACAGCACATCTTAAGTCCTTTCTTCTTTTCCATAGAACTTGCCTTGCTATTGTGCTTCCACCGCTTCCAGGATGGTGAAATATTTTTAGTTTAGCCACAGAATAGTTGAGTCCGCTGCCTCGTAAAATGTCATCTAGGAGTTTGCTAGCGTCTTTACATGCTTCGCGTTCAATGATTTCCCCACAGCGTCTTGTGTCAGCAAGCCAGAAATTTTCCCAGATGATTTTTCTCCCTCGGTAAAAATTTTGTTCCATTTCTTGTATTTCCTTTTCAGTCAAAAGATCTAGTTTGATATCATCACATTGGTCAACACAAAGGATTTCTAGGGAAAACAGTTTCTCCTCTTCCCGGGAGGGAAGCGTACACAGCCCTCTGGAGGAGACAGGCAGGTGTCTGGGTTGCGCTGTAGAAGGCAGCATGGTCTGAACGGTGGCATCTATGTGACTTAGTTTCATACCCACGATACTGCATTGCTCGAGTGTCTCAATGCTGCAGGACGCCTGAGCTAAATTAGCCCACTTGTTGTAATTTTCTCTGGACTCCGCAATGCAAACAATGTACTCTGTGCCATTCATCTCTGTATAGAATTCCTGAAAAGTGTCCACGAGTGGTTTCTGCACTGGTGATAGCAATAGGAAAAGCACAATGAAGGACCGCTTCGGCAGGATTTCATCACAGATACGAGTAATTGCTTTCTTAAGGTATTTTTTTTTCGTTCTAATCCACGTGTTCTCATCACAAGGTTTTTCATTCCCGAGGAAGTCACTGCGCCCATTGCAGAATATCCAGCTGGTCTGATCAAACAGGCACAAATGTTTGTGGGAGGAGGGGTTGCCAGTCTTGCTCTCATTGGAAAAATCCTGTAAAAAATACGATCTTACTGCATGGTGTTCTTTGTACTTGCTATACAGTCCTGACACGTTAGAATCTTCATCAAAGTCAAAGACACAGAAAATGTTCAAGTGCATTAAAAAGTTGATGTAGTTCAGATCATTCTTTTCACACCTGTTTGTGACAAGGATGTACCGTAGGGAATCATCCATGTAGCTTTTGCCATCATTTAGTAGAATTGATAACTTTCTTCCTAAATTTTGAGGTACTTCTGTATGTACTTCTGCACTGGAGAGCTCGGCTTTTTCTCTTTCAGCATCCCTGTCTTGTAAACCCTGAATAAAAGTCGGTAGATCGTTGGGCTTTACAGGTTCAGACTTTGCTCCCAGTCTCTGATAGAGAACTGAAGCTTCTGTCAGATCCACCTTCTTTTTGTCTTCATTGTATTTTGGCAAACACACTTGAAAAAATTTGTTCTTTACTAAGCTGGATGTTGGTTCAATGTCAACCTCCACTACAAATCTTTGTTCCTCAGAATCTTTTGAAATCACTTCAACAAAAACAGGTGGGTGGATGCATTTCCTTGCAATTTCTTGTACATGTTTGAAAAAACATTTTTCTATATAATCTAATGCATCAACGTAGTATTCTCTCTCTTTGACCTTTATGCCAACGATCTGGCCGTGTTTCCAGCCCCTGTCCTCAACGCTGTCCATGATACCAAAATGTATGGTGCCGTTTGTTCGAATGTTCATGCAGGCTGAAGCAAATCTTATCACTTCGCAGGCAAATTTTGATTGCAGTTGATTTCTGTTCAGTTCTGCAGCAGTGGCAAAAGATTTGTATTCATGGCAAGGAGTGATTAAGCCATTGACTCCCGATTCTGGATCAAGAACTCTGTCTTTCACATATTTGAAATCAGTATTCTGACTTCTAAATGGCCGACAATTGCTGAGCTCTAAAACTTCGTCAGTGCTTTGAAGTTGGGAGTTGTTACTCCTCCGTTGCCTCCTGCCAGAAGTAGCAGCTGTGTTACCTCTGCTGGGTTTATCTGCTGGACCACAGCTGTCTCCACTTGAAGTTTTTTGAGCAGAGGCATTTCTGGGTATTCCTGGATCTGTTTGTGTATCAGTTCTGCCAGATGTTTTGCTGCCGAGATGCTTGGCTGGTTGTGCATTTTCCTGTGGCTGCAGGAGTTCATTTCTCTTGCAGATTAACATGTGGATCTGGCCTTTCTTCATACCGATGCCTTTGAGGAAAGTCTCATCCAGTTCCATTAGCACTGGACCTGTCACTTCTTCTGCATGTAGCTTTTCTACATACTCTTTCTTGATTCCAATAGATTCCAGCCAACACTGGACATGGTTCTCATCCCATTTATCCACAGGTAATGTTTTGTAATCTACAAGTTAAAAATTAGTAATAAAAACTAAAAACACATCAATGTGCTTGACAAGGCATAATAATCTTTGCAGAACTGGCCCTGTTGAATGCTAGATTTTCTTTCTACTAGCCACAGTGAGAGATGGTGTCTTCTCAAATATGTCAGTTCTGATGACTAAAAGCATCATTAACCTCAATCTAAAGCACTCCTAAGCAATGGTACAAGACAAATAAATCAGTGAAGCAGGAAACCATGAGGGAGATTTAGAAACTATCCTCAAATGGAGTCATGGAAATAACCCAAAACGTTTTGAAGGGAATTATGTGATAAAGTTATCAGAACTGAGAGGGCCTGAATTCTCTAAACTAGAGAGGTCTGGGTAGATCGTTTACCTGCTTGAGTCTGTTAATTTTCTGCTAAATGAAGAAAGCATCAATACAAACCATAAGATGATGTTAAGAGTACTGATCAGTTCCCCGCTAGAGATGAACCCTTAAAATACAGATATTAAAAAGCAAATTGTTGCATATAAAGTACAAATTTCCTGAAAGCAACACATACCCATTGCCTTTGTTGCCTTTGAGGGAAATCCTGCTGTTAACGAACAAAACCCTAGAGGGGGGAAAAAATAACCATCTTCAGATTTGCAGTTAATGTTCCTGTGGTAAAGTCTTACTTCTTTGTTCTGTTTTCCCAATCCCCTCCCCACCTTTTTGGTCCCAGGTAGTTTCTGTACCTCTAAAAGCACGCTGTTGCCAGCCACGTGGCTTCTGTGCAAGGTGCAGAGGGGTGGGGGAGAGAATTGGTCACCGCAGGGACGTGGCGGTGGTGGCGGCGGTGGTGGTGGCGGTGATGTTCCTCGGTTGTGGAAGCTCAACTGCGTGCGGGTTCCGCAGGTGTCCGTAGCCCAGCCAGCTCCATCCCTGCAGCTCGTGGTGGTACAACAGGGACACTTGCAGCCTCTGAACTTGAGTGTAGAAGGAGCAGTCACCACTCAGCCAGCGTCAGGCGGTTGTGGGGCTCTCCACAAGCTCCACACAGCACCTGAAAGGACAGGGCTTGTAACGGAGGGATGGCAACGAGCACTCGCTCCCCAGCAACGCGGCTTGGCTAGAGGTGAGCTCAGCAGGAGGCGGCGGTTTGGGGAGATACTGGTTCTAGGAAAAAAAATCTATGTGGAGCAAGTGCGTATTTACCATTTAAGCACCTGGTCAGCTCTGCATAAGGCTTGTGAGCTGCTGGAGGCGCCAGTGTGGTCAATAGCTTCGGCTTGAGCGTCTGGAAGGGGAACCTGTTACAGGCCTGCTCTGATGTGCTGTAGTGTGAGTGGATCTGTCCAGAGTGGGTGGGAACAGGCTGGGGATGGCGCGGTTGCAGACTCTTTACCGGCCCTGGAAATGGGGCTAAAAAAAATGTCACTCAAATTCCAGTATTTTGTGCGTTTGGTCACCACCACACTTCCCTGGGCTGGGCTTACGCAGTGACGTGATGTGCAGTGGCCCCCGCCCCCTGTCCTGCTGTGACAGCTGACGTCAGGAGCGTGCAGCAGGAAAACGAAACTTTGCAGAAACGAAACTTTGCAGAAACGAAACTTTGCAGAAACGAAACTTTGCAGACAATAGAAACTTTGCAGACAATAGAAACTTTGCAGACAATAGAAACTTGGCTGGTGGGGAGGGGGGTGTAGGGCTGCAGAGCCCAGTTCTCAGGTGCCCCCTTTTAAAGAGCTGTTGTGGGATGACCAGCAATGGGTTTGTGGTTCCCGCAGCCTGCATGTGTCCCTGTGGAGCTTGGGTGCTATCGGCTGCGTGGGGACAGAAGTGACCCCACCCCATCCTCCGAGCTGCTGAACAGCCCTTTTCCCAGTGGGATGGTGTCAGTGCAGGGGGTCCTTGCTCTTCCTAGTCCTGCTTAGCAGCAAAGTATGCTGCGAATAACCTCCCAAGTGTCCCACTCCCTCCCTTTTCTCCCACCTGCCTCCCCACACGAGCAGCATGATGCAGGGAGCACTCACCTTACTGAGGGGACTGCCCCAGCTCCAGCGCCGGGCTGCCAGAGCTGCCTGCGGGGACAGTGCTCGATGCTCCAACGTGCTGCGGTGCCGGGCTGTGCCAGACCAGCAGCTGAGTCCTCTGGGCGTTTCTGCTGTGCTCCCGTAGATCTCTTTTGATCGGTTCTGCTGGTATCTGGCAATAAAAGGGGAGCTGCTTTAGACACACCCCTGGTGCTCTGTCAAGTCTCCACACCCTCTGTCTGGTTTGCTGTTGCTGGGTGGTGCTGCCTTCGAAATCCAGCTGACATCCTCTGCCCTCTGCACTGGGATGGGGACACCCCACCAAAATGGTACATGTTGGGTTGCTTGGGCTGGAGGTGTGCTGGGGTATGTGTGTGTATATATATATGTGTGTGTGTATATATATATATATGTATGTATATATATGTGTATATATGTGTGTGTGTGTGTGGTGGGGGCGTGCGTGTGTGCAGGCGTGTGCGTGTGCGTACATGTGTGGGTGGGTGCGTGTGTGTGTATAATTTTTTTTTTTTTTTTTTTTTTTTTTTTTTAAACTAGGGAGATCATCCCCACCCCACTTATTGTCCACTCTCCCATCCACCCACGGGCTCCAGACCAGCTCACCAAAGTAAATAGTGATTAAGAGACCTGTGTGTGTGGTTGTGCACAGGGCACAGAGCAGCTGTGCTCGTACCTGTGCTGTGAGGGTACTCAGCCTTCTGTGCTCCAGCACACAAAGCTGCCTTACAGATTGGCTTTTTTCCTGTATATCATGTGGTTGTCAACTTAGTTTCACGCAACAGATTTTATTTATATGTATCACAGTACTGCGCAGCAACAATTTTTGCAGCGTGCAGTCATTCCAGCCATTTTGTCTTCATTCACCTGCCTCAGCCACCAATGTGTAGGTGGCTGTTGTCTGGGGACTGAGAAAAAATGAGGTTCCTGGGCCTTCAAGGAGGCTGGATGCTCACCCCAAGAAGTAAGTGTGTGTGTTTCCTCATCAGTTGTATCTTTGATCAGCAGGGTGACAGTGGTTTTGAGCAGGCTGCTGCTCCGCCACAGGCACATGCAGATGTGGCTGCTGCAGGCCCAGTGCAGCTGTAGCTGTGTTACCCCTTCCTCTGCTCCCCAGCTCCTCCCTTAGTCCACACAAGGTCGCAGTCCTGCTCATTTTCCCAGGCACACATCAGCACTAGAAGTTGTGTTTGGGTTTTTTATGGGTTTTGTTTGTTGCAGGGGGGTAGGAAGGGAGTGAGTGTGTGTTTGTTTGTTTTGCATCTGAGTACAAGTCTTTATTTAGTGGATTTATAAAATAACATTACATAAGTACAAAAATATGAAATAAGCTTTGAATATTCTTAGGTAAAAACTACCATTATTTTTTTTTCAAGCTTTAGAAACATGTAACTTGCACAATTGGCATCTTAGGTAAATTGCTCTCATACATTGCAAAACTAGGGAAAAAAAAAACCAACTTCCCTTAAAGTATCTCCAGAAAAGTAGCTGTACATACCCAATCATATGCATTACTGTCAATAATTTATTATTTTAAGACACCATGGCGCAGTCATACAAATTCCCATTGTGTAGTTTTTCTTTTAATAATTTCATTGTAAGATGCAGTATCACTTTCCTCTGCCAGTTGTTATGATTAAATATCAACACAAACCCAATTAAGAATGATTTGGCATGCATTATACTTGTACCACTTGGATTTGATACCACCTTGTAGTAAAAATTAAATAAATATAAATATGTTAAATAAATAGATTGTAAAACAAAACCCCACTAATATTGGAATTCAGCATTTCTTCATCCTTTGCACACACTTAATGCTTTGTCACAGCTTTAGGGCTGATGAAAAGAAATACTGCATCTTTAAAACACAGGCTCACTTGGATGTAATTAGCAACCCACACAAACAGAAAATGGGGTTCCTCTACAGCTTTATCGCACCCATTAAAAACACGGCCTCTCATTTCACTGTTCTGTACGTCTCTCAACATTTCCTATTTAACTTTTTCCCCAGAACTTATCTTACCTCTGGTTCTGCCACTGGGAACCCTTTTTATAAGTAAGGAACACTTGCAGTAGATAATCACTCATATTCCTGTGTAACCTCATCTGGGTGTCCCTGCTCCAGCAGGGGGATTGGACTGGATGAGCTTTTGAGGTCCCTTCCGATCCCTGACACTCTGTGATTCTGTGTAACCTCTCACAGCTGCCATCAGGGTATTTTTCTGAAGTTACTTGTGTAGATCTGATACTGTGATTTAAGTCAAGGACTGTTCAAGCTCTTCTGTGAATACTGGTCAATATTTAAACAATGAGGCTTATTTTCAAAGTAGATAAACCGTTAACTGATTTTTCAAGTCAGCATTTTTTTAGAACTTACTTACTGTATCTGTTCAAGTGTGAGAGAGTAATTTTCTGGGCTAGTACTAATTAAGCAGAAATTGTACTCTACTAGTTTTTTGGATAATCATGATTCCCTTTACGATCACTGTGGCATGCCTAATGCATCTTGTGCCAGTAGTGCAATGGCAGGTTCTGATGATTTGCTACAACTAAAAGGTTCCTTTTGCAGATCCCAGTCCCTAGTAAATACATTCTTTCAATCACTGCATTTTGATTCTTGGTAATAAAACACATTGGTTGTAAAATCACGTACAGTACAGGGATACTGGGTGACGGTTATATCCAGCTTTTGTTCTCCGTTTTCGCTGTCTTGACAACTGCCTTGGAGTATAACTCCAGCAGCAGGGTTCTTCGCTTTGCTGAAGTTACCGCTCGCCCCTTGGGCTCCTTCCATCTCCTGATCCAGCGCAGGCAGAGGTACAAGGCACTTTTTGGAGGCTTGGTTTCTTCAAAGAGAGAATTCAGCTCTTTGACCCCACTTTTCCCTGCTAAAGGTCGGCCTGTTTCACAGCCCTGTGCTTGCAATGTTGGTCCCAGAGCAGAAAGCTCCATCCTTCTCTCAAACAGTATCTCCCGCAGGGCTCAGCTCTGCAGCGTCCTGATTGTAGTAATGCTGGAACAGTCTTTCGTGGCAGCAGATACGCATAGCGTGGTAGGTGTGGAGGAGCAGGTGAGGGAAACGAGCTGTAAAGTAACATACAAATTCATCTGGGATGGAGCCCAGGGTCTCCTGCACTTCGGGAGGCAGCTCTCTGTAGTGGTGCTTCTGTAAAGGCAAAAAGAACAGGGAAGAGTTCAGTCTCCCAGGATCTGCAAGATGCATTTTCATGGACAAAGTAACCTCCTATCAGTTCATCATAAAGGAGCTCAATACCTAAACCAAGGTAAGACAGACAGACTGGCAACAAACAGCAAATGGAGGCAGAACCAGAGCTGCATGTTGCTTATGGAAAGAACTCCTTTACCTTATTTCTCATTGCCCTCAGTAGATCCCGGACTGAGCCTCCTTTATAGGATCTGAATTTTCGAAGATCTGCAAAAGAAATTACAAGATCTTTTTGTTTTTATGCACTTTTAGTTGCTGATCTCAAAAGTAAGGTATGTGTGCCCACACTGACATATCCTTATAGGTTTGTTTCAATATATAAACGTACTTTAATTCGAAGAAATACTTTGCTGACAAGTAAAGTTGCCAAAACAGTGTTATCCTTATTTTCCTGTCCCGGCAAACTGGGAACAGCAGGTAACTCCTTTCCATTCTGATAAATACCATCCCTTACCTGTCTGAAGAGGAACAGTGATGTGCTGTCTCCAGTCCATTTTCACCACCTCTCTTCCACCTCTTTCTAATTGTTTGACTATTGGACCATCTAAAGATTCTTTCTCTATCCGGTCACTAACATCCTGGAAGAGACATTCACATTATTTCTAGTTTCATTTCCAAGATTTTCACAACAATTTATAATTGCTGCTTCTGGCCAGTTACAGCCTGTCCTCATAATGGATTATGCCTGGGACTGGGATACAGAAGTTTCTGAGAAGTTTCCTCCTCGTAAGGGTGTGGATTGTATTGGTTCAACCACGGACAAAGCCAGGAGAGCCTGAATTCAAGATCTGCAGAATGTCTACAGGAGCCCTTAGAACAGAAAGGATTGAAAAGGTCAACACAAACCTGAAAAAACTGGAGCTGTTTTTCTAAACTCCAAAAGAATGGGTGTTTTAGCACACAGCTGGCAGACGGACGTTTCTGAGGATCCATGTTTATCATTTGCTCTATTAAATCACGAGCAACTACGTCTTCTGCAAGGAAAAGGGTGATAATTCTTAGGCTGTAGAGAAATCTCTTGTACTTCAGAAAATCATTATGTTCTCTACTTCCTCCAACATGAGCCCCATCAGCTCACATACCACCCTCATAGATATGCTGGGCAACCAACAGAAAGTCACTAGTGTTGGGTCACTTCACTACTTTCCTACCCTTTAAATACATTAAATAACTCTACGGTCGAGCTTTCAGGGTTCAAATTACTTATCCCAGAGATGCTTTGGGGTTCCAATTCTAACTGTAGCAGCTTTACTTCAGGAGTACTTTAGGAATACAGCTTTCACCACTTGCCAGGGTCAGAGCTGTGTCATTTCCGTTGGTATTTTAACACCCATAGAAAGTTCACTAAACTCTGTAGTGCTTTACGTTTACTGTGCTTTTCTTACCGTGCCTCCCCGCATTGAAGGACTCCAGGCTGTAAGCACCCAGCAGAATGTTGGCTTGCCGCTGCAGAGATTTGCCAAAGGGATGGCTGCCGTCAGATACCACGTAATAAAAGACGCAGCCAGCTGAAAAGATGTCCACGGTGTATGTCTGCAAACAAACAACCTTTAATAGCAATAACACTTTTTTTCCCCCCACCCCCGGAAGACTTCGATTATCACGGGGTGGTTATCTAGAAAAAAAATCTGAGGACTTACCGGGTTCTCTTTGCAATCTTCACTCAGCATCTCTGGGGCGATCCAGCCCTCGGTGCCCGGCACGCCCGAGCGCCGGCTGAAGCTGTGCCTGCCCACGGCCAGCTTCTTGCACAGGCCGAAGTCCGAAATCATGGCTTTGACCTTCCCATGGGCGTTCGGCATCGAGATGAGGATGTTATGGGGCTTCAGGTCCCTGTGGACTATTAAAACACCCGTTTATCCACTCCAGGCAATCCCAATGATATTTGTAACCTTTTAATGTATTTGTATTGCAAACTTTTCACAAGGCTGAACCACCGCTTGTTAAACCAAAGTCCTAACCTCAAACTATTGCCTTAAGTAAGGGCTCATCACTTTTTTATTCCATCACCACTAGTCACCATGTTTTATGACTTCTCTCCAAAAAATGCACCGCCCTGAACAAAGGATAATGACGGGCCTTTTTACTGCAGTGCAGCAGAACATTACAGGGACAAGGCCAGTGTCAAACAACAGACACAACTGCTGCCAGCATCAGGTGGAGCTTCTACAACTCCCTTCTGGGACTGAATAAACCAGTTCCCAGCACCAGACCAATTTATTTTTCTTTTTTAGTTAGGAAAATGTACTGAAACAAGAGACATTCTTACCAATACTGAGGGAGTGCAGGTAAGCAAGACCAGATGTTGTCTGTTGCAGGAGAGTGATGGGCTGTAAGCCATGGTGACTAAAGGCCTTCTGCTCAACATACTATAAAATACAACAGAAAAACAAGAGATTCAGCCACAACATTGCTTATCATTAGCCCCTGCATAGACAGTAAGTTTTTTTTTTTTTACTCCCCTCCCCAAAAAAAAGTTCAGACTGGGTAAATTGCAGGCTAATGCTAGCTGGTAACACACATAAGAGTTTTTGTTTTGGTTTGGTTTTTTTCTGGCTAAAGGTGATGATCTCTAAAATACCATTCAGAGCTACAGTTCTATGCAGCGCTGTGCTCCAGCAGCAAGAGCAGCAGGTCTTCAAAGTCCAGATGGTAGGAACAGGAGGGTGACCAGAAGGGAGTCCTTCCCAAGAAGGAAAATCAAAGGACAACAACTGTCCTTCAATCAGTGCAGGGTTAGGGATGTCTTTCTAAAGGTCTGAAACCACTCTGTTGTAGGAATGTGCAGTTGTCACAGAGGCGATGACAGGATTAACTAGAACATCTGCAGCAGGCACTTCAGCAACTCAAGCTAAAGGAAACCGAAGGCCTTCCAGGGAGAAGACTGTCACAGATTCGTAGGTTTGCATGTGACTCATCACCTCCTGTAAGGTGGCAGCACACAGCTCAATGGCAATGTACTGAAACTGCCGGTCCTTCTCCGTGCAGAAATAGCGGATCACGTTAGGATGCTCGTCGGACTCACGCAGCAGCTGCACTTCACGGTCCGCGAAGCTGAAGCACTCGGGCAGAATTCTTTTCACTGCAACATCGCGGTTATCAAATGTGCCCCTGCAAAGAGGAAGGAAAACCACATCATGCTTTTACACCCTCTGTAGACAAAGCATGTACAAAGTGAGTGACAACAGAAAACATTTAACAGAGGCATATTAAAGCATTTCTTATGCTGGAAACAGATGCATTTGGTCATTAAACATTTCTAAGGGAATTAAAGTAGTTTTTGCAAAACATTTTTTCAGAAGTTTAATTTCTGTTCCTATTAGATAGGTGGTCTTTTTTTTAAATGCAAAAATCCAAATAAGACATTAATTGGCCTATTTGGTGTTGAAAGCACATGCTGTCTTTTACCTGTAAACAATTGTCCCTTCAGCTCCGTGTCCCAATACATCCTTTGGGTTAAACAAAATCTTGCCAACCATCACTCTGTTTGCATCTTCATCTGAACAAAAAGCAAGAAACAAGGACTGGTTTAGGATGGGTTAAGTTGGCCTTTTACAACTGCACGTCCTTCTGGGCCAGTTTGTTAAAGTCTTTTTCCTCATGTTCAAATTAACACCACAGATGATCAAAACAAATAAACATCTGCATTTTGGTATTCATGCTGCATGGAGAAATATGCTCTGGTTACCAAATAATCCAATATACAAAGTCAAACACGTGATGTACACGTCAGAGTCAGAGTCAGGGCATGGCACACCTGCATGGTGCTTTGCAAATGGTCAGACCAAAGGAGAACGATGGTCCTTTACAGCTTTCTGATCTGTGAAGTACCATCAATAAGTATTTTAATAGTTGTGCTGTATCACCACACAGACTGGGGAAATACAGAGATTCACAATAAAAGACACTGGATCAACTTTACCTCCCTCTTCTTGCTCAGTGGAGATGCAGCTCCCAGCGTCGGACGTGGAGATGCTGGAGTAGGCAGAATGGTTCGATGCTCTTGGGGACAGATTTGGTGTGCTGGCAGCCGAGTTCTCCGGCCGGCCGCAGGAGGTGTCCAAGAAATCCACTTCTGGGGGCAGATCGCTGGGAGCACCAAAGGGCAGCTGCTGCTGCTGCAAGAGCTGGATCTTCTCTTCCAGCTGATGCTGCCTCTGTTGCTGCTGATGTACACTCTGCGGGAAAGGACCTCAGTTCTGTCAGCAAAGTTTCTTATCGTCACGTCACAAAAGGAAACTCTACAGCTATTGGGGTGGCTCCACCAAAAAGGTGGGAGAAAAACTCTCTTGTTATGACACTATCAGCCAAGGAGGGTGGGGAACGCTTTCCATTTCATTCTGATTTTTCATTGCAAAGCTGAGAATCACACTGGTTGGTTAATGTGGCAAAAGCTAACTGTTACTAGGCTGACTGGGCTTCATTAAACCACAGATAAAGGCTTTGATCCAAAAGCCAGAAAACCCGACAGTGGTTCAGGTAAGGAAAAGAGAAGTGAAGCCAATGGTGTTAAGATCATGTCCGTAAAAAGAGTTAACATACACAAAAATCAGAATCAGTAGGATGAAAAAAAGTCTTCAGGGTTGGCACATATGCCTGGAGAAATCACTGTTATGTCAAATTTGCATCCTTTGTTACCCCCTGTACACCTGTGAGGATGGAAAAAATTCCCCTGTAGTGTGTTACTTTCTAACTCCTGGATCATTTCTTGGGCTGTAAAATGTTACTGGGTCTCCCAGAACTCAAAAGCACATCAAGCTCAGTCAGCATTACCATTGGATAAGCGATGATGAAAGCCACCCAGCCCACAAGCAGGAAAGTGCTGAGGATGATGGTGGCCATGTCCTTCAGCATGGAGTCCACGGGGGCCTCAGGCCGAGGGACAGGCCGAGCAGGTTTCTCCTCGATATCCTTTGGAGCAGCGGGAGGCACGTCTGTCGAGGACCCTTCGACTATGTCAATAACCTAAGAGGCAGAGAAAGCTCTGTTAGCTCAACATCTCCACGGGTAATGCAGCAGTTATACACTCATCTTTCTGCTCAAGAATTTGTAATAATTTCTCATCCTACCGAAGTCTAAGGAAGTTTTGTATGTGGAAAAGAAAAGCAGTGGGAAGCCCTAATTCTGAAATAAGGAATAATATATCATACCAGTGATTCTACGTGCTAAGTACATTAAAATATGACACAAAAAATGTGAAGTAATTCCACGTAGCTTTTCTTCTGAGTCCTTCCCCAACATTCTTCAATCACCCAGTAAAATGATTATTCTCATCACAAACCTCTTCAATAGTGGCTTTGTCGGAGTCAGCTGGAATCACGTTTTCAGGCCTCTTAGGTAAGTTGCTTGGGAATTTCTCCAGGATCTTTGTAGGAGCAGATAATGGTGTTTCATGGTGCCCTTTAAATAAAACACGTGTTGAAAGAATAAGTTGTCCCTTTTTAGGAGAGAGATCCTTGATTTGAGCATCTTTGCTGAACAGCATATATAAAACTTGATTTACCAAAAGGCTTGAGAACATCACAGAACAAAAGCCTAATTTTTTTTCCCCTCTGTTCTTCCCAAGCAGTCACAGGCCTGAAGACTCTGTGCTCAAGCACTCGCCATGGATTTGGTTCCTGGCCAGTGGAACGCAAGATTACGAGATTTCAGGAACTATTGCCTGAGTTTGGGCAGCACTGTGACTGATTTACAGCAGCTGAACACCAGCGCTGAGCTTTGGATCAGAACTGGCCACCAGACGGCAACGTGACGCCGCACAAGTGGGGCTGCGCGATGCACCTCACACACACCTATTAAAAGCCAGTCGTTCCAGTAGCTCAGTTTGTTTTTTTCTTTCAGTCTGCCCGAAAACTTTACATCCGTGCTGGGGGTGATGACGCACTCGCCGTTGTCTTCAATCGTGGCTCCTTCTGGTTTTGGACCCTCCAGTAAGGGGATGGCGCTGCCACGGGGCTAGAAAGAGATTATTGTTACAATTAAGGAAGCATGGCGTCCCTGTAATATTTGAATAGGCAACTAAATTAACAAATGGAGGTCAGAACTAGTGGGCGAGCAAAAATTACTGGCAGCAAAGTCACCGTAAGTAAACAGTGTCATTATGCCCTCAGCAACGGCCTCAGCAACCTTGGACATTAGACATTCTGAGTTACATGTTGCCTGGGAGAGGAGATTATTCTCTCTTTTTTTAGAAAAGTTACACAGGATCTTTATTTCCTACCTGGACAGCCACAGCATGAGCAAAACAAAACTATGATGCAGTTTCCTATCTATGTGGAGTTACTCTGACGAACTGAACAGCAATTTTAACATTAACCACAATGCACCAACCCCACGGCAACCTCTGGACGCCCCTCAGCTTGCCTGGCACAATTCCCGATGAGCTACGGCCACTCTGCAGCATTTGAAATTACTCCTGGAAGGTGGTCGTGCATTCTAAGGCTTTCTGTTAATTGTTTCATGACACATTTAATTTGCTATGCATTTCTTGACAGCAATCTGCAATTTAACCCCAAATTTCTATACGTGTACAGCCTTCAGTGTTTTATTTTCTATTTTAATCAGATCCCTTTGGCAAAATTGCCTGTTTTAATATGTATTTTTAAGTATGTTTCTATTTCAAATCTTTTTAAACCCAGGCCAGCACTAACTCTGCACAGGCACTTTTCAGCAGGGGTCATTCAACTCCTGCAGCTCCCAACTTACCACAACAGTTACTCCTTCATGCACCATGGATGGCGATGCATACAGACTTGTGGAGTATTTCCCTACGTATAGAGTCGGTCTGGGAAAAAAGAGTAAGTGTTAGAAAGAAGTAGACAAATGGATGTTTTACCATCTTAGCTAAAACCTTGGCAACACAATCCTGCAGAACTAATGTGTTAGTTTCTCAAATCATCAATATTTATATCTTGAAAAGCCTGGATCTCTAAAATTGTTTTAAGTCCTGCTGTACTATGAAACCATTCTTTTTATTATGAAAGCATTATTAGTTGATTATTCACATCACAATTACTCATTTGACATAACTCATGTCCTATTTCTGCATTATTCAATAACTGGTATTTGCCAAAATGCTATGCACCTTTTTTATAACGTGAAAGGCTTCACATTATAAAAACAATTCCATTCCATATTATAAGAAAATATTCAACACAGAACATTTGATAAAAGTTATGAATATACACTTCCTAAGTTTATGATAGATTTTGGTTTTTGGTCTCTGACTTGAGACAGTAAAAGAGAACTAGAGCTGCTTTTACATATTATTTTCACCATCTTGAAACTTGGAGAACAATCCTTAACTGAATGTGCGTAAATAAGGTTTCACTAACAAAGCTCTGTCAAACAGACAGAATAACAGGAATATTGGTGCTCACGTCAGTTTGCTCTTGGTCTCCGTTTCCTTTGGGAAAGGATATTTCCACTTGGTAATGTGTCCAACCTCCCCGGACATGAACGTCAGGTAGCGCAGGGTTTCTATCCCCACGTTCGTGTGCATAACCTTCCGCAACCCCTCACGCTGCCAGATGTAAAAAGCCACCACCGGAGAAGCGTAATTCTGAATCCACAGCACGTCCCCAGACTCACTGTCCACGGTCACCACCAGCCCATCTCCATTGGACACAAAGTGGGACATTTCTACAATATACAAATACACAGATTATCTGGGTTGCTGCAGACAGGCGATTTGAATAAAAATATTAGCAGGTCGAGCCTTATGTAACATTAGACCTTACACTGCAAAAGAATAGCTGATGAGCAAATCAGTCATCAGAATTAGGATGATAAAAGTTCAGTTGCAATGCAGGAGCATCGCGACAGCTTTTTCTGAGTGTGCGCCACAGTTTCGGTTTGCTGCCTCTCCTGCCATTTGCCACTACATTTTAAAGAATATCTTCCAGAGCTGCACCTTCTTAGATTTGGTTTACCTGAAGCTACTTAAAGGGCTCTAGATATTACGTCATGCAAAGGATAAAAACTGGCAGATGCAAATCAACTGCTCAAAAATCAGACAGTCTGAGCTATTAATTATGGAAAAAAATCAGAATATTTTTGCCTGTATGCAAAACCCATGGCAAATATGCAGGGGGGGGGGAAATACAAAAAGAGACAGCAATTAAGTTCTTACTGTATTTTATGTCTTCATCAGGCAGACTAGCTGCATAATCAAAATAGGTGGCATTCCATCGCAGCTCCTTCTTCTTGGTGTCATACATTGTGATCGTGTACTCTGTTAAAAGATACACAGTCTGTGAAGCAAAAAAACCTATGAGAGAATAGAATCAATCATCTCAAATCTGAGACTCCTGCAAACACCACACACACCACTTACTGCTCTCTGCATTTCGTTTTCCCAACACTCCTGACAAATGAACATTTAGTAGCTGTTAAAGACAATATTCAATCCGCCTCCTGCAGAGTTACTGCCCGCGTTACCAGCGTTTTCTTTTACTGCACAACTTCTGACGTACTCTGGTTTACTTAAAAGTTTCCAAACCCTGCACTCTAAAATTCAGCATATCATGTTCTGTAACTGAACTATCACACTTAATGAACACATTAATATAAAGGTTAAAAACAAGACTATAAGACTTATTCTTTTTACTAGTCAACACCTACATAGTGTGGGTCTAATTGTAACGGTTCTTTAGAATAACACATTTGTCATTTCAGTGGATATGCTATATCCCCATTTTCTTCAAACCGTTTTTATAGAAGCTGTATGTTACAGAGCAGATGGGCTCACAGCTGCTGCAGGAATGCACCGGTAAATACATTTTGAATGCCACTTAGTCAACAAGAAGAGTCATGGACCATGCCTGCTGCCAGTTTAAAAAACCAGTACCTTTCTACTGCCATAAAGAGTTACTAATTTTTCTGTGTACGGCCTAAAATAATAATTTACAGAAGTTTTTCTAAGAAATAAACGTGAAAACCTGAACTGATCACAAGGTCATTTGTTATGATCCTAAACTTTAAAAACTACAACAACAAATGTTCTTCTAAGCTGCAGAAAAAAAAGCACATGACCTGTTCTCCCGAGATACAGGAGGGATGTTGATGGGCACAGACTTTCTGCGAAGGAGGAGGTCAAGGTTTGCTGTTTCTCCCCAGTCAGGAGGTCAATCACGTACCAAATATCCTGCTTTTTACCTGAAATGATAATTTAAGCCACATTACCATTCAGCTGGAAAACTGCACTTCCATCAATCTTTTCAGTCTTTTTTCTTTAGCAGGCTCATGAACTTTGCATGACTAAAGCATTTTTAATAATTTCTCATAGGCTCAGTTTCATCATTTAGCATTATTGGCCAATCCCAAATATTGACAAGAAAATTAAACACAATATTTAGAATGGTAAGTACTATTGGCTGAATTATTTTTTCACACTGATAAAATCTAAGAGAGTTCAGAGTGTAGGAGATCCCAGGAGGCAGCAGAAGAGGCGTCTGAAGTGCTAATGTTGAAGGGCAGCAGGTGGAAAAAAAATATGAGGGTCTAACACGTTTTGAATTAAGGCCTGTAATCCTAACACCCCACCCAAGACTACGTGAGCCATGACCTTAAATATTTCTTTGACGCTAGCAAATATGTGTTCTGTTTAGAAGCTTCAAATCAACATTTTTCACTCCTTTAGTGCAGAGACAGAAAGCTGAGAATGAGAAGTAGGTATTGGCCCTTCAGGAGGTTAAAACCCAATACTAAGTGCATCCTGATCCTTCACATATTTACTGTTGGGAGAAGTAATTACTGTCCCTCCTCCTCCCACATCCATCTGCAATTAGAACGAGTCGGGACAGTGAGACATAAATTTGTTATTATTTGTAATATAAATGAACTGACTGTATCTCAGGTAACGGAGGATGTCCAACCACGTTGCAATGGGATTTCTAATTTAATTATAATTGTCAGGCAGTCAATGACGTAAGCGTAAGAAAGTTTTAAGTAGAAGTCACTTTTTGTTGAGAGGTAGCATCTTAAGAAATCAAATAAATCCATACAGGCTATTTGCTGCTTAGAAAAGCTTTTTTCTCCTTCAAGAGAAGTAGTTGGTTTTTAATCTTCAAACGGTAATTGAATTCTATATTAATCAGATTTCCTGTCATCAGAAAGGTTTGTGAGAAAACTGTAATTAATACCTAAAATAAAGCATATTTCCCTGCAGTCTCTCTGGGACTCTAAATTTTCTAGTCACTGAAGATATTACAATCTAAAAGAGATTAAATTTGAGCTCACCCATGTACAGGATCCCATCTGAACTGCGACAGGGAGATGCCTGCACCAGCTCTGGGATAGTGAATGGGAGTTTCTAGGGAAACAAAGAACAACAATAAAAGCTTATTCCCATTGGTATGATAGTCTTCACGCTTGTTCACAGAAAAGGGTGGTCGGAAAACTTCAGAAATCTCAAATGACCGTTTTTTATTGTTTGTTTGCATTATTGCCGTGCCCGAGAACTCAAAAGTTCAGGTCAGGGCCCTGCTCTGCAAACCCAGGCCACAAAGTCTGTCTCAGTGAGTTTACACCAGGAGAAATGCAGGTAGTGGAAGAACTAATTACCTGCAGCTCAGAGGTTTCAGCATCACTGATAAACTGTCTGGGCTTCAACATCCTGTGGTTTAATTGCCTCACCTAAAACGCGTATAAAATGGTTCTCCACAGCACTGTACATTGATAAAGGCCAGATATCTTCATACAAGTGAAACTGCTGAGAGGGCAAAGCACCAATCTGCGACTGACGAGTTCCTGAGACACCGCCAAGCCCGCATTGCTCTTACAGAACGGGTGACGATCCTCACTGAGCTTTAAGAGACTCACTGGAATGAGGTCACAAGCTGCACCAAAGATCAGTTTACTTCAATATACTAAAATTACTCCAGTCTTGCTTAAAGCTTTTATAACAGTGACTCTAAACAAATTAACTTTAATTCAAAATGAGAGGAGATCAGCAGAATAAAGGAATAGGTTCAAATAGATTGCTGCTTCCTGGATTCACCCAGGAAAAGAACCAAGAATCATTTTGCAAGTTATGATCTGGCTGTACTGGGAGGCGGGGGGAGTCGTAAGTAAATACTAAAATATTTGACTAATATTAAATTTCTTAAGGGAAATCATAGCAGCTGCCAGAGAAGAGAAACTTGTGGGAAGCCAAACGCTTTATCTGAGTATCACCATAAAGTTCAAAAATAAAAGTCAAATGTTAGCTCGTATCTGTGGGATACATGGATTGGTGATTATTTTGAAAAGGTTCAGCATTTTTGTCTGCTTACTAAACCTTATGAAGACATCTTCTAAAGGTGTCAGCAGACGCTGGGTTTTGGCCAGTCTGAACAAGCTTTTCCAAGAAACTGATGCACTTCTATTAAACAGTAAAAAAACCTTACAGTACTGTCAAGAAAGAAGAAAGTTCCCTTGGGGAGTTATCATTCATGTGAGCCTGATGAGGGTACTTTTCTAAAAATTTAAAAAATATATACTTACGGTCAAGCCTTCATTATTCTTGCCACCAAGCGTATACAAACTGCCATCATTTGGGTCTGGAAGAAATGCTGGCCTAGGATTTAAGCAGCAATTATAAATGATTAAAAATGTCGTGTACTTCTCAGAGAACAGGAAAGCAACTGTGGTCAGTACTGGCTTTACAGAGAAGTTCATCTGACATCAATTTTTTTACTTTGTATTATCAATTTTTTGAAGTTTCATTTATTAACTGCGAAAATGAAAAAATACAAAGTTTCAGAACTGATATAACATAGGATTACTAATGCATTTGAAAATTCAAAGATCCAAATGTGGCAGGCCTTTAAAATGCCACAGAATTCAAACCAAACCAAACAAATAAACAAAAATCAGAGAGCGTAAGGAAGGCAAGGAAATATAAAAGAGTTGCCAGAACAGTGTAAATTTGAGAGGTAAAGGCAACCCTCCACCCAAACTACAGCAGAAAAACCCAAACCCCAACATCAAACACCAACCACAAAAAAAGAAATGATGTTTCCACTGACTTCAGAGACAGAGTTAAAGCCCCAAATTTTCTGGTGAGATTGCAATGCTGGAGGAACTACTCTGAAGTAGCAGCCTGAGGGTTTCGTCTGCAGATTCTGGCAGTGGTGGTAGTTGGAGTTCCCTGTGCTTCACTATTTTTAGTCTTTTATTTGAAGAGAGTAAGTCTAAAACCTAGAGATCACTCCCTGGCTGTTTCTGTCATTTCAAACTGCTCAGTTAAGATTGAGGCACAATTAACACAGTTGATCTCTAAACCTGAGCAAGGGCTTGAGAGAACACTCTGCAGATAGGGTGTTTCTTCTTAGGGCTACAAATAAGATAATTATACGTAGCTAATTATATCCTTTCTTTATCCTGCTCCCTAAACCACCTTAACTTGACGTATGCAAATCATGCAACTTTTCTAGAACACAGAGAGTTTTGGTTTAAACCAAATTAAACCATATTTCAAGATGTCAGTGAAATCAAACAAGTGGTAGATGAGATAAAGGAAACAGACTTACTCTTCCACATGTATGGGCACCTGGAGTACAGGATCTGCATAAACAGAAAAAAAAAAGGTCCTAATATTGGCAATTCAGTTCCTTGAACACTAGACACAGGACTAAGTCAGGCCTGCAACAACTTGCTCCTTTTCAAAAGGCTGATGCACAGAGTTTGAGAGCGGCCACCTCAGCAGCCTCAACCATCTCCTGTTGGGTTGTGAAATCGGGTTTGTAAAATGGGAAACTGCAAAGTACCTGAGAAGTTTTAAACCTTCTGAAGTTCTTTGCTCAGTTTTATCCACAATATCTGACCAACATCTGATTCATTTCCACACATGAGGCTATCACAATGAACACAAACTGATGGAAGAGTTTATTTTCTGAAGTGAAAGGAATTATCTTCTCACTACGAGCACCATCCACCTGGAAAGGCGAGCTGCGGAGAACCATTTCTCTACATTTTTAGCTACAGGGGTGATGTAAATTTTCTTATTTTCTTAACACTTTCATGATCTGTAGGTCTGTGAAGACACTTTGAAGACAGGCAATGAACTCTTCACATTCACTTTCATGTGGTTTGGGACATATTCCAACTTTATTTCAAAGTTTGTTTTGAAATAAAAAATCACGTGGAGATAAAAAGAGACTCTTGAGTTTAATTTATCATTGTCACGTCTTAAAATAGTTTTCACATGCTTTAACACAGACTAGTAAAAGAATGAGTTGGTTTATAACCGAAATCACCTTTTGTTCCACAACAGGTCAAATGGAAAAAGTTATTGCAAGTTATTGCCTTCTCTCCAACAGCTCAGCACTCAAGTGTTAACACGCTGAGACTGGGATCACGTAATCCTGCTTTCAAAACTTCCCTGAACTGCAGTTCTCTGTTATTAGGTAAGTCATTCTAATAGGCCCAATCTGTTCCAACACCAACAGTGATAACCACTGAACAAAGCACCAAGTATTCCATATCAGAACAAATGCTTTATAGAGAAAATGTGATAAAATTTTGATAAAAATACACCTGCCTCTCCCTTAAGCTTCCATTCCCTGTAGCACAGGAAAAACCAACTTCTTGCAATAAACCTAAATAAAGCTTTTGGTATGATCCTGTCCAAAAGCTGCCCCCTTTCTAGACTAAGTAAACACTGCCTCTTAGAGCCGACAGCTCCTTTTATTGATCAGAGATGGCACTAAGAGCCTTGTTTAGTCTCTGATCTTCAACGTGTGCTACACCCTTTCAATACAATGTTTTTGTGGGGTCACAGCAGGAAAAAAGGTGCCTCAGAAATTTGGGGGGAGAAGGAGTGTGGGTTTTTTCTATGAACTTTCCAACCATATCCCAACTTTCCAAAGCCCAGGGAATGAGCAGCGTCAGTTACCTGGTCACTGAAAAATCCTGAGCTGTCAGACAGTGGGACGCACGGAAGCCAACAAGAAATGAAGGTATTAAGCACCCTCAACAAACAGGGCCGCAGTCTCGCTACATATAACCGCAGGGAGCGCAGCTGTATTTCTGACCTACTGCACAGTCCTGTTACTGACTGACCCATTTTTCTGCCTGCTTTACGGGGAACACGAACATCCAGACTGCTGTTCTTGCCAGCACGACATGAAGGCAGGAAACCCAAACATACTATTGTGGTGACAACCACCAGCTCATTTACCCTCCAAACCCAAGATAAGCTTCAGTGCTAAATTAAAACAAACAACACATGGCAAGATTCTCCTGTTTGTTTAAGTACTGCCTGATAATGAACACTGCCTTGGTTTTTTCCCCAATGAAAATAAAACATGTATGAATTACTCTTTGTTAAATACCTTGCTGCCTAAGTGCAGTAATAAAACGTTCTCTTCCTGATGAATGCCGTTGCAGCACTTCAGGAGACGGCCACAATTTCTCCAAGTACGTGAACCACAACACATGGTTTGTCGCCTGATAATCAGGGTAAAATGGCACCTGCAAGACCAGTGCTTGCAATGCCTGCCACTTCCCCCTGGGGAATTATAACAATACAAGCTTACTGCTGACAGAGAGCGCGCACCCAACAACTGCGTTTAGACACTCGTTTAATACTGAATTCTGCACTATTAAATGTCTTCAGGGATTTAGTACAGCAAGATGTAAGGACTTTCACAGGCTATTAGTTTCTAACACTGTTGCATCTTTGTTGGGCTTCCCACCACAGGGTGGCCACACAACAAATCTGCAAAAATAAAATCCTTCCAATTACAAATTAATTGTCCAATTTATATGTACAGGCCCTTGTTCCATGTACAATTAACTAAGTTAACTCATTAAGCATCTTGTAACAATGACACCTTCATTGACCCTCATTTGTTGTTCTGTTACACAGAAATAAACTAATGGGCAATAAGTGCTCTGCAAAAAGTAAGTGAACGCACATCATGTGCATAAGATGCAGAACAATACATAGTTAGCAACAGAGGGGAAAAAAAAGCAGTCCTATCAAACTAGATGAACCAGTCTGGCAGTTCTACTGTACCAACAATAGTTTTGCAACACTTTTTTTTTTAAACAAGGGAAGGTCCTTGAGCAATATACCCCGATCAAGATCCTTTTCATTACTGAAGTGCATTCATTTCTTCCTCAAAAAACCCCCTCCTGCCACTCTACTAAGCCTGGCTGCAAACCAAGGCCAGTTAGGATATTCTTCTAGGATGGGAATATGCAGCGTACGTTCGTGCCAGCTGAACGACAAGCAAAACCCAGTAAGCTGCTCTTAACACGGCAGTAGCCTATAGCAACAATCGAGGAGGCTGGTAACCCTTTTTTATTCAAGCCTGCCCAGGGAAAGGAGAGGTCTAAATGTAAAGAGGAGACGGGAGAAAATGGAATCACACTTACTAGTGAAGATCCTTTGAGAAAATACTTGCTCACCCCTTTTTACTCCAAGAGGAGCTACAAAAGCATTCTTTGCTCGTTTATTAATTTAACATTTTGTCTGGCAGATTTGCATTCAAATATGAATGGCTTCACAAATAAAATAACTTGTCTGTACTGCAGACATCTGATACACAGAATCCATTTCCTACCATTTCAGCTCACCTACTAAACTGACAACAGGTTTAAAAACAGAGGACAGGATGATGAAATCACTGTGACTCCTTTCCATTTGACCTGCTTTCTAATTTATTTCCCGAAGTGAAGGTGCTACTATCACTTCTACCATATGTAAACAGAATTCCACTAAAACAAATTTGTATTAAATATTGAATTTTTCATGAAGACAAAAAGAGCTCTCTCTGCTCAGTAATTAAAATTACAAAATTGCCTCCAGTCACTGAGCAATGTCATGTCTTTACACAACCGCAGTTCTTTCATTTTAAAAAAAACTGTGCTATTCCTAAACATCTATTAGTAAAAAAAGACCCGAGGTTTGAATGATATCCAGTGCACCAGTGAGTGTAGGTTAGAGATACAATCCTGCAAGCCCTTTGCCACCAGTTCCACCAGCTGACACCCTCATTTGACATCTGTTCTGTGCTTGCTTATATTGCACGCATTCCCATAAAACATGGTACCTACCAACCATGCCACTGCAGCTTAAACATTCCGGAAAAAGAAAAAAACCCAACCATAAACATGGAAAAGATCTGCGAGTGAAAATATGGAGATGAACATGACTCCAGAGACACTAGAGCTTAATTCTGGAGCAAGAGTAAAATTAAGAAAGAAAATAAATATTTACAAGGCCCGACAACAGTTTGAACTGTCAATGGATTTGACTGTTATTAACGTTACTGAGTAGGGAGCATCAGGAGAGCTCCTGCTCACCTTCCTTTAACGTCCACTTGATCGCTCCCGTCCTCTTGCTGACAGCGTGCAAGCTCCCATCAAGGGTTGAGACGAACAACAGTGTTTCTGGCACCGTTACTGAGCTGGTGTTCTGCAAAAGGGAAACCCATATGCTGAATGTAACTATTTACCACAGAATTTACTCGTAACTGTCAAACAGTACTTTGTCTAGAGCATGACTTCTTTTTAATTGCACAGACGGGACAACTTTCTTGCCTCTTTGAATTTAGTGATTGGTTTGTTGTTTTTGGTTTTTTCCTGCCAACATTATGGAACTGCTTACTGTGCTAAGTTCCCCTAGAGACAAACTGGGAGATACTTTAACTCAACCTCTGTTCTCAATTTTATATCAAAGTCTTCTTGTACTACAGTTAGGAGAAACCAGAGACAGGGCTGACCTAGGAAAGAATCCATACGAAGACTATGCGATAAGCTACCAAGAGTAAGGAACATCAAAGCAGCTCAGAGAACTGAAGTGTTAATGTCAAAACCATGCTACTGCCGAGTCAACAGAACATCCTTTTGCCAAGGTTGAGTCCCCTAGAACGCAGCGTGTACTCGCGTTGTTCAGCTGCGTGCCACCTGCCATGCTTACCAAGTTTCACAGTTAAATATAATTCTTAACCTACCGCAGCTCGTGAAATGAAAGTGTGCGTGTTTTACATAACTAATAATGTCTCCGACGACTTAAATTGTAAAAAACAATTATCGGTCATGTTAGAATTATTGCAAAGCAAAATATACAACTGCCAAATTAAAATGCACGGATACAGGAAACTGTCCGTTTGTTTTTCTCTCCCGTGGATCCGAATTCAGCTCTCCCCACGCAGGAACAGTGGGGAACACCTTAATGTGCGAAACACCCAGAACGCAGCTAACTTCTGGTACTCAGTTTGTACAGGGGTTACATCTTGAGACATAACAGCCGCCATCCGCACAAATGTGTGTATAGGGATAGCCACACACTAGCCCTGAGATGCTCATGCCCTCATTACTATCATTCCGGTTTCATTATTATCATTCCGGTTTCAAGCTATTAAGAGAGGGCAAAAAATTCAAAATTTACTGGAAACGGTGTTGTGATGAAAACAAGAAGCAATGCATGGTGGTCAAAATCTATTCCAAATTAACCTTTGTGTAGTAACATTTTGCCGTCATATTAATTTTCACTTGAAGACCTCAACACATTTAAAAAGCAAAATTCTGGCTAACAGTGATTCATCGTAGGCAAGGAATTTCTTCCTCTTGTACAAAAAACATTGAAAAGCCAGTTTACTTTTAAGCTAATAAATACTTAATGCACACACACACGCAAAATATACGTATTTGCAGGCTTTTGTTTTAGATAAGATGTAACGGTTATTTAACTTCTTTAAATATTACCTGAGAAGCTTTGTAATTAATGAAATAACTTGAAAGCCTCGGTTGCATAAAGCTGTCTGCGGGGCTCTGGGCTTACGAAATAGAAACAAACCAAAAAACATGAACCAAAGACGCTGAATGAATATTCCAGCGCTGAACTTCAACTAATTGCACAAACCAACCGTGCCCACCGGGTTAACTGCGTGTAACCAACCACCATTCTCAACTGCCACCAGTTGCCCAACGCGGGACAGCGGGAGCCGTTCAAAGTGCAAACTACTGATCTGCACGAGCTCAAGGGAGAAATCACCGCGAACTGCAGGATTTGAACAACTTCTTATAAACTGTTTTTTACTCAGACCTTTGGCAAGGACATTTCAGCTTTCTCGTACCAAACAAATGTGTATTTTCGCTGCAGCTGTACTCACAAAAAATCCCCTTTCCGGAGAATTTAATTCTTCTTCCACCACATGTACAGACGAGGCAGAAAACATTTTTAGGCAACGTTTCAATACAACATGCTATACGGTATAAATCCTGTACATTATACACCACAGGGAACACAAGAAATACCTGTTTATTCACGAAGATCTACTTTAAATCCGCTCCATGAACAAAAACATTTAATTTAAAAGACTGGAATGACTCTGTTTGCTCTTCTATCAGAAAAGATACACCCAAAACATCCATTATCCAAACTGATCGTTTTAGTTCACGAACACAGTGAAACTGCATGTAGAGTGAAACACAGTAAGCTGAGCAACAATATTTAACTGCTAAAGGCAGAAGTGAAAATTACTGAAGTTCCTTTAAATTGCAGGTGGGAATTTGACACCCACAGTGAATGACTAGTGCTGAAGTTTAGTTACAAATAAAATACAACATAGAGCAAACCCACCACATCTTCCATGTATACAGACTAATATTGTTTTTCTAGTCTACTTTTTACTGTTTGCACAAGTTTTTCTTATCTTTTATCTTATCTTACAGAAGCAGTATATCCTCTACAAAGCATGTTCTCTTCCTGTCTTCTTACTGAGAAGTGAATAAAGCATGTATCATCTTCACACAAACGTGCCTATAAAACAACCACCATGATTATGGTTGGGTATCAAATATCAGTAATATATAGTATATGCAACACTACTTGTGGATCTGTATTTAACATTTCCATATTTAACATTTCAGTATCTATTTTTGTGGCATCAAAGCCACAGAAATTATTAAATGTGAGCTCTGAAACTCACACCAAACATCAGTAACTAGTTTCGTCTTGCAGATTACTGATGTTTTAGAAGGCTGCTAGTGCTTGGGATCACATAGAAGGTACTAAGGTGCAAAAAGTTCTGCAGTCATAAGACAACTTTTCCGTACACCTGCCCTGCAGGTCACTCACGAGCCGAACGATAAGGCCAGAAAACCAAAGCTGAAGAAGTTATTCATGCCAAGTTTCTGCTGAAAACCAGACCAGCACCTGGATGTTGCCCACAGGCAGAACAACCTACGAAGTTCTGAGATACGACTCAGACCATGAAATTACACTACATTTTTTTAAGCTTTTCAGTGTAGCATCCTTGGTTTGGGGGAAAACGTGCCACTCCCAGCTACCATTCTTTGGTAGAAGGAAGACCTGGTTTGGGTCTTATTTTATCTGAAACTGTAATGTCTATTTTCACAACCAGCCTATTTGGAATTCAGTGAGAGCTTCTACTGCCTTGACAGTCTGCACTCATAAAAATCTTTCACCCCAGCACTGATGTCAGTGAAGGATTTACAATATTTTGAAGTTATTTGAGGACTGCTTTAGAATTAATTTTTAATAATTTAATTCAAAACAATTTTTATTAACTTTCTCATTGAGTTAAACTTTGACAAGTGCTCTGAAGTGCTGACTGTTGTTAATCCGTAACACACTAAAATTTTGGACTAAATAGAAAATAGCATTTTTATGCTACACTAGAAATACACTATCTAATAGAAATAGCATTTTATAAATAGAAATACAAATGCAAGTTATAAATAGTAGTTAACCCTAGCATAAGAATCTCCCCTCAGCTCAGATCTACCACATCTTTAGTTCAAATGTTTTAGAAATCAAAGTAACAAAATGACTCAAAACAATCCTGAAGGACCCATGGAGTCAAAGGAAGGTCAGCGAAAGCTGTAGAACAAGTTCTGGCGCATTTGTGTGTGTCTGCGGTACAGTTCAGTGTCAAAGATGGTATTATCTCTGTTCACTGCAACACCGCAAATTTTGTTAAGGGTTAGCAGAGCAATGCCATATTTTTATTGTGTTAGAAGAAAGCAGATCCCCACAGGAATAATTTCTTCCATCAATTTATCTGCTTGAAACCAGTATTTTTGAAATGCAGGTCACTAAGTATGCACGAATCCCACTGAAGTCAGTGGAAACAGCAAGAAAACCAGGCCACTCCATTCCTTGAGGTTATTGTTCTGTAACCCAGAAATATGTTTTGCTCTGGGGGTGACACCACCAGAGTTCTTCAAGTCTGAATAAAGCCCAGGAAAACACGTCCCAGTGACGCTGGACGTGCGATGGTGTGTTGCCGACTCTGAAAAGTGTTACTGATTTCATAGAAACCAAGTGCCCCTGAGTAAACGAGTGCCATGTGTTACCGGGTAATAATTTTCTCTTTTCTGAGCCCTAAGCAGGAATGCATATGCACCAAACTGAATTTGTAAGGTCTGATGGATGAGAAAGGATGGATGGTTTGCTAACTTTAACTTACATCCTCATAATTTCTTTGGTAATGCCTGGCTTACCAAACAAAAAAGTTGACAAGATATATAATCACTCAAGGAAAAAAAAAATCTACATTCCTCACTCCGTAGTTAGCTTAATATATATCAGGCCGCATATTTGCATTTTATTAAAAAATTATTAAAAAATAACTTGAGCATTAACAGCGCCAGACACCTTCCTCTCAATAAGAAAAGGCCTGTACCATAATTTATGCTACTGGAACCACAATTGGTAAGCCAGCAAGGAAGCAAAGCACAACGTTTTAAGCATTAGCACAAACCGCAAGCAACTGGCACATTAATCACAGACAGAGTATGATCCATTACCCTGGCTTTGACAGTTATCTTCTAATTACATGATCAGGCTAGAGGCTAAAACTCACCATACATGAAAAAACCATGTCATGAAAAACCTCTTTGTAAAATTCGGTAAATTAGTATCACTAATAATGAAGTCAACATATGAGAGCTGACAAAAAATAAATTATATCTTATTTAGAAAGTGAAATCAAATCTACACATCTTTTAATCTTAAACTAAATCACAACATGTTTGTCAGCTATTTCTCACCAACACCATAACCCTCCCAGTGACCATTCATTCATCTAGCCATTCATGCTACAACAGGAAAAAATGAAAACTCTGTAAAACCAAAACTTATTACAATATTCACAAAAACACCAGGAGCCAAAACGAGTAGAAGTGCAGAGTGACAAACACCTGAATTTACACTGCAGGACAGAGCTGTCCGTGCTCATTTTAGGTGCGCAAGACATGCCTGCATTCCCCTAAAACAACTAAACCCTAATATACTAATTTTTTTTAGCAACCAGGGAGACCTGCAACTCAAGTAAAACACATAAATGTTAAATAACATAGTGATTGAAGACGTCCTGTTTAAAACCTTCTACCATCTCACATCGGTTTTCATGCCTATCAGTTAATAATCCCAACAGCTCACGCTGCCACCAAGAACACATCAGAAGACACGACACGGCATTAAATCAGCCCCTGATCGAACATACAATACAAATTGTAAGACAACAATATTAAAGTTAGGATATAAAGTAACAAAGAGTACACTTATCAGACAAATAAATCTATAGAAAAAACAATCTGCAAAATCTTTAGGCGATTTCATGTTTCTCACGTTACCTCAACACCAAGAATTGTATGCCAGTCTTTTTCATGGGAATTTATTACTCAAGTGACATTAATAGTTCTAAATAAGACTTCCCAGGTCAATGGGTTAATCACAGGTAAGATGACTGGGGCTACATTCACATAAATTAAAACTAGTTATGAAAAGGCTGAAGCGCGGACTAGATTTCAACTTGGAAGTCACGGTGAGGACTAGAGCTGGCAGAGCAAAAACAGAGCCAAGAAAAGAAACAGGGAAATGGAGAAGCCAAGGTCAGATACTGATCTGAGGTGAGATGGCAGGAAGACCGAGAGAGAAAAATGGAAAAAAAAGGGGCTGAATTCTACCAGGGCCCAAGTCTAGGTTTTTGTGACTATGCAAGTAGAATTACACAAAACTTAGTAATAATCTGATGATTTGAAGAGTATTTTTAGTATTTAAAAATATTTCTTAGTATTCTTACTGAGTATTATTTTTAAAACCTCATGAGTTGCAAATCAGCGTTTTCCTTGCAAAATATGAATCCCAAATCTGTCAGGATGATGAAGAGATCTCAGCCCAGCCTTATGGTCCAGAGCAACACAAAGACATTAGCACTCTGCAATAAAGATTTAAAAGTAATTTTTGTTGGCTGCCTTTAATTTTTTCCAGTTTCCTGATGAAGTAACAACACCCGGTATGTTACACAGCTTCGCTACTGGATGTGTTCACTTTTATAGAAGAGGAGTGAAGCCATTATATCTCCGGCAAAAAACCAAAGCTTTGAGCTTTGCTTAAGCTGAACTATAACCCCGTATATTACACCAGCACTTCCAGGTAACAATGAACAATCCATCAAGGAACATAACCTAAAACTTTCATCTGCTACACTTCAGTAAAATGGAAACAGTAAATGCCAGCTGACCTTTCCATTGTGTCCTGATCCTCAGAATTTACAAAGAAAAGCACCTTTCAGAACTGAATTTTTGAAGACTTAGTTTTCCATCTCAGTACACACACAGCAGACAGCACCCATTGTAAAGTACACTTGAAAATTATTACCTCCGTACAAATAATCTGCTCAGCATTCCATCTGCTTTGCGCAAGTTTCCCTGTGCTTTTATTGCTCCAATTAATACCTTATAACCAGCCTGGTTATTTCTTAAGAGGTGTTGCAGGGCAGGGACTGGTGTGCTTTGTCTTTCACCTCAATTCAGAACTGTAGGCTTTTTTTAATACCAACCAACCACATGTACGTTTAGTGCACGTTGCTACCTTTGCTCTGAAAACAGAATGATCAAAATGCCATACGACGGCATACAGGGCATGTAGATAATCATTCGCGTTTGGACATCAACATGTTTTTTTCATCAACAGGTTTTTTTCAGAAAGAATACAAGTCCCCCGCACTTATGAGGTGTGAAGGGACAAAGATCTTCTAGCACGTCTCACTAGTTCTTCTATCCACTTACATAGTTTCAGCTTCCAAAAGTTTCTTTGTCCTGCTTTCATCTGCTACTTCACGGGACATCACCTGTGTTTTTATGTTTCAATGATTGTTCTTATGCCGCACGTTCGGCCCAGGTGTCAGCGGGCACAGCAGCAGACACGCGGCTGCTGAGCCCCCCGGGGCTGACGCGCTGCAGCCCCGCACCCCCGCGCACACCGGCGGGCACCCAACGACCGCGAAACGGAGCGCTGGCTTCGCCAACCCCGCCGGTAAACTTCGGCAGAGCGCACCGGGGCGGCCGTGCCGTGCCCGCCGCCTCCCGTCCCTGCGGCCGCGGGGCCTGCGCGGGGCGAGGCCTCCCCGGCGCTTACCGGCCCGGGCGCCGCCGCACGCCGGGCGAGCCGAGCCGAGCCCGGGCGAGCCGAGCCCGCCCGCCCCCCCCGGGCCGCGGCACCGCCGCTGTCCCTGCCCGCCCGCGGCGCCCAGCGCAGCCCCCGCCAGGCAGGCCCAGCCCCGGCCCGCCCCGCTTACCCCGGGCCTCGGCGACAGGAGCAGCAGCAGCGCGGCCAGGCCGAGCAGGCGGTGCGGCGGCTCCATGGCTGCCACCCGGGGCTCGGCGGCCCCGACTCCCCCGCCCGGCGCAGCGTGTCCGGCGCTCCCCGCGCGGCGGGGCGGGGCTGCCGGCCCGGGGTCACCCACGTCAGGTACGGCCGGGGACGCCGCCCCCGCGGGCGGGCAGCGCTGCCGGGACCGGCGGCAGCGGCGGGGCCGCCCCGGACACGTCCCTCCCGGGGCCGCGCGGGGCTCCGTCCCGCCGCCGGGGCCTCCCCGTCCGTGTGAGTCCCGACAAAACCGCAGCCTGCCCCGGGGGGGTCGGACAAAAGCCCTTGACGTTTTAAACCGCGGGGAGCAAGGTCAGCTGGCTGGTGCTGCTGGTTTTTGTTTTAAATACCTTGTGGATAACTTGAGGCTTAACAAAGGGCCTCCCTCCTCCAGCACCGCCCTGCCCGGAATAGTTTCCCCATTGATTTTTCACTTTAAAAGCAGATCAGGCCAAATTTATTTGGCATAGCTCCTGATTTGACAAGGTCAGTGTTGACCCTGGTGTGCCTTGCGATGCCTTAAATAAGCACAAAAACAAAGAACAAGCCTCTTTGAACTGAGAACCAGGTCCAAGCTCATCTGAAGAGATAAAAATAAACACAAAAAATACTAAATAAAATGGAAGAAGCTTTAAAAAGAAGAGAGTAAATTCACACTGCTTGGCAAAGGCCTAGCTTTCAGATGCCTATTTATGTAACAAAGCTGCTTTGTCCTTGCTACATGTTGTTTGCTTTTTAATACTGATACCGTTCACGGAGCTGCAGAGCACACTGTGTACTAAGTGTGCAATGTGCCCCTCACAGAGCAGCTCCAGCAGCTCCCTCTTTTAACAAGCGTGCCTGTGATTATATGGGCAGGAGACACAACGATGACCTAACCTGCAAGCCTGAATTCATAAAAACATCCTGGAGCTGCAAACCCCATGGAGATTCCAGTTCTCCAGTACCGACAGGTGGGTTTCTTTACAGTGGTCTTAGATTTTAAGCGCTCACGCCACTTGAGAACCAGCAGACCCACCTAACGCACGGCTGCGTGTGTGCCATGGCAGCAAGGAACACATCTAGACCTCTGCCCCCTGTACAGAGGGTGCTCGTAACCACGGACGACAGTTGGTGCAGGCAGTCGTGCCCGTGTGAACAGCACACGCCGCGCTGTGCGGGAACCGAGGCCTTCCCGGAGAACACGGCGCCGTGTGGGTCCTGCCCTCTTCACCTACAATTTTATCAGCTTTAAGCTGGACTTCACACCAAGCCGTGCCACTATCAAATTGTAGTTATTTAACACAAGTCCCTCTCAACAGCTTCACAGGAGGTAGGAAACATGTCGAAAGCAGGAGCTGAGGTGGCGGGAGGCCCGGCAGGCAGGAAGAGGCGCGTTACCTGCGGACACCGAGGAGCCGCCTCTGAGGTAGCAGCTCTGCGCCCCTAAGCTTTTACATTTTTAATATTGAGCCCTGTTTCTTAAGAACAACAAGGTGCTAGAGCAAACTACTAAAGAAAAGAGAACCGTTGTCTCTGAAAAGGCCAATAGAGCTGCCCAGGGTGCGGGGGCTGACGAGGCCCGTCCACAGCCTGCCAGGGCAGCGCCACCCGCCGCACCGCTGAGGGAGACTGCCCCGCCCACTGCCCGGCGGCAGCCCCGCCCACTTCCCGCCAACAGCCCCGCCCACAGCCCGCCCACAGCCCCGCCCACAGCCCGCCGGCTGCCCCGCCCACAGCCCCACCCACAACCAGCCCGACAGCCCCGCCCACCCTCACGCGCAAGCGCACTTGGATCAGCACGTGCCCCTAAGTTCGACTCCTATTGGACGAGGCAGAGGGGGCGGGGTGCCGGGTGCTATAAAAGAGAGCGAGGCGGCTGCTCGGCCTCTTCCTCAGCGCGGCGGGTCCGGGTGAGTGTGGACGGCGGGCGGGCGCACGGGTGGGCTGGGCCGCGCTGATGTCTCTTGACACGTGTTAGACTGCTGATACGCATGAAGCAAACCTACTACTGAGCGCCCAGGCTGCCGCCCGCCGCTCGGGGCGGCTGCGGTGCACAGCGTCCGTAACCACCCCTTTTTCCTTCGTGTCTTTCAGGGCCCGTGTGGCGAGCGGCGCGGGGCGGCCCGGTGAATAAAGCTGTGTGCACCGCCAACGTGTCCGGCTGGTTCTTGCGTTCCCCGCACTGCCTTTGACCCGGCGGGGTGCCCTGCCCGCGGCGCCGCCGGCCAAGCTGCAGTGCGACAGCAAAGCGCTTGTTCATAACTGGGGCTGCTCGGCCCGGACCGGGCGGCCCTTTTAAAAGCAAGTGACAGCTCGGCCCGGCGCTGCCGCCACCGCGCAGGCTCGGGAGGCGGCGGAGGGAGCCCCGGTACGCGGTGCCTTGCGGGGTGGGAGCCCGGGGCCCTGGTGCTTGCAATGGGAGACGGTCATGCCAGGGTGAACCCAGGTTGGTTGCACTCTGGGGGTTGATTTGCACTTCTAACCCAGCCTGGCCCGCTGAAGCAGCGTTCCTCAGCTAGTTCTGGGTTCAGTTTGTAAAGGGTATTCGGCACTTTTGCTACTTGGTTGTGGCATTCCTGCCTTGCTGTTGCAGGAGTGAAGCAATTGGGTGAAGGTAAACCAGCTATTAGGAGAAAACCATCGGGTGGTGGGATCTTTAAAGCATGTTCCTCCTGTGAATAACTGCTGCAGTGGAATTTATTTTCACTCCAGTAATAATATTAAACTTCAGCTAGACCAGTGTCAGCATTGGTTAACCCTTAAGTCATCATATGCCATTACCACAAAGTACAACTTGGGTATGTAAAGCAAAAATCTGAAAAGCACGTAGCACACTAGTTGTTTTGAAAACTTCATTAGAAAAAGGTAGTGGTTAAGTACTACATAGAAATAAATTGTAACCAAGTAGTTGTTTGACATGGGATAAATTTATTTAATAAAACAAAGCAAGCAGATTGTAGCTACCCACAGTTTATGAAGTGCAATATGACAATCTTGTGTAATAAGTCTAAATCTGTTTACACATTAGTGCATCTAGTCCTCTGACTTCAGTTATTGCACATAGAAATTAAATCCTATAAAAGACCTGCGTACAAGACATGCAGACTTTATGAAAGGCAAATAATGCCTACATAATCAGAGCAAACCCCAGAATAGACACAGCCTGGAATGGTCAAGGAGGAGTTCAGGTAACAAATATAACCTACTAATATTTTAATTAAAGGTAACCAAAATAGGTGTTCAAATATAGAATTGATTTTAAATATATTAAATGCTAGTTTTCTTTTTATGTTTCAGGCAAGGTGCTGTTTAAAAAACCTTCAATATAATAGCTTCATTTAGAGATGGTAAATCATCAAGTTATACATGGAAATTTTGATTTACATCATATGTGACAACACAACATACAAAAAAGTTCTTAAAAAATTACTCCTAAAAAAAAAGCAAATCATGTTATAAAAGGAGAGCCAAAACTCACCTTCTTTGTAAACTAAAACATTTTCTGACATCAATGAACAGTTGGCAACACTGAGTATCAGAAAAATACTACGTGTGTTAAATAGTGGATATGTAGTGTTCGAACATTGAATTTACTGCATACATTTAGTCTTGAATCATTATACCAAATAGAAATAAAAGGCAGTTCCCCCTCCTCCCTTAGTTTTGGCCATTAATTAGCAGAAACAGTCTTCAATTACATCGTGATCAGCTTGAATAACTGCAATGCTTGAATTCCTATACCACAAAGTCAAAAAAAATAATGCATGGGGGTCAAAGTCTTCCAGTCACAGCTGTTTTCACAAACATCAAGCGATTTGACATCTGGTTGAGCAGCTGTAACCTGAGAATTTGGCCCCAGGCTTCATGTGTAAACACAGTGCAATGGAAAAGACTCACAGCAACAAACTGTCCTCTAAGAAAAAACTTGGGTGTGTTTTGTTGTAGCAGGAGGCTCTGTACACAGAAGGCCAAGTACTTCTGGTCATGTGCAGTATTAGACATTTTATGTGTGTGCTCAGGTCTTTAGAAACATTCAGAATTAATTATGAACCAAGGTGATTGTACCTCACTATAAGGCGGCTTGCTATGGTTTGGTCTCATGGCTTTACCCACGTTTTTCTCCTCATTTGCAAAAATCTCAGAGTCCCACCTTCACTGATAGTTGTGTGTGTTTTATGGCTACTTGCTTCCCAAAAAAAGCACAAGTTCTGTATGAAAAAAGCAATATGTATATACCACATGGAATCACAATATTACCTATACATCCAATTTACATTCTTTTATCCTGAAAGCATTTCATATTTCAATTGCTTGACACAAGCTATTGACTGCAGAAGTGAAAGAACATAAAACAGTTCATTCTACACCTCCAACTGCCTGAGAAAGAAAAATATTCTTCCAGTTTTATAAATTCACTCCTTAGTTAGGATTTTTTCCATTTGGCATGCAGTTCCTTTGCTGCCAAACAACTTTTCAACGCTTTAATGCGCATTAACAAAGCATGAAAACATAAGCTGAACAAAAGGTGTGTTGATAAGCTCCTCGATCTATTACAGTTCGGTTCCTCCTCCCTCCCCTAGAGAACAGGTCATCTCAGCCTCCCCGTTAAAAGCCTGATGGTGGCCAGTACAAAAATAAAATCAACTGCTTAATGGAATGAGACTTCATGTGGCTGAGGTGCACAGAACAACCACCAGGCAAGTGAGCACAAAGGTATGGATATGGGCAGTCCTTGGGGGCAGAGTGGCACAAGGATGAGAACTACAGCACAGTTTATAAAACCATGAGAATAACTTTCGTAATACTGTAAACTGCAAGAGTCTTCACATGTCACAGCTGATCAGGGGCCTCCGTGATCAGATCTTTAGGAGGGCACGTGGAGGAGCGGGGATCCATGGCCGAGTGCATTAAAGGAATATAAACATCATCCATGTTTGGCATGACAAAGATTTTCTGTGAAAAGAGATGCAGTTAAATCAAGTTACATTTCATATGCCACTTGAAACCTTAGCTTCCCAATTTGTTCAGTTTAAAAAAATGTAACAGATTTCCAGATAAAGGTTCTTGAGTCCAGCATTATTTGAGTCAATGCCTGTACTGAAGCCATTTAGTTGCGTTACGGTTGTAGATGAAGCTCAGAAATATGAATTCTGCACTTCCCATTAAATTCGAATAGCACTACAGGAAACGTACCAACTTTTCTGAACTCAGCTGCTTTCTCAGCTCGTGCCCATATACTTTCAAACTGCACTTCTAATGAAATAAGCACGTTTGATCTCTGGTTGATTGTACAGGCTGGGGTCTGGAATTAATCTGGACAGTCAACTGTTTTCCTGTCCTACAAGTATTTGTAAATCGTTTTTTTTCCCATTTTGCACTACAGTCAATGTGATTTCTAAAAATTATTATTTTAAAGGAAGTAGTAACAAGACACCTTACTGCCTCATCAGTTCTTAATTCTAGACAACAGTTCGGCCCTCTTGTCATTTAAGAACACCTAAGATTACGTTGTTATTTAAGTAGTACAAATTCTGACATGGTACCTATTTCAAAGAAATGGCATTTTCAGCTCTAAAATACTTCTGGCAAGAGCTAAACCAGATTTCCAGACAAATCTACACATGGTTTTGAGATCATCCCAGAAGTCAGTTTAAGCTGAATTCCTAATACCCTTTCCACCGAGCAGGAGAGGATACCAACTACTATTGAATGAAGCAGGGAACATTAAGAAATGAAAAACCCCACCACTATAATTGATGAGAACTATAATTAAGGAAATGAAAATGTAAAGGAAACGCACCTGAAACTCTTGTTCCAGTTTCCTCTCTATCCAGTCAGTCACATGAACCAGAGTCACTTCTCTCTCACCAAGTTTCGGCCGAGCTTTTAACTCCAGGTAGGGAGGTCTCCGAAAGCCGTACCTTAGGAGAGCAGACACAAGAGGTTTTATTATGAACAGATTTTATTATGTGTGAACTGCCAATGTTCTCTTAATAGCAGTTCCCACCTCATTTACAAGTAGTTTGTATTGCACCTCCTCCAGAACTCCTTTCAAAAAAGGGGGGTTAACCCCTTTAGCAGCAGTTCCTTAGGTAACACACACCTGAAACATCACCTAGTTCTGCAGTAAGTTCCTCTTACCATATCCTGTCAGTAGGTGGAGGAGGAATGTTAATTACTAGTGTTCCTCGGCACTCTTGTACTTCAACTGTTAGCAGCAATGGAGTATTGGACACCTCTTCAATTTTCTTCTTAATAAATTCAGTCTCTGTTGCTTTCTGAAAGTATTTTGACTTAGTAATTTTATCCACAATTCTCATGATCTTACTTGTCCGATGTCCTCCAACATACCTTTAGACAGGGAACAGAAAGAAAGTACACAAAGGTAATTTCCTTAAACCTATTGCTTGCTAAGACACCCATGGATTTCCTATTAAATCATTACTTTTTGATATAAAAATTCTAAACAGCAGTTACTCATAAGATGCTATAGGACAGTAATGCAGATTTTTGAAAGGTGTAAGGAAATTCAGTATTTTATTTAAAAATCCTTTTTTCTCTTTAAGAGTTCTTTATATGATCTATATATTTTTTAAAGATGGAAAAACACATCTATTGGAATAATTCCAACAACTCATCACATAGATTTCAAAAGGTTTTGGGAATAAAACTCCAAGGAGACTCCCTTGAATATTTTCAGTATGTCATGGAGCCTTTTGGTATATTCACTGTAAAATCACTGAGATGTGTTCAGACATAGGAAACATGATGATTGTCTGAGACATTTCAGTGTTACTACAGATTTCTCATTGCATGACATCGTTTCAATCAGTTGTATAAAGCAAAACGAAAAAAAAAAAAAATCAAGGCAGCAGCCAAAACAAGGAATGACGTGGCAAAACTGATGCTAGGAAATTTTCTTTAAAATTCTTGCACGGCATCGGAGGGCAGTATTGCATAGCCTAGACACGCAAAGCCTTCAAGGGGTGGGGGGGAAAGAAAAACAAAACCCTGAGCAAGAAAGCTAGGCTTGAATAACAGTTGTTTTCTTAAAGAAAAAAACCACACTGGAAATAAGGGATCAGCAGGATCAGTGTGAGTATAATACTGTATATGAACGGAGCGTTTCAAAGTTTGCACACAAAATTCTGCTCTCGGCTCAAGCAAGACACGCTGGGGACAGTCCCCGCAGGTTCTGTGGCCCAAAGACTTGGCTTTCTCTGTGACCTAATTGGGAGGTGTTAAAGGGAGCGCTGTACAGGTCACTGCGAAGGGCTGTATGGTGAATGATGCTCCCAGCACGGCAAAACACAGCAGAGCAGCTTCCTTCCATCTGCACTCACGGCTTGATTGCTGCTCTTTGCTCTAGAAATGGGTGAGTTGTGTTTGCTTAATTGCTTGGATATACTCACACTGTGACAATGAGCATGACAGGGCCAGACCAAGGGATCGGTTACACCAAGTCTGGAGCTTGGGAGGGAAGGATTGACAAACACTGCAGAGAGCTCACCCTTCTGCTCCCGGAGCCACCTGCTTCTCTCCTGCCAGTTCAGGAGCATCATCCTCTTCTGAAGACCCAGCGCTGGAGGATTCCTCATCGCTGTCTGCAAGACAATACGCCCTTGGCCTGAAACTGAAACAATGCGATTTCCAGGTCAAATGTAATATTCTTAAATAGCTATTCATCATGTACAGCTTTGGCTGACATTATGTGTATTTCTATGGGAAACTTTGAAATGTCCCCTTCGCTTTTTTTTATAAACTCCGTCTAAAATGACGAAACTGAAGCCAGTCTGCTAGAACTAGCTTCAAAACAGAAAATTTGTTTTCTCCAGCGGAATGTAATCCTGTGTAGAAGGGGATGGCAGGGGAATGACTATTCTACATATTCAAATCAAATGTGAAGATTAATTGAAATACATTTGAAAACATCTCTGTTGCTGCTTTCCATGAAAGTTGAGCTGTATGTAGGCTGGACAAGTTTTCTTTGTTTTTAACACTGACACCGACATGCTTTTAAACTGAAAGGTGAGAACATACGATTCTGTCTTGTACTAAAAGCAAACACAGGACTCCAACTTAAAACATCATCTACCGACTGAATCCCGGAATCCCTCGGAGACATTAACTGAAGCGCTAACATATATACCTTATCTTCACAGCACTTTTAACCCAAGTCAATAAATTCCATTTTGTCTGCTCACACACCTGCAATTTTTGCAGCGTAGACACATCTCCAGCAATGGTAACATGTGCAAAGCACAAGAGAAGCAAATCTTGGTCACCCGCCTCCAAAAGGAAACACAACGATCGCACTGACAGAGCGAAGTTGTATCAAACTCATGATTCACCTTACTGTGTGTGTCATCACTTACCAATTTTGTGTAGAAAAAAAAGCAATTTTATTAACAGAAATCATCTAACAAAACCCTGGGAAGTAATATTTCTTGTATGTTTTGCAGAGATACTTCTGTCCCATACAAATTGAGGCTATAATCTCCCTTTAGTATCTTTGCTGGAAATACTCCCTTTGCTACCACATTTATATGGAAATTGACCTCCAGGCTTGTGAATTTTTAAGGTACTCTGACACAGTGAATGATGTTTACAGGATTTAAGGTTTTGTTTTCTGAAGAGAGTCCAAGAGGGAATGAGGCAAAGAACGTCATGGGGAGAAGATGGGAAAAAAATAATCAAATCAAACAAATGCTGCTCTTAGGGTACAAAATATCACACAGTAGTAACTAATTCCTAGACTTCAACTATGGAAGAATTTATGTACACAATCACAGAAAAAAATTCAAGTCTTTTAAACTGATTAAAAGTAGGGAAGGATACAGTGAATATACTTCATTACTAACAAATCTTTACCAAACACAAGAGCTTGACATGGTTATACAACACAAGCCTCAAAAGCACATGGTTTTAGCTCTAGGGACTATAACATTCTACAGCTTCTTCAGAATACAGTTTATAGCTGTGTTTTCTTGCTTTTTTTTGTGTGGGTGTTCTTGGAAATGTATCTGAAGCATTTAATAACCTCACCGAGGGCATGGGCTGAGGCTGCTGTCTGCTGTTCTGTACACGGAACAGACTGGTAGCTGCTGCGCAAAGTCCTAAGGTGAGATGAGAGTTGCAGCACAGCTCACGGGACACACGGCTCCTTCCCGGCTGCCTCTCCAGGGACTGCGGCAGCAACCCCGCGGTCTCTCTACACGGAAGAGTTTGCTACCCAGACTACAAAACCAGAGTCATAAACCTCTTCTTCTTACCCAGAGATGCACTTTGTACCTGCAGAGGAGTGAAATGGCACAGCAAACCAAACCTCCCCCCAGGAGGACTTAGGGGCGGTGAATGGTTCATGTCACTGGCCCCGAACAGTGATGCTGGAGCCGTTTCTCAGAGATAAGTTCAGGTTTTTAGGTCAGATTCAAACTACATGTTTTCTGCCTGGCTGTGACCTCACTTTACTTTCCTGCGCGTGTCATATCACCCAGTTCAAGGCATCTCCAGTGCGTTTTCGAGGCTCTCAAAGGTGTCACCTTCTTACAAGATGGTGTTTTATTCACCAAGGTGACGGGACCCTCCGAAGTGCCTCCACCAGCACCCACTGGCTAAGGCCACAAGATTTCCTCGCATTAAACAAAGCAACAATAAATAAGCTTGAGTGTGATTTCAGGGGATCTCTGCATACAATGGACCATTTATAAGACACAAACATTGGCAGAAAAACACTTGGTAGTTACAGTATTGTTCCTGAGCAGATTGCACAATATTTTATGAATTGCCGTTTGTCGATTTATTTGGCACAACACAGCAAAAAGGACCGATGGGGTAAGAAACTGATAACTTTGGGTTAGCCTGCCTGCATTTGCCTAATCTCCAGTATGGCAGAACCTGCTGCTGTTTTTTTATTTTATAAAATTGGCAATTAAATTATTTTCTGCCCTTTTTTGAGAGCTGCATTTTCCTGAGGGCGCACGCAAGACAGCATTTATGAAGCCATCTAACAGCACACTTCATTTTTATTTCAAACAGTAACGCAGCAGCAACAGTGGAATGGACTGAAACACTGAACCATTTGTCTCGCTTTGCACTGACGGTACCCAGGGACAGTTAAAACTCAGGGCTGGTTTCTCCACCCTCCTCTTGCTGAATGAGTAGATGCTTTTCTTACGTGAGTTTGTGGCTACAGCTTCTCAAGAGCCGGTTTGTTCCAGGCTCTTGAGGGATAAAAATTAGCATAAGCAACCAACATGCATCGCTTACAGACAATTCGATTGTGGGTGCAAGCGCATTCAAAATAGCTTGAAATTAACACAATGGAAAGCATAGATGAGAATCAAACTGTTCCATACTTCAAGTCTTGGTGTTTACAATATCCATTGTATTTAAGGGGAAAAAAAAAGACAACCAAGCAACCAAAAATGTCTCATTCAAACTAGAATACATTAGACTGCTCTGTATGTAAAGCTGGCACAGTACCTGGCCCTGAGCATTTGAAACATCCCAGTCATGTGCAGGGAGCAATACAGTTAACGGTTGTACCTTCAAGTAATTGGTTGCTTAGCTACAGACATTTACATTTGCGTTGCTGGGGGCCTATTGCTCAGCTAGAACCAAGCTGATTCTTAAATATGAAATCAATGCATTCACTAATTATTTCTGAGGCCGTTCTTGCACTGGACAGACAAAAATACACAATGAAAATCCTAAAGGCATAGAGAAGAAAAGCAAGAATTCAATTTGTATAGACATTTCCATCTCTATCCCCCATGTTTTGGGTGGACAAGATTAAAAGGATTTTTCAAAATTCACACCTACCAATTACACTGACATAAATTCAGAAATATTTATTTCAAGCAGTGACAACGAGAGTCTAGGTCAATTTTAAATCCTCCGAATTTCTACCAGTGTACGAGATCATTCAGCCATTAGCTTTTTCACATCTATTTTCTTGTCATGAGCGCAGTGTAATATAGTGCTGCTCTACATACTACTTCGAGATATCTCAGAATACATGGTCAGAGCTACAACATGAGTATACAAAGGATCTAGTAGCTTCATTCTGAAAGACCACGACATTCTATTCATATCGAAACAAACAGCCAGATTTAGATAATATTTCCTGGATTTGCTGGCAGTGGTTGCACACTACATCAGAGACCACCCACTGTTGTGAGACTGCAGGTTTGTGACGTACAAAGAGAACTCAGCACAAAGAGAATCAGCACTCCAGAGCTGATGGGGTGGGTATTCGGGAGGTGTCACTCACCAGGTTAACACAAATGGACAGATGGATGAAATTCAAACAACATCAGAAAAATGAGAGGGAAAGCACAAACACAAGTTAGGTCAGCCCCGGTATGTGTGTGTTCTAGTTTGTTCATCTATAAGGCATTTCACTTGGACTGCATATATGCGAAGAAAATGTCACTTTTTCACTATGAAAGCTCTCACTTGATTCTACCATTGTAATATCTTACCCTTCTTTGCCAATTTCTCCAACTTTAAGCGCTTCGCCAAGCGGCTCTTTACCCAATTTGGTCAAGTTCATCTTGGTCTCTAGGGTCATTAGAAAAGATCCATTGTAGGACATTTCCAAATCAATCCAAAGTCCTAAAATGAACCAAAGCAAAAAAAAAGTTACTTTAAAAACACTCACTATCACTTTATTTTAATGTCAAGCCAAAACTTGTTTAGAAAAAGTTTATACATCACACATTTTCCAAAGAGAAAAACTGCTTTTTCATCAACCAATTACGTCATTCATTCGCAAATAATTAAAAGCTTATCAAAGCAAGTTTTCTGTTCACATTAAGCTTACAGAACAAAGCTGAATGTTCAGATATGAATCAAAGCCACACTGAAAGACAGAGCCGCGAGTACAGCTAACAATCTAAAAAAGGAGTGTGATTTACGCACAACTAAACTGCTTAAGAGATCTGAACCAAGATAAATAAAATAGAATACAATCAGGGATTCACTTCAAAACTATTTACAGTACTGCTCCAAGCCAAACAGTAATGGGGACACTTCTATATTACATTGTCCAAAATGAAGCAAAACCTGAAATCCCAGAGCAGTATCACTTGTCACACATCACAACCTGCAGCCTCTCTTACTTTTGACAATGATGCATCGAAGTACAAAAAGATTCGCTCAATAAGTCAGCTATAGAAATTCTTCTTATGACTTGCAGCGAACAGGGTCATTACTTAGAACAATTCTAGACGTGCTGTATTGTTAAATCCTATTGTCTGGGCAGACTATTCGCTTATCGCAATCACCAAAAGAATTGTTTCGGGAATAACTGCAAGATTAGGTTCTGCCTCTTAAGTGACACCCTGCAGTGTCACAGATTAGAAAAAGCTATAAGGTATTTGTGATCCAGAGATTAGAAATCAGATTCCACTAAGCATAGATTATGCACATTCCTTTTCCAGACACTGCAGCCACACACAATATGCCCTTCCAGTGTCTGGCACATCAGCCACTCATGCATTCTACTTCCATTTACTTATTCAGAAGCAATTAATGGTAACAGCTCTTTGGGTTTGATTCATCTAGAAAAGACACACCTTTTCAGTCAAAAAACAACTGGTTTCTTTCCTGCAAAAACATTACCAGAAGAATGTCATTGTCCCAATCCCACCCATTTATATTAACAGAAATATACCCAGCTACCGAAGCCCAGGTCATTGACACGCTATGAGATAACACGTTGGAAGCTGTACTGAGGGCAAACTGCTTCTTTACTAACCCAAATTATTCTTTTCCACCATACGATTTTTCTAATGCTGTTCTAAAACAAAACGCAAGAACTCAGACACAAGCTTATAAAGATTTTTTCCTCTTTACAGTAACAAAGCAGCAGTAAGATCATCAGAAACAAGAGAAGAGCTAACCAGACCTTCTGGATAACCAGTGAGTCAGTGTGTTTCAAACGTCAGTGTTGTTTTAACAGTAGATCAAATTAAGCAAAGGATGCCATTACTGAGAGGGAAAGTTCCTTTTGGCCAGAAAATATTCATATGCATTTTCCAGAGGGAAAAAGGGAGGTAGGGAAGGGAGAGTACGCAAAGAATTGGGCAGATGGTACCATTTATTCAGCTATCTGCTTCCCGAGCCTTGACAGAAGTACAGTAAATTCTACAGCATATGCTCTCACCCAAACAGGACTGTATTAACAGAAACAAGATTATTTTTTTTCCTAACATTGTCTGTTAACAAATTTAGTTACTTAGAGAAGCCATATAATAAAAAAAAATTTCTTCATAATCGAGCACTGGTAAAAAAGTATGGATGAAACAAAGTACATCACAATTAGTAACTGTATTTTAAAGCCTCGCAAAAAGCTACCTCAAATAACAAATTGTCTCAAGCACTGTAAAAAAAAATTCTTAGAAGTGGCCTAAAGTTGTAGAATTTTTTTTCCAGGTTTGGTTTATTCCTAGGTCTTTCTTACTTACCAACGAATACATTTATCCTTATGAAAACAAGCAATTCCAATTATCATCCCCTTATTTATGTCCTTTTAAGTACAACAGCAAAACAAATTATTTCAGTAATGATTCACTGCTAGCTCTCAACAACTCAGATACTAAGAGTTCACATGTCATTCAACAATATGAAAGTTACAAGGATTACAAATTCTGCCATAAATGTTTGCCTGTCACAGTTTAACTGAACAAGAAACTGCAGAAGTTAATTGTTCTCAGCGCTGTTGGTAACTAAGTGTTCAGCAGTCTCCTAAATCCCACCTCATGACTCAGAAGTACAGTCTTGGGTTACAACTAAAGTTAGAAGAACAGAGAAAGAAATGGAAAGGGTGTTTAACTCTAGGCAAAGGGAAACACTGACAAGAACCCCACGGCTAAGTTATTTTAAAACAAAACCACTTGGCAAGCATCATACATGTAATGATTTTTAAAAGTTTTCGCTTTGTTGCCTGTAACTCAATAAAATTTCTGCCAGTGGTGAAGCCACTTCGCTCCTGGGAACAGCAGGGGACGGTGTACGTCCCGTGCAGAACCCGCTGTCCCCCGCGGGAAGCGCATGACTAGAAGCAGCAATGTGGTTTAGTTCCTCGAACTGCACGAGCTTATTCCATCTATCCAGTTTTTATTTCTCTTAAAAGACAGTTTTTGTTCCTCAACAACACAATTTCCTCTTTTCAAACAGGCTTTGCTTATAAAACTCAGTGGAAAACACACTTTCAAGAAGGCGAGAGCAAAGTACCCAGTGTTTTATAGGTAAAGCTTTTCCCCAAAGAGTTGCAAGACTCCAGTGAGATAAGGGCAAAAAATAGCATTTGGACACAACAGGCAGCATTAGTTAACATGTTATGTATGCCCGAGAGAATTCTAATAATTCCGCAAAGCCTGTTTTGTTTACAATTTTACAAGAGAAAGGTTAGAGTTTACTAACCTTCTCCCACTTTTAGTCAGTGATTTGAGTGGCACAACTTTTAATATTAAAGTTTTTTTTTAATTTCCTCCTAAATTTCATGCATCTACTATTCTTGCAAAGGTCTGATGATAACTGTTATCCCAGTTAGAGAACAGCACTGCAGTAAGAGTGGCAGACAAATGAGTCTTACATCAAAACTACAGTTAAATAAACCTTAAAAAGATCAGGTCCAAACTACATAATATGAGCAAAGATGAAGACTAAAATGCTTCTAAGCAGAAACTGGCTCATTAGCTAACGATGCACAGCTGAATTCTATCACAAGTTCTCCATCCTGGGGAACCACTGTTGCTTGACCTTGAAGAATAGGGAGCCAAACTAAGATCCTGAAGAGACAAACCACCCCGCTGAATAGAAATCCCCCTCAAACTCAGCACCTGCTGCACGTTCCATATCCTCACGCTCCAAAATACCACATAAACACAATCATCTGTTCCTCCCTTAGAAACGCTGTGTAAGGAGAGCTAGTGAACATTGATCCTCTTACAACTGTCAGCTAGTTACCTGTTCGTGTTTGTTGTTATTGTTCTAAATATGCTACTGAGACTTGCGGAAGTTTGGCTCGTTGCTGGCCAGTAAATTAATTAAATTCCTATCATCTCAACACCAGCTTATTGGTTTTAGCACCATCTAGAAATGATTTTGATATCTTCATCTAAGAATTGAAAGAGCAGTTTAAAACAAAAGTGAGTTGTTTGCCATGCAACCCATAGCTGCGCCCCAGCAGGTCCCCCAAGGAAATATTTCCCTTTAGACCGATTAGAAACTTCTCCACCTTGAGTTACATGTATTTTACCTCTGTGATCAATAGCGGGTTTGAAGGCTTGAAGGATCTTCGGCACCGCTATCCCCATGTCAAGCTCAGTTAGAGTCAGCTCATTCATGAAGTACGGCAACTAAAAGAACAGAATGTAAAAATCAAATCCATGTTACGGAACTAAACATCATTGTTTCCTGAGAGAAGAAAGGTCATTGAACTTAAGGAATGGATTCAGCTGAAAAGCCACCAGTGAAAGAACACAAATACAGTTAGACAAATTTCTTCCAATTCTAGGATTTTGCAGTTATCCGTTTGAAAATAATATTTTAGGGAGAAATTCAGCATCTGAACTTAGAATGTTTTTAAAACTACGCTGAGTTCAGATGCTGACCTTAAACCTCCAGCACCCTTTTTAGTCGAAGTATGTAAAAAACTCAAGAACGAAGTGTAAATCCTATTTTACTGTGAATAAAAATCAAATACTCCTTCGAGTTTTAAATTCAGTCACATATTTTATAGAATCACAGTGATGTGGGTATCTATTTACCGTAATGGATAAAAGTTCTATGTCCTGTGAACAGACGGTGCTTTAACCTTTCAAAAATACATCCATCCCCCATTCCCAGTCTTTCCACTTAAACTGTTTCCAATGCGGTTTGGGTACCCTGCTCTCACAACTGCGGAGACAGGCAGGGCAGAACTAGGTTACTGCTTATTTCCCAAAGCACAAGCAACCCTATCTCACAGCTGGTGCTGGCAGCTCAATTCCAGAGCTTTTGTCAGCAAGACTACATCCTCCTTTGCCTTTAGGAACAGGCAAACTCCTCCCCAAACATCAGGAGCTGAACAGCCCTGTGATTAACTGCTGCTGTTCAGAAGTCACGGAATGCAAAGGGAAGACCCAAAAGTCATTCCAAGGCACCACCCGTCCCTTCACCCCCTGAGCTCACGCCCCTGATGCACAATTATATCCCATCACCCGCAGACAGCTCCTTCCTGACTTACACCCACCGACCTCTCCTGCCAACTGTGCAAGTCTGAAGTTAACAGGAGCACATTAGAATTGTGGTTCTCCAATCTCCTCCGTCTTAAAGGCAATCTACTCTTTCCCAAAGCAGATTTCATAACTGACAAGCAGTTCCGTTTTTCTCTAACGCAAATACAGTAATACAAGTGCACAGACACAAATAGTTAATGCGTCTGTAGTTCATTTGAAACTGAAGCAATGAAGTTAACACACTGATATCCTACTGTGAAGTGGTTAGCAAAGCTGAACTGGAGCTCTGCATCACATTTACTTATCTTTCACATGTAAGTGTGAAATAACTGTTTCTTCTACTGTTTTAAAACTCAACGACTATGCGTTTGTTTTCCTCCATAAGGTATGCATAGCGCACATCTCCAGATTAGTTACCTTTATTTTGCTGAGTTTCATTTGGATCTTCTTTGACACTAGATCAGACCAATATTTTTCTCCTAAAAAATCCCAAAATATTCTTCCAAGCAAAGCATTCACCCAGGCCTCCTGTTCTTCTTCTTCAGCTTCCACATGGGCATCTGGTAACTGAAAACACAGAGCAGGTTATTCAGCTCTGTAAATTCTATAAACTAAGCTGCCCTGACATGAGCTTGCTTGTCATCATCCTGACATGCGACAGAGTGGATGAGGCTGCATAGATATGGATTCAGCTCTGACAATGAGATGAGAAAGCTGTGTGTAACTTAACCTCTGGCAGAAAAAGCAGATAAGCCCAGAGTGGGCAGACAGAAATGTGTCTGTAATAGAGACACTCTCCTCCCAAGAGGATCTAGAAGAACAGCTACTCTGTTCTGTTTCATCAAAAAATAGGGAAACAAGACTCAACCGTACATCCTTAAATCCAGTTCAGAAACATCACAAATAGATGATAAACAAATGCAGTACAGGGAAACAGATTCTTCCTTCCAGTGTTTGTATACAGGATTGAGGAAACCACATTGTTCCTTCTCTGCATTAAAGGTTTTGTTTACAGTGCAAGGGGATTATGTCTTGGTTTACTTGAGAACCATCTCAAAACACTTGGAGATATATGTTCAGATGTCACGTCACTGACCACAGACATGAAAGCAAAGGCAGTTGAAATAATTTTGGGTGTGTACATGCTATCACGTATTGCATTAAAACCAGGAGGCTTCCATGCAGGAAAGCCAACACTTTTAACATCTCTCAACTGCCTGCAATAAAAGGAGAATTTGTGTTTCGTTAGTCCAGGCAGAAATACTGAAGCCAGCAGAACAGCAGCGCTTTCTAAGGGCAGGCAGGTAGATCCACAGCTCTGAACCCCATTTCTGGCCGCGGCTGCTCCCCACGGCTGCAGCCCCACGCCGGTCGCTGCGGCAGCGGCTCCGCTGTGACGCAGGTTCCCTGCCAGCACGGTTCATCTATTTATAGAATGATTCCCGACACGTGCCAGATTCAGCAGTGAATTCATCGCTGCTTCAGGGGTTGTCGGGAGCTAGAATAGCTTTTTTCCTGCGGGAACATGAGATGTGTTTATTCATATGCTACATCATGGCCTCCTACTCCTTTCTGGACATTGTATGAAAGTCTGGCAGCAAAGCAGCATGACATAAATTACATCTTTTAAATGAACGGTGATTGTAGTTAATGTTAAGGATTCATTTATTAAGAGTGTCATACTTTATGCTAAGGTCCTGTTTATTAAGAGTGATTCAAATGCAGTCCAAGAGGCCCAAGAATTAGTCGGAGCTATATATGTTGTTCACTAATACACTGCTACATACTTCACAATACAAACACATCAGCCATTTAGTGCTGCCTTACCAGACATTTAAAAATGAAAAACCATACAAACCATCTATCCACGGCTTATGTCTTTTGAACAAGACTGTCCAAATCAATCTGTAGTCTATACAAGAGCCAATTCCATTTCTGTCCCAGTTACCCCAAGCAGCAGGTACATGCAGTAAAACCTGACCCCGTCAAAGCCACAGCCAGAGGACCAGACACACACCGAACGCAAATCCCTGACCCTACAAAAATTAAGAGCAATTTTACTACCATGTACTAAAAAATCCACTTAAATTACTTCAACAAGCCAGGACCTCAAAAATATGCTTTTACTTCAATCTACTTTAGAATATACACAGAAAAAATTATCTTTTTACTACTGTTGGGAAGTAGTAGTTTGTGGAATTTCATTTCATTTGTTTGGGTTTTGTTTGTTTTAATCTTAAGCATAAAATATAAGTTATTTTTGGACCGATGTTTTTTAGGACACATCTGTGCATTCCTAATGAAGAAAATCTACAGCCATGTTGCCTTCAGCTGTACAATCTTTTAGGTACAAGACACTGCAAAAGCCAGAAAAAACCCACAGATGTTCTTGGGAGATAAGAAATCAAACTAAAAAAAAAAAAAAATTATGTTACATTGAGAAGAAACTGTGGTGAAAGGGGAACTGGCAAGCCTGAAAACCCATACTGACTTTATAAAAAGTTTAACCTGTAGTTAAAGAAATTAATTTTTCTTTCTACATAACTCATTTTGAAAGCAGTACTTAACAAGATAAAATATATCACCACCTCTGGTGCGTATTTGAGGGGGAAAGTATTACCTTTTTCACAGCTGTAGGGCTGCTGTCTGCACTGAGGACTGGGCTACCCGAAGGGCTTTTCTTTTCATGTGGAACACACTTTGCCATATAAACACTGTACTCCAGAAGCGTTTTCTGCCGCATGTTGCCAGCCAGATCCTTGTGCTTCGGCTGGGACGCAATTTCTTCTGCGCTCCCCTTGCTGCTGCTCCGGCTGTGTGTGAGACCGGGCTGACCATCGGTTCTACCGTGTGTCGGCAAGATCCCTAAATCGAAAGGAATAATACCCGTTTAACAGAAAAGGAACCTGAGAGTCCAACAGCAGAGTGTATGATCAAACACTTAAAGGAACAAAATTAGCTTGTGGATTTAATTTATTCTGAAAAAAGACCGTTCGGAGCAGCGCTTTCTCATTTTGAAGGGTAAAAGTCAATTCCACTGCTGTGTGCTTAGGTGGTCCTAAACCCAAATTAGTCAATATTTGGTATGATTCAGCACTCAGCAGGATGTGTGACTGGAAAATTCAGCTGATCAATAGCATATTTAAATATGGACACTCACATATGTACAACATATGGCAGAATTCCCAACAGCCCTGCTGGGGAATGACTAAAATAAAAGTCAGGTGATTAAAATGTACCCATAACCACACTTCAAAATAAAAAAATTAATTATAGACTGTTGCAACTAAAAGGACTGTCAAAAGCACGTAACCATTAGAATTTTAATTAGTCATTAATTTTGCATTTGCATTTCAAGAAGTTATGTGCCAGAAATAATGATGTTAACCAATCTTTAAAACACTTTTCGGAGAATAGATAAAGACAGAAAAGCATGAGTCATTCAGATTTAAAATTATATCAGAGCATGTTTTTAAATTAATACTTCAAACATTTGATCAATACTGTAAACCAACATGCTTGTTGGTTCAGATATAGATATTAGAACAGGACTTCTTATTCAAACACAAAAATGTGTTTGCTTGTGACATTAACCCATGAGAAAGCGCTGTAGTCTTTACAGGAGACTGAAGTGGAAGGAAGGACAAAGGAGGAAGAACATGTAGTAAGAGAACTGAGTGAAATACTGCAAATACTGACATCAGTTCCAACAGTACAGAGAAGAAGAAAAATAAAAAGGATTGAACAAAAATGACAGGAGTTGTTACAGTCACTGAAAACTAGTGTATTCACATAAACCAGTCTAAAAATAGTAAGAATAGTTGAGGGCTTATAGCCAAGAGAGGAAAAGGCAGGGTGGGAAGGTGGGAATGAGAGGCCAAGACAAGGAGCAGAAGAGTGTATTTACTATTATTTGTCTGTAAAGATCACTGTGGCTCCACCGTTGCTGTAACTACCACTGTGAAAACATAACTTTTTTTTTTAATAGACACTTTGACTAGAACACGAAATTTGAATACCTGGCTTGCTCCCACATAAAGCGGATGGCTTCTTTGCTTCAGACTTCAGCTTGGATGCGAGAAGGAACCTTTGGAACCATTCCTCCTTCTCCCTGCCTGTCCTCCCAAAGAGATAAAGCACTTGATCCTTTTGGCTAGTGTACTTTGCTCCATCCTGAGGCTTCTTGGATTCTTCATTGCTCAAGTCCACTTTTTCAGCAGCTGACTTTTCCTCTGTATTCTCTTTATCAGTCTGGGCCTTGGCCATAAAGTCCTCCTGTCTAGCGAGTTCAATGCAAATAGGGTACTTCTTATTCCAAATCCGTTTTCGTGCCAGACTCTTAGGAACCAGGGAAATCTGAAGGATAAATGAAAGGGTTACATTATTTTTCAGTTGTATCTTCTATGTTTCTAGTCACATAAAGAACACAGGAAGGTGAGAGATACAGATCCTACATTGCACCTGTTGGGTTTAACTGACTCTCAACTTACAGCTGGTTGATGTCCAGCCCACTGCTGTCACTAGGTCTTTGGTGAGCCTTGAAATGAAAACAAAGCCCGTTTAAGTAGCTTAGACTTCTACGATCATGTGGAGAAACTCAGTTTTCACTTAAAAGATCTTATCCTCACAGTTACAGAGAAAAAATAGTATGAACAAGAACCTTATTTCTGTCACCATGTGGTTGGTAATGAGAATCCAAACCAAGTTTTAAAACTCAATTTTTCAGGCCCACCTCATGAAACCGAGTGTTTGAAGTCGGTAATAGTTACATTACGTAAGAATCAAGGAATAAGAATGATTTGCAGATAACTATATTCCAAATTCTGTATATTCAGAGAGAATTGAGATAATGCAAGTGATGATAAGAGTGATAAGAGAGAAGATTCTAATCTAGAGGCTGAATTTAACAGAGTTCTCTAAAAATGGTGGGTAAGTACCTTGCAGAATAGCCATCATTTGCTTATTGCATTCAAAGAACTTGGCACTTTCGTAACCAATTTGGTCTGGGGTGAGGGGGGAAGTACTGGAAATTTTTCTAAGATACCATGGGGAACGATCATCAGTCAAGTGCTCTTGTAGCATGTGATAGTTTTGATTGTCTTCATCATGAGAAAACAAATCTGCAGTAGGCAGGAATCTAAGGTTTTGCTTTATCTTTTTCACCGTCTTCCTTTAACAGAAAGCAGAGCTGACAGCAAGATGCTTTCCCGTCCTGATCCAGGGAAAGCGAGGGAGGTTTTCCTCACCGCCGCCTCGGTGCCTCTCTCCCTAAATCCCAGTCAACTGAAGCAGTTTCCTCCTCCACCTGTGCTGCCAAGACTCTCCATTGATGCAGCACATTAAAAACACCCATTCTTTTAATAATGTGGTATTGATGTATTACTTAATGCAATGCCAATGGAGTCAACTTCACGTGACAACTCTTCACAGATTTGAGGGAGGCAAATACCATGTGGGAAAACTGCCCCAGCATTATTCTTCGTTCACTCTTCCAGTTGCGAAAATCCCAATTTCCTTCCCTAGATGGTGGGTACCCAGAGCAAGTCTGTCTGTTCCAGCCACCTCTCGCTCGCCTCTTTTACATCCACGTACAACGTATGTTCCCTCTTCACATGAAATGCAAACATCGTCTGAACTGCCTCGGCACAGAGACGACCAAAGATCGTGCATTTTGGTGTAAGCTTCAGAACAGTCAGGCACTAACCTAATGTACGGGGAACAATTCTCTGAACTCCCAAGCGTTAACTTCTGCTTTGAACTGCAGAGGAAAACCTGGCTTTTCCCTGACTGCGTAAATACATAATTTTTTCTAAATCCTGCTCGATCTTCCACCCCAGTGCAATCTTTTGCAATTTAGTCACATCAACAGTTTCATTTACATGACGACAGCAGATCAAACTAGAGGAATGAGAAAATTTCAAAATTAAGAAGTTTCGAAGTATTCTTTGTTAAAATCAGATATAAGTGTGGCACACTCACCTTGCTCTCTGTAAGTTCATATATTTTCTGGCTGACATATGTGACTTCAGGCTTTGGCTCATTGTACACAGCCCTTCTAGAAATATTTTTATTGGGTTTTGAAAGCCGTAAGGTGCTTCCTTCAAGTCGCACATAGACAGAGTGAGTCAAAGTAGCATGGTACGTTTCTGGATCATAATTATAGATTTCATTCATCCATCCCTAGAGAAGAAAACACTTGTTAGCAGGCTTTTCAGCTGCTGGAAAACCAAGTACAGCATGTATGTAAAAGTATTAAATAATTAACCAAGTTTTTGCCAAAGTTGTCTCACTTACCGCACAAATACAACAAAGCAGTAAACGCCCTAAATGAGGTAGCACCAAACTGACAGAGCATGAGATGAGGACTGTATCGCAAGCACAACATTTGTTTTCCTCAGCAAGTAATTTTGTGTATGTAGTGCAGTGTTTTCCCACCCGCGTTCACAACCCGCTCGCTGGGAAGGGCCGCGGGGGGACACGGGCAGAGCAGCTCCCAGCCAGCACCCACCTTTAATCACCAACAGAGCTGCTCGCAGCCAGCACAGACACCTCAACCACCAACAATCCAGGACTTAAGACCACAACGGAGTTTGGTTTAACACACCGTCCCCGTTTAAGGCGATTTCACATGTTGTGTAACTGCCCAGTTACAGCACAGCGGTCACACAGGTGGATTAAATTTCTTTCATTTCTGTGCAGTGAAAGAAGCAGAAAACACCCAAAGCAGCCCTGCCGTGACAAGCCCGTAAGTGCCGGCTCTCGCCACAGGGCAATGACACTCCGCGAACATCTGCTTACGGAACATGCAAGATGATAAACGGGACAGAAGACGGGGCAGAACACTCATTCGAGGAAGAAGTTTTCCTGCTCTTAACCTGCCCTACAACATACTTTGATAACTACTTCTACCTGCATATCAAAGCCTAAATTCGGAGTACTCAGTATTCATTAATGTCAACAGAATGTGAAGGAGATAGACTTAAACAGACATACCCTAAAGCATAAAGTACGACGGCATCTTTATAAACACCAAGGTGCGTATAGCGGGGGGAGAGCATTTGCTACTGGGAGGTGGGGAGAGCTGAACGAGCATCCCCAGTATCCTTCAAAACAAAAAAGTTCTAACTACCTTATGCCAAACAACCCAGAAATTACCGCAACACTTTAAGAAGTTTCCACCCACACACAGAAACATAAAATTTATTTTAATGTTCATTTACTTCAGTGCCATATAATTTCTCAAAGCAGACAGCATGCATTTTCTTAGGTGCCATAGTAACAGCGATATGTAGGTTTTGCTTACTCCAACATCTAGCTCCATTTTCACTATAAATCCTGAAAAACCTTGATAAATTAGCATTTCTTTTATGTTCAGGAAAGATTAAGTCATTCACTTTTGCTCAGCTCCAAAGCAGACTACCTCTTTTATGAACAGAAACATATAACCTATATACCAACATATACTCTTTGAAGAAGCCTTGTATTTGGGTTTTTTGCTTACACCGTGTTACATACAACTACCACACAGGAAATAAAATGCATGAAGTTTTCTATGAACCATCGAGGTTCTGCACAGCAGGGGTGATGTGTGTCTGAGCACACCCCCATTTCCTTCCTAGAAATTACTAAACCAAGACATCTTTGAGCAGAGAGCAATTAATCTTCAGCCAGAAACTCCAGCTGGACTTACTGAAGCACAAGGACATCACGTGCGTTGCCTAAAGCCACCGTGAGCCACTCGCCCTGTGCAGAACTGGAATCTCCATCTGGCCCCAGATCTCTGGAGCAGCTCCCTCCTCCCCCTGGCTCCGATCTCCAGGCTATTTCCAGCTCAGACACCCAAGTCTGGAGCCTGCAGCCAGGCAAACATATGGACAAAAATTGCTGCCTCAATATTCCCTTCTCCTGCAAGGCGGTTCGGCTGAAGACCACACAGGCTGGCATAAAGAGAAAGGCATACTTGGGAAGTGGATCTTTACATGAAGCTTCGCCACACGAGCCCTTTTTCTGACTGTAATAAGCTGTGACGTTATTTTCAGCAGCAGGGTTGGAAATCTCCAGCTGTGTGTGGTAGCCAAGAAGGAAGCTCGGAGTATGCTTGAAGTTTCTTTAACGTGCTGCTCGAAATGGAACCGGCTGTACATGTATTTATCTTCTGTCAGTTCTAAATTTTGAATATTGAGTACCTCAGGCAGCTGGAAATCACTAAAAGTCTTGGACAGGTTCTTCAGTCACTGATAACCTGATGGTTGTGCTATGAGAAGCAGCGTTGGCACTTCTGTCGGGTTTGTTATGTACAGAAACCTACATGGCAATTTCTGCACAAGGAAGAGATTTGCTGCTTCAGGTATTTGAGGAATAGCCAAAAAAACAAAAGACCCAATTTAAAATTCAAATATTTGGGGTTTTCTTTTCAGACAGTACCTGGTCAACCGTCAGGATGAAAGAGACACCACACTGCATTACTACCAACCCTCTTCATACGTTTTTAGTTCTCTAATTTCTAAGGATTCACTGTTTCCTTTTCACACTCAACTTTCTAATTATTTTGTAACACAGAGAAACACTGTACAGCTGAGTGTGAAATGTTAATACTTCACCAAATTATGACGCTTCACTCAATCTGAAAACGTGTGCAAGCTGCAGGATTTTTTTGCCCCATGTATCTAAGAGTGTTAAAGGAGGAAAAACCACCACCCACCTTCTCACTTCAGCAATTTTCATTTTTGTAAGCTGTGTCATCTAGCATTAAAACCATTTTTCAGAAGGTTATCCAAGGAACTCCAAAATTCATTCCAAAGTCCCTGCATTTTAAGAACAGCTTTAGCAGAAATAGCTCCACCCCTCTCTTTGCCAAATGAAATCGGAACAAAAGATTCGCAGCCTACGGAAACCGTTTTGCAACACATCTAAACAGAGAAGTTGCTACCATAACGTGCTAGCAACAGATGAATTTTCCCAAACTACTGAAATAACAATGGATTTCTTTGTGTAGGAAAGGAGTGACTGTATGATGGGTCTTTTTTGTACTAGCAAAGTTGTTAAAATGAGAAATTTAGTAATTCAGGGAGGACAATGACCATAGTCATGTGCTACTCTGCAGCTGCTTGCCATTTACACTGATCCTGTGATCTCCGTCTGTAAAGGTCAGCAATTGTTCTGGATTCGCAGCTGAAATCAGGAGAAAGGGCTTCACCATCAGGCTGGTAACTAACCTGAAAACGGATCTGCTTAGAATATCGGGCAGTTCTTACTCAAACCCCACACATGCACTAACAGGATCTGGCCTGTTTGTTGGACAGCAGAGACTGAACCGCACCGGTCTGGACACGAGCACTTGCATAAAACCGCTTTATAAAGCCCACACTGGTTTACTTTTACTTTTTCATGAGTCTGGGCTGCAAATTTTTTATTCGAACTGCAGTTCAACGGGATAATTCATGTAAGAACTGCAAAGTTAGGCCCCATAGTGTATGAACTTTTAAATGTTATGTAGTTTAAGATCTCAGGCATGTTTTATACCTTAACCTGAGAGGGGAGGTTGGGGGGAATTGCCAAAGATCCTTATGAAGGACCCACAGGGCTGTGGGCACAGACCAGGTCTCCAAGTAAAAATAAATGAAAATAATTACTCGTATGATATTTTCAAATACATAAATAAAAGAATCAGCAAGTCACCTTCACAATAAAAGCTCAAATCTGGCTTACAACTGCCCTCAGGTTTTCTTAGTGATATTAACATATTTATTAAAATACATTATCATTAAATTATATAATCAAATGCTCCAACGCTGAAATTCTTGAAAGCCTGTTGATCCCTCGAATCACGTTAACTATATTAGTATCCCACTCATTACCACTATTTTATGATACTTCAATAGTATTTTGCTTGGTAAGTGAGGGAAAATGCAATGCAGTTTTTTGAGCTTCTATTGACAGAGAATTTAAAGACACAAAAAAGGTCTGAGGTGGGCAGAAGTCACTGTCACCTTAACTGGAAAACACATTTGTCTGCCAGGGGCCACTATCAAACACGAAATCCTGAGTGATATTAAGGACCGGCACGTCGGTTAACAGCCGCCTCTTTCTGTACAGCCAGGGCTCAAAAAGTTGCATTTCTCCAGCAGGCGCTGCCAACACCGTCTGCTCATAAAAGCTCTTTCTAATAGAAAGGGGAAATTTATCATTTCCATTTTAGCTGTTACTTAAATCCTTTTGTATCAGTCAGGAAAACACAAGGGAATGCACACTGGAGAAGGCCAATAAGAAAGTTAGAAAAGACTAATGCATTAAAGCAGAAAAAAAAAATGTGGGCAGAGAAAAAAAGGAAAAGGAAGCTAGAAAACTGAAGAGTGAGGGAATAAGATAAGAAAACATATACTGAAGGAGCAGGGGGGTTGTGGGCATTTTCAGGGGGTAGGGGGTGGTTGTTCTCCCTCCAATACCAAGGACATTTGAGTGCATTAAGTACAGAAATCTAGCGCAGCACACCCTAACCAGCACAACGGTGTTTGATTCGTTCATGTTGCAAAGGAACAATTTTTGGGGAGACCATATTTATGTTCAGGTATTTTGGCCACTGCTGAGGAGAATTTTCCACTAGTTCCTGAAATCGGGGAAATGCAAACTTCTCAAACACTGTTTACAAGGGAGAGAACGCACAACATACTCGTACAAAAATAGCTCGACAGCAGTTTGGCAGAATCCCAAATCCTGCAGCCCCATGAAGGGCTCTTACTTACAGCACTCACCGTATCGGCATGAAAGCAGCTCAGGCCAGAATATGAGACCAACAAGTTCTGAAGGAGCATCTCTATGCAAGAGCATCATTTTGATTTTCCTATATTCACGTTTTGTTACAAATTCGATCTTTATCGCATCTCTCAGAGGATCTAAACTGTCCAGTGGTCATTTTGACACAGGCAAATAGAAAATAGTTGCATGAGGGGGGAATATAACTTGCAATGTGCTAAATCATACTACATTATGTTCCACTACAATATGGGCACTGAGCTGGTTTTTAAATTCCTGAAGCATTACGAAGCCCTTTTACAGGGTTTGACATATTAAGGACAATTACTTTGTGTGTTAATGAAGGCAAGAAATACTCATCAGGTCATATAAAACATTAATCTACATTCATGCAGTCTTCTCCGCACAGTTCATTTCTTGCCTACGATCATTCTCAGAAAATGTATCTCCTGGATAAAAGGATTAAAATAAAGTTTAAAGGTTCCTGAATAACAGCTGACACCTCAAAGAGCCATCTTAACACCAGCTCCTTTACTTTTGAAGCAATTCTGGTTTCCTACTAATCCTTAAGGACACGGAAGTCCTACATATTCTTGGGTATTAAACCATTTGTACGTCTGGCAAAGCCACCTGACCCTACAACAATATTCTATTTACAAGTGGGCATAATTCACTGCCTTTACACCTCCAGGATAAATCTATTTTACTACTTCTACCCAAAGTCATGCACACAGACACGAACTGCCATGACCTCACCTTCAGTATTTCAGGTTCTTTGATGTCTAGAGCTCCTGTATTCCATCGCTTTTCCATACTTTTATGCAATTTGTGATATTCATGAGTACGTGGAGTAAGAAGCCAAATCACACAGATGGCTATCATAAATCCAAGGGCCATTCCAAATAACAGTCCACTTAAGTAGCCAGGGAGAGGGATAATAAAGTAAGCATAGACTAACAGTGTTAAGAAGTATAAAGTTTTCACTGGTATTTTAGGCTGTTGCACATATGGATTATTTTCATCTTCACTACTGAGCACAGTACCGTCTTCCTCAGTCATCTCTGGATCGAGCGAAGTTTCAGTCGGTTTATCAGTTTTGCTTTCATCCTCTAGCAAGGAAAAGTCTTCAGCATACAGTTCACAAAACTCCTCATCCTCTCTGCTTGCGAGTGCAGACAACGAACATTTTTCAAGTACGAGTGAAGTTTTTGAACTCACGTCCTTTGTGCTTGCAGACTGAGAGCTTTTGGTCTCTGTCTCTTTCGCATGTTCCTCAGCTGCTTTTGGCTGATTGTTCTTACTCAGGTTAGAGTCACTTCCATAGAAATCCCCTTCAGAATCGCACTCTTCCTCCTTAATGCTGTAGTTGTTATTGCTTTCCAAATGGCCATTCAAACTGGAAAGGTTTGAGAGTTCTGAAGCACTTGAAGATAAGGCTTTGGGCCTGTGGCTACTACTTTCATCGCCCATTATTTTACTGAGCAGCTGAAAAGGCTCATAGATCACTTCAGAAAGGCGTCTTTTAGTATCTTCAATTTTAGCCTCCATTTCAGGTACTTTAAAAAAGGAACGAGTGTCAGAGGGAGATGTTAATGGAGATGAGGGGGCAGTTTTAGAATCACCACCTGCAGCTCGAGGTTGAGTGAACTGTTTGAACAGATGCAAGTTCAGTTTTGAGTCAGGTGGCCTGTAAGACACAGCTTCACATTCTTGTTTGGAAGTGTCTGTAGACAGAGATTTCACTAAGGTTTTCATTAACTGCCGATGTCGCATCGGTGGGGTGGGTTCTTTTGGTTCCACGTCTGTTGAAAGGGACTTGACTAAACCCTTAAAAGGCTTTGAACTAGAAACTGTGGGTGATCCACTGGAGGAGACAACTGCTCTGGAAGGGGATGAGGATGGGGAAGACGACAGGCTGGATTTCTGTTCCGCAGGTGGTGGTACACCTGCTAAGCTAACTGTATGACACGAGTGTGACGATGGAGACAGGACTAGTGGCACTGCACTGAATACTTGGGATGTGGAAGGAGAATCCAACAGCTTTACAGCCTCTGCAGCTGGCAGAACTGCAGGTGATGAGGACAGCAGTGATGTGGAGTTGGCCATGTTAAGCGAGGTAGCTGGACCAGAAAACTCATGGCCGGTATGCTCAAAGCAGAGGTCTTCCTTGGCTTCAAGTGCTGTTACAATGCTTTGGTCATCTAATTCCTCATCAAGAAATTCCTTAAACTCCTCTTCCTCCTCTTCTTCCTCCTTCCCGAATGCAGAGAAATGAATAGTGATGGTTTCTCGAGAGACAGATCGTTGGACCTGCACTTTTGGTGCTGACTGCTTTGAGGACATTTCACCAGTTTTCTCTGCATGGCTACTGTTCTGACTTGTCATTGCAGGTCCCACAGATGCGTCAAAGTCTGTGAAGAAAAGGTAATATTACGTTAAATGCATCCTTTCCCCTTCACACAGCCTTATTTTCAACCGTTAAGCTTGATATGCTTAACGTACTTGCCTTTTACATCAATTATATCTACACGTTATTTCCAGCCTTTTATTGACCCATGGAAGCGGACTTAGCACACATTTACATGGAGAGGAAATATCACACATTTAAACCCCGGCACTGGTGGCCATACACAGAGATGGATCAGGAACTACAAGATTAACGCTGCCTTTCCAACCAGGAGGAAGCACTTTATCTGCACTGCCAAGGCAGCAAGTTCACCACTTCAGTAACCGAATTATTTTCCAGAAGCTGCTAAAATGCTGTAATTAAATTGTCAAGCTGAATTAATGAGAGGCCTTTGCTGACGTTTAAAGAGCAGTTCAGAAGAACGATTACGTGGCAGTGAAGAAATGTGCACTTCACAAACAGTTGTGACATCAGATTGCATTACCCAGCAAGTCAGCGCCACCGCTTTGTCATCTGCTTCCTGCTAAAGGCTGTAGCCCTTTATCTTGCCAATGGAGCTGCTCGTGTAAACATTTTTAACCTGTCAATAAAATGAGCTGGGTTAAACATTTTTAAAAAGCAGATCTTTGCTACCCAGCTTATCCGGTAACGTTACATCAGAAGCGACGATCTGTCCAGAACTTCCTACCCACTACAGTTGTCCATTTTATGGCTCCTAAATTGCTAACTAGTTTATTCCTTGCTTCGCCTCACATGTGCAACCTTCCCAATCAGGTTGTGCAGGAGCAGCTGGACTCTGTCCTGCTTCACACAAAACCTCCAGAAATATTAATTCCAGCCTTCAATCCCAGTTCTGCTGCATATGTCAGGGAGCCAGTCTGGGTTCGAAGATCCAAAAGAAGCTTTCGGAACCTTGTCACGCTTCCACTTGCCACCTGACCATTTTTCTGACAAACTGCATAAGAGGCACAATTCTGCCTTCAGATCAGGTTCTTCTGTCCTCCCAAAAATTCATCTGACTTACCAAGCAGCAGTAAAGAGTAAACTTAAAACTCATTTCCAGTGACAGAGCTGTACCTCCAGCCCACTTACATCTCGGCAGATTCTTACCTTTCCTGCCATGTCTGTGGGTCAAGTAGTTATTTACCCCAATAGTAAGACCTCTCACTTATTCAAAAGTTTAGATATACGTTTATCAGTCATGTATATATAACTTTGTGATTGTCGGAGTTAGAGACTTGGTCTTCCATTTCTTCACTGGATTAGCGCACTTGGGAACCAGCAGCACACACAATCCATGCTTCCCATGGACACAGTTCCATTTCACAACTTCAGACTGCAAATTTCCCAGTTTTTTAGACAAATGCATCCAAATTTATTTCGGACAGGGAAAAAAAAAACAAACACCACACCACAAAGTACTACTGGACAACATACATCTCCAACTCTTTTTCCATTTCCCTGTGCTGGACTATCTGCTATCACACCTCTGTAACATTTTGTGCCAGTTGTGAAATTGCAGGGCTGGCAAACCAAAATTTGAAAGTACAAAAAAAAAAAAAAAAAAAATCTACACATCTTCCAGGTCATCAAGCCATTAGAACTAAGGCAGGAAAACAAACAAAGCACAACACACACCCACCAAAAAAAAGCCACCCAAGAGCTGCACTTGCACACGATGCTGTTGCCATCAGCCTGAAATTTCTGACCCTTCTCTTCTGCTCATTTGGCACCAACTGCGCATCAATAATCTAGCAGGAGAAAAATATTAACCGCTCCCCCTGCCTCCAAATACCATTCCTAGTGTGTTGTTTTCGATCAGCTAGAAATCCATGGGTTTGGTTAGCTCTTTAGCACGTACTGTTTACACTACACAGTTAATTATCTTGTGTTTAAACGCCAGTTGCCATGTTGTGCTAATGCAGTGCTAATTACCTGAAACAGATGAAGTTTACTTGCACACACCAAATGTACAGAAAAGAGATTTTACTGCTTACTGAACAAGTAAGAATTTCTTTATATCACAATTAACTAGTTAACACAGAAAGGAAATTCTCGATTAGCCAATATTTGCCTACCCTTAAACATGTCACTATACCGTGAATTGTCTTACAGAAGCACATTCTTACATTAGCACTATTGACAGGGCAGCAGCAGAACATTAACATACTCCAACTGCTCGCACTTTGGCATCCTCAGCCCACGACTTACAAGATAACTCTGTAGTACCCAATGCCCTCAACATCTGGCCCAAGCGATATTTCAGTTGAGGGGACTGGTTTCCAGGAAAGAACATTTCTACTTAGGCAAATAATTGCTGGAACTTTCAGAATCGACCCTGTTCATGGGCTGGTTTTGCCACAAGGCAGTTCGTGCTTTTCCCAATCGCACCTGTTCAAAGCTGTATCTTGTATCAAATCTTCAAACAATTTATACAATTAGGAGAAAAAAAAAAAAAAACACGTGTACAATACAGGAGAAATATTGCAATGCTGTATACTTTAGAGAGTACATGTTTTGGCCAACAGCTGATATTTCATTACAAGCATTCTGAATATCAATTGGGATGACAAAAGCAGTGCGCTCCCTACATTATTCCAAGTTTTAAACAACTAACCCCTCTCAACACACCAGATACCCTGCTGAGAGCAATTTCTCCCCCACAAACACACGACGGGAGATTTTTCCCTGCTCCGAGCAGGCCCATATTTCCAATCCATTCCTGAGCACAATTTCTCTTTTTTATTGTGAAGGATTTTTTTTTCCTAAAGTAGACGTTAAGAAGCTTTTCCATAGCAAATACAACAATAACATCCCTGACTTCTCCCACTACTGACAGCTCTTCCACTAGGTGTTTGGTTTTGAGAACAAAGATATTTCTTCAGGTTCTTGAACCCCTACATTTTTACCCCGTATGTCATTCTAACAGATTCACTTCTTACTGATTTCCGACTACGTTTTCCTCACTCGTTGCGTCCCCTTTTTCTACTCCGCTCCTCTCCCAGCTGTTTGGAGACCTGGTGTTCCCCGCCTCCCCATTTGAAGGGGCACAATTCTGAACCGACTGCTTACAGATTACATTGATACTTGCAGAAACCCAGGTTTTAATTGCTCCTTCTTTTAAAAGGCACACTGTCCCCACCTTCTCTGGCTGCCTCTTCAGGTTTGTTGTTGTTGTTGATTCTGAAGATGTAAGGTATCGGTTTTATTTACGTAGCAGGAAGGCCTGAATAATAATCTTAGACCCTCAGGCTTCAAATGATTCAAAACATGAACTTTCACCTGGAAGGGAAGGAGACCGCTAGGAAAATAATTCCTTTCCCCCAAAGGTTTGAACTTTGGATGCTTCTGCAAGGTAGAATGAGAGAGCTGTCAAGTTACGACTGATACTTTCACATCTGATGTTAAGGCACTGCACCCCCATCACCCACATAATAACAGTTTAGAATCCTCACCTGCAGGCATTGCTTTTAAAGTGCTACAACAGCAAATGCCAAGCCAGGCCAACAGTGCCCACACGCTGCTTGGAAATACACATCGCTCACCCAGCCCACGGTGCAGGAGCTGAGGACAGTGACACCAGGAGACAACACGTCCCCACTGCGATGCACCGGCCGAGGAATGGGGACAGCGAGGGACCAGGTGCTGGGCAGTGCTGGGTTGAGTCAGGACATGACACCTTTTAAAAAAGCGTCACCACAGGAACATGTGCTCAGTGACTACCTGGGAGCGTTTATAGAAATATAGAAATAGCCGAGCGCGCAGGCAATCTGTCCTTCCGCCCAACAGCAAACAGAACCGGCGAACCCCCGTCCCGTGGTCAGCTGAGGACAAACACACACCCCATCCTTCTCCAGCGGAGCTCCAGACCACCAACTTCACAGCTCTGAGAAAATACACGGTGCACTGAAGTGCCTGTTTTAGACAACTATACTATCAACTTTACAGATACAGCAAAGCAATTGTTATTACATTTACGATTTAGAAAGTTATTCAACCAATACACAAAGCAGCAAACTAGGAACTAACTTAAAAGAACAGGTCGAACTTACACACACCACACTTATTTTATCCACCCATACCCAGTTCAACTTAGTCACATTTACTAATTAAGGGACATTCAACGAAGCAATTCAATGTTTTTCGTAATCATTCATTTGGGAAAACAGGACAGATTGGGTAACTAAATTCACACATATCGCAAGAGCCCACTATTCCAGTCACATTGCTTTTACTTAACGCTCGATCTCCCCAAGGGGAAAGGGTGCGCTGTTTAGTAAAGCGCTCTCATCAAAATCTGCAGCAAGGTTTCAAAACTTGTATTTTTCCCTGTTCGCTGCTACTAAACACAAACCAAAAAAGGTGTTTTCCACAGAACAGAAATTCCTTTCCTGAAAAGAAGTCGTCTTAGAGGTTACTAATAAGCATTGCAATACTTCCCCGCATCTCTCAGTTGTGTCAGAAGAACAAGCCTTAAATGCTATTCAGGAAGCTGCTAATTTGGTTATTGATAATGCAACGACTTGACTTCATGCAGATTTGCCATCGCTGTTCAAAGCAAAAGATGTTTCTAACTGGTTGTATCTCTGATTTCCCCAATAATATAATAAAATTCAAATTATAGATTCCACTTTTACTAGAGACTCAGCCAGTATCTTCCTTCCAACACGGAGAGATACGGGAGCACCGTTGCTATCCATGATACGTATTTAAAATAGAAGGCTTCCTTTCAAGTCCTTCAAAACAAAGCACAGTATTAGTGATCCTTATTGCTTGCAGTCTTTATTTAAGCAATGTTTTAAATGCTCAGAAGTTTCGTATCTCCAGTACTCTGCTACCATTACTTTGTCTAGTCTAGAACGCAAATTCCCATTTAGCCCAGAACCACCTCACTGAAGCAGAGATCACAGCGACTGGGCCATAACCTGTCACACAAACTTCATCTCATTCAGCAGATTTATACCATAAAAGACAAAAAAGGAAACAAAAACCATATTTTAACATAATTCCTATCCCCATTCAAATTTCCAGTTAGGACAAATTAAATTCCCCTGGCACCTCCATGAGTTAATGTATTCCATGGTTAACACCTATTATTTCTCATTACTTTTAAATGAACTACATAGAAAGTGTTGGTAATTACCAGCACACAATAGCCCTGTGAAATCTTTGTGTCAGGGATTCAGTTACCCAGCGCGATGATAATACTTCAAAGCTCACTTTGCAACGGGAGTAAGAAGAAGTTTTGCATCACCTTTCAAGCTCACCCAGCTGGATTTGAGATACAGACGGGGGACAGAAGAGGAACCAAAAAACCCTGGTAAAACTTGGTTCAAATCTACGCACAGAAATGGGAAATGTTATATCAGTATGAAATACTATTAAAAGAAAGTAGTCCAATGTGTTCAACAAAAGTCAACAGTAGGACTGCAGCCAAAATAGATGGTGCCACCTACTATGGACCATAATATACACTATCATATACACACACAGACCTTCTAACAGGTGCCAACCAGATTATCATAATTGACCTGGTTAACAGTTAAAATACCTCCAACCAGAACTTCTCTGAGCCTCACAGGGGGAAAAAAGAAAAAGTAAATAAATATATATTTATATTTGTGCAAATGCTTTTAAGGCAACAATAATTCCGGCTAAATAACCAGTGTTTAGGTACACTTAGAGATACTTAAATGACAGCTCCTAAGCAAGATTTTAAAGTATTGTCAATGAAATGAGACTTTTAATGAAAACTACAAACCTCTCAGAGAGACAAAGAAGAGGGGGCGTTTACTGAAGTCTAGGACAGAAAGGTCAAATAAAATTGCAAAGGCAAATAAGGAGTCTTCAAAATTACTGATTTTTTTTTTAAGACAGGCACAGCCAATAAGGTCCTTAATACAAGTTTGTATTTACAATGCTTCAAAAATAGTAAAATAAAATAGTTTAATGTTAGCTAAGCGAGTCTATTCTACATTAACGTTTTCCCCAATGGCCTAAGAAAGGTCAGCCACCACATCAGTTTCTATGCCGTCATCAATAAAAGATTAATTATTATCCTTTCCCATTCTCTTTCTGTGACACACCACTTACACCAAAAACTTCATAAAGCTGTGCTACGTCTTAATTTTGACAAACACAAAAAGGTAAGCGGTTAGAGGTTGTCCAGAAAACTCAGAAAAAAATAACTTGTTCTATTTAATGCCTTCCTGAAGACTGAAGTGAAGCGATATTTATAGGAAATTGAACATTTCCTCAACAGAAGAAATAAAAGTAGTCAAATCGAAACTTAAAACATGCAATAACTCATAGAAGAGCAGTAAACGGGGTAGAGTCACTATATTTTGCTACGTGTCGTGAAATTAATTCTTTTTAAAACAAGAACATATCAAAACACTGAAACACCAGAGGCTTTCAGCAGAGAGAACAAATCGCAGCTGTAGGACAGACCCCTTGTCCCTCTGGCCTGTAACTCTCCCCCTCTTATCTCATTGGGAAGAAAAAAAATATCAACTCCTCATTAATCTGATGAAAGATTATCTAAAACCTCTGCGGATTAGTCCCCAGTTGAAAATGCTGTCCGCATCACTGATTAAATTAAAGCTCACTATAAAAATCTTATAGGGGAAATTTTGACTGAGTGACCTATAGAAAAGTATGTTTCCAAAATGAAGTAAAGTAAGTTGCCCTGAATCCTAAATTAAAAAGGGCTTATCAGAATTGTATTACAGGCTTATTTTTCCCAACAATTCAAATGCACATCAAACTGCCTACAAGTAACAAGTGAGAACTCAAGGACTTTTTTTGACATTTACATTAATTTCACTAACAAAAAAAAAAATCAGTCAATATTAACAGCACCTGAAGTTAAAACAACCATCACACACGTTCCTATGAAAACAGCAGAAAATATATTAAAAATTAATATGCTTGTCCACATAAATCTAAACACAGATACACAGATGAGCAGCACCAATGAATAACTCAAGCTCTAGGTCCCCGTGTAAAATATAGTTATGAAAGATCATTACAAAAGGAATGGAATATACAGATTTACAAGCCACATGCCATGGCTATCCAAAGAGATAGGGTTTTTTTTTCCCAGTGGATTTTTAATAATTTATCAAATCTTATATTTCATATGTATAATATTCATTCTAATGTCATGTTTTGCAGAGGATTAGCATGCAAGGCAGAACTAGTGCTTTTACGGCTTTTTTACCTGGACAGGACAAACTGTAGCACAGAATCATGGTTTTTTTATTTCTCAGAGATGTTTTTGAAATTAGAGAAGGTTAACAAAATGTAAAGTCAACTCTGAAGAAACCCTGTCCTAAGAATAGCACGAAAACAAAATGTCAAACTGCACAGAATTGGCGAGTACCAGCCATCTCCCTTTGCTTAAGGCAACATTCATCTCATTTCATTCAGATTTATGTTTAGCTCAAATACCTAGAAACTAAAATGGGAAAGTTCAGCAGCACTGCAGCTCCCCAGCAGGAGGAGGACAGGAGAACATCCGAGAGAGGAAAATTTCCCCAAGACTGAAATGGAACCTAGATGGCCCCTAACCACCCCAATTTTTCCCATGCTAAAGACAAAGTTTTTGGTTATTAAAAAAAACCCAAACACAAAAACAAACGCACAACACAGAAAAACTGTAAAACGTTGATGAGCAAAGATATTAAGTGAGGCCCAATTAAAAACCTTAGGACAGGCAAATCTGCTTTTCCCAGCTTCCCAACTACGTACCAAGACATGAGGGGTCTTGGGATTTTTTTTCAGCTTCTCAAAAGGCTTCTAGAGCCTTGCAACTGTCCTATACATTTCAGTATAGTCTCTCAAAGATTAAAGAGTGTTTTCAACATTTTATTATTAAAAATACTGAATTATGACAGACCAAAACCAAAACCCCACCCACTCAAGTGCACGGGGATGAAGCAACCATCAAATTCCTAGTTGTTCTATTATAGTACATTCAAATATTTTACAAAATCCACATAAGTATTAAGCCAAAAGAAGGAGAAGTATGTGGCAAAAGCATTCACGTGTGTTCTCACTTAAATGTGTTTTCTTATTTTTACACAGTATTTATAACTCTAGATGTTTCAAGGCGTAAACTTATTGACAGATGTTGCCAAGAATCTTCCCTGGACTTTGTTGTCCGGAACAGGAAAGAGGTCCCTGCCAAAACCAGGACACTAAAACCAAAGCCACTATTTTGATTTGCATTCCCTTCCATTTCTTGCATTAGACATACAAAAGAGCAATAGTTAATAGATCGACTGAATGTATTAAAGCTTTCTGGTAGTTTGGTTTGGTTTTTTTTTTTTCCTTTTTCTTTTTTTTTCCCCAAGAGCAATTGAGGCAACTCATTTCTAAAAGCCGTGACAAATTTTAATTGCAACATCTGATAGGTCAATTACAGATTGCCTGACCTTAACAGCTGCTTTACAGGCTTGACTCTTATTGAAATCAACTGAGTCAGAAAATGATGAGCACCTCCCACAACATGTTTTTCTAATCCTAATTGCTAAGACACTATGGCAGGTATATACATGAAAGAAAAACAACTTTGCCAGCAGTCTGAATTAACAGGATCATTTTACAGAAAAGTAAATATAAAGACACCATATTTCTCATAAGGAAAATGAAAATCACTGTGCTGTGACGACACAAAGTGAAGTCCTTACACACCTTAAAGCCCTTTTGTTCACACATCTAAGCAACAAGAATACGAGGATCCTTCCCCTGTGCCTTCAGCACTGGAAAAGCATCTACTGTTGCAGATAGAAAAAGTGTCTATAGACCCAACTACCTATAAAATAAGAACAAATGCTCTCCACTCTATGTGGGTTACATTTTGTGCATGCACATGCACAGAAAGAAAAGCGTAATTAAAGTAGCTTCAAGGAAATTAATTTTAGGTCATCAATTTTAAGGTCTTGATTTGCTGGGAGATAAAAGAACAGCAAAAGCCACCAGATGGATTCAAAAGGGCAAAGGGAAATAAAAGTGTCTTTGAGCCACATCCTGCCTCGTTCAATTACAGTATTATACAGGAAATTCTAATTTCAGACATATGGCAATGTTCTTATATACATGCTTAATAAATCCACCACGCATTTGTTCATCAAACGGAGTCAGGCAGCACATGAGCTCTGAACTACATATGCTGTTATTAAGTGTGGGAGAACATCCATGCCCACTTCCTCACACATCACCACACATCGGGTGGGGCTGCTTAAAACTGGGTTTAATTGCTGAGGGAGGTCAAGGCAGAGACGCCAAGCACGGGTGGCAGCTCCAGTTGTCACCCAGGATAAGGTGACAAAACAGCGATGACTGGAGCGTGTGGAAGCTGCACCCGTCCCTACGGGGCTGGATCCGCCACGCAACATTTAATAAAGGCTTTAGAGACACTGGTTGCTCTTTTGGGGAAAATAAAAAAAACCCAAAACACCAGTACTGGTGGAAATCTAGACACGGGATGGAAATCTTTTAATCTCACATTCATCGCCACACAGTGAGACAAACACCTCTCTGTTACATCATGGAGCAGCCTCCGCACCCTCGCAAAGTTCTCCTGAACTCCATGAAGCGTCAGAAGTGTGATCGTAACAGACAATGTCGTCTTTAATAGTCTGAGTTCTGAACGGACTGCACAAATCAGCATGTATTTCGCTTGGGGTATCGGAGGAGGAGGCCTGAAAGGCCACTGCTCACACCATTCCCACTTTGGGACTAGAAAGAAATTTGCAGGACAATCAACCCACTGCAGTTTTCATTGGTAAATACACTGCTTAGGGCATGAAGATGCAAGAAGCAGATTTTTAAAAATATATCCTGAGAAAGTATTAAAAGAACACTCGTGGTGCAGCACAGCAATTTACTCATTTTTATAATTTTAGTTGTGAAGTTTTGGCTTGATAGAAGGACTAACAGATTTCCGGCTAGAATTTTTTAAATCTAGTCAATAAAAATGAAACTGAAAAGTTGTTCCAACTCATCAGAAAAGCAAGGGTTCATAAAATCCGTTCAATACTCAAAAACCACTACCAATCCACATCCCAAAGCTGCGTGACAAAAGAAATGGAGATCCATACAACCAAATATTTATGCTCTTAAACACAACACGCCTCTAAATGAATCTTTTCAGGCAATCGCAGTTTTCTACAAGTGTTAGGCACAGATCCCCAGCTTGTCTGTGACCTCCAGACAGTGCTACGGCAGCCTCGAAAACAGCCTGTTGTCAGAAAGGGAACACTAACTGGAATCACAGAACAGCAGACAGTCCGCACGCACGGCCGGTCCTTTCTCCATCCACATCTCTTGTTATTCACTAAAATAACACATAGATAGAATAGTACAATTTTTTTTCTTTTTTTTTTTTCCCACAAAAATATTTTTGTAAAGTTGTCCCACATTTGCTCAGAAGGTTTATTGAAGACTTGGCAAAGCCTTTATTAACTAGCACATTTTTGAGTTGACAGACATTTAGGATTATCTCCCCCTTAGCTCTTCCTCCTCCTCCCAATTAATTTGTTTAATACTTCAAGTTGAAAAGGAAGAAATGTGAAAGCGATTAGACAAAGAGAACTGCTACTGAGAAGGTCTTACAAAGATAAGCCTTATCAAACTTCACAGCAGTTACAAACAAGAAAAGGAACATATGGATCCCTTTCATTTACCACCAAAATACATTTACTTATGCATTCAACCCCAAACATTGCGTAAGAGTATTAGGAAAGAAAGTGAAGGCCCTCTGGGCAACAGAAATACGGATACGTATTAAGCAAGCAGAATGGCAATCCCCAGCTTGGTCTCCAGAGCACAAATCTTCACCTTGCACCAGCTATTTTGGGGCAGAGGGGCAGGAACAAGAGGCAGGAGGTGACCGAGGGGCAGGGGGTACGGGAAAGCCACGGGAATTCTGCAGCTCGACAGTGAGATTATCGTCCCCGGCCTCAGCTGGAAGATGCTTTTGGACACCCGGCAGAGCCCCAGGCGGGCAGTTCTCCATACACAGAAGTTTCGGAGAAGAACGCAACACAACGTGCTGCAGCTACAAGCCAAGAGCCAGGGAGCACCCAACCTAGACGACAACTTTCACCACCTGCTCTTAGTATCACATGTTAAGCAATATTTCCTCAGCAAATTACCACAATCACAAGCGTGTCAGTATGACTATCTCCCTCTCAAAGAAGCCTTATTCTTCGAGCCTGTTTGGGCTCCTAAAACAGACATTTTTATTTCCTCAGTCTTAATCCTGACTTCCAGTGAAACAAAATTATTTTTGCAGTTTTCTATTTAATTTCAGATCAGAATTCCATTGCAGCTCATGATAGGTTGCATTTACACCTCAGCCCTCCGTGATCTGCTTTGAAATTCCCAGTATGAAGGGAGGCAGTAGCTTGGTTTGTGCTTATATTTTTGTGGTCCTATTTTACAACTGAAGTACAATTTAAACAAAACATATGAAATCCAGAGTGAGATCTAGAGTCTTACAGCTCTCAGTCATCTGCATAAGCTACTAAAACCCAATATAGCAATTTTTCGGACTCAAATCAGATCCTTTAGAAGAGCACCCCAATTACTGAATATGCATTTTCAGACTCTTTTAATAAGAGATCCTATTTAAAGCTCAACCACCCCATTTTCTCACAGCTTCAGGATAACAATCCTGCATTGGCAGGTGGTCCAGGACACGCAATATGTTCACCAGCACTAAGGGACATTCTTCTGCAATATTCCTGTCATCCAACACCGGTGGGGTCAGAGAGCACAACAGTTGATAAACCGCAGAGACACCAGGTAATGAATATTAAAGTCCAGTTCATACAACGATGGACTTCATGGGAAAACACCACCGTTTACTATGTTCTATTGATCTTCTGTTATCCTTTGTCCATCAGTCGTCTTGTCTTTTAGAACACTAATGTAACTGCTATACTGTGTATTGATTCGGACTTGGCACAGGAGAATAACACACCTTGCTGTTCAGAAAGGAGAGAGTTAAAATAAATAGGAGAAAAAGACAACAAACAGATCTAGCAATTTTGAGGAGCAGGAAGGCAAGATCAGAGAATATACCCTTTTTTAACATGATATTCTCATGTCAAAACTTGCTCCTTTGCTTCCCATCTCCCAGGACTTCCAGCCAGGGCAGGACTGGCCGTGGCCAACACAAGAAGTTTTTAAGCAACTCCTCCCAGATGCCTTAATTGAGCAATTTCAACTTAAGGTACTCGTTTTTTTAATTTTCCAGAGATACTAGTCATCAAGGACTCCATTAAAGGAAATGATGATGCATCTGTTAATCAGGTCTTAAAACGGACACTTCCATAGCCCCAGAGATCCAAAATAATTGATCACTGTAACAGCCTTGTTCCACAGCAAGAAACTACAGAGCAGGCAGATAACACAGGAATGACACAGGTAAAAAACTGCATCACAGAACTGGGCTGACTGGAAGTCCTCACGACGCTCCCGAGGAACCAGGCGCACAGAGACTAAGAATGCTGGGTGACGTTAAGTGTTCCCAGCCAACGTGCAAACTTCATGTTTTGTTGCCTCAGGCTGGAAATGGGATCTTAATCAATAATTATTAACTTTCTGCCTTCAAACTTCTGGGATTGCCACATTAACAGAAGCTTTAAAAAAAAGCTAAACTGTCCAAGAACAGATAATTCACAATCCTGACAAGAACAATGACACAATAATTGCGATTATGTCCCGCATATCCAGAAAAGAAGCTGAATTCAACCACTTGTCATACGAAAAAAACCCCAAGTCTATGTCCTGTTCCAGTAAGCCTAATGAAGATGCTGACTCTCCTACAGACCAGCACAATAAAGGCATGAAGCAACAGTAGAAAACACTTAGAAATAGTGAAGCAACAACAGAAAATACTTGGACAACTGTCTTCATGTCACAAATTTCACCAATTTCTCAAAGTGTTGAAACAGATGTCTGGAGCTCGTCTGGTCCAACCTCTCGTTCAAAACAGGGTTAACCTCTAGCTCTGCAGCAAGGAGACGACACCAAGAATAAGATGGGTTACATGCAGCATTGCCAGCTTGGTCAGAGATCTTGGACCATCAATGCAAAACAGTAAATCACGGTTCAGACAACTTTGCGTGGAGGATGTTCTTTGAACGGGTCTCTCGCTATCTAGTGGGTACAAAGCCAACCCTGCCATAATTAACTCCCTTGCCTACTCCTCACGTGCTGCATTCTTCAGCATTCCGGACACATGGAATTGTTCTCTCAGTATTTCACTGATCTACCTTAAAATCACAACACGTCCTTTCTAGCGTCCACTTTACACTACCTAGAGTAAGAAAATTAATTGTTCATCCCCTTTATTGGGAACACGTAGCATCTTTATGCATTTCCAGAGCTGATTTCTACTCTGAATACATTATCTCTCTTCTAATACCAAGTACACACTCATGAAAGCTCACCGTATTAACTCTTCTTTGTTTCTCTAATCTCTAAGCCTACAGTACGCTCTTATTTTCCAACATACATTGTCATCTGATTGTTTCATTTAGGGCAGTACAGGCTTCTAGAACACAATGCCTTTATTCAAGGATAAGTGTTTTAGAGCACACTGAATTAACTTTACTACTTACTGTGGACATCTGATACCACAATTCCTGTCTTACCAAAGGAAAAGAATAAAAATCCAGAGATTTGAAAGACTTTTCCAAGCTCCAAGACTTTGTTTAAGACCAGAATGTCCTTACCCTCCTCTTCATTAGGTTAAACCTACGATTTACCCTAACAAACAGCCTTTATTTTAATTCAGCTCTTGGGCAGGTCTCAGCTACGCTCTACGCACTCAGCACCACAATTTATCTGTCTCATGGGCCGTAACAGGCTAAAGCTCAGTCCTTGATACTGCACAGAGGACAGCGGAAAAACAGCATGTGAAACGTATCCTTAGTATGTTCACCCGCACACTCACACAGTATATGGTTGGTGGCCTTTCGGACGTGCTACAAGAGAAGCCTTCTGATTTCACCTAATGGATTTGGCTGAGTTCGCACGGAAAGGTGAGGTTAGAGCAGCACAAGCCCCAAATCTACCAGCTAAGAAGCTGTTTGAATACAATGCATCTTCGGTCCTCTAGCTGTGTGATTTTCCATTTATTCCAGTTTCTTTATCAGACCTTTTCTTTATCAGACAAGTTTCTGTACCTTCCATTACTTTGTTTACACATCTACCCCAACAGGGAAATTACTGGCATTATACATTCTGTCAAGGTTTCCTGCTCCATATTCTCCACTTTCTAAAACAGCTGGCTTAGAAGTTCTTTAGTTAGAAACAACTAAGCATTTGCTATTAATATTTGAAACTACTAAGTGTTGTTTTCATGTAAAAAGAAGCATGCATTAATATATGTACTTTATTGGGCTGTGTCTTTCTTCATGTTTTCACTGTGGATTTCATTAACCAATTTTCTCTTCTGAAAAAGGAATATAGATTATTTAAATAAGTTATTTGCAGGGATCAAGAGCAAAGTTCACAAGTAGTCAGCTTACCAACACAATTCACAGGGGACACCATATACTGGGAGAGTCCAGTATAAGACACTTTTGAGCCCAGAATTACCCTCTTGGTCGTTTGCTCAATAGAGAAAGCGCCTTACCCTGCCCTGCCTTAGAAACGCTACCTCAAACTTCAGCACCTACTCGGAGCATCAAAAACATGCCACCCACAACAGAGCAGCTTGTTGGATCAGCTTTGAAGTCAACCAGAACAGTAACCTCTCATGTATAATAAAAGAACATGATGTCAGTCTTTAAAAGTCAATTCAAACATCAAAAACATTAGTTTACTTTCTTTTGCTTAAGTTAAAGTGTTTTACCTCTAATTTAGCACATTTAAAATTCACAGAAAATTGGAACAGGATACTCACACTGCCTCAATTTTATACAGAGCTAAGGAATATGAAGTTATTTTTAAATTTTTAAAAAATATGCATCTTCTTGTAAAAAAATACGCCCCGAGACTGTGAGCCTGCCTTGTTTTTCCCAAGTTCTGCAGGCAAGATCATCTTGAAAGAGGAGTTGTGTGAAGACGGAGGAGTATGACAAAGCATCTTAACCGAAGATAATCTCACAGCACTGAAGTCTTACACTAATTTATCTTACAGTTGCAATATGAAAGTTACATACAGAAGTTCAATTTAAACTCGGCCGTAAACTTAACTCTCCTAAATTACGGACAGGAGTTCCTTAAGACATTTGCTGACAGATACAAATCATCAAGAAGTTGAGTACAGACATTTGGAAGGAACTTTAGCACATGCTGAAGAGGTGTAAATGGATTTAGACACTGAACTGCAGCAAAGAGATAAAATACAAATGATACTGAGAATTCAAAGAAAGGCAGAAACTAAAGAACGGACACGTAGGATAAGAGAGAAGGAAACAATTCCAGGAGACTGAAAATTTCTCGCTTTTGATACTAAAAGCCAACTAGAAATCCTCCCCCAGTTCCAGAAACAAAAAACGTTACCGCTGTTTCCTCTGCTTGTTTTTACGGTATCACTCGCACTTCAGCAGAGCTCCTGCCAAACGGCAAACCCTTCCTCAGCCAAACCTTCACCTCGGTTACACGGAGGGAACAGGGACGTTAACTCCATCCCGCCGACCGTGCCCAGCAGTAAAAACAAGCCCTCGCCCAGCCCCGGCCGGCCCGGCACGGCTCACCCAGCGCCAGCCGCCCCGCAGCCCCAGCACCGACCCGACCCCGCGGGCTCCCCCCGGCCGGCCCGGCAGCAGCGCCCGCCGGCCCCTCACGGCCGCCAGCAGCCCCTGCCCGGGCCCGGCCGCTCCCCGGAGCCGCCTCCCCGCCCGCCCTAGGCCCGGCCCGCCTCCCTCGGCCGCCGGACGCCCCTTCCTGCCCTCCCGCCCCCAGCCCCGCGCACACCGGCGCAACCCGCCGGGCTCCCGCGCCTCACGCCGGGCGCTGCCGCGGCGGCGCTTCCCGCCCCGGCGGGTGCGGCGCGGAGCGCGGGGGCTGCCCGGAGCGGGCCCAGGCGGAGCGGCGGAGCCCGCCCTGCCCTCGCCTACCTTATCCGCGGCTCATGGCACTGCCCGGCGCGGCCCCGGCGTCCCCCGGCCCGCGCCACCAGCGCCGCGCCGGGCGGCGGCAGCGGCAGGAGAGGCGGCGGCGCTGCCCGGCGCCACCAATCCGGGCCCCGCGGTGGGCCGGGCCTGCCCGAGCCGCCGCAGCGCCGGCCGGAGGGGAGGGGAGGGGCGGGGCGGGAGGGGCCGCGGCGGCCGGCGGGGCTGCGGCGCCCCGGGAGGGGAGGGAAGGGGCGGCCGGGCCGGGGGCCACCCCGGGAGGGAGGACTGGGCCGGTGGCTGCGGCGGGCAGCCCGCTGCCAAAGTTTGGGGCAGTCGGTCAGAGCTGACGCAAGGAAACGCCTCCCAGAACGAGGAGCCGCTCCGGGAAACAGTAAATGGCCAACGCAGGGGCTGTGGAATTATGGCCTTTCCCGGTCACTTGGAAAACGTCCATGAAAAACCAGTGGTCCGGGATTGCGAGGCCGTTGGCATCGCGGGCCGTTCTCTGCCGCCGGTGTTGGTGTTAAACCTCCCAATTATTCGTTTCTGCATTGACCACATCTATAAGCAGCCAGTTCCAGGAAAACACTGTTTGCTTGGGGGTTTTCTTATAAACTCATGCATAGGTATTGCAGGTGAATGTTTACTGCTGGCATCTCTGACTAAATCATTTCATAGAAGGAGCTGCTGCCTGCAGGAAATGCATATGCAAGCAGACAAAGCTGTTTAGTGTCAAGGAGTTATACAAATGGCCAAAAATTATGTTACCCAAACAACTAGGGAGTTACCCTAGCAAACATACTGTGTCAGAGGTTGTTTTATTTGCTCTTCATATTTCCCAATTTGAAGCAGACTGAGAAAGAAAATTCTCCCTGTCAAAAGGTTGTTTTACCAAAAATGGTCTCATGCAATAAATTACAGCTTTACCACTGCTTTTACCCTTCACTTAATTGCTCTTGCTTCTGAAGACGGTTAATAATGAGATTACAACATCTACACCGGCTCAGATTGATGTTGGCCTTAGCTACCCTAAGAGTAAGACTGCATTGTGTGATTATTGCTGTATCGCTTCTATTCTGCAGTCTTTTTTTTTTTTTAATTAAAAGGACAACATTGTGTTTTGAATATACATACAAGTGTATTCCATCATCTGGGATAGGTTTCTTTTCATAGCTGTCACTATATAGGCAGACCTTTGAGTCATTATACAAAGCTAATGTTAGTATATCCAAAGTCTGAAGATAACGGTTATTTGGGTTTTTTTTTTTACAACGGGTTTTCCCCACACGAACAAAGACTATGGCTAAAACTGTGACTGATTTGTTTTAGCTGTGCTAAATTATAAACAATTCGCTAGAATTTCTGAAGCTTTTCCCGCCCTCTATTTGTACCTAACCTAGGCAACATATGGCCTACAAGACTTGGCCTCAAGATAAGTATTTTTGCACCTGAAGTCAGGTGCTCAGCAGAGGCTTCTCCCATAGAGTGACACGTGTTGAGCAAAGGCTGGATCTGCCCACTGGGAAAAACCAGGCACAAGCTGTGTCTGGCCACATACCTGCCTCTGAGCTTCATGGTGTTATGGCCTCTTGGGAATCCTCTTCTAAAGGCAAGTCCCAGTCAGATGGAAGAAAGAAAAAGGAGGAATCTTCGAATTTCTGAAACATTCGGTGCTGTAAGAGTAAATCCTTTTGTTGGATAATTTATCTTCCACCCATCCTGCAAGACAAGAGAATAAAGTATTGCTTATTTATTTTTAATATTTCAGTATCCTACGTATAAATATGCAGTAATTCTGAGAAACAACAGGCCTGCAGGTTCTAGAAATAGCTATCCATAGTCAGGAGCTGCTTTTGAAAAAAATGACTTTAATCTTTTGGAATATGTGAGGAAGAAATTTAAATGCCTTTTAAAAGCAGTGCCTGAGCAGGCTGTAAAATAAGAAGTAATATTTCTCTCCCAGAGCTACTATGAGGCTCAGTTGATTTCTCTGTAATGCCCCCATCAGAATTTCACAGCTCGGGACAGTTTAAAGCTTGTACTTTTGTGAGAAAATAACATTACATGAGATTTGGCCTTCCACATGGTTTTCACAAATCTCTCGTTGCTGTCTGATCTCCTGGGGAAGACCCAAGAACTGCTGGACAGACCTGCTTGCAATTTTCTGCTGAGAAGCCTTAAAATGAATGAGGCAGCAGCTGTGCCTGAACACATGAATCTTGGCATACATGGGTTTGTTATTGGGCTGTTATTTTGTTTGTTATCTGTATGATATTAAACACGACGGAAAGAAGCTTAGCATGGAAAAAGCAAATAAGATCCCCTGCCCACTCAGTGTATGCAGCAACCCAACAAGAACTGAAGAGGCCGAGGCTTCCCAGTGAGCTTCAGCTGGTTCTGACTGTGGGTACAGAAGGACAGTATGAGGTTCCTAATGCCACACTCCTTCTGCAGCGCTGGTGTGCGTGTCTTCTGCTTGTCAAACACCGAAACGACAGCATCCTCTGCACCTCCCAGTTCTTGTCCTGCCCAATGGCTTCACTGTTGTCTTTGGACTTGAACTCTGTAAGTCACAAATCTGCCCATCTTGTCCTGCAACCCATTGCTTCTCCCCACCCACTGATCCCAGGTCATATTGTCCCTGGAGAGCCTCCCCAGCCAGCCCTCCCCATGCAGCTCCAGCCCTGCTCTGAAATCCCCCCAGGGACCTGCAGAAGCTCTGAGCTCTTGTTGCTTCCTGTGCCAAGGCACAATATTTTGTGGTTGGTTGCTTTTTTTTGTGTTTTTGGTTGGTTGGTTCGTTTCGTATTGCTGTTTCTTTTTTAAAGCTGAGGTGAGGATAGATGTCCTTGTGATCTTCCTCTTTCTCTCTTTCTTTTTTTTTTTAAATTTATTAAAGGTTTCTAGATTGCCAAGTATCTGCGGAGACACAGCTCTGTACTTCTCCTCACATCAGGTCCTTGTACACGCTCAGAGAAAACACATTTCCAGAGACAGAGGAGATTCCAACTTCCACCTGTCTCCCTGTGAGCTGATGTCCTGGTAGAAAGGGCAACAGCACGGGCCTCTCTCATGGCTGCCAGGAGGTCAAGTGGATTCACAGAACAGGCTACAAGTAGGTCAGCAGGGCCTGCAGAGCTAGAACCGTGCTGCCAAGGTGACCCCCAGAGGTAGACCTGTTCCCAGGGAAGGTACTGACAATGTGGCCCAGCTCAAACAGTTTGAATGCTGTGAATCCACACTGGTTTCTCTCAGGCCTGCAAAACCTTCGTGATGCTTCTCAGATAGACTAATCTCCCCTCGACACTGAATCCAGATTGGGAAAATGGCAGGTGCATACCTAGAGCAGCGGTGGCATCCATCTCTGGGGAAGAAGTGAGTCCGTGTGCTGCACAGAACAGCCACATGCACGCTGACAAAGTCACGTGAAGGTTGCAAGAGCTGGTATCTGTATTTCAGTGTACCTGGCAAATGCACAAAACTCTAAAAGCCTGAAATTTGATCTGCACATGATGGAGAAGTCAATACCCCTCCCTCTGCAGAGACCTTTGTCAGTTGGAATCCATGCTGCCTGAGTGCTGGAGGACTTCAGAGTGCAACTGTGACAAAAAACAAAGCTGGGGGAAGGTACAGGGGATACAGTGGCACTGTTCCACATTTCATCTGTGCAGACATTCTACCAGAAGTCCTTGACAGCTGCTACAGACAAATTTCTATTAATCAGGAAAAGCAAATTGCAAAATAAACAGCATGGGTCCTGACCTTCTAACTGCCAAATCATTAACCTATTTTAAATCTACAAGTAAATTTAGTACTCCTGGTACAGAACAGCTGAAGATACATATTTAAACCAAGCACATACACTGCAACTTTTCCACATGCACAGCTCTACCACAGGAACATTAACGCCAGCCAGCAGTACCCTTCTGCTCTCGCCTGGCCAGATGCTAAGGTTCTGCAGTGATGTGCTTAATATAAATGGTTAGTAAAGAGAAAAGAGCAGTGACTATAGCCCAGAAATGAACAGCAACCTTCAGATCCAGAACTTCAAACCAACAGTCCAATATTCAGGAGGAGCAAAGTCTATAGTGTTTGCGGGAAGGAGGAAAGGGGGAAGCAGAATATACGGTCACCTCATCTGTGATTATTTTATTATCCCTTGTCTTCACAGGGAAAGTCAGAAAAAATAATCCGAATTAATGACAAGTGCGGCTTGAAAGTGGTTAGTGAAGTTACACTGGAGTCCTGCATGAGTGCTGTTACTCAGAATTAAAGTGGCCTTCATTTGATTTAGCTTTCTTCAGTTTCAGAGTGAAGTACCCTAAATCAGATTAATGCCACTTAATTCTGAATATTAATATCTGCATAGGGTTTAATAGAATTTAACTAATCTACTTGAAAAGAGAATTCAAGTAAAGTTTCCTAAGTGTCCCCTTCAAGGAAAGATTCACCTCAATAGACTTAAAGGGAATTGTTCCTGGATCATGCTGGCATGAGGTTCAAAACATCAACATCACCATAAAAATAGCGACAAATTGCTCAGGTACCTTTGTTCTGAGAGCATTAACATCTGATCCAGAGCCGAATGTATACCTGCTAAAATGGAAGCAGAAAATGCAGCATGAAGTGAATTCTTAGTTAACCAAAGAGGGGTAAAACACTGAAGAGACTTTGGTTTGTCCAGCTGAGATGGAGAACTGTGTAGATGGACCCCTGGGCAGGGTGCTTCCCATGTTCTGAAGGTGTGAACAACCTGTATTAGTTTTGTAAGGCTGATATAACTTAGGCTGTTGTGCATATCTAGATAGTGTAATTTCAAACCTGAATGTTGCTAGAACCTTTATTTACATGAACTTCATCAAGATGTCAGGAACTGCAATCTCTGCAACTGTAATCAGTAACCTTTAACAGAGCAGTAGCATCGCATATTGCAGAACAAACCCAAGTGTTTATGCCAGTCAGACCAGCATTTTGGAATAAAGCAGGGGCAAAGTCTTCTTTTAAATGGGGCAAGCCAGACACTGAGCTTTGCTGAGGAGACTGGGCTTAAACAACGAGAACATGAAGGTGCAGTTACACCCCGGAACAAACAAGAGCATGGCTTTGAAAGCAAACACAGGGCTGGTATTTCCCCATGTTAAAGAACTGCCTCTGAAAGAGCATTCAGTACTCATCCATTCATACAAAATAATCACAGCCAAGACTCAATCCTTCCCCGCTCTCCCTACAACCAACCAAACACCAGTGAGAGGTCCATCCTGGCCCATTTCTCTAACAAATTTGGACCCAGCAAATGTTCTCAGTGCCTCCACAATTGAATTCTTCCTCTGGGCTTAGCATTCTCCTTCTCTCCAATAATATAAACTGTACAGCACTTTAGGATGAAGACCTCAGCGCAGAAACATATTAAATAACATCTCCCTGTGCTAATCAGGTGGCTAAATAGGGAATCTGTGCTCCTTAGACTACTTATTACAGGCAAATAGCATCACCCTGTGCAGGGCAACATCTGGCTCCATATGACCTTGGTTGTTTTTCATATATAGGAGCTGTTCCCTGTTGTTCAAGAGTGAGTCATATCTTGTTCAGAGTATCATTAAACCTTTTAATTAAACATTGCTCGGTAATCTATCCAACCAGGATCCCTGAGTCAACATTACAAGTGCTGATAGATAATGCAATATATTTTTCATGTAAATCCAGTGTGATATACTAAGGAATGTGATAAGTACATGCACAGTCTGCTCAAGGGGGTGGAGGGGAAGTAAACTAAACACAATCATACCTTAAACTTTTAGAACATCAAATGCAGATTACCAGCAATATTAAAACCTTCTAGATTTGGGTGCCTTCTACTGCATTTAGACAGAGAATTAATCTTGATATTCAAAGCCTTCCAAAACTCGCATGTTTTAAAAATAGAAAAATGTATTTCTTTTGAAGTATGGGCTTGTTACAGCTATTTGGAAACCTCTTACTGAACTCAGATGGATCTTGAACCTCCCTTGGGGTTGGTTTAGATGTCGGTGTTCATTCATTAACAGATTGGAAATTGTCCAGGACAATATTGCAAGAAAACATATGATGGCCAGGCTTGCTTTCTGGTTCTTCCTTTCTTAAACAGGACTTTCTGTGCAGTTCTCTACAAATAAATCCAAGGTTAAATATGATGAGTAGGGCAAGGAACACAGAGAAATTCAACCCAGTATTAGCAATGCGTACTGCTTATTGCTCAACACAGTATTTCTCTCCAGTGGCAAGGGGAGGATACAGTAAAAACTTCACTTGGGCAGTGAGAATCATATCGCGCCCCAATTTCATCATATATTCCTGTTCCTTGTCACTGACATTAAGTGTGCAATCAGCACAAAGACACATGCAGAGTGTCTAATGCCACCCAGACACTGGGTTCCAGCAAAAGCTTATGACCCCAACAGGTTTAATGTTGTCTTTCATTGCATATTCTTTTGTATAAGAAACAAACAAGCTCTGGTACAGAAGCAGGCAGCTGAAACAGGAACAGCCGCACTAAGAAAGAAGGCAAAAGGGCAGCTAATGCATCCAAGGTTTCTCCGGACTGAAATGTTGGGCTTTGAGGACGCGGGGAGGAGGGCAGTGCTTGGAGCAGCCATGTGCTCCATGGTCTGACGGGAGCAGCCTCCTTTCAAAACCAGGCAGAACCAGATAAACTCTACAAGAACGACCTTGAGAAAAAAATCTGGTGAAGGGCTTCTGGGTAAAGTGCTGACTGAAAGGACTGAAATTGCATGCAGAAAAACCGTCTCCTATTGTCTGATTCCTTTTCTGTTCAAGGAAAAAGAATTTTATACTTCCCTCATAAATAAAAGGGCTGCATCAAAGCACCTGGGTGATCAATTTTGCCTGCTATTAGAAACAATTCACTGGGCCTACAACCACCCAAGTGCTTTGGTCAAAGGCAGGGAATAAAAGCTTCATTCATTTCCTCATGGAAAGGCAACGACTTCATCCCTTTGACTGCAACTGCACAGAGCTTGAAAAGTCAAGGATGCATGAAGCGTGATTGCAATGACTTATGAAGTGCGGAACAGGGCACATGTGCTGCGGATGTGATGACCACTGACACTCCTTTGCCCTCAACCTTGTCTTTCACTGACAGAATTACAAAGTAGGTGTAAAGCAGCTACCAAGTCAAACTAGTGATTTTGCACTGGTGGAAATGACTCCAGAAGACACAGCAATTAGGAGAATCACTCGGTGTGAGCATACAGCCCTATCTATGATTGTAGGCAATGAAGAAAACACAGATGTGACCTTTGTTGGCCAGTCAGTGCACTAATTAGTGTGTCAGAGATAATAACCGTTAAACATGAAAATCTGACCTATATATGCTACAAAAGAGCAAAAAGCAGCAATTTACTTAAGTCTCTGTTATACTGTTATACTCTGTTAATAATAATAAGCTGAAAAACTAGACCATAATGCAGGAAAGTTGTAATTAAAAAGCGTCAATTATCATTTTCTCCTTGTAGGGGACATTACTCAGGTCTGCTTTCCATTTGGTATACAGAGAGACTTGTAGGATTGTGTGATTCATCCTGAAACAGTCAGAAAGAAATCAAGTCAGTGGGAAAAGATCAGCTTCAGAAAAAACCAGAAAGGCAATAAAGGTAGTTAAAGAAAACCCTTTCAGCATTTTTTGTTTGACAAACCACAGGTGTGTGTCAGGGCTGTTTTCTAATACGGCAGCCTTGCCTCCTTCCAGCACTGACTGAACTGGATTTAACCAGCGTACACAGTGTTCTGAGGTTTCGAGGCTGAGCCAGCTAATACTTTCAGTCATGCTGAACATACCGTCCTTCTGCAGAGATCAACTAGTCCCTGAGGTCCCTGGGAGGAATGTGAATCTCTCTCCATAAGTCTGAATATTTCCCCTCTCTGCTCCCTTAAGGTCTCTGACCTCCAGCCAGGGGGGACAGGTTGTCTGGAGGCTGTTCCAGGCTCAGCGCTCACAGGTGGAACCAGTTTTTCGAGAGTGCCAACACGTGCTGTAAGTACATTTAGATTTGTTCTTCCAGCCCTGAGGAAAACCCCGAGTCAGGGCTGAGCTCTGTTCATCAAATTTGTCTGGAAATCACAGCCAGGGAAGTAGCTCACTCCTGTTCTCTTTGTCTATGCGCTAGCATTTCCAGGGGTCCGGGGCAGAGCAAAATGCTCAGTTCTTATGTGGAGGCCACAGCTCAAGTGGCAGTGGCCACATGCGGTGAGTATGAGGCACAGCAGGTCCAACTGTTTGTGGGAAGTATTGCCATTAATGGCCAAAGTAATTGAAGCAATATAGGCCATGTAGTCCTGATCACCTGACTGGGCGATCTGGGCACAACCAGTGGCTAGAAAATTATTCTATTTGGCTGTCATCAGACTTTGCGGGTGACTCCCTCCCTGAGGAAACTGATTTCTTTTGCTATTAAATTTAAAACTTAACTACAGTGATTATTTCCTGCAATGGTTGAGAATTTTTTCAGCCTTCCCACTCAGCCTGTCTGTGGCTGGTGAGAAAACAAATTGCCTGTATAAACATAAATGCTCACATTTAATTGAAGCTCCCCATGCAAGCCACAGTCTCATGATTGCTAGACTCGCAGCTTTTTTTTAATGGGAGCACCTGTGATTTAAGGTGGAGCATTTCAAAGCATGAAGACAATGAGCCCCGTTCTTTGTGATTCTTTAGACATGACAACTTGCTTATTACCTCTCAAATAACAGTAAGAGTGATGTTTATTCTGCTTTCACCAAGTCTATTCAGAATAGCCTTGAAATTCTAAATAACAAAAATGTGCTGGCATTTAAAATCTGCACTGATACTTTACTACTTTCAGTTTGATTTCTAGTTTAATTGGTGGTTTTTTTTTTTTAATTCGATACCTCTGTTTTTCTCAAACTTTGTTTCCTTTCCCTGTACCTTCCCCTCCCAACAGAACGGCTGTAGCCGGTCTGACAGCATTATTTCCCCTGCCCCCAAAAGCTGGGAGCTTATGATGCAAGACAGCTTAGTGATGAGTTGCAACATTAAGAACTTGAACTGAACCAAGTTCACAAAGAGGCAGTTAGAACAAGCACATAACACTCCAGAAAAGCAAATAAACTTTGGAGTTTATTCACCTACAGATGAAGAGGATGTTTACTTTGGACAGAAGTAGTGCCCCAGCATTTATAAACAATTCACTAACCTATGCGAGGAAGAAGTCACAGCTGGCAGGTTTACACTGGGTTTTGAAAACTGGTCCCTAAGGGTGGTGGAGGTCCGGATGAAGAGATCGTACCGCTGCAGGAATAAAAGTCAGAAGGCTCAGTTTGTGCAGGTAAACGTAAAACAGAACCTGGCCCAGAAATCAGGGCCGGACCTGCAGCCTCCCCCGCACACCAGCCCCCGTCCCAGGGGCCACCCCGGAGCAGGGGGGACCTGTCGCCAGCCCTGTCGCCCTGCGGCTCAGCTGCCACCAGGGGTCAGCACCGGATCGGTGCCGGGCGCTGCCGGCGGGAGCGGGGACGCGGCGGCCGGGGACAGGGACTCCGCACCGCGACAAGGTCCCTCTGGCCCCGTCACGGGTGACACTAAAGCACTGCGGACAGGCGGCTACACCGCGCTCTCCGGGGCTCTGTCAGAGAGTTTCTAGCACGACCCAGACAGCACATCCTCACTGATTTTTTCACGAAAGGGCACCCAGGAATATACTTACATTAGGCAAGAAAATAAGCAGTAGCCGGTTTGCTGGAAATGAAAAAAATTAACAGTGGCGAGGAAGAAGAATCTGTTGATTTAAAGCATTTCTGTATCTCATCCCTAAAGCCTCTGCTCTGCAATAGTAAAAATGTCATAAAGTTAAGCAAGTAAGGCAGTGGAATGGGTAAAGGAAAACTCCAAACACAGTCAGTGCCAGCGGGGTGCGGCGCTGGTAGGGAACTGCTCACACAAGGCACGTCCCGAAGGGCCTGAGGATGTTCCATCCGCTTGTCTGCTCAAAAAGTAAATATTTAGCAACACACCTCATTTTATGTTTGCTGAGCTCAACTTTATTACAACTTAGAAATCTGATTTTTTTATTGTTGTTCTTTGAGAACATATTGTTTGAGCTCTAATCTGTTTCAAGAACATATTCAAGACTTATTTCCCAAACGTTTCCAATGGGACAATGAGGCTTGTTTGACATCCAAAAGACATGCAACAGGACATTTGGATTCCTGTGTAGCTCTTTACTTCATGGGCCCATTAACTTTGTCTTCACTGGAGATGCCTGCTGATCTAATGTCCCATATTTTAAAATATTTTTGGTATATCTGCAAGACAAAACAGAAGTGCTCAAAGCAGCACACAGCGCTCTAAGAAGTGGATAGTTCATGTATGTTTTAGTAGGGCAAACAACTTTTATTACAGGCTAAATACAATATAGTTTAGGATTATTCCAGTCAAACCAATTGAATTCATTTACCTGCTGCTAAACTGGTTCATGACAACAGATTAAGTGCCTGGAATCACTTGTTGCAGAGATTACATCTTCCATATGGTCCAATTTATATAATGTATCTGTGTGGTTCATCACTAATAAAAAATTTTACAGGCATTCATTTGCAAGTGGTCACCAACACGAACATGCAAGATCCAGTGCAAAGTTCAATTCAGAGTTTTCTTTATTAAAATACCTTTTCACATTCCGTATACTAATGCATTTGTATGGAAACTCATGGGATGCTAGAATGAACATTTGTCAACAGAAGAGTGCTATGAAGTCAGTCATTTGTGAATGGCTTTTGGTACACACAACATTTGCATAGGGAACAATAAATTAGAAATATTAGCCAGTAACTGGAGCTTGAAAACTTAAAACGTTTGGAATGAGGATATAAAACCCTTTTGTATTTCTTGCTGGTTTTGCGCCTTTGATGCAATGCTTAAAGCAGTAACTATATATGTATATACAAATCCATGTCCTCTCTTTCACTATTTTCTAATTAAAATGAGAACCTTCTTACCTGTGGCCCAGATCTTGTAGTAATTTAATCTGCAGTAAGAAAAGGAGAGCAACGTAGTGTCAAAGACCAGCTGGTTAGGAGGTTGGGGACAGTCCTTTTTCTGTTTTGTTTTGTGTTCTTTTTTAAACTAATGCAACTGAGATTAATATAGGCCACAAATATTAGATCCAGGCCCAGACTGGATCCATGTTAGTGGTTTATGATACTATAGAGAAAAAGGATAGGCATGGAGTTCCATACTGGACAAACTGGCCACAAGTACAACTACGGACCTCTCCTAAAAATCAAAGGAATAGGGATTACACATAACAGGATTTCCAGGTGTGAACTCATTGATCTGGGTGTAGTATATCCACCCAGTCAAGACCTATATTTTGCATCATCCAAAATAACTGTGATGGGCAATCAATCCTTGGAGAGCCACCACACCCAACTAACCAACAAGCATCAGAACTTTTAAAGGGAAAAGCAATTTAGCAAATAAAGAATATGTGTGCCTCTACTTAGAGAAGCACTTGGTAAAGTACTGAATCTCTGAACAGTTATTCAAGTTTTTAGAGAGCCCAGAGCTCGCTGTTCCGTTAGGCCCTCATTACAGTGTAGTATCCAAATGAGCTATAAACTAGGTGGCTCCAAGACTGGTAGCAGTCCAGCTGCTGCAGCACTGAGAGCTCAGCACAAGCTGCAAGATCATGTCCAAGTCCACACACGGCTGGCCAAGCTGTGCTGAGCTCGGTTCTGCCACAGCAGGTACTGCTAACCAAGTTAGCTAGGTTAAAGCAAGCTTAGATGTTTCTACGTCCTACTAGCATCACAGTAGTTAGTGCACTGTAGAAATGCACTCCCTCAGCTGTAGCTTCCCCTTTTATTTCCTCAGAACATGATGAATCGGACGCTAGAAAGGCAAAATTGCATTAGCAGGAGAAATTAAAGATGGGAACCTAGGTCAGTGGTTTCTAAAGCCACTTTCCTATGAGAATTTTTATTTGTAATTTTTTCCATTAAATGCTTTAGGAACATCTCTATTGTTCCCCCTGAGGAAATAAACTTTGAAAAGAAGAGCCTGGCAAACTCATAAGTAAGTGCTGCAGAGCTTTTGAAACATTTGCAACATCTTCCATCTTGGCTTGTTTTCTTCTCCCAGCTGATCTTTGAGGTGGCTGTTCTAAGTAGCATCAGGATGCCCTTGTATTCTCTGTTGGCAACAAGACCAAAAAAGAAAAAAGAAAGGTATGAGTATAAATGTCCTCCTGCCCTCTCCTGTCCTTTTTGATCAATACAAAACTTTAAATAGAGTAACATATCCCTTAGAGCACTGTACAATGAGCTAATAAATACAGTTCCTAGGGGAGATATTAGTATTATCTTCATCAGATAAAAAAGGAAATAAAACAGTGGGAGATTTAGGTTAACAATCACAGGCTAGACTGCAATACTGTTAATCACCAACATCTGCAACTGGGCGCTTACCGGTAAAAGCTGGATTCTTATGGGAAATAGTACTCAATGAATCTGAAAGTTAGATCCCACATTTACTAGTAGGTGCCCAGTTACCACAATTAGGCCTCCATCGTCAGTCCCACAAGAGTGAAATCCTTTTCCTAAGAAGCACGTGGGTATCTCAACAGTGAGCAAGGCAGTGTTCAACTTTCACACAGTGTATTTCTATGAAAGTCTGTTCCTTTGAGCAGTTACCTATTCAGTACACAGTAGGGACACAGAAACCTGGCATGGAGAACCACAAAAGGCAGTGTGCAGGCGGAGGAGTCCCCTATGCTAGCCAATGGAAAGGGCAAAAAGAGATCCCAAGCTTCGTTGTCTTTACATTATATGACAGAAATAAGTCTGTCCACTGAGGATTCACAACTGTCAAGTCTTTCCTGACACCGGTTTCCAAAGCAAGTCTTCCTCCAACAAATATCTGCTAAGAGTACATGGTGGCCTCTAACCTAATAGTTTCGTCTGTCAGCACCGAGGCGCCTAATTCCTTTTGTGGACTTATCCCCAAAGGATTTGCCCCATGAGTCAGAGGCAGGAATTCCTGGTTTATAATTCAATGTTTATTTCAGTGTATCACCTTGGTTTTCATATCCTGACTGCCTGAAATCCCCCCCAATTCTAAATGGACACATCCTTCATCTTCATTTCCTGTCTGAAACTATTGTGCCATGTTACTGTACGCAGTTCAACATGTGCCAGGTCCCCCTTCCGAGCGGACTATATTGTGCTGGCAATGTGAAGAAATTCCTTTATCTCTGAGAATTTACAAAATACTTTAGGGGTCACTTGAGTAAGATGAGAAAGTAGCTGAAAAAAACCACCAGAAATTTCTCCAAATCGATGTAAATTGTACAGGTTTCTGTCTCAGAGGGTACATTCTGAGGTTGAACAAATAGGCAGCTAAAAGCACACTATGTCCCGACCGAGGCTGCCAGTTCGTGTACCCCTAGGACAGAATCAAACAAACAAACAAACACACACATCTAAGAGGTAACAGGGGAGGAGGAGATATGAAGTCAGAATGTACCGCTGAGGTAAATTTGACACAATACCAATTAGTATTTGGCGAAGCGGCTATCTCATTGTTAAGATATTTCCTTCAATATGTTTTCAGAAACTGGGACCATTAAATAACCTAGAAAGATCGCCAGCTCTGATTTCAGGAAGGAAACCTCCTCCCAGTTCCTCTCTAAGTAATTCATTTCTTTTGCAAATACTTCCTATGGATGGCATTTAAGATAGAAATTTTTGAAACAGAAGAAAAAGAGGAAAGCAACCCCCAACCCAAAACTTTGGGTTCATTTCTAAATGACCTAAAAGTCCAAGACATTCAGGTTCAAGGTACTCTGGACTGCAAATCCGTCAGAACCTGTACTGCAATTGGGCCTTTTTGTATATTTGAATTGTATATTCAAATAATTGTACATTCAAATAATTCAAATTGTAACTGATTGTTTTTCTAATGCACCACCTTTCTTGACATAATACAAACACTTTCAATGCCTCTGTGTAACACAACACTTATTGTCAGTACACAGCGTTTACTAAAGCCCTGAGCTCAATTTTACAAGAGTCTCTCAGTGAAGATGAAGCAAAGTTCCCAAATTTCCATGCTATATTTATTCTGACAGACACTACATCCGGGCAAATGCACAAGAGGAGGGCTAGCGCTCATTAAAATGATTTGCTTCATCTTTCTTTTCCACAGTGCAACACTCTGTTTTGCCTGTCACTTCTGGAAGATCAATGCAGAACTGCATAAGATAACAGAATTTATCTGAGGAGTGGAATCCACATTGTTATTTGAATTTTGAGAGTGAAAGGGACAGCAGGACCTGATGTTGAGTCTCCACCATCACTACTGAAACAAAAAGGTTGCATGTCCTCCTGTCTCAGAAAAAAGCTCTTAGCAAAACACCACTCTCTCTGCTGTGGCGCCCTGTGTCCCACACTTCTGCAATACCTATTACTTCCTAAACAGACTCAAATTCTACAAGTGTTTTGACAGGTCCCTATAGCAAACTAATCCATCTGGTATTTCATGTGATTGAGATGGCAGCTGACCAGCCTGGCTCCTGAAGGGCTCTTTTCAGTCACGAATTAAGGGAATAGAAGATCGAAAGCAATTTCACCTCTGAGCCAAATACTTCATTTGCCTATAAAGAAGCAGAACAGCTGGGGAGGAAATTTAAGCCACTTGATCGCTTTATAAGGAGCATTTTCCTTTTCACGAGTAGGATCAACAAATCCTGATTTGGACCAAACTTCTGAGGTACATCATAGTTAAGTATTGTGTGAAAATGAGCTACAGAAAAAAAACGTTGCAAGAAAATAATGATAGAAAACACCTTAGTAGCTCCCTGCCTCTTCTGTACTCATCTGTATTGCCTGAAAAGTGCTGAGAGGCAAACGAGGAGGATAGAAAATCTATAACGAAATTTATCTATCCAGGCCAACTTCAGGTCACATATCTGTAGCATTCGAAAGAGACTTTTTACTCAGTTATGACCACAGGAAAATAAACCAAAAAATTCTTCATAAAACTTTAGTCTTTCACCCAATGTCCCTTATAAATGATGCAGGGTGTGGAAAAAAAAAAAAAAAAAAAAAAGAAAAAATATAATAATTCCTCCCTGAGCTTACACCTGATGTCTGTCACAGCCACTCTTGACTGTTTTTCCTTTTGTGTTGGACAAACTTTCTTTGCGTGACTCTCCAAGGAATGCCTGCTATAACCCAGAGGAGGGTTCAGCTCAATTTATTTTTAGAAAATTGAGAGCAAGGAATAAAAACAAACCTTTAAACTAAGAGAGACAATGACACTATAAACCCTACTGGCCTGTTAATATATGTCTGTTTATTGTAACACAATCTGTGACCTTCAGTGCACTGCCACTGTCTGTAAATAATACAATGGGCTGATTTTTTATCCCATGGGGATGTGAGTGCTGATGGAGCCTTTCAAAACTCAAATGGATGCCATAAGCTGACGTAGACGGTGCTATTGTGATTCTTATTTATGAGTCTTTCTCTTTTTTTTCTTTTTAAGTACAAGTTCCAAAGTCACAAAGTGGATGGCAGAAAAAACACCCTGTCTGCCTGGCTTCAGGTTGGATTAGGCAGTTAATCTAACATTCATGGAAATGCTCCTGAAATGTACATTCCCTGCCTTTTAGACCTCTTGAGAACAGAGTGACAGCTCATTCAAGACATCTACCCTTTAAAGAAAAAAAAAATCCATATTTTTTCACTAGCTTCTTAGCCCTGTAAAGCTGTTCACCACCTCCAGAACCTTCACAGAACTCCTAATTGTTTGGCTGAGGGCCTCCATTTATGGATGGGACCATCCTCACCTCTTGGTTAGAGCAGCATAACTGTGACGTATCTACGTACTCTGAGGTAAACAATTGCCCGCCTTTAAAATTTCTTACAAGATCTCAGTTTTCTGCATCAGCCCTTAGAGACATCCCACTCACTATACCGGTGGGTGAAAATGATCCCAGAAGGAAAGAGTCACAGAATAAAGTGACTTCTGGCCGAACCCAGGTGATCAGCCATTCCTGCGTAGTTTAACTCATTTCATGCCTTAGGAAGGACCTCACTTCTCTGGATATTCCGGTCACCCAGTGTATGTGTGTGCATGTGAGCAGGCACATCTCGAGGAGATCCACTGGCACTAAACACCCTAGAGATTTTACAGACAGAACTGGAACAACAGCTTTGTTCCCAGTGACACATTAACCAGCTGAACAGATTGTCATACACAAATCCTGAGTGCTTCAGGTCCCCCAGGAACCTGAAGCAAGCAGCAACCATCCCCAACCTTGTGCCGTTCTGTCAGCATGAAGATTTGTGGTACATATCCAAAGCTGTGCAGGTGTTCAACACAAATGCTTGGAAGATCAGTATTTGTACCAGCACTGCCAAACAGCAGTCAGTTGCATGGACTTCAAAGCTGACCATTCTATAAACGTCGTACTGAAAGCCTGATCAGTAAGAATATATACGAAGGGATTGCCCAGTAGCTGTCTCGTAAAGGTCCTGAACAACAAATAAACAATTAAAACATAGCAACACTTGAACACTGTCTTACTAGATACACAATACTCTCGATCCAATTTCCCTATACTTAGCTGCTTACATAAAATGTATACTTACAGAATGCCTGTTTTCCACAGAATCTGCAAAATAAAATACAGTGTACAAATTACGAAATGACACATTGCAGAGTGATCAGTTCTGTGTTCCAGAAAATAGACTTTTATGTTTAATCTAACTTTTTTTGTTCACCTCGCAATGATGTAAAAATGGTACCTACAGCTAAGGTTCAAGCTCTGGGCCTAAGAAGTATCCAAGCACCAGCTTAACTCAAGTACATGGGTGGGACCAGACGTTTCAAAGACCATGTGGAACAGTACATGCTCAACAGCTTTCCTGGTTCTGGTCTAGAGCAGAAGTCTCTACTGAAAGCACAAACTGTTACTGGACAAAGAAAGAGTCTTCCTTTCAGACGTAAGTTCTCATGAGCATTATGTTTCCTCTTCCAACCCTTGCCAGGAAAATACCATACTGCAGGAATCCAGTATAGGATACACCTTTCAGAGCCAAATAAGATCCTGCAAGGACATCTGAAATTTTATTAATAAAAAGATGCTTGTTCCAAATGAAAGTCTGAGAGCCAGCAGGCTCTTTCTATTTAGGATCAGTGAACTTTAAGATTAGATCTTAGACACACCCCCTCGTTTTTTTAAGTGGAAGTTTCAGAGAATACCTTCAGTTTCAGAGAATACCTTCAAATAATGAAACAAATATTTCTTTGCCCTCTGAAAGTAAGACAATTTAGAGACATGGGGAAAGTAACTCCTCTTTTAGAACAGGACTTCAGTTCTTGTTAAAAGCGCTCCTTATGCCAGTGCATAAACTTAATTTCAGTATAAAACTGATCTCAGTGTTTGGCAAGATGGATCCCTATATGTCTAGTCAGTTTGCTAAGTAACAAATTTAAAACTTACGTGGGAAACATGTAAAAGGTTTTTGTGTCCTGAAAGCTGACAGAAGTGAACAAAAACACTGCTGACCCAGTGCTACATCAAAGCTTGACTTTAGGTAGACAAAACTATATGTAAGGTTTACGAAGTGAGGTATTAATGAGCTGTAGTTTAGTCCTCTGTCACAATGTATTGTGCTCACAGGAAGAAGGAAATGAGAAATTTTGTATAAATTCCAAACTTCAAACAACGGGATGTTTGCTACCCCAAAGGTACTAGGTCACAAGAACAGATATCCCGCCTCCTTGTTAACTGTCACCCAGCTTCAAAATCGTGTGGCTTTCTAGCTAAGTATCATATCTCTGCCAGGAAAATGTCACCATCTGTGTCCTTTGAACGTGCCGCTGGAAGGCCAAATGATTTCTAAAAGATACCAATCAGGTGAGCCAGCATGTAGCCTCTAATGAAAGCACAATGATACAGTGCTTTTGTCGATTCTTTGCTACATCATTCTTTTCACAACCTTTTTATTTCATTCCTGTTAAAAATGTGGAGTTTTTTTACTTGAAACACCCTGATTTTACTGTGATGGAAGAGAAGAGAGAGATCTTCAAATGACACTTGGCTTTCCCTTAATAACAAAACAGGGAAACGAGATATCCTGGATTCTAGTCACATACAGAAGAACTGGCCAAGCTTCCATAGCAGGGCAAACAAGAAGCTGGATATTTCGTGAAAGGAATCAGAGCTCTGGTGCTGGTGATTTCTAAAAGATTCCCAAGTCTAATAAAGGAAGGTGTTTTTATGGATTTCTGATGGATTTAAACACTTGGTATTGCTTTTAGTTGTTGGGCTTTAAAATTCAAAGGACACATTTTTACAAAGGAACTCATTAATGGCAGGAATTTAAGACACTGTCGTCCCCACCTGCTCTGCCCTTTCTCATTGCTAGAGGTTATGGTGAAGAGATTATATTCCTAAATAGTCACAATTCACAACCCATGTCAAGCCCATCTCCAACACTGGTTAAAGCTAAGATGCTGGATTGTGGACTGAAGATGCTGAACGGCAGACACATACAACCTTCTGCCGAGCCTGTTATTGCAGCAGTAGCTTCTAACAGAGAATCTTGGCAGGCAGTTTGGGAACCGATCTTACACAGGGCATGCACGCAATTCAGCTCTGCATTTTAGGTTCAAGCAAGGTCAGAAGCTCCCTGCATATTTGTGTCTTACTGCAAACATCTGGCTTTGTCTAACTTTTGGCTGAAGCTATTATAAGCATTTGGCTCTGGAATCAATGTCTCACAGATCCAGCCTTTGGTCTAGAACATGTCTTGAAACCTAAAGATCCGAAGAATTTTTGTTTTGGAGAAGTGAAAAGTTATTTGCATTATTTCAGGCTGCATTCAACTAGCACGTGCTCATAAGGCCCAAGTCTGAACAACATATTGAACCCTCAGACTTTGCAAGTTTTCTCCATACCAGAAAAGGCATTTGGTGAGAAATTCTGGCTAAGTATAGCGGTGTTAAGCCAAGGTTCAGTAGCAGGAAAGTATTTGAGCAGATTTCCTGATTGCTAGAACTGATTTCTGATAGTTTGTTCCAAACCACTGAATGCAATGGGGATTTCTCATGCCTCTTTCCACTGGGATATATTTATTTTTCCATAGCACATTGTTGGTTGCAATAGGATTCATAGAATTTCCTGTCTCACCAGACTTAGCAGCATAAAGGCTGGCTTTGCATTTTGTTCACTCACTTTCCATTTTCCTGATAACAACTGAAGAGTAGTTATCTTGCAATAAGCCACTCTGAGTTCAATTCAGTGCACATCCAGACCAGTGCAAAGCCTGTCGCTGGCTTTGTGAGCTTTGGATCTGACACAGAGCGAAGGTGGAGTTCACTGAAGGAGCAAGAATCTACTGAAACATTGTCTTCCACAAGAAATGCCCTGAAAACTGTAAGGAATTCTGTGAACTGGAGTTGTCTCTGGTCTTCTCAGCAATACAAACAGAACGGTGCTACCTCAAGAACTGGGAGCAATGGTGAGAGAAGGGCTGGAGCTGAGATAAAGAACCAGTATGGAGATGCTTGGACTTCCCACCCCTGCTGCCTCTCGGGAGGATGAAAGCGGTGATAAAAGTAAATAATCCGTCTGAAAGAGCCTCCATCCACCCGGCTGAACTCAGTGTGGGACACACCCTGACCCCCGCCTCGGGAAGAGCAGCAGCCACCAGCCCGGCCTCTGGGGACTCCAGCGCAGGCAAAGGGGGCAGCGGAGCCACAGTCAGTTTCTCGTTCTTGGCAGCCTGTTGATTTAGACAATTGCCTGTTTTGCTTAAGTCTTGAACTGTCTCAGTTCTTTCTGAACAAAAAGCAACAGCTCTGGGACTGGGCTGGATATTCCTGACTCTCAATATACTTTGACCTTTTCATAGAACAACCAGAGAAAGCGGTATTTTAAGGAAATGAGTTCATCTTGATAAGCGTGAAGGACTTTTAGACAAAGGTGTTATTGACCTGACTGGTACTAGTTGTGACCATTCCCCAATATGCTAGACTAGACTATACTACCTATTGATCTACAAAAGGTTTTAAATCAATACTTGGGTGAACTTCCTAAACACCAAATCTTTCTCAGAATTCAACTAACCTTTCAGTAACAATGCAATGACAACTTCATCTCTTTGAGTTGCTTCCAGAGACAATGCGAGTGATCAGCACCATCCTTGAGCCTCCTGTTATATCAGAAGAAATCTAGCATCCAACTAAAGCTACTGACATTCTCTATCTACAGTGCTATTATCTGACTTTCAATCAAAATATACCTGACTAGACTTGAATTTCACAAATGACCTGCTTTTCCTACTGTTAACGGGTTAACTATAGTTAACCACATGCAGGTCTTCTGGGTTTTGAAATGTGCATTTGACAGTTTGTTTCTGTCTATCTTTAATGTAAACACCTCTTTAGGCCTGGTACTTGGAATAAGGAAAACAGCACAGCAGATAGGGTGGGAATTCTTACCACAGTGTGATGGAGACACTAAAATGACAGTAACAGGAGATAACATAGCCAATACCAGGAAAATAAAAAGAAAAGGAATAATGGCAGGTCCTCAGCATACTGCCAAAGACCTGGGCCTTGGCAAGAATCTGCACTATGGATTCATGATGTGGGATAAGGACGAGCAATAGCTGTAGAATTCAAAATACAAGAGAGGTTGGTTACTGACATGGCATCTGCCTTCCTGGGAACAGCAGTGACAGCCAGGAGAAAAACAAGGAGGCAAAATATTTTAGCTCAGTCACAAGGAATTGCATCGAACATAACTGACAGCTCTTCAGCTTCCTCTCTAGGAGACACAATTTCTGGAATGAGCAGACAATTCCTTGAAAAGACAAAATTGCTTATGAAGCACTCAATTAATTCTAATTAAACAAACCCAAAACACAACCGTAACCTACAAACAAATAATAATAAAATGTTACATAGGTCTTAGATGTTAAATCTGTCAAATTGTCGAGCTGACACCGATTCCCAACTTAATGTAATTTGCCAAGAGGACACATTTTTCCGAACCATTAACTTCCTGAAGTAGATTGTACTCTTGGGCATTTGCTCAAAAATCTCAAAGAATATTCAAATGTAGTGAAAATCATAATGGTAAATCAACTTCTGCACCAACTAGTAATGTTCAACATCTTTCATAATTGGTCTTTAATATACTTATATTAATATATATTAAAGTACTTAAGAAGACAGATCTGTTTTCTAGGGATCCTCCACTGTATTTATACTTCGCCACCTTGCAGTCACACAGCCTATCAAAAATCAAAGTAAATGTTACATTTAAACTGACTGCAACCCTATCCAAAGCAATGGCACAGCTATGTGATGCACTGCTTATCTATTTGAAACACTTTTCCTGTGTATCAGTCAGGAAAAACAGAGTGATTAAAACAATAAACTGTTACTATGTTTCCAAGAATAACTGAAACTCTAGAATGTTATGCATAAAAGAGCAGGTGGACTGCAAGATTAAGGGGCGTTTGCATATCATCTGGCTAATTCAGCTCAGTCTTTCAATCGTATCTCATTTTATTGCAGTTCCCATTTTATGGCAAGTGCTTTGAATTATAGCTCTGCTGTACCAACCCTGAGTTTACACTACAACTCACAAAACATCCTTCTAGTGTATAACACTTTCCGTTATGTCTAAAATAGGAATGGCGAAAGGTGTAATAATCAGCTTCACACCCTGGCAGAAAGCAAGTGAGGGCTTATACAATCAGCTTCTGCAGCTCGTTACAGGTCCTGTTTGCAGTCACTGTAAAACGTTTCAGAACGTTAGTGGTCTTCAGGTTCAGCCCTGAAATTAGCTGGTTTGTTTTGTTTTCTCACGTTGCTGCCAGGTGATCCTGCATGAAATGCCTGTTCTTTCGTGTGAAGGATATTCTGCTTTTCACTGCAAGGTTGTGAAAAATGAATACGACATACGGGCTCAGCACCAAGCCAGGAGTCAGGATTCTGAAATTCTGTTCCCAGTGTTGTCACTCTTTAAACACATTGCCTTAAACAAATGACCTAATCTCTCTATTTATTCAGCTGTAAAATGGAGATTAAAATGGCCTTATAAGTCCTCACAAGAGAAAATTAAGTAATGTTTTCTAAAGTACTTGGAGACCTTCACATGAAAGATTCCCTAGAAACAGAATACTGTGTCAGAACAGGTGGGAAATCCCTTATAAAACAGAAAAATAGCAAATTGAAACACAATGATAAAAAATTTTAAATGGCACAAAACAAAGCCACATGGCAACACGGATGGGGACGAATCTGAACAGTTTACAGCCCTAATATTTACAAATCTACACTTCCTAACACAAGGAGAAGAAAGAAAATCCTTTCTGAATTAGTCCTGGGCAAACTGTGAATCAAAGCTTTTAACTTACTGTTTCTGAACTCATTACTACCAGAACATTTATAAACAGCAATTGCCAGTAAACTGCTAATGCCTTTGTACAAAAGTCTGTAACAGGAGGTAGAAGGCTAGAGTGGCTGGCACATACAGTCTGAGATGGTGCGTAAAACAAACAGCCCACCCTACTGCAGTGATCATATTGCTTTAAAGGCTTTTAGAGTTTGTTGTTGGAAGCTTTACAGATATTTGCTGGAGCTGTATCACAAACTAGTGTAATATTTTATAACACATGGCAAACATGCTCAACTAAGAGAAGTGTTGCTCATTAGCAGTTTGAGATAACACAACACAGCATCCTCATCCCTAACAGGGCGTGTTCTGCTCCAGATTCAGATCCAGATGTACGGCCCAGCTACTCAGCAGATACAATACAAATGGCCTGATGAAGTAGATACTACAAATATTAATCTCACTGCATTAAATATCATTGGTTTATGAGAAACCATGAAGGTGTTATACAATTTATCAACACCTGTGATTTCGTAGCTGCCCTTCAGTATGTTCCTATGTGACTCAAATCTCTTTTTTTTATGGCATTTATCTTCTAAACTATTGAGTCACAAATTTGTCCCTAATCTCTACACAAATGCTTCCTTTATGTGTTTAATTTTTCACTAGCTTACTTACCATTATTAGCTTTTCTGATTTCACTATAAACTGTTTCAGTCCCCTTCTGTACAGGAGCTGGAAAATGTATTGGCAGAGAATCAATTTATTTTATTTTATTTTTTTTAATTTTTTGTTTGCCTTATGAAAACTCCTTAAACAGAACACACTGTTTCACTTTCAGAGGAAGTAGTTACATAAGCAGCAATGAGCCTGTGAAGTCTCTACGAAAAAGCAAGTATACCCCCTCCCCTAAACCCAGACTGCAAGGTTCTGAGAGAGAGGTATCTCTCCCTCTGTATAAAAATAATGATGCAAATAGACTTCCCTTTCTAAATTTGACTTTAACATTCTAATAATCTTCTCAAATTGATATTGTTTTAATTTTACAGAGACATCTACCACGAGAGAAGAGTTTCTCTGGATCACTTTGAACAGCTTCAATTTGTTCTAAGGATTTAGGGATCCTAGACCTGAGATCTATCAAGACTAAGTACACCCCCTTTTGGCAGCCAGCCTGATTAAATCTTATGGGCACAAAAATAACCTAAGTTGCTGTTCTTTGTGAAATGTCTCAGAGGAATATTTGCAGATTTCACACTGCACAGCTTCTATTTAGGTGCTATGCGGGAAAGGTCTCCTCTCAGTTCCTCAGCGTGGCAGACTCGTCCATCAGTGCGCTGAGATCAGGTGAACAGAGCTGGAAGGAAAGCGAAGAAGACTTGTGGAAAGACAGAAGGAGAAAAAAGCAGACAGGGAAGATTTGTGCCTTCAAGGACACAGCTGAGATACAAATGCAGTTTGTCTTAGACACTCATTTTTCAGTCCCTTGGGTTCAGGAACAAGCCCCTGTAAACCTCTGCTCTTGTATGAGATGGAAAGCAAAAAGCTCTCCCTTTTTTGCTGTCTGGTACCTGTGAAAACCTATCCATAGAGTTTGGATGCCAAACCACAGGCACTTACCCCAGGAGGGGAAGGGCAGGCCCTTGTCCAAAAGCCTGAAAAGAGCAAGAACTCAGTTTCTCTACAGTGTAAACACAGCTCTGGTTCATAGGAGATTAGAACAATTTCCTTCATTTCTTGTATGGTTGGAGATTAAGAATCCCTGGGTAAACGCAATAAAGCAAAATGCTCCAGAACTCTGTGCATTTAAAACCACTTTCTTCATTTAGTATAAAGGCTGTTGAAGGATCTCAAAGTGTTTCAGAAAGGTTAATTAATTTCAGTTAAACTGAGTCTCCTAGAAAACCTCAGAATCCTACCAATATCACCTCAAATTTCTGTGGATCTTCAATAAGTCACAAAGTTAGATTTTTCTAGTTAAGAGTTTTTTAAAAAAATAGAACATGGTTGTTCTCCCTCTGCAAGAACATGGAAAGAAAATTCACATTTCTGGATATAGAGTCCTGTACTTTAATTATAACAAAACATTTAAAGAATTCCAATGTATTAGTCTATGGCCAGACTCAGAATCAGGACTGTTACTGTTCTGCATTTCTATGAAGAACGTAAGTGTCTCTGGCACCACATTCAAATTTCCCAAAGCTAATTTCATTGTTTTTAATTCTGTTAAGCATCGTTTAAATATTGGGAGCTAACACATCAGAACTGAGTTGTAAAACTGCTATTAATTTCACTGACAGTAGGAGTTACACTTCACTGAGTGCCTAATCACAGCCTTCAAACTTGCAGTTTTGGCATGAACTTTCTTTGCAAAATAGTCTGAAGATCTTGAAGGGCATTTCATATGCTTATGGACTCTTGCTTAAATGATCAATTAAATTGCCAGTGAAGTAAGAAGTAATCTTCTCAGAATTTTAATGAGAGGTAGCTCATTTCATTTGGAACACTTATTTTTAACAAATTACGGTCCTGAATCTGCTCCTGTTAACTCTCTGGAAAGACTTGGTGGGAGGCATTTCCTTAGCTTGCCTTTTTTTTTCCCCTCCAAACTAATTTCATTAAATTGCAATATAATGCCAGTGCGCATGTTATTTTCTTTGTCGATCTTCCAAAAGCCATCTCAGCACTGAAAAAAATGTGCAAGGAGGAATTACTTAGATGATTTGACATTTTGTTCCCTCTAACTTGCTAATATTGCTATCCTGCAGATAACTAACCAGCTATAAAAGAGCATGTTCTTACTCAGCTGTGATTAGCCGTTTCTCGCTTCTCACTTCAGGGATATTTCCTGATCTTACTTTAGCACTGACCTTTGGTTTTGCTTGGATTAACAATAAATGGTCTAAATCATTTTGCCATCTTTTTGCACAACTAAACTTTAGAAAAGATTAGCACTGTATTTTTGTCAAGCATATAATCTCCATAAGTATTCAATTTAATCTTTCTCTGGAATTACCACCTCTTTAAATATCAAATTAACATTCCGCTATGACTACCTCAAATAAGAGCTGGACTGTGTAGCCCCAGCTCTACCTTACATTTGTCTGGCCTCTTCACCCCAACTTCAAAAAGTATGTATCAAGTTATTCCCATATTTAAGTTTCAAAATAAAGCAGTGAAATTTTGGTTCTAGCAAGTTTACAACTCACTATCAGTAACACTGTAATGAACTCTGTTCTTTGCTCCTCAGAGAGAAGCATAGTACAGATAAAGTGTTTGATGAACTAGTCTATTCACCATTATCCTGTGTCAAAAAGTATTTCAGAAACTACCAGCTACTGCACACAGGGCTGGAAAAACAGGGTGAAACCAGTGTTTTTAAATGTAAGTAGTTCTTTACTGTCAAAGACAAGATGTATATCCTTCTACAATTATGTAAACTTGTTCTGAGGTAGCATTCAATTATTCCTGATTCCCACAAGTGACAAAAAGGCCACTTGTTCTAGCCTGGACACTGCAGTACTTATTGCAGCAATCTTTCACAATACACAAAATATGATTCTCCTGCTCCTGAGATGAACATTAGAATTGACAGTGACAACAGTGGCAGGAGGAACAAAGGATTGGGAAGATAAATTAATCTGAAGTTAGTCCTGAGAGATCAAAGAAATCCAGAGTTCCTCAAAAGGCAGAGGGAATCAGACTCTGCGTGCAGCCTACTGGATGAGATATGCATGCCCAGAAAAAGGTGAGTGTGATATCCTTTGTCTTTGTTTTGAAGAAGGGCTGCAATGAACAACAGCATTGTTGTCACAGCATCATCTAGATTAAGGAGCGCTACTGGCATGAAGCTGTCACGCTCACAAAACACAATCTGCTCTTACTTCGACAAGTGCCAATATCAGACCAGCGTCAGGGAGTAGCAACATGCCCCCAAAACATAACCATAGAGGCCAGACAGTTTATTACCTCTGTGAGGATCAAGCGTTGACAGTTCAACTTCAGTGTACTCCACCTCCTCACTCTCAAGGTCAGGTCCTGCCCCAAAAATATCAAGAAGACGTTTCTTTGTAGGACTGCATGCTTCATTTGAGCTGTGGGCCTGATCCTGCTGCCACTGCAATTAATGGACAAGTCCTCATTTGACAGATGCAGGATCAGGCCCTACTTATGGCAGATGTGAGTTACTCTGCTAAGAGCTGTAAGGCCAACCCATTCCTAAGGCTCATCCCAATCTGAAAGGCAGCAGAGCAACTCAAGCCAGGTTTCTGAAACTGTGGGACATGCAAATTGTGCCTAAAACTTTTACTTTCAACTTAATACCTTCAAAAGTGGCACAACACAAACAAAGCAGGGAATTATCTGAGATTTTCTCATATTCCTGTTCCAGCTCTTCTCTCTTCTATTTCTCTCCCTATCATTACTTTTTCCTCCTTTTCTATGGCTGCTATGGCAGGACACTTCCCATTCTCCACTTTCCTCACATTTAAAGCCTTCTCCAAGTCTTTCACAGCCTCCCTCAACATCTCTCATACTCTCAATTTCTGCTTTGCCAATAAGCAATTTCGGCACTTTTACATTGCCCTTCAAGCTCTCCACAGAACATCTACAATGGTAACTCAACTTCTTCCTCAAAATGCTTTTCTGCCACAATGCCCACATAGAGCCTGACAACAATTAGACACCTGATTTACTAAGACTACTGGCTGACAAGTGCTGGCTACCTGGATACAACGGACACAAGAAACTGCTGTTGCTTTCTGCTCTGTCTTTTCCCTAGCGTGGAGATGGTTTTCTACTAGATTTCTGTAAAAGCTGGAAGGAACCACAACAGTCATCCAGACTGGAATCCTGCAGAACTCCTTGTGCATTTTTTAGAACAGAAATTAGAGAAAGACCTAATGATCAGAACAGCCAAGTTTTGGAGCAAGAGAAGAAAAAAAAAAAAGCTGACCAAAACATTTAACGCATGAGAATACTTTCACATCAATATAAAACAAAAATGCATGAGACAAAGTGTGCTTTCAGATAGCAATACCCACATACTTTAATACTGTTCTTTGACTAAATATCCTAAAAACACCACAGTGTGCTAGATGATGCAGTACTCAATGACATATTTTAATGAATATATACGTATATATCCCACATGTTATCTTAAGGTATTTGGCAGGTCATTTTATTCAGATTTCATAGCAGATTATTTTATGTTTAATGCTTACATACTTCAAGATCTGTAGAAATGAAGAAAGGACAGAGAAATAAGAGAAGCAGAAGTCTGTAGAAAATATTTTTTTGAAAAAGTTCTGAATATTTGTTGTTTAGGACTCAAAATTTTGAGTGTGAGTTGTATTTTTATACCATACTTCATTAGACGGCCCGGAATCCAGCATAATTAATTACACTTCCTAATGCATTTGGTAAATGGGTTATGTCATTGTCATTTTGCACATAAGGAAAAAGAACTAAACTCAGCAAAGGAAAAAGTCTTCCCCACTATCAAAGAGAAAAAGGAAAGGACTAGATTTATCAAATCCTGATTAGAAAACATCACAACTTTCAACCATAAAATAATTTTAAAATCTACTGTTCAAGTATGAAATTACCTTTACTCTCATCTGCCGATTTCACGTGATTTTCATTATCTTCAATGTAACCTGACCCTAAAATATTAAAGCAAAAGTTGAGCTGAAAAAGTATTTATTATAGCAAATTAAATAAATGAGTTACAGAGCTACAAATCCTATTGTCATTCTATTCATTTATGAATTATATTCATTTATGAATTCTACTTCTAGATTCACATCTATGACAGTCATATAACACAGGTGGGAAGAACATGGCTTTTAAAGTGATCAGTTAAAAAACACCCAAGGGGTAACTTTGTTTATATCAAGTGCTCTAAACAACTTGTCCACCTGTCTTTGTTACGTGCTCTGAGGTCCTGGCATGAAAGGCGCCCTGTCACGGCAAGTTAACATCGCTGTACTGTGGCTGGATCACAGGACCATGTGTCACAATTCGAATTTCCTCTTTGAAATAATTTTCTTGCAGCTGTGTCAAAACCAGAAAGTAATTTTCTTTTACCATGATTTCTCAATCTGTAATATTGTTCAGTGATTGCCTGGTAGAAGTGTCTGAGCAGACTTACAAACCGATCTTTGTATAAGACATGCTTATAAAAAACTGATAGAGACACTTGGGAGAATGTTATTGGTGTTCCTCTGTATTCCCAAAACACCAAGTCCTATCCAAACAACAACCATGTAAATCCAAAACTTTAAATAAATATTTAATTAAGCCAACTCACTAATAGTCTTACAGAAAAAATATCCTACCTGAATAGTAGTCTCCATCATTGGGCTGTCTTGTCAGTTTTTCACTTGTCAAGTTTGTAGCCAAGGCAGAACTGAAAAGCAAACCAATAAAAGTTGATGTTATTATCCCAAATCAGTCAAAAACAACAACATGATGATATGCAAAGATCCGTCACTGTCTGTGCTGACTATCACACATTCTTACCTATTGAAGCTAATGAAAACTTTGCCTTTAAGAGAATCATAAGCAAACTTTAAGGTCAAAAATGTTCCCTCTTGCATTCCTGTTCTTTAAGGCCTCTGTATTTTTAATTCCATATCTAAATGCATTCACATATAGGCCTGATATTCTTCTATTTCTCTTAGCTGGCCTTTTTTTTTCTATTTTTAGAGTATTTCCTCATCCTGTTGTTGTTGTGTTAGCAGGTGGTACATGAAGCATGATCATCTATTGTCTGCAGGTGTGTGCCGTAATAAACTATATTCATACGGTGGAAGGCCTCCAGCCCTTATAACAGAAATACTTCACCATTACCATAAAGCAAGTTATCTTACCCAGACATCTCCATGGATGGTCCTTTAGCTTGACAAAGAAAAATAAAAAGCATCTATTAATAGATTGTATGAGTAAAATAATTTAAAAGTAAATATCAAAACAAAAATACAGTGATTATCTGCTTAAGTCAGAATCATTTCTCTTGGCTATCATAAAATTAATTACCTAGTGTCTTACATCCTATTTATCACCCAGGTCCCTTAAATGTCTCTTTCACAAAGAACCTCAGATTCAAAACCCCAGACTTCAGCCCAGCCAATTTAAGCAGTCTGGGACATCCAGATACTTCAATATTTTGCAGCGTACTGCATATCACAGGATTTCTGATTAACCAGATCTATTTATTTTCTGAAAGAACAAGATCTGAAACGATGCTTTAATGATAAAAGACAAATTCCTAAGTGAAATTGTATTATGGCGTGGGGAGAAAAAAAATCACACCCACAACATAATAATCTTAAATGCCTGAGTTGGGACCCCAAATCAAATTGTTATAGCTATATAAGGGATAAAAAACCTCCTCAGGCCCTGTTGGCCTCTATATTGCACAGGCCTGAATTCCAGACCTAGGACTGCATCAGAACAGTGCAATTCTGGCCTATTTCCAACCATCTTTGCTTCACTAGTGCCTTCCCAGCACCATTAGTTAGATCCTTACATTCTGCCCAATATGCTTGGAAAGCTTCAGCACACTTGCAACTTAATTTGGGCCATCCAAAATTTTAAAGTAGACTTTTAGGTTTTTCAAATCATACTTAGTCATCTCCTGAAGCCTCACCCCCACAAGTCTTTGCTCCTGAAACAAATGCAAATTTTCAGCTGTAATACATTGGTCACCACAGAAATAGAAGGGAACCACTCATTACCCTTTTTCTTCTTGCGCAAAAACCACCATAAAGCGAGAGTTACTGCTCCTACGATAAGTATGAGGGCAAACGCAGCAATGACTCCTTTCTTCCAAGTCGCTAAGATGACTGGAAATAAGAAAGACATGTTTAAGAGAGTATGTACAGTGACAGGTTATCATTACCAATTTCTGCAGTTCCTGATTTTATTTTAAATTGACCTTCTAACACACTGGAGAAGAACTTTAAGGAGACTTGCATGCAAAGTTCACTAATGACTGAAAACTCAGTACGAGTTGCTTTTGGTTTGCATCTGGCTCCGTTGGCATTTGAGCATCCCTTAAATTGTTGAATGTAAGCTAGACAATCTCTGTTCATAAATGGATCTCTCTGTTTAATTTTCGACAATGATGGTACAAAAACAAGTAAGGGAGTTAGTAACATCCCAGATAACATGACCTCGCCTGTCATGATGACATAGTATGCATCTTACCATAAAAATAAGCTTACCACTGATGGTTATTGGATGGCTTTTCACATCCACGTTAGCCCGATTAGAAGCCACGCAGAAATATGTCCCCGTGTCCTGCTGCTTCATTGCTTTCTTGTGCCACATGACTCTGTCTGCATTTTCAATTTGTTCAAATAGAAGAACTTCACGATCAGCTTTTCTGAAAAGCCTGAAGTGAATTGGCCAAGATCCTTCTTTCACAGAGCAGAGAAAAGCAGTCTCACTACCATCTTCCACTTCTCCATATGGAATACTGCCCAAGCTGGCATCCCTGATTGGTACTACAGAGTAGTAGCACAAAGAAAACAAATATTAGCTCTATTAGAAATAACTTTGCTGATAAAATATTATATTTTAGAAATACTTGCTTTAATGCCATTTTTCCTAGTTAAACAGAGACTGAATGCACAGTATTAATCTTTCTGAACAGTCTCTGCAAAGCAGCATTATCTAGTAAATATTTTTATACACCCAGAAATAGAGAGGGCACTATAAAGAAACAAAGCAGACACAGAAAGAAACTATATCCATTCCACAGAAGTCACTCAGCCTCTTTTCTTAAACTCCTTTGGATGCCACTCAGGTCCCAACCTACAAATTATTTAATTTTCAGAAATAATACACTCAGCAGTTTAATAGTGTAAATAATTTTAGTTCAATTTATGTAACTATGCCTTCATAGTTATGTAGAGAGTTATGCTAACTGTATTATACCTTTCTTGTAACATTCAATTTACCATAGTGAATATCAGCGGATATTCAAGCTCTTCAAAGGCAGAACCAAGTCTCAAACTCTAATGGTTATGGAATATAGCAAACACAATGAGATAAGTTAGTTTGCACTTGAATGTTCGAGTTGTAAGAATATGCATAGTGAAAATACACGTTTTAGGTTCGCTGTTTTACAAATTAACTATATTAGCATATATGAAGCTAGCATAGGAGCAGATGAGCACCAACACTTACAATTACATGCAGAAAAATGTAGGTAAATTCTGTGATGCAAGGCAAGTAGAATGTTAGTAGCTTCAAAAACGTTTGGGATTGAAGCATCTGTCTTGCTAAAATCACTAAACGAAATTTATTTGGAAATATTATAAATGTGTTTGGGGGAGGGTCATGGATAACACAAGGCAGATGTAAAGGAGGGGTCATTAGGTAAACACTGGTACAGAAGCAGGAGGAGGAAACTAAATCCGGTATGAAAAGATCTTAGTAATGAAAGCTGCATTCGTATTAGATAGGAAGCAGGAAGCAGATTTAGATAGAAGGGCGGGTTACTACGACTGATCCCAGGACAGAGAGGATTGCTGCGTAAAATACAAGTGTATTTTCAGATCTGGTACAGGCAGAAAGCACAGAATCCAGATAATTTGAATCTGCCACCTCAGGAGTGGTGAACTGCAGAAGACTGGCTCACCAGGCTCAAAAACTTGGCTTTCTGTTCCAAACGATGTCACAAAATATCCTAAACTGCTGCTGTAGCAGCTGGGATACCCTGCTTCCAGCAAAGAAATACCGGTTTGTTAAAGGGCTACAATTATGCTTTGTATTTGTTTGTTACTTTTTATTTCAAATTACCTTGATTTTAAATCTCACTGGACAAATCTCATCAGAGTTTTATCATTCAGCTTCTCTCTAGTCTTAGCAAAGCATATCCTGGTGGAACTGATGAACTTAAGGTGCAGTCCTACTCCTATAGTCTAGGCAAATGCAAATAGTGTATTAAAAGACCTGTTTGGGGGCTCAGAGCGTGGAGAGAGTGCAATAATCCACACGACTCAGAAGAAAAGCAACAATTATGGATGTATCTGTTCTAGTCATATACAACTCAGTGTCAAAACTCAGAGAGAAACCAGCCTGTTAACTACAAGTTTATCTTATTAAAACCAATACAATGTAGGTTCAAGCGGGGACACAAAACTGAAAACTCCTTGGTAGAGAGAGATTCTTCTTTTGAATACGTCAAGAATAGACCTCTGCTCTGGTCCTGGACTGCTTTGTTATAATCAGGTTAGGCAAATCTAAAATACTGCTGATACTTTCAAGAAAAGTAGCAAGGAGCCAAGGATATGGGTTAAAAGGGCTCTACAAGTGGATCCACCATCACCAATTCCCTTCCTTACAGTTGCAAAGAGCTAGCCTACTACAGAATTATTATTTGCTTTCATTTCTCTTCATATCTGCCAATAGCACACTTGCAAATCACAGCTTTTTCACTTGCACTCCCCTTCTTGGAGTACTGCTAAGATTCCCAGTCTATATCAGACATCGTGCTTTCTTCTGTGGACTTCCAATTCATCTTCTTTTCAAAGCTTCAACTACCACCTTCTCTCATGGGCAGAGGAATTTTCCCTTTCTGCATCACACATATTTGCAGATCAGAGACTTTGCCCATCTACAGTAACTCCTAGTTGCTAATAAGGCATAATAATAGACTGACTTTCAGAGCTACTTAGCAACTGCAGCTTCTGGTGTTGAACCTCGGTGCCTATCAAAGCTGCAACTAACAACCGTGGTATTTAAAGAGATTTTCAAAACTGTGGATTTACATCTTTCACCAGGAATCTAGCTAGCCCAGTTATTTTAGTGAGTAAAATCATAGACTATCTCCAATATCATTATATACATTTAATCCAGTCCTATGAAAATCAAATATGAAGAAAATGGATCTGGTCCTGAAATTTTTAATCATCAATTTTACTAAACCAGCTTCTATAAGATTTCAAGTCATATCTCTTTTTAACATTAAAATAGACTCAATTGTAGTTAACTTGATTCAGATTACCATCGGAATTTTTGCTTTAGTGACAAATAGTCTGTGATACAGATCTCCAACTATTTTTAATTCAAGTGAGCAAAAATTTGTAAACATTTCACATCCATTTTGCTTAGTCCATCATTTGCTGCTACAGTTTCAAAAATCAAAATATGACATTAGACAAGAAGAATTAAACAGACTTACCTATTACTGTGATGTTCAGAATATTGCTAGTTTTCATACCACTGGAGTGATTATTTCTAGCATCACATTTGTATCCTCTTTTGTCATTTTGTCTAATATTTTCATCCAAGAACATAGCATATGTGTCATTAGTTACTCTTTTCTTAACTTCATTTCCTTTGTAGAATGTGAATATTATTGGCGGTGTTCCCATCACTGAACGACAGATTAACCATAGGGGTTTCCCTAAAACCACCTCCGGTAAACCACTGACAACAGAAAGAGTTGGTTTGGAGACTGGAGCTAAAAGGGAAATAAAACAAAAAGTTGTTGCAAATTACACTGCATAAGGCTGAAAGATACAGTATTATTTTATATAAAATATATAAATATATAATATTTAGCTAGTTTGCACACACAGCCTCCATTGGGAAGCTTTTCTTCATTGACAGAATTGAAGCAGGGGGTCACTCGAACAAAACAACAACATAGATAATGAAACATATGTGACTTGGAATAAAATAGCATAGAAGGAGAATGTAAAGGAAAACAAACAAAAAAAAAGATCAGTGCCACAGCTGTAGATCATCTAAACTCCAGAACTAGCTCTGACCCAAGGAGTAATTCTGTAGAGGAAAAACACATGCGAGTACCATCGCACGTATTACCTGAGATAGATCCTGCAGCACCTAATCGGGGAGCTCTGTTTCTGCAGCACAGTGAGTCACAACCCGGTTCCTCCCCCTTTACAGCCCTGAGAACTGACTGTGCTTGTTCCATGAGAGGGAAGGAAACTGGAGTGTTTATAGTTAGTGTGCTGGTGAGGGGCTTCTATTGATAGCAAAACCCGTGTTTTTTCTGGAGCAGAGCTATCCAGATGACCTCTGGCTTGCATGGCTTTTTGCCTGGAGGGCCAGAGGGAGGGATACAAGGCAGACACAGACAGAGTTTCAGACCAAACTGATGAGTGAAATGTTTGCAGAGCATTTTCAGCTCCTGCAGATGGTAATGGGTGAGAGTTTATTTGGCACCTCACAGAATCAAGGGAACAGAAGCAAGATGTGCTAACTCACTTCTCCTAGGGCTAGCTCTGGAAAACTCTGACTTGATGAGATCATGATAGGCCAAATCCTCTACAGCTAAAGATGACAAGCACGACTCACAGAAATATTGCAAGAACTAACAGTCAGCCTGCTAGTTCACGGACTAGAGACTGATTCTGCAAACAGATGTGCTTATTTATAAGATTACGGTTTTGATTTCCGCCCCTCCCCATTTGGTTCTAAGCCCCTGTATCAACTCACCATAAACATTTATCCTTACAGGTTTGCTCTCCTTGACTATTCCTTTTACTTCGGCTTTACAGATATAGGATCCAGTATCATTCACACTAACTCTCATTGTTAAGTTTCTAGAATTTTTCAACCAGATGTTTCCATTTGAATTTTTTCGAAATATAGAGAAGTTAGCTTTCCGAAAACCACTAATGCTGCAACTCAAAGTTAATTCTTTATTTTCATCCAGATTACTCATAGAAGCAGCCAATATTGGCTTGGGGAACAACTCTGCAAAATAAAAAAGATAATTAATTCATTCAAATTGAGCCTAAAGGAATATGACTACCTATTCCAAAGTATACAGAATAAAGGACATAAAGAAAGTTTATGATCGGGGAAAAAATAATCACGTATATAATTATATTTTCAGGAAAAACAGAAACTTAGCAATCACTTGAAACCACTTCTCGTGTGTTGTTTTAAAGCACTATTTTAGTTGGAAAGTATTAGTGGCAGGCAAAAATCGGAAACCAAAACCTAAATCTAAACAGCCTTTAACTTAGGGAAAATTTACACTTGGTTCTGGAAGTTACACTTGGATCTTGAGTTCTACCAAATGTAAATTTAAATTTGAATATTAATCCATTGAGTAAAATCTAAGATGAGCAGAAGTGTTACCTGACACAACAACATTCAATTTGGTTGTTTTAGATGCTCTCCCTTGCTCCACCTTACACAGGTATTCACCACTGTCCTCTAGAGTAGCTACCGTAGAGTATTTCAAAACCTTCTCATCGTGTACACTCTTCAGTATTGTTTTGTTTTTCTGAAGTAGGATTTCAATGTCACGCATTCGGGCCACCACAGTTGAGCATTCAAACTGTATTCTGTCTCCTTCTGTAATATTACTTGAGGGCTTGGCATTCAGAGTAGGCTTTATAAATGGTTCTGCAAGAAAATATATATAAACTTGTGGCCCAACGTTTTAACTATAGCAAGCAAAGTAATGTAAAAAGAAAAGCTAAGCAGCTTACCCCTGACCGTAACAAGTGTTGTGTTGCTGTGTTCTGAGTCTTCGAATTCGAGTTGTACCAATCTCCTACCAAAGCAATCAAATTGTAAAATATTATCCGCCTCTTCAACAGAAAATTCCACTTCAGAAAAATTTCTATGTGGTTCAAATACACGTTTTTCTTTAGGTGTTGAATTTGTCTTTATCTTCCGGAAAAAAAAATGTAAAGGAGGTACTTCTTCTGGCAGCTCACAACGTAATTTCACAACTTCACCCTCTAAAACTTCTTCTTTCTCAGCAGTCAGGATTGGCTTGGTCATTCCTTAGAACAGAAAACAAGAAGTAGAACGTTTCATAATCCTGATAGAAACACTATCTTGATGACTATGGTAGTGATTTATGCTGATGGACAGATGCAAACAATTTCCAAGAACTGAGCTTTTGAAGACAGTTCCTTTGACGTGTGGGTGCATGTCAAGGCACCTTCAGAAGAACAAAATGTCCCTCTGGAGTGTAATACAATCTTGATGCAACGTGTGAAGTATGAAACTTGCTGTTTTGAAGGCAAGACTGCTTCCTCCTCAGTGTTTCCTATTGCCACTCAGAAATGAGCAAGCAAGGAAAGTAAGTGCCATCCCAACTTTTGTACCTAGAGATGCAGGGCTCTGAAGGAAAATTACAGGCTCTGCACAACCCCGTAACTACTTAATGTTGAACAAATTCTTTCCAACTTGCTTTTCTAAGGGGAATTGCAGTCAAGAACACACGGCTAGAAAGAGTATAGATGGAGGTGGCCACTTTTCTCATAAGAGATGGAAGAACAAGACTGATATAACATTGTCTGCAAAAACACTCCACAGCTGATAGTAGCTTTGGCAATGGCTGTCACAAAGTGAGAATCTCTATGCATTATTTCCATCTTTTCCAGTAATCTACCTGCCCCCATCGTGTTTGTGATCTATAGGCACACGCTTTCACAAATAGTGCTTTCTCTAGTCTACGGAACAGGGGCTCAGGACAGAGATGGTGGTACCGGAGGCACGGACTGTACTCCCATCACTGATCTGCCATGTAGCCTTGGGATCATGATTTCAGTTCTGTGCCTTAACATCAGGATTTAGTACTAAATTCTTGTAAAGTACTGTGATGTCTATGGATAAAAACCACTTTGCAACGCATCTTATTTAGCACTATTATTACTTCCCCTGGAAGGTTGTTCTCTTTTTGTATCTTAGAAAACTGTTACTCACCTTTCACCCAAACATGTAAGGAGTTACTAGATTTTGTCTTTCCACGTGCTTCCACGGTACATTCATACTCTCCTGTATCTGAAGATCTAGCCACAGATATTTCATATTTTGCATCTTCTTTGTCTGTTACAGTCATGAACACAAGCTTGCCATCCTTAAAAATTGTAAAATTATGCTTCAGCTGGAAATCAGTACTTTTGCTAATATCAGCACGGCAGACAATTGACATAGGAGCTCCATTCTTTACTTTGACAGAAGGCTGAACTTCGATTTCAACTGTATTGAAAGTAAAAACTTGGAAAAAAAAGAGTTATATTTATTTTCAGTTTGTCCAACATAATACTACATAATACTGTTATCTCAAGCTGCTACATTTTAGTCACAAAATTTAATTCATTTTACTCTAGTAGCAGGTGTTCTAATTTTCCTGGTCAGATCTCACAGATGTTGACAGCGGTAGCAGCTTTACCTTCTGCTGCACGGACACACAAGAGGCAACTACTGATTGTCACAGCACACGCTGTCCAGCTGCTCAGCCTTTGTCTTTGAGGACTGAGAGAATCACTGACTTGGCCGTGCTCATGGCCAAATCTACTAAAGTCCCTAGAAGACACAGAGGACACTGGAATAGGTTGGCAGCTACTTCTTGGTTATCCTTATTTCTCATAGTCTGTTGTCTTCAACTCTAGGAGATCTCAGAGGTGAACAAAATTTTGTATTTACACTTGTCTGAATAAACTGAAAAATGACAGTAAAAAAATTCCACTTCAAATACACAACTCACAAGCTTGCCATAATCTTAAATCTTTAGTTTAGGGTAACTAGAGCATAACAGAAGATATTTGGGTTCAAGTTCTGCAAGCAAACATGTACATACCTAACTTTACATTTTTGGCAGCCCAGCAACCATATTCTCAAGAGTTCTTAGCGATCATACCCCGATTAATTCAAATACAGAATCATATGAAGAAGCAATGTTTTCAAAATATTTATAATTTAGATATCTTAGGCCCTGAAAAAATATACTGAATACAATATTCCCATTTAAAAAAATTAAAAATTCAAAAGTGCTTTAAGAAAGTTTATAATAACATTAACATATATATAGTGCTTCTGTGTTTATAACCACAGCAATGATAAATAATTTGCAGCTTAAAATTTTATAATTATTAGAATCCTGGTATAATTAATATTTTTATTCACACAGCTAGATGAACAACTATAGACAAAGATTTATGAGTTCATTCACTTTCCCTTCCTTTAGAACTAACAGTTTTGGGTATGCCCATTTTGGCCAGGATTTGTATCAGAAATTTGCTACTAGAACAGGAAAACTTTCTGCATCTAAAGAAGTCCCTTGCCATGCACACGTACCAGCTATTTATAAATTGTTCTTGCTACAGAGAGTTTTGGGCATAAAACCAATGCAAACATGTTTTCTTTTAGGGTTTTTATGCATGTGAATACCCTATATGACAACAAGGGGCAAACATTCCTCCCTAGTGATGGAAAAAAATTATGCAGAGTGTACGTGCTGGAAGTCAGCAAGATGATAACGTAAAAAGTAAATGCATTCCTTTCAGAACGCAAGTTCTGTACTCTGCTCAGACATCATCTTTTCTTTTGCAATAAAAAGAGCAAGAGAGAGTGCCCTTAACTTATATTCTATAGTATTATCCTACCCCCTTGCTTCTGGGCATGAGAGGGTTTTTTTAAAGATCAAAACAAAATGCTAGTAAATTTCCTCTCCCATCTCTTCTCTTGTATGCCACACTAAAGCAAATTAGGAATGATTTCACCAAAACATTTATGAAAATACGAACAGCACACCTCTCACTTACACACTATACCAAGAAACACCACCAAGTAATATATGTATATATTTTTTGTTTTTACAAGGCCAAATTTCATACTGAGCTATAGTGCTACAAAACCAGATAAACTCTGTTACGGATGCACACCAACAACTGAGGAATTTGTTAAATTACTTATTTTAAAATTTTATGTGAAAAAAAATCTATAATTACTTACCTCCCTCCTGAGTGTAAAGTCCTGAACCTGGAAAAAAATGAAAAGAAATGTTATTTTCAAAGTCTACAGATTGAGAGACAGTAACAGGAAACAGTAAAAAGCCCAAACAAACCAGAAACACATGTATCCACCCAGATATTTAGTTATCAAACTTACACTGCAAGAAAATCACCAGAAGAGCAAGATACATCTCGTTTCTGAAGAATAGACACTTAATTCCAAAATAAAACAATATTCATCATCAGATGTGATGCCTTCAGGTACCAAAACGAGGTTATGAGTTTTTTTTTCCTGTTGTTGTTTTATGGAAACAGATAAAATTTTGCCATTAAAATCTATACGTTTTCCCAGATCTTCAACAGAAACTGGCTAGATCAAGTAATCGTTCCCATTACTGGAAACTGGAAATGGGAAACAATGAGAATGTATCTGCTGCTCACAGGCAGATTACGGTTCAGGAAGTGACTAGACTTTTCCTGAGGGCGCCACCAAACGCATTTGCTTTGTTTAATTTCTTAAGGTGTATGAAAAAAACAAGAAGTTCCAATGACATTTATCCTGTAGCTCCTGTCAATACGGGTATTTTAAAGCCACGATTAACCATTTAGAAACACAAATTACCTTTGCTGCTTGACCTCAGCAGATCCTTGAGCAAATATTTCCCTTCATCCTGACATGGAGAACTCTTTCGGAGAATACGTGTATATAATTATTCACTTTTCCCTTTTGCCTCCATTGCTAGGTGTCTCATCTTTGCTGTGGCAAAGAACAGCTTTACTGCACAATACATTCAAATTATCTCAGAAACCATAGCTACTGTTGTCTTAGACTAGAATATTGATAGATGGACTCTCATACTACCATCATATATCAAAACCACAGAAATACACAAGATTTTATTTTATGTAGTTGAGACAGTGCAAGGCATGCACAATCATAAAACTTAAATCCCACAAGAAAAGAACCAGTTGGAGTTTCATTTCTCAGCAGAAATCTGAAGCAGTGCTGGTGCAATCTGAAACAGAGAATTCTCTGGAGCAAGAGTTAAATCATTCCACTTGAGCCCTAACACTGACTCAGTCTACAGGCTTGATAAAGTGAGTTGAAATCATGCCCTTCAAAAAGTCTTTCTCAAGTTGTGTGTCCCAGAACTCCGTAACTAGTGATTTAGTTCTTCTTGAAAATCGAGTATTTTACTCTAATTAGCTTAGTTTCTTTCGTTTGTAGACAGTGTCAATGCTTTCCTTTACTTCCAGTGTCATTTTCCAGCCTTACTAAAACACTGCCCAAAACAATACTAAATACATCCACAGAACTCTATGAGACATACAGTTCTCATAAGTTTCACTGTTTATGTGAATCCGCCTTTTTTTTTCTCCTGGGGTCAATGAAAATTGTATTTTTCCCCATAAACAATAGTTTAAAGCTATAAGTGTACTTCAATGCTTGTATTACACACAGAAGTGTGATATTTTGCAAAAGGAAGCAGGAGGGAAACATTCATTTGTTTAACAGTGCATCAGCAGCATGAACCAGTACCTATCTAGCTGTTTTGCAGGGAGTACAGAATGGTACAATAGTCAGAGCCGTTAATGACTAAGAAGTAGCTGGTTAACTAGCAATAGTAGCTGGTTAACTAGCAATAGTGTTTGCTCTGCTTAATCCAGCCTGTTTGAAATACACCACCAACAAAAGACTGACGGTTTGGCTGTTTGCCAACAATGGTCTCCAGAGCCATGTAAAGGAAAAGAGAAGGAGGACACATGGCAGGTGGAGAACAAAGGTACATCAACTTTGGCTATTGATAACAAAAAATAGGAAGGAAGGTGATTTCCCCCTTCCCCCATAAAATAATTCAGCATGACACAGCTCGGCAAAACCACACTAGTGTTTCCCACGAGGGGACAAAGGCTCTCCTCCCTGCAACACAGAGGGAAGGAGAAAGTGCGTGTGGGTCAATATCCTTCAGACTGAGCCAATACGGTTGAGTTCAGAAGCAGACTCCGGTGGAAAGGTCAGCTCCTGGGATTAACTAGGTCAGGAGTAAGGTTTAATGGTCCCAAAACCTGAGGCTGTTGTGAGATGTCACTCCCAAGTGAAGGATGTTCTATAAGACCTCACAGGCTGATTAGACACTCATATTCTTGATAAGCTCTCAACATTTCCCTGGAGAGGAAAATCTAGCTGGTATTGACCAAAATCCAAGAAGTAAATTCAGCCGCAGGAATCTAAGCCAAAATATCATGAAAGTCAGGAGAAAAGCATTTCAAACACAAAAGAATGGTTTGAGGTCATCTTCCATTGTTAAACTGAAAATCAGATTGACTTAAAGAATTTTAACTTTAAAGTAGCTGTGCCAGTAATACAGCTGCAAATTTTCCCAATAGTCATCTTAGTATGATCTCTTCAGATATGTTTTTCTGAAATACATAACATCAAAGTTATTCTAGTATACATCATATAGAATTCTATTCAGTTCCTATTATATTTCTAGGAAAACTAGGATTGACCTCAAAAATGCAACACACCACCTGAGGCAGAGAAAATAGTCATTCTAATCTGATGCAATGCCTTTCAAAACTTATGGAACCATTAATCTACTGCCCAAGGAATCGGACCCTTAAACATTAAAGTTGTGCTCATCTGGGAATTTATGATTCATATTTCTGCTGGCTGGGTCCCCTGCTACTTGCTTAATACGACATTTCCTAAAACCCATCAGCTCTGTCATCTAAGGAGAGCTTTGCCTAAAATCAGAGGCAAAGCCTACTTTCTTAACTAATGGCAAAATGCTGAATAAGATTTTCAAATTTTTCCCTGTGCAAATACAATGTTTTCAGCCAGTCCCTTATGACAGGACAGGAAGCCAGGAGTTCACAGCATATTTCAGCTGTTTGTTTTCATTTGCTCTCCAGCTGGCACGCATGACAGCAAAGAGCACAGAGCAGTGCCAGTCTTCAGGACTGACATCTTGCTTCCTCGCTGATTCCAGCAAATCTTCCGCGGCCCCTCAGCGTTGTCTCCTGGTCTCAAAGGCCCAGTTTCTGATGGGAATTTCGCTTTCTTCAGAAAAGACGAAATCTCTACGTGTGTTGCCTTCAAGTTCTGTCTCGCAGATTCACTGACAAAACATTTATCTTAACACAACGTTATGGGGCCATTAAATCTTGTCCCTCATAATGGAGGCTCCACATGATTTCTTGTATAAGTTCACTGATTTTAAAAGCAGTTAATTGCTATAGAAGTGTATCAACAAATGTTCGGGATATTCTAAATTTTATTTTAAAATTTATAAAAATTCAGAGATCTGTTTCCATCTATACTGAAGTCAACACAAGCTTTCCAGTATCTAAATCACGAATAGAAAAGCAGCTCTGATTTCTAATCCCCCAGTCCCTGATGTGTATAATCCTTTAATCGTTTTGGTTCCTTGCAACTGTGAACTATTTTGCTTCATTATCACCTCCTGTTTCAGTATACTCATAGACAATAGAAGTGCAACAAACACAGCTGCTTTCACAACTCTAGATAAATCCCTGGGAAACCAGGAATGAACTATGTTTGTTCTGCAAATATTTTCGGGGTATATCGTCTTCTCTTGAATGTGAGACATTTGCATCATTTGTCTTTATTTTAAAAGTGCCTCTTTATACCTCCCTACAGAAGAATAAAAAATTAAATTTATCCCTGGATTTGAATATTTACAAAGAACATTAAATAAATTAATATTGTTGTTTTGGGGGGTTTGTTTGTTTGTTTGTTTGTTTTTCCCTCAGAAGTCTAGAAGTTCTACAATGTACAGAAACTCTAGATTGCGGAAAGTTTGTGCTTCCCTGAATAAACAGTGTTTCACAATTGCACCACCTACTGGGAGATGACCACTATAGCCAAGCACACTGTGGTTCCCTCACCTCCCCTTTTGCAGTGAAACCTGTGATTACCGATACCCAACACCTCCTCCAAATGGCAATATAAACTAGATCTGGAAAAGTAACAGAAGGAACCAGGAACTGATAATGAGAGAATATCACCAAGGCTTTCACACGGAAATTTTTCTTTTGAATAGAAGAGGAGCTAATTATTAGTATTTGGCTGTACACTTCCTTATCAATATGATGTCACATTGAAAAGAAAATTAGGAATCTAGACATGAAAGAATCTAGTCTTGACTTGGAATCTAGTCTTGAATTTCATGTAGCACGCATTTCCATGTACCTTAGAAATGTATTCAGACAAAAGCAGAGAAATTCTTTCAGAGGTGTGAAATCTATTTGCTGATTTACATTAGAACTGTAGTCTCTGGTACCACCTGTCAAACCTTTCCTGTTCCAGTAGTGGGCATAAGCGGCTGCTTCTACATCTTGAGAACATCTTTAATTGCTGTCTTCTGCTGGGTTAGCAAATTCCTCAGATCACCAACAGACATCACAGTCTGTGTCACTATCACAATGTGCTTATCCACCAGCACTTGCACTTGTTTTGCTTAACATCCAGCATTTCTGGATGTAGCAGAAAAAAAAGCCCTGAGTTCTGCAAGGTTCATTGCAGAGTATGGACAGTGCCAGAGTAAAAGTCAGAACCTTCTGGCTGGAGAGGGAATTCATTTTGGAAATATTTTTTCTTCCCTGTTCATTCCCATTGGTTTTGTATTGCTTGATGAGTCTCCCAGCGTTATTCCACATCAGTTTCATAAGTAAAATTCAGTTGGCAGTCACTCAACAAGCTGATGCAAGTTGAAAGAAAATCTTTCAGCAGACTTTACAGAAACCAAAAGGAAGAACTCACCTGCTTCCTCACCTGGCGCCACTGCTCAACGTAACCACCACCAGACACGACTGCCAGTGCGTGGGGATTTTTAGCAAAGTCTTTTGCAGACATCTACTGTAGCAGGAGCTCTTCCAGAACGAAAGACCTCTCAGGATGAGAAACTGGGACTGGGAATAACTTTAATAATTCTGCTGAAACGTGCCTTCCTCACTTCCCAAAGAGAAACCAGCGTTTTGAACCAGCACTTGTCATCCCTGGACACCCCGGCCATGCATCCTGAGGGAACCGGCCAAGCTCTGTCACACGCCATGTAAAGCTGCTGTACCTGAGAGACCCTGCTGACAACGAAACTATTTTAAAAGAACACGGATTCACCGCCCGCTATAACAATTCACCATTAGCCACACACAAAATCAATGCTTCTTAGAGAAGCATTCAGTTCCGGGTGAGCCAGCCCGCCCCTCAGTGACCTTGCAGAGCAGGAGTCACAGGGCAGGCGGGTTAATGGCGCCACGTTCTCTCCACAGGCCGCCAGCCCACGGCCCCTCCTGCCCTCACGCACCGGGCCGGGCCGCCCTGTCGGCTCCTCAGGGGAGGGACAATGGCCTCGGCCCCGGCCCCTCAGCGCCCGCAGGAACGAGCCGAGCCCGCCAAACCCCTTCCTGCCACCGCCCTCCAGAGCCGCCAGCGGCTGCCCCGGGCCGGCCGCCCCCTCCTCCCCACGGCCCCTCTCTGCCTCCAGCACCTGGCTGTCCGCGTCTTAAGGGCTTTTTTCTTGTGGGTTTCTGACAAAGAACAGGCTCCCACAACAGGAAAATGTACAAACGCTCCCAGTTCTTCTCCTTCCAGCTGCGTTTTTACACATGCCAGCTGCAAAAAAAAAAAAAAAAGTATTCCGGTCTTGTGGTTAGTTGTCAGCATTTCCACGTTAGAAACATTTGCGATGGCAGGGTGGAGGTTGTCTTAAAAGAAATTAAACTGAACAAACAAACACAGAAAAACCATAGCGGGGAAGGAAGTCACAAAATTCTGTGAAAAAGCTTTGCAGTACTGCAACAGACCAGGCTTTGGGAGGGGTTTTGTGTTACAGAGGAGGAAAGGACAGATTTTGTAGGACCTTGTCATGTCACCTTCAGACACTGGAGACAAAGAAATAAGACAAAGGACCACGACAACACTTTTAAGGCATTCTCTGCACAAGTAGTTGTTTCCTCAGGTACAACAGGGCCTAGAGTTCTTCAGGAGACATTGCCCATGTGTAGCTAAAGGTTATATTTACTTCGCCCAGAGGATGACAACATCTACTTGCTGTAACTGTGATTATGTAGCTTTGTAATGCTGATTAGGTTATCAAATTAGTTATCAAATTTGTTTCTGCAGTGATGTTGAACTCGTTTGTGATGAGATTTGTACCTTCCAGGACAAGATCTCACTTCTTCACAGCAGTGAAGTTTGACCAAAATATTTCCCTAACAACCTGGCTAGCTATAGATATTTGTTAGCATCCGAAAACTTCTACAAACTTGATACTCTTTTTTTTGGGACTTCTTTTTAAATTATATTGCTGCTAAAATAAACAGTACTATATATACTCCCTTAGTCTCATAATATGATCACTTGCATTATCTCTAGCAAACATGTGACTGATATGAAATCAGTGATCTAATTCCCTTGTAAGAACAGTGCTAGAAAAATTATATACACTCTTGTATACTGCATGGCAGCACAGTCCTACCACACAGCTCAGCTCTCTCACACAGAAAAATGATGATTATAACAACTGTATGTAGCATTTAGCTGTATCCCAAATGGCTGTTCCTCACTCCACAGGTTTTTCTCTGCCCACTTCTCTGTCTGCTATAGGCTACATCTAAGTGGAATATGACAAAAGCCTTTGCACAAACATCACTGAAGATCAGCACTTTCCGTATTTAGGACTTCCTCAACCCTTAGAGCCACTCCTCAAAGATTTCATTACTGTAACTCCACCAGCCACCTTGCTCGGTATCAGGAAAATGTTTTTTCTCGCAAGTCTGCTGTTTTCCTACTGTAAGCCAAGGACATACTTCTTACGCATTACAAATCTTTCTAACCAAGAACCATTGTTTCTTGTCTGCAAGCTTTCTTTTCTTCTCTTAGTCCAAATGTCTCAGCAGATTCAGAAAACTACTGCAAATGGCAAAGGTAGGTTCTCTTTTTTTGGTTTTGAGATATGTGCTGAAATCAACTGTTAACAAAAAAAAAAGGAGACGTGATTGAAAAATGTTCAAAGCTTTCATGTCAAATTAAAGCTTTGGCCCCTGTGTGCAGTGAGGCAGTTTACAAATTTCTATCCAAAATTAACTGTTACCTTGCTGGCTTGTATGTACAATCAAAATTGCTTTAAGTTGTTAAAACATATTTTTTTCACCTCTAGAAGTGTCATAATTTATCATAGTCATGACTGGTTTCTTACCGTTTTCTATGAAAAGACACTGAAGTTTTTATTACAAATTTATTTGTATAATCTCATAAAAGCAAACTATATTGATATCAGAAGGCTCTTGCTGCTACTATTCAAAAGTTCAATCTGCCAGTTTATATATGGCCACAAATAAAATACTGCTTTTATTTTCAGATTCACATGCTACCTCTCAACTAGCATATAAAGTTACTTTCTCCTACAATTAACACTTCTATTATTTTCATTGCTGTAGTTCAGAAGTATTTTTGTTGGTTCATCTGGATACATCTGTTGGCTTTGTGCATGAACTCTCTTTTGTATGAAGACATGCATTTTTCATCAAGTGTTTGAAGCTGCGTACTGATTTTGAAAAAAATACAAAGCTGTGTTGCCTGCTACCAGAGGCGGAAAAAATATAACCTGCTATTTCAACTGAAATAAGTATAGACTGGTCCTCAGCATATTTTGGGGAAAATCTGAGAGTTTCTTGGATGATAGGTGCAGTGAACTCACTCAGAAGTTTCTCTATTCCAGAGATGCTGTCCAACCCTAGGCTCTTACCTGTTGAGGGGACTTCGAATGTCATGATGAACCAGAACGTGAGCATCTCCTGCCACGTGGACTCTGGATCTCCACCTATCAGATACACATTGTTTAAACGCGATCAGAAGGTATCCACTTTAAACAGGCCAGACTTGAGCCCCAGTTTGTTTAACTTGACTATCAACTCTGCCAGTGATGTGGGTGAATACAAATGCAAAGCTGAGAATAACATCACCAGTGGCGGAAAATACAGCAACAGTCTCAGCTTCACCCTTATAGGTATGTCTTGCTGTACACCTTCTCGGCACATTTTATTTTAGGCGCACATAAGCCATACAATGTATCCGCAGCAGTAGAAGTCAGGGGTTTGTTTGCAGCAGGTACTGTTTTGGGCTGCAGTGCATGCCTGCGCTGATTGCGGAGCTGAACTTTCCTCCAAATGGCTCTTTTTACCTTAGGAGTCAGCAGGGCTGTTCTGATCTGGCTCACTGAACTCTCCATCCTTGATGCCCATTCTCATTTCCCAGTGTTACCACTTAACTCCGAGTCTTGCTTTGGAGCTTGTCCCATACACAGTGACGCAGCCTTTTCAGTTTTCTTTCCACAGAGCCGATTTCCAAACCAGTGCTGAGCTCGCTCACCTCTCAAGCAAAGAAAGGCCAGAATGTGACCCTGTCTTGTCTCTCAGTGAACGGTTCTCTTCCTATCACATACATATTCTTCAAAGAACAAAAAAGCATCTCTCAGCCAGTGAAGATGCAGAAGAGGGAAGCAGCTGTGATTTTTCTAGTTATCAATTCCTCTAGTGACTTCGGAACTTATAAATGCAGAGCTGAAAATAGCTTTCGCAATAATACAAAATACAGCAACAGTTTCAACTTTACATTAGCAGGTATGCATGCATGAAACAATTTACCACTGTCAATAAACAGGGACCACACAAAATTTAGACTGTTGTAACAATGCAAAGCTCTTTAGCTAGAAAATCTGTTCCTGTAATATAATGTTCAAAATATATTTTTTACAATTAAAAAAAACCCCCTAGTTTTTAAAATTAATGCAAAAAGATAGAATTCCATGAAGCCTAGATAGTGGTAGAAGTCGAACTAACCCTGAAGGCTGATTGTAAAAGATCCACTTTCACAAGACACCCCTGGTGTACCTTGCGGACGGTCTGATTTCATTTTTCTCTCTCGTCCTGTGAAACGGAGAATCTGTCGGCACCAGCAAACTCCCTTCCTCCTGCTGTGTGTGTGCAGCGGGGCCTCTCCTGAGTAGTAACATTACCCACAGCTAATCCAAAAGCTGAAAGAAATACACAGTCTTGATTTTAACTTACAGAAAATACTTAGGATATGAATCAACATTTCATTGCATAAATGATTTTTTTTTTCTTCTTGGCAGAAGAGAGAAGCCATTCTCAGCCCCTGATAATTTCTCTTGTGCTGATCTTGCTACTATTCATGATAGGATTTGCTCTGGCAATTCCATTTTTCATAATTCCTTCATATAAAGCAAGTGAGTTATTTGAATGTTTGTTTCATTTTCCAGAGGTGCTCATTTATGGTGTCAGTACATTTTAGTGTGTAAACATCATGTTACAAGTAGAGTTACGCTGTTGGTGTTTTAGGATGTTGTCAAGTCTCTTAAGCAGCGTAGCCTACTTAACAAGACACTGACAAGGCAAAACCTTCGAGTTATGTTTTAGATGGTAGGTCTGGGAGATGCAAAACAACATCTAATTTAATACACATAAATGTTGGAAGGAATTGGACCTCATTGTTCTTAGTTAAGAAAGGAAATTCTATTTTAAAATGTCCTTGGTTAAGAAATAATGTTATTATCATGACAAAAATTATCTGAGATCTTCAAATATTCAAAAAATATCATGGAGCTGTTTATTTCACTGTAATAAAAATTGATATACATATATAGGCATGTGTTTCTTTTTCTTTTACAATTTGCAGAAAAATTTAAGTCTACTAGGTCCTCAACTGGCCTTACTTCAACAATAAATGCAGAAGAGTCTGAAGACTATGTCATATACACAGAGATTGGTAAGTTCAGGTTACTCCCCATGCGGTCATGAAACTTACTTGTGGGAGTTTGGCTGAAGAATGCTTTGTACTATGTGTAATACAGGCAAATTTCTGCAGGTACTGCAAAAGCAGTAGAGAGGACACTTAGTACCACTCAGTAAGTGAACAAATACTCCTACTGACTGTGCCTGGCAGGGCATTATTTGAAGTCCCCCAGGATCCAGATCCATATTTGGCACTACTTGTCAGCCATGCAGCCAAAGCTGCAACTGCTTAAATGAACTGAAGTTCCATTAAAAAAATCTACTGTAAACAGAAGTAAAATGAAGAGTTGCATTTGGGAACTCATGGCGAGGATTGGAGTGGCCATTACAGAGGAAAAGAAAAGACGGCAAGTAGATGGGAGGTGCAACACCCATTTACTAAGAGCCAGAAGTGGGCCATATGCAAGTTGTAGCAAAAGAGAACTTACGTAGTTCCTGCATTCTGTTCAAAGTTGTTCAGTACACGAGAGTTCTTTATTCCATGTTTCTTAGCTTTGCAAGACTGAGTTCAAACTGAAATTATGAAGCAATGCTAGACAACAGAGCAACTGACTTACGTTAAGGCATTGTACTACTTCAGTTGCAGAAGCACAGCAGATTTGTATTCAGTATGGAATCTCACTGCTCTATTACAAGATTATTAAAAAAAAAAAATTCTGGTCAGTCTTGTAATTAACTGCAGTTCATCATCTTTAATCTAGAGCCTGTTAAACCAGAAGAAGAATATGTCAACATTTCTGTTATTAGAAGAGAAGATGAAAAAGGTAAAAAACTCAAGCTCTAATATTGGAATATCTTGATACACACAAATATGTTTCGGGGGGATTTTGCTGGGAGGAGGCAGGGTGTAGATAGCAGTTACATGCTGAAACAGCTTACTTACTACAAAGAAATTAAAATAACTTTAAAACTTTTTTGATGGGAAAAAAGCAAACAAAAACCCCCAAATAAAAATATTATCAACATATGATGACCCAAAAATTCAAAAGCCTCATTATGAAACCATGCAGGAGATGTTACTAGTGACCAGGTTACTGGTGGTATATTAATTCTTCCGTTGTGTATCTGTACCAAAAAAAAAGAATCGTGAATTATGTTATTCTGGCTTTTAGCAGAGAAGAGAACATGTGCTACAGTCTATTCAAAGGTCCTCATCAGAGACTGAGTACAAGGTAAGATCTCTTTCGTGATTAACTTAATCATGTATTTTTATAGCATCTTTCAGTCCTCAGATGTGATAAGTATCACAAACTCTGCACAGAAAGAGATGGTGTTTTGATACTAGTTTCCTAGCAGACAGGCAATATAGCTCATTCTCTACTAGCAAGCAAAATCCTCAAGTCATAATCTCTATGGACTTCAATTTAAAAGAAAAAGCAGAACGGATAAAAATTGGAATTAACAAAGACCCAAATAGCAATCCCACTGGACAAACAACAGCTCTAAGTCAAGTATTAAAAAAAAAAAAAAAAAATTATCCCTACTGTCTTTCTTCTATTTCCTCTGTTACTCTTGATAATGTATTTCTGATTTTTACATTTATCAAGTGCAAGATGAAATAGCTTAAATATTGAAGAACTGAGGCCATGTGATTTGAACACTTTCCTACAAACAGATAGTAGAAAGATACTTACTGATGCTATTAAAACATTTAAAACAGGGAAGTATTTTACATAAAATACCATTTTCCAGCAGAAACCTTAATTCGTGTCAGCAATACACAGATGAAAGATGAATTTTTAGGCTAGGATGGAATATTTTCAGTAAGAGAGTAAAACTGAAGACAGGAAAGCAGTTATGGTTAGCCCTGCTACTGGGGAACAAGTTCATCTCTTCCCTCTTCTCAAGGTAACCTGGAAAACCTACACGGTCCAGATGCACCACCAACTTTTAGCAGAACTGTTTGCAGAGAAACCAGAGTCCGTGATACCATCGAAGCCAGTTCAGGCACAGATATTTAAGAAATTTATTTTTTTTCAATTAATTTAAATTTACACATTTTTGGCTGCTGTTACATACTTAGATAAAAAGTCCTTCAGCCTAGAAATATGCATCATTTCCTTCATCGTGGTGTCTCTGCTCCTCAGCTGGACCACTCCATTCTCCAGAGTGGCATCAGTTATCAAGACCGTGAAGAGAACACTCATCTCATCGTACCTGTGAAGAAAAGAGCACACCTGTTACTGCTTTTGGTGTACGAAAAATTCGGATAAGTTATGTACAAACTACCATAAGCTGTAAATCTTTATTTTTGCTATACTGTGCTAAGCCCAGTGTGAAGAGACCAGTTTCATTGTTGCCATTCCTTGCTTTCCTGATTACGTTTCTTCAAATTATTTACTTTATTACATAACGAGAATGTTACTTAGTGACCTGTTAAAAGAGTGGTTTTGTAGAAGCAGAATATATTATTCTTTTGTTACTCAATAGCCAGACTTACCTTGAAGACTACTGCACATCAACAGATAGTTGTATTTCTTTTCTCTCGGGAAAAAATATTCATCAACATGCTTGAGATCCATCAACATGAGTAGCAATTTACTCCAAATTCACTCTTGATCAACAGTTCATATATAAAGCCCTCACTAGAACAGCAGTTTCTATCTCCACAAATAATTCCATCACATACACTTGTTTATGGTAATCATTCCAGACTTGACAAACTTTTAAGTTCAAGACTAGACGCAGTACGCTATTTGAAATAGCACTTAAAGAAACACAGAACCAGTCCAGATGCAAAAATGGGCAGTGAAGGTGGAAAATGGTTCCGTGAGCTTGACTCATCTTAAGAAATTTACTTTCAATAGGAGAGTCTTTACAAGGCATTTCATAGTGCCAAGGAAACAAAAACGTGAAGTGTGAAAGGCTTATACTTCACTTAATTTTAGAAATTAACTATCCGACATTGCTCTTTGTAATAAAATTAATTGAATCCAAGTTTATAGTTCGGGATACGTGCCTTCAGTCACGTAGTTACTGCACTCGATGACTTTTTATTGAAAATAGGCATATTTTCACTACTCCACAGAAAGTAATTTTTCACCTTCACAGTTTAATTGACATAAGACTGTTTCTCCTTACTTTGAATAAAGCTGTTCCAGAGATACCTGCACGGTTTCAAGATAACCTGGCCATACAGAAATTCTGTTTTCTGACAGTTCATTGAACAATCCTTGACAAACCTGTGTTTAAAAACAAAAGTTAAATGAATTTGAGGGTTTGAAATCATATACAAAGAAACCATTTAAACTCTAGTATGTGTGGTATTCGCATTCCTAGCTGGTGTTAATTCTCTGGCTGAAATAATCTCAAAGTAGAAAGCAGCTCGGCAATTAAATCTCCATTTCTATTTCAAAACATGCCAACATAAGCTTCCTCCCTTTTGTGGCGACCAGCTTAATGACTGACTTAAATAAAACTTTTAAAAAATCCTTCTGAAGACGTGACCCACACATTAAGATAATTCTGAAAGATTAACAAGTTTAGAGGGATTTTGTTATTTATTTTCCTTAATTTTGCACGGAACAAATATCAACTCTATTAACTACTAAAAACAGCGTGTTAACGCAAGGAAGGCACCTACGACCTGCTGTCTGCAGTGCTCTCCTTCGGCTGTGATGCACAAACTGCACAGGGAAAACACCTGAAATTTGTACAGCCTCAGAGAATCAAAGTACGGTACGATTCTCCCCAACAGAAACAGTGTTCGAGTTGTAACAGAAGGTTATGTGGAAAGTCAATGCTCAAAATGAAACTAGTTTCTTACAACGTACCTGTCTCATCTCTGTTGTTGGACCTTTACCTACATCCAGGGCCACTTTGAGAGGTGCTAAACAAGGATGAAGCTTAAGTACCTAATAATTTTACAAAAAACAACAGATTACTAAATATATTTAGTGTGCAATTCTAAACCGACCTAGGAAATATTAACTTTTTTTCACAGAAGCAGTCCCATGGGGCAGTGAAAAATGTTCTGCCTCCACCTGCTGAGGAAGGGAACAGGGGATGGCGATGTGGAAAAGGGAGATATTTCCGTGCTTAAATTTACCACGTTGTCTCTGGGGTTTGTACTTAGACCTGTCCCTGCCCTCCATCCTCCCTCATACTTTCTACAGAAAGTTACCTTTCTCTGTGAATTTTTCTTTTTTGTTAACGGATTCTCAGCTAGCTGTAGAGAATCAAAGAGGTATGCTAATGCTCCTCGGTCCAGATTTCCACTCACAGACAGAACATGAGGAATAACATTCTTCCTCCCATCTCGGCCCTGGAGAGAAAAAAACACACCCAACAAAGGGACACCTCAAACAGTGCCTCAAAGGGCCTCTCGTTCACTTTAAATGTATAATGAGGCATTGAGCTCAAACACCCTTATTACATTTAGAATACATTCAGACACATATTTTTAAAAGTTACCAACAATTGTAAACATGTAACAATAACTAGCCAAGATTGTAACACTGGGGAAATCAGAAGATCAGAGCAGAATGGGATTATTTTCTTGTCCTGCCTCTGTGATCATAAATTTAAATCTATGACCAATAGACTTGAAAGCCATTTACAGCGTTTATAATCCATTAATCCACATATACTTCTACGTGTACGGAATTGGACAAGCTACAAAAAAAAAAACATTTACAGGTTGTGATGTGAATTTAACACTGCAAAACATAGACTGAGTTTATCTTGGTATCTGCTCACAGATAACTGACAACAGCTGTCTTGTCAATATAGCTAATTTCTAATTTCAAAGAATTAACTCATTGCAAAAAAACCCCAAAGTATTATTTTATTTGCTTTTGAAAATGAAGGTCTGATTGCAGAGTATCA